>NC_047039.1:40117096-41526231 GCF_011762595.2 Tursiops truncatus
AATTTACCAGTGAAACCATTAAGCCCAGAGCTTGTGGGCTTAATGGCTGACTTGTTGGCTGACTTTTTTTTAACTACTGATTTACTCTTCTAACTAGTTCTAGTTCTATTCAGGTTTTCTATTTCTTCATGATTCAGTCATAGTTCTGTGTTTCTAGAAATCCATTTCATCTGGATTATGCAATGTTTTGGCGTACGATTATTTATAGTACTCTCTTAGAATCCTTTTTGTTTCTATATAATCAGTAGTAATGTTTATTAATACTCACTATAAATTTATTTTTGTGCTTATTTTACACAAAGAATTTAGAGTACTTGAGGCACACTATAAGATGACAGCTAGCAACCTTTTTAGCCTTTGTTTCTTTCTTCTTTAAATATAGATGCTGACAGAAAAGATGGATTAGATGCAGTGTACTTTTTCCTCAGTTGGCGAATTCTTTAGAAAATTATAAATAATGAAACTAAACTGAGAAAATGATGTAAGCAGCATCATAGCTTCCAGTTACATTGGAATATATAACAGCCCCAAAGAACTTTGGAAAATACTTCTGAATTCCTGAAATCACTTTTTAGCAAGCAATGAATGGTTCTTCTCATATATTCTACAGCTTGGTAGCTTGGTGGAAAACACATCAATATATTACCATCCCCAGTGATTAAGGCTGGCCCCATAGCATCATCAACTTATGCCCTGCTCCAGGGATTGGCAAATCTCCTAGTTGACCATGTATTCTTAATTTTATAACATATGTAGATGGAACAGTAGCAGCACATCTCATCTTAAGAATTTTCAAAATTCATCAGGACTTCCCCCAAAACCTACAGTGCCATCACATTGCTCTCTCACACACAGCACAGCCACTCTCAACTGCATCCAAGAGAGAACCTGCAGATGCTACTGTCCTCCACACTGCTTCAACTGCATTCTTAAAAGGCCAAGTGTTAAGGACTAAGGGCAGAAGACTTGAGCTGTGCAGGAGGGCCAGAATGGGCAGAATGCACCATGGCTCAGAGCCAGGCAGTCAGGCTTGAGAAAGATCATGGGCCCATGCAACTGGTGCAAACCCAGCTGCTGGCGCCTGTATTTTTTTGATTTTAGTATCAATAATTTGAGGGGTTTTTTCTTAGTCCATGTAGCTAAATGTTTATCAATTCTGTTGATCTTTTTGAAGAACCAACTTCAGTTTTCACTGATTTTCTCTATTCTTCCCTATTGTTTTCCTATTCTATATTTCATTTGTATCCCCTTTAATCTTTAGTATTTCCTTCTTTCTTCTAGCTTTGGGTTTAGTTTGTTCTTTTTCTATTTCCTTAAGTTGTAAAGTCAGGTTGTTGATTTGAGATCTCTCTTCCTTTTTAAAGCAAAGATTTATAGCTATAAATTTCCCCCTTAGGGCTTCCCTGGTGGCGCAGTGGTTGAGAGTCTGCCTGCCGATGCAGGGGACACGGATTTGTGCCCCGGTCCGGGAAGATCCCACATGCCGCGGACCAGCTGGGCCCGTGAGCCATGGCCGTTGAGCCTGGGTGTTCAGAGCCTGTGCTCCGCAACGGGAGAGGCCACAACACTGAGAAGCCCGTGTACCACACACAAAAAAAATTCCCCCTTAGCACTGTTTTCACTGTGTCCCATAAGTTTTGGTATGTTATATTTTTGCTTTCATTTGTCTCAAGATATTTCCTAACTTCTCGTGATATTTTTCTTTGACCTATTGTTAAAGAAATAGGTTTATTTCTGGCTGTTAAGAGTATGTTGTTTAATTTCCACAAATGTGTGAATTTTCAGTTTTCCTTCCATTATTGATAACTAACTTTATCCTGTTGTGAGTCAGAGAAGATACTTTGTATTATATCTAGTTTCTAAAATCTAATGAGGGACTTCCCTGGCAGTCCAGTGGTTAAGACTCTGTGTCCCCAGTGAAGGGGGCGTGGGTCCAATCCCTGGTCCCGGAACTAAGATTCCACATGTCACGTGTAATTGACATGTAATAAACTGCACCTATTTAAATAAATACACACATACATAAATAATAAATTTTTAAAAAAATCTAATGAGAATTAACTTGTGGCCTAACAAATGGTCTCTCCTGGAGAATGCCCATGTACACTTGAGAAGAATGTGTATTTGTTGTTGCTGGGTAGAGTGTTCCTTAAAAGTTAGATCTAATGGATTTATTGTGTTGTTCAAGTCCTCTAATTCCTTGCTTCTCTCTTCTGTTTGGTTGTTCTATCCATTACTGAGAGTGGGGTATTGAAATCTCCAACTGTTATTGTAGAACTGTCTATTTCTCTCTTCAATTTTGTCCATTTTTGCTTCATATGTTTTGATGGTGTGTTATTAGGTGCATAAACATCTATAATTGTTATATTTTCTTGCTGTATTGAAACTTTTATTTATATATAATGCCTTTCTTTGTCCCCTGTAACCTTTTCATTTAATAGGCTTTTGATTTAAAGGCTATTTTGTCTGATATTAGTATATCCATCCCTGTCTCTTCTGGTTACTATTTCTATGAAATATCTTTTTTCATCCTCTCACTTTCAACCCATTTGTGTCTCTAGATCTAAAGTGAGTCCCTTATAGACAACATATATTTGGGCCATGTAATTTTATCTATTTTATCAATCTTTGTCTTTTGATTGGAAAGTTTAATCTATTTACATTTAAAGTAATTTTTAAAATAATTTTATTTATTTTTGGCTGTGTTGGGTCTTCATTGTTGCGCACGGGCTGTCTCTAGTTGTGGCGAGTGGGGGCTACTCTTCATTGGGGTGCACGGGCTTCTCATTACGGTGGCTTCTTTTGCTGTGGAGCATGAGCTCTAGGTGTCCAGGCTTCAGTAGTTGTGGCTCGTGGGCTCAGTAGTTGTGGCTCTCGGGTTCTAGAGCACAGGCTCAGTAGTTGTGGTGCACGGGCTTATTTGCTCTGCAGCATGTGGGATCCTCCTGGACCAGGGATTGAACCCATGTCCCCTGCATTGGCAGGCAGATTCTTAATCTGTCCACCCCCATGGTAGTCCCCAAAGTAATTCTGTCATTTTGTTTTCTATGTGCTTTATAGCTTTTTGTCCATCATTTCTTACATTACTTTCTTTTATGTTGAACTGTTTTTTTTTTTTTTTTGCAGTGAAACATTTTAATTCTCATTTTTTTGTGTGTATTTTCTATAGCTATTTTCTCTGTGGTTACCATGGAGATTACATTTAACATCCTAACATTATAATACTCTAATTTGAATTTATACCAGCTTAACTTTAACAACATACAAAAACTCTGCTCCTATACAGCTCTATCCCTACCCCCTTTCCATTATTGATTTCAGAAAATTACATCCTTATACATTGTGAGTCTAAAAACACTAACTAATACTTGTTTTTTGTGCATTAATCTCTATAATATGTAGAAAACAAAATGTGTAGTTACAAACCAAAGTTACAATAATATTAGATTTTAGACTAAGTTTTAAATGTATTAGCCTCTTAAATCATATACAAAACAAAAAGTATAGTTACAAACAAAAGTTACAATAACACTAGCTTTTATAAATGGTTTTGCATTTAATTACATGGAGCTTTTTATTTCTTTATACAGCTTTGACTTACTGTCTAGTCTTTTCGTTTCAACTTGTAGGGTTAGTATTGATTCTATCTGTTTGGTGACTAGAGCAGGGGAGAAGTTGTATCAGAATCAGTAGAAGAAAGGTAAGGTGAGAGAGGGAAAAAAATAGGAGAAATTAGAAGGTAACTTCTGTACTGATTCTGCCAAATACTGAACTGTCTACGTGTATTTGAGGTTCAAGTAGTCGAGTATGTGCTAATGACCTCTTGCATGAATCTCTCTCTCCTGGGAAGCTATTTGTCTTCCCCTAGCAGTGGCTGTTTCTCCTAAGTCATTTTTCAATGTCTGCAATGGTCATAATAGCAATCTGTCAGCCCCTGAAACCTTTAAGCATGCAGAATAAACGACTGAGGAAATTCATTTAGCCAATTGTAGAAGTTTAAGTCACAGCACTTAGAGCCCTGTTTGACCCTGCACACTCTTACGCCCACATTGTTTTGACACAGGAAAGGTGTGTGTGTGTGTGTGTGTGTTCTTTAACAGTGTATATTTCCCCCATGGGCGTTCAACACAGTGTTTTTCTTCCAAAGATCTGCAAATATTTTAAATGTTGTTTGGCTCTTCAATATTCTATACACTAATAAAGAAAATCATTCCATAAATGAAACTGTGAGACAAACAATGTATTTTATGTTTATGGAAAACAGTTATTAAACTATGTTAATGCTTATAATGAAATTCATTGCTAATTCAATAACTAATTATATAGGTAATGGTCCCTGCTTCTACTTGTCTTTTAGCTACTTTAGAGCTTCCAACTTTTTTTACTTAGTGCTTGGAATAATCTAGGAATGATAGGGCACAAAATCAATGCATTAATAAAAGCTGTAATTACATATAGTATCTGTATAGCACAGTTTACAAATCACTATTACCTATTATTCTCATTTATTATAATGCTTTAAACAAAACTATGAAGTGTTACTCCCACTGTAGAGATAAGAAAACTGAGATTAAAACTTTTGAATTATTTCCTGGGTTGTCACAGTCAGTAAGTGACAAATGTAGGGCTTAAACAAAAGCTTCTAATTCCTAATCGGTGTTCTTCCACTTTCTAGGGAAATCCTTGGGTGTTTTCAAGGCTCTAAGATTTGCCTATTTCTTACTTAAGGATATATCAGTGTTATGAGTTGAATTATAGCTCTCAAAAAGATGTTGAAGTCCTTCCTAACTCCCAGGACCTGTGAATATGACCTTATTTGGAAATACATTTTTTTATAGAGGAGATGATCAAGTTAAGATGAGGTCATTAGCATGGGCCCTAATCCCATGTGACTGGTGTTCTAATAAAAAGGGGAAATTTGTACACAGAGGGGGACGTGTACAGAAGGAAGATGATGTGAAGACACATGGAGAATCCATCTACAAGCCAAGGGATGCCTGAGATTGTCAGACAAGAGCAGAATCATGAATCAGTTCTTCCTCACAGTCCTCACAAGGAATCAACCCTGCTAATGCCTTGATTTTGGAGTTTTAGCCTTCAGAACTGTGAGAAAACAAATTTCTGTTTTTTAAGCCACCTAGCTTTTGGTACCTTGCTAAGGCATTCTCGGGAAACTATTACAGTCAGTGACAATCATTGATCAGTTTGTACTCTACATGCAGCCTTGGATTGGATAGATGGCTGTACTCTGTACTGCTTTCCACCTAAGGAATTCAGAACATAATTAAGGAAGCTCTTTTATTTCATTGAAATTCTTCCTGTATGGGTATTGAACCAATCCTGAGCAAGATAAGGAGTTCAATAAGCAGTTGATCACCATCAATAGAATTAATTTTATTGCTAGAGGCCTGGCATGCCAAAGAAGTCTGAATGCTAACTAACCCCACCCACCCGAATGTTTATCTTTAATAAACCAATATCTGGCCTTAAAAACCCTTCTCACCATTCCAGAAATCCCCTATCAACACACAGAAATTAGAACCAAAGATGATACTCATTTGCCTTCCCTTTTCTAGGCTCTTTGTCACGTTTATACATGTGTGCACGTATATAGGGAGAGGATGAAACCTAGCTTCGCACACCCATCCATAGCCACCCTTAAATTTCCACAGTACATTGCTATGTTGGTCCTACCTCTAAAACTGAGTTTCTGGATCATTTTTCTTCTCTGTACTTCATTCCTGCTGGAAATTAGAGTTTTCTCTTAACCTAAGCCCATGTTTTGGACTCCGGACACCCGACCCAGTTTTGGCCAATCTCCTCCCCAAAGAGATGGGATGTTTCCACTGGACATAATTCTATGTTAAATTGTAAAAGATACCAAAATCTTCATAGTGCTGTCTATCTCTTTTCTGTTTAGTCATTGCTCTTGAACATTTCAATGCTGTGCCCCACTCATGCTCAGTTAAGATTGCCTACCTACATCAGGCCCAAGCTCATCATGAAATAGCTACCACTTGTTGAGAGGCTCTTCTCATTACAATGATAGATGCATAATTCATGAATATCTAACAATAATCCGAAGAAATAGGTAAACTATTATTCAAATTTTACAGAGAAAGAAGCTTAGGTTGTCAAACAAATAGATGATTTAAATATTGGTATGAGCGTTGAGAAAATGAATGACTTTAGTGACGGGATTTTTTTTTAAATCTTTTTATAAGTCAAGGAGTTTCCAATTCTTTGCTTTCACCTAGACTGACTGAAGAACTTACCAGCTGACAGGTGTTCATAAAAAGTATTTTTGATGATTAATCATTGTATGATTTTTGTCATGTGTCTCAAAAGGATTTAAAACTGAGTGACATTTCCATCACAAAGCTCCTTCCATTCCCACCTACTGTTCAGTAAATAATATTTCTCAGACATCCATAAAAACAAAAAATAGGAATAGAATTGATGTTGATCCTTATCTCATTTAGCAATAACAGGAATACATGAACTAATTGGAAACAAAAAAGTTTCCATCATCTCATCAAAAGATGCATCTCCAAAAAAATAATGACCCTGGTATAGATGCTGATCAAGAAATCAAAGAGCTAAACTAGCTCTCATTTACTGACAGGATCATTTTGGGTAATTCCAATGCCAGACATGGAAATCAATATGAAAGCCCAGAACTGAGAATATTACATCTTTCAGGAAACTCCACAGAACAGCCATCTTAACCAATAAGAGAAGAATTTAATCAAATTTGAGTAACTGACAGCCTCTGAGATAAATATGATTATTTCCATCAAGTTAAAGAAGGTCTAAAATAGGTCAACAATTATTATTTCTTTCCCACTAAAGTTCAATAGGCATGGGCTGGTAAAGAATTACCTGATGTCCCTCTTTAAAAGCTTTCATGATCTGAGTTAAAAATGTCTACTCAGATAGACCAGTTCAGTGCTACACCATAATTTTCTACTCTGGCAACCATATCAGGAATAGAATTTGGGACAAATAATTTAATTTCTGAGAATTTAGCCCAACATCTTAATAAGGTGCCAAATTACAGGTTGCTATGAGAATTAAGTTACATAAGACATGGTTTGTAAAGCACCTACTTTTTAACTTCTTGGCGAATGAAAAGTATAAATAAGTACTGATAAAGACGGAATTTTAATAGCAGATCAAGTAGGATCTTGGTTTGTTCCTTCCCATGATAATCCTTCGCTCCCTGATATGGGCAGTACCAACACTAGAACAATCTACATTGATTATAAAAAGCATGGAGAAAAGGAATATTTAAATTTTATCTTTGACTCAAGCATTAGAGATGCCCCTTAAGTAGGCCTACTATGCGGACATGGAAGACACGTTTGTAATTCCATTCTTTCATTAATAAGTCATTTATTAGGCACCTGATATATACCAGGAAATAGGGCTATAAACCTAAAGAGAAAATTAACCTTAACAGACTCTTAAGTAACTATGAAAAATAAACACAATGTGATGTGAAATATGCTTTACTAAATGAATATATTATGGTGAAAGGGGTGATTAAAAGAAGTTAGTAGGATCACAAAAGAGGTGATATTAGAGGTAATATTTATAAAATATTCTGGATTTTGCTCAAGGGGCAAGAAAAGAGACCATAGCTGTTATGGTCGCTACTGAGCTGGCGCATCACTGGCATTCAATAATCATTTATTGTCAACAAGTCAATTAGTGACTATTTTTAATCAATGAAATGATGAAAAGGTGCATGATAAAGGAAAATGTGTATGCTTGGATCTTAATATGTATGTTGGCTGTCTTCAGACGAGCTGCAAAACTATTTGAGTTTCTTTTGTGCAGGGTTATCTCTAATTGTTTAAATTTTACCATGAAGGCAAGAGTAGCCAGCATATCCTCTGGACTCATACAGAACAAACTTCTCTTTCACTGGGAAATGCTTACACTATTTGCATAATGAGCTCCAGTCTTCACTTCTCTGACTTAAATACTTCTAAATACTTTCAAAGATTTTTCATCTGATTGAATTCTAGCCTCTTCACTATAGTGGTCTTTTTTTCTTTAGATATGCACCAATGTTTTAAATGTCCATGGTGAAATTGGGTGCCCAACACTCAAACGTATTGTTACAAATATGGTAGACAATAGGACAGATGACAGTAGCTTCATTTACACACTATTTTCTACTAGAAAGTGCCCCATTGGGGAAAACAAAGATGTCAGTACAGACTATCTAGGCAAGATCTTTTCTTGTCATGATTTGCTAAGTGTTGTTTCCTTCTTCTACTCTGTTTTCCTATTGCTAGGAAGAAAAACCAACCCATATCCTGGAAATACATTTTTTTTTGCATTGGGATAACACATTTATTGCTAGCATGTAACTTTAAAAGCCAGAACATTACTTAGACATTACCCAGGAGCCCAGCAACCTCAAAGTTTATGCCCGGATAAGACTCAGAAGAAACAAAACACCAAATCTGCAATAATGTTCTCTTTATTTCACAATAATAGTGTCTTTATTTTTTATACGGCCCATCACCAGAGTCTCTTGATACTGGATGTCAGCAAGTTCATAGCCATGCATGGAGATGCTCCTACACCCTTTAATTCCTAAGCCTTGTCTTCTCCTCTTTCCCTACTTTGGGCCATTCTAGAGTCCCAAACATTTTTTCCCTAAGAGGCTATAGAATCCCACCTTTTTGGGCATTAAGATAATCTGAGATTTTTGTAAATAGCATAGCCAAAGCATCAAAACTTCTTACTCTTAAAACTCAGAAACAGGGAAATTCAAATCAAAATCACAACGAGATGTTGCCTCACACCTGTCAGAATGGCTATCATCAAAAAGAACACAAATAACAATTTTAGTGAGGATATGGAGAAAAGGGGATGCTAGTACACTGTTGCTGGGAATGTAAATTGGTACAGCCACTATGGAAAAATGTTGGTGGGAATGTAAATTAGTACACCCACTATGGAAAACAGTACAGAGGATCCTCAAAAAATTAAAAAGAGAACTACCATATAATCCATCAATTTCATTCCTGGGTATTTATCCAAAGAAAATGAGAACAGTAATTAGAAAAGATATATGCACCCCAATATTCATAGAAGCACTATTTATTATAATAGCCAAGATATGGAAGCAACCTAAGTGCCCATTGATAGACAAATGAATAAAGAAGGTGTGGTATACTATACAATGGAATATTACCCAACCATAAAAAAGAATGAAATCTTGCCATTTGCAGCAACACAGGTGGAGGGTATTACGGTTAGTGAAATAAGTCAGACAGAGAAAGACAAATACTGTATGTTTTCACTTATATGTGGAATCTAAAAAACAAAAGAACAAGCATAAAATAGAAACAGACTCATAGATACAAAGAACAAACTGGCGGTTTCCAGAGAATAGGATGGTGAGGGGATGAGTGAAATAGGTGAAGAGGATTAAGAGGTACAAACTACCAGTTATAGAATAAATAAGTTATATGGATATAATGTACAGCACAGAAAATATAGTTGATGTTTTATAATAATTTTGTATGGTATATAATCTATAAAAATATCAAATCACTATTGATATTGTAACCTGAAACAAATATTGTAAATCAACTATACTTCAATACATAATAAAGAAAAATAATACAGAGAGATGCCACAGAGCTCCAAAACTTAATGACTTTATATTATCAATCACTGTGTGATTTGCTAATCTTATAGGTAGGCATGGTCACCCCTGGAGACTGTCATCAATTATCTGGGAAGGAGGTAAGGGCTTTTTTCCTCTATGCCTCCATCTTCTAAAATTCAGGTAATCTGTCATATGCTCATGGAAGCCAGTCATCCCTTGTAAACCATGGTTACATGTTATTCTCCATTTATTTCTCTTTTGTTATTGCCCAACTTTCAGATAAGTCTTACATAAATAATATAAATATCCCAACTTTAGCCTGTTAATAGAAGGACAGATTCCCTCTTAGAGAAGAAAGTTCAAAGGGAAACAATACCATACGTCTATGCCATCTACAAAATGGTGCAATAAAAATCCTCAGGAAACACCCTAGAGAAAGGAAACAACGTCCGGTTATAGAGCCTTAGCTAAGTCTCTTCTTTATGGAAATTCTCCCTTTGCTGCCAACCCTGAAAAATCTGGTTTCATTCAGGAAGATGCCAAGTATATATGCATTTATTTGAGATTCTAACCAGCTCTAAGCCTGTGGGATCCAAGGTGTTCCCATCAGCGCCAAACACTGGTTCAGAACTCTAGCTGGTTTTCTGGGCTCATCTCTGTAAGAGCCACCACACACCCATCTAGATTTCTCAGCACCCTATTTTCCTTCAGACCTCTAGAGCTATGAAAGAACTATAGAAAGATGAACTCCCTGGCTGATGACCTCAGAAATCCCCAAATCACACCCACTGAAATCCCTAATCACATCACAAAAAGGCCCAAGGAGGCTTTTACTGTAGGGAAAGCTTAATATCAAAGCAAATCCATGTTCCACTTCAACACCTGTGCAAGGAGAGAAGGTCCCAGTTGGGTCTCTGTTCACTTACTGCAGTTGTTGGAATTAGGGACCTGTCTTCCTGCCTCTCTCTCTCACTGGGGGATATTTAGGGAACAGTTCTTTCTGCTGATCACTAGGACAAAGGTTGCTATCATGCTGAGACTTAAGATTGAAATTTAAAAACAAATATTTCCCCTATTCCATTCAGGTTTAGATAAGAGTCTCAAACATTCTCTCAAGAATCAATAATCTAGGGCAGAAAAGTATTGTGTAGCAAGAAAACAGAAATCACCTCCCCACAAATTTTGCCTGGTTCCTAAGAAATGTCCTAGCAATTCTATATAGATTCAAAGAACTACTTAACTATGTAGATTTCTAAATACCATACATTTAATATTAGCCTCCCAAGTTGTGCAAAACTTATGAAAAGTATTTGCTTCATCACCTTCTTACTCACAAGGGAAATAGTTTCTGGGCCATAGTTGGCCCCCCACACAATCCAATCAGGAACTCCCCACAAGATCCCCAAGTCTTGAGTACGTCAAGAATAGTGGAGGGCATTTACCATTGCAACAAAAAGAATAAAATACCTAGGAATAAACCTACCTAAGGAGACAAAAGACCCATATGTGGAAAACTATAAGACACTGATGAAAGAAATTAAAGATGATACAAACAGATGGAGAGATATACCATGTTCTTGGATTGGAACAATCAACACTGTGAAAATGACTATACTACTCAAAGCTATCTACAGATTCAATGCAATCCTTATCAAACTACCAATGGCATTTTCCACAGAATTAGAACAAAAAAATTCACAATTTGTATGGAAACACAAAAGACCCCGAATAGCCAAAGCAATCTTGAGAAAGAAAAACAGAGCTGGAGGAATCAGGCTCCTGGACTTTACACTATACTACAAAGCTACAGTAATCAAGACAGTATGGTACTGGCACAAAAACAGAAAGATAGATCAATGGAACAGGATAGAAAGCCCAGAGATAAACCCACACACATATGGTCACCTTATCTCTAATAAAGGAGGCAAGAATATACAATGTAGAAAAGACAGCCTCTTCAATAGGTGGTGCTGGAAAAACTGGACAGCTACATGTAAAAGAATGAAGTTAGAACACTCCCTAACACCATACACAAAAATAAACTCAAAATGGATTAAAGACCTAAATGTAAGGCCAGACAGTATAAAACTCTTAGAGGAAAACATAGGCAGAACAGTCTATGACATAAATCACAGCAAGATCCTTTTTGACTCACCTCCTAGAGTCATGAAAATAAAAACAAAAATAAACAAATGGGACCTCATTAAACTCAAAAGCTTTTGCACAGCAAAGGAAACCATAAACGAGATGAAAAGACAACACTCAGAATGGGAGAAAATATTTGCAAATGAAGCAATGGACAACGGATTAATCTCCAAAATATACAAACAGCTCATGCAGCTCTATATCAAAAAAACAAACAACCCAATCAGAAAACGGGCGGAGGACCTAAATAGACATTTCTCCAAAGAAGACATACAGATGGCCAAGAGGCACATGAAAAGATGTTCAACATCACTAATTATTAGAGAAATGCAAATCAAAACTACAATGAAGTATCACTTCACACCAGTCAGAATGGCTATCATAAAAAAATCTATAAACAATAAATGCTGGAGAGGGTGTAGAGAAAAGGGAACCCTCTTACACTGTTGGCAGGAATGTAAATTGATACAGCCACTTGTGGAGAACAGTATGGGGGTTCCTTAAAAAACTAAAACTAGAACTACCGTATGGCCCAGCAATCCCACTACTGGGCATATACCCGGAGAAAACCATAATTCAAAAGACACATGCACCCCAATGTTCATTGCAGCACTATTTATAATAGCCAGGTCATGGAAACAACCTAAACGTCCATCAACAGAGAAATGGATAAAGAAGATGTGGTATCTGTATACAATGGAATATTACTCAGTCGTAAAAAGGTTTGAAACTGGGTCATATGTAGAGATGTGGATGGACCTAGATTCTGTCATACAGAGTGAAGTAAGCCAGAAAGAGAAAAACAACTATCATATATTAACACATATATTTAAAATCTAGAAAAACAGTACGGATGAACCTATTTCCAGGGCAGGAACAGAGATGCAGATATAGAGGATAGATGTGTGGACACAGTGGGGGAAGGGGAGGGTGGGATTAATTTGGAGATTAGGTTTGACATAAATACACTACCATGTGTAAAACAGATAGCTAGTGGGAACCTCCTGTATAGCACAGGGAGCTCAGCTCGGTGCTCTGTGATGGCCTAGATGGGCGGGATGGGGGGGAGGGAAGTCCAAGAGGGAGGAGGTATATGTATCCATATAGCTGATTCACTTCGTTGTACAGCAGAAACTAACACAACATTGTGAAGCAATTTTACTCCAACAAAGAAAAAATAAAGAACAGTGGGTAACACCATTCTCCAATTTCTACCCTTCCACCCTTTCCACGCCATTTGTAATAGGAAATACATTTTAGATTTCCGTGTTCTGGAGCCTTTGAAAGTAATTATAACTACCAGTTGAACTCCAAGAGATAAGTTGCTGAGATTCATGGCTTGCTTTGCTTCACACAAGCTCATCAGAACAGTCATGATAGGAAAATAAAAAAGACTTGCAAGAAACATATTATTTGCTCTTCCTTAGGGCTTTAGTTCTCTAAGCCTCTGTCCTACCTTTAAAAAGCTGGAGGACTGGTAAGGTGCCTAACTACAGTATCATCTTTAATTTCACCGGTTTCTCCCTTTGTGATAACATGCAGTGAATCAAATATGGGAAGTGTCAAAAGATAAATGTCTTTAAGAAGTTTTACAACTTCAAGTTTTGAACAGCTTTAGGTGTCTTCAGAAGAGAGGTGCTCGAAGGGCTAGATCATCTGCAGGTCCTTAAGAGACCTAGCATGAAAATAACAATTCCTCTACCTCCTCCATCTCTTCCAAACTCTGCCATGAGACTGGTCATTAGTTCTAGGTTCTCCCTCTCCACACTTCACAGAGAAAGCTAAACCCAGGCCATCAACACTTCTATCCCAGAGAAGGATTCCAGCATTCACCTGTAAGTTCCTGGACAGCTTCTCTGAGAGGCACAGATATACTCCTTTTGATTCTGCTTCCAGGTCAGAGATCCATCTAGCTCTTGAAAACTCTGAAAACTTGGGATTCCTTTTTCCTAACGCTACCTTGTTCTCGAGTCTTGAGCAAGTGGTTACAATAATATGTCTACAATGGGGTTACAATGTCAAAGACTGTATGAGAATCCTGTACTCTTATCGAACAGAGCAGCAAATGTCAGCGCTCACTTATTTGAAGTGTTGTTCTAGCTAAATGCTCATCTGGGACTTCACAGCGTTCGCTGGCGTCCTGGGGATATGAGCATACTCTACAAATACAGGTTAAACTCAGTCAGGCCACAGAAGAACTTCAGCCCCATTATTTCCAGATATGTAACAAAAATGTCACCTCTTCCACCGCATAGCTGCCTATCAGGGGAGAAAGAATTACTCTTCATTTCTTGAGGGCCCTCCCAGTGCCTGACTCTGGACTAAAACTCAAAAAGGAAAAATGACTAACCGGAATAGTTGTCCCATGCATTCTAAACACTGAGGTGAGCCAAGAATCAGTACTTGCTGATTTTGTTTGTCAGTACATCCAGGAACATATTTTCTAAATGAAATAAAGGTAATCACATTCCCAGACGTCCAAAAAATACACCTTTAATTTTTCTAAAAATGTATCCTCTTCTAGGGATAAGTATGTTCATGTTGTCTTGGTATCTCGAGAAGTTTTATTTAGCAGTTCAGGACGAAGCATCTAGGGCAGGCCCTCAGTCCCCACGGGCCACACCGATTCCCTGTGCACTCAGTTGACTGGGGCAAGGGTTGGGGGTGGGGTGCTGTGGAAGAGTGGGGCCCAGGCCTGTTCCCTCTAAATAAAGTAGAAGCAGCAAAACAATGGCCCCCTCAGCCAGGGCATGGAGGATCCTGGCAAGAGGAGCAGGCAGGGAATACTCTGGGGCTAGATACTATTGGGCTAGATACAAGTGAACCCAGGACACAGATGTGGGCACCTGGTCAGGCCAGGCTCTTTCAGCACTTTTTTTTTTTTTTTTTTTAAATAAAACTCATCTTTTGCATACCAGAAGGTGAAAAATGCATTGGAAAAAAAAGCCACTAAATTCATTCTCAGTGTACTCAATGCTCAACCTGCACATGAATTTCTTTTTTACATTTTTACAGTCAAACTGGTACAGAATTTGGAACAATTTGAAGTGAATTTGGAGCAGTCTACTCAGAAAATATATCTGCATACCAAGAGGTGTGGTTCCCACAAAGTACCTGGTGATCAGTTTCCTGATAATTTGTCATAAAAAGATGGAGAGGGGCTCTCTGTTTATCCCCATGGTGACAACATTCAGATTTGAACAACTCCAGCCTCAAAAAGAGCTCTCACCATTAGCCAACACAAAGCAGAGTGCTTGAGATATGGTGACTTTTCAAAAGCACCACATATTTGAGACTCTCTTGCATGTACATACACTGCTTCTGAGGCCAAGATAAGTTGACCATTTTAGTCGGTATGTCATTCTTTTTTAATAAAAATGCACTTTGCTATTGAAGGACACATCAACTTTTTAGAAGGATTTTAGCACTTCATTAAAATGTTAAAAGATGTCTTTAAGATAGCTAGCTTATAAGTAATTGCCAAATATGTTTTACTCAAAATGAAAGCTGGGAGATAAGAGAAAGACAAAAGGTGGACCCAATACTGTGGGAGACACATGTTTAAGTAAGGAAAACACTCAAATATGTTTCTTTGCTGAAACAGCCTGGCTGTTGGAAAGTGGATACAAGACTCAGATAATTATGGAGATCATCTGGTTGTACTATGAAGAGATACCAAAATAGATAGATGATGCATTTAAGCATTCAGTGCTCATGCTAGAAAAGAAGAAAAGTAAAAATTAATGTGAAGAACAGAAATTAATGAAACAAAGAAGATGATCAATAAAGCCAACAATTATTTGGAAAAAATAAGTACTTAGACAAATTTCTGAAGAGTATGATGATCAATTGTCCACTAATTAATCTCTAGACAACTCAATTCCCATCAAAATCTTGACAAAGGACAACTTCATGGAAGTTGACAAGCCTACTATAAAATTTATATGGAACAGTAAAGGGTCAAGCATTGCCAACAGACTAACTCTCCTCTTGAAGAAGAGTGTAGTGTGGAACTTACCTCACCATAAAATGAGAACAGAAGAAAAGACAGAGGACAAGAGCTGAGAAGATTGGAGAGTAGAATAGATCATGTGTGTGTATGCGTTCTGTGCATTGCCAAACCTATGTAATGCTGAGTCCTGATAAAAAATAAAAGTTGAAACACTCCACTCAAGAGAAACTTGAACATGTGAAGAAATATGTTCAAGCACGCCCACAGCAACACTACTGGAATAACAACAAAAAAGCTTTAAAAAAAAACCCCAAATGTCTACCAATAAGACAATGGATACAATGTATTGGTAAAGTGGGATACTATTCAGCAGAACAGAAGAATGAACTGTAGTTATGTGTCTCAAACATGAATGAATCTCAGAAACGTGTTAAATGCAAAACAGAAGTTGAAGAAAAATAGTCACATTGCAATTGCATTTATATATAGATTTGAAACCAGCACTAATTTATCACTTATAGATGCAAATTTTATAGTAAAACTATAAAGAAGAATTTCTAACCCTATGGGAGGGGAGGAGAGGAAATAAATGAAAACCTAAGGGGAAAGTTACATAAAGGGCTTCAGAAATATTAGTAATCTATTCTTAAGCTGGGTGGTAGGTATAGGCAGGGTTGATATTCAAAACATATTATGCAATAATCCAAACAGTCTAACTACCAACGAATCTAAAAGGACAAATGCTATAGTAATTTATCAGAGTCCAAACAGTGACTGCTTTCCAGGCTTTGTATGTTTAAGAACTGAATCTTAAAAGAGGTTCACGTCCAAAGAGATGGGGTGTGGCGGGGGTGGGGGGGCGGGTAAGGGAAGTACCTGGAGGTTCAGATCAGCAGTTACCTACCAGTCAGTATGGACACCCTTCCACAGTCACTATCGCCACACTAGTGCCTACCATCTGAATAATAAATAGTCATGGATATAGGAATTTTTTTTATTCCTTGTACCATATAGTATATATTATATTGATATTTTTGTATATATACAACAGCACTTCCCAACAGTAATATAATGCATGCCACAGATGTGAGCCATATATGCAATTTTGAATTTTCTGTTAGCCTCTTTTTAAAAAGTAAAACAGGTAAAACTAATTTTAATAATATTTTGTTCAATTAAGTATTTCCAAAATATAATTTCAACAGGTGAACAATATAGAAAAATTGTTAATGGAATATTTTTGTACTAAGTGTTCAAGATTCAATATGTGTATTTTACATAAATAGCACTCACAAGCTGAACCAGCCACATTTCAAGTGCTCAGTGTGGCTGGTGGCTAAGACCCTGAACACCACACATATAGACTATTTTATGAATTTAAATGATAGAATAAGAATTTTCGTATCTGTAGATATGGAAAGATCGCTCAGACATTATTTAATGCAAAAAAGAAAGATATAGAAGAGTACATATAGATAGTATGATTCAACCTGTTTAAGTATATGGGAAATGCATTTTTTTCTGGAAAACTATTAAAACTATTAATGGCAGTGTTTCTTGAAGAGAAGAGCTAGAGACTGAGGACTCAGTGATATTTTTTCTGAATTTTAGTACCTCTATGAACTTTAACTTTTTAAAGCGTGAATGTCTATTATTTTTATTTTTAAGAATAGAAACAAATAGTTAATACTGAGGCATATAACAGTGAGAAAAATACTATGAAATAGTTAATTTAAGGGGAGCCTCAATTACATTTCCTACCAAAAATGTCAAAACTCTAGATTTTGTAATGAAGTGGTAATTTGCCATTCTCTGTCTACTTTGGCAGACAGGCATCCCAGACAGGCCACAATGATCACTTGCCCGGTGAACACTCTGCTTTTCCCCACATTGCGACTCCTGATCGAACTGAAAATAGATGTAAGATTAGGGAATTAAGTAAGCCAAGAAGGAAAGATGCCTAAAACTTTTATGGCTTTACAGACTTGAATTCAAATGCTTTGGTACATGCAAGATGCCCTAGATCTACTCTCCCCTGGAATCGCTAATTTAGTAGTCCTTTAAAGAAGGAAGTGGACTTCTATCTGACCTAATTTGCTCCTGACACACTCACGTTCATGATTATTGCATCCTTTTAAGTGTATCTAAAAGAGCTTTTATGAAGAATCTTAATAAAGTTTTTCCTAGGGGCCGCATCAGCATTACTAGATTGTTTTCCAGAGTCTTCTATATTTCCATTTTGGAAAATCAAGACTACCTGGCTCCACCTTTGCCTCTGACCCTTTTCTTGTTTTCTGTATATCCTTAAGATCGTCAGCATTATTCAGGAATCCCTCCTGAAGTTTTATCGGTGTTCTTAAATTATTAATACTGACCAGGACAGTTGAATCCTGTGGGGGTGGCCCTGTTCTACTCTATTTCTTTAATAATGCTAGTTGTGTGATCCTTAATCTGCAGTGCACTTTTAATGGGAAAAAAAAAAGATTTAGGATTTGAGTCACAAGGCCTTCATTTCATCATATGTTGATATTACACCACCATCCCCAACCAGTAAGTCTATTACTTACTCTCTTTTCCCTCTCACTCCAAAATAAATGAAAGTTTATTCTCAGCTTTTTCACCTTAGTCCTGTTCTTCAAAGTTCTTGCTGCTAAGCCTGACCAACAGCTTCCAGCCAAAGTGGAGTCAAGGTGTGAGCAGTACTGCACTTGGCCACGAGAGGGCAGTGGAGGCCTAGAGCCAGGTGGTCACGCAGTCTCCTGTGGCTCTGACCAAAGAAAAATGAGCCAGAACCTTCTGATCTCACCGACCACAAGGCCACAGAAAAATGGGGAGTGCACCAAGCATGGCCTGAGCAGGAGGACGTCAGCGTTCCCATTAATTCATTCAACATTTGATGAACAAACTGAAAAATCAACTTTACCTCTTTAACCTGGTATGCCTTTGTTTCATTATTTTTTGTTCTATACCAGTGTCTTTTAAATATATCATGTAGGCCATCATCATCACTGACCCATCCCAATAGGTTCTGATCCAAGAGGCCTGGAGTCAGGCCCCAGGAATTTCTATTTGATCAAACACCACAGTTGACTAATTCAAATTAAAGGTGGAGAACCATGTCTAATCTCTTAATTCCATACAGTTTAGTTATTTAACCTTATATTATCTTTTATGTTGTATTATTATTGCACTTTATAGTTGCTGACATTGGTAACTTTTATCTTCCATTAAAAATTTGCCACCCTTAGGGCTCTCAACCTCTTATTTTCTCTCATTTCCAAACCTACCTATTCAGCTACAAACTATTTTAGAGGCAATAGAATGTGATAGAAGAAACATAATGAGCTTTGGAATTAGACAAACCTTCCCCACGCCTCAGTTTTTCTCAATAATATGAAAATTATACATAGTGTAGTTGATATAGGGATTAATGAGATGATATATGTTAATCACTTAGAGTAGTGATGGAATAACTGTAGACTCAATAAATGTTAATTTTAGTCCTTCTTTTATTCTTTATGGTTAATCACTTAGAGTAGTGATGGAATAACTGTAGACTCAATAAATGTTAATTTTAGCCCTTCTTTTATTCTTTATGGTAACCAGAGATATATAATCTGCATTCCTTCCTAGTGCCCCTCTCCAGTAGTTCTGCTATGAAGAACAAGGACTCAGACCATCTTGCTTTGTACAATATCACAGATAGAGGAGGGAAGAATACTAGCCCTGCCTGAGAGGAGATACAGGTCTGAATGGAAAGGACAGAAATAGGAAGGAGTAGCAGATACCCCCTGTTGCAAAATACTGAGCTCCAATAAGAAAAGGATTCAGGTGACCTGTAGACTTTGATAATACTTAAGAACTACATAAAGAAGTAAACATCAAATGATATATTTTTCTAACATTTTTTATTGGAGTAAAATTGCTTTACAATGTTGTATTAGTTTCTGCTGTATGACACGTGAATCAGCTAAATGGATACATATCCCCTCCCTCTTGGACCTCCCTCCCACTCCCCCATCCCACCCGTCTAGGTCATCACAGAGCACGAAGCTGAGCTCCCTCTGCTATATGGCAGGTTCTCACTAGCTATTTTACACATGGTAGTGTATTTATGTCAAACCTAATCTCCCAATTCGTCCTACCCTCCCCTTCCCCTATGTCCACATGTCCATTCTCTATGTCTACATCTGTATTCATGCTCTACAAATAGGTTCATCTGTACCATTTTTCTAGATTCCACATATATGCATTAATATATGTTATTTGTTTTTCTCTTTCTGGCTTACTTCACTCTGTATGATGAGACTCTAGGTCTATCCACATCTCTACAAATGACCCAATTTCATTCCTTTTTAACTCAACAAGTTATTCTACTTAAAATTTGGGCCCAAACTAAGTAGTGTCTATAAAAAATGTTTCTAGAAATTACCATGGTTTATTATCTATCTGTGAAAAGGAAAGAACAAAATCAAGGCGAACAACATATTTTTGACAGATATTGATTATTAAAATAACTGGCAAACCATCACTATTTGTCATGGAGGCAACCACTAAAGCAAGCAACCAACCACAAGCTTATATCAATATTAGGTATGAAAAATAAACATAGTCCAAATAACTAAGAAAGAAATATATATGGAAAAAAGTAGATCACATATCAGAAGTCTAACTCTTTGTTATTCGGTAGAGTTTAGTGGAATAGTTCAAATGAAAGTTAAAGGGAATTATTAATTTAGCTCAAGGGCTAAAGCTACTGGTAACTTTACCAAATCTATAATTCCCTTCCCTCTGCAGACCTCTAATTACAATGACAAAAAGAGTGAATAAAAGTCCCTAACAACTGCAGAAGCAATTTTATCAATTTTATTTCAGACTTGGAATTGTTTTCAGATAACTCTTCCAGATAGAAAGGTGATTAAAATTTCTCCAAATCACCCTATTACAATGCAGTGAAGTGACATCCCTTCTTGGAACCTCCGCTTCCTCATCTATAAAGTGTTTATAAGTATTTAAACATCACTATACAAGTAGAAAGCACATAAGTTAGTAATTAGCCCATTGAAAATCGATGTTGTTTCTCCTTCCAGCCGTTCCTTTAAATCACATAATGACCCATGAAATACAATATCCAAGTATAAATGTCAATGTTTATAATACTGTCTTCCTCTAAATTTTCTAAATAATATGTGGTAGAAGCGATTCATTTGTTTTGTATACTTCTTAACACAGTATCAGAAAGAGAGTTCAGGTAGGCATAGTAGCGAATGAATGTTTCCATTATAGAGATTTCCAGTAATTTCCCCCTTGTTCTTTCATCATAGGTATTCCATATTTACTAAGTACCTGTAGCTGGTTAGTTGAGCTGACTAGATCAAAACACAGGAAGGTCAAAATCACGGATCTCATTACGTGTTAAAAAAAAATGCTCCTAGGATGGTGAGAAAAGGGAACACTTGCACATTATTGGTGAGAATATAAACAGATACAACCCCTATGGAAAACAGTATTGAGGTTCCTCAAAAACTTAAAAATATAACTGCAGTATATATAACTAGCACATGTATCTTTGCTGAGAGCATAGATATTATGTGTAGTGTTCTTACCACAACATACAGACAGATACACACACACACAATAATAACAATAATAAAGAGGTAGGAGGAAACTTTGCGAGGTGATGGGTATGTTTACGGCAGTGATGGTGGTGATGGTGTCACAGGTGTATACATACCCTCAAACTCGTCAAGTTGTACACATTAAAGCTTTTTATGTTAACTATACCTTGAGAAAGTGGTTTTAAAAAATGAAACAAATTGAAAACTAAAAATAAAAACTGACTCCTATACCCTGAAAATACTACTGATGACAGATTATGGGCACCTGGTTCACACTCTTTCTAACTCATCTTAAGTCTCACCATCATCTTAAGTAACATGCAAGTGCATTTGGACAGTCCCCCCAAAATGCTAACCTCACAAAAATCAATGACAACCTCACCCCACCACCTGACACTTGCACTTCACTTTTTGATAACACCCACAACTGTTCCACCTCTGAAACTTAAACTCTAGTTTCCCACTCTAAATCTACGTGACTTCACTTCTCTCATTTTATCACTCCTATTATACCTATTCTATAACCTTATTAAAAATTCTAATTCCTTGAACACTTTATTCTGCCAAACTGTGAGCCCCAAATGAGATAATTTCTCACATATTTAGCCTAGACCTCACCCATCATTTGACACATTAACTCCCATGATTTCATTGTTGTCTGGCTTTCGAGCATGACAACCTTATATCAACCTAACCACTTCGCTTCCCTTCCTTTCATCTAAATGGCTTAGCACTGCTGGAGGAAAATGTACAACCATGTGAAATAATGTCACTACAAACTTATACTCACCATCCTCAGATGGGCCCTTTCTGTGTGGAGAGTCCTTCTCCCCGCTTCCTATTCTTTTTCAAACAGTGTCCAGCAGATGAATTCACTTCTCAGCAGATGAGTTCTCAGCAGCATTGCAACTTCAGAGAGAAAAGAAAGGTCATCATGTCTTTCTTACTGCTCTTATTCTTCTTTGTCAGGTTTTTTTTTTGGGGGGGGGGGAAGGGGAGTAAAAGAGGGGGAGGAGCAGGTTGAGTACTTTTTTTTTTTTTTGCGGTACGCAGGCCACTCACTGTTGCGGCTTCTCCCGTTGCGGAGCACAAGCTCCGGACGCGCAGGCTCAGCGGCCATGGCTCACGGGCCCAGCCGCTCCGCGGCTCGTGGGATCTTCCCGGACCGAGGCACGAACCCGTGTCCCCTGCATCAGCAGGCAGACTCTCAACCACTGCGCCACCAGGAAGCCCAGGTTGAGTACTTTTAACATTCCATTCTACCTACTCCATTGGTTTATTAGATGTACACCTTTATTTCTTTAAGTCATTTCTCTAGGTTTTATAATATGCATTCTGAACTCATCAAAGTCTACTCATTAATTCTGTATCACTTCATGTAAAATGTAAGAATCTGTTAATAGCATATTCTATAACCCCACCCTACCACCACCATTTGTATTATTATGTATTTTATTTCTACATGTTATAAATCCCATAATACACTGTCGTTTATTTAAACATTTAATTATTATTCAAAGAAACAAAAACTAGAAAGAAAACATCTTTTTTATTTATCCACATATTTACCATTTTAGCATTCTTCATCACTGTTAGAGCCAAATTTTCATCTGGTATTATTTTCCTTTAGTGAAAGGAACTGCCTTTAATGTTTCTTGTAGTACAGGTTTGCTAATAATAAATTCTCTCAGAGGGCTTCCCTGGTGGCACAGTGGTTGAGAGTCTGCCTGCCGATGTAGGGGATGTGGGTTCGTGCCCTGGTCTGGGAAGATCCCACATGCCGCAGAGCGGCTGGGCCCGTGAGCCATGGCTGCTGAGCCTGCGCGTCCGGAGCCTGTGCTCCGCAACGGGAGAGGCCACAACAGTGAGAGGCCCGCGTACCGCAAAAAAAAAAAAAAAGATTCTCTCAGATTTTGCTTGTCTAAACATGTCCCTTTATTTTTTGCCTTCCTTTACATAGTTTTGCTGAACATATGATTCTATTTTGACATTTTTTTCCTTTCCTTCTAGCCTTTAAAGAAGCCAAACCAGAGAGACCTTCAAGATGGTGGAGCAGTAAGACATGGAGATCACCTTCCTCCCCACAAATACATCAGAAATACATCTACATGTGGAACAACTCCTACAGAACACTTACTGAATGGTGGCAGAAGACCTCAGACTTCCCAAAAGGCAACAAACTCCCCATGTACCTGGGCAACGGATGCCCTCAGGAGACCTACACACAGAGGAGGCACCCAATCCAAAGCTGAACCCCAGGAGTTGTGCAAACAAAGAAGAGAAAGGGAAACCTCTCCATGCAGCCTCAGGAGCAGCGGATTAAATCTCCACAATCAATTTGATGTACCTGCATCTGTGGAATACCTGAATAGACAACGAATCATCCCAAATTGAGGAGGTGGACTTTGGGAGCAAGAGAAGACTTGGGGTTTGCTTCCTTATCCAATTTGTTTCTACTTTTATGTTTATCTTAGTTTAGTACTTAAAGTTTATTATCATTGGTAGATTTGTTTATTGATTTGGTTGCTCTCTTCCTTTTTTTTAATATATATATATATATATTTTGTTTGTTTTTCCTTTTTCTCTTTATGTGAGTGTGTATGTGTATGCTCCTTTGTGTGATTTTATCTGTATAGCTTTGCTTTTACCATTTGTCCTAGGGTTCTGTCTGTCCTTTTTTTAGTATAGTTTTTAGTGCTTGTTATCATTGATGGATTTGTTTTTTGCTTTGGTTTCTCTCTTCTTTCTTTATTTTTATTACTTTTTGATTTTTTTCTTTTTAATAAGTTTTTAATAATTTATTTTATTTTATTTTTTCTTTCTTTCTTTCTTTGTCTCCTTTTTCTTCTGAGCCGTATGGCTGACAGGGTCTTGGTGCTCTGGCTGAGTGGCAGGCCTGTGCCTCTGAGGTGGGAGAGCTGAGTTCAGGACATTGGTCCACCAGACACCTCCTGGCTCCATGTAATATCAAACAGCAAAAGCTCTCAGATCTCCAGCTCAACGCTAAGACCCAGCTCCACCCAAAGACCAGCAAGCCACAGTGCTGGACACCCCAGCCAAACACCTGGCAAGACAGGAACACAACCCCACCCATTAGCAGAGAGGCTGCCTAAAATCATAGTAAGGCCACAGACACCCCAAAACACACCACCGGACGCAATACTGCCCACCAGAAAGACAAGATCCAGCCTCATTCACCAGAACACAGGCACCAGTCCCCTCCACCAGGAAGCCTACAAAACACACTAAACCAAACTTAGCCACTGGGGGCAGACTCCAAAAACAACAGGATCTACAAACCTGCAGACTGTGAACACAAGACCCCAAACACAGTAAGTTAAGCAAAATGAGAAGACAGAGAAACACACAGCAGATGAAGGAGAAAGGTAAACACCCACCAGACCAAAGAAACGAAGAGGAAATAGGCAGTCTACCTGAAAAAGAATTCAGAGTAATGATAGTAAAGATGATCCAAAATCTTGTTAATATAAAGGAGAAAATACAAGAAACGTTTAACAAGGACCTAGAACTAAAGAGTAAACAAACAATGATGAACAACACAATAAGTGAAATTAAAAACTCTCTAGAAGGGATCAATAGCAGAATAACTGAAGCAGAAGAACGCATAAGTGACCTGGAAGATAAAAGAGTGGAAATAACTACCACAGAGCAGAATAAAGAAAAAAGAATGAAAAGAATTGAGAACAGTCTCAGAGACCTCTGGGACAACATTAAATGCACCAACATTTGAATTACAGGGGTCCCAAAAGAAGAAGAGAAAAAGAAAGGGTCTGAGAAAATATCTAAAGAGACTAGAGTTGAAAACGTCCCTAATATGGGAAAGGAAATAGTCAATCAAGTCGAGGAAGCACAGAGAGTCCCATACATGATAAATCCAAGGAGAAACATGCCAAAACACATATTAATCAAACTATCAAATATTAAATACAAAGAAAAAATATTAAAAGCAGCAAGGGAAAAACAACAAATAACATACAAAGGAATCCCCATAAGGTTAACAGCTGATCTTTCAGCAGAAACTCTGCAAGCCAGAAGGGAGTGTCAGGACATATTTAAAGTGATGAAAGGGAAAAACCTACAACCAAGATTACTCTACCCAGTAAGGATCTCATTAAGATTCAACAGAGAAATTAAAACCTTTAAAGACAAGCAAAAGCTAAGAGAATTCAGAACTACCAAACCAGCGTTACAACAAATGCTAAAGGAACTTCTCTAGGCAGGAAACATAAGAGAAGGAAAAGACCTACAATAACAATTAAGAAAATGGTAATAGGAACATACACATCGATAATGCTCCAATCAAAAGACACAGACTGGCTGAATGGATAAAAAACAAGACCTGTATATATGCTGTCTACAAGAGACCCACTTCAGACCTAGGGACACATACAGACTGAAAGTGAGGGGATGGAAAAAGATATTCCATGCAAATGGAAATCAAAAGAGGCTGGAGTAGCAATTCTCATATCAGACAAAATACACTTTAAAATAATTACAAGAGACAGAGAAGGACACTACATAATGATCAAGGGATCAATCCAAGAAGAAGATATAACAACTGTAAATATTTATGCACCCAACACAGGCGCACGTCGATACATAAGGCAAATGCTAACAGCCATAAAAGGGGAAATCGACAGTAACACAATCATAGTAGGGGACTTTAACACCCCATTTTCACCAATGGACAGTTCATCCCAAATGAAAATAAATAAGGAAACACAAGCTTTAAACGATACATTAAACAAGATGGACTTAATTGATATTAATAGGACATTCCATCCAAAAACAACAGAATACACTTTCTTCTCAAGGCCTCATGGAACATTCTCTAGGATAGATCATATCTTGGGTCACAAATCAAACCTCGGTAAATTTAAGAATACTGAAATGGTATCAAGTATCTTTTCCGACCACAATTCTATGAGACTAGATATCAATTACAGGAATAAAATCTGTAAAGAATACAGACACATGGAGGCTAAACAATACACTACTAAATAACCAAGAGATCACTGAAGAAATCAAAGAGGAAATAAAAAAATACCTAGAAACAAATGACAATGAAAACATGATGACCCAAAACCTATAGGTTGCGGCAAAAGCAGTTCTAAGAGGGAAGTTTATAGCAATACAATCCTACCTCAAGAAACAAGAACCATCTCAAACAAACAACCTAACCTTACATCTAAAAGCAATTAGAGAAAGAAGAACAAAAAAAGAAACCCCAAAGTTGGCAGAAGGAAAGAAATCATAAAGATCAGATCAGAAATAAATGAGAAAGAAATGGAGGAAACAGTTGCAAAGATCAATAAAACTAAAAGCTGGTTCTTTGAAAAGATAAACAAAACTGATAAACCATTAGCCAGACAAATCAAGAAAAAAAGGGAAAAGACTCAAATCAACAGAATTAGAAATGAAAAAGGAGAAGTAACAACTGACAATGCAGAAATACAAAGGATCATGAGAGATTATTACAAGCAACTATATGTCAATAAAATGGACAACCTGGAAGAAATGGACAAATTCTTAGAAAAGCACAACCTTCTGAGACTGAACCAGGAAGAAATAGAAAATATGAACACACCAATCACAAGCACTGAAATTGAGAGTGTGATTAAAAATATTCCACAAACAAAAGTACAGGACCAGATGGCTTCACAGGCAAATTCTGTCAAACATTTAGAGAAGAGCTAACACCTATGCTTTGCAAACTCTTCCAAAATATAGCAGAGGGAGGAACACTCCCAAACTCATTTTATGAGGCCACCATCACCCTGATACCCAAACCAGACAAAGATGTCACAAAGAAAGAAAACTACAGGCTAATGTCACTGATGAGCATAGATGCAAAAATCCTCAACAAAATACTAGCAAACAGAATCCAACAGCACATTAAAAGGATCATACACGTGGGGTTTATCCCAGGAATGCAAGGATTCTTCAATATATGCAAATCAATCAATGTGCTATACCATATTAACAAATTGAAGGAGATAAACCATATGAACATCTCAAGAGATGTAGAAAAAGCTTTCGACAAAATTGAACACTCATTTATGATAGAAACCCTCCATAAAGTAGGCATAGAGGGAACTTACCTCAACATAATAAAGGCCATATATGACAAACCCACAGACAACATCATTCTCAATGGTGAAAAACTGAAAGCATTTCCTCTAAGATCAGGAACAAGACAAGTTTGTCCACTCTCACCCTTACTATTCAACATAGTTTTGGAAGTTTTAGCCACAGCAATCAGAGAAGAAAAGGAAATAAAAGGAATCCAAATCAGAAAAGAAGAAGTAAAGTTGTTACTGTTTGCAGATGACATGATACTATACATAGAGAATCCTAAAAGATGCTACCAGAAACTACTAGAGCTAATCAATGAATTTGGTAAAGTAGCAGGATACAAAATTAATGCACAGAAATCTCTTGCATTCCTATACACTAATGATGAAAAATCTTAAAGAGAAATTAGGGAAACACTTCCATTTACCATTGCAACAAAAAGAGTAAAATACCTAGGCAAAAACCTACCTAAGGCAACAAAAGACCCATATGAGGAAAACTATAAGACACTGGTGAAAGAAATTAAAGATGATACAAACAGATGGAGAGATATACCATGTTCCTGGATTGGAAGAATCAACATTGTGAAAATGACTCTACTACCCAAAGCAATCTACAGATTCAATGCAATCCCTATTAAACTACCAATGCCATTTTTCTCAGAACTAGAACAAAAAATTTCACAATTTGTATGGAAACACAAAAGACCCCGAATAGCCAAAGCAATCTTGAGAAAGAAAAATGGAGCTGGAGGAATCAGGCTCCCTGACTTCAGACTATACTACAAAGCTACAGTAATCAAAGACAGTATGGTACTGGCACAAAAACAGAAATATAGATCAATGGAACAGGATAGAAAGCCCAGAGATAAACCCAGGTACATATGGTCACCTTATTTTTCATAAAGGAGACAAGAATATACAGTGGAGAAAAGACAGCCTCTTCAATAAGTGGTGCTGGGAAAACTGGACAGCTACATGGAAAAGAATGAAATTAGAACACTCCCTAACACCATACACAGAAGTAAACTCAAAATGGATTAACGACCTAAATGTAATGCCAGACACTATAAAACTCTTAGAGGAAAACATAGGCAGAACACTCTATGACATAAATCACAGCAAGATCCTTTTTGACCCACCTCCTGGAGAAATGGGAATAAAAACAAAAATAAACAAATGGGACCTAAAGAAACTTAGAAGCTTTTGCACAGCAAAGGAAACCATAAACAAGACCAAAAGACAACCCTCAGAATGGGAGAAAATATTTGCAAATGAAGCAACTGACAAAGGATTAATCTCCAACATTTACAAGCAGCTCATGCAGTTCAATGTCAAAAGATCAAACAACCCAATTTTAAAATGGGCAGAAGACCTAAACAGACATTTCTCCAAACAAGGTACACAGATTGCCAACAAACACATGAAAGGATGCTCAACATCATTAGAGAAATGCAAATCAAAACTACAATATGGTATCACCTTACACCAGCCAGAATGGCCATCATCAAAAAATCTAGAAACAATAAATGCTGGACAGGGTGTGGAGAAAAGGGAACCCTCTTTCACCATTGGTGGGAATGTAAATTGATACAGCCACTATGGAGAACAGTATGGAGGGCCTTAAAAAACTAAAAATAGAACTACCATACGACACAGCAATGCACTATTGGGCATATGCCCTGAGAAAACCATAATCCAAAAAGAGTCATGTACCACAATGTTCATTGTAGCTCTATTTACAATAGCCAGGACATGGAAGCAACCTAAGTGTCCATGGACAGATGAACGGATAAAGAAGATGTGGCACATATATACAATGGAATATTACTGAGCTATAAAAAGAAACGAAACTGAATTATTTTTAGTGAGGTGGATGGACCTAGAGTCTGTCATACAGTGTAAAGTAAGTCAGAAAGAGAAAAACAAATGCCATATGCTAACACATATATGGAATCTAAAAATAAAACAAAAAAATTCGTTCTGAAGAGCCTAGGGGCAGGACAGGAATAAAGACACATACATAGAGAATGGACTTGAGGACACAGGGAGGTGGAAGTATAAGCTGGGACAAAGTGAGAGAGTGGCATGGACATATATACACTACCCAGTGTAAAATAGATAGCTAGTGGGAAGCAGTCACATAGCACAGGAGATCAGCTCGGTGCTTTGTGAACACGTAGAGGGGTGGGATAGGGAAGGTGGGAGGGTGACACAAGAGAGAGGAGATATGGGGATATATGTATAGCTGATTCACTTTGTTATAAAGCAGAAACTAACACACCATTTTAAAGCAATTATACTCCAATAAAGATGTTTTTAAAAAAGATATTATATACAGTGAAGACATAATCTATGTAAATAATCAGTACATAGATGTTAAAAAAAAAAGTCATTCCATTGTTACCTGGCTTTCATTGCTTCTAATGAGATGTCAAAAATACTTCCTATCTTTGTTCCCCTGGATAAAAAGTGTCCCCTTCCCCCCTTTTCACTGCTTTTAAAATTTTCTTTTTATTACTGAGTTTCAGCAATTTGATTCTGATATGCCCTGATTGTGTGTGTGTGTGTGTGTGTTTATCTTGCTTAGATTCTTTTAGCTTTATGGAGCTCTATGATCATAGTTTTAATCAAGAAGGAAAATTTTTCTCATTATATCTTTTAATATTTTTCCTGACACTCCTTTTTTCTGGAACACTAATTGTATTCTTTTTAGTTTGCTTGACATTGTCCCACAGGTCACTGAGACTCAATGTAGTGGTTTTTAGCCTTTTCTGTGTGAATTCCTTTATTTGAATATTTTCTATTTCTCTTTATGTTAAATGACCTTTTTTTCTCTGTATCGTATCTACTGTTAAAACTTTTTTCTCAGTATGTTATCTCAGATATTAATGTTCAGCTTTAGAAGTTCCACTTGGTTATTTTTTATATCTTCTATTTCTCTTATCAATATATTCATGTTTTCCTTTAAATCTTTGAACATTTTGATAATACTGTTTTAAAGTCCTTGTTTGCTAATTACATCATCCTTGCCATTTCTGCATCTGTTTCTATTAATGTATTCTCTCCTAATTATAGGTCATATTTTCCCTGCTTCTTTGCATGTCTGGTAATTTTCTATTGTACATTTTATGTTATGAGTGCCTGCATCTTGTCTTTTTTTAAAGAGCGGTAAGTTTTTCTTTGGAAGATAGATCTTATCCTGAGATTTTTGAGCCTTGTTTTAATATTTTAATGGTAGATCCAGAAAGCACTGTGGGAGTTGTTTACTACTACAAAGAGGACATCATTTTGGTGTGTCTACTGAGGGTCCCAGGTTCTACAAAGTTTCTGCAGTCTGAATGGTCAGATTCAATTATCTTCCAACCCTGTGTAAGCTGTGGGAATTATTCATCACAAATTTTCCTTTCAGTGGTTTTTTTCTGGTAATTATTCTTTGGGCTGAATATTAACGAGACTGCTTTCTTTAGAGGTCTAAGCATGTCCAAATCTGGCTCAGGCCTGAAGGCAATCAGAAGAGGAGCAGGTTAGGGCTTCCCTGGTGGTGCAGTGGTTAAGAATCTTACCTGCCAATGCAGGGGATATGGATTCGAGCCCTGGTCCGGGAAGATCCCACATGCCGCGGAGCAACTAAGCCTGTGCGCCACAACTACTGAGCCTGCACTCTAGAGCCTGTGAGGCACAACTACTGAGCCTGTGTGCCACAGCTACTGAAGCCCATGCACCTAGAGCCTGTGCTCCACAACAAGAGAAGCCACTGCAATGAGAAGCCCGTGCACCACAACGAAGAGCAGGCCCCACTCGCTGCAACTAGAGAAAGCCACACACAGCAGCAAAGAACCAAAGTAGCCAAAAGTAAATAAATAAAATAAAAAAAGAAGAGGAGGGGCTTCCCTGGTGGCACAGTGGTTGAGAGTCCGCCTGCCGATGCAGCGGACACGGGTTCGTGCACCAGTCCGGGAAGATCCCACGTGCCGCGGAGCGGCTGGGCCCGTGAGCCATGGCCGCTGAGCCTGCGCGTCCGGAGCCTGTGCTCTGCAATGGGAGAGGCCACAACAGTGAGAGGCCCGCGTACCGCAAAAAAAAAAAAAAAAAAAGAAGAGGAGCAGGTTAGAATATGACCCCAATTCAGTTGTCTAAGTTTAGTGTATGTCATAGCAGCAGTAATAAGCGTAGGCTATTTGTAATAAGACTTAAGATAAGTCCACACTGGGTCTCACCAGGTTAGAACTTCTAATTTGGGCAGTCTTATTAATCAAGCTTATGAAGTTCTAACTCTCCATGGGCCTCGAGGATAAGATTTTGTAGAGTCTAGAAGAGATTCTGCTTGTTTTTAAATTCCTAAATCTTCTACAGAGGTTAAATGTATAAAGAATGTTTTTCCAGAGAACTGGCCAATAGGCTTCCTAGGAGCCAAGATTCATCCATTTGAAAAAGACACAATGATACGAGACTGCCCCATGGGCTACTTTTTCACTTGCACATGATACTTTCCTCTCCCTGAACCTTAAGAAACTATAAAGATCTTAAATGACATTAGAGACCCTATTGACTAGCATACATTTAGAAATATTTGCTCTTTCTACTGGTGTTTTAACACTAGAATAGCAATTTTATTTCTCCTTCCCAGCAGTAGGTCCTGACCTGAGACAGAAAGACAGACCAAAAGGACAGAATTAGTCTAACAAATAAGTTAGTGATTATTTCGGCTAATGTGGTCAAAGAAGGGAGAATTACAAACTTTCTTCTTTGTTTGAAAATCTAACTTAGATATAGAAAAGACTGGACCATGAGTTACCCTTGAAGGTAAAATTTTCACTAAACTTTTTCCCTCCTGCGTGCTACCCTTTGGAGGTTGCTGAGAAATCGATCACCGGCCTACAAATTGCTGCCTTTCTTAGTTTTTTCTAGTTGCCTCCAAACTTATCTGGCCAGCAGGGAACAGCAGAAACCAGAGATGAGCCCAGTGACACAGCTAAGGGCCTCATTGCTGCCTAGAATCGATAGATATAGATGGAAGCTTTCATTATGACAGGTCAGGGTATCAAAGAATGGTAGGCATAAATCTTCACCACTCTTGGTAAAACTAGAATCGTATGTTCTACAGTTTACGATAGAGGGAAAAGTTCCACTGGATATTACAGACCAGAACTTACTCCCAGATTTGCATTGTTCTACAACAGTGGATCTTAACTTTGGGGGGACGTGGATCCCTTTGAGAATATCATGAAAACTTTGTGCCCCTTTCAGAGAAAGACCTATTCTCATGCATGGAATATTGATATCCTTGGATTCCTCTCCCTTCTCTCCACACATATCATCAAGGAACCATGAGCTCCAGGTAACAGATAGCCCTAAAATTCTTGCTAATTAATGACAACAACTACAAAAAGGTAGTAAAACAGAGTGTGACCTGATTCCCCTTCAACATTCTGACCCAAGAAAGAACAAGTGGTTCTCTTAATAACTCAGTCTTAGCTATAAAAGATCAAAGACTTAATGAAGGCTAGGGAATCTGAAAACAAAAAATAAATTATAACCAAAGAAGCGGATTTACCAGGCATGTCTGCCTTCCAAAGATACTGGTTCAATCACCTCAGCTCTGCAAAGACCAAACTAAAGGGATCCTCAAAGAAAAAAGAGAATCAGGGACTTCCCTGGTGGTCCAGTGGTTAAGACTCCACGCTTCCAGTGCAGGGGCGTGGGTTCGATCCCTGGTCAGGGAACTAAGATCCCACATGCTGCATGGTGAGGCCCCCCAAAATAAATTAATTAATAATAAAATAAAACAAAATAAAGTGATGTTTAAAAAAAAAAGAGAGAATCAGAATTATAAGCTTTTGAGGGTCAGAAAAGGAAATGTCCTGCTTTTTGTTACCTTCTGGAGCTCTACAAATACGGTTCCTGACAGGCTTTCATATAACCTCACAACCAAAATGGAGCTGGTTGTTTAAAATGGGCAAAATGTTTATTCTTTCTAAATCAACGGTTGCAAAGACAGGCCATGCACTCAGAGAAGAGGTGAATACAGGCTGGCAGATAAAAATGCCTGAATGTAGCTGTAACAGGGAGTCCCCTTATTTTAAGATGACTTGGCAAAATGTGCCATGATATTTCTAGCACTCGGAGGACTTATTTGAGGTAGTTTCTGAGAGCTCTATGGGCAGATTGGGGAAATCTATCTTTTTGCATTCAGTGGGTATCTATATCTTGGTCCCCTTGTAGTAACAGAGGCTTGAAGGACAGCAGAGAGCATAGGAAAAGGAGGTGGCTTTCCTCAGAAAGAGGGAAACAACTGTGATGTGAATGGGTACACAAAGCAATGGGTATTGACCACTCAGACACCAAAATGTGAGGGCAGGGTATCTAGAAAGGGGATTTAGGAATCCCTTGATTTAGCTGATCCTTTTTCACCTACTTTCAGTTGTAACAGAGCCCAAGATGCCATCAGAGGGTGGGTTACTTACAGCAGAAGTAAGTGTGCTGAGGAACCTGGGCTCTGGTGTGCCTCTATGACAACACCAGATCTAAGAGGAAAGGAGACCAGCTGTACCTTGAAGAGGGAAGAGTTTACTAGTCTCCTGAGGGGTACAAATGGAAGATGAGGGAGCCTGGAAGGCTGAGGGACCTAGGAACCCATAATCAAGGGAAAACTGAGATGAGATGGCCAAGAATAAAGGCATTTTTGTATAGAAATTAGCTTCATGTGTTTCAGTATTCTTTGGACCTGGGAAAGAGTACTAAAATATTGAGTAGATCCATTAGCAGGTATGCATGAATTGAAGCAATCTGAATGGGGCCACCTGAGGGATCCCTGGATGTATAGGGAAGCATACTGTTCATAGCCACTTAAGGTGACTTAATTCATTTAATGAAAACCAGAACTAAAAAACAAAACAAAAAACCCAAACAAAAAACTGATTACAAATGCAAGAGGTGTTCAAATAGTTGAGAGATGAGAGTGCTCCAGCCTGCAGGCACTCTCTGTGAAGAAAAGCCCAGGGCTGACAAAAGCACCAGGGAGCTAGCTCAAACACGATGTGTCAAGGTGACAGGGCCTGAAGCTCATACTGTGAATTCTTTCAGAGAGACAGGCAAGCATAAAATCACGCATTCTTTTGCTCAGTGTTAAGGCGGTCCTTCAATCCTTCATCTTTTCAGCTAGAAAGAAAACTTAAATAGAGAATCACAGACTTGGAAGGGCCCTTAGAGATGATGTAGTCAAACTTGCATTTTACAGTTGAAGAAACTGAATGAGGCCAGAGGAGGTGGAGAGATTTGCCCAAGGTCACATACGTGGTTGGTTTGCGATAGATCTGGAATTTGAGGCTTTAAGTCACCTCTTCTACTCTAATATTCTTTACAAGACACTCTTATTTGATCTGTGCCACAAATTCATCTAACTACTGTAAACGTAAAAACTTGAGAAGCGTAAGACAATGTATTATCATAGACAACCTTTACATAGATCCATCTGATCTCTTTAGCCTGTCAATGTCTATCGGGCCTAAGAACTAATAAAATCAATGAGTGATAATGCATGTGACTGGGCACACCTATCTGCCGTATGCAGATCAGCCAGTTCACCTGCATATGACTTGTGCTACAAAATGGACATCATAAAAGCTGTCCCAATAAAAGACTAACCATAGTAAAGATTATGAGTATATGTAGGATTTTAAGCGTTGTTAGGATGTTGACTGATGATAATAAGTAAATTCTTAATACAGGATATTCTACCACGCTGATTTCCTCTTTGGGATTTATCCATAATAAGGAGAAAAAGACAAAGTCAACAGTCATTTACATTTCTTCTCACATGAAGGCAAATTTTGGCTTCTTGCAGCTCACAAAATATAGACCCCAAATATTTCATAAAACATTATGAACATATACACATGACTATATATAAAATAGATAACCAACAAGGACCTACTGTACAGCACTGGGAACTATACTCAATATTTTGTAATAACCTATAAGGGACAAGAATCTGAAAAAGAATCTACATATGTATAACTGAATCACTTTGCTGTACACCTAAAACTAACACAACATTGCAAATCAACTACACTTCAATAAAAAATAAATCAATAAAAATAAAACTTAAAAAAATACGTGAACAGAACACAGACTTTTAAAACTTTATAACAAATGCTGTTAAAATCACACTGGAAGTAAGCGGGAGAAATTTTTTAAATCTTCACTTACGGAAATTTCAAAAACTAGAGTTTATTTTTCTCTATCAGGGTACAATTTGGTTAGGAAGGAGGAAGGTGACTTCTTACTTTTGAGTAAGAAGTGATTTAATAGAAGGAAATCACTCCGTAAGCGTAATCAGAAGCATTGTAAGCAAGGCAGAGTGGATCATTCCATAGAACAATGTGCAACCATACAACTAGCTGACTACCACACGTACACACAGACTGAAACGTACTCAAATTTGACTAAGAGGTATAAAGAGCAAGAATAAAGGCTATTAGGACTTAGGGAGTTTATAAGGACTAATATTCAGAATATGAAGAACTACTGCCATACAGAACACAGCAGCAGGAGCTTGGTGACGAAGCGGAATGAAACAAATGACTATTTCAGTACACTCTGCCTTTGGTTCTTGGTATGGTTAGTTACATGGAGAAGTGAGTGGAATAGTCATGTAATTACAGATACAACAGTAAAGGCCAAATAAATGGTTTCACATACTCATTCGCAGGGAAAGCAGCTACGAAGGTTTGGTTTTGTTGTTCCTCCCACTGTCTCTCCTGTACCTCTCAGGTGACTACTGAGGATATCAGGACAGAGGGCTAGAGAGCCAGAAGGAGGAACATCTTCATCTCCCTGTGTGTACTGAGGGGCTATGCTACTGCTGAATGGCAAAAGTAGGTCATCAGAAAGCAATCTCACCTCCCACAAATTTATCCGTCTGATTTCTGCTGCCACACCTTCACTGAAACTGATTTTCTGAGGGTCACTGGTGACCATCCAATTATCATATTCGATAGGTCCCTTTTAATAGGGTCCTCCAAGTCACCTTTGATACCATTTGGTAACACTGACCTCCTACTTACTCCTGAGACTCTCTTGCCTTGGATGACACTAAGGTGATCCTGCATCTTTGGCCAATCCCTCTCAGTTCTTTTGCCAGAGACTCTTCCCCAGATCCCATCTGTGTAGGCATTCCCCAAGCGTCTTTTTGCATCTCCTTGTACTTACTCTCTGGGCAATCTCATTGGTTCTCCTGTCACAAATTCACTACCAGCTCTCTCCATATAATTATACCTTACCTTTGTCTAGAAGATTAGACAATGTACATAGCCTTTCCTTTAATATTCCCAACAACCTACTGTTCTTTATTTTACAGTGAAGGAAACTGAGAGACTCAGACAGGTGAAGTCACCTGCCCAGGGGGCTCAAAGATAGAAAGTAGCCACGTCTATAAATTTAATCCTAGCTCTTAAATCCAGTGCTCTTTTCACCACACTATAAATGTAATGCCTCCAAACACTCCCAAATATACACTGTAATGTCCCATCTTCTTCACCAAGTCCCATACAAATAACACTTCACCCACTTATTAGAAAATGATACCTGAATATCCTCATGACTTGCCATATTCCCCAAATGCTTCCTCCTTTAACCTCAATTTTTTTAATTGAGATATAATTGACATATAATATTGTATTAGTTGCAGGTGTACAACACAATGATTAGATATTTATACGTATTGCGAAATTATCACCACATATGTCTAGCTAACATCTGTCACCATAGTTACAATTTCTTTTCTCATGATGAGTATTTTTGAGACCTACTCTCTTAGTAACTTTCAAATTTACAATACCATATTATTAACTATGGCCACCATGCTGTATGTTACATCCCCCAAACTTATTTATTTTATAGTTGCAAGTTTGTACTTTTCGACCGCCTTCACCCATTTTAGCTACTCCCTGCCTCTGGCAGCTTCCAATCTCTTTTCTATATCCATGAGCTCAGTTTTGGGGGGTTTTGTTTGTTTGTTTGTTTTTAGATTCCACACACAAGTAGATCAGACAGAATTTGTCTTTCTCTGTCTTATCCACTTAGCATAATGCCTTCAAGGTCCATCCATGTTGTTGCAATTTCCTTCTTTTTAGGGCTGAATAATATTCCATTACATATATATGCACCATGTTTTCTTTACCCATTCATCTATCAATAGACATTCTATTTTTTATCATGCAATCAGTATATTCCTGGTTACGTGTACTTGAAAATACCTTTTAATGTCTCTATTTGCTAGCAATCAGTTGCTACATTCTAGAAATTGCACCTCTCAATATCTCTTATATCTCCCACCCAACCCTTTCAATTCACAATGCCTCTGTCTTTGCTCTGGTTCTTAACTTTCCTAAAGGTCTACACTACTGTACTATTGTACTATTAACCTAATGTGTATTAATCCACTAGTAATGTCCTTATCTCCTGTCTTTCCTCTAATTTACTCCATGCTCTGCTTCTGTATTTTGGTGGCACTGCACTGCCTTTAGAATAATGTTCATAGGCTCTAAGCCCCATATCATTCAGGCCCCAATCTATAAAGAACTTTATCCACAGATTTCTTACTTATCTCACACACTCTCCACTGAGCCACCCTGGACTATTCAGTGCTCAGATATTTTCTGATGGTAGGTGCTCAAAAAATTTTTTTGTTAAATTAAATCAAATCTGTTTGGAATGAATTAGTTTTATCTTGCTATTTGACAGTCAAGAGATTCCAAACCCCCTCCTTTTAAGTCTCCATTCCCGTTAATTAGCAATCCTTTGGATGTGACCTAGAGCCCTTTCCCTTCCTGCTTTTAGACATCTGTATGTGCATATTTGCTTTCATTGCACAAATGAGTAACTCAAAAGTCTGTAGACATCTGCTGTTGTACTTCAGCCAAGATACTATATGGTATGCCAACCAAAAATTTTTAAATGATACAAAATTGGTGATATATTCATTTTCCATGAAAAAAATATCGTAAATACCAAAAACTCATTGTAATAGCTAAGGCACAGAGAGTGACATTCCTAGCACAGTACAAGAAAAAAAAATCAATCAATATAATTCGTTTCCTCATTCCAGATCTTAGTATTTTCTTAAAAGACCACGAAGGGCTTCTTCATTCCTCTGCCGCTAAATCTTTTCACAGAAAGAGGTTTGATATTAGAAGTGGTCAAAGTCTGTGACAAATTGGAGAGGAAGAGATTCAGAAAGCAAAGAAATATGTTCTGGCAATCAATTATCCAAAGACACGAAAGCAGATTCCTGAAATTTCTGTGGAGGTACAAAATTAGACTTTAGGGTGTAAGGAAGGTAAAGGGACTGTAAAAGAAACAAAATGAATGTTGAAAATTACTGAAGGTTAAAGAGCTGCCTCAGATTTCATCATTGATCCTTTAGAGGAACAACAAAATATCCTACAAAAGGTCACAATATGGCCCTTTTCTAACACCTTCTCTTTGCACTTCATCTCATACACCCTCTGCTGCAGCTGCCTGAACATCCCAGGAACCCCCAGAGGCAGCCTGTTTTCTTTCTGTTCCTGCTGCCTTTGAAAGGCTCGAATCATCTGCCTGGAATTCCTTTTTGTTTGATTGATTCTTTCCCTGATTACAGGAAAAATTATAAAGCCTTGGTCCAAGGAAGGACTACATATTTGAACAAAAGTAGTTACCCCCCAATTTGCCTCCCCTGAACCTGCAGCTGCGTATAATAGATAACAAGTGTCCCCATTCTCTAACAAGATGCGCTAGACACCTTATAGGACTTGCCTGTTAAAGAAAGTGAAATTGGTTTGTCCAACATACACATCCAAGAAGGCTAGAGAATCACTGAGAAGAATAATCAGAGCAGATTTATTTGCAGTGATTTAGTTATTGACCTTGGAGGATGAGTCTAAGGCATTACCCATCCCCTGTTCTCCTCTGCCTCAAGGTAAGTGAAAGGAGGATCAAAAGCAGCACGGTGTATAGGGGATGGGATGGGGGATAGGAGAGTCCTTGCCAGAGGGACTGAGCGCCCCAGGCTAGAGGTTTGGTGAGCTGAGCGCATACAGCTCTGATCCTGCCTATCAGAGCTGAGGGAGAATAAGTTCTTTGAAGCAAGTCACTGTTCCTGAGTTTGGCAGTACAGGGATGCAAATATTTCCTGCAGCCTAGGTAACATGGAAAATCACTGAGCTTGAGTCATCCTGAAAGCTTACTGCTGAAGAGGACACCCAACTGAAAAGATATCATTGACATAGAGAACAGTCTGGTGGTTGCAAAGGGGGAGGGGTTGGAGGAGGGATGGAGTGTGAGGCTGGGGTTAGTAGATGTAAGCTTTTATACATAGACTGGATAAACAACAAGGTCTGACTGTATAGCACAGAGAACTATATTCAATATCCTATGATAAGCCATAATGGAAAAGAATATTAAAAAAGAATATATGTATAACGATCTCTTTGCTGTACAGCAGAAATTAACACAACATTGTAAATCAAGTCTAATTCAATAAAAAAAATACTAAAACTGAAAAAAGTTTCTATGGGAAAGTATAAAAGTTAAAACTAAAAAATAAGTTTAAAAATCAAAAACAGGGCTTCCCTGGTGGCGCAGTGGTTGAGAGTCCGCCTGCCGATGCAGGGGACACAGGTTCGTGCCCCGGTCCGGGAAGATCCCGCGTGCCGCGAAGCGGCCGGGCCCGTGAGCCACGGCCGCTGAGCCTGCGCGTCCGGAGCCTGTGCTCCGCAACGGGAGGGGCCACAACAGTGAGAGGCCCGCGTACTGCCAAAAAAAAAAAAAAAAAAAAAAAAAAAATCAAAAACAAGCAAATAAATAAAAGATGAGCCCATCAGAAAGGGTGATTTGAAGTTTCATGGGGCCTCAAGTACATATAATTTGGAGGGGTTCTATTTTTACATATACAAAACTAGCCACAAAAGTAAAGCTTTATTTGGAATAAGAAAATACATAATGAAATATAAATTTTTAAAAGCTGAAAAATGCCTCAAACACCATAAATCCAGAAAATAATATTTTAATTAATTGTCTGACACTCTTCCACAATAGTTTTTTCCCTAAAAATATTGGCTGTATATTTTTGAAACCTGCTCCCTATGACAATAACAGAAGAATTGAAAGATCATTTAGTCTTTCCTCAGGTGCAGTTGAGTTAATTTTTTTTAAATTGTTGATAGTTGAGAAAGTTTCTCTCCCTTATCTTACTTTGGTCATGTCATGTAAGTTTTTAGAATTGTTGTCAAATTGGGGAAACTCTGTGACCAGTTTCCTTCGTATCTGTAATATTTGGAAGAATTTTTCACACACTAGCTCTGAGCCTCAAATCTAGTTTCTTCTCTATGACCCACATGCTTCCAAGGCCAGGTGCCATCGGACACAATGTTAGTAAGACTCTGTCGTCGCAACCTTGCTTATGACAGTGAGCAATTGGAATATTTCTAGAAGCCATTTCACACTGCGTAGCTAACAAAATCTTGTGACTTTTGAACCACACAAATACATCCCACTAAACCCTAACTAAATGAATCTCAAATCAACTTCCCCTTGGTCAGCTCCCCAAAGTTCCCGTAAGCCCTTCAAGTTCGCTAGCGATAAGGGGAAGTATTTCAGACGGAAAATCAGAGTGAACACAGCTGCTTGTTTCAAAACAGCTTTACTCTTACACATTCTACAAAAGCACACGACCATGTGAGCACACTGCTAGGACCCTTCCCAGGGCCTTGATCGGAGCCTGTCCAAGTGAGGGGCTCTGAAGCTGAGGCATCATTAGCCTCCGGGTGAATCTGCTTCCCACAGGAGTCAAAAGATGCCAGCTGGAGAACGCATATGCACATCAGGAAACTGTCAACTGTTAAGGCCCAGAGGCTTCCCCCAAATCCACCAAGTTATGCCCTGAAAGAACAGGGAGTGTCTGCAATGAGCAAAGGCATTAACAGTCAAGAAGCAAACTGCACCAGCCAAGTGAAAGGCATGTCTCGCCCTCTCTGCCACTCCCTCTCTTTCCCAACCTTGAAGCAGCCAGAAACAGCATCGTGAATGGAAGAGGAGGGGAGGGGAGGGCAAGGGATTGTGGGTGGGGTAGGCTGGGGAATTAAAAGGACAGGCAGGGCTGAGAGGAGGGTGAAGCCAGAGAGGCACCTTGGGGGCCAGACTGAAGGAGGAGCTCACCCCATTGCAAGCTCGGAGACCATACCTGCCCCGCCCCCTCCAGCACCTAGGTCAGGCTTTAGCTGTGGTCAAGGGAAGAGAAATTGGAATTTTCACTCATAGCACATCGGAGTTTCTAATGAGGTTCTGAAAGTGACAGAATGCTGTGAAATCTTCCCAGTTTAGGCAGAGAAACAGAGCAGATTTAGAGGACAATGGTGGAATTAAGCTATTTCCTGACTGTATCCTAATGAGCACTTCGTGTTCACCCAACTGCCTATATTTCAAGAAAGAAGCAATTGCTCTTGCTGTAAACAGGATTAAGACCCAACTCCTCAACCTGGCATGCAGGAGCATCTATCTTATCCTTCCCCACCTCCTCTGGTCCATCGCCTCTGTCGCCATTGTAATACAACTCATCAGGTCCTTTCAGCACTCTCTGCCTGAACCCCTGATACTCCCCCTGCCTTGAATACCCTTCCCCTCTTCCTCTCTTATCTCCTTGTCTAGCTTTAGGGCCAGATGAGATGCCATCTCCTCAGGAAAACTTTGCTTTACAATCTCAGACCAAATAAGTAGTTCCTTCCTCTGAGCTCCGCTGCACTCTTTGAGGCCCTTGTGAGGGCACTGCACACACTGAAGTATCTTTTATCTGTTTCTCGTTCTGACTTCTCCCCTGTAATACCCTTCCAAGTAGGGAATGTGACTTAGTCAAGCTTATACTGCAGTGTCTTTAATACTTACCCTGACACGTATGGTTTGTTTCAATAAATGTTAGTTACATGAAGGCATGCCTTCCTTTTTTGGTCCCATGTAAAAGAACTGCACAACACGGCTGCTAATTCTGTGCGAGGAGCTCCCCTTTGCTTAGTGAATGCATTCACCTGTTTATTATTACCGCTTAAGTATGCTCGAGCCATCCATCCCCAAAGATGTCATAATCAACGGTGAAGCCTGAAAGAAACTCTTCCATTTGTGATTATTACATTAAGTGAGTTATTTCAGTTTAGAAAATTTCCCAATTAGGCACAGATAACAAGCACTCCTCTCAGTTGAAATGCTCAGTGTTAACCACCATTACCAAAGGGCTTTGGAGATTTTATGAGGGAAAAAAATGCTCTTAGATTCAAAGATTTCAGACTCCCAGCAAGTAACTAAGTTATTGACTACACACAACTTTCCCAAAGTCAATCTTCCTGAAAGTGTTTTTCCTTTCCTTCCTTCTGCAACACAGCCACCTCCTCTGAGGTATCAAATCTTCATTTTAACTGATAACCCAATTTACTTTTAATCAAAGTATCACAATTGGACAAACTGAGAAGGCGTTCTCTAAGATCTGCTTGAGGTGGAGATGGAGGCTGTTAGAGATGTTCTGATTGCTATACAATTCCATTGATTTCAATCCCTTGATATCTCCTATCTCCCTTGAATCCTAAACATTTAAGCTCATCCTGAGTGTTAGAAAACCTCTGCCTTAATCGAGTTTCTGAATGAATTAACTATAAGCAAGATGGACTTGTCATTCCTTGTATGAATTTGTCTTAAGAACAGGGCAATGTTCACAAGAAACATGTTTTAACAGCATACCAGACCAGAATAGCATTATAGATTCTCTTTCTTAGAGTTTGAAGAGTCATAACGAGAAGGTCATAACAAGATTCCAGATGCTTGATTTTGACATGTGTCAGTTGTCAGGATTATACAACACAAGCCACATGGCAATGAAATGTGATTAAATCTTCAATTAGAGTCTTTAATGGGTATAATAGAAAAAAAATGTTTTCCTGGGTTATGTTTTTATAGACATTTCGTGTCTCCCTTAATAAATGAAATTATATTTGAGTGAGAGACTTTTCTTAAGTCACTGGGTTACTCTCTCTCCCTATATGCAGACCTCGGAGAGGCCAGCTTCTCTGTCTAAAGCACTGGAAAAGTACTGGATAAGAAGGAGTGAGACGGCAATGGGAGGGATGCTTTCAGTGGTGATTGCTTGAGATAAAAGAGCAAATCCAGCCCTCAATACTACCAAGTGCTACCAGTTTGAGATGACTGGCGAAGAGAGTTGGCAGAGGGTGGGATATACCAGCAGGTGTTGAATATGATTGGTCTGGGGCACTGAAGGCAACTCCTCCTCCTCCTCCCTTTTTAAAACTTACATAATAAATTACATCTCCTGGCATAACCCATAATGGAAAAGAATATTTTTTAAATGTGTGCGTGTGTGTATATATATGTGTGTGTATATATATATGTGTGTGTGTGTACATATATAAACACATATATACACACATATTTACACATATATACACACATGTACATATATATACACACACCTATACACACACACATATATACACACACATATACACACACATATATATACACACACATATATACACATACATATACACACATATACACACATATACACACACATATACACACACATATATACACACATACATACACACACATATATATACACACCCACATATATACACACACACACATATATATACACACACATATATATATAACTGAGTCACTTTGCTGTACAACAGAGATTGTCACACATTGTAAATCGACTCTATTTCAATTTTTAAAAAGTGGGTAAATCAAAAAAAATCAATTACAATATTAACGCAGCAGAACTGTGGAATTTTATTTCCCTGAAAGAGCACTGCTAAAAGGACAGCACTCCAGTGAATGCACATTCCAACTGACCGCAGTCAGATTACTATTATTTCTCTTTCTCTCCCCAACCCCAGCACCACTTCTCACTATGACCTCCACCTCATTGATTGCTGGTTTTATGCCAAAATACAGCCATCCTCGGAAGCATTCCCTGATTTTTCAAAACTGATCTAGATGTCCCTCTTTTGCTTCCATAGCAATCTATGCACATCCTCATCTGGACACACCACACCACACAATAAACCTTGGTTTTCTTTTCTTCCCCCTTCTCTTGACAATGAGTTACTTAAGGTCAAGAACTGCATCTATTCAATTCTATGTCCCCAAGATCCAGCACAGTCAATGACACCATAAATGTTCAATAAACATTTGCTGAATTCATGAGTAAAAGAATAAATGCACATATGGGTATCAAAATAAATCTAGGTATATTCAACTGTTGAAGTCTGCTTTTCCTGAATCTTCTCTGTCAAGCAGGTGATTCAATACCCTCCAGTTTCTTTAAGGTCTCTGAGATTTCTTACAGGTCTGCTTGGAGTGATTCATTATCCTTTGTGTGGCTAACCATGAAGAAGAGCTATACCAGGCCTCATTGGCACGGGGCTTGCTACATCCGGTGGTCCCCAAGATGCAAATGGACCCTAAAGGGACCAATGTCCACGTCAATGACTCAGGACTAATTGTCACTGAATGAGGGGGTTGGCCACCAGGTTGAAGGAAGCAGTGTGCCTGGGAAAGGGTGGAATCTGATGAATCTGCCCTCAGAAATAAGAGAGGGGAGCAGAAGATTAAGAGAACTTGTGGGTATTCATGTATATGAATACAGAGAAAAGGCTAAGGGCTATGCAAACTCTGTAAGATTTCTTAAACCTCGGCAACTTGCCAAAGTGTGTGATTTTAGGGTTATTTTATGTCTTACTGCCATGGCAAGGAAGTCAATAACCAAAGGGAAAACTCTCTTGGGGGAAAGGAGCTCAGGAGGCATCACCTCCTCAGGCAGACCCCCTGCTCAACTGCCTGGCTGAGACCTCTCCCTCAGCCAGCCTGCCTCAGTCCCCAGGGGATGGACCCCTGCCTGGCTGCTTTTACCCAGTGCTATGGACCAATGCTCCACATCGCCTTCCTCTCTCCTCATCCCACAGTCCTCTACACCGCATACAGGTCCCCAAGCAGAGCCACCATGTACGTTCACTCGATATTCGATCTCTTCCTTTGGGGAGAAAAATCTATGGACCAATCATTTTACCTCCTGAGTGCGTATGTGATTTATCATCCAAGGTGAAACACTTTTGAAAGTGAAAGGGGATGCTATTATAATTATACTGGGACAGTAGTAATAAACCCTACCTCTCCTGGGCAAAGCTGGAAGAATGCTCACCTAATTCGTAACACCAAAACAAAAGTAAAGGCTGACAGAATGAATGGAAGTGCACTCAAGAAAGAAAACAGGGTATCAAATTTAAAGAGGGAGAAAGCATCCTTTTCTTATCCTCCTAAGATCTGCTCTTTCATAATATAACCAATCTCTCCTAAGAAATCACCTTCCACTGGGGTCCCATAGATTTGGCAATTTAAAGATAAAATAGCTATATCAATATTGTTCATAGTAACTTCTTCTCCCCTTAGGGACACTTCCTAATGCAGTCCCAGCGACCTCTCACATCCCTCTCTTCTCAGGAGGGGGGCATGTTCTGGCCTCTCTTCTACCCAGTCATCTCTACAAATGTCCTCAAGGTTTCTCAGCCAATGGCTCAGGAACTTCTACTATGGCTTTTTTCTGATGAACAGACCCTGCCAGGCCAAATTCTATGTTCACGTCAACACATGGCAGGGCTTAAAGTAAAACTCAGGATTATGTAAACCAAATAGTGGTGTATCCATTATCTATTAAATATAAGCCCACTATTCAATAACCAGTCAGAGCTGACCATAGAAAATAATATTAAATCAGAACCAGAGAAGGGCTTTTTGTATGTATTTTGAATTGTTAGATCTTTTTTAGTCTGAGGGATTTACTCTTTTTCAGGATATCGTTTATACATCCCCACTTTCAAAAAGTGTTGAGGCAGCTCACACTAAAATATGGGCACATATTCACAAGATAAAATAAAGAGATACCAGAAATACAGAAAACAAAGAGATTCTATCTGAATTTTTTTAAAAAAACAATAAAAATATAAAACTTCAGGAACAGCACAAAGAAGAACATCATTATATCAACAAAAAGAATTACTCTCCAGTTTCTAGTTAGTTAGGAGACTTGAAAAAGGTGATTTGTTGGAATTAAATTATTCCATCAGAAAATACATTTTCACTTGGATGCTATAGGTAACTATGTCCATGATTGACTGTTATGAAAGTTATATTTTAAAGAAACACAAAATACTCGTCCTTTTCCTTACCTCATTCCCCAAGTACAAAATCGTCCTCTTCCTAATCTTTGACTCCTCTTAGTTTGGGTTGTAGTATCATATAGCACAGGAAATATATGATTTTCCAGAACACTCAGACAAGGCAATAGGAGATCCTATTTTGGAAAATGAGAGGCTAGTCGCATCGAAGTTTGTCTCCTAGTTCCTGTCTCAGGAGTGGGTAATCACTAGGAACACTGAAATGGATCCTTAGAGAGGTAGTATCTAGAGAGGCAGGAAACGAGAGGGCACAGCAAACGTAACAGGTGTGCCTTTGAGCTGATGCATCAGCAAATCTCTGACAGCAAAGGTTTAGGGCTGCCGAGCTGGAGAGAGGAACGGGGGGGGGGGGGGAAGGAAAGGCAGCCCCGCCTACTGACTGACACAAGTTTCCAGGGCAAAGCAGTGGAATTATTTCAAGGCACCTCAAGTGGGATTTGATTGCACACCCTCATGAAGTGCCAGTGTAAAGGATTCTCATCTCCTGGTGGCCAGAGTGGTTACAGAGCTGACCAGTAATCTGTTGTCTTGGAGCTTTTCACATTTTTGAATTCAAAGCAGCATCTGGTGAGTCTGAAGTCCTACATCTGATGAGTCCTATAATTAAAGACCCGCATCACCTTTAAGCAGTCACTTCAGATCTGCTGCATCTTGTGCTCAATGTACTTTTTCACTTGAGGTGAAAAATCTAATTATATGAACAACAGATAGCATTATTTTTTTCCCTCTTAGCAAAAGCCCTGTGTTAAGTGTCTCCAATTATTTAGCTAATCATAACTCTACACACGGCACTGCTAATCCCGTCACAGCATCATCTGTTCTGGGTCAAGAAGTTCACTCTCCCTTAGCTGCTAATGAACTTTTTTTTTCTTGAATTCATCAGGTACCACCCCAGTAGCCCATCAGGGAGCTACTTTAGTGTAAAAGTTGTCACCATAGACTACACTCTGTGCCAGGTAGAAGCAGGAAAGGTTCACATTAGACAGAATTGATTTCAAATCCAGTAGATTCACTCCTTCGCTAATTTAGTAACTCACCATTTGAGAGTTGCTATTTCATGATTAAAAAGTTCCAGTTATTTGAAATGATTAAATTCTAGAGATCTTCTGTAGAATACTGTGCCCATAGTCAACAATGCTGTATTCTACACTTAAAATTTAAGAGCGTAAATCTCATGCCAAGTGTCCTCATCACAATAAAAACAAAATTAAGCAAATACCTGTTGAGCCTACTATGTACCCAGGGCTACCACTTACTAATTATGTAACATGAGAAAAATTACTTACTCTCAACAAGGCTTATTTTCTCCAAGTGCAAGACAGACATCATAGTATCTCAACCACACGGTTGTTTTTGTGAAGATCAAAAAAGACACTATGTGATCATTATAACTGATATGCTGTATTTAATGTTTTTAGTGCTGGCTCTGTGCTAAATGCTATACTGAGCATTCTACACTTTAAGCATAATATTCAGTTCATAGTAGCTATTCAACAACGTTCATTTATTTCTTCCGCTTCCTACAAGCTCTCTGGAACAAAACACTTGCTAGACATTGGCACTGTTTGTCTCGATTTTTCAGAAAAGCTTATGCTGCACTGCTTCTTTGAGACAAAAATTCAATTCACTATTAGCATGGGAGGTGAAAAGCCCATCAGAAAGATGTAAACAGGTTACAGTGCATGTATACCAGAGGAGTTGGATGATTTCAAAATAGTATTTCTAACTCCTTTTGCAGTCCGTTTATGACATAAGCAGGTGATAGCAGTTTCCATTGTGAAGCTCGAAATCCATCAAATGAAAAAAGAATAAATAAAAGGAGAAATGAGAAAAATATTTAACCCATCTTGCAGTTCATTTCCTTGCCGTTTCTTATTTTTTACCAAGAATGTCCTCAGGGTGAACATTTCCCAGCAGGCAATCCGTCTTTTCACACAATCAGCTTACTTTGGAGGTTTTCCCCTTAAGTTACTCGTTTCCTCATATTTTTCTGCGTGTCACACTCTGACAAAGAACAACTCAGAAATACTCAGTTGGAGTAGTTGTCATGGCAAACTACAGCCCATGGGCCAAATCCAGTCTTTGCCTGCTTTTATACAGCCCATGAGCTAAGAAATATTTTACATTTACAAATGGTTAAATCAAAAATAATAATATTTTTCTTTCTTTTATTACAGAACACTATATACAAAAAACAGATTTCACTATCTATAAATAATAGGTGACATCACCAACATGGCCACATAGGTCGTTCCTGACTTCTCTCCCCATCACGAGAACAACTAACAACTATTCATGGACAAGACACCACTGAGAAAATCCTAGAACACAGGGGTGAGGCTGAAGCACGCCCGCTGCACCACAGAGACTAAAGACAGACTACGTTAGAAGGGTAAGAGAAGTGGCTACACGATGACCACATCCCCTCCCCCAGGCCAACATGATACCACACCAAGAGGTCTCCCCTGAGTATATAGTTCTTCCAGTAGGAAAAGAGAGCCCAGGGAGGACATCCAGCTTCTCCAGCACTGTGAGTCAGTTCATGGGATTCTCTACTCAGGCTGTGCCCTTCAGGGATCTCTGTGGAATCTGTAGGGCTTGACCAATGGGAATCTGATTGAGATGGAGAAGGGGGAAGGGCCTTATAACAACAAGAACTTGGATCTTAGCAGACCACTTGTGTACCTGCAGTGTCCAAGTAGTAGTCACAACCAGCAGCTTTGCTCCCATGCAGAGCCAGGAGGTTAGTTCCATCTGACCAGGTAACTCAGCAGGATGCCTGATTCAGGCCCTCAAAGGAAGAACCTTTCTAGCCCTGGAGCCTGATCTGTCCCCACCCAGAAAGGCAAGTTGAGTCACAGTCTGGTTCACTGTTAAGTGTAGCTTCTGGGCCTACCTAACCCAAAAGGTTAACCAGAACATCTAGAAGCTACTTAGCCAGCAATGTTCAAGCACGGAGTACAGTGGGCAGAACTGGTCATCTAAAGAGCACAGCCAGGGGCACCATTCAGCCAAGGAACTTGGGGAGCTGCTTGGCTTGAGTCAAGGCCGCAAACAAAGAGCCTTTCCAGGCTTGAAGACCTCCCTTGCTCCACCCAGGCAGGGGAGATAATTCATAATCCCACCTACTGCTGGGTGTAGCATCTGGCTCCTCCCAACCAGAAAGCCTAAATAGGAACACCCAGAAGGCTGCTTAGGGTGGCCCTCCCATCCCTCCCAGGCAGAGAAGCTAATTCACAGCCTGCAGCAGACATACTTTAGACTCAAAGACATACACAGGCTGAAAGCGAAGGGTGGAAAAAGATGTTTCAAATAAATGGCAACCAAATAAATAAATAAATAATAAGCAGAGGTAACTCTAATGATATAAGGCAAAACAGACTTTAAGTATTGTAAAAAGAGACAAAGAAGTCTGTTATATAATGATAAAGGGGTCAATCCATCAAGAAAACATAACAATTGTACAACAGATACCACAGAAACACAAAGGATCCTGAGAGCCTACTAAGAACAACTATATGCCAACAAACTGGTCAACCAAGAAGAAATGGAAAAATCCTTAGAAACATACAACCTACCAAAAATGAATCAGTAAGAGCTAGAAGTATGAGCAGGCCAATTACTAGTAAGGAGACTGAATCAGTTATCAAAACTCTCCCAATGGAAAAAAGCTCAGGACCGGATGGCTTCACTGGTGAATGTTACCAAACATTTAAAAAGAATTAATGCCCATCTTTTTCAAACTCTTTCAAAAAATCGAAGAGGGAACACTGCAAGAAAAGAAAACTACAGGCCAATAGCCTTGATGAATATTGATGCAAAAATTTTCAATAAAATACCAGTAAACTGAATTCAGCAGCACATTAAAAGTATCATTTACCAGGACCAAGTGTGATTTATCCCTGAGATGCAAGGATGGTTCAACATACACAAATCAATAAATGTGATACCTCACATTAATAGAATGAAAGAAAAAAAATCCTATGATCATCTCAATAGACACAGAAAAAGCCTTTGACAAAATTCAACATCCATTCATGATAAAAACTCTTATCAAGTTAGGTATAGAAGGAATGTACCTCAACAAAATAAAGGCTGTATGCAACAAGCCCACAGCTAACCTCAAACTCAGTGATGAAGGGTGCCTACTCTCACTGCTCCTATTCAGCATAGTACTGGAAGACCTAGCCAGAGCAATCAGGTAAGAAAAGAAATAAAAGACTTCAGAATTGGAAATAGTAAAATTATCTCTATTTGCAGATGACATGATTTTATATATAGAAAATCCTGCAGACTCCACAGAAAAACTGTTAGATCTAATTTAAAAATTCAGTCAAGTTGCAGGATACAAAATTAACATACAAAAATCAGTAGCATTTCTATACACTGACCAAAAATGATCTGAAAAAGAAATAAAGAAAATGATCCTATTTAAAATATCATCAAAAACAATAAAATACCTAGGAATAAATTTAACCAAGGAGGTGAAAGATACCTACATTGAAAACTATAATACATTAATGAAAGAAATCAAAAAAAGACACAAATAAATGGAAAGGTATCCTGTGTTCATGAATTGGAAGAATTAATATTGTTAAAATGTCCATATTACCCTAACCTACCTATAGATTCAACGCAATCCCTACCAAAATTTCCATGGCGTTTTTTACAGAAGTAGAAAAATAATACTAAAATTCATATGGAACCACAAAAGACCTCTAATAGACAAAGCAACTCTGAGAAAAAACAAAGTGGGAGGCATCACACTTCATGACTTCATGCTATATAATAAAACTATAGTAATCAAAAACAGTATAGTACTGGCATAAAAACAGACATATAGACCAATGGAACAGAATCAAGAGCCCAGAAATAAACCCATGCAATCATATGTATGGTCAGCTAATATTTGACAAGGTACTCAAGAATGCTCAATGGAGAAAAGACAGTCTCTTCAATAAATGGTGCTGGGAAAATTGGATATTCACATAAAAAAGAATGAAACTAAAAGTTTATCTTACACAACTCACAAAAACTAACTGGAAATGTATTAAAGATTTAAATATAAGAATGAAAACCATAAAACTCCCAGAAGAAAACTTAGGGGAAAAGTTCCTTGACTTGGGTTTTGGCAATGATTTTTTGGATAAGACGTCTGAAGCCCAAGCAACGGAATCAAAAATAAACAAGTGGGGCTACACTAAACTAAAAAGCTTCTGCATAGCAAAACAATAAATCAACAAAATAAAAAGACAACCTAGAGAATGGGAAAAAATATTTGCAAACCATTTATCTGATAAGGGCTTAATATCCAAAATATATAAGAACTCATATAACTCAATATCAAAATCATCATCATCACCATCCAATTAAAAATTGGGCAAAGGGTCTGAATAGAAATTTTTGCAAAGATGATATACAAATGGCTACAGATACATGAAAAGAGGGTCAAAATCACTAATCATAAGTAAAATGCAAATCAAAACCACAGGATACTTCCTCAGGCTTGTTAGAATGACTATCATCAAACAGAAAGGGATAACAAATACTGAGAAGGGTGTGGAGAAAAGGGAACCCTTGTGAATTGCTGGTGGGAATGCAAATTGGTACAACCACTATGGAAAAGAGTATGGAGGTTTCTCAGAAATTAAAAAGAGAACTCCCATAGGATCAAGCAATTCCACTTCTGGGAATCTATCTGAAGGAAATGAAAACACTATGTTGAAGAGGTATCTGCACCCCCATGTTCATTGCAGCATGATTTATAATAGCCAAGATATGGAAACAACTGAAATGTTCATTGATAGATGAATGAATAAAGAAGTTGAAATGAATGAATAAAATACCATTTGGCCATAAAAAAAAGAAGGAAATCCTGCCATTTATAACAACATGGATCGACCCTGAGGGCATTAAGCTAAGGAAAGTAAGTTAGACAAGACAAATACTGCATGCTCTCACTTATATGTGGAATCTAAAAACAAAAGAAAAGCAAAAACCAACCTTACAGAAAAAGAGATCAGATTGTGATTACCAGAGGCAGTGTGTGTGTGTGTGTGTGGGGAGGGGTGAATTGGATAAAGATGGTCAAAAGGTTTAAGATAAATAAGTACTAGTTATAAGATAATTAGTTATCAGATTAAAAAGTACTAGGGATGTAATGTACAGCATGATGACTATAGTTAGTACTACTGTATGACATATTTGAAAGTTGTTAAGAAGGTAGATCCTAAGAGTTCTCATAACAGGAAAAAGAACTTTTTTCTTTTTGTTTTTTTGATCCATATCAGGTGATGGATGTTCACTAAACTTACTGTGGCCATCACTTCACAATATATGCAAGTCAAATCATTATGCTGTATGCCTTAAACTTATACAGTACTGCATGTCGGTTATATCCCAATAAAACTGGAAAGAAAAAAATAAAATTGTACTTCATTATACCTCAAGATATAAGATTAATATTCATATGTCCATATGGATCTAAAGGATATCCATAAAGGAAGTTTCATTAGAAAACATCCATGCTTATTCACTTTCGTATCATCCATGGCCATTTTGCCAATAACGGTAGAGTTGAGTGGTTGCAACAGAAACCATACAACCAAGCTTAAAATATTTACAATCTGACACTAGATAACAAGTTTGCCCACCCCTGAGTTAGAGTACACGTAGAATTAACCCATATATGAGGGAGACCAAACATGTATAGGTCATCTCATTGCACAAAGGCAAGGCAACACTGCAGAAGGTCTGTGGGATGCAGCACTTTAACACACCTAACTGGCTGAAATCTGCCAAAGAGGAGAGTTTGCCCATTAGCGGTGGATGGAGCTGATGAGAGATGCAGTTCTCATTATTTCAGGGGTTCTAAGAAATACTGCCGTTTCAGGAGTGTAGTCAGCCATATCTGAGTTAGGGCTGCTGATGACCTGTCTTCGGAAGTTCAGTTAAGTCAGGTCCACACCACTGCCTCCTAATTTCTCAGTGTCCCTTTAAGTCCACCTCAGATGCCTGATGAATTGAGTTGACCATGGACACCTTGACTCTTTTTGATTCTGTATCATCCACTGAATATTGGTTAGAATATTGGCTGCATAGTAACATTTAACCAACTATATATCAGACAGAGGAGAAAGTCAAAAAGGAAAAGGGCAATCAAAAAGTCATTAGAAAAATTGGAACCTCGTTTGTATGTAGTGTTCTTTTCAGCCTAGACCTAACCAAGGGAATAAGTCCCATGGTTAATGGCAGTTAACTTTAAATAATCAAGTGGCCTTTCTTCTGAGTTCATGATGCTTCCATCTTTTCCTCAAGTATTTACCCAGGCACAACACAGTATTTTAGACATTGTGCATGCTTTGCTGTGATTGGTCAGTAAATAGTTAAGAGAAAATCTACTATCCAGGACTATTGTTGCTGGTTAGGTCTAAGCTGGACTACTGGACTACTGTTGCTGGTTTAGTATAAGTTAGGTCTCTAATACTTAAGCTGCTTCATTTGCTTTCTGGGCCTTAGTCTTCTTAAACTGTGGATCAGACATTCTAGTTTGGAAACTTTGAAATAAGTAACCCTAACCCTAACCAAACAAACTAATGATATCCAGTGTTACAGATGCATCCCGGTAAATTACTGTCAGGCTCTAAATAAATCAGTACTAATTGGAGAGGGAGGGTGCCTTTGAATAAATTGGGAAGGCAAGATGACCGTATCAAAAGTACAGGTCATGTTTTGATGTGGTAAGCACAGGAGGGCCATCTGAACACACAAATCTGGACACACACACACTGGGAGTTGCATCTGGAAGGTATACAAGTGTGCTGTTTACAACAGACAGTTGCTATCCATTGCTCTCCAGCCTTACTGGTTTGACTATGGTAAAGGACAAAAATTGGTGAATTAAACAGATCTTGTAATGATCTCTGCATAGCTTCATGAGAAATCATTGGACCATAGCTTATATAATTTCATACCCATTTTTACCCCTTTCCTCTGAATTTCTTTGAGGCTCTGTAAGATATTAATAATAGCAGTTAATTATTGTGGTCATATTTCTGTGTTGACCATAAAATAGAACATGGAGATATATATATATATATATATATGGCTATAAGAAATTTACAAGAGAAGTCTGGGGTCAGATGTCTACCCAAGAGTTGAAAAGATTGCTGTCAACCATTGAAATTGTTTGGAACTGGTATAATTAGGCAGTTTGAAGAATTTAAGTGAAAGACCTTGGTAGAAAAAGGCACAGGAAAGTATGATGAATGGCATCAAGTCTCTTACGGTCAAGAATATTCATATTTTTACTATGAAATAAAACTAAGAAGAAGACAATTCTTCAATTAGTCTTAATACTAAACCTCTCCCAGTGTTGTTTTGTTTTGTTTTACAAGCTGGATATCACTTACTATAACAATATTCATTAATTTTCTCTCCCTGAGTTATAACTTCAACAAAAGTCTAGAGCTTTCTTTAAAAGCCAGGACATTTAAAGCATAGAAGTTTAGTTCCTTTGTAATCTAGGAATTTTTGAGGTCTCTTATCCTGGGAGTATGGAAGTACTAAATACACTCTATAAGCCAATCCAAATAGAAACTCCTTTATATTTAAGAGTTTTTATAATGTAAGTTATTAATCCCCTCCCAAAAAGGTAAATGTATTTCAACCTATTTGCTCAGGAAACCATGTACACTTGCAAAGTAAAGGAATCTTATCAATATCTTGGTCAAGGTAGGGAAATTTGGAGGTAGATATTCCCTGTAATAGAGTCACTTTCCCTGGTACTGATACTTGGGCAGTTATCTTAGTCTGGGAACAAAATTTCCTAACTCCAATAGAAGGAGTTTACAGTTAGGGCCATTTCTCCCTATTTCACAGAAGCTGTCTTCTCTAACATTTGCCCACCTGAATTGTCCATTAAGAAAGGGTCTGAACTCTAAGGGTCTTTTTCCCACTTTGTTCTAGCTACCCAAACGTTTTCCTCACATCTGATCTAGCTCATTTGTGAGTTTCTTTAAAATTGTTCTATTACATTCAAGCGAGTTGAAAAGGTTATGCACTCAGAGCACTTCAGATTTTTCAGGTCTTAATGAAGGGACATGAAACTCAGGGTAAACCAGAAGTAATAATTTCCATTCAATCTGCATTTTTTTCTCAATACATTTTCATCCTTTATTTTAGTATAGTTCCCTGTGCTATACAGTAAATCCTCGTTGCTTATCTATTTTATGTATGGCAGTGTGTATCTGTTAATCCCATCCTCTTAATTTACTGCATATTTTTTATACAAACAGTGTTAAAAAAAAAACAAGTAAAACTCACTTGGAACTTAGATCTGTCCGTTCTCCGAGCCAAATGAAAACTAGTTTGCTTCTTAAATTCTTTCCATCTTTGTATACATTTCCCTTTAAATGGCAGCTATATCCCAATAAGAGCTCCCTGAAGTGCACAGAAATAACAGATTATTGTGACTAATTTCTAAAGGTCCTGGGGGAGAGAGAAAGATAAGAGTGCATGCCTCCGCTCAATAGAGACAGAGATCTAGCCATAGATACAAAAAGCGCTATAAATACGAAGAGACTGTTGAAAAAAATCTTTTTTTTAAGAAAAAAGGCTTTTTCAGCTTTTTTGTTTATAGACACCTACAGAGAAAACTGGTAACTTCAGTTTCACATTTGTATCAAAAGCAAATACAGACACCATGGGTCCATTACTTTATTCTGCCTTTGGAAATATTCATAGACTTTCATACACAAACATTGGTTTCACAGCTGGGACACCCTATCTAGACTTCCAGAGTTCATACAGACATTACAGACAAATAATTATGTCAACAATGGAAAAGCAAAGGAAATGACACAGCAACTTAATGTCGTGACCGAAATCACTAGTCCGTGGTCTGAATAAATGTAGCCAGTTTAGTGGCAAAGAGATAGATGTCTTAGATGCCAGACAATACTAGAATCATCATGATAGACATGCAAGAATCCTAGCATCAAGAGACAGCCAGATTCCCTGACTCCTGACACTTGACAGGTACCAGACTCCCTGTTGTTGGACCATGAAATTATAAAGACCAGATGATCAGAGCAAAGCAATACTTTCCCTATTACCGCCACTAGTTAAAGAAGGAAATGGCCATGCAAAAATTATACTGAGGACAAAACTAGACTGGGCCAGGAACCAGATCCCATTCATGCACATTAAAAGTTATCTGCTGAACAGGCAGATTTCCTCAAGATAAGGGAGGATGAAAAATAGAGGAATCAGCAGTAAGCCATGAACCAAGCCATGAACCAAGCCATGAACCTAGCAGTACACAGAGTTAAATCCAATGGATAACGATAGACTGTTTAGTAATATCGTTGCACTGTAGTTGCTAAATATATTTACTGAATTCAGTTTATCGAAGAGGCTCTAGACAATGCTCTATGACTAGAAAATGAGTCATTTGATTTTAAAATTGAAAAACAATTTGCTGATATTTTACCATATACTAGGGAAATTTAAACTCCAATAAAAAAAAGTAACAAGAGGGCTTCCCTGGTGGCGCAGTGGTTGAGAGTCCGCCTGCCGATGCAGGGGACGCGGGTTCGTGCCCCGGTCCGGGAAGATCCCACGTGCCGTGGAGCATTTGGGCCCGTGAGCCATGGCCGCTGAGTCTGTGCGTCCAGAGCCTGTGCTCTGCAACGGGAGAGGCCACAGCGGTGAGAGGCCCGTGTACCGCAAAAAAAAAAAAAAAAGTAACAAGAGAATTTAGTAAGATGGTCAGATAAAATATAAATTTAATAAAATATAAATATTAAAAATAGTTTCTCTTTATATTAATAATCCCATAGAAATGAAAAAATGTGTTATTAAGTGCTGAGATATGAAAATTAAAATATTAAAGACTGCACACACACATACCCACTAACCACCACAAACACAAAAATTCCAGTTGGGTCAAATACTTTTGTTTTGAGGTGCTAGGAGTTCTGTTAATTTCTTCCTTACACATACACGTGTCGTTAAATTTTTCTGCAGTCAGCATGTATTATTTAAATAGTGCTCTCCAAACTGAGCTGCAGTTGCCTGGGAGGAGGGAGGGAAGACAGTGTCAGGGAGGCAATGATGACTGTGCTGGTATAAGATGGTACAAGTTGATGTATCAGGCAAGGAGAGAAAATCTGAGAACTTCGATTTCCGGCTTCTTGTCCTGATGTTGGAGAAATGCTTACCGCTTATAGCAAGCCAACTATCCTGGAAGTTCAACCACAGGGAGGAGGTAACAGTGAGTGGCATCCTCATTCATTTGTTCGCTTTTGACTTACAGGGTGGTTTTACACTTTATGTCTGCCTCATTCAATGGATTTGAAGATTATATCGTATCAAACAATAGAAGCAATGCAATACTTTGTAATGAGATGGTGAGTAATCATAACTGTGTACCACACAGACATTCAGATATTCACAGTGGCAAAGTCTGTTTTTTAAGAGTGATAGCCCTTCCCGTGAGCCATGACTGCTGAGCCTGCGCGTCCAGAGCCTGTGCTCCGCAACGGGAGAGGCCACAACAGTGAGAGGCCCGCGTACCGCAAAAAAAAAAAAAAAAAAAAAAAAAAAAGAGTGATAGCCCTTAAAGATAAATCATACACTTTTCATTTTCCAAAATATTCTATAAAATCAAAAACAAGTATCCTAAATTGACTGATCTTTTCTGTAATAAAAAGTGGCAGTCAGTGGTTTATTACCTGTAGCTATTGAAAAACAAACACAATTTTTACTCTCAAGTTAAATGTGACATTTTTAACATTTCCTGCTTTTAAAAGGAAATTTATAAAACACATAACATCTTTTGATGTGTTTGTAGGAACATCACTGATATAGGATTGACATCAGAGAAGATGGGAATCTATCAGCCAAATTTCAACAAAAACCTGTGCATAATTAGTTGATGAAGGAAAATGTCACAGAATCTAGCATAGTATTTCCGAGTATCTGCCCAGCACAAAGAAGACTTTCAATAGATGTCCATTAAATAACTGATACGCAGGCACAGAGAGTCTGTATTTCTATATTTCCTACAATGTCTCAGGCCTGGCGCTTTGTCCGTTTTAGGTACCAGTAAATTGCTAGAGGCCAATCAGGCAGTCAAAGATTATCAGAGTTGAATGGATTACTGGAATTTTTTTCAGAGAAATTAAATGACTTTCCCAAGAACATAACTCTTTCATCTGATTCTCACAGCAGCCCTGAGGAGTTTGGGTGTTAATTTCAAAGTGCGTAATATTTTTCTATTCTTTCTCCTTGGAGAGACAATTCGATGTTCTGGAAGAGCACAGAGATTGACTCCAAATTCCTGTACTCAGTTCCAGTCCTCCTTATCAGTTATTAGCTCTGCAACCTTCTGCAGGTCACTTACCTGGTGAGCGTCAGTTTCCCCATCTAAAGAATGGTGAAACTGTTACTGATATTATACATATGCATGCATATATAGACTGCAAATCGTAACGTCAGTTTTGCTCTTGGTTATTGTTATTCCACAACTGCCTGCTGCCCTCAGATGTTCCCCAGATTACGCTGAGAAACTGGCAGTGGGAGTTAGGAAAGTACTAATTGGGTTCCCTGTAGGGGAGCCTAGACTTGCCTGCAGCACTTCAGCCTCTACCTCTTTGTTCCATTTATCTTTCGGCTGTGAGTGGATTTTCTTCTCTTAATATTAGTTTGGCTATTATACCGTGGACAAATCCCCCTGGCTATGTCTGTGTGTATAACCTAGTGTCTCTCAAGGAAGAAACAGTGCTCCTCCCTGAGAGAAAATATGCTTTCAGAGCAGCTCTGAACTATCAGTGTTATCACCTCCTGTCTTGTTTGTTCTATGGCAAATTCTAAGGTGTTTCATTTTTATTTTTGTTCTATTCTTCACCTCCTACCCGGAAAGAGCTCGCCAACACCTCCTGCTTCATAAAAATTGCTTTGTGATTCTGAGAAAGCATTTACTCTCGAGTACATTCCTCAGCCCTTCACATCTTTCTGAACAGATTGTCCTCTTTGTTGCTTTTCAACTTTGGAGAAAAACTTCAATTAATCTCAGCAAGCTGTAAATCCTGTCATTTGCAAATGCTTCTGTTTCAGGTAAATGTAGAAGATGCTTATTGAGCACCTAAATATACCGAGTACTAAACTTAGAGTTTAGAGATAAATGGAGCACAGACCCTCACTCTCAAGTTCATACACTAGACCAAAGTGAAAATAATCACATGGCAGTGGAAAGAATGCCATGATAGAGAGATGGGTCTAATTTTTAGCCAGAGGTCTTTTTATTCAATTATTTCTATCCTGCTCTGTTTCAGAAAAGATTTACTTTTTCATGCTGAGGTAAATTGCGTGTGCCTCTTCAGAAGTTTGTCTTTTCTAGTACATTTACTGCATTTTGGAATATCCTTTGGATCATTTTAGCAAATGTTCTACCTGTGCAGAGAATGATCATTGAACCAGAGTTAGACAAAATGCTCACAAAATGCAGTCATTCTTCACTCGCTTCAAGAGAAAACATTAGGGAAGTAGGAACAATCCAGAAGATGGCTGATGAGAACCTGACAATATGGTGACCAGATTGAAGCTGTTTCGACTGGAGAAGATATTATCATGAGAACACATGACAGTTAGTTAGTAGGCTGGTTTTCTATTGTTACATAAGAAATTACCACAAACTTAGCAGCTTTTAACAACAGACACTTATCATCACACTGTAAGTCAGAAGTCCATCCTGGCTAAGCTGGTTTCTTTACTCAGGGTCTTGCACTCAATATGTGAGGTGGGTTGAGTTCTCTATTAGAGGCTCCGGGGGGAAAAAAAAAATCCTTGAGGCTGTGTGCCTGAGGTCCCGTTTTCTGGCTGGCTGTTGGCTGCAGGTTGGTCTCAGACCCTTAAAAGTTGACTTTCTCTAATTCAAAGACAGCAACAGACAATCTCCCTCCCAGGGAATCCATCTCGTGCTTCAAAACCTCAGACTTCAGGAAGAGCCCAGTCCCTTTTTTTTTTTAATTTAGCTTTTTTTAAATTGAAGTATAGTCGATTTATAAGGTTGTTAGTTTCAGGTGTACAGCACAGTGACTCAGGATAGATAGATAGATGATAGATAGATGGATAGAGATAGAATATATATATATATTCTTTTTCAGATTTTCCCTTATACATTATTACAAAATACTGAGTATAGTTCTCTGTGCTGTATAGTAGGTCCTTGTTGGTTATCTACTTTATTTATAGTAGTGTGTTTATGTTAATCCCAACCTCCTAATTTATCCCTCCCTGCCTTTCCTCTTTGGTGACCGTAAGTTTGTTTTCTACGCCTGTGGGTCTATTTCTGTTTTGTAAATATGTTCATTTGTATCTTTTTAAATTTTAGATTCCACATATAAGTGATATCATATGATATTTATCTTTCTCTGTCTTACTTCACTTAGGATGATCATCTCTAGGTCCATCCATGTTGCTGCAAATGGCATTATTACATTCTTTTTTATGGCTGAGTAATATTCCATTGTATAAATATACCACATCTTCTTTATCCATTCATCTGTCAATGGACAGTTAGGATGCTTCCATGTCTTGGATATTGTAAACAGTGCTGCAATGAACACTGGGGTGCATGTATCTTTTCAAATTATAGTTTTCTCTGGATATATGTCCAGGAGTGGTATTGCAGGATCATACAGCAACTCCATTTTTAGTTTTTTCCCGTCCCTTTTAAGGAGTCACCATATCAGGACACATTCACAAAGGGCAATCTCCCTTCCTCAAAAGTCAACTGTGCCATATGACATAACCTCATCATGGGAGTGTTATCCCATCATATTAGTCACACCCACACTCAAAAGGAGAGGATTGTATAACACATATACACCAGGAGGAGGAAAACTTGAGGGCCATCTTAGCATGTCACCAACCATAGCTGTGTTCCTCTTTTGGTGTTGAGAGTGTCACGAGTCTTAAGGACTTTAGGTGAGGAAAGGTAGGTAATCATAGACAGAGGGTCGGGTGGGTTATAGGCTCTGTGAGATAGAAAGACAGACCAAGAAGAATAGTATAGGAAATCTATGCATTCCTCAGTCTCTCCTCAGACTAAAGATGAGGCTGTCGGGATGAGAGATTATGTTGAAGTATTTTCAACTGTATATGAGCTCTCTTTGCAAGAGAAAAGCAAGACGGACTTTGAGGTCCCCGTTCTAACAATCCACCAAGTGTCCTAATGGGATGTTGTATTCAATTTAAAGTTGGAAATAAACATATACCTAGCCCTGGTGTCTAATCAGAACTGCACAAATTTAAGAAGAAACAATTTGGAAAAAATAAAAGCCGTTTTATGGTATACCTTTAAACCTCCTTAGATAGGAGAGGGGAGTAAACAAAGGTTGTTCTGGTACAATAAACCTTCACCCTAAAGATAATAATAGCCAATAGTACCCAAGATCTTACTATGTGAAAGGCTGAGCATTTTGCAGGCATCATTTTGTTTAATTACTGAAACAGCTTAATAAGATAAGCAATATGTCCTGGAAGAAGATATACATACAGATAAAGACACATACCCCTTGCCCAGAATTAGACTGAGCTACAGACCTTACCAGGGTCTTTCCCAACATGTGTGGCCTAGATTTCTGAGGGACAGGGAGGAAACCTTCACATGTTTGAAAGCCCATTGTAGAGATGAGGAAGCAGACTTATCAGCTAGTTCCAGAGACAGTGGTGTGCCGGCAAAGACCTAACAGCCAGCTCTCCCAAGATTCCCAGATTAACGGCAGCCTTTACAGATTTCCTTGATGTGAACAATCTCACTGTGGCAGATTTAAGCTCTAATCTGATGTCACTGAACACAGACTTATAAAGAGGGGCAACTTCAGGAAAAAAAATAATATGGAATCAGATTTTCATCGATGCGCTAAAAAATTTTGCAACCAGCAAAGCTGGGCAATGGAACTGACTTAAAAACTAGGAGTTCCCACTACTCTGGGTAATTGAAGATCTTGATGCTGTCAGAGATAACTATAAAATGAAACCTTGTATTGGAAGGTTACAAAGATAGGGTGTGAAATGGAAGGGTTAAAGACATCTGGTAATTTCCTGTTCCTTCTACAGTATCTCCAGCAAGATCTCTCTAATTTGCAGTTGCAACATTTTCCCATCGGCAGCTGAGGGATGGAGTTTGCAGGACTCCCTTAGTTAATGATCTAAAGAGCCATGCCAAGAGGACATCTCTGCTCTTTTCCACATCTGAAATCTCTAGTCACTGTCATCTTTTTCCATTTCAACATTTTAGGATGGGAATTTTCAAACTGTACTTTGTAAAAAATCACATTCTTGGCAATTTTCTTCACCACTGTCTCCCCTAGATTAGAGCTATAAAAAAATAGAAAAACTTAATTACCAATGTCTTTTTAAAAACAGTGTTTAGAGACATAGTGTTTAACTCTCCATAAAATTACACCTTTGAAATTGCTTAATTGTGTTTTTCCTGCCAATTTAAATTGCTCATAAAAGGAAAGATTTTTAAATATATAGTTTCTAATTCTTTCCCTGAATCATTACAGTAGCATTGCTTTTGCTCTAGAAGATAACAGTGCTTGTACAAATACTGCCAACATCAGCAAATTAAGGTTAAGCCCACAGTTGTGTAGGAGGAAGAAGGAGGAAACACTTCAATCTCCTGGTTTGGTTTAATTTATGTCTAATGGATTAAAAACAACAACAACACCCGCTTAAAAGTTTGGTTCTTACTCAAAACCTTGCAGTTAAGGCATGTAATAATCGTTACAAAAGTTCGTTAGATTTCCTTACAAAGATGTTGCTCTCTAGGGCATAGGGACCTGGATTTCTTTTTAATTGCTATTATTACTGTATTAGGATCATTCGTTTGCATAATAAAAATAATTATTTGCATTTATACAATTCCTTTCTTCCTAGGAGCTCATTCTCATGGAGCATATCTCACCTGCAAAAAAATATCCTATCACCTGTACAGACTTGTAAGCCAGTAGTCTAGTAGATTTGTAACATTATAGAAATATTCATTGAAAACTCTTTCCCTCTGTGCTTAACAGTCCAATCTGCAAACAGACCAGCTTCAAAGATACATCAAGTACTATTTGCTCTGGCACAAAGGCCACCTTCCCAGGTTCTGTGAGCTATCATAACCAGTCAAGCAGTTGTACCACATGCAAATTTACACAATTCTAGGGCAAGAAAGTAATGGAAGAAATAACTGACAAGTGCTGGATGTTTTAAGGATGAGAATTGGTGAGCGCAAAAATGCTAAAAAGCATTTACAATTTAGCCTCTGCTCCTCTGTGCAGGACATAAAACAGCAGCTGGCTCCTTGCTTGGTTTTAGTGTATTACTTACAGGGAGAAAGCTTATTCCGGTGGCTCTCAGACCTGGCTGCATCTTAGATGCACTTTAAAAAACAAACAAACTTTGTGTGCTTTTTACAAACCACAAATGCCTAGACCAAAAACCAGAGATTCTGGATCAACGGACCCTGATTTTTTAAAGTACATCAACATTTTTTTCAAACTCTCCAGGTGTGTAAATGCTCAGTTCAGTGTGGGGGTCATTGGTCTAGTGGAAACAACACTGGCTTGTCTTTGGTTGACCATGAACTAGCTATGTGATCTTGAGAAAGGCTGTATTTCTGTGCCACAGAATATGAGCCTGAAAAATTAGATACTTGGATCAGAAAGAACACCCTTTCACCCCTTGACTCCTGTGATTAAAAACAATAAAAATGAACAGTTCTGCGAATTTTAATTCTCAACACACTTGCACTGAAGCATTTTCAATAAGGAAATAGTACAGGGGAAAATACATTACAGGGATTTTAGTCTCAAAAACGTATAAACTACACAAACTGTGTGGGAGACCAAAGAATGTGCATTTAAAAAAAAGCACATTCTACTTTGAATTGTGACTTTCTAAGTATGCATAAAGGATCATTTGAATGCTGACTATTTCTTTAGAACTGAGTTCTTAGTATAAAAGAAAAACTGCACTGGATCAGTTAAACAGGCAAGGCAGACTTTATTCAAGACTACTGCAATAGAGGAGCAAGAAGAAACAACTCTGCTGAATAAAAGGTGGGTGATTCTTAAGAAATGCGGTGAGCCAATGGAAACATACTGGAGGACTTGGCAGGGAGACTGATCAACGTGATTAGGCCATCTGTGTTTGCTAATTGGTGCCTAGAGAACTTAGGCTCCCACCCTCCCACAGAGGCACACAGTCTCTTTGAATGATTACATTTCAAAGGGATGGTCCTCGAGCAGACATTTCTGGGTTGTAGAAAACTTACCTCTCAAAGGGGCAGAGAAAGAATTTAAAATTGCAATTTTCTACAGTATTTGCACTAAGAAAAGGGAGGTCAGGGCCCACAGTCATGAAGAAATCTGTCTAAAGTTTAATCAAGGTGAGAGGAACGTCAAGGCCTTCTGGTTTACTAGCTCACTGCTTTGATTCTTTCTTGTCATTGGAACTGAAATTCCCACAGTTGGATGGTCTTCTCCCTTGGCCGTTTAGGCTGATGAACTCTCATAGTTCATCAATTCTAAGTCACACTTTTTTTTCACATTTAAATTTTTCCAAATTTGGGAAGTGCCTTATCATCATTGTTGCCCAGTGGCAGTGATGACAAATCAAATGTCCTAACTCGTCAGCTCTCAAAAAGACTATACTATTGTTTATTGTTGAAACAGAGTCATTTTGTTGAAATTAGCCACTGCATGTAAATTGGGTATTCTTTGTGAAGCAAATACTTATTGTCAAAGTACTGACTGAAACTCCCCATTTTCTTACAAGGCAACAAACATGTTCTTTGGATGAAGCCACAACCAAGATGTAAATGAAGCGGTTTTGTTATTGGTACGTGTGCAAAAGACATGCCTCTCAAGTGCCAAGCAATAAAATAAAGGCAGGAGAAAGCACGAATACCATCAAAAAGACAAGACACAAGTCAAAGTTACAGGAGGCTGATGTGGCCAACTGCTAGCATTTTTTTTCTCTCTCTTAGTGATACATTAATATAATATAGTACATCTGAGAATCAATGGAGTCTTAGATTTTAAAAAATATGGTAGCTTTGCCTAGTTATCACCGCTCAGCCTGAGCCATGCGTGCAGTCCATTATGTTTGCCCCAGAAAAGCATTATTGAATCTGTATTCCTTTTGAACAAAGGTATCTCAAGCAGTTGAAAAGAAGGTACAGTTTAGAGCAACATTCAGAGAAAAGCACATCCTTCCTGTGATTTGCAGATGTTATTAATCCCTTCCTAACCTTGTCCCTCTTTTTATTATTTTACTTTAAACAGTTTGTGCACCCCTGTCTCTCAATGTGTCAGAAAAGGAAAAGCTCCACTACTGCTCATGTACCTGCCTTGATGCCAGCGCTAATTATCAGCCTTCTGTGTGTTCTTCAGAACTCAAGGCTCAAAAATGCCTATGCCATCTTTTCATGAAAAAGAACTACTTCGTGTGACTTTCTAGTGAGTAAAATTCATTGACTCAGCAAAGCCACAAGCAGATAATGGCTTTAGTTTCCTTAACTTAATCCCAAAGGAGGGTGGTAAAAAGCAAGCTGGATTTTTTTTTTCTTTTAAAAGTGCCCTGATTCAAATTCTAGTGAAAGAATCCTTAAAGTGCCTGAAGTGAGGGACCCTAAGGGAATCATTAGCAACTTGTCAGTGGCTGTCTTAAGGGGGAAATGGTTGGAAATTGTCTGCTGCAACAGAGTTGGAAACCCCCAAAGACCTTCAGAGAACATTTGCCTCCTGGCCTCTGAGGAATTCCCCAGGGTGGAAGGTGTAAGAGAGCCACGTGGCCAAGTCTAACTCTGTACCCCCAACACCTCCCTCCCAGGGGATCAGTAGGTCACATAATGGCTGCTGCAACATTGTCTCTCTTGCTCACCAGTGGTCTCTGAAGTCTTAATATTTCCTGGGAACTGAATCTACATTGAGTGGAGTCCTCCAAGACACACTTATGAAAGACGGTCTTCTGCAGTCTACTAATCTTACAACTCTAAAACGCTTGCTCTTGTCTTCACACGCAAGCTTTGCAAACAAGGCAAAAATCAGTTTAGTGACAAGAAAACTCTATCTGGAGACCAAACAGTTGGGTTCAAGTCCTGGCTCTGTCACTAACCAACTATGTGAACTTGCTTAAACATCTCCAGGTCTCAATTTCACTAAGTAAAAACTGGGAAAGGCTGTTTGGAGAATCAAATGTGATAAAGTGGGTAATGTATTTTATCAACAGTAAAATCATCTACCAATGTTAAATGCTGTAGAATTGTGACAATGAATGCCACCATTCTTTCCCTCATATGAGCCACAACACCAGACATAAAGAGGTTAAATGTGTGCAGTGGAAAAAGATGCTCTTTACAATAGAAATCACATGCTTTATGGTTAGTATAATAGCCCACGCCATCTTATGTTGGATTTCCTCAGAAAATCTTTCAAAAATCGTTAGAAGATGCTAAGCGACTTAGTCAAAGACTTATAGCTGTAAAGCAATAAATGGACAACAACAAACAGCTACTTCACAGAACTGGGATGTGCAGAGGACTGTTTACAACATTGTGCTCCTACCGAGATTATCTTAGAGTAACACTTAAATTGTTTGCTCACGCATTTTACACCATTATTGAACAGTTTGAGGCCCTGATTCCTGAGGGGCACTTAAACCGTAAATGTCATGTTTTCAAAATCCTTAATGTAACCTAGTCCCTTAAATGTGTTTCCTTTCTTCCTGAGATACTACTCAGCATTTGAAGAATTGACATGCTTCCAGTCTAGACAGGATGATTCTTGAATATTCTTTGAGACCCTGAGACCCAGGCTCTATCTCTGTTCTCTCTCTCTGGGACACTCCTGGCCCCTACTAAGGGGCCACAGAGCTTACTCGTTTTCTCCAAAAATAATCATAGTACCATTAGCAGAGGTACTGATGACTGGGTACTAGAGGGAAACATGGTGATCAAATGATACATGATGCCTATCAAAGTGTTTTGTAATCTGCAAAGCTCTGGGTTAATAATGGCCAGCAGTTGTCCTATTCTGAGTGTTAGGCACTATACGAACGTGCTTTAAGGCATTATTTCAGTCAAGCCTTATAAGCGATTGTCATAATAGCATAACAGTATCATACCCCAATAGTATTGCTATGCTAATTTTACAGAAAAGAGTGGTAGGGAATACAGAACGTCAGTGTCTTGCCCACAGACACAGACAACTTGTTAAAGGAGAGAATTTCTCTCAGGCAGGCAGTCAGCCTCAGAGTCCAAGGTCCCAAACCTTACGTTCTAAGCACAACTGGATGGTTTTCATGCTAGTGCTCTTAATGAAATCGCTTCCCTTGGTTGGACAATTCCAAATCATGCTGCGGTTTCAGCTTAAATAAGCCTTCCTCTTGGAGGCTTTCCCCAATCTGCCTGACAAGGTCGAATGCTTCTTTATTTATTTATTTTTTGCAGTACGCAGGCCTCTCACTGCTGTGGCCTCTCCCGTTGCGGAGCACAGGCTCCGGACGCGCAGGCTCAGCGGCCATGGCTCACCGGCCCAGCCGCTCCACGGCATGTGGGATCTTCCCGGACCGGGGCACGAACCCGTGTCCCCTGCATCGGCAGGCGGACTCTCAACCACTGCGCCACCAGGGAAGCCCTGCTTCTTTTTCATATACTCTACTTCTCCATAGTATTTACACTGTATTTACCTAATTCTTGGTTAGCTCTATTTATATCTCCTCCCACATCTGGCTCCCAGACTGCAAGGTGGTGCTCCATCAGAATTAAAGAACAGAGACATTCAGAAAGCTCTTGATGCTTTCAAACTCCCTGGCTGCCACTGAAGCTTCAAAACTAGGAGAAACACAAAAGGACCACAGCACAATCATCGTCCTCCTGTAGATAGAACAGGCGACTTCTTTCAGGAGGTTCAGGAGGCCTCACATCACCTGTTTCAGCTTGATTTTCTTTTATTCCACAAAACTAATGAGCCTGATCATACGATCTCTGAGGATCCTGCCAGATTTAACTTTCTTTCCATAAATCCATAGGCATGAAAACCTCTTTGCCATGTGAGGGGAGAAAAAATGTGAAAACTTCTCTCAGCTCTGCAAAAACAGATCAAATAATTAAAATTAGTAGGAAAACTCAGATCAGAAGATATTGATTGTTGGCTGTAAATTTACAGATGCAAAAATCTTCTATTCCATGCATGTGGAGCCAAGCCATCAGCACTGAGAGGAGTCAGTTGAAAGTCAAACAAAAATCAAAGAAAAATCTGAAACACAGAAGAAAGTATGATATAGTGCATGCTATATTGAAATGTTATGTATCTAAATTTGTAAAATTAAATGCATTCCCCTGATGTTCATAGCAGCACTATTCACAACAGCCAAGACATGGAAACAACCTAAATGTCTATCAACAGATGAATGGATAAAGAAGATGTGGTATACATATACACAATGGAATATTACTCTGCCATAAAAAAGAATGAAATATCCTGCACAGTTGGTGGGAATGTAAATTGATACAGCCGCTATGGAGGTTCCTTAAAAAAGTAAAAATAGAACTACCATATGACCCAGCAATCCCACTACTGGGCATATACCTTGAGAAAAACCATAATTCAAAAAGATACATGCACCACAATGTTCATTGCAGCACTATTTACGATAGCCAGGATATGGAAGCAACCTAAATGTCCATTGACAGATGAATAAAGATGTGGCACATATATACAATGGAATATTACACAGCCATAAAAAGGAGCAAAATTGAGTTATTTGTAGTGAGGTGGATGGACCTAGAGTCTGTCATACAGACTGAAGTAAGACAGAAAGGGAAAAACAAATACCATATGCTAATGCACATATATGGAATCTAAAAAAACAGTACTAGTGAAGATGAAGAACCTATGGGCAGGGCAGGAATAAAGACGCAGATGTAGAGAATGGACTTGAGGACACGGCGTGGCAGGGGGGAGGAAGGGGAAGCTGGGATGCACTGAGAGAGTAGCATTGACATATATACACCACCAAATGTAAAATGGATGGCTAGTGGGAAGCTGCTGCATAGCACAGGGAGATCAACTTGGTGCTTTGTGACCACCCAGAGGGGTGGGATAGGGAGGGTGGGAGGGAGACACAAGAGGGAGGGGATATGGGGATATATGTATATGTATAGCTGGTTCACTTTGTTGCACAGCAGAAACTAACACAACATTATAAAGCAATTATACTCCAATAAAGATTAAAAAATAAATAAAAATTTAAAAAAAAGAATGAAATAATGTCATTGGCAACAACATAGATGGTTTGCACGAGACATGATCATACTAAGAGAAGTCAGGACGAGAAAGAAATAGCATATGGCATCAATACGTGGAATCTAAAGATGACACAAATGAACTTATCTAGGGAACAGAAATGGACTCACAGACAGAGAACAGACTTGTGGTTGCCAAGGGGGAGAGGGGTGGGAGAGGGAAGGACTGGGAGTTTGGGATTGGCAGATGCAAACTCTTATACATGGGATGGATAAACAACAAGGTCCTATTGCAATAGCACGGGGAACTATATTCAATATCCTGTGATAAACCGTAACAGAAAAGAATATTTAAAAAAAAATGTATATATATATATATACACACACACACACACACACACACACACACACACGTGTGTGTGTGTGTAAGAGAATCACTTTGCTGTACAGCAGAAATGAATGACGTTTTAAATCAAATACAATTTAAAAAAAACAACCACCACCCCTCCACCAACAAAAAGATGTAAGTTTCCAGTTTAAACAACAATGGAAAACTAGATAAAGAAATAGAACCACAGTAAAATTGGAAATGTTTAGCCAGCATGAAACAGAAAAGAAAAAATGCTTTTAAACTTAATATTCTGAACAAACCTGCAGCCATATTCATGCAAGTTACTTCTTTCCTTAGTGAATGCAACTAAGAAACATTATTAAATTATGAATGGCTAAAAGCCACAGAAGGAAATAGTTATGAGAAGCTTGAAAAATTTTATCCAGTGCATTTAATAAATCTCTTATTCTGAACGTAAAGAGAGGAATAGTTTTTATTAATAGGAAGTCAGATGCTCTCCTATACTACTAACTACATGTCGGACAACCCTTTAAAAGTATTGCTTTAAGGAGATGCCAGGGACTTCCCTGGTGGCGCAGTGGTTAAGAATCTGCCTCCCAATGCAGGGGACATGGGTTCCAGCCCTGGTCCAGGAAGATCTCACATGCCGTGGAGCAACTAAGCCCATGCGCCACAACTACTGAGGCCGTGTGCCACAACTACTGAAGCCCGTGCACCTAGAGAAGTGCTCCACAACAAGAGAAGCCACCGCAGTGAGAAGCCGGCGCACCACAACGAAGAGTAGCCCCCGCTCACCACAGTTAGAGAAAGCCCACGCACAGCAACGAAGACCCAAGGCAGCCAAAAAAAAAAAAAAAAAAAAAAAGGAGATGCCACATCACTAGGCTGCTTCTGATGCCATCACGTCTAAGTTTCATCCTGCATGCGTACAGCTAAATACACACTTACAAGTACATGTTACCAAATTTTTAAGATTACTTTCGGTCTGTACCATTTTGAGTTTTTGAAGCACAGCACCAATATGACAGCAAAGTGGCTTTTCCTTAGAGATATTCTGGCTTGAATGGATAGCAAATGTCAAACCTTGGAAGTTAATCAGGTTACTCTACTGAAGCAGAGCTTGGGCTCAGATGAGGATCTCAGTGTTTAAGGTTTCAAGGTCCACCTATTCATCATCTAGCCTTATTTTTCATTCATGGTAGAATGCTTTCAGAAGGCTTTAGAAATTCTCTCTAGTGGGGAGCAAGCAGTACCTTTGTTTTTTTTTTATATAAAACAAAACTCCTTTCCAAATAAAGCTACAAATCACCCTCAACAGGAGATGCACAAACCATTCAACTTAGCTAACTCATATGCCAGTTCTTGAACCCAGCTATGGGAATGCTAATGCATGGAGAACCATTTTTGTGGAAGGCAAGGATGCTTAGAATTTCTGGAAATTTCAACTATTTTGTCACTCCTTGATTCATGTATTAAATGAGAAAAAAAAGATGGATGCATGGAGAAGAGAAGGAATGAAAGAAGGAGGGGAAAAAGAAAAGAAACAGGAAAGAAAAGGAAATACAAAAGGAATGAAATAAAGAAGGAAGAAAAGAAGAAAGAAGGCAGACAGGCAGACAGATACATGGATAGAAAAATAGGTTAAAATCTATTTCATCAGCATAGCACAGGGAGATCAGCTCGGTGCTTCGTGACCACCTAGAGGGGTGGGATAGGGAGAGTGGGAGGGAGGGAGATGCAAGAGGGAAGAGATATGGGGATATATGTATATGTATAGCTGATTCACTTTGTTATAAAGCAGAAACTAACACATCATTGTAAAGCAATTATACTCCAATAAAGATGCTTAAAAAAAAAAGAAAAAGCAAAAAAAAAAAAATCTATTTGGTCAAAGTGTTGAGAGAAAACAAGGAAAATATATTTACAATATCATCTAATAGTTCTCTTGAAAAAAACTAGAGTTATTGCTTACAAGCTGGACTTATTTTAGTTATTATGGAAAACTTGTATCTGAATTTTGACTGATTTGGGTCCTTAAAATTGAGAGTCTGGTTTTCAGAGAATCAGCACAAGCCCTTGTATTTCTAAAACATAATGGTAACAAGTGTATTTATCCCACCTGATTTTCCATCTCACATGTCAGGACTCTATGGATGAAATATTTTTCTTCCCTTCAAGAAACATGTACACCTGGGAATGGTATGGCATTATGGTGAAAAGCACAGGTTTTGGAATCAAATAGAACATTCAAATACTGGTCCTCTCTTGATTTACCTTTCTGTGTTTTAGTTTCCGTTTTGATGATAAAAGAATAATATTTGATCTTAGAGTTTTGTTGTGAGAATTAGAATATATTTAAACCTCTTAGCACAACACTGGTACATAAACAAGTTCAATAAACAGAAATTTCTGCCAAAAAAAAACCAAGACAGGTAGATATCTATTAACATGTCATTTACTTATATGCAAAGGAAACAAAAAATAACTTAGTAATTATTATTAACTGATTTTATTTAGTAACAACAGTATCAGGATTCATAGGAGAAAAGAAGGGGAGAAGGGAAACCCATAGAGAGTTTGAGAACAGTAAATTTTGGATAAATTGATGAACACCTAAGGGCTAATCAAGGTGTTCTGCTCTTGGGCAGGTGGATGAACACCAAAGAAAATAATGTCAGTTTTTTTATAAATCCTCCAGGAGATCATAATTATTTTGCTGTAGGTTGGGGGCTAGGACACCTGAATGTATGATGTCTATCGGCGTCCTTTGTTAGCACCTTCATATATGTTATGCCAGGTCTGTACCACCTCCCTGACCAAAATTTCTTTCCCTACTGAAAATTCTAAATGCATTCCTCTGTTCTGCTGGCTTATGGTCCTCTGTACTTTCCTAGGCAGTACTCAACTACGTTTGTAATTATAAATTTACTTTTTGGTTGATTAGGGGCTGTCTTTCCCCACATCCACAAGAACATGGATCTTTCCTGCTTTACTCCTTGCTGCATGTTCAGCACGTGACACATAGTAGGTGTACATGGTGAGGGAGGGAGGGAGCTAGGAAAGGAGAAAGGCAGGTAGGCAAACAGGCAGGTACAATATGACACAAGACAGGTAAAATAAAGTTCTGTGATAATTTGGATTTGGTGAATGGGAGTTAGAGAAAGCTTCAAGGAAGAAGTTGCCTTTTTTCTGAGCCTTCAAGCATGGGTAGAATTTAAACATTCCCACCGGGAAAGCATGGGACATGGTATAAAGTATGTCTCAGTTTCTCTAGAACATAAGGTCTCTGAGGGGCATTGTAAGAGTTGAAGCTGGAAGGGTGTGGTGGGCATGTCAGAGCAAGCCATCTGACAGTGGGGAGCCCCTGGGGGGGTCTGGGTTGGAGATGAGACACACTCCGACGTGTGCTTTAAAAATTCAAGTTTGGTAAAGTGTCAAAGCTGAACGTGAGGGGAAAAAAGTCTGACACAGGAAGGCGACTTAATATGGGCTAAGTCATTCTTTCTATTATTTCTGTAACAGTAGAGTAGTTCTATTTGCACAGGCAAACAGCCTACCAAACATTCTGAGTTTACTTGATTTAGACAAATGATGATGATGCTCAATTCTTCAAGGAATTTTTCATGAAACAAAATCACCAAGATGAATAATTAGAATACATTGAAGACTACTGAAGCTTTTTCTATACATGCATTTATCTATGTCTGGCTGGCATGCAAATGAGAGCTTCTACTCAAAATCCAGGGAATTAAATCATGGACTTCACATAGAGTAGATAAACCCCCAAAGAGGCATGGAGGTCATGAATATGTAGGCCTCTTTACATTAGAAAGACAGACAAATCCTATTTTGGGGAAACTCTTGGTGATTTCCAAGTTTACGTGCTTAATAATAGTAGCATTCACTGTGTAGCTTCTGGGTTCTAAGTACAGAACAAGGGTGTTAGATACATCATTTAATTGTCATGTAAGGTAGGTGTATTAGTCAGGGTTCTCCGGAGAAGAAACAGCCTGCATATATAAGGAATATATATTTAAGGAATTGGCTTATGGGATAATGGAAGCTGAGAAGTCCCACAACCTGCCCTTGGCTAGCTGGAGACCCAGGAAGGGTGACGATATAGTTCAGAGGTGGAGAACCAGTAGTCCCATGGTTTAATTCCAGTTCAAGCCTGAAGCCCTGAGAGCTGGGAGCCCTGATAGTGCGAGTTCCAGGCGAAGAGCAGAAGACCCAGGTCTCAGCTCAAGCGTCAGGTAGAGAGAACTCAACCTTCCTCCACCTTTTTGTCCTATGTGGGTCCTCAGTAGGTGGGGTGGTGTCCACCCACACTGGGGTAGGTCATCTGTTTTAGTCAGTTCACCGATTCAAATGCTCATTTCTCCCAGAAACACCCTCACAGACACACTCAGAAAAAATGTTTAGCCAGATATCTGGGCATTCCATGGCCCGGTCAAGTTGCTACAAAAAAAATAAACCATTACAGTAGGTAGTGTTTTTTTCCATCTTTCAGATGATTTAGTGAGATTTTAGAGAGGTTACACAGCTCATAATCGGCAGGCAGGTCCAAGACTACAACTTAGTATTACTAACAGCCTCTTTACTACTAGTCTAGAGGCTCTTTCCTTTGCCTGGTAAATGGCTCCTTAATATTTTAAAAGTTTTGTTTCCAGCCAATCAGCTTACCATGAATTCTATTAAATTTAAACACATACACACACACATATACATCTGTCCCTACCAGGTTCTGACCCGAGTGCCACCGTCTTCCTCAGTCCCATTTCCTCCTTCTGAAGGGCATTTTCTGCCTCCAGGGAGTAATAGGGATCCTCAGATCTTCAGCTTCTTCATCCTGCCCATCCCTGATATGGTCCTGCCCTGGGCCACCTCTGTCTTCTTCTTACCCCGTCACCTCCTCTCTCTCCACCTTCCCCACCATAGGCAGTGGCTGGCTGCTTTGCTGTCATGAGGGCAGATGTGATAGTAGAGCCTTGTCACATCACCCTTCTACCAACAAGGGTGTGACAGGGGTGGGTGGCAGTGACAGATGGTGAAGGCCCGGGAGGTAATGGTGGAAACAGCCGAGGGGCCACAGGAGGACCAGGATACAGCTGCCACCAAGGAGGATGGTGTCTGCAGAGGAAAGGGTGGCTGAGATGAGGTCCTGCACTAAGTGCTGAGAACACTCCTGTTCTCATGGGACTGACATTCTAGGGGACAAGAAGCAAGAGATATAAGTAAAATCTATAGAATCTATAGTGTGCTTTGGGAAATTTTTCAGCCTGCTGTAGTGATGGGACCTCCTCCCAGGACAGGGTGCAGAGTGCTCGGTATAACTACACTGGGCAATAATTAAGCCAAAATAAAGACTTTCAGACAAACACAACACTGAGAAAATTCATGGTCAGATGACCTAGACTACAGGAATGTTAAAATTCCTCAGGCAGGGCTTCCCTGGTGGCGCAGTGGTTGAGAGTCCGCCTGCCGATGCAGGGGACACGGGTTCGTGTCCCGGTCCGGGAAGATCCCACATGCCGCGGAGCGGCTGGGCCTGTGAGCCATGGCCGCTGAGCCTGCGCGTCCGGAGCCTGTGCTCCGCAACGGGAGAGGCCACAACAGTGAGAGGCCCGCATACCACAAAAAAAAAAAAAAAAAAAAAATTCCTCAGGCAGCAGGAATATGACATCAGGCCAAAGATCATTAGATCTGCACAAAGAAATTAAGAGAGTGATAAAAGAAAATTTTTTTAAGGTAAAAATTCATTTGGGTATTCATTTCTGGGTGGAAAGTTGTTTTTGTTTTCTTCCAATATTTCAGAGACTTTCTTCCATTGTCTACCATGTGCATTTTCATTGTTTCTCTCATACACACACAAATACACACGCACACACATACAATTATATATACCACTGGTCACCATCCAGATAGGAGTCTCCTAGTAGACTTGATTGTTTTATGGCTGGTCGTATAACTGTCCCTCTACAGCAAAATCGTTTCATTTTAATAAAGAGGCAGAAATGTTTTAAAATTGCTGTTGGTGCAGTTATTAACAAAGAGTGCTTACAGACAGAACAGCTGACTTTCACTGGGCGCATTTTAAGCAATCTGCAATCTGTATGTATTATGCCACGTATCCCACACGACTATTATTAGTTCTTCTCTCAGCTAAGGAAACCGAGTCTTTAGGTCAGTTTTCACTGGTTCACGACTGATCTGCTGAAGGTAAAGTTGGACCTAAGCCTGGATCCCTTTGGCTTCAAAGGCTGAGGGGACAACAACACTCAAATGCCCATGTGATATTTAGCATTTCCGAGCCCTAGGGTTTTGTTTGTTCAAATCAAGATTTCTAACGTATCTAAAGGGCCAGCAGTGGCATTGTGTTTGACAAACCCAGGGGGGAATAAAAAATAAAGACAGAGGAGTTTACAGTTTTGGTGACTGCGCCAAATGTGGGCCATATGAAGAAAATTTCATTAGATAAATTCCTTCTGGAGAGAAAATGCCTTTTGGAGAGAAAATGCCTTCTTCATAGCTCAAAAATTGGTGTGGCTAACATCTGTGGGTTACACTCATTTTACTTAATAAAGTCAACTCTAGAAAAATGTAGTCTTGAAAGGCTATATTATAAAAAGTTGTTCTGATTGATTTATTTGAACCTATTGCAGACACTATTGCTCTGTGTAATTTGATTTTTACATGTCATAAGGGAAAAGTAAGAGCAAAGTACAATATGTCCTATGTCTAGAGTCCCTCAACATGTTCACATAGAAAATGAGAAAGCAAACCATGACTTACTTAGGGTAGGCTAACTGCTGTCAAAAGTGTATAAATAAAAAGACTCAATTAGTCAGACCCAGCAGAAGTATACTTCTTGCTCAAGGAAGGTTTCTTAGGCAGGTAAACAGATTAGCAGAGCAGTCCTCCTCTGTGTAGACATTCAGGCATGTCAGGGAGACTGACAGAAGCTCTGCTTTTTTCTCTACATTCCTTCTAGAGCCTCCTGGGGAAATCACCACCAATCCAGGCAGCCAGAAGGGGACAAGAGCATAGAGCATCACAGGAGTTCTCAGGGTCAGGTCTTCAAGTAGCGTACATCACTTTCACTCATATGCCTTTGGCTAAAACCCAACCACATGGCCATGCCTAACTGCAAGCGTGCTCTGGAAATGTGGTCAATGGTGGCCAGCACTTCCCTGTGAGAACTGTGTGCTACAGAAGGGAGCACAGCTATCTAGCAGACGGTCGGCCATCTATGTCACAGCCCACAACCAAGCTTTGTCATCCAGAAGGTGGTAAGGTACAAGGAAATAGGACAGAATTATGACAGCTAGGATTTATCGAACACTTAGACAGCAGACACTGTGTTCAAGCTCTTGACCTCAAAATTAGTTTTAAGGTTTTTGTGTTTTTTTTTTTAATTAGCCCAGGCTGCAGAGGGAGAGTGGGGAGACAGCACTCAGGGCTCGAGTAGCCAGGGAAGCCTTCTGTTGCACACATCAGGGCCATTCTCAATCTGGAAAACTGTGAGCTGTTCAAAGAACTGTCACACTTACGTCTAATTTGAGCCTCACAATGGCACAGTGAAGTAGGTAAGACAAGCCTTATTGCCATTTTGAGGAAAGTGAAACCAAAGTCCAAAGAGGTCAGAGGCTCTATCTAAGGTTCACCAGCCAATGAGGACTAGACTCTATTCCTGACCTGTTAGCTGTAATCTAGTATCGTTTCTCCCGTAGCTCACTACTCCCTGGGCACTCGTAGCTGAATGCAGTTGTCCAAAGGTCAATGAAATGAAGACCTTTCCGAGAAAAGGTATTTCTTGATTTTTGGCCAGTAATGGCGTGTGTTTTGTTTGACTGCTACGGAAAATTTTAGCATTAGAGTTGAAAAATACACTCCTGCCAACCTTTATTGTGACAGTTGAGTGAGAGGAAAAACCTTTGAATTGGAGGTAACAGAGGAGCCGGGATCGTTTAGACTAGGATGAGTTAGTTTGCTGACATCCTGGAGACCCTAAAACATAAGCAGCATCCTGGAGAGAATGTTTTCTTCTACTGGCTGGTCATCTAGATGATGCTGTTCTGTCCCCTCTGAGACACAGAGGCTACAGAGACCTGTCCCTTGGAGGATGAACTGGCTTCCACAGGCCCTGAAGCTAGAGGTCTGTTTGCCTGTGCTATTGATCATGCAGTGGACTTCAAGCCCTTCCTGGTCTTCTGGAATTAGAACGAGGCTTTCACCTCATTCTACTCAATCTTCTGATGAAAGGGTAATATTCTACAATGAATGATTACCATGCCACCCCTGGCCTGAGCTTCAAGTCACTGAAACCCTTATAAGTAATGTCCTCCATAAAGTACAAAGTAAATCAGAACCTTCCTTTTCAAGATCTTACAGACCTTTAAAAACGTCACAACGAACACGGGCACTACAGAGTAGCATAGTAGCATCTCAAACCCAGATTAAAGGATACTGTTTTCCTGACACTAATATAATTTAGGCCTTTTTTACACTGAACCACCTTTTTCAGTAAATAGTGCTAGAGCAACTGGATATCCATTGGCAAAAAAATCTTAAAAATTAATTTTAACCTAAACCTTATACCTTAAATAAAAATTAACTCAAAATGGATCATAAACTTAACTATGAAACAAACCAGAAAACAAAAAACAAACAAGGGAAATCTTTGAGAACTAGGGCTATGCAGACTTCACATTAAAATTATGATCTATAAAAGGACAAACTGATCAATTGAACCTCATCCAAATAAAATACTTTTTTATTCTGTGAAAGCCCATATGTAGAACATGAAGTGACAAGTTACAGACAGGAAGAAAATATTTGCAGACTACATATGTAACAAAAACTAGTGTCCAAAATATATAAAAGAATTCTCAAAACTCAACAGAAAATAACACAATTAGACAATGTGCAAGAGACAAAGAAAAGGAAGAGACATTTCAGTGAAAAAGATATGCAAGTGGCAAATAAGCACATGAAAAGCTGTTCAACTTTATTAACCATTATAAATGCAAACTGAAACCCCAGTGAGGTCTCACCACACATCCGTCAGAATGGCTACAATAAAAAATAATGAAAACACCCAAATGCCCGCAATGAAGCAGTGGGAATGTAAAATGATAAACATTGAGAAAAAAAAAAGTTCGGCAGTTTCTTAATAACTAAATATGCAACTACTATATGACCCAGCAAAGTCACCCCTGAGTATCTGTCCTACGGAAATGAAAAGTTAAATCCATACAGAAAGTCTGCTACATGAATGTCTGTAGTAGCTTTATCTGTAATAACCCAAAACAGGCGTCAGCTCAGATGTCCTTCAAGGAATGAATGGTTAAATAAACTGTAGTACATACATACCATGGAATACTAGTCAGCAATGAAAAGCAATGAACTACTGATGCAGGCAAGACTTAGATAAACTGACACACGCACGCAAAACTTAGATGAATCTCCAGGGAATTAGCCAGCAAAAACGCCCATCTTGAAAGGTTACATACTGTACGATTCCATTTGTATGACATTTTTGAATTGACAAAATTTTAGAAATGGAAGACAGATGAGTAGTTGCCAAAGTTTGGGACTGGAGGAGGTACGAAATGGGGACAGGACGCAGTCAGTGTGGCCATAAAAGAGCAAGGAGAGATACTAATAGTGGTGGAACTGTTCAGTATCATGACTGGAGGTGGATACACAAACCTATGCAGGTGATAAAACTGCATAGAATTTAGTACATACAGAGACAGAGACACAGACCCATAGGAATGACAGGTGAAACTGGGGAAATCTAATGATCAGTGAATTGTATCCATGTGACTATCTTGGCTGTGATATTATACTGTAATTTTTCAAAATGTTACCACTGGTGGATACAGAGAAAAGTATACAAGGGATCATTCTATATTATTTCTTACAACTGCCTGTAAATCTGTAATTATTTCGATAAACAGAAACTTCTATTGAAAACATGTCTTTTGCAATCCACTCCCAATTTAGCTTCTTCTCACTTCTCTCATTACCCTGTAATTTAAAGAACCTAGCAAAGAAGTCAGAGGAGGAGTATTTGATGTTTCTAAATGAGGGTCCTCTCAAATTCCCAACTTCTCCTGGGTTCTTTATCATGTGAGGCACAGCATCTGCCAATTAGCCATTTAACTGCTTCCAGATGGACCCAAGTGCTTCAGCTACCTCAGCACCAAGGCTATCACTTAAAGTCAAACGTTTCCTCCCCACTGCCCAGCACCCATACATCAAAGATGAGCTACATACAGCCCCATATGGCAACCAGGTGATTATTTATAACCCAGGCACAAAGGGGCCTGTAAAAATCCTTCAACCAAAAAGAATACAAAATGACAGCAGATGGCCCTATCCTAAAGCGAAGAATAAAGGATGGTAAGCAGAAGAGTTAAACAAAAGAACATAAAGGATCACAATAGGAAAGCCAATCTTCTACCTCTTCAGCTAGATAAGGGCATTGTTCACCTCAATTCCATTGGAGCCCAGAAACCATGTCAATCATAAGACAGGCTAGAACTTGGTACAACACCACAAAGGGATACTGCCAGGCTGTTGGAGGGGAATCATATATTGCTCACTCCCCATGCCCCAACAAACAGAAGACAATGTAGTTCTCATAGGACCCAAAACCCTGAATTTACACATGAAAATGAACTTGTAGACAGATGCCTGGTAGTTTGTCAGACTCCCGTTTGGACTTCTTTGGCAGCAGGATCAATAGCATTATGAGGGTGAGGAAGGTAGAGGTTTCATCCCAGAATGTGTGCAAATGAAGCCTCAGTAGCTCCAACCATATCTCTGCAAGCTGAGCCATGAACCAGCTGAGCCACCAGAACCACAAGACCTCCATTATCATAGTATCTTGATGGTCTCATCGCTGTCCCTGGCTGCAATAGGTGAAGGACTAAGGACTTCGGATTTCAAATAAAACTTCAAAACTCCCTCCTCCCTAGTTTAAGGAGTCCAGCCCAGCTAGCAGGCTTTCACAAAGGTTAGGGAGATTATGAGCATCACTCATCCAAATTTTGAGGAGTATTCCCTGGTGGCGCAGTGGTTGAGAGTCCGCCTGCCTGCCGATGCAGGGGAACACGGGTTCGTGCTCCGGTCTGGGAAGATCCCACATGCCGCGGAGCGGCTGGGCCCGTGAGCCATGGCCGCTGAGCCTGCGCGTCCGGAGCCTGTGCTGCGCAACGGGAGAGGCCACACAGTGAGAGGCCCGCGTACCGCAAAAAAAAAAAAAAGAAAAAAAAATTTGAGGACTATATAAATCAGAGAGTAAGCCCAGCAAAGAGCTTATGACAGAAAACTGTTCATAAGCCAGAGAAGAATCCAAATGGTCAAAAGAAAAAACAGAGCCCAAAAGAAACGGCGAGCACCACGTGAAAACATCACAGATCAAAGTATCAAAGAGATGAACAAGAAGCAATAGGCACAGTATAAATGAACGAGGGCCTTGAGCCCTTACCGGGAACATACCTTGTAGATGGAGCCATCTTGGTGCCTGCAGATGCATTATGGGTGGGAAGGCCAACTGTTATATAGGACCACGGATAAGAAGGTAGAGAAAACATAGGAATAATTAAAATCTATGCAAAACACCTGTATGCTCAGTGAACTGAGTACACCTGTGTATTCAGCTCAGCTAGTCACTGGGGAGTACTAGACTCAACAGTTTATAACCACTTAAGAACTCCAGCCATGGTCTCCTTCTAAGTTCCACTGGGAGTTCCTAGAAACAGCTAAGTCACAAGGGAACCAAAAGATTAAGAAGGTTTCAACATATACTCTCCAAATTAAGTGTCTTTTTGTAAAGAATCAGTTGTCTTATCGAATCTGCCATCAGGTTTGAGTAAAAGAGCAAAGTCCGGGCTTCCCTGGTGGCGCAGTGGTTGAGAGTCTGCCTGCCGATGCAGGGGACACGGGTTCGTGCCCCGATCTGGGAAGATCCCACACGCCGCGGAGCGGCTGGGCCCGTGAGCCATGGCCACTGAGCCTGCGCGTCCAGAGCCTGTGCTCCGCAACGGGAGAGGCTGCAACTGTGAGAGGCCTGCAAGTCCCATAAGCAGATGAGCATACCATGACCCTGCTATATTGTAAAAGCAGGTACACACAGAAAGTAACGACATTAGACTGGAGAAGTTCTGAATATTAGAATAAGAAGGCTAGCAATGAGTGGGCTGTAGGTGAAATGTCTGGCAATATTTTTCTTTTTCTTATTTGTTTGATTATTTTTTATTTGGCTGCATTGGGTCTTTGTTGCTGTGCACAGGCTTTCTCTAGTTGCGGCGAGCAGGGGCTACTCTTCGTTGTGGTGCGCGGGCTTCTCACTGCGGTGGCTTCTCGTTGCGGAGCACGGGCTCTAGGCGCGCCAGCTTCAGTAGTTGTGGTATGTGGGCTCAATAGTCGTGGTGCAAGGGCTTAGGTGCCCCGCAGCATGTGGGATCTTCCCGGACCAGGGCTCGAACCCGTGTCCACTGCCTTGGCAGGTGGATTCTTAACCACTGCGCCACCAGGGAAGTCCCATGTCTGGCGATCTTCACATGGCCAGGCTGGCAGAGGAGGCAGGCTCTAGGATGCTCATGTCAGGAAGCATTTCTTCAAGGCAGTTATGGGTAACTGAGGCGGTGGAAGAAGGCAGCATTAAAAGGTTCTCACATTTCTCTCATTGGCTCTTGGGACAAGGAAATATCTTCAGAGCAATCGTGGGTGGCAAAGCATTTCTATCCCCTGCAGATATAGATCTAACCAATGGCAGAACAGATATTCCCCAAACACAGGAAGTGTTATCAGAGAGAAATTCAAAGCAAGGATATAATTCCGCTGGGCATTCATAAAAGAAAACAAAAAAACAAAAAACTAGTAACCTTATTGTTCCTTTGGGGCAGGTTTGATTCTCCAAGGATATCACCCTGTTCAATGAAGAAATTCATGACTACTGCCATGGGACCTGAGGCTAAGTACCAGAGAGCACAGTTGCAATGAATCAAGCACAGAGACACCACTTGAGAAAGAGGTAAAGAACTCAAGGGTTACCGATGCAAGAGTATTGAGATAAGAGGTTTACCTTACCTCAGTAAGAGGAGCAGTAAGAGGTTTACAAAAGTCCACCTGGGTCACACTAGGTGTTGCTACTCAGATTTAAAGCCATGCTATTATCTAAGGAAAAGAAAGAAACACATTCTAAATGAGCTGATTCAATCAAAGCATAACTTCTCTCCCTTGAAGGAGCTGCTCAAACAGAAGAGGGCAGCTGTTCCATGTCCTGTTTCTTAAAATCTTCACATTTAAATTCCTCTGCCTGGGAATTCCCTGGCGGTCCAGTGGTTAGGACTCCGCGCTTTCACTGCCGAGGGTGTGGGTTCAATCCCCGTTCAAGGAACTAAGATCCTGCAAGGTGTGGCCAAATTAAAAAATTAAAAAATAAATTCCTCTGCCTGACTATCAAGGTCCCCTATTACCCTTCTTCCTTCTACCCATACTTCCTTATCCTCACTCACAGCTACCCATTCTATGCCACCCATTCTAGTCAAGTATGTATGAGGAAGAAAAACGGAAGTTGTCTGGTAGTATCTTTCATATGAGAAAGGTTTTGTATATTAAAGACCATTCTCTTATGCAGGGTCCAACTGGAAAGTAGGATGGACCCTGGAAGACAGAGCTGGCCACTGAAACCTGAAGAGCTGAGCCAGTCATTGACCTCAGAATACATCAATCTTTTCCAATCAGCAAATCAAATGGTGCCAGGTGGCCACCATTCAGACATGGGGAAATAAGAAGTAACCCAACATGGAATACGGATTTTGAAATGCCATAAGGTAGATGCTACTATGAACTGTTAGTTCAGTATTTCACTAAGCATATTTCATGGAACTTAAATAAGGATGAGTGACGAAGTCCATGTTTGAATAAATTTTGGAAAAGCTAAATCAGACCAAAGTAAGTATAGTTCTCTCTACAAGATCGCTCAGTCATTAATTTGTGAAAACAGACTGATTCTTCAGCGTGGTAGGGAGAGGGGAGTAGCTATAAGATAGTAGTATGCCACGTTTCCCATTCATATCCGAACATGAAACCCTTTTGTTCACTTAACATCTATAATGACTACTGCTTTTTAGAAGCCATTTTGGAAAGCACTGAATTAAGGAGCGCTGTTGAAAATTAAGTCTATGATAATGATGCTTGTCAAAGTCATCGCATGATCCTTGAGAAACCAGATCTGATAGAACCTTAAAGTCATAGTTAAGCAGGCTGACCCTCACCAAAGTGGAGTTCTAGTGAGGGGCTACCCTGAAGATATATTAGATTGTCACGAAAGAACTAGGCTAAGGAGGAACGAAAGCCCACGGAAACTTTCTGGGAAGCCAGAATTGGCAGCTATAAGGTCAGAATAAGGTGTCATGGAGGCAAGAGGAACATCCACAGGAATTCAGATACGGATGATCTTACATTGGTGTGGCCCTGGAATTCGAATACAAAATGATAGCCCCTGATTCCACAAATAATGTGCTGCCAGGACTTCTTACCATGCCAGCTTTATTTGTAGAGTAATGAAAAGACCGCTAAACTAGGAGCCATGAGAACTAGATTTTCAGTTGGCCCAGGGGTCTGCTGCAGCCAGCTTGCACTAGTTCAACAAGGGTCAACCGCCTGCCTCTTTTCCCAAATCCTCATTGAATAAAGGCAGGTTGGTAGCCATGGTAAAAATATTTTCACTACAGAAAGTGATAAACTTTACAGATCAGGGATTTCTTTACTCCCTCCCCCTACCCCCCACTTCTCTCCCCAGCCTTCCACAGACAGCTATTTATTAGACATTTACCAGGACACCTCTGGCCATGACCTTGGTTTGGGTTTATCTGGCTTTATCTGTAAAGTTAAATGAATTATATAAAGTTTTCATCCTGTTAGAGTGTAAGAACCCAATTAATTATAAATAAAGCAAGTTAGACATACACGTGATAAAGTTTATATTCTCAGTAGTACTTATTTGTTAAGAAAAAACAAAGACAAAAAACAAACAAAAACAAATAGCTATAATGAGTTGGATAACTTTTAAACATGTATTTTATTAATTACAATAGCATCTACAGATTTGATAAATATAAATATGAGGAAGAAAAATACTTATTTGGTAAGAAAAAAGGTAGTATTTAGAATAACTAAAATAACGACATATCCTATACACCCTTGGGAGTCATGGCCCACCACTGGGGAACCAGTGGGCTCCCTGAGATTCCCCAAAATGGTCAAGCAACAGAACACCGAAGATATTGTTTAAATTCAGCTCCCCAGGTTTCATCCCAGAACAACCTAATAAGAGTCTCTCAGGACAGGCCTAGAAATATGTATGCACAGCAAACTCTCTAGCGATTCTAATGTAAGGGCCCAACGTCAGAGTTCACCATATTCCTGCTCCTATTGGGATGAGCTTGATGGTCTTTTATTTCCTTCTAATACAAATATTCTACAATTCTGAAAGCCTCTTCAATCCACTCTGAGTAGACGAAAATTGAATTATCATTTTTGTTTCTGGAGACTCTGGGAGAAAAATGGAAACATATCAAGAGCAGAGAGACCAAGAGGTGAGGAATCTGCAAACTATGCCTCAGGGGAAACAGAGAACGAGAAGAAAATTCTACTTAAAAAAAAGTTCAAAAAACAATTGATCAAGAAAGCTCCTTAATTGGTCATCATTTATTTCACTTTTTTTTTTTTTTTTGCGGTACACGGGCCTCTCACTGTTGTGGCCTCTCCCGTTGCGGAGCACAGGCTCCGGACGCGCAGGCTCAGCGGCCACGGCTCACGGGCCCAGCCGCTCCGCGGCATGTGGGATCTTCCCGGACCGGGGCACGAACCCGTGTCCCCTGCATCGGCAGGTGGACTCCCAACCACTGCGCCACCAGGGAAGCCCTATTTCACTTCTTGCTCCAGCTTTGGGAACTAGCTCTTTATAATCTTAGATATAACCGTTAGAAAAGTATTCCTTGTAACTGGAGTGACCTTACAATTTATTATTCAAACTGGTACACTTAGAGAGTGATAGAAGGTGCTATTTGTAACCACCCTGGGCAGCAGGCATAAAGCCATGAACTTGGGTTACCTCAAGCGAACTTCGATGTAGTCACCCTACCTGTAGCAACTCAATCCTATCTCCCAAGAACTTTTACCCATTTATCCTCAGTCTCCCTTGGAAGCCATAAACATCAGCCTAATTTCATCTGATACTCTGAAAATTAGAAAAGAGCTATTGTGACCTCCCTCCTGGCTCCTTAACCATTTCTTACCTGGAATCTTAATATGTAAAACAGAATCACATGTGGTTGAAAGGAGTGATGAGCCCCGGCTCCATGCCCAGGCTCCACCTACTGACTTCCCTTTGCCCCTTGGGATGGTGCTTGAGGCACCTCTGATAGAATCCTAGGAACTGGTAGTGAAAACTAAGCTGGCTAGGTGGGCATCACCAGATGACCTTTCCATAGTAAGTTTAGAATTCTTGGATGACTCTGCATTTTGAATGCAGGAAAAAGATGGCAAGGGAATAAATAATATTCAATAGGATTACAGTTACCAGTTTTTCTACATTAAAAAATTATATATTAAGTATATACAAAATTGTTCATTGGAAAGTATAAAAAAGTAACAATACAACCAACACCCAAGTAACCACTAACAAGTTAAAGGAGAGAATGTTAGTATTGTTTTGGAAAGCCCCTTTTACTCTTCCCCTTCCCGTGTCCCTTCTCTCTCCCAAACCCCCATCCCAAAACGTAACCACTCTATGGAATCTGTGTGTGTAATTCCTTTCGCAGTTTGCTGGGATACCTTGAGCTGAGGGCCAGGAAACTCTAGGTGAAGGAGGGGATGAGATCCCCACTAACACTGTGCAAGCCCCTCTCTGTCCTGCATAGCCCACAGTTAGCTGACAAGTCTTTGAGGCAATTTTCCTAGAACTGTCTGAATGAATAGATAAAGACCCTGGACTTGGCTATTTCTCAAGCTGCTTTGATGTAGCTAACATAGAAATGCCAATTCCATACAGCTGTGCAGAACGCTGAGCCTTTTGACTGAGGAGACGGGTGAATCTGGTACAGAAAACCTTCATAAACCAGTGACTCTCATAGTGTTTTATGCCCAGAAATTGACTGTGGCAGCCTTTTAAAAGAAAAATGGGCTCATTTAAATCAGAAAGCTAACTGAAAGCAGGAGTTAACATGAGAAGAAAATTGGAGAGAGAGAGAGAAAGCTAAGGCACGGCCCAGCTCCTTCAGTTGTGTTTTTTAAGATCCTGTGTTTTGCCTTACACAGTCCTTGCCCACATGATACTTAGATGTTGTCTGAGGAGAAGACAACTTCGGGGAATAATTATATGATGAACAAGGCAGGATGCTGTTGAACTTCTTCATGCCCAAGTGCCAAACTGTACCACAGGCCACTGGAGAATAGCATAGTGCCATGTAACGAGGGAGTGACCGGGAGGTGGAATGAGTGAACATAAAAGATACTTGGAAAGGGAAAGGTCACTTTGGCAGGCATCAGAGAAATCTTCAGAGGCAGCAGCCTTTGAGCTGGGCCTTGAACATGGGGTAGGGATGAGGAAATGGAGAGTGAAGGTGCGTTTACATTAATAATGAAAACAGCTGGCATTCATTGTGTGCCAGGTGCTCTGGTTAGCACTTGATTGCATTATTTCATTTCCTCCTCCCAACAACCCTGTGAAGTATAATTATGCCCATTTTATAGACAAAGAAACTGAGAGTCAGAGATTAAGTAACTTGTCCAAGATCACACAACTAGATAGTAGCAGTCAGAATTCAAACCCAGGATTATGTGACTGAATAGCGAGCAGGATGCTTCACTGCCTAGGTAGAGGAACAGCAGGAGAGGAAGCCCAGACATGGGAGGAAACAGGCTAATTGTCAAGGAGTCAGTAAGGATTGGTCACATTGAGGAAGTGACAGGGTGTGGGTGTTTGGACAAGTCATTACTCCCCAGATAAATCTTTAAATATCTGCCTCACCCCCTGCGCCCTGCACACAGAGATGCTCAAGATTGCTTGTTAAATTTAATTGGCAATGTAAGGAAAGGCCATAGCATAAGAAGCAACGACATAATTGGGATTCTTTGCCTATTATGTCTCCTAGTTGACTAATATTTTGAAGTTTAACAGGGCATGAACAGGTTTATATGGAGAAAAATGTCTTAAATACATCAATACAAGTTGGGAAAATAAAGGATAACACAAGAAGGAATGTATGAGTAGACTTGTAAGAGGTGTGAAATCATCTTTTATTCACCTATTCATTCAACACACATTTCATTCAACACGACCAACCTGATTGGTCACTTTGTATTAGTCCCTGTGCTGGGGATGTGGGCCCTTCTGAAGGTACAAAACAAAAGGATATAGGCTTCCACTAGGCTTTATAACAAACTGGAATATTCTAGTCACCACCTGCACCATGTATGGAACAATGGACGTTTATCAAGCCCCTACTATGTGCCGGTTGCTCTACAAGATGATAAATATGCATTCCTATCCTCAAGTACTTCCAAGGGGAGGTAAACAGGTGAACAAAGAATTGCAGCACAATGCAATGAGTGCCGCCTAAAGGGCATTCAGAAACTAAAACAGATATCTGTACCAAAGAAGGATATAAAATCCTGATCTCGTCTGTGTCTATTGAGTTCACTCAGAAGAAGTTTAGAAGTTTTCTGTCGGTTGACTAAGTTTGTCTCCTGGACTCCTAGGACCAGATCAGTAGACCTCTTAGAAAACCTTGCAGCTCTAGAATTCTGGGGCTGCACTCCCCCAGCTGTTGAAAAATCAGGGCACATGGGCCAGAAGAGGAAAATAATACAAGAGTAATGGAACACAGGGACAGTCCTCAGAATGGCTAAGCAAACCAGGGAATGCTCACTAAGAGTTATATCTTCTTTTTTTTCTTTTTTTTGACAAGCCACCAAATAGAAAACGTTCATTTATTCATAAGCAGGTTAAAGTTCCAATTTCCCAATATTAAGGTAATTGTTTTTGCCTAATTGCTAAATTCCCATATGTCAGTGGTGGTCCACTGAACGTCAGATTACATTATACAGAAAATGTAAATTCAAGTAGCTGTGTCTCATCAGTCTGTTAGAAAACAAAATTCAAAAAACAATCAGAAAGTTCAATTGCATGTATTTAGAAGAACAATTCCAAACCAAAGCTCAATGATCACATACAGGAAGGATTATAGCAGCAAAGACAATTACTTCATTAAAATTACTGAAAGAAGACTGGTTTCGGGCTGTAGCTTACTAGGTGGTGTGATATTATGCCAGTCACTCTTTCTGGGCCTCAGTTTTTTCATCTGTGAAATAAGGGGATTGGCCAAAAATTCCTATCGTTATACTGTGATATTATAAAAACCTAGCAATTTACAATCATAGTCAAGGGATGGCAAGTAATTTGGCCTCAGATGACACCGTCAGTGGATTGGTGTTTATGAGCTGCCTGGGAATGGAGAAAGAATGTGAGGCCCGGTCTAACCTTAGAGGGAAAAAGCCAAGGACTTTCATACTGTCTAGATGGGACAAGTGGGATGACAAGAGCCATTTTTGTTCTAATTGAATCCTCACATTTTTTTTCAAATGATCTCCCAAACTCATTTTATTGAGTAACTTTTCTCTGACAAAAATTTAAAGGAGTGTTATTACTTATTTAACAACATTATTTCACTTGCTTAACATCAAACATTTGGTAAGTAGCAGATCTGGGATTCATACCCAGATCAGTTGGATGCTTTGAAATGCTAAGAGAAATAGTGAAAAAAATATTAAAATTCAAAGAAATAAAGAGAGAGCACGTAACATTCACAAAGTGCCTTTCTGTCAAGGAAGATGATTCTATCACTCAGAATTTCTGGTTGTAGGGGAAATACTCTATAAGTAACAATTACTTTTACTGAAGAGAAGAGAAGCCCATGTATTCTCATATTTTTGAAGCTAGAAAACTTGGACCCTGAGTGGTTTTGGGACATGCAATGGTCACAGAACAAATTAGTAGATAACACAAATTCTAAGTTGAATTTCTCTCACCTATCATGTGTACTCTTTTTTCAATATTGATAATTATTGTGTCATCTTGCATCTTGTATCTAAAAGAAATTAAAGTGGCTTACAAAAGTGCCTATAATGCAGTGAGATCAACAAACACAAAAATAAGACAAAAAGAAATCTGTTACTTAATTTTATCATACTCAGTGCTGTCAAATTGATTGTCCAGAGTATAATTTATTTCATATAACTATGCTTCTCAGTGATGCCCCAAAGTCCTACTTGTCTTTCCCTAACTGCCCTTCCAAATTTGTATTCCAATTGCACTGTTCTACAATTCCCCGTACACAGTACAGCACATACTCATTAGGGAATGTCTGATCACCATGCAAGTCATCTCCCCTTATCTAGGAACTTCTAGATATTCCCCAGGAAGCTGTATATGTGTGCCTTCACTCTCCTAGCAGTAGTTCATGAAACTGACATAATGTAGGGCAAGATTATTCTCTTCAATTAAAGAGTTGGAAGTAGCCATAGTCCACTGTGTGAATGAAGAGGCAGAGAAAGCAAGTCTGTTCAGACATGAATGAAGGAGAAATAGAAAGAACTCCCTAGGTTCCTGATTGCTTCCCAACCCTGATTCCAATTCCTTCCTGAGGCCTGGCTGCATGTCTGCCTTTGTGTTCTCCCAAAACACCCCTGAATCCTTAGAATAATTAATTTCTGCTATCTCTTAAGTTTACTCTCGTTAATTAATCTGCATCCCTTTCTGTGGCTTATGCCTTATTCTGCATCTTGCCTCAAGTCCCTGATCAAGACAACTTCCTTCAGAAAGCTTTTTCTGCTTCCTCCCAGACAGAAGTGATGTTTTCATCCTATGAACTCCTACTGTACTGCATCTATATATTTCTTATGACATATCTGCCTTAGAGCATACTTTCAGGATTATACATCCTGTTTTTTTACCATAATTTCTAAGCCTCTTGTAGAGAAAGATCCATGCCTTATTCAGTTTTGTAATTTCCATATATCAAGTAGAGCAGAAGTGACTGTCAACTTTATTAAAAAAAAAAAAAAAGGATGAACGAATGAACACGTTGTATTCATTCTCTACTGTTGAGCAATTCCCTAAACCTCTCTCCTCCAGGCTGGTATTACAGAAGCGGAGATTTGATCAGCCAATTTACCCAGGTAATGTGAGCGATGTAGACAGACAAATAGGATCACTGTGGCCCACAAATCTACTCTGGGGCCAGAATGATGCCGTCTGGTTGTCAATATTGATCACGTTTAATTAGAAAATTTCCACATCTCCGCTATTCTTAGTACTGTGTGGGCATCACCTGAAAGCAAACGGATGACAAGCTGTTCCGAGCATCTGCAGTCTTTATGTAATAAACATGTTTTCAGCTGAGAAAATTTGTGCCTGTTTCTGAGCAGTATCAGAGCCTTTTAGAATTTCATCTCTTTTCCCCACACCACCTTTCTTCAGTGGTTGGGATGAGGGAACTATTAATGTATAATTCCTAGAGTTATTAAAGTCATGTTAATTTCTGTTAATTTGTACCATATAAATGAGCATTCACAGAGTGGATTTAGAGTAGGGTTAAAAATCAAGATTAGGGTTTAAGAAAGAATCCCTCCAGGAACAGAATGCAGTCATTTGAGGTGCACTGTGACTCTGTGAAGTGGGTCATTAACCTGTCAGGGACCTATGTCTGTTCCAAACACCTCTTGTCTTTCATGACCCTATCAGAGCCCTTTCCAGATGAAAGCATAGCTGTAATCACTGTGTTTTATGCCCTACATTTGGTTTCTCAAATGGCAGATTACTCTCATGGTGTGACTTGCTATTTGATCTGTCTGTATCTATGTTGATGCCCCGTCAGAACTGGAAGAAGCCTGTCAGTAATTGTTAACAGAGGGTCAGAGCAGCAAACGTGCAAGTATTCATTTTGCCAGTCTCCGTAATTTGAAATGGTCATTTAGGGATAACCAATTTGCTCATCTTGGTGTCCAGGCTTAAGCATGTGACATTTGTATGGAGCTGCTGGTAAATAAATCTCAAGGGTGGAGCACTCCATTGTTATTATCATGAATAAACACCAAGGATTAAGATTCAATATCTATGGCGTTTTCTTATCTTCAATTACTGACTAAGGGTATGCTTAAATTATGAACCTGTAAGAATTCATCTGTGTTTTGAAAAGGCATATTGGAAAAGCATTATTCTCTATCCCTAACACAAACAATTGATTGTCATACCTGCTATAATTTTAAAGTCTCTTTTTACCTGAAAGGAACAAGTCACAAAATTGGTGAGAGACAGATTGGGAAGTAGAATCCTTCCTTAACCTGATACTTTTTTTTTTTTTTTTGCTAGCTAGAATAGAAAGTGGCAGGTGCAAAAAGCCACACACAAAACAGATTTTTTAAAATCCCCATGATACTACTGTGCTGGAAGAACCAAGGTTAAAATCTCTGTTTCACAGTCTTTCATTTTAATATATGTAGATAAATATATAAGTGTGATTAAAATTTATACTTAATGGGCTTCCCTGGTGGCGCAGTGGTTGGGAGTCCGCCTGGTGATGCGGGGGACATGGGTTTGTGCCCTGGTCCAGGAGGATCCCACATGCCGCGGAGCGGCTGGGCCCGTGAGCCATGGCCGCTGAGCCTGCGCGTCCGGAGCCTGTGCTCCGCAACGGGAGAGGCCGCAACAGTGAGAGGCCCGTGTACCGCAAAAAAAAAAAAAAAAAAAAAAATTTATACTTAAAATTAAAGTGGTACGATACCATTTATACTATTTTGTAATATACTTTTTTCACTTAACAATATAGCATAAACGTTGATCTGATCCAAACACTGACAAATTTTTCTGTAAAGGGTCAGAGAGTAAATTTTTTTAGGCTTCCTGGGCCATACGATCTTTGTCGCTATTCAATTCTACTTTCATAGCAAGAAAGTGACCATAGACAATATGTAAATGGATGGTCATGATTGCATTCCAATAAAACTTTATTTACAAAAACAGGTAGCAGACATATTGTGTTCATGGAATGAAAGACTCAACATAGCTAAGATCTCAATTCTCCCTAAACTGATACACAGGTTTAACAGAACTCCTACCATATTCCCAGCAAATTTTTTGGCAAATATGGACAAGGTTATTATAAAATTCACATGAAAAGATAAAGGAACTAGAAGAGCTGAAACAATTTTCAGAGAAGACTACAGTGGGAGGAATCACTTTGTTCAATTTTAAGATGTATTTTATAGCTACAGAAACCAAGACTGTGTGGTAGTACAAACCATATATCTAACAAAGAACTTGCTTGATTAGATATTAATACAGACCTATCAGAACAGCTAAAATAAAAAATAATGACAATACCCAATGCTGGCAAGGGTGCAGGGCAACTGAATCTTTTATGCATTCTTTGGGGGATTGTAAAATGATATAGCTACTCAGCAGTTACTTAAAAAGCTAAACATATACTTACCATCCAACCCAGCAATCACATTTCTAGGCATTTATCCCAGAGAAATGAGAACCTGTGTACACACCAAGACCTATTCACAAATGGTCACAGCAGTTTTATTGGTAACAGCCAAAAAGAGGAAACAACCATAATGCCCCCTTCAGTAGGTAAATAGTTAAACAAGATCTGATAGATCCATACCATGGAATATTACTCAGCACTAAAAAGAAATGAACTATCAATACACCTATAGTTTAAATACATCTCAAGAACATGATGCAGAGTGAGAAAAAAAAAAGCCTATTTCAAAAGGTAATAGATTATATGATTTTACTTACGTAACATTCCCAAAAGTTACAGAGATGGAAAACAGATTAATGATTGCCACGGTCTAGACATGGTTAGGGAGAAGGGGTAGGTATGACTATCAAAGGATAGCACAGAGAGATCTTTGTGATGATGGAATAGTTCTCTATCTGGATTGTGGTTGTAATTATAGAAATCCACACACATTGTACTAACGTCAATTCCCTGGTTTGATATTGTACTACAGCTATGTAAGATGTAACCAGTGGTTAAAATTAGGTGAATGATACACAGGACCTTTCTGTTCTGTTTTTGCAACTTCCTATGAAACAATAGTTATTTCAAAATAAAAAGTTAAAAAAAAAGCAGGTGGCATGCTGTTGCCGTAGTTTGGCTAGAGTTTGCTATGGTTTAGAAGCTTAGATGTTTTGACAATATTTTTATTAGCTGTATAGGATGTCTTTTGGTATATATAATTTATTTATCCATTCCTGTTTCCAATTTTTCTCTTTATAAAACCAAAACCTAGGATATTTTATCTTTTTATTCATCTATAATTATTTCCCTAGAATAAATATCTAAAATTACAGTATCAAATGTATACATATCTTTAAACTTTTGGCATAATATTGCCAAATTACCTTCTAAAAAGTTCACATCAATTTACACCCCTATCAGCCCTGTATAAAAGTATGTACTCAAAATAGAGATCAACAAAATTTGGAGTAACTTTCAAAAAAAAAAAAAGAGTATGTACTCATACACTCACCAACAAAGCACATTATCTACAAAAAAACAAACCTCTGCACACTTGACAAGAAGGAATATCTCACTGTGTTTTTCTTTGTTTTAAGTGTATCCTCCTTTTACTTCTAGATCTTTGCTTATGCTGGCCCCTGCCTGGGACATATTCTGCCCCTTACCTAGCTAACTGGTACTCAACCAAGTCACAGGTGAGATACCACTTCCCACAGGAAGACTTCCGCAATCTTTGGTCTGGGTTAGGTGCCCCCTCATTCACTTCCACAGCACCTTGTACTTCCTTTACTGTAACACTTACACTCTGTGGTCATAGCCTGTTTAATTGTGTATCTTCAGTCACTTACAGACTGTGGTCAGAGCCTGTTAAATTGTGTATCTTCAATCACTTACAGACTGTGGTCAGAGCCTGTTTAACTGTGTATCTTCAATCTCTAGATCTTAATCTCTGTAGGGCTGTATCTGTCTTGCTTCTCTTTTATGCCCAGCATCAACACAATGGCTGACAAATTGTAGGTGTTCATTAAATACTTATTGAATCAATGGATGAAAACATATATCAATCATAAGGGAGATGTTCTGCTTTTTGAGCACTCACAACAGTATTGTAATTTTTGTTATGTTTATGTATATAGATATATAATATTGTGTTCCCAGCACCATCCAGGAAAAAGAGTCCCTTACTTATGAAAATAGATATCACGTCAGTATGGAGCCTACTCCTATAGGAGGGAGACAGACTCATCAGATTATCATAGCTTGATGACACTGGCCATGAAGATTATCCAAATAACTTTCATTGTACATTTTCCAAGCTAGTTTTTAGTTACTATTTGGTTCTTAGGCATAGACTATAGACTACCCACACTGAGAACATGCATGTATCATGCAAGCTTAAATTTCCTTGTGACAATTATATTTTTTCACTAAAAATTAACAAAGTGACATCCAATTTGTGCACCAGTTGCTTGTGAATTTTATTATTATGAGTACATTCGCCAGAGCTCTATAATCTCCCCTAGAAGGTAGCCATCACATCAATGTGCCACCAACCTCCACTCCCTCCAGGGACTGCCTTACTGTTTGCTTTCTCAAACTGTAACAGGCATGATTTTTAATCTCTGTGGATTTTATACCAAAGTATTTTTATTTCATTTGACTTTTTAAAAATTTCATATATTTTCTAAAACTCTTCATGAAGTCATTAACCAGCTTCTGTGCTTTTTCCTGTGTTAACCAGAAGATGTTCTTTGATTGTAATTGGATTAGATCTATACTTGGAGAGGTATCTTAATGTTCCTACTCCTGATCAGATTGTTATGTCTCCTCTTTGGCAAGGGGTTTGAAATCTGATTTTACTCTTTGTCAAAACTCCCTCTTTTTATCTATATGAATTTGTTCCTCGTGTATAAGGGGTTATTGCATTTAACACACCACTAATTTATCTAAGGCATTCAGGATTATTGCAGGTAGAGTAGCTTTTAAAAAAGATCAGAAAGTATGTTTACTGGCTTAGATTTAAATCTAAGTAAAACAAAATTTCTTTTTTTTTTTTAGCTGTGCTGGGTCTTTGTTGTGGCACGCAGGCTTTTCTAGTTGTGGTGTGCCAGGTTAATGGCAGTTGTCCTGCAGCATGTGGGATCTTAGTTCCCTGGGGATCGAACCAGCGTCCCCTGCATCGGAAGGTGGATTCTTAACCACTGGACCACCAGGGAAGTCCCTAAAACAGAACTTCTTATTTGTGAATTATATTCTGAGTCATGAACATTATAACTGGTTGCTAAGAGAGACTGTGGAATCATGTGCAGTCTGACTTGGAATAAGAGGAAAGTCTAAAAGAGTAGGTAATATATGAGAGAGGAAATATACCAGAACCATAATCCCGTTACTAACTTACTGAGGGACCCTGCGTTAGCCACTTAACCTCTCTGAGCCTCATTTCTTCATCCATAAACCAAGGGAGGTGGACCATATGATGGATAAATTCCCTTCCAGCTCAGAAGTTCTGTGATTCTGTGATACAACTGGTCTACCCCCTCAACATCCAATTCCCAACTATTGAAATTTATCTTGGAAGTCTATAATTTACAATCTAATCAGGATCCCCTCCCTTGGACATCAATCTATAATGTTCCCTTTTTACCCCAGACACTTTTCACTGTCCTCTACACCTCATAAGGACACCCTCACCAGACCTCGCTGCTCCCCATCAGCACCGTCTTTCTGTCGGCAAGCTTTCTCTTCCCATCCCTTGCTGCCTAATTGGACCAGCTCTCATTCTTATCTTCTCTGAGCCAGCTTTCTAACCCTATCTAAAGCAATCTTCATACGTGGAAGAAGACCCAAGGCAGTGCTCAAAACCTCACTCTCAAATATCATCCTCAATGTTTTAACCAAAGCTCTTCGTTTTTATTCTAACTTGAAGGAGGGGCTTTAATTGAAGGACAGGGGAAAGAAAACTAACATCTGATAAATACCAACTGTGTGCCACACCTATACATATCACATTCACTCCTTACAGCTATCTCTTAAAATAGATACTATTTGCCCTTATTTTTTTGAAGTTGAGAAAACAGATGTCCAGGGAAATTAAATAAATTGCTGAGATCAAGAGGTAGTATCAGCAGAACTGGGACTCAAACTCCCAGTCCATCTGATTTGAGAATTGTTCTCTCTCCACCAGACCACACCGTCGCCTTATGCTCCATGAAGCCCCAGGGTTCTGGGGTATGATCTCAGGGGTCTCCGAGAAGAGAGGACACAAATTAGGCTCCAGCCTTGTCTTTATTCTGAGGATGTCCAGAACGTGCCCAAGAGTATGTGTTTTGTAAATATTCCTATTTGATCTGAGAAAAAAATATCCCACTGATGTAGAAATGTTTGTATAGCTCTTGTTAAAAAAAAAAAAAAAAAAAAACTGACCCCCTAAGCTACAGTATCACCTTTTTCTACTCATAGACACTTATTTTCATAGACAATTCAGGTGACGGGCTCAGATTAAATAACCACTCTCACCAAACACTCATCTTCTAAGAAATAACAGAGCCACCGTAGACACTCGACAATTGTTATTCTGCGCCACTCCTCCTCCAGCCCTGTCTAACCTCAGCTACATCAAAGATGACTGACTACAGGGTAGGTAGTATACTGGAATCTCATGACACTCATGGTTTGTAAAAATTCCACAGCTTCTAGAGATCTACAATTTTAATTTCATGGTTAATGTACTCAGAGCTATATCAAATCATGTACCCACCTTTTTCTATTTCTTTTTTTAAATTCTCCTGCACTTGCATCTACCCCCTTCTTTTCTCTGAGCCAGTGGATTATAATGTGTGAAAATAGAGGTTTGCATTGAGAGAGAATGGATGTACTACAAGCTGCCTGTGTGAGCAAATGGTAGATAACCAGATGTACTCCTGGCCAATGTTTTGTGAGGTAGAACATTTGGCAACTTTGCAGTCAGAGGAGGGATAATAACATCTGAAGTTAGCTACAGGGCTTAGAAGTGTCTGGCATCAGAAAGGTCAATGTGTGATCAACAGGTAAGGCAGAAGCCAGAAGAAGCAGCAGCAGGAGGGAGAGATAAGGAACAAAAAGCTTCAAATAAACAGCCTCAGACTTGAGAGATGGCCGCTGGGTGTTTGCTGGGCTGGGAATCTGTGACACTGAGTTTGAGTATTTCTGACCCTTTTATAATTGTGTCGTTCATCAAAGAAGCCACACTGGAAATGGAGAGCTAGATTGAGTGATTTTCCTGCTGACTGCAAGGTACTTACAATTTGTCCAGGGATGGTAGAGGGACAGAGATGAAGGCCTCCCATTTCTCACATGGGACTGCTTTATACACGTGGAAGATGGCCAATAGGCACCATTTCAATCCATGCAACCTCTGAAGTGGCAGTGGACTCCTGAAGGAACATCCCCAGATGCTTACCTGAGGCTTCTCTCACCCCTTAGATATTTACTTGAAAGACTAGTTCCCCTACAGGGACATGACATGATATCTCAGATATGGAACTAGATCAAGTAAGATCATGTATGTAGATAGCCTCTATATTGCAAGTGATGCATAATAGGTATTCTCTAAAGGTTGACACCTTCTCTGAAATAAATTCGTTTTTGCATACAGTAAATTTGAGATGCCTAGGGACTGTTACATGGAGATATCCATATTCAGTAGGACACTATGAAGGTATGGTTCAAGTTCAAAAAAGAGAGGCAGGTTTGTGAAAGTGAGAAGGGGTAGAAATGAAAATGGGTCACTAGTAACTGCACATCAGGGACCAGAATATCCTTTTCTGAGAAGTGAGCATCACCTTGCATGTCCTTAACCTTGTCACTTATATTTTGATCACTAGTTGGTCAGTGACCCAACTTATAAACTGTGTTTATTCTATGCATTTCATGATAAAAAAAAAATAAGTAGCTAAAAACTAAAATCACTGGACCCAGTGTTAGGAACAGAAAATTTCTTGAATGACTTCCCTGGTAAGTCATTCAAGAAAAGAAAATTTCTTGAATGACTTCCCCACACATCCCAGACTTGAAATCTAAGCTCTAGTAATTGCTTCAGTGTCAACCATTCTCCACCAACCAAAGTGCTAGTGGTTTGGGTCATGGCCTCTTCTCTTCTTTTCTTGCAAAGAAGAGAAAAGCCACACATTTTAGATTTCAATTATGAGCTCTCCTGCTTGACCCTGATGACTTTGAAACCATAAAATGATCCCTCTCTGTGTTTCATATTTCTCCTTTCAGAAAGAGCAAGTGAGATTCAATTGGTAGAAACATGTGATGAAAAAAACTGGAGTGAAAACTGAAACTGCCTTAAATACCAGATGCCAAAAGAACAAACCTGGTTAACGATCTAACTTTTAAATATATTGTGTGTTTTCTAGCAAAGAAAATAGCAGCAGGAAAACAGGCAACATAAATGTGTCATAATGTCCACCCACCGAAAAACATTGCTTTCTAATGGGGTGGGGGTGGGAGGAATAAGAGAAAGAAAAATACAAGTAATAATATTTAAATTCCTACTATGTGCTGGGTACCTTGACATATATTTTAAATATTATTTTTCTCTATCCTCCTCAGGACAACATTTGCAGTTTGGATGGAATTATAAGTCTGTTTCAATCTGAGCACTGGGACTTCTTAGTAACCCACAACAAAAGGCTTTCTATCATTTCTCTAAAAAATAAAAACAGAATTCTGTTAAGGATGGTGTGTCAGGAGTCCCCAAGACTACCCTAAATTCAGAGATTCACTAGAAGGATTCATGGGACTCATATATAGTTGTACTCATGGCTAAGATTTATCACATCAAAGTAGTAAGAATAAACAGCTGGATCATAAGGGGAAAATAGGCAGGCAGAGTCTGGAGGAATCCACATACAGGTTTTCTTGTGCTCTTTCCCTCCCTCCCATGAGGGGTCATACAAAGCACACTCTTCCCCCAGGAACAAAAATGCAGCATGTGTTGTCATGTTTCTACCCAAGGAAGCCCATAAGAGCATCTGTGCCCAAGGTTTTTATTGGGGCTGGTCACATAGGCACTCTCTGCCCCGAACATACTAAAATTCCAGATTCCCAGAAGGAATACAAGTATTTAGCATAAGTCATATTTGCACAGTCTAGGCACAATACACCAACCTTACCAGTTAGTTATATGTTGACTACCAGGAATGCTCTGACAGCCAAGTTCCCAGCTGTCAGCCAAAGGCCACTCTGCAGGTAGGTCTTTCTAAAGATAATAGTCTTAGGCACACTGTGGTAACTCTCTTCTGCACAAATGGTGCAGTAAGTTAATGCTTTCGTGTATATTTGTACCCACTACCACCATGCCCTTCCAAACACATAGCAATGATAGTAAAATATGAAAAGCAAAGTATGAAAGAAAGAACTGGGCTTAAAAAATAATCTCTGTGGATTATGAACAGAACCACAGTGTAGAGCTATCACTCTTCCTGAAGCATGGTACGTAACTAGAATAAACCCCGAGGAAGGCAAGAGTATTTGATTAGACTAGAGCATAAAGTTAGAAATTTATTTCTGGAATATTAGGTCTATACTGGAAATCTGTCCATTTGCCTTGCCAAAGGAGAAACTGGTACAACTCCAGTGGAAAATACTGGTTAGAATGGTTAACATTCATTAGGGATATTTGCTCAGATTGAACCTAAGCAGAATTAAAGTAAAACTTCTAAACTTAACCAAATGAACCAGATCCCCTTAATTTCAGAATCACTTAAGTTTAATTCTCAAACAGTGCCAAATGTCATACAAGTAGCTTTGAAGATAGAACTTTCTGTGATAATGGAAATGTTCTTGCTGCCCCAAATAGTGGCTACGAGCCACATGCAACTCTTGAGCCCTTGACATGTGGATAGTGCAACAGAGGAACTGGATTTTAATTTTATTTCATTTAAATTAATTTAAATGTAAATAGTTATACGTGGCTAGTGACTTCTCTGTTCAAACACATTTTCTGATGGCTTCATTGCCTTGTTCTTACTCCTATTACAAGAGCTTCCTTCAAAATGTATTGACAGAGCAGTTGATTTTGAGAGGTGTGTGTGTGTGTATTTGGGCAGTATCAGCAACATCCTTTATAAATATACATTCCTAATTATCAGAAAGAAAAATTCCAGGACTACTTTTGATCATCCTAGCTTAGTTCATCTCTCATCTCTTCACATTTGTAATTTGACTCTGTAGAAACCTATAACTAAACCTCATCCATGAAAGTGGACAAGTCACAATCTTCTTTAATGCTGAACTTCTCAAAATCTCACTGAATAAATTAGTTTTTCTTTAAAAAAAAAACGAAAAACAGGAAGAGGAGGAAGAGGTAGATGTGGTGAATGGTAATATCCAACAGAATCTATATTATATATGAGTAATGGGTCAAGTTATAGTTTTACTTATTGGTTTTGCTTTAAAAAAACATTTTTTTAAAACATGGAAAGCATAATTTCCACTTTTCTGTAAGAATTTTTATACTGTTGTGAAACTAAAGATTCACCAGGACACCATCTGAATTCTAAAAATAAACTGGCACTGATATGGTGAAACATTAGGCTAGGTCAGGATGAGTAAGCTTCAGCGAGTGACACTCATCTGTTCATTAATTTTGTAACAAGGTCTGCATATCTCTGGGGTACAAGGCACTGTGCTAAGTACAATGGGTTGAATAAAGATATGTCCCCAACCTCCAATCATTCTGATCAAGACCTGGCACCTGGACTGGACAAATCTTTAAAGAGAAGTGTCCCTGACTCCTGACTGAATATTCCAATCGGTTAGCTTTTACATACAATTTGCTTATGACTGTATCCAGAGGATTACGATCAGAAAATTATCAGTGACAGAAGGTTATAACGTTCATCCTTCCATCTAAAAACTGGATACGGATGAAATGCAATATGGTATCCTGGAACAGAAACAAGACAGTAGTGGAAAAAATGACAAAGTCAATAAATTCTGAAGTTCTGTCAATAGTAATTAATTTCTCAGTTTTGATGAATGTACCAAAGTAATGTTACAATTATGGAAAACTGAGTGAAGAATGACTATTGTCTTAGTCTGTTCAGGCTACTATAACAAAATTACCATCCCTTTCCAAAGGCCCCACCTCCAAATACCATTACATTAGGGATTAGATTTTAACATATAAACGTTGGGTTGTCACAAACATTCAGTCTAAAGCAGCTGTCTTTGAAACTTTTCTGTAAATGTAGAATTATCTAAAAATTGAAAGTATATTAAAAATAGATATGTAAGGATAGGCAGGAATGTCTAAAGCCCCCTAGAGCTCTCTCTGAGTTGCCTGACAATCAGCTAGCTGGGCCTGGGGGCTGCCTTTCTCCTAGAAGGAGAGGCTGGACATGACCTCACCTTCCCCCAAGGTCTCCAATAAATCCTATAAACAACTGGCTCTAAAGCTCAGACTATTTGGCAGTCTATCTCAATCTATGTCTCCAGTGGCAAGGCAGCTCTCACACTTGCTCCATAAAAATGTACAGTAAGGGGGTAGGTCCCCTCCTAGATCCTATTCCAAGAACGTGGCCAGCTGTACCCAGACATACCATTTTGAGAGGACAGGAGACCCATGCCCCTTCTAATCCTTCTTTCTGGGGAGTCCAGTCTGTACCATATTTGCACAAGCCCATTTCATGAACAATGCTATGGAAATGCCATCATACTTTATTTTTGAATTTTCCTTTTTGAACAATTCAATTTATTTCACTGACAGAAAAAAAAAAAAGGGTTTGAATAGCTTACTATTTGAAAGTTGAGAATCAAAGGAAGTTGGGGGGTAGGGACCAAATAAAACATAGGCTCAAACATAGCAAAGCTAAATCTGAAAGTATAGACCAGTTAGTGTTTCAATTCCAAAACCAGCCTTTAAATTGTCATCCTAATTTTGATGTATGCAGGATTTATGCAAATAAATGTTTTGAGTATAACTATTTAGATTTGCTTATTCAAAAAGCATTAACTTATATAAATCAAAAATTTCTACTAAGTCCTGACTAATTTAAAATGCCTAGATGGATTTTTTGTAAGCAACTATTATAATTATGAGTAGGAAAAGTCCAATAATTTGCATGCATAAACTTAGAGGTTAGGGTGATGTCACTTTAAATAAAGAAAACTTCAAATTTTGGAAAACATCTGTAGAAAGCGTTCGCTTTCCTCAGACATTAATCTGTGCACTTAATGAGGAACAGAGCTTGTCGTCACAATTTCAGAGGCAGCTGGAGGTTTTTACACATTGGTATAGACAAGCCTGTGCAAGACCTTCTCACATTGTGAACAGGTTTTTAAATAATGTGTGAAAATTCTGCTGTTGTAATATACTTAGTACTCTCACATGACAAAATAAGAGAAGAAAAATCAATTCCCACCCTAAGAAGGAAAGAGTGGTCCTGAAGGGGCAATATAACAATTGAATGAACAATTCCAAATTTGGGCAACAGACTTTTTAGAACAATAGATTTATATCCTCTGTGAACATATGGGGCTCAGAGTTTCTTCAAATAGTTTCACAGGCAAAAATCAGTAAATTTCTTTGGAGCAGGGGGGAAAAAAGAAGGAAAAGCAGTTACAGGCAAAGCTCTGCCTGAATCTTTTATATTCCCTTGCCCCTACAGCTTTCCACAGCCCCTGTGACCATAATTTTTCTCGATCCTCCCCAACTCAGGAAGGTTTCACCATATTCTTGATGATTCCATAACAATAAAGCATTTTCAGCCTGCCTCAGATACTTTTCAAAAGAGAGCAGAGATTTCTCTTCCAGCATGGTAGGAAAAATTCCACTACAGCTTATATTACCTCTCATTACAAGTAAAACTACTTAACAAAATACAGACAACGGCTACCTGAGGACTCTGAAAAGTAAATAAAAGATGGTGGAGTGTAGAGGAAAGAGAGAACTTAGGGAAGGAAACTACACAGTGACTGGGCTGTAATTCAGGTAGCTAAAATGTCAATATAAACATCCTATTTCTGACCAGAGGAATAGGGTAAAGGGCTTGGTAGGTTGGAGAAGGGGGGGGGGGGGGGAATTTGAGACAGGAGATAGCAAAGGTAGGGGATAACTGTTACTCTGAAGATAAGTATCACCCTCACTGCTGAGTCTGCACGTGTGAGAGACCCAAGCAGTAGAGTTGAGGTTTCAGGAATATACTTAAGATTCCAACCACAACTCAGATCACAGAACATCTGAGAGGCACAGGTGCAGGACAGAAACGAAGCAGCACAGCAAACAAATGAGATTGGAAACACTATCCACAGAAGGTGAAAGAAAACCTATGATGTGAAAATGAACAGGTTGATAACCTCCTAAAAACATCAACAATCACAAAAACAATTAACATTCTCCAGGACAAGAAACATTACCAGGGATAAAGAGGTACATTACAAATGATAAAAGGGTCAATTCTCCAAGAAAACGTAACAAAACATCTCTGCACCTATCAGTAGAGCTTCAAAATACATGAAGCAAAAACTGACAGGAGAGAAACAGAAAACTCCACAATTTTGTTTGGAGACTTCAGCATTCCTTTCTCGGCAATCAATAGAACCAGTTGACAGAAAATCAGTAAGGATATAGAAGACCTGAACAAGATTATCAACTAATCTGATGTAATTGACATTTATAGAACACTACCAATAACAGCAGAATATACATTATTTTCAAGTCTCCATGAAACTTTCACCAAAATAGAATATTCTGGTCCTAAAACCTTAACATATTTAAGAGAATTGAAATCTTACAAATAGGTTCTCTGACTATAATGGAATTAAACTAGGAATCAGTAACAGAAAGATATCTGGAAAATCCCCAAATAATCAAAAATTAAACAACCCACTTCTAGCAGAAACAAAGTCACGAGGGAACTTAGAGAATCTTTTTAATTGAATGAAAAGTAAAATAGAACATAAAAATTTGTGGGATACAGTTAAAACAGTGCTTCAAGTGAAATTTATAATACAGTAAGTCCCCTACATACAAACCTTCAAGTTGTGAACTTTCAAAGATGTGAACATGCATTCGCATGTCCAGTCACATAAGTTAGTTCACGTGTCAGGAATACATTGTCATGTGTGCATCCTCTACAAGTGGTTGCGCTTTTGTGTAATTTACTGTACAGTACTGTATAGAATACAATAGTACCGTATCTTTATTTCAAGCCCATGATGTCCAGAACCAAGCGTAAAAGCAGCAGTGATGTAGCTGGTACTGTATAGCTGATTATGTTTGTTGGGTACCTAGGCTAACTTTGTTGGACTTAAGAACAAATTGGACTTACAAATGTGCTCTCAGAACAGAGCTCGTTCGTATGCAGGGGACTTAATGTATTAAATACTTCCATTAGTAAAGATCTCAAACCAGTTATTTAAGATTTCTCCTTAAGAAACTAGAAAATTGCAAAAAAACTAAGCCCAGAGCAAGTACACAAAAGTAAATAACAAAAGAGTAGAAATTAATGAATTGGAAAGGGAAAATTATAATAATCAATAAAGCCAAAAGCTGGCTTTTGAAAAAAATTCGTAAAATTGATAGACTTCCAGCCAGAAATAAAGACACAAATTAATGATATTAGGAATAAAAGAGGAGACATTACAAAGACCCCCTACAGATGTTAAAAGGATAAGAAAATATTACAAATAGCTCTATGTGCATAAATTTAATAATTTAGATGAAATGGGCAAATTCCTTGAAAGACATAAACTAACTAAAGCTCAATGAAGAAAAAAATAGATCATCTGAATAGTCCTGGGTGTATTAAAGAAATTGAATTCATACTTAAAAACTGCAACACAAAAAACTCCAAGTCAAATGGCTTCACCAATAAAGTATATCAAACATTTAAAGAAGAAATAACATGCCAGGAAGAGGAGGGAGGCTTTACAGGGGTAGCTATGTCTTTTGAGCTTAGGCTTGCTAAGAAAAATTGGATTACAACATTCCTGGGATCCTCTAGGACAACTTGTCAACACCCCTACCCTAGGCACCCTGGCTTCATTTCCTTACCACTTTATTTCTGCACCCCACCGTACCCCCACCAGTTTGCCTTCCTAGGGAGTCAGGCACATGGATTGGCTGGAAGTACCAGGCAGTAACAGCCATGCTGGAGAAGAGAAAGAATGTCAAGATCCATTACAGGAAGAAAAGGCAGCTCATGAGGTTAAGGAAACAGGTGGAAAAGAACATGGAGAAAAAACTGACAAATACACAGAGGTCCTCAAGACCCAGGGACTGCTGGTCTGAGACCAATAAAATTGATTGTTTATTCCTCAAGAAAAAAAATACGAGGAAATAATGTCGAGTCCGTATTTAAAAAAAATAAAAAAGAGGAGCAAACACTTCCCAGTTAGTTTATGAGACCAGCATTACACTTAAAACATAGTTACAAGAGGGCTTCCCTGGTGGCGCAGTGGTTGAGAGTCTGCCTGCTGATGCAGGGGACACGGGTTTGTGCTCTGGTCCGGAAGGATCCCACATGCCGCGGAGCGGCTGGGCCCATGAGCCATGGTCACTGAGCCTGCGCATCCGTAGCCTGTGCTCCGCAACGGGAGAAGCCACAGCAGTGAGAGGCCCACGTACCACAAAAAAACCCAAAAAAAACCCACACATAGTTACAAGAAAACTATAGACCAATATCCCTCATGAAAATAGACGAAAAATATTTAATAAAATATTAACAAATCAAATCTAGTGATACATAAAAAGGACATTATGACCAAGTGGGATTTATTCCAGGAATGCAAGGTTGGTTTAACATTTGAAAATCAATTAATATAATCCACTATACCCATAGACTAAAGAATAAAACAAATTAAGCATAACCAAGCTAGTTAGCTTTGAAAAAATTAGCGGCAACAACTGCAGTACTAACTTATTGTAGAATTCTCCACTATCTAATTTATAGGAAGTACCAAATACATTGTCAAACACACACTGAATTCTCTTTAAAATCTCATTGGCTTCAGGGGATAAATAAATGATGGAAGAATGCATGTCACAGGTCTCATACACAAATTCTCTTGTTACTTAGCAGTATTATCTTATTGCTGATCTCTTTCTACCCATATTTTCCTCTCTCATTCCCTGCCCTGAAATTTAAAAAATAGGAAGTGATGGAGCAATTACATTACTGTGATCACTTTCTAAATTGAACCGTTCAGCACTTTCAGGAGCACCGTTCTGCATGCTTGTTTGACCTTAAGGTTAACAGTACTAGTGTCTCTCCAACCTCTAAGCGAAAGCATTTCAGTTGCAAGAATTTCACTATTCAAGTTGTCCCTCTGGGGAAAAAACAAGAAAGCATTTGAGATTGTTCAGTTATATGAGTTGTGTTGTCACGCCCTTATCCTAGTTCTGGGTCCTGTGGATTCTTGCTGCATTGAGCTCTACTGTGGCTCTTCGCCAGATCTCAGGGAACTGGCACAGTGTGGCCTCAGTGACAGCACTCTCACACTGTGCAGCCCAGGGTCAGGCGCCACAATCATCCAAACTGTGCCTAAGAACATGGGATGTAGAGCACAACCCTTGATTCGTAAGTGTCGTTTCTCACGTTCATTTTCCTCATAGACTACAGTATTTTGTATTTTTAAATAAGGGGATATTTGGAAATTTTCTTCGCACAACAGGCTGTTTTAAATCAGACCTTTAAATAAAATTTTAATTTAGGTCCCCATGTTCTTATGACTTTTGATCAATGAATGTTCCAAAATTCTTTGAAAAAAAAATGAATATGTTTATCTGAATCAAATTTATATCCATATTACATATAAACCGTTCACCAGTTTCTATAGTCAATAAACTTTCTATGGACACACAACAGATGTACATTGGCACCTTAAATTTCTAGAAAAAAATTTTCCTTTTGAAATTTTACCATATGAGGCTTTGAGATTATGTAAAATAGCCTTTGTTGAACCTAATCATCTCGCCTCACATACACAGACCTCTCCCCTTTCCCTATTCACTTGGAAACTCATACTCTGAGTCTTCTTTGGGGAACACCTTCCTGGCATCACCCGCTCCTCCCTCTAGACCTTGCTGTACATCACTGGAGCATGTCCAATGTATGTGTTCCCATTTGACACTAAATTCCCTGAGGGCAGCAAATATGTGTGTTTTGTTTACTCTTACTTTCACTATCTAGCACAGTGCCTGGTATATAGAAGGAAACCATCAATATACTTGAATGGATGAAAAACCAAGTGTGCTATTACTACCAAGGGAAAACTACTTGCAAATTACATTTATGAGGAAGTAAAAAGAACCACTAAGATGGAAATATCGATCACCTCCCTTGAGAGAACAGCAATTTTTTTCATAAGAAGAAATATTTTTTGAAAAATATTTTCAACCCAAATTGTTAAAAAATAAGTCATGGAATATTATATATCCATTAGTAAAAATGAAGTAATTGCATAACCAGATATCCATCATACACTTTTAACTCAAAATATGTAAATTACACAATATTACGTGTAATTTGATTCTATTCTTGTTGGAAAATATATAAATGCATACAAATACATATAATGGGATCTTAGAGGTTTTCATTTTCTACTATATAGTTTTTATACTGTAAAATTTTAAACAATTTTTACGTCAGAAAATAAAAAACTAAAAACCTTTGCCACTCTGCTTCAGTTCTTCTGTTAAGTGCTAGTATGGCAAGAACTTCAAATTTTGTTTTAATAAGACACGTATTTGGCCTTTTAACATTTTTTGTTTAAGGGAAACATGAATACAGAAAAGAACACAAATCATAACTCTTCAGCTTAAGTTTTTGAGAGAGAAATTGGACCGTAATTTTCCTTCCTTCCAATGTTCTTTAACTCTTCAAACATTCTCCTGCCCCATTATTTCTATCTTCTCCTTCTGGGATTTCTATTTAATGTATGTAAATTTTCTTTCACTGGAACATGTCTCTTACACTTTTTCCCTGTATTTTCTGCTTTCTTCCTCCTGAGCTTCAGTTTGGTTTCTATTGTGCTACCTTCACTATTCCTGTCTTCTCTTGTGTCCAGCCTTTTGTTTAAAACATCTCTTACTGACTTTTTAAATTTAAGTTATTGTATTTTTCAATTCAAAAATGTCTATTTAATTCTTTTTTGTATATTCCAATACTCTCGTGAGATCCTTCATGTCCTTATGTATTTCACTTATATTTCCCTCTATTTGGGGGGCATATTAGTTACAGTTATTTTAAAGCCCTTATTATGCTAACTCCAATATCTGAATCACCTGTTAAACTCTTTTTTTTTAATCTTATACTTTAAGTTATAGCCTTGTATTTTGGCATGCCTAGTAACGTTTTACTGAATGTCAGGTATCATCTGTAAAAAATATATACAGTCTCAATACTATTTTCCTTCAGAAAAGGTACACCCTTTCCTCTGAGACTGAACTGGATCATAACTGGGCAACAATCTGGTAAGTTTCCATTTACCTCTAGTCCACCTCTGCTCCTGGGTGTAAGCCTCCAGGGTTTCATACTTGAGACTGGTGCACCTGGTGAGTCCTGAATCTATCCACATCAGTACCTTAAGGCTGGTGAAATACCCTGGCTGGCTCTTCAGAGACCTTCTGCTTGGTTCTGTGGCCTCCTGTTCCTTGCAGCTTCAGAATTCAACAAGCATCTTGAAAAGGAAATCAGGCTCTGTTCTCCATACCACGCTTCTCACTGGGATCTTGGCCCCCAAAGTCTCCAATTATGTCTCTCCAGCCCCATAAGACCTCCCAAACCTCTGCTGGTTACTTTGTCCTTCAACACAGCCCCTTTGCCTAGGAAAACCATGGATTCTTACAGCCTCTTGCCCTGTACCCACAATCAGCAAATGCCTCCAGGATTAATGTCACTAAAGAAGTTCAGCTCACCTGTCTGCAGTCACCCTTTTCCAACAATCTTGGCCCCTGTTGACCTGCTTACTTTAACGGCTCTCTCATGTCTTTAATCAGATTTTTAAAAATTCAGCATTATTCATTGTCCTCAGTGATAGCAATGATCATCAAGTTACTCCACCATAACTAGAAACAAATCTCTCGTGGATTTTTTTCCACCATATCTTTAATTTGTTGTTATAAAGACAAAAATATGACTTTTTAAAAAACAAGTAATGGGACTTCCCTGGTGACGCAGTGGTTAAGAATCCGCCTGCCAATGCAGGGGACACGGGTTCGATCCCTGGTCCGGAAAGATCCCACATGCCGCGGAGCAACTAAGACCGTGAGCCACAACTACTAAGCTCTCGTGCCACAACTCCTGAAGCCTGTGCATCTAGGGCCCCATGCTCTGCACAAGAGAAGCCACTGCAATGAGAAGTCCATGCACCACAATGAAAAGTAGCCCCCACTCACCACAACTAGAGAGAGCCTGCGCACAGCAATGAAGACCCAACACAGCCAAAAAAAAATTAGAATAAGCAAATTAATTAATTTTAAATAAAAAACAAGTAATAAATGATGTGTAATCTAATGAAAAAATATGAGATTTCTATCAATAAATTTCCTATTGTTCATATGTATTTTTGATTACTAAAATTTTATCAAGTGTCTTCAGTATATTTATTGAAACCATATGCAATGTAACATTTACTCAGAACCACAGGACCTCATGCAGTTCTTTTTCTCCCTATTGCATTGAGAAGTGTGAATTTTCTTAATTTTCTGCCTTTTGGATGAATTCCAGGAGAGTCTTTTATATTTGCTTTTTCTTGGCTCCCTTAGCTCTCTCTAATTTTATGATATTTTATTCATTGATTTCATTAGATCAATAATTTAGTTAGAATTTTGAACAATCTCCACTGAAATTGCATCAATGTCCCTTTTTTCCATTTTAAGGGTAAAAGAATAATTGATTATTTAAGCAATAAAATAATGAAATACCACATGTACCATTACAAGTTCATAAAAAATAATTAGGTATTTCTTCAGGTACTTATTATATTAGTAGGTACTTACTTTGAAGCACATAGTATTATTCTGTTTACATGCTTTATGCTGTGCAATAAACATAAATGCAGTCGATTTAAATTCTTCAGTGGCAATTTAATGTAGAAATTGAGCTTAAATGGAATTTTATAAATAATAATGTTACTTCTTCTTTAGTATTGCCTTTCAGAGGAAAAAACATTTTTGTGCTTATAACCATGTGTAAACTAATAACAGTTTAAACATTAAGAGTTGACCTATACTGCTGGTTAATAATTAACCCCAAACTCACGTGAAATTCTTCAAAACATAATTAGATTGATATGCTTAGAAGACTGAGTTCTCTATTCATATAGAAGCTAACTATTTTTATTTAATGCCCATTCAATATGCATGAGCTTAAAAAGACATATCTGGAAAACTCTTTCATCAAGGAAATAAAACACCAGCTCTTAGTCTCATATTTATACACATTTATAGAGCCAGAAACACTAACATAAACTGAATTTTACAAATTTCCCCCTTAAAGATCTAAGGGGGCACTCTTAGGAACCCCTAAGGGCATCCCTACCCCTCACCCCCACATGCAAACAAAATTTTTTGGAGCAGTAGGAACTAAACGCTTACATGGAGCTGATGAAAAGCATGACAGACCTAAAAGTGTTTTCTTAAACTACTGGAAGAAATCAGGGAAGATTAGTGCCTTTTCCAAGTAATATTTCTCCCTAGTTTTGCATTTACCTGATCTTTGGGAAGATAGATAGAAAATTCTTTTCCAGAAAGGCTATGGGGAGACTTACAGTTTTAAAGCATCTGGTGCTTTTACTCAAGTGGAGTCTTAGTTGGGGGATCACATTGTTCTTCATCCATTCAACCAAAGAATTCTAGTGTTAGAAGGGACCTTACAAATCATCCACTTCAAACACCCATCTGGGGCTGAAATGCTCTCCTCAGCTTGCTTGAAACGTTATTCCACTGTTGTTAGGTTCTTCCAAGTAAATAGAAATTGATGTATCACAAAGCAGTTTAGGACATCCTTAGATCATACACTAAAATCTCCCTGGAGATTTCACTCATTGTGTAACCAAGCAGGACCCTATGGGGCCTTCCCGGAAGAGACCTCCCAACCCATGTCCTCTGCCTGCTTGTCTATAGAAAAAGTTTAGCCTCCTAGGCCTTCCTTCAGTTAGAAAGAGTAAATTTAATCAGAGAAGTGAGAAAACGAAGAAGGAAGAAGAGTCAAGCAAGGCAAAATAATAATAGTTTAGCCATTAAACAAAGTCAAGGAGCTTTAGTTCCTCCTCAAGGGCTGTAGATAATATCCTGGGCCATATCCGTTGAGCTGTTTTCCAGATACTATACCCCCACCAGGTGGAAGAAGTTAACTGTATGCTGCCCATAAGCATGTAAACTCCAGACTGGTTGGAACCAGAAGGTTGATGACGTTGACTCCCAAATACCTCTCAACCAACCATTCAGAAGAATGTCCATGAGCTGATCATATACCTAACAACCCCTCTCTCTCACCCTGTCTTTAAAAACCTTTCCCCAAAAGCCTTCGGAGAGTTCAGGCCTTTTAAGCACTAGCTACCTGGATTCCTTGTTTGGCTCCTGCAATAAGTGCTGCACTTTCCTTCACCACAACCCAGTGTCAGTAGACTGGCTTTACTGAACATGCGCAAGTGGACCCAAGTTTGGTTTGGTAACAATTGGTCCTCATTAAAACACTTCCAACCATATAAAAGTAGTCTAACGTTCCTCCCAAATGTAGTGGGATTTTAGGTATTTGAAGACCTCCATGTTGTTGAACCTGAGCTTTCTCTTCTCTAAATATTCCCCATATCTTATAGTTTTGAGTTTTGCCCCCAATAAATATTTATTTAGTGTCACTGAAGTGGAAAGTACTATGATAGGAGCAGAGGCATATTAAAATAATTTTCTCAATATACCTCCTCCTAAAGGAAGTTTAGGAAGCCTTTTAAGAGGAAAACAAGTCTTGATGAGCGACTAGTAATTGTTCATTCATTCATATGTTCAACAAGACAGAAGCGTACCTATTACATGCAAGACTCTGCACAAGGTGTTGGGAATTAAGAAATAAGATTTTAGGGGTTCCCTGGTGGCGCAGTGGTTGAGAGTCCACCTGCCGACGCAGGGGATGTGGGTTCGTGCCCCAGTCTGGGAAGATCCCACATGCTGCGGAGCGGCTGGGCCCATGAGCCATGGCCGCTGAGCCTGTGCGTCCGGAGCCTGTGCTCCGCAACGGGGGAGGCCACAATAGTGGAAGGCCCATGTACCACAAAAAAAAAAAAAAAAAAAAAGAAATAAGATTTTAAAAAATCATTTGCTGGAAGAAAAAATGAATCAGTGGAAGGATGAGATAAAGCACATGGCCTCAGCAACTCACATTCTAATGAATGTCATTTCAATCTATTTCTTAATACCTTTTACACTTAAAATATTCTAAAATATTCTGAATAATCACACAATGGCCTATAAGATTTTACATTTAAATCGTTAGGTATATTTATGTTTTATGAGTTGAAAATACTTCCATTGCACAGCTGAGGAAAAGAAATGCTCAGATTAATTTATTCATCTGGTAACCAGTTTACCACATTGTGTACACCACTAACATGTCTTCAAAAAAGTCTAAAATGCTACTTATTACATCATATTTGAAATACAGTACTCAGTACCTCCCAGAAGCTCCACCTCCTCTGAACAGTACCTGTTTACTTGCATGGGTGTCATACAGCATGTCAACAAATACTCCAAGTCATAACATAAATATGCCTACTGAGTTTTTTTAAGAAAAGAAAAAAAAAAACTAGTGATGGAAACAAAATCCAAGATTTTTGAGGCTTCATCCATCATTCAACTCATCATACTCCAGCATTCTCTTTTTTTTTCTAGTATCCTAGGAAGATTTGAAATTAGTATGGACTGTTGGGTATTAGGGGAAAATATGTAAGTAGTTGGTAGTTTATCTCAGGGTTATTTGGAGTTTTGAGAGTGAAATTTTGTCAACTATCATGTTGGGATAAACAACTCATGAGAAGCAGTGTGCCAAGCAGTTAATATAGAGAATTTAATTTGTTTGCTTCTTCTGAGTTTTGCCATTGAGCTTTCGGTGGGAAAGCTTTCCCTAAAAACACACTTTATTGGCTTTAATTAAGAATGCATCCAGTAGTGTTCTCTGAGGCTTTGTATGCCTGCTGGCTTCATTTTTAAGCTTCTCCATTCTCAATAAAAGTGCTGAATTGAATTTGAAAGTCTATTCCTACAGAATCACCCCTTAGTGTGCACACCACTCATACTTCTGCAGAAAAGATTAAAATATTATTTACTAAACATAGCAGACATTGTTTTTTAAAAATGAATGGAAAATGAGTCTATAGTTTAGCGATAATTTTGAAATGAAAGGTTGTTTCAAACATACGGTTTTTGGTTTTTTTGTTTACTTTTACCCCAAACCAAGATAGAAGTTATTAATGAAGCCACAGAATATAAGAAAGTATCTGTTAAAAGTCAGCAAACAGATTCATATCCTTTATTTTCAAAGGCTGGAAAAGTTATAGTTATTTCTTTATAACCAAGGTATATATGACTAACCTTAGGATTTTCTCCTTAGGTAAATGCACTTACAGTCTTTTTGATTAGACCTCATGGGTATTTTTTTCCTTACACATTCTTCTGACTGATTCCATTAATGAAGAGACAACAACCTTTGGCACTCTTAGTGACTGGTCCTAAATGGACTGTTTTTGTTCTTATTTTTAGGAAAAGATTCAGTATCCTGCTGATTGATTATATTCTTCCTACAACTGAGGTAGAAATTCTGTACGCCAAACTGGTAATTATTCTGCACATGCATACTGTATCCTACTATGTGCCAAGCACCATGTTAAACTATGGGGATATAAGGAGCTAATAGTCTAATGGAAGAAAACTGATAGATAAAAAGAATTGAAAGGGCTTCCCTGGTGGCGCAGTGGTTGGGAGTCCGCCTGCCGATGCAGGGGACGCGGGTTCGTGCCCCGGTCCGGGAAGATCCCACGTGCCGCGGAGTGGCTGGGCCCGTGAGCCATGGCCGCTGAGCCTGCGCGTCTGGAGCCTGTGCTCCACAACGGGGGAGGCCACGGCAGTGAGAGGCCCGCGTACAGCAAAGAAAAAAAAAAAAAAAAGAATTGAAAAATAGTGAGGCAGAGGCCATGAAGAGGGGAAAACCACATACAGTGAGACACAAATGATCCAGCAACTAACTCTGCTTGGGAGAATCATGTTAGACTTGGAAAAGGAGGTATTTCTTGCCAGGGATCTGAAAGTGAAGTTTGGGTGGGTGTGGCAGTGGGAAGATCTATCTAGGCTTCAGAGACAGCATGTGCATAGATGTGCAGACTTATGAAAAGGAAAAACTGATGGAAAGTTCAATGTAAGTTTTTATTAAATGTAATACTTTTTTCTTTCAACTAAATTGAAATACTTACCTGGAGTGATTATGGCAATCCCCATAGGGGCACAAAGTGATTTCATTTCTACAAAATCTATGATGCGGAGAATAAGCAGTAGTGAGGAAAAGGTAAGAAAGGGAAGACCATTGAGGAAATTAGTGCAATAGTCTAGGAGAGAAATGATGGTGGCCATTAACAGGATGCTAGCAGTGGTGATGGCTAGAGGAGGTCAGATTCAGGATATGATTCGAAGCTAGATCTAAGGGGATTTACTGACAAAGCATAAGGATACAGTTTGTAAAGGAGAGAGAGGAATTAAACATGCCCCGTGGTTGTTGGCTTAGGCAACGGAGGGAATATGGTACCATCTCCTAAATGAAGAAAGAACACAGGAGGTGTTTGTGTGTAGGTACATACGCCCAGATGTTAAGGTAGAAGAAAACCAAAGATGCTGTTTGGCTACAGTTTGTTTCAGATGCATTTGGTGGAGTTGTCATTAGGCTGCTGTATGTAGGAGTGTAGTGATCAGTGACGAGTTTAGATGAGATCAGCTGAGGAGTCAGTGTAAACAGAGAAATATGAGAGTCAGGAACTGAACCGCAAGGCATGCTAACATTCAAAGTTCAAAAAATGAAGGAAGGTACAGTCATCACTTAGTATCTGTTGGGGTTTGGTTCCAGGACTCCCGCAAATACCCAAATTTGAGAATGCTCAAGTTCCTTATATAAAATGGTATAGTATTTACAAATAACCTACACACATCCTCCTGTATACTTTAAAGCATCTCTAGATTACTTATTATACCTAACACAATGTAAATGCTCTGTAAAAAGTCATAAATACAACGTTAATGGTATGTAAGTAGTTGCTGGAAAATTCAAGTTTTGCTTTTTGGAACTTTCTGGAATTTTTTTTCAAATATTTAGATCTGTGATTGGTTGAATCTTTGGATGTGAAGCCCACAGATATCAGAGGGCCGACTGTATATACAACGGAATATTATTCTGCCATAAACAAGAAGAAAATCCTGCCATTTGCAACAACATGGATGAATCTTGAGGGCATTATGCTAAATGAAATGTCAGACACTGAGAAAGACAAATACTGCATGATCTCACTTACACATGGAATCTAAAAATGTCGAATTCATAGAAACAGATAGATTGGCGACTGCCCAGAGCTCAAGGGTGGAAGAAATGGGGAGAAGTTGGTCAAAAGATACAAACTTACAGTTATAAGATGAATACGTTCTGGTAATCTACTATATAGCACCATGACTATAGTTAACAATACCGTATTATATACTTGACCTTTGCTAAGAGAGTAGATCTTAAATATACTAACCACACACAGAAAATGGTAACTGTGTGAGGTGGTGGATGTGTTAATTAACCATGTTGTGGTAATCAGTTTGCAATATATACATATTTCAAATCATTACATTGTACCCCCTAAGTTTGCACAATGTTATTTGTCAATTATATCTCAATAAACCTGGGGAGGGGGAATGACGGAGGAGCCAGCAAAGGTGACTGAGCAGGAAAACCAGTGAATATGGCGATTCTGTTTCTAAGTGAAGGAAATACTGCAAAGATAAGGGCATAATAAACTATGTCCAATTTTTCTAAGAAGTTCAGCAAGAACTACCAGTTTCAGCAGAGACAGAGAAGTCATCAGTGTGTCTGGCAACATGGAGATTCTCGGTAACCTTGGAAAAATCAGTATTAGTAATTAATGAAGTAGAGGGGATGAAAGCCTGATTGGAATGGCTACAAAGACCCAGAGAAGTGAGGACATAAAGATGTAAATGCGGCATTTTGCTATAAAGGGGAGCAGAGAAATGGGGTGATAGCTAAGGGAAGTGTTAAATCAAGACAGAGGCCTTATTTTAGAATGAAAAATATTTATTTTAATATTATGTCTGATGTAATTAAGATGAGAAATATACCAACCGATAGGAATAATCCAGTGGTAAGTGGACACAGTTTGAATGCAGAAAAGAAGAGATCATTTTAAGAGTCATTTCCATGAGCAGATGGAGGAAGGATCCAGTGCTGGGTAGAGAGGAGAGGTTGGCCTTAGCTAGAAGCAAGAACAGCTCATCTAACTGATCAGCCAGAGGACTGGATTGATAAATCAGCCACATGAATGAGAAACTTCCCAAAAGTAATAACAGAAGTAGGGGTGAAGAAGAAGATAGCACAAATCCTCTATGAATGAGCAGAAGGACCTTGAGAGATGGTCAAGGTTAAGGAGGTTGAGAGATGATTATAACAAGGAAGGTGAGTAAGGAGCATGGTCAGATGGGTTCTTTAAAATAGCAAGCAAGAAAGTCAGCGAACTGTATTGAAGGCTTACTCTGTATCAAGCTTTGCGCTAGAGCCTTCCCCATTCATTCAGAATACTTTTACTGAATACCAAGGTTCATGGGCCACCATCTCGAGTCAAAATCTGAGCTAACACTTGTATTTTAAAAAATCATTTACATCCTGCCTTGCTTATAGCAGCACTGTGTCTGTCTTAAAGCAAACGCATTCGCAAGCTGCCATGTAATATAAATTCTCCTTGCTATCTTGCTGACTGCATGGTTCCTGCCTCTCCCAGCTGCATCTCAATTTTCCTCCTTAAATAGAGCAAACAAAGGGTCTCTTTCTTGCCTTCGCATGTAGTGAATGCTTCAAAAATGACAACATACCTCCAGGATACTGGAACACTTGAAAATCAGTGCCTTCACAAAAGGAGTTTCTTGTGTTGTCCACTTCAGGGGTCCCTGCCTAACAGGTATTTCTGCTGCTTTCCCAGTAGACAGCCTAGCCTGAGTGAAGGCAAGACAATGTTAGCCCCCAGCTCATGAGAAACAGAGATGTGGGCTTCCGGTTCCTTCGAATTCTTGTATTACTTATTTGACTGTTTTTTGCCCTTTTCTGGGATACCAGCTATTTAAAATCTCAAACCTCTAGGCCCTTTTATTCTTCCCCTAAGTGAAAGGCTTAATTAAGAACAAAATATATCTTTGCATCATAAACACATTTTAGAAGTTAACCCAGAGTTCCTGGCCCCAGCTAAACGCTAACCAAATGTGTTAAAATCAGCAGTTTGATGTTGCCCATAGAGACAGCTGCGGACTAAGGGGAGGGGAGGGAAGGGAGTGACTCACAGCTGGAGAAGCCAGCAGGAAATGACACTGTTGGAGACTTGAGACTAAGCAAACAACAGCAGGGGAAAACAGAAGAGAGGGAGGAGGGAGGGAGAGAGAGAATGTACGGGAAACTGGCCCAGCCAGGTCACAGAATTAGTAAGGGGATACAGCTCTAGGTAGCTAAAATTAAAAATGATACCTACTAGAGAATGGACTTGAGGATATGGGGAGGGGGAAGGGTAAGCTGGGACAAAATGAGAGAGTGGCATGGACATATATACACTACCAAACGTAAGGTAGATAGCTAGTGGGAAGCAGCCACATAGCACAGGGAGGTCAGCTTGGTGCTTTGTGACCACCTAGAGGGGTGGGATAGGGAGGGTGGGAGGGAGACGCAAGAGGGAAGAGATGTGGGGATATATGTATATGTATAACGGATTCACTCTGTTATAAAGTAGAAACTAACACACCACTGTAAAGCAATTATACTCCAATAAAGATGTTAAAAAAAATGATTAGCTAGAATTGTCTAATTAGACCATTTCATTTACTGAAATTAAATATAAAATCCACTCAGTGCTTACTATTCTAACTCTGGTGCATGTATACTGTGGTATTATTCAAAAGTTTAATAATTCTAAACACAGCTGTCATTTACTTTGGGCTTCAGCCATAGAGTGGCAAGAGCTGGGAAGTCCTTGATGCCCTTTGACCTAGACGTGCCACTCCTGGGAAGATGAACTGATTAACAACGGACATTGTTTTAGAAATTATTTAATACCAACAAAAGAAAATATTATGAAGACTATTTGCATTTAGGAACTAAATCAGGCTTTTCCTGTTGTCTACTGCAATTCAATAGATGGTAAGTAACACCAAGGAAAAATGCTAGTTTCACACACTACAATATATAAAATAAATAACTAATAAGAACCTACTGTATAGCACAGGGAACTCTATTCAGTATTCTGTAATGACCTATATAGGAAAAGAATCTAAAAAAGAGTGGATGTATGTGTATGTATAACTGACTCACTTTGCTGTACAGCAGAAACTAACATAACATTGTAAATCAACTACACTCCAATAAAAATTAATTCATTTAAAAAATCACTTTGGCAGCGGTGTGCTGAAGCCAGCTCACACTGGCTCACAAGAGCCAATTGTTCAACTTGCAGGAATTTTGTGAGCTGATTATTATATAGAACCACCTTTGAAATTTAAATTATGTAAGCTTGCAACAAAATAAACTACACTAAAAATAAAAGTAATAAAGATTCATACCTCATCACTCCCTAAAGAAAAAAAAAAGAATGCTAGTTTCATCCATGATATAACAATAAGAACCAGCCCAGTGATCATTAATTCCCATCACCTACCTAATAGTCTCAGTAAGGAAAACTAGAAATTCCAAAAGGTGATAGAAGAGAATAGATAGGAGATTTTTCTGAGGTGAAAAGTGCTATGGATTGTTTTTCCCTCCTCTGTTTGGGGAGGATAAAGAATGCCTCCCCCTGAAAAATTAATAGAGAAGCGTCCAAAAATGTATCCAGAGTGATAGTTCTGTGTGAAAGAAGGCTGGCATTATTCACTTCACCTAGATGTCTGCTGAGCTGCAGATACTTTTAGAACTAAACCAGCGCACTCACCCAAGTGAAAGGGCATAAAAGGAGCTTTCAGGAGGGTTTGACGTGTGTCCACTGAAATTTCACATACACAATCATAAACACTGGATCTTCCTCTCGTCTGGAGAATTCCAAAGGTAGGAGTCAGGCTGGAGCAGCCCGTGATGGCATAGCAAAAGACAGATTGCCCAGTAAGGATGCATCCATTTCTTGAGAACTACGTGGATGCCTTGGAAGATAAATGGGCCACCTTGTAAGTACTCTAGCCAGCAGTAGCAGTAGATATAGGAAATCAGCTAGAAAGCGCATGGCCCTTACTGGGGGCAATATGGTGGTCCAGTCAGCCTCCAAATTGTCCATCAATGCCCAAGACAGAAAAAAAAAGCCAGCATTTACACACCCATGATGGAGAACACAAATAGTTACAAGAAATATGCAAGCAGCAATAAGACAAAGCAAAAGACCTGTGTCAGGGCTTCCCTGGTGGCGCAGTGGTTGAGAGTCCGCCTGCCGATGCAGGGGACACGGGTTCATGTCCCGGTCTGGGAGGATCCCACATGCCGTGGAGCGGCTGGGCCCATGAGCCGTGGCTGCTGAGCCTGCGCGTCCGGAGCCTGTGCTCCGCAATGGGAGAGGCCACAGCAGTGAGAGGCCCGCGTACCACACACAAAAAAAAGACCTTTGTCTTTTTATCTCTAGACTTCTTTCTCCTTCCTCCACACCTACAAGACTTAGAAGGATACACAAGCGAAATAAAAGAACAGGAGATCGTAAGGCAGAATAATCATGCCACATATGCCCCATTACAAGTCCCCAAGCCACCACTCAAGCCTGCTAGAGAGAAGGGAGAAGGTTGAACTGGATGTGAGATTGAACTTGTGGTTTACACTGCCCTGAATCAGACAAATATATATATATATATGTATACATAATCTTAATTCCCCTAAATGACAGTACAGCAATCTCTCCTTCTCCACAGAGGATACCTTCCAAGACCCTCAATGGATGCCTGAGACTGCAGATAGTACCAAACCTTATATATACTATGTTTTTTCCTATACATACATACCAATGGTAAGGTTTAATTTATAGGCACAATAAGAGAATATCCAAATTGCCAGCATCACTACTCTTGCACTTTGAGGCCATTATTATGTAAAATAAGAGTTACTTGAACACAAGAACTGGGGTACCACAACAGTCAATCTGATAACCAAGTGAATAAGTGAATACTGTGCAGGATGCGCTGGACAAAGGGATGATGCATATCCTGGGCAGGCTGGACCAGGATTGAGGGAGAGGTCATCACACTCCTCAGGATGTCACAGAAGTTAAAACTTATGAATTGTTTATTTCTGGAATTTCCCATTTAATATTTTTGGATGGCAGCTGACCACAGGTAACTGAAACCACACAGAGCAAAACTGCAGGTGAGGGGGAACTACTGTATTTTCTAACTGAAAGTGCTTGGAAAGCTATGGGGTACACACAAGACGTAGACGTGGGCAAGTCAGCACTGCTCTTGTTTTTTTAAAGTCGTGATTAAGGAAGTAAAATGTTTTGCATGGGTGTATTCCCACTGAGTTCACCTCGTGGATTACATCAGTAACACAAAGCATTGTGTGCTTTAATAATTTTCAAGACAGAATGCTACCTAGGTTATGCTGTTTTTGTAAATTCATGCTCTTTCTAGCCATCAGAAGGTCCATTGTTTGATTCCAAAGCAAGAAAATTTTAGTTTTAAAATATCAAAACCATAGAACTCCAAGGAGCATTTAGAACAAGTAAACTATCCTAGAACAGTGCTTCCCAAAACGTGCTGCACAGAAAACTGTAAGATGCTCCACTGTAAAAATGAGGGATATGCAATCATATAAGTTTGAGAAACTTGTATGTTATCTTTCTTCGTAGAATTTCACATGATCATGTTCAAAAGTTTGAGAAATGCTCTAATTTTTAAAAATTACTAATGTTTAACACAGCACACTTGATACACCCCCAATATTCCATCTTAATTCCATGACAAGATCCAATGATTGACTATGGAGTAAATCTTTGGGAAAAGTGCCTTTGTCTAGGACTTATCTCTGGACAAGAGGTCAATAGGAAACACTTCTTTTGCCTCTTCTTCCTGTGGATGGTGAATGAAGTTCATAGGAGAGTGAGAAGGAAATAAAGAGCCTAATGAAAAGGACAGAACAGAAACTGGAAAGGATAGAAGATGGCAAGAGAGAAGAGAGGTAGGAGATGCACGGTACTGTTTCCTGAAGGCCAAGATGGTGCCTCAACAAGTAAACATGCAAGTGAAACAAGGGCCTCAAAGGAGAGATTTCTGGCCCAGCCCAACCCTCACAAGGCCTCATCCACCACAAAGATGTTGCCTGAAGAGACAGTTGACCCAATGGTTGTAGTATGGAAGACGAGTAGAATGCAAAGCTACAATCGTATTCTAGGCAAATGGGGACATTGCATATGCCTGGATATGCAGTTGAGAAGGGAGAAGGATCTTAAAACTTTGCAGAAGAAAAATATTCTTAGTTTTCAATCTGGGGAAGGTAATCACTGGCCTTGGTTGCAGGTAGTATATAAAGTAAGAGTCTAAAATAGAACCAAGGAAGGAAACTGAAAATGCTCCAGGGTGGGTTAAAAAACAGCCTTGCCAAGCTCCATAGAGCATCAGTATATCAAATGAGCATTCAAGGTCCAGGTCTGTCAATTCCTTCCCTTCAGATAGAATGGGTTCTTAAAAATGCATCTATGCTATATTCAAACGAGGGAAACCTATCAGCCTCTCTTCAGAATTTACAGTTGGAAAGCAGCTGAGGGTTTTTCTTAGTGAAGATGACAAACAGCAGGGTTTGTCATCTGAGATATGCCATTACCTAAGTCTGACTGAAAGGAAAGTGATTTGCGTCAATTAATTGACTACAGTTGAAGTCTGTTCTCATTTCCCCAAAACCACAAGAACCTCTAGCCTGCAATATTACAAATGGGCTGCAGGCCAAAAGGAAAGAGAAGGGCTTCCTTTAGGGTCTCCAGAGTGGATGTGTTCCCTTCTCCTCTCCTCTCACAGTGAGCTGGGACAGAGCTTGTCTCAGATGAGATGGGGATATGGTTAATCTGCTCAAAGGGACGAGAATTTTAACAACAACACAGATGGTTTTTACTGAGCACTTACATATGCCAAAGACCGTCCTTAGGATCTGGTACCATTGCTTCATTTTATCCTCAAAACAACTGTATGTGAAGACGGGTAAGTTCATTGTCCCTAATTTACAGAAGGATAAACTAAGCAAAGTGAAGGAATAAAAAAGTGGAAGAGAGCTTCCCTGGTGGCGCAGTGGTTGAGAGTCCGCCTGCCGATGCAGGGACGCGGGTTCGTGCCCCGGTCTGGGAGGATCCCACATGCCGCGGAGCGGCTGGGCCCATAAGCCATGGCCGCTGAGCCTGCGCGTCCGGAGCCTGCACGTCCGGAGCCTGTGCTCCACAACGGGAGAGGCCACAACAGTGAGAGGCCCGCGTACCGCAAAAAAAAAACCCAAAAAAGTAGGAGAAGAACTAAGAAAAGGAAACCAGAGAAGCACACATTGAACTATAGACTATTCATTCTAGAAAGTACCATGGAAACTATTTAGGCCAGGGGTTCTCAGCCAGGGGCAATTTTGCACCACCCCACACCCTGCCTTGGCCAGGACATTTGGCAAAGACTGGAGGCATTTTTCTTTGTCATAACTGGGCAAGGGGTGGGGAGGAGCTGTTGGCATCTGGCAGGTCCAAGCCAAGAATATTACTAAACATCTAACGATATACAAGGCAAACCCCAAAACAAAGAATTATCCAACCCGAACTATTCGTAGTGCTGCGGTTGAAAAATCCCAATTTTAGTACATTCTTTCATTTTACATAGGAAGACACTGAGATCCAAACAGGCTAGAGTCTCACACAGCGGTTTATCGCTTGGGCTCCGTCTTAGGCTGTTGGAGTTGATGTAAGAAAATACCATAAACTGGGTAGCTTATAAACGACACAAAGTTATTTCTCAAAGTTCTGGAGGCTGGGAAGTCCAAGATCAAGGTGTCTGGACATTCCGTGTCTGATGAGAGCCTGCTTCCTGGTTCATATAGAGCCATGTTTTCGCTGTGCCCTCACATGACGAAAGGGGCAAAAGAGCGTTCTCAGGTCTCTTTTATAAGGGCACTAATCCCATTCATGAGGGCTCTGCCTTCATGACCTAATCACCTCCCAAAGGCCCCACTTCCAAATACCCTCACATTGGGGATTAGGTTTCAACATAAGAATTTTGTAGGGGACACAAATATCCATTTTATCACAGGCTTCAGAATCAGACTTTCTGGAGTCATATCTGTGTGACCTTGGCAATCCTTCAGCTTCTTCAAGTTTCCTTTTCCACATCTGTAAAGTGGGCATAATAGTGGTAAATAGTTCACTGAGTTGATACGCTACAGGTAGCACCAAGGCTAGCAACACTGTCAAACCTCAGTCGATGGGTGACTTACCCACTAGTTAGTCCTAACTTGCAGCCCAGATCTACCTCATCATTATAGGATTTGGAAAGCACCATCCACAGAAGCTACTCTGAGATACCCACACCTTCTTCTGGTTTAGTCTTACCTTATTTTCCTTCCTCAAGCAACAGAACAAAATAATACCCAGCCTGCTGAGCTGAATGACACTCAAGCAGAATACGAGATCCAAGCTAGACCATTAGAGATCAAGAGAAATGGTGAGAGAGGAAAGGTTACAAAAGATGACTGAAAGAAAAGTGAACAGAGAGGCAACATCCCAGAGAAATTAGAAGCACAATATAGAAAAAAAAACCACCAGCTGAATCGGGTTACGGTTTAGTTCAAGGCAGGGCATGGGGGCACCAATCACCAGGTGCATCCCCTGGTTCTCCTGGTTCACCAATCACCAGGTGCATCTCCTGGGTTCTCCTGGTTCTCCTGGGCTCCTGTCTAGAGCCCTAGACAGAATGGATGGAGGCTCTGTGTGCTTAGAAAGAGAAAGCTGGGCACACCATGTAAATAGACACCTACCCAATGGATCAAAGTGCTATTTACCATCCTTCATGGAGAGAGAGGAAAAAAAAATTCACTGAGGCCCCCTGGTGGGTGTGCTAAAGCAAATATCTGAGCAACTAACTATTCAAAAGAACCCTTCTTAGATCACATGATGAGGCTGCGTTTTTCTGGTTACACTGCATCTTATCCACTCCCCTGTGGATGCCAAACCACATTTCTTCTCTATTAGAAGAGAGGCCATGTTTTATTATTCGAGGCAGCTTTTTTAAAGTTTTTTTTTTCTTTTCTTTTTCTAACTAGTGCTCAGTTTGAGTAGAACACTTTCTGATAGAAAGTCTGAAAGCAATGTCAGGCCTCTGCAGGTGGAACCCTATGTTTCCCCCTCCTCCCCACCCCCTCCCCGCAAAGCAATGCTGAGCACAGCAATTTGAGCCCCTAGAGAACTCCTTCCCGATAGTGCTAAGGATGTGATAAGTTATTCAGGGGGGTCTACCCAGAAAATGAGAATAAAAATCTCTAAACCAAACCTCAGCAGATATTTAATGTGGCCCTCATGGTGAGGTCTGTTTTCTCGAGGTGATTATGGACACGATGAATAGCTAACAGATGTGTATTCCTTTCTTTTGAATTATCAACAGTTGTTTAGAATGCCATTTTCTGCAGAAGGCGGGGTGAGTGCTGCAGTGGGAAAGGGATGGCCTTTTGTAGTACGATCGAGTTTTTAGAAGAAAGCTAAGCTATAAGGCAAGAGAACAGCACAACCACTAGCTGAAATTTCTGTCCCTACATGAATAAGACATGAAAGAAGATCAGAAAGTAACTCTATCAAGATGTCATCCCTGAAGCATGCCAATGCTGGTACCTTCAGAAGTTTCAATTTCCAGGTAGAGATGTGAATAAAAAGAATCAAGCAAGTAGCTTAGACTTTAAGTATTTACAAGTAGCACCAGCTAACCCTCCTATGGCATTAGCAATGAGCTGGGCGCAATGTTAAGCACTTTACATATATCATCACGTTTAATTCTCACAATTGGTAAGTACTACTGTTATCTCATTTTAAAGAAAAGGAGACTGAGGCACAAAGAGGTTAAGCAACGTGCCTCAAGTTACACAGCTAGCAAGAAATTACGGAAGACTTAAGAGCTGGTTGTAAATATCTCTGTTCTCCTTGGTGGCCCATGATAGAACTGCACTTGGGTAGAATCTCTAAGAGCCAGTGTTTGATCCACCAGTTTCTCTTTGCCCTGGCTTGATGATCACTGAGTAGGTATTGGAATGGAGTCTCCATCAGCCTAGGCTTCTGAGTGACTACGATGAGTATAGGCCTCCTGCCAACCTGAGTAGGACATTTAGCATGAGCGAAAAACACCTTTGCTGGGTATGTCACGCCTCCGCACAGTTGAGGGTTGTCTGTTAATGGCACATACTCCAGCCTATCCTGGCTGATACAGTGGAAAAGCTGGTATTTGAACCCAGGAGGTCTACCTTCAGAGTCCACGTTCTAAACCAGTATGCTATGCTGCCTCCCCAGTATGAGGTATTGCTTCTACCCTTAAAGAGCTTATAATCTGTTGAGAAAATGGGCACACCTGCGGAACTAGCCAAATGAGAGGGCTAAGTAGAACCTGATGGATTTAGAAAAAGAAGAGCACAGAGTAAGTGAACGGGAAGTTCAGAGAATGGGAAGATCAGTGTAGCCAGATGTTTTGCCCCAAGCCCATTGGGTTAGAAGGATGAGAGACCCATTCTAATTTTAACTAGAGTCCGAAGAGGAACTTGGTGTTAGGTTATAAATCTCTTGGAATCTAAAGCAGGAAAACAACTGAACAACAGGAGAACAACTGAGCCTCCTGTGAGCTAAGAGCAGACCTGAAAACTCAGTAATATTAGGTCATTAGCTGGAAGTGTTCAGATTTAGCAAAACTAGAGACTTTAAAGCCATGATCTGAACCTCCAAGCTCCACCTGATCTTAGACGTGTTACTTTACTTCCTGGAGTAAAAAACTGGATATACCGATACTTACATCATAGGTTTGGTGTGAAGATTATGTGAACCAACACATGTAAAGTTTTCAGCCCAGTGGCACGTAGTAGGTATTAAGAAATACTAGATCTCTTCCTAGTCTCCTCTTTCCTTGGTTGAGGATTCCCTTCTGCTAAGCTGAGTGATGTCGCATACCTATGTGCCACACTGCTCTCTGGACAGATGGACCAGCTGCAATTTAGACTGCTAAACAGAACCCCCGGTGCTAAACTGTACGCCCCTCAGGCCTCAGTGGCCTTTGATCTCTCCAGAGTGCTACATCTTCCCCAGACAGCGACTGCGCCTCTCCGTCACTCTGGAATAAAAGAAGGTCAGAGCAGGGCCCCACACTATTGCAGGCGACAGATTATCCCCACATTGCAATTTGGCTCATTCCCCGTTATGACAACGATGGTAACAAGAGCTGAAAATGGCACAACGTAAATCCATTCTTGAGACCAAAATGGTAATCGAAATGGGAAATTTGACAGGAGCTGTTATCCCTAGAACAGCCTTCTCATTATAATTGTGTGGACATTTCTTTTTCTTTTTTTCTTGATTTTTATAATCTCGTGTTCAGAGTTGGTATTGGCAGTCAGTGCAAACTGTCTGGGCAGTCAGGGCAACAGTGATGGTCGTCTAGTTACAAAGCTGCACAATTTGAACAGACCAAGGCAACAAATGCGAAAGATAGTTTCCTTCACAGAATTAACTCTCCTACGTTATACTTCTGACATATTAAGGAATAAAAACACTCAAACCAAGATCCTAGTGAATAAAATTTTCGTCTCATGAGACAGACGTTCTGTTAAAGCAGTAATTCTCAAATGGGAACAAACTTGCATACCCCATCCCCAAGGGACATTTGGCAACATCTGGAGATATTTGTCATTGTCACAATTGGGATGGGGGTGCCACTGGCATCTAGTGGGCAGAGGCCAGGAATGCTGATAAACATCCTACAATATACAGGCTAGGCCCCCTCAACAAAGAATTATCCCACCCAGAAATGTCAATAGTGATGAGACAGAGAAACTTATATTAAAAGAACTCACTTCTTGCTTTGCTTAAATCCAGTACCTTAACATTTAATTATTAAATGCTTTTGCATCATTTCCTTGGGACTTATCAGAGGAATTTTTGTTTAAAACAGAAAACAGATAAAATGAAAACTTGTAAAATGGAACTAAAAAATTAAATCTCAAACTTTTTAGAAGTCTATATGAGTCAGTGTAAGTAAACATTATAACTATACTCACTATTTTGTAGTAACCTATAAGTGAAAAGAATCTGAAAAGGAATACACACACAACTGAATCACTCTGCTGTACACCTGAAACTAATACAACATTGTAAATCAACTATATTTCAATTAAAAAAATAAAACTGTAACCGAGCAAGACCCTATGGGGCCTTCCCGGAACAGGACTACCCCCATGTCCTCTGCCTGCCTCTTGTCTGTAGAAGAACTTTCACCAAAGAATAAATTGAATCAGAGAAGTGAGAAAATGCAGAAAGAAAGGAAAACAGTCAAGCAAGACAAAATAATAATAGTTTAGCCAGTAAACAAAGTCAAGGACCTTTAGTTCCTCCTCAAGGGCTATAGACAATATTCTGAGCCATGTCCTTTGAGCTGTTTTGCAGATACTGAACCCCCCACCAGGTGGAAGAAGTTAACTATCGGCTGCCCACAAGCACGTAGACCCTAGAGCAGTTGGAACCAGAAGGTTGATGATGCTGGCTCCCAATTACCTCACCACCAACCAATCAGAAGAGCGTCCACAAGCTGACCTCACAGCCCACAACCCACCCCCCGCCCCCACCCCATCCTTAAATACCTCTCCCTGAAAGCTTTTGAGGAGTTTGGGCCTTTTAAGCACTAGCTGTCCTGGACTCCTTGCTTGGCGCCTGCAATAAGCGCTGCACTTTCCTTCACCACAACTCAGTATCAGCAGATTGGCTTCACTACACGTGGGAAAGTGGACCCAAGTTTGGTTCGGTAACCAAATTAAATTAAATTAATAAGTAAATAAATAAAGCAATATCCCCTGGGGGGGAGAAACAACAACATTAGTTACCTTTTTCATTAGCATACTCATAATTCCTAACACTCGTTTTCCACTTCAAATAGCACACTCAGTTTAAATTGTCTCACCTGATTATCACAAAAGCCCTGTGGGGTATATATAAAATCATCTACAACTTAAAAGGAACCGAGTAAGACTCAGAGGGGTTAAGTACTTGTTCAATGAAACATGGATAACGAGAACAGCCTGGGACAATGGGAACAGCAAATGTTTGGGATCAGAATTCTGATCTTCCTAAAGTCTATCATTGGGCAGCCATGCCTCACTGCTAAACCTGGGGTCTCCCAGCCATATAATGGGAGTGATAATAGCTAGCTCAGGGGGTCACCATAAGGACTGAATGAGGCCATGGATTTCAAATAAAGTACTTCACGTGGTGTGAAACAGACACAAAGGTGGCAGAGCACCAGGGCCTGAGCCAGATATTCCCACCCAAATCCAGTGTGATTTCCTCCATCCCACAAGTGCCCACCAAGTGTTTATAACTCCACAGGCATTTGAGGTCACTGATTTTAGCAGCAAATGTGTACAGCATGCCTGAGGAAAAAAGAAAAAAGAAACACCTTAAAATCACTTAGAACTCCTGCACTTTCAACTATATTGTTTAAAATTGCTAGGAGATTTCTTTCTCAGCCAGGACAAGATAAGCAGAAACTCTCCATTTTTCATGATTGAATAGTGTGCGTTTTCTGAGTGTTGGGCGGTAGGGGATGGGGAGAATGAAAGCATCTGAAAACAGTCCAAAGCAAAGAGGGACATAATCATCACCACTGAAATGAAAAGAACATGTTTTGATTTTGTCCCAAGGAATCTCAGGCCAAGAAAGTGTATCTTTCTCAAGCATCGAGCAAATCTTTTTGGGCCTGAGTCAAGAAGAAGAGAACATTAAAAAGGAACATTGACCTAGTAATTCCAATTCCACTTCTGGGAATTAATCCAAAGGAAAAAACATAGGAAGGCCTATGGGACTTCCCTGGTGGTGTAGTAGTTAAGAATCCGCCTGCCAATGCACGGGACACGGGTTCAAGCCCTGGTCCAGGAAGATACCACATGCCGTGGAGCAACTAAGCCCGTGTGCCACAACTACTAAGCCTGAGCTCTAGAGCCCACGAGCCACAACTACTGAAACCCGTGGCCGCAACTGCTGAAGCCCACGTGCCTACAGCCCACGCTCTGCAACAAGCCACTGCAATGAGAAGCCTGCGCACTGCAGTGAAGAGTAGCCCCCACTCACCACAACTAGAGAAAGCCCGCGCACGGCAATGAAGACCCAATGCAGCCAAAAATAAATAAATTAATTTTAAAAAACCATTGACCTAGTAATTCCAATTCTACTTCTGGGAATTAATCTGAAGGAAAAAAAATACATATATACATTTTTTATAACTAATATACAAATTGTAGTATCATCCATACAGCTCTATAAGCTATAGAATCTTTTATAAATATGAAAAAGTGAAACCAAACAAAATATCCAACAAAAGGAGAATGGTTAAGCAGTCATTAAAAATTATGGGTGTTAAGGGTAGTTGTAACAATACAGTTAATGCTTGCTATAATAGCAGTTAGGAAAAAAGCAGAAACAAAACTACAGATACAAAATAAATTCAATTTTGTTTTTTTGAAAGCCTAAATAAACTAGTAGGAAACAGTCTAAAATGTTATAGTAGTAGGATTATGAATAATTTTTCATCTTTCTTATTTTTTATTTTATCAGCTTTATAAAGTGAGCACATACCAATGTTATAATAAAAACAGAAATAAATATAATAATGAAGTTCAAAATACTTGAAAAAAAGGAATTATGTTGGAAGGGTATATAGAATTTTCTGTGGAGAATTTGCTACTGAAAATAAAATAGTTCAGTAAGGCAGGGGAAAGAATAACTTGATTGTTAACACCATTGCAAAGCCCTTAAGACCAAATTCCTCTCAGCCCATCAATTTCACATTGATTTCATCTTGACATGTAACTTGCCCCTCAGTTCTACAATAAAAGAAACCATACAATATCCATGGTGACTTCTAGAGGACACATATACACATGTTGATTGAAGATTAATTTATCAGCAGCGTGGCTCGTCATCAATATCCTGCCTTTGGTGTGAGACAGGTCAGATGACCTACATGACTGTTAAAGAAAACTACTTTGAGCTGGCTCTGGGTTTCTAGAAAATAAGAGTTACTCTGAAGTGAAAGCATAGAGGTTGCTCTGGTTTGATAATATACTTTATTATGGAGCATCACAATCTGAGGAAGAGATTATCTGATGGTCTGAAATGCCATTGAAAGCTACCATTCGTATGAAGTTTGGTGATATCTGATTCTAAGTAAAGGAAAATCTTTCTGGATGGCAGTGTACTACCTGTTGGCTTGACCTATGTCCCATGAAATGTTGACCTTTTCCCCCTTTTTCTTTTCCTTTGCACACAACGGCCCAGCAAAACTTTCAATAGCGTATGACCTTTGGGGGAAACAGATTAAAGAGATTATTTAATCAAATGATTCTCAGAGCTCCCTCTAGAGTTAGGCATGTAAACAGCTCTGAGCTGAAAGTTCAGTTTAAAAAGAATATAGATTCATAGCAACAGAAACATGAAGACCACCATGACAAGAACAGACTTAAAAGTCACTTTTTAATCAGTTTAATGAAAACATTTAATTGGTCCAAAATACCTAACCCTTGCCATGGTTGTGCAAAAGACTGCTTTGGGCAGTCACAACTACCTCACTTTCTGCCAACTACTTCGCCACCCAGAAAAGTCATTTCTATAATATGTAAACTTATCCTCCCCCAGTTGTGCCCAGTTTTTTCAACCAAAGATGGACATCCGACCAAAGTTAAGTCAATCAGATACTCATCTTATGAATTTGGAATTGAGATTGAAAGGTCACCAGTCAGTTGCTGCAAGTGGCTTTAGGAACTGATGGACGCAAATACAGTCATCTTCCATGTGAATGAAAAATCAGGAAGAGCTGAACCGAAGAAAATGGAAAGAAGAGAGATGTGTTAGAGTTGGAGAAGCCTCAATACGAAGATCCCTCTTCCGTGCCTGAGTTCTGAACCAAGCAGGAGACTCAGGATACATGTGGAAATCAAAATATCCCCCTTTATTTGTGATACAGTTTAGCGATCACAGCTTTAGGTATATGGCAAAGTTGGTTTCCCAGTTCATAACCTCAGATTAAGCAGACCTACCCTTCCAATCACAGTAAAAGGACCACCACAGGTTTTCCCTACAAGCACCTTGCAGGCATCTTAAAACATATGGGATGAAGGAGCAAAGCAGAGTGTATGTTCTCAGCAAGCAGATAGATCCCAAAAAGAAGGAAAAGGATGAGTCAAATATGCCCAGTTTATTCTTGCAAACTCACCAATTAGATAAGTCATCGTTCCCCACGGAGGAGTGAGTGAGGGGGTAGAAAGGAGCCAGGAGTCCTACACTAACAGAAGTCTTTCCACATGGGAACGTGCTGATTGGGGGAAAAAGTGGTTCTACCCTAACATGACAATAGCTGGAATAAGGGCATGGATGTGATTCCAGCTGGGTTGCCCTTGGATCCCATGAGATACTCTAGTATCCTTCTTATAAATGTCCCTTTTGCTTAGATCAACTTGAGTTGATTTCTATTACTTATAATCAACATCATCCAAAGACGACTATTGTGCTCACATTGGACTGCAGAAGGATAAATGCCAGTGCTAGCCTAGCTGCAGAATTAGTTCTATTCACTCCACCTTTTGTTTTCATTTTAAAGGTGAGAAGATTAGACCCACAGAGATAACGTATATATGGCTCCAACACCACTTGCTTTGGGCTTTAATTAGTACCATCAGTTGAAAGATAGAAGAAACGATGAGTCTCAGAAAAACTCTCTCATTTATGGCCCATCAGTTGTGTTACATTGAGCAGGAACAACCACAGAAAAGAGTTGATGAGGCAGAAGCCCTGAGCACAAGATCTTCGGGTATCAGGAGGCTGAGATGTGACAGCACATCAGAGCTCCAATGGGCCCATGCAGGGGACACTGGTGAGCCACTCCATTGCTCCTTCAGGATGGAGGCATTTATTCCTCAGCTGCTAGTACTATTGGCATCTGACAACTCACAGCCCGGTCCTGTGTCCTTCCCTGCCATTCCCCCTTATTAAAAGAAAGCGGCTTCCCTCAAGTGTATGCCCCTTCTTCAGGAGGAGAGTGGGGCAGCCAATATCCAGTGATTGTTGTCGAAGGGGTACAGAGGTCTGGCCCCCTTGCCTCAATTCCAGAAATTTCTGAAGAGCCATCCCAGATTCAAAGGTCCCCCTGGGATATACTGAAGCCTCTTTTGTGACTGCTTCACAGTTCAACCTCTCCCTTTGCCTAATCTTATTTCCCTCACTCCCTTCCAGATTTGTTCCTGAGACTACTCCCACCACAAATCAATTTCCTGAATGTAAATCTCTGCCTCAGAGTCTCTCTCCTGGGGGACTCAATCTGTGACAGTCCAGATGTCAGAGATAATAAGATCTAGGGCAGCACAGAACTACAAAACTTTCTGCAGCGATGGAATACTTTATAGCTGTGCTGTCCAATATGGTAGCCAATATGTGGCTGCAGTGCTACTGAGAAAATAAATTCTTAATTAGATTTAATTAATTTAAATTTTACATATCTATATCTGGTTAGTGGCTACCATACAGATCCAGAATGTCAGGATGAAAACGAGAAATTCAGTGGCATGCCACGGTCACACCAAAAGTCTGTGGGAAAGAAATCAAACATGGTGGGAAAGGGTAACTAGGTGTTGGACACATGGGAGGCAAAGATCCATGTTTTGACGATAATAATAAGCATAATAATAACTACTGAGCACCTAGGCTAGGTAATATTATCCCCATTTTTCAGATGAGGGAAATGTGGCTCAGAACTTGTACAAGATTTTGCATGTAATAAATAGGAGAGCCAGAATCTGAAAATGACTCTAAAGTTTATGCTCTTTTTAAAATGCTCAACATGGAATATGTGAGAGCAAAAGCAGCAAATCCAGCCCATCAGTGGGCAGCAAATATCTGCACATATCCTTAAGCCTTCTTACCTCACTGATGATTCTTACTGTGCATAATTATGTAAGAGGAGTTATGGAGGACGAGCTGCCGTCACCCAGTGAGTCCCACCCATCACCTGTTGAATATCTACCATGTGCTGGGTGCCTAAAACTGCTGATAATGAGATAAATAAGAGATTAAGACAATGACTATCAGTGATGGTAAAGTGTGGCTACGATTGCGTTCTTCCTGCTGACTGTCCTCACCACAGAGCCCTGAGGCGTAGTCATTGCTCCAATACACTGCAGGATGGTGCGAACACTGTGGTGTTTGACATCCCCATACTCTCTCTTATCCTGGAGAACTGGCTGCCCCTTTGCGCAGGAGTGACCGCTGACGAGGGAGGAGGCAAGTGTTCACAGAAGCAGCTCCAAGGCGCACCATTCACATTACATTACATTCAATGTGACTGGTACTCCTGCCACTGCAACAAGTGGCCCTGCATTAACCTCTCTCTCTTCCTGCATGATTTTCCCAGGACCCACTCTTGTTCCTGTTTGACTTTTTCAAAAGGGTAAAGAGGACTCCTGGGCCTATCTCAGCAAATTATCAGCAAAAAAAAGATGTGACCAAAATAGAAATGTCCTTGAAGCTTGGAGCAACCTAAAAAGAGAAAGTGGAAGTCAGAGATTTGAACTGCTTTGCTTCTCCCAAAGAAAGCTTCAGCCCTTAACATCATGGCTCTGAGCTCCCTGTGCAGGTTGATTCTGGGCCAATTATACATACAGTAGTCTGGATCCTCAAGGAGCTCACAGCCAAGGGAAGAAGACAGCAATAAATGGGTGCTCTACCATAATAACTTCTATGGGAAAGGGGTGTACAGATGCTGGGGGGAACACAAGGAGGGATGAGTCAGAGCTTCCCAGGTGCTTTCTATTATAGCCTTGTTTTCACTAAGGTTACAGAGTTAGACATGAGAGCTATTGAACAATGAAGTATTGAACATGCATGATCCATGGTGTGTCTGTGAGATGCTCCCAGCCATCAACCCCCAGGCAGGGAATCAGCACTTCTTGAAGAGGGACCAGCTTGGTCAATGAGTTTTTTGCCATATCTAAGTCCATGCTAGAGGCCTACACTCTCCATTCTCCAAGCAGATTAAGGATATGTGCAGAACAAGAGATGGCCAAGAAGGTACCACAAACCTCCTTGAAGTCATTAATCATGAACTTGGGCAATTCCAAAGCTGACCTTAGAGCACCTGAGGTCAGTGCTACATTGTCCAGATCATCTTCTACATCCATTATTCATGAGGAAAGACTTGAATATGGATTCGAGGCAAAGATGGTTCTATTCATCACTGTATTATCAGTGCCTAGCATGCCAGGGACCCAGGAGGTGCTCACTGTGTATTAGCACTATGTATATCCTCCTTCTCCATACAGTAGTTCAGTAATTTCGACAAACGCTTATAGAGTGCCTATGTGCCCAGCTTCCTTCTAAGGACTGGGGAAAAAAAAAAAAAGATAAATAAGTCACATTAGCCCTTTGCTCTCCATTGGCTTACAAAAGGATTGAATTGCTGACTGAGTGGTTCAACGGGATCCGGCTCAGAACCACAAATAAACTCTGAACAGAAGCCTCCAATCAACTGAACCCAAAACGTTGGATTTGAGATATAACCAAAGGATACTGACTAGGCATATGGCTTGGATTGCTTAAGCACACTCTATGCACTGTCTTAATAAACCTATACTGATTTGTTTCTTCATATATCCACCCCTGCCCTGGCTCCTTTCTGAACAATGAAGTCCAGGATGAAGCCGCTGTCTCTGGCCATAGGATCTACGGAAACGCACAGGGCTACCCAGGGCTTGAACTGACATCCTTCCTTAGCATCAGGCTTTCACCAGCTGGGCACACCCACTGCAGATGTGCCAAAATGGATTAGCTATCGTGTTGACACAGCTTTATTGTAAGTTCTTCAGTATAACATAGAACTGTCCTTCCAAGTTGAAGGCAAACAGCATTGCGAAGGACAACTTACCTTCTGCATTTCCCGACATTGTGAGCGTCTGTATCTCCAGATTAACATTACAGAGGTTACAGAGTTTGTTTTTCCCCACTGGGCACTCTGATCTATAAGTCATGCAATTTGTATTTATTTGCCCCTAATCGTCCAAAGGAAACTGTCCTTGTCACTGGAAAGTTAGGATGCGTGGTCATACAATGGCAGAACTCAGGCAATCACAAACAGGGAAGCAAAAACTAGCAACAAGATGAATGTGCCGGAAGCAAGCGTAACAAAAGAGGTGGCAGTGAGCACGGGCCATTGTTTCAGCCATGGAGCCAGTGCCACTGCGCATAAATGCTCAGCAGGCTTTAGAGGGAGAGCTGGAAATAAGTTTATACCCAAGGCAAGACAGACTGTCAAGTCACCTGGAGGCCAGCAGAGGAACAGGTGAGAGGGGGCTGGAAGTGATTGGCAGGGGCGACTTGGCATTTGCTGCATCACGTCCCAGCCTGTCTAGTCTCCTCAAGGAACACAGGCCTCTTGACCACGAGCCAGCGTGGAAGGACCTTCTGGCTTGCCTCTCCCCTGTGCCTCCCATGTCCTAGATTAAATGCAGGGATCACGTATAAAATAGATGTGCCAAGACTCAGGGCTCAGGGGTACACGTGACACACAACAGCAGTGGTTCTTGTGCTCTTGTCATTAGTTCCCCATAATGCCCCCCCCAAATTGCAGCTGCCGAAACTTAACTTGTTTTAAAGCTGGTGCAACTTTGATATTTTCTTAACACAGGCACGCGCTTCATTAAAGCCCTATAGAGTATACCAGCTATGATCCCCCTGGGGTGAGCTGGATGAGATCCAAGAAAGTATACCAGACACACACAGCCAAAATGATACAGGCAGGGACGTAAACCTCATTATCCTCCCAAGACACAATTTTACCTGCTCTAGTTAACTGTCGTGTTCGTGCCGGGAGGGGAGTCACCTCTTCAAAGGTGTTTTCAAGAGACGTGTATTGGTCCGGAGTCTGTGGGCCACTGTCCATATCAGAGGCTCATGGTCTAACTGGAGGCCCAAAGGTGACATCTTGCAGGAACAGTATTTCCTCCAATGTAGGTGAAGGCAATGGAGCAAATTCTGGGTCAGTGAAGGGAAAATTGTGTTCCCACCAAATAGGTCATGCAAAACTGATTCCTTTGGGAACTATAATTTGTCCTATCGGAGTTAGAATTATTTGACCTTCAGCTTGTTTAAAACCAAGGGACAGCATTTGGGGATGGGGGGCAGGAGGAGAAAAATGCTGTGAAGTTATTGACAGGCTCCCAGGACTTTAAGCTGTTTAGTATTTATATGAAGAGTTGAGTCTCTCCAAAAACGTATGATTCCATGCAACAATCCCCAGTTCATTTGTTTACTCATTCACTTATTAATTCTTTAAACAAGTATTTATTTTGTATGTGCTAATCATTGTGCTAGGCCCTAGAGACATGGTAATAAACAAAACAAGTATGGGTCCTCTCCTTTTATAGCCTAACCAGTTAAACATGTAATAAAGCATGATTTTTTTTTTTAATGAAAGAGTGTGTGCAGGGAGCAATGAACGCATACAGATGAGAGGCCCAATCTATTTAGTGGAATCTGGTGGCCTTCCCCGAAAAACGTATCACCAAGCAACCTGGGTTATGCTGTGGTAATTAACAACTCACAATCTCAGAGAATTAAAACAACAAAAGTTTATTTCTTACTAACCCTAGATGTCCACTGCAGTTTTTGAGGGGCTTCTGCTAATCATGGTGACCCAGGTGATAGGACAGTCATCACCTCCAACGGCAGTAATGCTAAGACACAGGAGCAACTTGAGCACTGAGGGCCTGGCACTAGCGTTCCAACAGTCCACCTGTATAGCACGCATCACTCTGCTCACTTCTCATTGGTCAAGATGGATCATGTGGCCCCACCCAACCAGGAAGCGCAGTCCTCCTGGGGGCTCAGTAATGACTTGCATGGCAAGTAACACCTTAGCCCAACCATGAAATCAGGGTACTAGTTAGTCCCATGAAGTGAAAGGGGAGGTCGGGGCAAAGAACTCCAGACATATTCTAAGGCAATAACACACGTGAAGGCCAACTAATTTTTTCCAGGAGTGCATTTCCCTTCTGTAGAGACAATTAATTGTATGTGTGCGTCAAGACTAGACTGTAAGTTCACAAATCCATACTTCCTAGCACAGTGCCTGGCACAAAATGGGTACCCAGTACTGGTTTGGAAATAAGGAAAACAAGATTACCTTCTGGATTGGATGAAGCAGATCAGGCCAGGAATATGCAAAGTTCCTGATAGAGCCATACCCACCTCTAGGCCAAAACAGGACCCGCTTGAAGAATTTCCTGATCTGCCTCCATCCCACTCCCTCTCAGAGAGGACTGAATCCCTTCTCCCTTCTTTCCCCAACTATACACTATATAGGTAAGTTCACAGGACCAGTAATCCCTTTTTCCTGCCTATGTTTGTCTCTCGTCCTACCAGACATAGAGGGAAATGCCACATCTTATTTATCTGGGCAGTGTGTAGACCAGTGCCTGACACAAGGTAGGGGTTCAATAAATATCTATTGAGTAATCAAATGGATCTGAATTAAAAGGTATCAATAGAAGGGTGTTGGCTAGCAACAGGAGCGTTGGAGCATGAGGGAAGTTAGATGCTGTCTGACGGAAGTCAACAGACTGAAACAAACGCCCTGGTTCAGTGACAGGTACGTCTCCCCAGGAGAGCTGGATGCTGCAAGTTATGGCTCGCAGCCTGGTTTGAAATGGATTTAAAGCACCCTAGTAACTTCCTATGCTTACACATGCCATTCAAGGCAGAACCTGCTGTCAGCTTACATGTACATCCTGGTCTCTCCCCCACACTGTTTTCTCTCCTCCTATTCCGCCAGAGGCCAATCCAGTGTTCACCACACTAGCATCCATCTTGCCTTTGTATAACACTTGAACTTCGTAAAATGATTTCACGTTTCTTATTCCACCATCCAGAAAGGCAACCTTTGTGGCACTCACCCATAAATAATGGTTTGATGTCATTATCAGAGGAACAGAAAAACTAGTGTGCTGTTTTTCACCTCTCTTTCAGGTTTGATTTTGCAGAGTAGCTGAGATACTGTTTAGTCTCCTCTTTTTCCCAGCTCTACTGGCCTCAGTAACTGCCTGAAACAGCAGGGCTCCAGGCAAATATTCAGGCTGGTGACCACAGAAATGTGAACAGAATGCCAATTTCCATGCATTTGAGGTGAACATTGAATTGCATGCTCTACCAGGAGACCTGGCCCCTTGGCAGCAAAAGCAGCCTGTTTGTCACCACAGTTGCCCAAGGAAGGACTTCTGAGCTGCAATTTTTCACACCATTAATGCATTGCTTCCACCAAGGAGCACAGCTGGCAATCCTGGGGTTGCATTAGAGGCTTTGGTGAGAAGCCTGGAGTCTTGTCATCAAGAAGAAAGTGAAAGGTGATTACCGGGACTCTACTGGCTAACTCTGCAGGGAACCACCACTATTTGTGTGTTTACCAGAGCCACGCTTCTGACTGTACTGGGACCCCTGACAAATGGAGGGATGTTTGCATTGCTGTACTTCAGTGGGACTAAGAGGATGTCACAGTCAGCTTTCGATGCCTTTCCTGATGACCCACGCATAACAGCTTCCTGTGCATAGGCCTCAAGTATCCGGGACTCACTTTGCAACTGATACTTGCAACTTTCTGGAAATGCTAGTCATTGGAGAACGCCAAACGCCCTGAATTTCTACCATGAGCCCTATGGTATTGTTAGTATGTGCCAGTGCCTGACACAAGGTAGGGGTTCAATAAATACCTATTGAGTAATCAAATGGATCTGAATTAAAAGGTATCAATAGAAGGGTGCTGGCTAGCAATGGGAGCGTGGGAGCATGAGGGAAGTTAGATGCTGTCTGACGGAAGTCAACAGGAGGATTTCCTTTCTAGTTATACTGTCTGGATTCAAATCTGGGCTCCTCCGCTTTCTAACTGTAACTTCAGATGAGTTACCCTCTCAAAGCCTCAGCTTCCTTAGCTTTAAAGTAGGGATCATAATAGTAACTACTTATGGTGAAGAGTAAATAAGAAAATGAATGTACAGTGACAGGCACTATAAAACTATTTTTTTTACCTGGTGTTTTTTTCTAGGACCCATGATAGGGTTTCACAAGATAGTAGAAAGAGTAATAGGTAGACATTATGGGAAAAGAGATTTTTTAGTAAAGTGTCCCTTAGCAGGTGTCAAGCACTTCCCTAGAAGAAAAGGCATGTCTTCAATAAACACATATCAAGGACCTACTGTGTAAGAGGCACCAGGCTCCGGGTACTGCATGCATTTAGGTGTGGGATGGGCAACCACGTGGTGAGAGCAGAAGCCAGCAGTGTGCATCTTCCACCCCAGAAAAGCTTGAAGCTGAGTGAGCCATTCTAGGGGAGCTAGAGTGTTAATCAGATTCCGAGGCTGAATAATCAACTTGCACCCACTTGAATCGATGCAAAATTGCGTGTGGGTCCCTTCATTCTGATAGGTGTCTATACTAATAAAGAAGAGAAGGGGGAGGGGAGAACAGCAGGAAAATTACATAGTTGCCTATTCCAAATCGCTTGAAAGTCTTACCTGAAGACACATACATCATAATTAAGGTCTCCAGGTTCCATTTAAGAAAATGCTGGAACAGCTCAATTGCTTTGCTCCCCGGTGCTCTTAGAAGTTTTTCTTGCTGTTGCCATTATTATTTTACTGAGAAGCGTTCATCATTAGCGTAGGCTCTTCAGCGTCACAATATGGAAGGGAAACCGCCTCAGCTCCTGGAGCTTCCTTTTCCATTTATATCGACACTTGAAAGGAGAGGTGGGCACAGAAAAGGTGGTGGGTGGGCAGGGACGCTGGGTAAACACGCAAGTCACATTCATACAGTGAGCAGCGCTGCAAGCAAGCACAACCTTTTCCATCTGACGAGTTCCCAACGCCCTCCCCCGAGGACACAGAGAACCTGGGAAATGAGCAGCTGCTGGCTGAGGAGGTAGCGAGCCAAGCTGACAGCCGAAGCAGAGCATGCGGTTAGTGGGTGAGAACGTACCAGGGGAAGAAAACTGGCAAAGGAAGGAGAGACTCAAAAAGGCCCACAAGTTACATTCTGAGAACGCAGCCCACCCCAGTAAGCATGCTACAGTATGCTCCCAGATGTCTCCTTTGCGTTATTCATCTCCAGCCTCGGTTCTCAAACTTGCACATGCCTGGGAACCACCTGGAAATCTTGCTAAAATGCAGACCCAGAGATTAGGTATCCGTGGAGCCTGAGATTCTGCCTCTCTACTAAGCTCCCACCTCAGAGATGCAGACACTTGATCTACAGAGCACACTTCAAGTAGCCACTACTGAATCGGGAGTTAGCAAACTGCCGCCTGAAGGCCAGATCTGGCCAGTTACCTGCTTTTGTAAATGAAGCGTGATTGAAATGCAGCCAAGTCCAATCGCTTACATGTTGTCTAGAGTTACTTTGGCACTGAGAAGGGAAGAGGAGAGTAGCTGTGACTGAGAACTTATGGCCCATAAAGCCTAAAAAAGATTTACTATCTGGCCCTTTACAGGAAAATGTTCTGACCCTGTCCAAGGGGATACTGGCATGGAAACTAAATAAAAAATGTGAAATGGTGTTGTGTTAGGCTGAAGAAACTTGTATTATGAATTTCAAAAAATTAGAGAAAAGTTCTCTCCTTGACAACAAAAAAACGAATCATTTTTACGGAGACTTAGAGGAGATTTGCAGTCTGTCTGTAAAGAGATTGAAGGAGAAAAAAATTCCAGAATTACACAGTTCTAGACAAAACACCCTGGTCCTTTAGAAATGGTCTATAAGATGGAAAAGAAGAACTAGTAAAATCTTGTGTGTTGTCCAAAGTTGATCATCAATTAGGTTCAGAAACACAAAAGTTTATGAAGCCATCTTAGATCAGTTGCAAATAACATGCTTCTGCTCTTCTCTACTTCATCATTGGGTGGTTTTTTTTGCCATTTTAATTTTTATTGAATTACAGTTGGCATACAACATTGTGTTAGTTTCAGGTGTAAAACACAGTGCATCACGGGTTTTTTTAGCTGCTAAAAGAGTTCTTTTTCTTTAATGGGGAAACAATAGCAACAATTTAGTATTAATTTCACATGACAGCATCTTTTCAAAATTATTTTCACTTGCAATATAACCTGTGATCTTCACATTAATCCTCCTTATAGGTAAACTAATTCAGTTTGATGCAAAGAAGCAGTGATGTAAAGTCTTCTCTCAATGAGCTCACAAACAGACAGTTGTAGAAATAAACATCAACATGGTTTAATAAATGCTAGTAGAAGGGTAGAAGGGACACAGGTATGGCTCAGAGAAGGGCATGGGCTGCAGAGGGCTGCCATTTCAGAGTTCACCTTATAGGTCTTTAAACTGAGGGAGGAGCTTATAAGGAATGAGACAATTGACACCACAAAAATGGTAACAAACCAAAATCTGAAAGAAAAAGAAATGACAACCGTAGCATTATACAGAGAATATTCTTATGAGGTAGAAATTCTCCTCACATTGGAAATAAGAAAACTGAGGCTCAGAAGCAAGAGATTAATTACTGAAGGTAGAATTCATACTAAAGTCTTATAACTCCAAACATTGGTTCTTTCTACCGCTATATTAGCTTTTCAAAGACAATTTTTTTTCCAAGGGTGATGAGGTAATATGGGATTATAAAAGTTTTGATGATAATGATGACCAACATTTATATGTGTTTTCTTTGTGCCAAACCCCCTCTTTCAAAGAACTAGCACCAACAGATGGATGTTATATATGAATAGATTTTAGCTCAATGTAACTGAAATCTTTCAAATCTTTGGAGCTGTCCAGCAAAAGAAAAGGTTATATCATTAAATAATGAGCTCTCTCTTTCTTTAAGGGAAAAGTACCTACAACGAAGCTGAATTCACAAGTGGTTTTGCAGTAGAGACGGCTCCGTGTTGGCTAAAAAGTCTAGAATCCCCTCCAAATCTCTATCTCCTCCCAAAAGGCCACGGAATTTCCAAAGGCCACATAGTTATTCAGTGGCTCAGCCTAAGCTAGAACCTACATTTCCCACTTCTCTTTCCTCTCCCTCCCTCTCCAGTGGGACTATTAATATCAGATGTAAGTGATGGGATGACTGAGGAAGAACCTAGCATTGACCCAGTGGTGTGTTCCTAAATGTTTGACAACTGTCTCCAGGGAAAAAGAAACGGCCCTGATTTCCACTGTTTCTTGATTTCCACGGTATACATACTCTCACCATGGCCAATTTCAAGCTACAGCACGAGGCACTGAATTTAGAATGGGAAAAACTGCAAACATTCAGCATGCTCGTGAGCTGGTAAGTGCCAGCTCCGTTACTAGCCCCCTAAATGCAAATGGGGCTCCTCTTCATGCAGAATGAAAGATCACTATCCTTTTACAGAGAGGTACCCAGAAAACCAAACTATGATTCTCTCTGGGTAAAAGATATACACACACACACATACACACACACACATATATGTAATTTTTCAAGTCTATATTCTTTTATTCTCATTCCTGAGTCATTCACCTCTCTTGGGTCCCTCTAGTTGCCCTATGAGTAATATTTGAAAGGTTATAGAAATGGTCAATTCACCGAAGATAAAAACGGTGTCCTCTGATATTAAAAGGTTTTTATTAACAAGGGTTTTTTTGCACAATAAAACTTATCATGACACAAAACCATTGACACACTAACCACACAGAATAGTTTATTGCCTGCCACTGCAAGCTTTTCTTAGATTTTGGTTTTGTATCCAAATTTTTAATGATTTTGGGTACTGGTTATTTTCATGCAAGTTATAAGAGGACGTGATATAATTCTGGGAATATGTAGAGACTCTATGTCTTCATGTGCCTTTGGAAAATGAAGTGAAAATACTGCTACTTAAATAAATAAACTCTAACACCTGAAAAAAATAAAAAGAAGAACCTAGCATTGTATTCCCAGAAGTGAAATGGAGGTCAGTATAGACAATAATATATAAATAGTCATAATTCTCAGTGGAACCCTATGAGGGCCTGACTGAGCCTCATTCGAGCAACTGGGAGATTTCCTTATTTCCTCAGTCAAGAAGATAACATTGTCCAATTACTTTTTTGTTCCAGTTAGAATTGTTCTTGAGTTTTCAGGTACCACTCAAATAGCATACATTATGCTTAGGCCATATTTGCTACTTTTTTCTAATTCAGATACCATTACACATAGCTTCCTATATCACAGTGATTTAGCTATGAAATATGTATGCGGAAGCTAAGTCAGTATGAAACAAGCTACCGTGAAACCGTAGGGGATGATGTGGTCTTTTATTATACAGCATATTGTAATATTTTACAATACCAGTAATTTGGTCACGTGTTTTCTTTATGGAATGACCTATCAACCAAGCAACTATCCAATGTAATTCAAAAAGCACTTACTGCACATCCCAACTCTGAGCCTAGTTCCCCACTAGGCACGTGAGTAAAAGAAAAGTATTCTACAATGAACTTGGTACTGTAATCTCAAAGGATTTTACACACTAGGAGATTTATTTGCAAGCATGCAACCAAGTGCTAAAGAAATATGTAGCACATTCTAAAATAGAGGGCCACAGGGGTACCTTCAAGACAGCGGAGGAGTAAGAGGTGGAGATCATCTTCCTCCACACAAATACATCAAAAATACATCTACATGTGGAACAACTCCTACAGCACGCCTACTGAATGCTGGCAGAAGACCTCAGATTTCCCAAAAGATGCCTGAGGGCAACCTACACACAGAGGCAGGGCCAAATCCAAAGCTGAACCCCAGGAGCTGAGCAAACAAAGAAGAGAAAGGGAAATTTCTCCCAGCAGCCTCAGGAGCAGCGAATTAAATCCCCGTAATCAACTTGATGTACCCTGCACCTGTGGAATACCTGAATAGACAACGAATCATCCCAGAATTGAGGCGGTGGACTTGGGGAGCAATTGTAGACTTCGGGTTTGCTGTCTGCGACTGACTTGTTTCTAATTTTTATCCTTACCTTAGTACAGTTTTCAGTGTGTGTTATCATCAGTGGATTTGTTTATTGGTTTGGTTGCTCTCTTCTTTATTATTATTATTTTTTATCTTTTTATTTAAAAATTTTTTAAAAATATTTTAATTTATTTATTTTCTTTCTTTCTTTTTTTCTCCCTTTTCTTCTGAGCTGTGTGACTGACAGGGTCTTGGTGTTCCAGCCTGGTGTCAGATCTGAGCCTCTGAGGTGGGAGAGCCGAGTTTAGGACACTGGACCACCAGAGACCTCCCAACCCCACATAACACCAATCGGCGAGAGTTCTCCCAGAGATCTCTGTCTCAACGCTAAGACCCAGCACCACCCAATGGCCAGCAAGTTCCAATGCTGGACGCCCCATGCCAAACAACTAGAAAGACAGGAACACAACCCTACCCATTAGCAGAGAGGCTGCCTAAAATCATACTAAGTTCACAGACACACCAAAACACACCACCGGATATGGCCCTGTCCACCAGAAAGACAAGATCCAGCCCCACCCACCAGAACACAGGCACAAGTCCCCTCCACCAGGAAGCCTACACAAGCCACTGAATCAACCTTACCTACTGGCGGCAGATACCAAAAACAATGAGACTTACGAACCTGCAGCCTACAAAAAGGAGACACCAAACACAGTAAGTTAAACAAAATAACAGACAGAAATATATAGCAGATGAAGCAGCAAGGTAAAAACCCACCAGACCTAACAAAGGAAGAGGAAATAGGCAGTCTTTCAGAAAAACAATTCAGAATAATGATAGTAAAGATGACCCAAAATCTTGGAAATAGAATGGAGAAAATACAAGAAATGTTTAACAAGGACTTAGAAGAACTAAAGAGCAAACAAACAGTGATGAACAACACACTAAATGAAATAAAAAATTCTCTAGAAGGGACCAATAGCAGAATAACTGAGGCAGAAGAACGGAAAAGTGACCTGGAGGATAAAATAGTGGAAATAACTATTGCAGAGCAGAATAAAGAAAATCGGAGTGAAAACAATTGAGGATAGACTCAGAGACCTCTGAGACAACATTAAACACACTAACATTCAAATTAAAAGGGTCCCAGAAGAAGAAGAGAAAAAGAAAGCGACTGAGAAAATATTTGAAGAGATTATAGTTGCAAACTTCCCTAATATGGGAAAAGAAATAGTTAATCAAATCCAGGAAGCACACAGAGTCCCATACAGGATAAATCCAAGGAGAAACACGCCAAGACACATATTAATCAAACTGTCAAAAATTAAATACAAAGAAAACATATTAAAAGCAGCAAGGGAAAAACAACGAATAACATACAAGGGAAACCCCATGAGGTTAACAGCTGATTTTTCAGCAGAAACTCTGCAAGCCAGAAGGGAGTGGCAGGGCATATTTAAAGTGATGAAAGGGAAAAACCTACAGCCAATATTACTCTATCCAGCAAGAATCTCATTCAGATTTGATGGAGAAATTAAAACCTTTACAGACAAGCAAAAGCTAAGAGAATTCAGCACCACAAAACCAGCTTTACAACAAATGCTAAAGGAACTTCTCTAGGCAGGAAACACAAGAGAAGGAAAAGACCTACAATAACAAACCCAGAACAATTAAGAAAATGGTAATAGGAACATACATATCAATAATTACCTTAAATGTAAATGGATTAAATGCTCCAACCAAAAGACATAGACTGGTTGAATGGATACAAAAACAAGACCCACATATATGCTGTCTACAAGAGACCCACTTCAGACCTAGGGACACATACAGACTGAAAGTGAGGGGATGGAAAAAGATATTCCATGCAAATGGAAATCAAAACAAAGTTTGAGTAGCAATTCTCATAACAGACAAAATAGACCTTAAAACAAACACTATTATAAGAGACAAAGAAGGACACTACATTATGATCAAGGGATCAATCCAAGAAGAAGATATAACAATTGAAAATATGCATTCACCCAACAAAGGAGCACCTCAATCTGTAAGGCAAATGCTAACAGCCATAAAAGGGGAAATCGACAGTAACACCACCATAGTAGGGGACTTTAACACCCCACTTTCACCAATGGACAGATCATCCAAAATGAAAATAAATAAGGAAACACAAGCTTTAAATGATACATTAAACAAGATGGACTTAATTGATATTTATAGGACATTCCATCCAAAAATAACAGAATACACATTCTTCTCAAGTGCTCATTCTCCAGGATATCATACCTTGGCTCACAAATCAAGCCTTGGTAAATTTAAGAAAATTGAAATCATATCAAGTATCTTTTCTGACCACAACTCTATGAGACTAGATATCAATTACAGGAAAAAAATTGTAAAAAATACAAACACATGGAGGATAAACAATACACTACTTAATAACCAAGAGATCACTGAAGAAATCAAAGAGGAAATCAAAAAATACCTAGAAACAATGACAATGAAAACACGATGACCCAAAACCTATGGGATGCAACAAAAGCAGTTCTAAGAGGGAAGTTTATAGCAATACAATCCTACTTAAGAAACAAGAATCATCTCAAATAAACAACCTAACTTTACACCTACAGCAATTAGAGAAAGAAGAACAAAAAAAACCCAAAGTTAGCAGAAGGAAAGAAATCATAAAGATCAGATCAGAAATAAATGAAAAAGAAATGAAGGAAACAATAGCAAAGATCAATAAAACTAAAAGCTGGTTCCTTGAGAAGATAAACAAAATTGATAAACCATTCACCAGACTCATCAAGAAAAAAAGGGAGAAGACTCAAATCAATAGAATTAGAAATGAAAAAGGAGAAGTAACAACTGACACTGCAGAAATACAAAAGATCATGAGAGATTACTACAAGCAACTCTATGCCAATAAAATGGACAATCTGGAAGAAATGAACAAATTCTTAGAAATGCACAACCTTCCAAGACTGAACCAGGAAGAAATAGACAATATGAACAGACCAATCACAAGCACTGAAATGGAAACTGTGATTAAAAATCTTCCACAAACAAAAGCCCAGACCAAATGGCTTCACAGGCAAATTCTATCAAACATTTAGAGAAGAGCTAACACCTATCTTTCTCAAACTCTCCCAAAATATAGCAGAGGGAGGAACACTCCCAAACTCATTCTACGAGGCTACCATCACCCTGACACCAAAACCAGACAAAGATGTCACAAAGAAATAAAACTACAGGCCAATATCACTGATGAACATAGATGCAAAAATCCTCAACAAAATACTAGCAAACAGAATCCAACAGCACATTAAAAGGATCATACACCATGATCAAGTGGGGTTTATTCCAGGAATGCAAGGATTCTTCAATATACGCAAATCTATCAATGTGATAAATCATATTAACAAATTGAAGGAGAAAAACCATATGATCATCTCAATAGATGCAGAGAAAGCTTTCAACAAAATTCAACACCCATTTATGATAAAAAATGCTCCAGAAAGTGGGCACAGAGAGAACTTACCTCAACATAATAAAGGCCGTATATGACAAACCCACAGACAACATCGTCCTCAATGGTGAAAAACTGAAACCATTTCCACTAAGATCAGGAAGAAGACAAGGTTGCCCACTCTCACCACTATTATTCAACATAGTTTTGGAGGTCTTAGCCACAGCAATCAGAGAAGAAAAAGAAGTAAAAGGAATCTAAATCAGAAAAGAAGAATTAGAGCTGTCACTGTTTGCAGATGACATCATACTATACATAGAGAATCCTAAAGATGCTCCCAGAAAACTGCTAGAGCTAATCAATCAATCTGGTAAAGGAGCAGGATACAAAATTAATGCACAGAAATCTCTTGCATTGCTATACACTAACGATGAAAAATCTGAAAGTGAAATTAAGAATACACTCCCAGTTACCACTGCAACAAAAAGAATAAAATACCTAGGAATAAACCTACCTAAGGAGTCAAAAGACCTGTATGCAGAAAATTATAAGACACTGATGAAAGAAATTAAAGATGATACAAACAGATGGAGAGCTATACCACGTTCTTGGATTGGAAGAATCAACATTGTGAAAATGACCATACTACCCAAAGCTATCTACAGATTCAATGCAATCCCTATCAAATTTCCAATGGCATTTTTCACTGAATTAGAACAAAAAATTTTACAATTTGTATGAAAACACAAAAGACCCCGTATAGCCAAAGCAATATTGAGAAAGAAAAACGGAGCTGGAGGAATCAGGCTCCCAGACTTCAGACTATACTACAAAGCTACAGTAATCAAGACAGTATGGTACTGGCACAAAAACAGAAATATAGATCAATGGAACAAGATAGAAAGCCCAGAGATAAACTCACGCACATATGGTCACCTTATCTTTGATAAAGGAGGCAAGAATATACAATGGAGAAAAGACAGCCTCTTCAATAGTTGGTGCTGGGAAAATTGGACAGCTACATGTAAAACAATGACATTAGAACACTCTCTAACACCATACACAAAAATAAACTCAAAATGGATTAAACACCTAAATATAAGGCCAGACACTATCAAACTCTTAGAGGAAAACATAGGCAGAACACTCTATGACATAAATCACAGCAAGATCCTTTTTGATCCACCTCCTAGAAAAATGGAAATAAAAAACAAAAATAAACAAATGGGACCTAATGAAACTTAAAAGCTTTTGCACAGCAAAGGAAAACATAAACAAGACCAAAGACAACCCTCAGAATGGGAGAAAATATTTGCAAATGAAGCGACTGACAAAGGATTAATCTCCAAAATTTACAAGCCGCTCATGCAGCTCAATATCAAAAAACAAGCAACCCAATCCAAAAATGGGCACAAGACCTAAATAGACATTTCTCCGAAGAAGATATACAGATTGCCAACAAACACATGAAAGGATGCTCAACATCACTAATCATTAGAGAAATGCAAATCACAACTACAATGAGATACCATCTTACACCGGTCAGAATGGCCATCAACAAAAAATCTACAAACAATAAATGCTGGAGAGGGTGTGGAGAAAAAGGAACCCTCTTGCACTGTTGGTGAGAATGTAAACTGCTACAGCCACTATGGAGAACAGTATGGAGGGTCCTTAAAAAACTAAAACTAGAACTACCATATGACCCAGCAATCCCACTACTGGGCATATACCCTGAGAAAACCATAATTCAAAAAGAGTCATGTACCACAATGTTACTGCAGCACTCTTTACAATAGCCAGGACATGGAAGCAACCTACGTGTCTATCGACAGATGAATGGATAAAGAAGATGTGGCACATATATACAGTGGAATATTACTCAGCCATAAAAAGAAACGAAATTGAGTTATTTGCAGTGAGGTGGATGGACCTAGAGTCCATCACAGAGGGTGAAGTAAGTCAGAGAAAAACACATACCATATGCTAACACATATATCTGGAATCTAAAACACAAAAATTGGTTCAGAAGAACCTAGGGCAGGACAGGAATAAGGACGCAGATGTAGAGAATGGACTTGAGGACATGGGGAGGGCGAAGGGTAAGCTGGGACAAAGTGAGAGAGTGGCATGGACATATATACACTACCAAATGTAAAGTAGATAGCTAGTGGGAAGCAGTCACATAGCACAGGGAGATCAGCTCGGTGCTTTGTGACCACCTAGGGGGGTGGGATAGGGAGGGTGGGATATGGAGGGTGGGAGGGAGACGCAAGAGGGAGGGGTATGGGGATATATGTATACATATAGCTGATTCACTTTGTGATACAGCAGAAACTTACACACCATTGTAAAGCAATTATACTCCAATAACGATGTTAAATAAAAAAATAAAATAAAATAAAATAGAGGGGCAAAAGACACAGAAGAGATAATAAGTACCACAGAAGGGGATAAAATATTGAATGGGAATTTTAATAACAATTTTCATGTTTCAGCCACGTTATAGATTGAGGAGTACCCCTGATAATCAATTAATTTCTTCTTTATTGACAGCCACCCATATGTGCCTCCACTGTCAGGCCACATAATCAGGATACAAGAACCATGTCCATCTGAATGAGATTAGCTAATCTACCGTGGCTATGTTATGATGTCAATCCTCATTCCCGGTAATGCTTCTATAATGCAAAGCCTAACGATTTTTATTTTCTTTAACCTGCGCAGTCTCCAGAGGTGGTGCCTCTGCTCCGGCCTCTCAAGTAAGGAAAACAGTGTGGTTTGGAGGTCAGCACATCAGGTTAGAAAGCAGCTGTGCTGCCAAAGTGCTTAAGATTCTTTTGAAAGTGACTTTAGTTTGAGTGTCAGAAAAAATAAAATCAAAGGTACTGGTAGTCCTCACCCACGCGCTAAATATAGAGTTTCCTAAGTTAGTCAAACACAGATCTAAGAGCTGGTTTATCTTGAGGTTAATCTCCAATGAGAAGTTAATGTTTAATTAATTTTAGTCAAGTTAAGAGGTGGTAGATATGCTCCTTTTTGTTTAATTAAAATTAAATTACAGAGATCATTCATTCACTCATTTACTCACTTTGCAAATATTTGTTTAACCATCTAAAGCCTTCTTTTTTAAACTAAAGCAAAATTCATTAGCCAATTCCATGTTGCATTAATTTTCTTAATTTTAAACATTTACCTAATTCCATAGTGATATCACTCTTGCCTTGAGTATTTGAGGAACTTTACAACAAAAATATTTGCCACCTGTAACCATGTTCTATTTAGCAACAATGCCAAATCAGTGCCTCTGGAATTCTAAATGACTTTGACATAATGAAGCAGAATTATAGATTATTTCATCTTTAGGCTGGAAAACTTTCATCAACTAACAAATAGTCTTTGTCCTTCAATCGGTAATTTAATCCTCATTACGGCCTAGTTATTTTTTCGTTCCTCAAGACCAGTGGCTCTCAGCCTTGCCTGTACTTTGGAATCACCTGGACAACTTTAAAAGTTACTGATACCTTGTGTTCACTCCTGGAGAGACTGATTTAATTAGTCTGGGGTCAGGTCAGATTTTAAGTACCCTACATGTTTCAAATGTGCAACCACCACTCTAAACTATGATTCAACACCTCTCATGGCTACTGAGTAAAGTTCAGAATCCTGAACATGGTTTGTGGTTGCCCTCAGAGATCTGGCCTCCACTTCTATCTCTCCCCCTTCTCCCAGCCCCTCAGCAGTGTGCTTTCCAAGTGGCAGGTATTCAAACCTCCATTCAGTTCCTATACTGGTCTTAGATAAATAAGCACCAAGTTCCTTTGCTGGAACACTCTTCCCCACCTCTTTCTCTGGCCACTTTCTACTGGTCTTTAGTTTGGGTTGAAGTGTCACTTCCTTAAGTAGAACATGTTGACCCTACGCTATGACTTTCATCCTGAAACAGGCTTCCCTGCCACACCTAACACCTGACATGATCCTCATGGAAACTGCAGGGGTGCTGAGGACAGGAATCATGCCAGCGTGGTATCTGGTACATAATAGGAGCTCAGTCACTCTGTGTTACTGAATCCATCAGGGGCCAGTCAGGAACAAGAAACCACACCAGGAATATGAACAGGAAAAGAATTTATATAAAATATTCTTAACTAGTGAAAAGTAACTATTAAATGGGCTAACGAGGACTCATAGCAAATGTTGGGAGCAGTTACAACCCTAGGTGCAAGCCAGTACCCCCGGAAAGAAACTCCAAAATACGGAGGAGCGCCAACTCACTCTTGAGGCTGAGATTTAGACCTCGTGGGAGAGGGTCCAACTGCGGCCTGCTGAATAGCAGAGAACTTCACTGGGTGCTGTGGGCCGGAGCGGAGCTGCAGGAGGTCAAGTGGTAGAGTTTGGTGAAGTTCATGGGGGTGCCATGGGGTAAAGCTGGTCCCTTGGAAGCTGCCCACGGGAGCGCCGATAGACTGCAGTTGGTGTGCGGGAAGCCTTCTACCAAGTGCAGGAGAATATAATTGGAAATAAAAACCACTGGACCACCCACTCACCGCTAGCAGCTGGGCAGCTGAAGGAAGAAGAGCAAAGCGCACAGGAAAAGCCTCATTCTCTGCTCTGCCGCGGTGTTCCTCTAGCCCCCTCTATTGACAAAACCTAACACTGAACCAGCTCTCAAAGGTGAAGTGTTTAGTGTTCACACAAAATCACAAAGAGCAGCAGATCTGGAGCCAAGAGGCAATCATCTGACAGCTAGCACTGTTATTTATAAATAGATACATACATACGTACAGACATAGAAATATAAAGATATAAATAAATATCTCCAGTGCAAACAAAGAAAATATGAATCCCTTCACAAAGGTAAGAACCAACAGTATTCTTAAAAGGAAAGATGAAAGCTTGATACTCACTTTCTCTTACTACATTTCTTATTATTCCTTCTTTTCTCCTATTCGCAGTTCAAAGCCCATCCCATACTGATGACTGCCATTTCATCTACCCCTATTACAGCTGTACCTCTCTCTCCATAAATCTGAAAAGCCATGCAACTTGAACGAAGGCAAATCTTAGATTAGAAATTTGGTGGTTTTGTTTATCTGCAATATGATCATTAAATCCCTTCAATTCCACTTTTCAGGAGATTCTGGTAGCTATCTGCAAGCAGTGAGACAGTATAAACCAGAGAAAATAAATTAATCAGGATATTGCTTGTCTTACTTTCATATCATTAAGGATGTTTGAGTGCCAAATGAAAGCTTTGATGCAAAAATTAGAGCACAGTATTGCAAGATTCTTTTGATCCTTCATCTGTGCTTGTAACTTCTATGGAACATCAACTGTGGCAAAGAATCATTAGCCTTCTGCTATATTTAAACTTCTGGTTTATTTAATAAGCAGATAGTGAAAATAAAATGCACATAGCAGAAAGATGCTCTTTAGCTGGTGTCAGGGACTGAATAAATAACCATCAATCCTAGCCTGTCCTTTCTTACCTCAAGTTAAGTACTTGACTCAGAATCAAGTGACTTTCTGAAAGCAATTAAATTACCTTAAAAATACTCATGCATTTCTGGGAGTATAATTAACGGCACATTACTTTTGGAAACCTTTCTGAAGAACAATTAAACACACCTAGAGTCTGTCATACAGAGTGAAGTAAGTCAGAAAGAGAAAAACAAATACCGTATGCTAACACACATATATGGAATTTAAGAAAAAAAAAAAGTCATGAAGTACCTAGGGGTAAGATGGGAACAAAGACACAGACCTCCTAGAGAATGGACTTGAGGATGTGCGGAGGGGGAAGGGTAAGCTGTGACAAAGTGAGAGAGTGACATGGACACATATACACTACCAAACGTAAAATAGATAGCTAGTGGGAAGCAGCCGTATAGCACAGGAAGATCAGCTAGGTGGTTTGTGACCATCTAGAGGGGTGGGATAGGGAGGGTGGGAGGGAGGGAGACGCAAGAGGGAAGAGATATGGGAACATATGTATACGTATAACTGATTCACTTTGTTATAAAGCAGAAACTAACACACATTGTAAAGCAATTATACTCCAATAAAGATGTTAAAAAAATTAAACAATATGCATAAATAAGGAAATAACCTGATATATAGAAAAAGCTTTATTCTAAAGATATCTGCCATGCAAGATTTATAAGCTACTCCCATCCCAGCAAAGAAAGCAAATGACTAACAAGAGGAGAACTGTGGTACCATCTCATGATAGACAGCCATGCAAGCATTAAGAATGTTATGTAAATGGCTTTGAAACAACACAAGGAAATGATTATTTTATAATAATCTTGTGTTAAATGACAGAAAGTGGATACAAAATCATGTCCCATCACAACTAAAAAGTTCATGGGAGAAAGCCTGGAAGGCTAGGATAATTTTCTAGAAGTAGAAAGACGAGATAAAAAAAAATGAAGTAAATTAAAAATTTTGGTAGATTGCCGGACTGTCCTCCCAAAAGATGTGTACTACATTTACTTTTCCACTAACAATGTTGCTTTAAAGCTTTCTGAGTCCAGTCAGAGATAGCACCAATACTTAGATAAATTGCATGAGGACAGTATACTTATCTATTTTGTATATAGCTCCCATATTTCCTGAGAGCTAAAAGATCATGCTTGGGATAACAAGCTGTGTTTAATTCAGCCAATCACTGTATTCAGTTGAGCCAATATATGAACAAATTGCTAAATGAGAAGCTGTGGGGGACACAAAATTCAATCAGAACTGAATTCTACCCTTAAATAACTTAGTCTCATACTCATTAATAACTATGAAACTAGGTAGATAAGTATCACCCAGGGAGGCAAGGAGACTATTATTTGGGGAGTGACTAGACAGGCAGTGGGTAGTGGCCACTCCGGAGGGGATCCTGGAAAATCTCTCGCTGGAAAGGCAAAGGAAATCATGGCAGAGCCTGAAGGGTGCAGTTCTACATTCTCTTTTTTTTTTGAAACTGATACTCCTCCTCCAGAGACATTCAAATTCTGGAATACTTTCCACTGCCCACCTTTCTATCAGAAGATGACATAGGCTTCACAAGATTACATTTACTGAGCAACTATCAGACTCCAGACAGGGTACTTGATTCTAGGAATACACACATGAAAATAAAAAGATGATACAATAAGATGTTAAAAAAAACAAAATGTTCCTCATCTTAAGGTGTTTACACTGACACTCTAGTGAAAGAAAAAGCCAAATAATCAGAAATCAAAATTCGGTCTGAGTAAATATCTAAGAATGGAAGAGCTGAATCGCACGGTAGAGGTCCGTTTAACTTTTTAAGAAATGTCCAAACTGCTTTCTAATCACTGTGTAGTAATATCTTGTTTTGATTTAAATTTTCTCTAATGACCAGTGACGTTGAGCATCGTCTCACGTGCTTTTCCGTGGGCTTATTTGTCATCTCCATATCTTACTCTGTTCAAATCTTTTTTTCATTCTTTATTGGTTTATTTTCCTACTACTGAGTTTTAAGGGGTCTTTATCTATTCTGGATAAAAGTCCTTTTTCAGATATGCTTTGCAATTATCTTCTCCTCATCCATGGCTCATCATTCTTTTAACATGTACATGAATGTTCACAGCAGCTTTACTTGTACCAGAATAGAAACAGTACAAATGTTAACAGGTGAATGGATAACAGGTTAACATTAACAGGTGAATGGATAAACAAATTGTGGTATATCCATACAATGAATACTCAGCAATAAAAAGTAATAAAATATTAATACACACATTGATGAATCTCAAAATAATTATGCTGAAAGAAGCCAAATTTAAAAAAAAACAATAAGCCATAGTAAATGATTCTATTTATATAAAACTCTCAAAAATTTGAACTAGTCTACAGTGACAGAAGGCAGATCAGTGGGTGCTTGGGGAGGCCAGGGTTGGGCAGGGAGGGACTCTGCCAGGAGGGATTCCAAAGGGGCCTCACGGAAGTATTGGAAGGGATGGATGTGTTGATTAACATAATTATGGAGATGGTTTACAGGACATTCAGACAGCAAAACTTAGACTGTACAAGTTAAATAGGTACACCCGTTGTATCTCAAAACTATTAAAACGCAATGTGGGAAATGCGACAATATAGTCATCACAAGTTGTTAAAGAAGCTCAGAGAAAGGGCACCTACTCTTAACTCACGGGTCCGAGGAGGCTTCCGAAAAGAAAGACACCCAAGCGGAGCCCTGCAGAAAGGAGTAGGATAGGAAGATCGTGCGTGCCACCGCTCCACACCCTGAGCTCCAACAGACCTTATCTGCATTCACAGCATTCTGTCCACTTGAGTCTACATGTCAAATTTCCAAAAAAGTACTAAGCACGGAATGCTCGTTTAATAGTATTGGGATGAGAGGTAAAATGTATCTGTCATCCCGACAATAGGAATTATTCTGGTAAAGAAGGCATTCGAGGATCTTAAAATATTCTGTTTCAGTTCTGGCTCTCACTTTTCCCATCACAAAACCTAAGCTGGTTGATCACAGGGATCGCAACTGCTTCTAGGGACTCCACAAACAGCACCTCGTCAGGTTGGGTTTCCTGGTGGAGCCTAAAGCGGGAATTCTCCCACAAGTCACTGATGGAGGGTACCCTTAGGAGACAGGGAGCAGGGGAGCAGGGCAGGGAGGGAGAGCAACTGAGCAAAGACGGCTTCAGCGGGAGCCCTGTATTAGCCTCAACCCACAGGAATTCTGGAGCAAACACTGCACAGCAAAGTCCCTCTTACCTTTGTATCCTGGGTTAACCAGTCACTGGCTGAGGGCTGAGGGCTGAGGGGTGTGTGTGTTGGGAGGGGACATGGGTCTGGAAGGGCAGTAACTTTCCCAGCAAGATGGCAGAGGGAGAAGGGGGTCTGTGAGCTGTTAGAAACCACCACTGAGGGCAGCTGGGGGAGGGGAACCAGCCTGAAAGGGGAGATCTGAGCTGGACACCAAGCTTTTACCATAGAAACTCACTCTTTTTCCCTTTCTTCTCATATTCTCATCACTACACTTTAGAACAGGGATTCTCAATTTAAATGCCTACAGGAAGAGGCATGGAAATGAAGGAGATGGCTGTAGGTACAGAGAAATATTTCTCTACTGTAAGAATTAAAAATACTCTGCCATCATAAATAAGACTCAGGTGAACTTGGCATCAGGGAGAGAGTAGGGAGAGGTAGAGACTGGTTAGCTGGAGAGCAAACTCAGCCCTGGCCTGTGTTTTCATGTAGGAATCCAGCATTGGTAGGTCTCCCAAGTGTTTATGAAAAGCCAACAATCTTTATTTTAATGTAAAATGTCCCCAATTTCTGACTGTTGACCCCAATTAATAAAAATTATAATCATCTAAAAAACATTGTTTCCAGGTCAGAGTTGACCCATGGGTAACCAATATGCAACCTCAACTTTAGGAAAATAATAAAAATATAGGTTACCCTCCACAAACTTTCCCACAATTTTGGAGTCCAAAATTAATAAGCAGGCAGCAACAGCCAGACATCCTTATTCTACTGCATTATAGAAATCTAAAAATCAGATATAATGGAATATAAAATGGAGACAAAATATTAGGAAAAGAAAAGACCCAAAGTACACCAGAAACTATCTGCTCACTCAAGGGAAAGTCACAGAGCCAGGCAAGCTAAGTTTATGGTGGGATAGGAGACCTCTCTGAGAATCAGATTAAAGCCATAGAACTTCTTCTCAGAAACATATGCATAATATGTGGACATGCGCACATACACATTTGCATGCAATTCCTGAGGGTCTGTGGACGCTCTGAAACCCATGGGTGGACCCCAACTTAAGAGCTCCTGCCACGAGGCAGGGAGGAATAAGACAGAAAAGATGGATCAAGGTGCATCACAGAGGAAAGGAACGGCAGTTTTTTCTACTTCTCCTCACAAAGAAAGGCATGAACAGCTGGTTTCAAAAAGCTTCCAGGGGGCTTCCCTGGTGGCGCAGTGGTTGAGAGTCCGCCTGCCGATGCAGGGGACACGGGTTCGTGCCCCGGTCTGGGAAGATCCCACATGCCGCGGAGCGGCTGGGCCCGTGAGCCATGGCCGCTGAGCCTGCGCGTCCGGAGCCTGTGCTCCGCAACGGGAGAGGCCACAACAGTGAGAGGTCCGCGTACCGCCAAAAAAAAAAAAAAAAGCTTCCAGGAACGTAAGCCCCCTCTGAAGACACGTTGTCACAAATGGTGAAGATGCTGAAGAATGAGGACAGTGAAGCACCATGGCTGACACACTCAGGGGAGGCCAGGGGAGGGTGACTCCTAGAGGTCCAGGCTTCCAACCTCACCAGTGAAGGAAGGACATTCCCGGCTGGTATTTAATAGCGTGGGGAGTTCTGCTTCTTTATGAAGTTGCTGATTTGATGCTTACTTTATTTCCAAAAGTTAAATAATTCAACTCAAATAAATTCTTCGTTAAGATATATTGTTAGGAGTAAGGAGAGAGGAGTCTGGGTCAGCCCCAGCCATGTCTGTAATGTGACACCGATGCTACACTCAGAGGTCACCCTGGCCACCCTGCAAGAGTCACTAATCGATACAGAGCAAAGGCTGCTACCAAGCCCGATTCCAAAATCTAGAGCCTGTGTGCACCCTCCCTGGAGACAGAGCAGCGAAACACATCTGATGCAACTCTGCCACTCACTGGCCATTACTCTGGATTTTTCCATGCCTCAATTTTCTATTCTGTAAAATGCAGCGACAGAGACCATAGAACAACAAGTATTTATTCAGTGCAAGGCACAGAGCCCTGGAGAAAGAAAAAAAGGCTGCCTTCCTTCCATGCCAGGGAAATGCACCAAGGCTTGGTTGAATCTGCTGGGAAGGCGGTGGTGTGACCTGGCTGCTTAGCAAACAGGCCGCTGCCAGTGATGTTGGATGGGGCTTCGCTTGGGTCAGGTTACCTCACATCAGTCCCTCCCCTTTAAATGTAGGAAGTAAAGCCCTCCTTCTTTTATTTTTAGAGAAAAAGGGACTCTTCCTCACTATTTGGTGTGTCCTCATTCAGACCCAAACATATAGATTTCCTCAGGCTCTTTAACTGCAGAAGCAATTTTAAACTCTGTCAACAGTGACCTAGTTAACCCTGATGGTGTTAATTTGCACAGCCCTCTACTTAAGTGTTTCATTTGCATTAAACAGTGGCTTATTCAAGTCCTACCATGGTCTGCTCGGAAGACACACTTTCTTACCAGCGATGACCTGTGTGGTATGCAGGCGAGCTCTTGAAGATGAACTGAAATCCCTCAGGAGGTGGAATAATGTAGTTTAAAGAAGCCCACATCCCACACATCTGCCTGTATCCAGAGGGCCAGAGCCATTAAGGAACATGCAATTCACACTGTGTTTCAATATTGCTGTGCTTCTAGATTGCTTCCCAGTAAATACAACTGACAGTCACCTGTAACTGATTACCCTGCGGGTCCAGCAGCTCCTATTGTTTTTATAGACAATGAAACTGAGAACTCGATTCTCAACAACCTCCCAGGTCTCTTAGAGGCTATTTCATAAAATTAAAGTTTTTCTCCTATAAAAAACTTTTCCCCCAAAAGTACAAGGGTCTGAATCAAGCCCAGCTTGGCGACTGACCCAGAGGCATTGGGCTTTGTGTGTTCTGACTGCTTAATGAGCTAGTGAAGATAAAGTAACATTTCTTGAGCACTTACTACAGACAAGTCCATGTCCTGGGGGCTTTATAAATATATATATGTATATATATACATAGATGACCTTGTCCAGTTTTATTCTCATATCCAGCCTCAGAGAAAGGTGCTGCCGTCGACATCTCGTGGCACAATGAAGCAATTACCTATCATCGAGCTAGTTAGAAAGAGCACAAGTTCAGGGGCATGCTACTTGCCATGTGACCTAAGGCTGAGAAGCAGTTTCCTCACACCTAATACGGAGAAATGAAAGATGCACTGGAGTAGGATTAGTTTAGCTCATGGATGCAGAAGCACGTTGTCAGGCACATATAGCTCCTTTCTCAGAGATCTCTCTTTCTAGAACTCATGGGCTGTGTACGGGTGCACACAGGACACGTGAGTCTGAAACCACTGTGCAGAAATTCTCATCCGTGACTGCCGAAAACAAAAGACCTGGGCAGGTTCTTCTTTGGGTCACTTTTCACTCTCACTTTTCTTCTATATTCTTACCCTCCCCTTTTCTCTCTCCCCATCTCTACTCTTCTACTTTTCTCCTTTCCCCATCAAATGCTTCCTCCTTCCAGACAAAGATGCTTTGGGGACAAAGAATCTCCCCCAGTTGGAGACTCTCTGTCCCCAGAGCATCTTGCGGACCTCCACAATCCAAAGCCGGAGGGACCTCCTGCCATCATGACACCCACGAGAGGCGGGTGGGCCTTGTGAAAGGCTGGACCGCTGTTACATACAGAGACTTACTGTTGGCAAAATGCTTGGCAGCATTCTTGTTTCTCTGGAACCACTTCACAGCATGTGTATAATAGCCCGTTGAAGAATGGACCCTACTGATTTGACAGCAAGGTGTCATATATACATGATCCCTCCTTGTCCATTCAAAGACCATGAAGACCAGAATAGTCCTGATACCCTGAGGGCAGCCGGTAATCACACACGTGACTTCATCTGGTTCCACTCAATTACTGCCAGCACTTGTTTCTCTGAGTATTGACATGCAATTTTCTATGCCTGTTTTCCCTTCTTGGTCTTTGTCTACTTATTGGCTAGAAAATCGATGTATGCACTCTATTCTTACACCTCATGAATCTGAGAAAATTGAGGGAACTAACACTTCTGTGGCACAATTCCCTTAAAAGCTGAAAGGTCTAGCTGCAATCAAAGCACATCGTTTACCGAGGCCTTATTTCCATTTCCCTCAAATGTAAGAGCAACAGTGGTGGGGCGCATACATGGAGTGGCTTCTGCGTGTCAGGCACTGGGCTAGGTCATTTTCACAACCACCCTGAGAGGCTGATGATATTACCCTTATTCTATAGATGAGGAAACTGAGACTAAGCTGCCTTGTCAAAAACGTATATAAATTGAATTGGAATGAAATATCTTCTAAGGAGCGGATACACGAGGTATTACGGTGGAAAGATCATGGGCCTCAGACCAGATAAACCTGAGTTTAAATGCCAAGCACCCACCAACTGGAAAGTTGCTTCACCTGAAACTGAAGGCTCAGTTTTCTCATCCCTAAAATGGGAATAATAAATCCTATTATACAGGGATTATTGCAGGAGCCATTGTGGGACTAAGTAAACTAATATATGGAATAGAGTCTGGACCATAATAAAACCTCTGCAAGTGTGTATTACCTCCCCACTCTCATGATTGCCATGAGCACACACAGAGAATATGAGATGCCACATGTATTTATATATATATATATGAGATGCCATATTTTTTTTTCCAGACATTTTGGCTGTGTTATCACATAATCCAGCCAGCTGGCCTTCCAGAGTAATGCTCATGGCCATGTGCTACCCAATTTTTAAAATATGTATTTATTACCCAGACACCCTCTAGGGCCATTACCGTCTCATGGAAATCTATCTCAGTTCACAGACCATTGACCCAAGTAATGATTAAAAGCTAATAAGAATGTGTTTTGTCAATTCTGTTGTCATGCATGAGTACGACATCTTTGCGCTACAAATCTTATTGCAACATTTTTTCTAACTCATTACATATTTCTGCAGTAGATTTTTAACTTACTTCTGTGGTGGTTTTTTGTTTAAGAGTGAGAGTGAGTCAATGCCAATAACCCATCTCCCTGCAGAGATTCTGCTTGTCTGCCTGAACCGTCCCCAATCCACATGAGTCCTGCACTGAGGTGTTCCCCGGGCTGAGTCTGTAGGTCCCTGGCGCATTCACACCGTTGAAAATAACAGCTTAAAATAGGAATGCTGACACCACCTTAACTCCAACAGCACAAATGCAGGGCTGTAATTTTCTATGCTACTTAATCTCCTGGTACAAAAATCTGTGGCTCAAGGGAATTCTTCATCCAGTCCAGAGGTAAAAACAAAAAAGAACAAAAAAAACAGCCCCTCAAGGATGTAATGAGTTAACCAAGCAGTTAGCATGTAGTTGGATTTTGTGGCTCTTATCAACCACATTAACCCCAGGGCTCTCCAAGGCTAATATCTTTAGTTGTGCTGTTTTCTGCTTGCTGTCTCCAGACCACTAACCTTATTTCTCGGTAGGGGAATGGAAAGCTCTGTTCTTTGCAAATCTCCCTCTGATTTCCATTCTTTTGGGTGGAGCTAACCCTTTGGTATCCAAGGTCAAATGAGCTAAACCCCTTCTAGAGGAGCTTACTTCTGACTGACACGGTAAGGGGCTACTCTTTTTAGCAGATGCTTGCATCGGCATCATTAAAACACCACTCCATCATTTGAAACGCAACTTTCTTCTCTAAGCCATTTTGTGGGCCTCAGAAGAGACACATGGAGCGGCAGCGCCACCTGCTGGTTCTCCCTGCACCGTTTTTGCAGCAATGTTGTCTTAGGGCCTCTGCTTTTACTTTAGAGAACGAAGTCGGCTCACTTTGGGATTCTGTCACTTACAAGAGGGTCAAAAGCTGGAATACCTTTAACCTCCTCTTTTTTAGCCCCCTTCCCAATGATATGCTTTATCTTTAGGGACTAAATTTTGAGACGGGGTGGGGGGAATGGGAAAGCCAAAATTGGGAATATACGAAAAGTTTCTTGTCGATTCCCAATGGCATCTTCTCCAAGCCCCGGTGGGTGTTCCTGTTCAACTTGATGTGTGTCATGTTGGCTGATCGGAGGCCTATGTGCATAGTCGACACTGTGGCATATGGACAGCTTCTGCTTCTGTATCAGAGTGGGAAAACAAAGGTCCAGTAAGTGATTTTTACCTGACGCAGGTAAATATAATGTCATGACAAAATGCCTCCAAACAGGAAATGCATGTGACACAATGGATGGCTTAAATGATCAACTGGACCAGTGGGCTGGTGTTGCCTAGGGGGCCACAAATCTAACTCTGAGGGCATGTGTAGAAAAGCTCTGCTCCCTAGAGAAAAAGAACTGACATTTATGGATGCAAGGTGCCTTGGTGTACATATGCTGTCCCATTTAATTCCACCAACTAAACAATGAGGCAGGCATCATTACCTCCATTTACAGATGAGGAAACTGAGATTCCAGAGATTAAGCCCTTATCCAAGGCAGCAAGCCAGCAAGTGCTAATCTTGGAATACAAATCCCCATCTGTCTGGATTCAAACCTTGTGTTCTCAACAGCACAAATATGCCCTCATGCCCGGTTGGCTGTCTTGAAAATGGCTTCCCTAGTCGCAAAAGGAGACACATGAGGAGGGATGAAGCATCTTTCAAAAGCCGTCTAATTTTTCAGAAACGACTCCATGGACCCGATCTCAGATGATAAATAGCATCACCTTCATCAGTGACAGAAAAAAAGAAAAGCATTAAATGTCAGCTACAGCAAAGGAAGTTATAATGTGCCTTTCACAGAGGAAAAACTACAGTGAATTCCAAGACCCACAATGAGGCCATTTTGCCCTACCTGCTCTCACTCAGGGGACCACATTATATGATTCTCATGTCGAGAAAAATAAAGAAAAACATGTTCTACTTCTTAAGGTTTTGAAGGTACTTATTGCTCTACAAGACTACAAATCAATTATTTCTTGCAGACTATACATAAACCCACGTGGAAATCAGAATCGTCCCCACTACCGCATTCAAACAGCTCTTTCAAAATCACCAAGGACCGCCACCCGTCAGATACAATGGTCAGTCTGTTCGCAACAGTTCAGAGAGGAGAAATGACCCCCAAGTCATAATGGGCAAGGCCAGGACTAGGCCTCGCCCCACCCCCGCCTCTTGGGGCAGAGCACTGTCTGTGACAGCAAGCCTGCTTCTGGGTACCTCACTGCACTCTCTCCGTTACATTTTAGATATATTTTCTAGCTTTTTATATTACAAATACATATATAAACATTAAAATTGCATGTAGTAAAAGATGGGTACAGACATAAAACCACCCGAATCCCACCACTCAGAGATGACCATTGTTAACTCCTCGGTGTATTTCCTTTGTGGGGAGGGCTGGGGGGAGAAGAGAATTTTTTTTATTTTTCTATTTGGGATTTTCCTCATACGTGTATATGTATTCTGAACATATGCATATATACATATTAATATGTCATTAGCATACATATCAACACGGAGTAAACGTTTTCGACTTAACAGCTAACATGACAATTCATGTCAAGGAAAGGAGAAACTTGGAAAAAATAAAATCTTACTAAGTCCTTGGGTGGGAAATAAGCCCTCACCTCCCCCTTTCTAACTAACGACTAAGGGTTAGCTGACACCAAGGCTCATAGGAGGAAGGAAAATTGTAAAACCGAAGGAAGAACTTGGAGCTTCCGAAGGTAATTCAGGGAGTAGGCAATGGCAGGAAAAGATGGACAGGGAGAAGATAGGAAACTCACTCAGTGTGAGGACAGAAAACTATACCGTACACCAAGACCAACCAAAACTTTCCCCCTAAGTCTAGTAAACTCATCGGCAATGGCATGAGTTTGGGGCTGAAACTGGGTAAGGGGATGACAAGACACACTTGAGGTGTAGCAGAAATTCAGAGGAGGGCTTAGGACTTCCACAGTCTAAGCCTTGGGAGATTCAAGGCAATTTAATTCAGACCACAAAAGTTACAAGAACCCCAGCCAACGCCTGAGTTACACAGGGCTGAGCTTATACAATTTTGTCAGGTTTTCCGTGCTCTCGTCCCCCAGTGTGGAGTGGTTGATTGCTGTTTGACTACCTGCCTTCACAAGCCTTCTCAGAGATTCTAAAGACTGTCCCACCTTGCTCTTCTCTCCTGTATGAAGGTCTGATGGCTCTGGTCTAGGACAGGGACCACCATGGGACTGGCAGAGACAATGGGTGGGCTTGCACAAAGCAGCCAAGTGTGCAACAGGGTGAACTGTACACTAATCTCCTCTGACAGCTAAACTAACTACAGCCGAGGTTGCTGCAGCTGAGGGAAAGATTTCCAAAATGTGGAAATACGTACTGTGCTATATATAGTAAATAGGTGAGCCCAATACGTAGAACTGGGAACCCAGAACTTTTTAAATATATCACAATCTCAGGAGAGACTCTCTTCCCAAGAACGAAATAATATCCAGGTCTCTTCCCATTCATCCTATGTGGGTTTGTGCAGCTGTGTCAGACGAGTCATTAACAAGTAGAAATTGACATTAAGGGTCTAAGGGCCTCTTGCAATATTTCTAATGTGAGATATTAAGAGCTTGAGTTAAGATGTGCAACAGAAAAATAAAAGGTGTATCAAAGAGGTTATGAAGGAAAACAGAACTTTATGAGTGACAATCTGTAGAATTATGGAAGAATAAGGAATGAAATATGACTTCATATTTCTTACCCTGGGAGCTGAGTATGGATAACAGAAGTAGAGAAAGAAGGGCGACTGGTTTGCACAGAGGAAGATAATAAGTGTGTTTTATTATTGTTGAGGTTCCCAGCTAAGGCAGGTGGAGCCAGTGGAAACGGCCAGAAATCAGATGGAAGGGTGGGGTTGAAGTTAAAAGTCGGGGCCAGAGCTATGGGTTTGGGAAACTTCCACGTGGGTCAGCTGAAGCCAGTCGGGTGGGTAAGGCCTCCAGGGAAGGGAGGGGAAGTCAACATGCTCTGTAACAGTTAGCTTCCTTGAAAAATTAATTCCTTTTCTCCTTTTCGAAAAGGGTTGTCAGCAAATGTCATGGAGAGGCTTAGGAGATTTTCATTTCACTTCACGTGAAAATAGTTGTGGATTTCTAGAGCGCTTGTTCAGAGAATGCAGATGATTTGATCAAAACTGCAGGAGGACAAAGGAAGAAATCTTCAAATTTAGGGCCCTGGACAAGCTTTGGATCTTCCACACACACACAAAAAGTGCCCTTTAGCAGAAGCTAAAAACGTCACTTGGTGCCCTTGTTTCTGCCCCAACCTGAAGAAAATTAAGTATGCTAGAAGGAAGGAAGTTCCTTGTTCTTTAAGCAAATGGACCTTCCCAGAACCCATGAGTCAGCTCTCTTTGACCTACAAAAAAGGCGGATAAGTGAAAAGCACAGCAGAGGTGGAAATGAAGAAGGTCAAGCATTATTGAAGCAAAGTTTTAGAGCTTATTGAGTGTTAGGAAGGCCTCTGAGAATATAGATTCAGAGTGTCTGCTTTTGGAGTTATGGGAAAAAATATATACATCTAAAAACAACAGCATGGGCAAGAGTGACTCCACCAGTGACTCTCACAATGAGCCTAATGCCTATTTTCTTATTTACAAGTACCCTTCCTGAACTTTTCATTTTTTCCTTAAAAAGTGGCTCTGCACCCCTAAATATATGTTCCAGTCATATTTCTCTCAATATGGACCCCCTGAATCAGAATCTTCGGATGGATGCTCATTAAAAGTATGGATTCTTGTAGTCCAGAGAGATCTACTCATTCTCTCTTTTTTTTTTTTTGGCTGTGTTGGGTCTTTGTTGCTGCGTGCGGGCTTTCTCTAGTTGCGGCGAGCGGGGGCTACTCTTTGTTGTGGTGCGCGGGCTTCTCATTGTGGTGGCTTCTGTTGTGCATGGGCTGCTCATTACGGTGGCTTCTCTTGTTGTGGAGCACGGGCTCTAGGCATGCGGGCTTCAGAAGTTGCAGCACGCGAGCTCAGTAGTTGCGGCACACGGGCCCCAGAGTACACAGGCTTCAGTAGTTGCGGCGCGTGGGCTCAGTAGTTAAGGTTCTCGGGCTCTAGGGCACGTGGGCTTCAGTAGTGGTGGCACACGGGCTCAGTAGTTGTGGCTCATGAGCTCTAGAGCACAGGCTCAGTAGTTGTGGCTCGTGGGCTCTAGAGCACAGGCTCAGTAGTGTGGCGCACGGGCTTAGTTGCTCCGCAGCATGTGGGATCTTCCCGGACCACGGATCGAACCTGTGTCCCCTGCATTGCCAGGCGGATTCTTAACCACTGCACCACCAGGGAAATCCCCACCAGTCTCTCTTAACAATCATTGAAATATAATTGGAATAAGGGACACAGGAAAAATGGAAAGTGGGTAAACAGTTAAATTAAATATCCATCAGAATTAGATATTTTCAACCCTGTATAGAAAAAAAAAAGTGTAACACAGCCCTCTTATCCTGGTCACATACACACACTAAGTAGGTTTGCTGAGGAATATCTGTTTCTGTTTATTTCTAAACTTACAAAGCTCAGGGCCCTTTTTATGTCACTTAAACCAAGACTTGTTTCAAATGAGGTAGGTTTTAACAAAACTATTCCCCCTCCTACATCTATGTTCCCGGTGTCAGCAAGCCATAGAGGCTGCTATTTTCCAGAACTGTCACTGTATTCTGTAACAAAGCACCCTTCCCTTTAGCTGAGCTGGACACTAGAAACCAGTCAAACTAAAGTTTTCAAAGACTCTAGGCATCTTTTTACCTTTAGCTGTGGGGTCTGACTTAAGTAATTTTCCTTCCTCCTCTTGACTGAAGCTCATTCTAAGCTTAAAGAATAGTAACTGTAATCCCGATTCTCCTTCAAAGATTCAGGAAATGATAAAAAGGGCGTCACTTGATTCTTGGGGTAATAATCCATATGTCTCAGGACCTCAGTGGATACAGAGGGATCTGGGAGTGAAGAAAACCCAGTGACTGTGCAGCAAATAGTCAACCGGATCAGCAGTAGAAACCCTGGGCTCTTCCACCAAAGCACTGCAGGAAACATTGTATCGAGGTCACTTTATTTTTTTAAAAAGAAGCATGAGCAATGTATCCTCAAAAACTTGCAAATTAATGGGAAAACTAGAAATCTCTGTCATTTTCCATTCCTCAGCTCAGGCATCACTCCTCATGAGCAGTCTTCCTTGATCTCTACCCCTGTGGTAGGCAGAATTCTAAGATGGCCTCCAAGATCCCTGCCCCCTGGTGTACACAGCTTGTATAAGCCCTTTTCCTTGAGAGTGGGCAGGACACCCTCATGGATTATGAGTATGATGGCATCTCACTCCTGTGATTAGGTTATATTATCTGGCAAAGGTGAAGGGATATTGCAGATGTCATTAAGTTGAGCATGAATTAATCAAAAGGAAGATTCTCTTGGGTGGGCCTGACTTAATCAGATGCAAGCCCTTAGAAAAGAGGGACTGGGCCCTTTCTGAAGGGAAAGAATCTTCTGGTCTTGAAGAAGTAAGCTACAATATTGTGAGAGGGTCACATAGCAAGGAACTGTGAGTGGCCTCTGGTTGCAGAAAGCAGCTTTGGGCTGACAACCAGCAAGGAAACAGAACTTAATCCTGCAACTGCAAGCAACTGAGGTTTAGACAGGCATGTGAACTTGAAAGAGGACCCTGAGCTCCAGAAAGGGGCATAGCCTATCCTATATCTTGATTACAGCCTTAGGAGAGTCTGAGCAGAGGATCTAACTAAACCGTGCCGAGACTGTTTACCCACAAAAACCATGAGATAACAAATGTGTGTCATTTTAAGCCACTAAGTTTGTGGCAACTTGTTACACAAAAATAAAAATCTAGTACAAAGTTCAATTCCAGTCTCCAAGTCTGCTATGAACAAGAATGAAAATGAAGGAAGATAGGGCCGTGGTGCAAGAGGAAGACATACGTATGGTGGACAACATGCTCAACAACTACCAGGAGACCTCAGTTCTGGTCCTGGCTCTCCACTAACTCAATGTATGACATCGGACAAATCACTTTAACTCTCTGGGTCCCACCCAGTTAACTCACATATAAAAAGGAGGAGTTGAACTAGATAAACTCTGAGACCTCTCCAGTCTCCAAGATTCTTCAAGCCTATGCAACTAAGTCCCCCACAGCATGGGCTGCTAACCTTCTGTCCACACCACACCAAATGGTAGCTTACCATCGGCTGCCATGAGCCCCCAAGAAACCGGCACTCATAAAGGACAAGCTTTTGGAAGAGTAGAGGGAAACCTGCCGTCCTTCGTCCTCTTCTAAATGTCTTCACAGTGACATGAAGAGCAAAACAGAGATACCTCCAAATCTATATAACCTAGAAAGACTCAGATCATAAAACTACCCTCAAAGACCTCAAAGAGGTCCCTCATCTCACAGCCCTCTTTAGGTCTCTGTGTACTTTCAGAATGAGGAGCATCTGATCACAATCTTCTTGCAATTATCACTTTTATGTCTCAGATCATACAATAGCTACCATTTATTGAACACCTGATATTAAAGCACTATCTCAGAGTTTTATATACATTACCTGACATTGAAGGTCACACAGCTACTAAGTGGGGGTGAGAATTCTAACCCAGGTCTATCTCGGGCTAAAGCTTGTGCTTTTCCCTCTATATGATACTTGCTCTGGTGTTTTGGCACTTACTCATACGTCCTCATCCTCTCAAGAAACGTTTTATGACCACTCATTCATATGTCACACCTTGGTTTGCCCAGGACTGAGAGGTTTCCCAGGATGCCAGACTTTCAAGGCTAAAACTTAGAAAATTCCAGGCAAACTAGGAGGAGTTAGTCACTCTAGCACCTGACCCTAGTACCTAGGGCTGGGAATGCAGAACTGGAGCCCAGCGGATATGTGGAGATCCAAGTGAAAAGCTTTCTCTGAGAGTCAAACACTTATTTCACTTCTTGGGCACAGTCCCACGGGAGGGACCTAAGCAGAGTTTGTCCATGCAGCCTCTTAAAAGAACCATGCACGAGACTCTAAATTACAGACCCATCTGTCTGCTGCAAAGTCTCCCAAAACCTGGGTACTAGGTTTTCTCAGACTTCTGCTGGCCTGCAGTCATTCAATCTACTGCTCTGCCTGAAATACCGGAGGGTATAAAGCTTAATCATTCTCCCTGTAGCCATTGCTGCTCTTTGATCCATCTGGTAACTAAATCCCCTAAGGACAACCTAGGACATTTCACAGGGTTGTTGTTGCTCTGTTATCAGACTCTAATCCCAAACCCGTTAAAGCTCTTATAGACCTAATAGCAATACCTGAACCCAGATACAGGGCTCTTGGGCTTCTCTGGGAATTCCTAACTCTGTACACGGGCGACAAGAAAAAAAGGCAGTGAAGGCTATAGACTGGGGATATATTTTCTCTAAAATGTATATCCTTAGTCATGTGAAATCTGATCCTGATCACTCTGCTTCTAACTTGGAACTTACCTTTGGGGTCCAGTGTTGAGATGGGCTGGACTTTGGGGTCTTTGGCCATGGTAAACCATAAGGCCAGCATCTCCCACTGACCTGGGCCAATTTCAGGTTCCAGAAGCAGCCGAACCTCTTGACCACTTTTTAACAGAAGGAAGAATTAAGCCTTCACAGTGCTAAAACCAAAATGCTTCTTTGGGCCTGGATATTTAAGCATCCAAGCAAATTACACCCAAAAGCTCTGTTGATGACCCAACCTGGGAGCGGAGGGTCCACTCATCCTGAGATTCAGCCTGTCCAAAATGCAGTGAGATCCAGCAGCACGGAGGAGCACAGCCATGCACTATGGGTAATGGATGCCTCCTGCCTCAACTCACCTAGGCTAAAGCCATTACTGCCTGGTTTTAGGGTCTCTAATAAATAATCTCAGACCTTTTCCTCATTTGAGCATTAAATACTTTGAAAAATAAAACAAAGAATGGCAATTGAGGCTCAAAAGATCACTTTCATTATTTTTTTTAATTAATTAATTTATTTATTTTTGGCTGTGTTGGGTCTTCGTTTCTGTGCGAGGGCTTTCTCTAGTTGCGGCAAGCGGGGGCCACTCTTCGTCGCGGTGCGCGGGCCTCTCACTATCGTGGCCTTTCTTGCGGAGCACAGGCTCCAGAAGCGCAGACTCAGTAATTGTGGCTCACGGACCCAGCTGTTCCGCGGCATGTGGGATCCTCCCGGACCGGGGCTCCAACCCGTGTCCCCTGCATTGGCAGGCAGGCTCCCAACCACTGCGCCACCAGGGAAGCCCTCACTTTCATTATTGATGCAGGTCAAATTGAAGGATGTAACTTAGTGAGAAAGCCACATAGGCTAGGAAGTGAAACACAGAATTAGGCTAATTTGCACACACTTCCCAGTAGAAGTGGAGAAGACTCTCTTCTGGAAGAACAGTGGAGAATTAATATTCTCTGCAGCAAAGCTTCCCAAGGGGGAGAGGAAGGATTTGGGGGTAGAGAGAACTAGGCTACTTGCTCCTGGCTTATTCTTCCCAAACTTACCAACCAGATAAATCACTCCCCTCCCACATCTGTATGAATAAAGGGGCTGAAGGGTGGGTAGGAGTTAGATTAATTGATCTTCTTCACCTTAAAGAAAATGTCATGTCTGTACTAAGTCCAAAACTCCAGGTTAGAAGTGCCCTCGCTCCACTGAGACAAAAACACTGATTAGGATATTCAGAAAGGAAAAAGAAAACAACAAAAAAAATGTCAAGCTGTACTGGGTGGTAAAACTGTAAGTGTTCTAGGATGAAAAGGGAGGAAAGGGGAAGGGATGGCTTCTCAGATGCAGGGAGACCTCAGGTAGAATGAGAGGGATGAGAATAAAGAGCAAAAAGATGAAGAGATGATATTCTTGATAAATATAAAAGCCAACCAGAGTGGAGCAGTACAGTTTGAAGGACAGGGGAGAGTTAGAGGAGTATGGAAATGGAAGGCTTCTGCCAATCTGAGCAGCTAAGGGCTTAACGCTGGACACAACAGGAAGCCTTAGAAGTTCCTTAGCCGGAAGTAACAGGCTTACTCTGGAATGAATGCATTTGGAAACCAAAATTCCAGCCACTTAAAATGTCTGCTTAAATACATAATCATACTTTTTATCATGTGTAGAGTTTTCATATCCACACCAATCAAAATTGTGACTCGGGCTTCCCTGGTGGCGCAGTGGTTGAGAGTCCGCCTGCCGATGCAGGGGATGCGGGTTCGTGCCCTGGTCCGGGAAGATCCCACATGCCACGGAGCGGCTGGGCCCGTGAGCCATGGCCGCTGAGCCTGCGCATCGAAATTGTGACTCTACTATGTATAAAAAGCAAAAATAAAATTGTTAGAAAAAAGCATTTATTATGAGACATTTCCATTTTCCAAGGAAATTAACACTTCTGGCAGGGCCGAGCTTTTCCACTTGCTTCCGTGAGCAGTACAAGGCCACCGATGGTGCTTGGCAGGTGTTCCTTGAGGAAGGTCCCTCTGGCAGATGTTCAGAGTGGCTCCGATGAGAAGCAGCAGCAGCAGAGAAAGAGCCGTCTCCAAAGACAGCTGAAGATGCTCTTTGGGTACAGAGCTCTTGAGAATCCCTCAGGACATACTTGAGGGTTGGCCAAAATCTCCCAGGCACAGTTTACAAGGCCAAAATTTCAGAGAAAATCCTGAGGCATGAAGCATTTTATAAATTCTACCTTCTTTAGTCAATTTTATGGGACCTTTTTCAAGTTGGGAGTACTGCCACCTTCTCCCTCTAGCTGAGGCAAGAAAAATGAGTCCTCAGAAGCCTCAGTTGCTCCTGTCATCTTGCAGCCCAGTCCCTCTCCCACGGCCCCTTTTTTCAGCGTGCAGAATCTTCCCACCTTTTCCCCATTTCTCCCCTTCATAACCTACCTCAGCCCCTGGGAGGCTGGGGAGATGAAGGTTTCTGTAAAGAGCTTTCCAGAACCCCAGAAATCACCCCAAGGACAATAAGGTCCTGACCCCACCTGTGGCTGCCATCACTTCCTGTCATGCAGTTGGCTTGGCCTCTGGCTGTCTCACCCAGAGGCTGCACTTCTCTTCTCTGCCCCAGGGCAGGAACCTGCCTCTGACAGGGCAACTGCATCCCAGCAGAGCTGCAATACGCACCTGGCCCTTTTGCTTTGAACTTCTCAGAGTCTGCATGAATGCCTGAGGATACCTCTGCCCTGCAGGCCTGCAGGGCTGCGCTGAGCGAGAGAGTCTCAGCTTTGCCTGTTGGAAGCGAGATCACAGACGGTGGGGGGAGGGTGGGGAGAATGCGCTCTACAGGCACACTCCAGGCTACTGCAGAGCACCCGGGGGCCAGCTTCACCCATCCACTCAAGCAACAAATCTAGCAAAGCACTCAGCTAGATGGGGCATAAAACAGATCCTCTTTCAACACCTTTGGACACTAGAATTTGCATGTTAGAGGGACCTTGGAGGCTATCTGCCCAGATTCTTAGCTATAACAGAAATCATCTTTCCAATATGTCTGAGGGACACTGGAAAAGAGGCAGCCCATCTCCCCCACGGGCAACTCCAGCTCTTTGACAGTATGTTCCTACAGTGAAATGAAATCTATACAACAGACCAGAGACAAACCCCTATTCTCCTTGGAAAGTCCTTCCAGTATTTGCACGATTCCTTCTTGACAGTTCCCACAGGCAGCGTCAACACCGGCTGGTTGATTTACTCTCTCCTAACTAAGAACGACTTCTGGGCTTTCTCTCATCACAGTTGCAATGCTGGGGACATGCTCTGGTGTCTCAGGGTCCCCTGAGAAGTGTGGTGACTGGGTCTGTAGTGGGGTACACGGTCATCCCAGTGCACAGAAGGGCTTCTGCTGTCCCTGAATTGCTACTCTACTTCTTTCCTTGTAGCCAAGACAAGCAGGGACATCAATGGCTAAGAGAGCCAGGGTTGTGCACTGGGGCAGGTAACAAGGACTCTGGGGTCAGACTGACCAGGTTCTAACAACCACTTTGTCAGTTATTACCTATGTAACCTTGAACAACTTATAGATTCTTTCTAGTCCCGATACATCATGTGTGAAATTGGGATAATAATGCCTTCCTTATCAGGTCATTGTGAAATTATGTGAAGTACTACACGTAAAGAGCATGGCACAAATTAAGAGAACAGTTATTGGGAGCTATTATTGTTGTTAGTACTATACGAGTGTCCACGGGCCAGATTGGACTGGGGGGAAAAAAGGTCTATATTGCTTTTTATGGTTTGCTATTGGCCCTTCTTTCCAGCAGGGTCCTAGCCATCTGGATTTAAAGCTGTTCTCCCTGTTCCCCTGCTGGTGAGAAGGGAAAATAAACACAGTTCCCCTGGTGTGTTAGATTTACATCCTTGGGAGAGCTCAGTTCCTGCCAGGAATGGGTCTCCTTCTCTGCACGTTGGAGATCTTCTCTGTCTATACCAGGATCCCAGTTGCATTCACAAGGAGGAGTGGGGTTCAGACATGATGCAGAGCACAGTGGGACCAACCCTCAATGTTTCACCTTCTGCTGCTCCATATCTGCATGGCCCCCATGTGTCCTATTCATCGATGAGGTCACATCACAGCTTATCCCACTGGTACCTGTGGAATTCCCATTTCTCACCTTTAGCTACTTAGACCTAGTCCTCTGCTAATTGGTCAGAAGCGATGCTACAAATTGTTTCCTGAAATCGATGGATGTCACTGAGACACTGGGAAACATCACAGTTAGATGTCTCCCTTGTTCTGAAGTGACCCATTCCCTGAGACTTTGGGCTCCCCTGAATTTGGGGCAAGATGTAACAGGGCCAAGAAACATAAGAATTCCTGCAAGTCCCTTGTATCTATTCATCAATCACCTATGGATCTATCATCCATCTATCTAGTCACCCTGGTAGAAAATTGCTATTGTGCATTCTCCACGTCAGTCACTGGGGAAGAGGGGGTTACTGGAAAGAGGTCACTGGTTGTCTTCAGGAGGACTGGCCTCTTCTTCGCTCTGGGTCTCCTGTCAAATCCGGACGTTGTGGAGTTGAGGTGATTGACTCCGTGTCCCTGGCAGGCAACCATATCTTGTAAACTGGACTCTCTGATTGCATATCACCATATATTTACTTCCCTTTTGCTTCTCCCTGGCTTCATTAAATCTTCGCTTGGATCTGGCCTGGTTTGTTAAAGAAAGGCACATTTGTGCCACACCCCTGGCCTGAGAACCTACTGAAGGTGGTCATAATCCCCAGAAGGGTTTTGCCACCAAAGATTCAGGTTTTGTTTAGAAGTGACAGCCCTTCCTTCTGGTTTCTTCCACTTTCTTTCCTCATCTCTTCTCTAACTCATCTAAAACTTCAGTTTGGGGATGACGGATAGCATTTACTCATTCCACACCTTTTGGTTTCTTATGAATAAATTATTTTGGAGGAAATTTTCATCCTCGGAGGGTGGGGAGTGATTGTCAGGTTTCCCCTCCTTCACCCTGGAACAAGCCCTGAGCCTCTCTCCCCCTCCACGGCCTGCCTCTCTATCCTCTCTCTGCCTCAGGTCAGGGCTTTGTACTTCCCACTCGGCTTTCCGCTAAGCCTCCTAACAACATCCAGCTCTAGCTCCCCTCCACCTCTGTCCTAGGCATACCAATCCACTGCCCATCCCACTCAGGAGGCTGATGCCAGAGGGGTCCACGTCGACATCCAAATAAAGTCCACGTGCCTTCTCAAGACACACGAGGCCCTTTGTGCAAAGCTCCAGAGGTGGCTCTCATCTTCTGAACGCACACTGCTTTCTCTCTCCTGCTGTTGAAACTGGCTTTCCAAAGGCTGCCACTCGACTATGCCAACAGGCAACTCGGTCCTGCCCTAACTAAAAAAGCCCAGGGTTTGGGGGCTCTCACCAAGTCTGCAACTCACCTTTCCTTGATGGGATTCAGTGGCCTAACTCAGGAAACGGAAACTCAGCCACACATGACCCGTGTTTCCTGGCTCCCCATTTCCCACAAAAGGTCCACTCCCCTCCCCTGTATCTACTCTGGCCTCCTGCCTATGGTTGATCTTGGCCCCATCTGTGATTGTCTCCATCAGAAGAACAAATGGGTGCAAGGCTAAGGATAAAAAAGAGGGAAGAAAGGGCTTCCCTGGTGGCGCAGTGGTTGAGAGTCCGCCTGCTGATGCAGGGGACACGGGTTCGTGCCCCTGTCCGGGAGGATCCCGCATGCTGCGGAGCGGCTGGGCCCGTGAGCCATGGCCGCTGAGCCTGCGCGTCCGGAGCCTGTGCTCTGCAACGGGAGAGGCCACAGCAGTGAGAGGCCCGCGTACCAAAAAAAAAAAAAAAAAAAAGAGGGAAGAAAAAGAGAGAAGAAAAGAAAAAAGAAGCAATGTTTTCCCTTAAAAAGACAAAGGAGATCAGATGTTATTTCTGAAGTGCTTCCTACTTTGAAGACCAGTACACATCACCAAGGGTGCCAACAGAACCCCAGGCCCTAGGAGCTCAGATGAAGAGGAGAGTTTTCAGGATTATAAACCAGACTGCCTGGACCACAATCTTTCTGCACCATGAGATAAGGGTGCTTGACCCCTTGACCATCTCATGACCATTTGCATTTTCCACAAACCTGAGCAATCAGTATTTCAGTGTTTTAGGCTCCGGTGGGTGCTTTGATTCTACGCACCCTCACGGGGACTCACCAGGCTCTCAATTTCTCCCCACCCCTTCTCCCCAGATCACCTGGCTGCGTCTCATACCTCCATTGTGCTTCATCCTGGGATAATACAGACCTTCACAATCTCATCCAAAACCCTGGTCGAATCGCATCCCAGTACATTAGACCTCTGCCAGTCTTCCCTAAGCCATATTTTTAATCAGAAAACACAACTACTGATGCCAACCCCTGATGGTGGCCATCAGGCTGGCATCAAAGCCTGGCAGAGGCAAGCAGCCAGTGGGCGAGGATTTGAGAATTGGCTTGCCTGAGACCCAGGACAGGAAGGGGAAGGGCTTTTATGTTTTCTCTTACTAAACTTCAGTTTCTTTTAAAAAGGGAAGATATTAAACCAAATGATATCTAATTACCCCTCCTCTCTGTTCCCCTAGTGGGCACACACACACTGAAGCACAGAAAAAGGAAGGAATTCATTTAAATATTGTGCACTTACACATGTGCAGGCTGTGTAGAGGTAAAGACCTCTAATCCAGGGACTCTGCAGGAGCAGATTGCAGACATAAGGCCCTGAGAGCATATTTTGCACCCTCAGGAAATACAATAGCTACAACAGTCCCACCACCATGTCCACCTGCCATGCTTCCCTTCTCCCCATGCTGAGGGGCCCAGGTTCTTATCACAACCCTCTTCCTAAACAGGGGTCAACTCAGTCCACCCCACTCACGCCTATTTGAAGAAGGTGACCAGTGCTGACCTCTAGGGCAGCTTCTCTCACCTCCTCTGCTTCCAGTTGCTTCCACTTTCGACAACATTTCCTGATTGGACTGGGCACCAGCCTTTCTTAGGTTTCTTAAGGCCTAGTCTTGTCCTTGAGCTGGTGTATTCTTTTAGCCCAGAGACATATCTGACCATGACCATGGGATAACTAGAATTTGCAAAATCTCTACAAGAATTCCCACTTACATCAAGCCAGGGATAGCTTTCAGTCTCAGTGCATTCTCAAGGATATTCAAGGTCAAACACTCCAACCTCATCCATGATACTGTCCCCAGAGAAAGCTGACATCCAGCAGACCTGATATTTTCATAAGCATCTCCAAGAACAATAACAACTTCTTCCGCTGGAAAATTGCTCCTTGACCCACATTCGGTGTCTTTCTGCTGCAACTACATTTCAACACAAATATTTTCTTGGCTTTTCAAGAGATTTTGCTTTTAACTCACTGGAATTCCCCCCAATAACTGACCCCAGCCTCTTGCAAAAGAAAATAGCAAGGAGTTACTGAACAGAGTAAACAAAATCTCAATTAGGTCACCTTTATCAGGAAGTAAGAATCACTAGAAGCCACTTCCTCCTTAGCATTGTCAAAAAAACATTCTCTAGTTGCACGGACATTGTAGTAAAGAACATTGAAAAGATAAAAAATAAAATCACCTACATTCCCATCACCATCACTAAGTTTTTATTTTCATTTTCTAATCCCTGCCTATACATGAAAATAAATGCTGCCCAGTTGGATGTAGTTTTCATACAATATTTGTAGGTTTTCTTTCATTTTAGGTTATAAACATTTTTTCCACTATTGTTGCAAAGTCTTCAATTGTAACTCCTAATGGTTATAGAGCAGTCCATCGATCTGTTGAGCTTATTCCATGCTTTCCTAATATTGGACTTTTAGGCAATTTTCAGATTTTCTCCAAGACAGACAATACTGCAACGCATATCATGGCGCATAAAGCTTTGTCCCTTTATCGGATTACTTCTTTAAGAGCAATTTCCAGGAGAGAAATCCCTGTATCAAAGCATAAACCTTTCATGGCTCTTAAAATATTTTGTCATATCCCCTTCCAATCAGGCAATATTCTTGTCCCCTGCCATTGCAATTTATGAGCACAGAGTGGGGGAAATGTCTGAGTGTGAACTCTTAAAACAGATGAAAAAACTATTTCTCAAAAAAAGTAACCAAAGGTTCATACCCAAGCCCCAAACCAAGAAGGCAGTTTCAATCAGTTTCCTTCCGTTTCCTTCCTATCCTTACTGAGGCCAGATAATGCCTTTCTAACATTATACTTCATGGGTCATTCCTACACTCTCCCTCCAGGATCCAACATCAGAAAAATGATACCCACTTGCTCCTGCCACAGGCTGGACGACTCTGACCAGCACTCTGAGGGCAGTTTTTTCTAAGTCTGGGTCTTTTACGTCCTGACTTTCCAGGACTGATTACTTCCTACTACTGATTACTTCCTGCTAGGATTAGTAGATTCGTCTCCTTTCGGTCCAGACCCAGCTTCTCTTTCCAGTTGCCCAGACAACTCCATCACCTCACTGAGCCCCTGATGTCCTAAAACGGAACCGCTCTCTTTCTAGCTTCTCTAGTTTCTTCACGTCCCAATGCCTCCCCATCACCATTATTTCATAGTTTTAAGACTTAGCGGGGGAAAAAACGACCTTTCCCAAAGGAAAGAGAGGAGGAGACTGAAAGTATTATTCAAACTCTCAATAAAAGCATAAAGCAAGAAAGGTCTGAGAGGAACAATAACAAGACGCACACCCTCCCAAAGCCCCAGCCAGGAAAAAGAAATGTTTCCTTCCTTCAACAAAATTATTAAGTTTAAAGATTAGGTTTCTGTTTAATAAACGCAAGTTCACGCAGCAGAGGCAACTCCAAGCTAGTGATGTTTGCCAGATGCGAGAAGTCCCAGATACTGGACAGCCCTGGAGGATTAGCTCTAAGCATCAAGGTCACCTGAACTGAGACTCCCCACAAATGTTCTACCATCATACCCTAGCTGATGGACACACACAAAATCAAAAGCTTGCTGACATAGGAGAAGAGATGTGGCATAAGTCAGTGCTTAGGCAGTACTCAGTTTGGGGCAAAAGTCAAAGTAGACTTCTAGATGATTCTATATCATTGCGAAGACAGTGCCTAAGCTTCAAACTTCTAGACTGCAGCTATCCAGACTTGTTTTAAAAAGGGGAAAAAAAAAACAATGGTTATCTATTTTTTCTTTTCTTTTCTTTTTTTTTTTTTGCGATATGCGGGCCTCTCACTGTTGTGGCCTCTGCCGTTGCAGAGCACAGGCTCTGGACGCACAGGCTCAGCGGCCATGGCTCATGGGCCCAGCCGCTCCATGGCATGTGGGATCTTCCCGGACCTGGGCACGAACCCGTGTCCCCTGCATCAGCAGGTGGACTCTCAACCACTGCGCCACCAGGGAAGCCCCTATTTTTTCTTTTCAATTCATCTATGTTAAAAATAATGTCTTGTCTTCTTTGGTAGGATTTGACTAGAATGTGGATAAAACACACAGAAATTCATGTTCTAGGACTTGAGAGGAAGAGTAAGAAGATGCAGATGCAGATTTACAAAAAAAGGCAATTCCCAGTTAAGCATTTACTACTCTCCTCTAGCACTCAGCTCAGAATCACAACTCACTGGACAAAGACACACGATCAAGGTCAAATCTCTGCCCTCTCTGAGCAACAAGTTCAGTTTCCCTGATGCTGTAGATAAACATTGATCTCTTTAATTGAAGACTATGGAATTTCTACTTAAAGTCTAGAAACCTGCAGCTCTATTTGAGGAATTTCAGAAATATGGAAGTCAGTTTAATAGAGAAAAGTGAGGAAGTAAAGAAAAAGGAATGGGGGTGGGGGGAGGCAGTATTATTCCCTACCATGGGTCAAGCATTTCACCTTTACTATTTCACTACTAGGAAGCTGTTATTTTCACCATCAGAAAATAAGGAAAGCAAAAACAGAAAGGATAAGTGAGTTGTTAAAACCATGCAAAAATAAGTGGCGGAGCCACATTTGAACTTGGACCCAGTTTCTCCCCACCCCACGCAGCTGGATTCACATACAGAAGTCCACTGAAGTCAACACTTGAGGTAACTGCAGAAATTCTAGAACATAAGCTCCACAGAAAAATACAAGCATCAAAAGAGTATGGGTCACACACATGCTCAATAAATGTTAGCTATCCATTGTTAGCCCAATATGTTCATTTAGTAAATAAATAAATTTGGATTCCCAATTAGTTTCACTCCATTGTAATAATAGCTACTATTTATTTTGTGTTTACTCTGTGTCAGGCACCACGGTTAAGCGCTTGAAATGATTTATTTCATTTAATTTCCACAACATTTCTCTGAAGTAAAATTTATTATCCACATTTTACAAATGAAGAAAAGGAGACTCCGAAAGAGGAAAAACTTGACTCAGGTTAGAAAATCACCATGTGACAGAATTAGGTTTCAAACACAGACCTCAACCCCCATGGTCTGGGCTCTTAATCATTTCATTGTCCTGCCCTTCACCACCCCCAGTCGCCAATGAAACTCAATTGATTTATAATCCATAAATCAGAACAGGTGATGTAGATAAAGAGAAGGGGCGACGGGGTGAACTTCTTCATATAAAGTGGATCTCACCATGCAGTTACTCGGTGCAAGGTCTTAGAGACGGAAAGGGAACGGAGATAGACTTTCAACACAGGCAGACCACCTAGCACAGCCTGGGGTTCAGGTATGTCATTACTGTCTACAGTGCAAACCCTGGTGCACTGGCATTAGGCATCCTCTGTAATGTAAGGCAATGTAAGCTCTGAAAGTTTGCAGCCCATGTAGCCAGACATACACAGGAATTTGCCAAATCGGAAGGCAGAAAGCAGGATGATTTCAAAAGCATGATGCTCTCACAGGAGTTTTCAGATCCAGGTAGAAGGTGAACCCTTAGTCTCAAAGAAATGAAGTCTGAGTCCTGATGACAAATTGAAATTATAACGGAGTAACCACAGTTCAGGTATAAACAAATGGAATCAGGCAGCCATTGAGGATCTGGTCCCAGACATATCCCTGTACTACTGAAACCTTGAAATTTCTCTGAGCTGTACCAGACCCAAGGACACCACTGGCAGTATTCAGAACAACATCCGTCAGCAGCAACCTTATGGTCTCAAGGTCTCCCCTTGTTCAGACCCCCACCAATCCTTACTTAATAAGCACCCTTACTTCTTGCCAGCTCCCATTATAATTCTTGATAAAAAATTCATGCAATTAACTGTAACCTTGCAGTTTTTTGCCTTTGTAAGCCTCTCCCATTTTGTAGTGCAGTGGAACACAATTCAAGTGCCCTTGAATCTGTGTCTCCCGGGTTGCGGTCCTAACGAACCGCAAATAACGCCCTTTTTAAAATTTCAATGAGTTGTCCATTTCTGAAATGTTGGTTAACAATCCCATTGGCCAGACAGTTTCAGAACAGATGCCCTTAAAGGCATAAGAATACCAAGTTCCCAGAAAAGCGGGCTTCCATTCAGGGCAGAAGGCAGGAGGGAAGGACCGGAGGAGAGGCGTTCTGCCTTCTCAGTGAGAGAGGGACCACCTATACCTGTGCCATGGTCTGCATGTCAAATACAAACAACCTGTCTCCCCAGCCAACACGTGAGCTAGTAGAACGGAAAGATTCCCAAAGTGACAAGGTGCAGAGTAAACATGCCGTGCTACAGGGCAACACTAAAGGGTCTGCTGGAATCACTGCAAGCACAGCACACAGCCAGCCTAGCCGGGGCAGGGAAACTGCGTTGAGGGATGGACGTGATGGCAGTGTCACGATCATCGGGCAACTGAGGGACTGGAAAAGCCTATTAGACAAAGGACGGAGCGATGGCACAGAAGTGCCTCTGACAGGTGGAGTCCTTGAGGAAGAGGGACAAGCCAAAGTACAAAGGAGAAAATGTTACGGCTTCTTGCCACCCTCCCTCCTACCCCCAAATCACATCATCACACCGAAGAATGATATAAACGCGTGAAGCTCGGTACGGTTGTTCAAAAGCAAGCTGAGGCATTTGACTGAGATATAGAGAGATATATGCTAAAAAATGTAGCATGCCATGACATTTAAATTTATTAGCTGACAAACATTGTGTTGTACCATCTGCTGTTCTGCGCTAAACTTCCTGTAACTAAAGATGCACAAACCCTAGAGAATAAGCAGTAGGTAAAATAGATTCATTTTATATAATTGAACATAATTGTGCATGTAATGTTTTAACGTAATATTACTGAACAGCTGTGCAAATAATAGAGGGGTTATTCCCCATAGACCATATGCTGGCAATGAGATATGAAGGCAGCGCTCTAACCGACCAGTGAACCCGCAACCTCACTGGGATGACGTGATGGCATGCTTTAGGAAAAAAAAGTGCAGGTGAAAAGCAGAAACAGAAGCAGAGCACCAGAGAACTCAGAAGCAAAGGGGAAACGTTATTCCCCGATTCCCAGTGCAGAGAAAGGGCAGTGCCTTTGCATTTGCCATCCTTAGCTCCTGTCACCCTCTGTTCTTCCCAAGGTTAACTTTGTCTGCATGGCCTCTCTTCCTTCTCCATAATTTTTATGATGTTTTCAATATTCTCCTTTTACGACCACATGCTGACTAATCACAAGGATACACATCTCCTAGGGCTTTACATTCTGTTTTAAAATAATATGGCAGGGCTTCCCTGGTGGTGCAGTGGTTGAGAATCTGCCTGCCAATGCAGGGGACACGGGTTCGAGCCCTGGTCTGGGACCATCCCACATGCTGCGGAGCAGCCTGCCCCGTGAGCCACAATTACTGAGCCTGTGTGTCTGGAGCCTGTGCTCCGCAACAAGAGACGCTGCAATAGTGAGAGGCCCGCGCACTGCGATGAAGAGTGGCCCCTGCTCGCCGCAACTAGAGAGAGCCCTCGCACAGAAATGAAGAGCCAACACAGCCATAAATAAATAAATTTAAAAAAAAAAATTTTTTTAAAAAAAGCAAAATCTCTTTAAAAAAAATAATAATATGGCAAGTGAGCTCTTGTTTGCCTTCTCAATAAACTTTTTCAGGGATCTTCATGTAAATCATAATTTTTCTCCATTATATGGGTAGAATTTATTATTCCCACTTTAAAGATGAGAAAACTGAGGCTTGGTGTTTTAGTCAATCAACAAGTGTTTACTTAGTACCTAGTACGGGCCAAGTTCGTATAAGTCATTTGCCTATAGTGGGACAAGTACGTAATGGCAAAGCTAAGGATTAAGATGTGATGCTTTGTTCTTTATGTTAGTTCCTTTAGTGGTTCACTGCTAAACGACTTTGGACAAGCTGCTTAGTATGTCTACGACTCATGTTCAACATTTATGAAAGAGGAACAAAAAAATCACCTAATTGAAATGTATCCACATGTACCCATTTGATCAGATATAAAAATTTTTAACATCTGACCAAAATAAGTCCATAAACATCAAGTCAATGTAGTCCACCTCAGCCCTTGATTATTCTATTCATTCTATTCCACCCTTTCCTATAAAGCTTGTTACCATTTCTTTTCAAACCTGCTTTGCTATAGTGACCATTTCGAGTCTGTGAAATGAGACAAGATATATATTTTTTCTGATGTATTATGCTAAGAAGTGTCTTACCTGCAGGTTAACTATTGTAAATTGTCTCAGTATTCACTATATTATACATTTCACATTGTTCTGCCTATAATATTAAAGATTGGTCTCTTGGAAAATATTATAAAGGAATTTAACTATACATAAATATTAATAGGTGCAATAAAATAAGAACAGCATAAGAGTGTTTCAGTACTGAAAGTTAAATGCGTTGGAGCCTAAGGAAAGTCTTTTACTCTTTTTCCTTTTGTAAATGACTTTAAACTCACTTAAGATGATGAAATTATTAAAAAAAATGAAAATAACAAAATACAAAAATATATTTATTACAATATATTAAGGAGAGGAGTTACTGGCTTAGAAATCCCCCAAATGACAAAAGTATAATACTCTAGAATCGAAACAAGTCATCACAGTTACTGAAATACCGTTCTCCACAACAGTGTAATGACTTTTTTACTAACACTCCAACAAATATAATAATCTCAAAGTATTTAAAGGTTGAATGAAGGTTATGAGGAAAGAGTTACTGAAGCCAATAAATATCAAACTTGGAGCTGACATTTGGTCTCAAATCCCCAGTGTTTGCAAGAATTTCAGCACAGGTGGTAAGTACAATCACCGTATGTTCAAACTAGAGACATCTGCAGAATCAGAACCAAGAAATTGTCAACTTAAATGCATGTTCTTTTTGGGAGGGAGAGTAGTTATTTAAAAGTACAGTGAGAATAATTCAGCTTAATCCCAATTTGCTTGCAAAGCTAAAGATTAACCCAATCTGTCAAGTGGAGTTCTGATCAATGAGTCTCTTTTCTAAACACATTCCAAGAGGATCTATGCAATTTGGATGAGGGATTGTGGTTAAAAATATAATTAAATGTAAAAGATTTTGTAATCTCAGTATCTCTGATCTCTTGTCACAAATTCAGGAAGTGGAAGTTGGGTTATATCTCTATAGAAATTCTACAATTATCTGAAAACCATGAAAATCCAGATAGAATGTAACCTTTCCAAGGTAGTTTTCATTTTCACATCCACTTGGAAATAAATACATTGGCTTAAAAAGTAAAATGTCAACCCCCTTGTCTGATCAGTTTCAGGAGACTCAGCCTCGGAAACAAGTAGCAAAGCCTGTCAACTTTCAGAAATGTCCAAAATCTGACCACCTCTCTCCACCTCCAACACTACTGCACTGGCCCAAATTACAGAAATGAGTGGATGCAAGCATGTCCTCCTCATTTCCGTTACCACTTCCTGCTATTCACTATTTACATAGGGCCAGAACCATCCCAGTCATAACATACTTTTGGAGGAGGCTGCCCACCCATGACCTTCCGTGTCTTCATTCTACTCCTCCCTAGTCACAGTTGATTGGACCCTTGATCCAAGCGGGGTCACTGAGATTCCTGGAATCTGTGTTAGGATTCATAGCATTAAGTCATTCTCTGTTGATCACTTGATGTAAGAGCTATACAAGTGTCTGCCTTCTACCATATGCACAAAAGAGAAAAACAAAAGTCAACCTTGGGAAAGAGAAGATGCAGCAAATGCTCAGAAGGAAATGGAGACAAAAGTCTGTGCCGAGAGAGTGAAGGAGACAGACAGACAGAGAACCAACCAGCACCTCGATTCATGATGCCTTGCCAGTTGCTGATTGTAGGCACTTATTGGGGCCCATAGTTCCATAAAATACCTCTTTGCCCTTTTAGCAAATTCTCAGGACTTATCAACAGTGACTTCAAACCTACCACTAGAGATGCAGGGCCAATGGCTTCCTTAGACTTCACCAGCTCCCATAATTCAGAAAGATCTAATCCCTATAATAAATTTTACTTATAGCTACTCTGCTTCCCTGATAAAACACTAACTGATACACAAAGAGCCTGCAATTAGACCACCTGTTTTCCTGCACTGACTAGCTGAGTGAAGTCATGGAATTCACTTCTCTAAGCTTCAGTTCTGTCATCTGTAAAATGGGGGTAATAATTCCCTCCTTATAGGCCTCTTTAGAGTATTGAAGGAGGAGTTATATGTTAGTTAAATGCTTCTCTTATAACCTTGTAAGTACCTTCATCCTCCTCCTCATTATTATTATTAAAACAAGCCTATATTATAAATCTACTACGTGTTACAAGCTGAACTTATTGATGAGAAGTTTTAACTGCTGGTATGTTCTTCCAGAGGACATATTAGAAAACAGAATTTTAAGAGCTATTGTTTTTGCTTTATCCTAATTCAGAGTTAGCTCTGTGCTCGCAGGAGGTGATACAACCTTCTAACATAGGACCTATTTTTAACCTAATGGTAATTATGCTATACATAATTATCTCCAGCCTGTTCATTTAGTTTTGCTTATTTTTCTCTTATCGGGATAGTACTGTGGCATCTGAACCAAAGGAGGCCAATACAATAACAACAGAAAGTGCTGACAGGACACTCGGGTCTAAACAACAGCAGCTTTAGACTGTGTTTAGAGGGTTCAGCCACAGGGCAATGTTCAGCCCGGGAAATGTGCTAACGGGTGGTCAAGACTCTGGTGTCAGTGCCAGATGGACCAGTGGTCTTAGACATCGCCTCTAAGGGAGTCAACAACACGTCCTGTGTTGCTCCAGCCAGCTAGGCAGTGTTTGTGCATTCCCTTTTTGAACAAAGTGTAACTCTGGCATGGCTGCAACTCCACTGAGGATGTCCTCTATTTTTAAACTCTTGAATTTCACTTTCCTAACCTGACAAAATGTTCTGTGTTAGATGACACATGGATGCAGGACAATTCCACAGGAACCTTCAGAGAGAAAAGACTGTCTGCTCTTATTAGATCTGACGGCTAGGCAATACATATGCTGCTGACCTATAAAAGCTGTGAGGACAAGAAAGCTTTAAATTGGGTTAAGGTGACTTAAGGCAGAATTTGAGATGCCAGTTGCTTCAGAAATGAAACTGGGCCGACATTTCCTCCAAAGTCCCCTCCAGGGAAAGAAGGGGGAAGGTACTCAAACCACAGAGACACACAAGAGCATCATAGCTGAAGACCATGCCGAGAACAGATCCGATGTAAAGAGAAGGGGCAGGAATGCAGAGTGAGAAGGGTGAGGAAAAAGTGAAGGCTGGCTCCCCTAAGAGAAAGGGAGCCTAAAGGGGCATGACAGTGACCCCTGCCATGGTCAAGCCACCAAGACACTTCAGACACAACCGCAGTGGAGGAGCGTCAACACGCAGCTGCTATGGAGACAGAAAGAAATCAGCCTTTATTTACTTCATTTAACAAACAGGTACTGAAGTCCTAGTACAAGTCAGCCTTGTTGGGACCAACAAGATTAAGACTCCCATATATAAGCGTGTCTCAGAGGGATCAAAAATAAAGATCGAAGTTCTGCTCAAAGAGGGCATTCTGAATCCGCTCTGGCAAGAAATAAGTTGAGATTCTAGAGTTTTGTGCCATGTAACATAAAAGGGCTAATTTAGATCTGAAAGCATAAAGGGAAAGTTTTATAAATAGACCATTTCTCTAAGAACGGAGTCTGGCCATCATCATCATCATTATTATTACTATACAAATAACCTATATTATAAATCTATTATGTGTTATAAGTCGGACTTATTAGTGAGAAGTTTTAACTGCTGGTATGCTCTTCTGGAAGATATATTAGAAAAAAAGAATTTAGGTGGTTTTGTGTTTGTTTTATCCTAATGCAGAGTCAGCCATATCCTGGAAAGAGATGATACAACATCCCAACACAGCATCTTCTTAACACTTGGAAAGTGTTACTGACTGACTTTAGGCAGACTTGTATCCCTGAGGATTTCTAACGCTAGTGGGTACTTTGGCTGGAGAAGTTTATTCCTAGCTACCTTCTCTGCAATTCACATCAGCCAGTCATAGTGCTGACTGAGCTCTGTCTGTGTCAATAACGGGATGTCTCCGTGAGCAGTCAGCTCTGTGTGCTCTCCTTAACCTGCCTCCAATGAGCCACGGATCCCAGGTTGAACTGTGAGACCTCGAACCCGCTAAGACTAGAACGGTTTCAGAACACTCTCAGAAAACACTCTGGTGTTATAAGCACCCATCAAATGGAAACAACAGTGCACCATGATTAGGAGCTAAAGTATTTCTCCATCATCTACGACAAAATGTCTAAAGCTAAGTAAACAGATCTTCTCCCACCTCCTTGGCGCCATCTTGAAGGGGATCCATTTCCCTGCAAGGCAGTCTCTCCTAAATGTCAACTCTATCTTTAAAAAATAAAGTTTATGTTTTTATAGTTAAAATATGTGGTTGAAATTTTTTTAAAAAGTGTTTCTCCACCCTAAAGCAATTGTGATTAATTAGATCAGAAGTAATTGACCTTGATTTCGCATAACCTTCATCTGTATCATTTTTTCAAGTTCTGTATGATGTTCTATCACTGCTGTTCATTTAGAGCTGGGCTCCCCAACCCCCAGGCCGTGGACTGCTACGGGTCCGCAGCCTGTTAGGAACCCGGCCGCACAGCAGGAGGTGAGTGGTGGGCGAGTGAGCGAAGCTTCATCTGCCGCTCCTCGTCGCTCGCATTAGCGCCTGAACCATCCCCCCCCAACCCTGTCCGCGGAAAAACTGTCTTCCACGAAACCGGTCCCTGGTGCCAAAAAGGTTGGGGACCACTGATTTAGAGAACTCCTCAAGTCACAACAAAGCGGGTTTTCTCTCCCTTTCCCTCACTTTCCTCTTCTTTTTTTTAACAACTCACATTATTCTGTGGAGAAAACAACCACTGTTGTGAGCATCTGGGACAGATCTGTTGAAGCTCAGACTAAAGAGCTCTGTGATTAAAAACATCAAAGCTTTTCAAACTTTCATGATGTTGCGGAAATAAACATGGATAGCTCCAATATTAAATGTTTCCTTTAGCCTAGGTGTCACAGTGAGGTGACAGATGTCATTTACACTTGAAACTTGGCAACATACATTGTAGGGGCACAGAGATAATTCTCGTTATGAAGTTTATCATTATTACTTTAAGAGAGAAGTAATCTTTCCCTCCTGAATATTTTCTCTATACTTTGGTTTTAGCCATCAAACATTCACCTTACTCCACTTAGTTCTACCATTATTTGTATAGATGTTTCTTCCATGGATAATAATGACCTTGAATAGACCTATAGACTTCATCTATAGAAGTACGGGGCACTGACTATACTGACTTTATGAGTAAGACGTGGCGCCTGGTCAAAGTAAGCAACCAATACATTTTTAAATAAATTGTCAATAAACAAATGTTCATTGGGTGTTCATTGGGTGTCTACTATATACCAGGTACTAGGTTAGGTACTGGAATTAAATCACATTTTATTCTTTCTCAAGGAAAATATAGACTTGGTTCTTGCCAAATGCAAGGGAACAGATATGAGCGTAAAAATCCACTTATTAGTGTAATTTACCAAAAAAACACCTACTTCAAAGCTTTCTCTAACTTGGTATCCGTGTCTAATAGAGCCAATAAATTAAGCCCTGTTGGTAAGGTAAAATATCTTGAGAAAATTCAGACTGGGGAGGTACTATTAAACAGCAAGCCATAAAATAACTGTCAACCTGTTCAGGAACTACCTTGAAAGTAATTTCAGGATAGGAGATAAACAACTGATTACCAGGAACAATAGCTGCTGCGATCTTCTACATCAGCTCCTTATAAATGGGAGTCACCTTAGCAATTTTCAGCAGCCTCCCACTAGGAAGGAGAGTAACTTGTATTTAAAGTTTCATAATAAGTACTCAAAGGTGACCTGCTGCAGAATTTGCTATTTTTTTTTAACATCCAACTTCTCTACTGGGACACAGAGAATTCTACCAGCTAATCTTAAATTGCCTTACAGACTGTACCAATAAATGGTCTTTCAGTTCTCAAGACCTGTTCCAGTCAAAATCCCATTGCCCCCTGCCCTTGACTATTAAGAAGGTTTAGAGAGGATCTAAGACACACCCCAAGCCCTACGGATTTAGTTAACCATTTCGGAGTTAAGCTGAAGGTGTCTCAGTTGCATATAAACCAATTCAGTGGGTCCGATGGCTAATAAATTGTTGTACATTCCTCACAGTGGCGGTAGGATGGCACTCTGCTATGGAGGGGACTTCTCCGTAGGGGTAAGCTTCTGGCCAAGGTGAGTATCAGCGGCCCCTTCTCAATCTCTCTAACTATAGAAAGGGAGGAGGACAAAGTCCTCTGGTGTCATCCATAGCTACCCTTTCCAAGACCTCTCCAGGTGGAAAAATATTTTCCAACATTCAGAGGGTTTACAGCCAACAGCCCTTTACAGCTAATTATTTTGTTTCCTCCAGGTTCAACAAGATATACTATTCAATTAGATGCCTTATTGATTGGGTTTTCTTTTTGTTTATAATCATGGAAGAAAAATTGAAAATACCTGTATGGGAAATGATCTAAGATAAATACACTATGATCATGCCATGATACACAGCAAAACACTGGGACTCCTTTACCTAGCCAAACTTCCGTGTTAAAGCAGACAAAGGACAGTTTTCTGAGGAAGATGCTAGTCCTGATTGCAGGTGCTCTGAGGTTGGTTTCTAAACCTATGGGATGTGAGCACCCATTCAAGTGCATATCTTAGATTCCTGTATTGGGGGAGTTTTTTGGTTTTTGTTTTTTTCTTTCTGTAGGACCTTGATTCTGTCTGCTGCACCACTGATTGTCCAAGCACAGGGATCTGCCCTCCACAGTAGTCACCATAACCAAGGTGCTTGGTAGCAATGATGACTTTGAACTACCCTCTTCTATTCTTCCCAAAATCTCAGTTGCCCAAATTCATGTTTGTGAAAGATGCTAAAATACATTCATGTATCCATTCTGCAAATATTCTAAAATTTGTCCTAAAGCCACTAGTTCTCTCTATCATTAAAATGCATTTCAGAGTTGTTTCCTAAATAAATAAAAGATGGGAAATGAAGATTGAATGGAGCCTGTGACTACTAATTATGGACATCTGGTGACTTTAACCTCCAGTGATCACTACAGGCTACTCTGGCATTACACAAACCCCAATTAACAGGAATAGCCCTAGTGGGTAAGCAGTAAAAACAAAAACCCACACCACGATTAGATTTTATGGTAGCATAATTTGGTATGTTTATGTGACTTCTCTGAGTCTCACATTCTCCATCTGCAAAATGGATATGATAAAACCTTCCTCACTGGTTTCTGTTGAGAATTCTTCCGATGAGAATTAGAATATTGAGCAACAAGTACAGTACTTCTTACACTTCATACTATGTCTAAGCCTAATCACTAATCTTAGGCTAGATTATCTATAATCAAAACACACGATTTTTCTTATCAGAATTTTCAATTATACATTAATTTGTTTGTATATTTGTTTATTATCTACTGTCAAATTAGATTTTAAGCTCTGGGAGGGCATGCACCATGTCCATTTCATTAACCACTATAGACCTAGCAGCTATAATGTCCTCAATGATACTTAAATGATTGACTGAATAACCAAATAAAAGAATAAATGAAAAAGTGAATGAGCTAGGGTATTAACATTTAACAGAAACATTAAATAATGAAAACTGCCTTAATTATTTTAGCATTACAAAATTATGACCATTTCGCATATTGTCTTGTGAAAATTCTAGTGGTTTTGTTACTTGCTAAAATATTAGGCAGATCATTTGGAACATGATGATCAAATTCACCCATGTAATAACTATGCATTTCAGAATTCTTCAGACTATATTAGACTACTGTAGTCTTTTGCATTAATAACACTTACATATAAAAAATAACTTATGTTTACAAGACCAAGTTAAGTGATAAAATCAGGCTAAAAAAACCATATAAAACAGCTCGCTGGTTTTATATATATATTTACACTGTACAGATAATCTAGTTATTTAAAACATCACATGTCTACAACAAAATATTTCCACTGCTTATCTCCATCTCATCTTTGTGGGTTTTTTTCCTATTTTATTTATCTTCACTGCCTTTTCTCCTATAACTATCAAGGATTATTTATATATTTAAATTTCAAAAATCCTAAGTAAAAGGCATATATTAATTTAATTTTAAAATTGTTCAAATGAACACATTTTAGCATGCATTTAAAATTAATCAAATATGGGACTTCCTGGTGGTCCAGTGGTTAAGAATCCACGTTCCAATGTAGGGGACGCGGGTTCAATCCCTGCTCGGGGAACTAAGATCCCACGTGCTGAGGGGCAACTAAGCCCATGTGCCACAATTACTGAGCCTGCACGCTCTAGAATCCGTGCGCCACAACTAAAGAGTCCATGTGCCACAACTAGAGAGCCTGCGTGCTACAGCTACTGAGCCCGTGTGCTCTGGAGCCCACACACCACCACAAGAGAGCTCACACGCCACAACTAGAGAGCCCGCATGCCGCAACTACTGAGCCTGCGCTTTCTGGAGCCTGCGTGCTCTAGAACCTGTGCACCACAACTAGAGAGAAGCCCACGTGCCACAACAAAGAGCCCACGTCACACCGAAAGATCCCACATGCTGCAACAAAGATCCCGCGTGCCGCAACTAAGACCTGACACAGCCAGATAAATAAATATTTTAAAAAATTAATAAAATATGCCTTTGTCAGTGCATCTGTCTTTCTCTTAATTTGTTTGGAAAATAAGGTTAACACAACCAGAGAGCCTCGTTTACTCTATTTCCTCTACCCTGTCCTCTGTATACCTCTTAAAAGGCAAAAGCCAGTTGAAAACATTTCATTTTGATGAAGATGCTGAATACATGTGAATAGAATCTATTCACTTGGATCTCAGGAGTATAAGACATTCTGTGCGACTTTGTTTTATGCAACACCTCAAGTCAGTGGTAGTCAACCGGGCTGGGGAAGACCAGAGGCACTTTATCTAAATCACCTGGGGCAAACTTCAGACCACCCTTGTGCCTGAAGTCCTGCTCCCACCATACTATTCTTCTCAAATGTACTGGTATTCGAATAAAAGGTGCTTCCTAGAAACAGGCTCAGCACACTGACTAGAGATAACCATTTAGTAGTAGGAGTAGTACCGGCAGATAACCTTTTATTGAGTACTTACCATGTGCCAGAGAAAATGGACTAGCTCATTTAATCCTCAAAAACATCCCTATTTGGCAGATGCGATTGTTATCTACAGTTACAGATGAGGAAAACTGAGGGGCCCAGAAGACATGACCTCCCCTCCCACTTACACAATTAGTAAGTGGTGGAGTCAGGATTAGAATGCAGGGGGTTGAGTCCATAACACGCACCCTTCTCTGCTACTCTCTGCTGCCGCCCAACTTTACTGAAGCCAACTTCACTGAAAATGCAAATTACCTATGAAAGATTTCCAAAGTTTCTGTATACCACTAAAGATTTCTCTTTTGCTTGGAAATGTGTACGTTATATACGCTCAATACAGTTATTTCAACTGGGTAATATCATGAAATCTTAACATGTGACTGTTTCCCCCTGGATTTTCCCTTTCTCTTTCAAACTGGTAACAGTTCTACTTCCTCACTTCAGGAAGATAAAGGGTGTGAGTTTTTCAAAGATTAAGCCCTTGGAAGAGCTGCAGATAAAACAACAGATCCCCTGTTCTATCTGAATTTCAGATAAATGACAAATCATTTTTACTATAAGCATATCCCATGCAAAATCTGGAACATATTTATATTTAAAAATTATTCGTTGTTTATCTGAAATTTAACTGCGTATCCTTTATTTTTAATTGCTGAACCTGGCAACCCTATCCTTGGGAAAACTTGGATAGTTTATGGAGGAAGTAAAAGGTATAGGGAAATTCACACAAAAGGCAAAGCACCCTAGAAAAAGCAGGAGGGAGAGTGTCTAGGCAGATGAAACCATAAGCAGCCAGGCAAAAGACCCCAGGGTCCAAGGTAGCAAGGAGAGAGCAGAGGGCTGCCAGCCCTGAGGGCAGTGAGGACAGATGACCCTTGACCAGCTGTTCCCTACTCTCCCATTGATGTTGGAGCTATGTTACAACTCCAATTTATAAAACTAAGATACAACCTAAAAGCCCAATTCAAAAGGCTGGGCCAAAATGAAGCATTGTGGATAAAGAGGAAAGCTATTAAGTTGGAAAAATATGGATACCCACTGGTTTGAACTGAAGAAAATTAATACTAATCTTCAACTTACAAGGACTAAGAAAGCTTAAAATACTCTTCAGGCTTGACTATCCCAGAAGCTGAAGCAGAATTACAACTGCAGGTAAAGGCTTTTATCAGACCAAATTCTGAGCAATAAATCTGAAATGCTGAGTGCCATGTGGCTTGCTGTACTACAAACCAGAGATACTGAGGTGAGAAACACATAACGCTGCTTTTTAGGCAATAACCATCCGGTGGGTGAAAGCAACAGGTAACAAAGCAATTTCACCACTAGAGTCTCCCATACACAATGAAAGTCATCAGAATAGGGTAGGATTGACTCTCTAGAAAGTGATAGGGAACACCTGACAGAGGAAATTACTCCAGAGAGAGATCTTTACAGAACAGTTGGTATTTGCCAAGAGGACAGTGTTGAGAAGGTCCCTATGAGGTATGTTTGATACTTCTGGAACACACAATGGCCAGAAGAAGAAGGAAAGAAAAGTAGGCTGAAGCCAGATCATAAGAGCTCTATGACACACAAGTGCTTCCCAAACTTTATTATATGCACCAGTCATCTAGGGATCTTGTTCAAATGCAGTTTCTGGTTGAAGCAGTATGAAATAGAGCCTCGGAGATTCTGCATTTCTAACCAGCTGCCAGATGAGGCAAATGCGGCTAGTCTGAAAATCATCTTGGAATAATAAGGCTGTGTGCCATGCTTTAGGTCTTAAACCTTTTCCCGTAGGCAATGGGGAGCCACCTTCCGGTTTCTCTAGCCTGAGAGTGACTAGAATTCAAAAAAGCTAGAAGCCGGCACAAGACTCTTCCTATGGTCCAAGTAAGAAATGCCGAAACTAAAGACACTGAAGATAAAGCAAAGATGAATTGAGTCATATTGCAAAGTAAATAACCAATATTTTATAATAACGTTAAATGGAGTATAAGCTATGAAAATATCAAATCACTATATTGTACACCTGAAACTAATATAGCATTTAACTCAACTATACTTCAAAAAATTTTTAAAAAGGTAAAATTGACGAGTTGGTATTCAATGGAAGCACAGATAAGGGAAACAGGTGATGATAATGTTTTTCACAATATGATATGATTTGTGGTAGGTAACACTCATTTAGCATTTAGGATGTCCTCCAATGATTAACTGTAACATCGTTTAACCACAAGATATGACTTTAAATGAGGAGTCAGGTTTTAAATGTATTCGGAGGATTCTATCACGTTATTTTAGGGTCACTCCTGATACATATCCAGTCTTTCCAGATAGACTGTAAATTCTCTCAGGCAGGGATGGGCTTCGGTGTGTCCCCAGCCCCGCGCACCTGCCTGGTACAGGAGGCTTCCTCTCTGATTGCACTTCTATTAATATGCAGACATGCCATTCCTGATCAGACACTGCTTCACAAATATGAAAGCACGGGAAAATTCCAAAGCATCAGTCCCCACAGAGTTTCCTCATTTATTTTCCCTCTTCTCATTTTTAAAATCTGAACTAGTAAGAGACTTCAATGCCAATACTGAAACTGAGAGCTCACTCATTTCTCACGTTCTGGAATAACACCTTGAGGTACAGATCCCATCGGCCCTTCTTAATGACTGATTAGAGTTCTTTTCTTTACCTCCTATGGAAGATTACTTGTTTTGATATCACAGATCGCTTAGCGGGTTGACTTAGCACCTGTTCTAATTGCTTTATCCTGTTAGAATCTGATTTTCAATGCGTCGAAATGTTAACGTAAGCCAGTGGTTCTCAGGCCTGGCTACACATGAGAATCACCTAGGATCCTTTTTAAATGTGCAGGCTCCATTCCCTAGGGATTGTAATTTAACTGGACTGAAGTGGGTCAGGTATCAGTAGCGCTTAAAAAAACCTTCCCAGGTGAATCTAACACACAACCAAGGCTGAGAAACACTGACTTAAGCAAACTCATATGGGAATTTTGTTTCCCTTATTTAGCATCTGAAGCTGCCTCTCCACACCACAGTCCCCCCCAAGAAAAAGTAAATGAATACTTTGATAATATTCGTCCAAGTCTATCTAAAGCAATCTCACCTATCAGGAGCACCGACAGGATGCTCCAAACCATTAAACGAGATGGTACGAAATCTATACAGAAAGGCACTAAATTAGAAGAAGCTGAGATCTGATGGTTAAAAACAAACCAAAAACCAGCTCTATTACTTTACTGGTTACATAATCCTTAACGAGCTATTCTCTGCATCTCAATTTTCTCATCTATCCACATAAATCGTTCTCATAATGTTGTTAAGTAGATGTAATAAAATAATATGGTTACGAAACAGTTTGCTCTCATGTTTCAACTTCTTTTGAGATTTTTTACATCACTCCAGGCATGCTATTTTCCTTTTTTGCCACATTCTTGGCATTTGAAGGATTATTTTAACCGGTTAATCTAAGAGCATTTGCAGCTTAATTTTATGTTTCGGAGTATTTCTCAAATGTGTGGCACGATAGGAACGATGGCGTTGTTCTGTGCCTTTGTATCTTAATCTCACATGTAGATTTTTAAAATTTTTTGGCAAGGTCTATACATCAACCAGGAAGTGTTAACCAACAAAGGAACCTGCCACATCCAACATTAGTGCCCAATGTTATGGGCCACCGAACACCCAGAGGCAGTGGGCAGGCCGATCATTTGGCAAAGTGGCCTGATCCCATGGTTTTATCCCTAAGGAAGCCAGCACCTGGCTAGAGGCCCACCCACCACAGGAAGCCAGGGGCTAAATGCCTGAGCCGCAGAGGCTGACCACATAGGGGCAGCTGGGTAGGTACAGCCCAATATCCAATGGCCCAGGTTCTCAAGAGGCCAAGCAGGGTTCTAATTGGGTAAGGGCACACACTAATTCCTCACCAACCACCACAACAAAGTTGTAAACTAGCATGGCTTTGTGTTTTTTCTATAAAATCCTTAAATCCCATTCTTTGAAACTTTTGTTCAGTTCAGTCCTCTTACAGAAATATGAGGTGTGCCTGATTTTCATAGCCACAGGCTCAGATCTGCAAATATTAGAGCTTTTTCTTTATAACTGAAATAATTTCAACCACAAGCCCTGTGTGTTTGCTGATAGAAAACTGAATCAGGTCACTTCCAAGTAAACTCAACCACTTCAGTAATTTCTTAGTTATATCTGTATTATACTCAGTCAAATTATGGAGTTTCTCCTTTCTCTCTGGGTTTGATTGTAACTCAACTGTTTACACAGTAATGTAATATCTATGAGAGAGTGTCTCTGTAGTTATGCAGAGTTGACATCCATTCATATACATATATATATATATATATATGAAATCATATCTGGTTCTTCATGTTGCCACCCTCCAACAGGCTTCCACACAGCTGGTCTCAGACTGCATGGCCCATGCCGCCACTTCTAGTTGCATCCCCTGTCTTGACCTTGAGACCTCTTTGGATACCTGGATTTCTCTCTCCACTAAAATATACATCCTTATTCCAGACCTGAGGAAGGTTCAGTTGTTACCCCACATCTCCCCAGGGCAATGGGACAACTAGGGCCTGTCTTCAAGCCCTCTCTACCTCTGACAGCCCATGCTGAATGGCATGAGAATCTTTGTGATTTCTCTTCCAGCCATTCAGATGGGAAACAGAACACTTACTCTACTCAGGATAGGTAGGTTATGCCGTAGTAAAAAAGCCCAAAAGATCAAAATTTCATTCCTCACTCAAAAGAATACTCTCCCTGACAGCTGTCTTCCACACGTTGGCTCAGCCTTCCAGATTAGGAAGAGAGAAGCAGACTGGAAAATCTAGCACCAGCAATTAGATGTTTCAACACAAAAGTGACCAATGTCGGGCTTCCCTGGTGGCAGTGGTTGAGAGTCCGCCTGCCGATGCAGGGGACACGGGTTCGTGCCCTGGTTCGGAAAGATCCCACCTGCCACGGAGCAGCTGGGTCCGTGAGCCGTGGCCACTGAGCCTGTGCGTCCGGAGCCTGTGCTCCACAACGGGAGAGGCCACAACAGTGAGAGGCTCGCATACCGCAAAAAAAAAAAAAAAAAAAAAAGTGACCAATGTCACTTCCAGTAACAATGTATTGTCCAAAGCAAGCCACAGGGTCATGCCTAGCTCCAAGGGAGAGGGGAAGTACGATGCCCATATGCCTAGAGTAAGAGTGGGCCCAAATCTTAGTGCACTGTAGCAATGTCTTCTGCAGCTCTGGTTCCCTCTGCCCTTACCCTTCCTGGGGGTCTTACAGTCTCTTTGCCCACTACTTAGCTCATTAAGTGGGACTTGGCTCAAAATGGAGATTCAGCCCTAAACTCAGTGTCTATCTCTCTTTATTAGTTTCCAACCTTCTTCCCCCTCTTCAGCTGGGAGCATCTTTATCTAGTGAGGGAGGGGGGACAGAAAGGAAAGATCAAGGAAAAATACGGAAAGATGATTTGAGACTCGTAATTTTAAAACTCAGAAATTTGACATCTATTTCTCTGTCCCCTTGACAAACCCCCTCAAACACGCCATCCTGTGTACTCCCTGACTGCCCTCTCTATGCGGAATGTCAGCCTCCCGTGCTTTCTCACATAATGAAACGGGGCAGGCTCACAGGATTAAAAGGAGGTGGAAGTAGGTGATATTCCATACTGTCTTTCCACCCAATGACCATGTACTGCTCTCCCCTTCTGTAGACCACGGTGAGTGGGTCTACAGAGGCTGGACAGAGAAATCAAATATGTTAACTTATCAATACATAGATCAGAGAACAAGTCTGGGTGAAAAAAAGCTTTCCATTTCTTAGTCTCTCTCACTGACGACTCAGGACCTGGTCCCTACTTTAAATTCCATTCGGCATTTTGCTAGTGCCCAGGCCCATCAGTGCTTCAGCCCTGCCCAGGCATTCTCCATAGACAGAGTCTTAGGTGTGGTAAATAGCAGGACTTGACTTGGACTCTTCATGTCTCCTTATATCCATTCTTTGTCCTGACTCCAGGTTTAGTATTGTGACTTGCTTTGGCCCATGGGATATTAGCAGATGTGACAGAAGCAGAGCCCCGAAAACTATTGTGTGACTGGGCTGTTAATGCTGTGTGAACATGCCCAGGTTGGACTGCAGGTCCCAGAAGGAGGAAGAGTGACATGTGGGCTAGAGTGGAATGTTACAGTCACCCCAGTTGAGGCCAACCTTTATCAGCCAACTACCAGCTGACCTCAGATATGTAAACTTCCCTGCCAAGATCAGTAGAGCAGATGCCACCGAGATGCCATTCTCTGGCCACCGAGAATGTGAACACAAACATTTACTGTTGTACGCCCCTGAAGTTTTGTGGTTGTACATTTTAATTGTAGCCGTAGAAAATGGATACAGTAGATGTCATAACCACCTGATTTTAAACCCTGTCTTTAAGAACACTAGTTTCAGAGTTAATAATCCTGAAAAGTACCATGACAGGCAAAACTGAAGTTTCATAAATAATAGAGGTCTAGGGAAGTAATGAATAAAATGCTATTAAATATATATATTTTTTTCTTCTATAATAAAACCTTTTTTTTGAAATAACTTTAAACTTACAGAAAAGTTGCAAATATATAGCACGGAGAGTTCACCCGTACCCTTCACTCAGATTCCCGTAAAGTTTATAATTTTCAAAACCACAGTACAATGATCAAACCAGGAAATTAATATTAGTATGCTCCTATCAGCTGAACTAAAGACTTCTTCAAATTTCAGTTTCCCCCTTATATCCCTTTGCAGTTCCACAACCCAGTTAGGATCCCACATTACATATAGCTGCTGTGTCCTTCGTCTTCTCCAAGATGTGACAGTTCCTGAGTCTTTCCATATCTTTTGCTGCTTGATAATTTTCATACTCATGATCTTAAATGTATTTTTAAATGCACAGATTTTTCAGCATGAAGAGCCTTCTCCGGTGGGTAACCCATCTCTTGAATCACCTTCAGTCATTAAGGAGAAGTGACTGTGGCATTGTGATTTGTGGAAGCAGAGCCTCATACAAGTGTTAGGCTATTCAGAATGCATCACTTTTTTTCTTTTTTTTTGCAGTACGTGGGCCTCTCACTGTTGTGGCCCCTCCCGTTGCGGAGCACAGGCTCCGGACGCGCAGGCTCAGCGGCCATGGCTCACGGGCCCAGCCGCTCCGCGGCATGTGGGATCCTCCCGGACCGGGGCACGAACCCGTGTCCCCTGCATCGGCAGGCGGACTCTCAACCACTGCGCCACCAGGGAAGCCCCAGAATGCATCACTTTTAAAAGTTTTGTATGGAACTCCTTAGTCTGAAATTGAATATATTTTTACTTCTATTTTCCCTCTTTTCCTTTTCAGCAAGTGCCAGCAAAATGCTTGTGTAACTACTGGCTTCTTCACAAATTATCGTGAAGAAATGGGATACGGCATTGAGACGTATGAGCAGAAACAGGAATTCAAAATCCTATAATTATAGAATTAAAAGACTTATTAGCATAAGTGAGAATGACCAGAGCATATACAGTCATTCGTAGCATTACTTTGCCTGTAAACACGGTACCTTCCATTTTATGGAGGGCTGTGCGATTTACAGTGTTTCACGCTGTTCATCTCACTCGGTCCTATCGATAGTCCCTGTGCAGTGCAAGGTGGGCATTGCTACCCCATGTTAAATGTGGGGACATTGAGACTGCAGAAGTAAAGTGAGGTGCCCAATGGAACAAAACTAGAAGTGCTCCAGTCTTACTAGTGCTGAAGTCTAGTTCTTTTTTCCAGTATATAATGAAAACGTTTGTAAAGCAAGCCTTGAAACAGTAATATTTAAAACATCTTCCCCATAATACTCTAGTATAAAGGCTGAAGAGCCAAGTGTCATCCAACTCAGAAAAGGATGAGCAAATCGGTGATTGCTGTGGAGGTACTTACACACTTCCCTGCTTGTGAAGTTGGGGGTGATGCTGAAAGCTATTAAAAGTTAAAGGTAATCATAAGCCAACACTTAACATATTTTCTAAGTAGTAACAAAACCATAACACGATTCACATCAAATTGGGAAAAAAAATGGTTCAAAATGCTATTAGAAAAGGTAGGGGGAGAGGAAGTTCAATGGGAGAATCAGACTCAATCAGCCTTTGATCGGAAAAGGTCACTTTGAAAAACGGGGCAAAATAAATAAAAATCATGAATATAACACTTGTTAATAAGGAGGAAAATCAGAGATGACAAATGTAGGTAGGAGACCTACAAGATTAAAAATAGTACAAAGATGTAGTTTACTACCAATCACAAAGAAGAAAAAAAAAATTCAGTTTAACACCTGCAGAAAAATCTAAAGCCACTGATCATTTTTCTTCCAGGATTGAAAATATGTATACTTGAAGGGATCTTCTGCTATCTCTAGATGCAGCCAATATTGCAAATTTGTTGGAAAATAAACAGGAAGACTTGAATCTGTCCCACACTTAATAACAGAGTTCTGTTTTTCTTTAAAATGACCTGAAAACTTGGGGGAAGAAATTGGGGCTGATAGTACACAGGAGCCCAGTTTCTAAGAAATGACTGGGGGATTAGTGGGAAGATGGGATATACTTCAAAAGAGTTACAAGAAGAAAACAACTCCCGGTTAATCAGAAGGCCTTTGATGGAAGGGCCTGTGGAACGCTCACACTCTAAAGAATGCTAGAGTAACACCCTACTGCGAGACAAAGTCTCGTGTACAAAACATGGCGACTGGACTCTCAGAAATACAGAATCAGAGATGTAGCAAGGCTGCCATTGGTTGAGAACAACAGATTATTTAGACATTAATACTCTTGCTCTCCCGAGGAGCAATCTGAAGAGAAAAATAAATGCAAAGGAGACAAAGGCTGGTAAACCATTTTCATAGCCATTACCCTCCCCTGGGTAAGCCCTCATTTTCAGCAGTCATCTCAATAAAGATCAAGAGATAATGCTCATCAGATTATTTTTAAAATAGCAAATACGTTAACAGAAGTGTTATAATGAAAAGAAATGGCCTTGGGACAGATGGAACTACTGAGAGGAAATTCTGCAGAGATAAGTGTACCATGCTAAAGGTAGACCCAGGAAACCGGTTATACAAGTTACAGGAAGATAAGTAAGAGTGGTATATCGTATAGGAAAATGAACTTGGCTACAAGCTCAATGCCAGTCTACCTTTATTTAACACAATGATTCTTAACTTTTTGGGGTCGAGGATTCCTTTGAGAGCATGATAAAAATTAAGTACCTCACCTTAGAAACAAGTACACTTTGCACTTAGTTGGGAAGCTCACAGAGGGCCTATACGTCATCAGTGTATAGTTGGTGGTTTAGAACGTGCGACTTGCTCTAAATGAATCTCAAGTCAGTCCAGGATCCAATTCTGTCTCCACTACTCACTTTCTTATTATGCCTTTCAAAAAGTAACATTATCACTGCTTGAAAGATGGAAGTTTCCTCATCTTTCAACCGGTGATAACAACAGCATTACCTACCCCCCTCCAGGGTTACTGTAAGTGATTCACAAGATAAAGCCCCAGGAACTTTTTGGTATCTTTGTTATATTTTTATTACATTGAAAATATGGTAATATATTTTGTCATATTGGCAAAGTCAGTTGCTACCTTATGCAACTTTTCAGTAACTTTTAAGTTTAGTATACAAGGCAGAAGAGGGGATTGTTACCCTGGGATCAGTTGCCACTTGGAATAAGTCCTGGAACCTTGAGTTCTGATCTGGGCATCTCATGTTACAAGGGACAGCGAGAACACAAGCACGGGAGGCCAGGCAGGATGGTGAGGGAATGTGCAATCTAGGCATAGGAAGACACATGCAAGAAGTAATCATAGTTAGCTTAGATGGAAGAACTAAGTATATTTAGCCTAAAGAACAGATGATTTAACCGAATTCAAATACTTAAAAAGTTGTGGTGGAAGAAAAGGAATTGTTCTGAATAATCCCAGGGGTGAAAATTTGGGCCAGTAGAGAAAGAACTTTCAGGTGAATATAAAGAAGAATTCTTAGCAACTAAAAGCTGATATTTCTTTATCACTGAAAGGTCAACATATTCATTTACTCAGCAAACATTTATCAAGCATCTACTCTGCCCCAGAGACCATGCAAGGTACTGGGAATATGAAGATGAGTAACACACAGACCTTGTTCCTTTAACAGGCTCCCAGTTTGGAGGAAGAAACTAAGAAAATACGTAATTGCAATATAAACAGAGGCAATTGTATCATCTGGAGAACAAGGCAGGGCACCTCCCTAGCCTGAGGGAAGTGGCCTGATGGAGGTGGCACTAGAGTTGAGACATAATGGATGAAGAGAAACAAGCCAGGTGGTCAAGCAGGCTAGGCAGAGGGCACAGGCACAGAGGTCAGAAACTGCATGCTGTGTCCAAGGAGTGTAGGGCGCGAAGGACAAGGCAAAGAGGAGAGGGAGAAAAGAACTTCGATGTGATCCTTTGGACAAAGCCGTTAAAGGATTTTAAGCAGAGAAGTACCCTGGTCAGATCTGTGCTTTAGATAAAGACGTATCATTACTGAAATGTTTGAGGTGAGAGCTGGTGGCCCATATCCCATACTCGTGATAGTTCTGCACCTCCTCCAGTAAGTAAAGAACTTCGTAACAGTTCAACATTTCTTGCAATGGGTTAGTCATGTGTAATACAAGAATGTCTCAAACAAGATACTTGGTTGGGATGTTGAAGGAAGACTGGAAATCTAAAGGAAAACTAAGAAACTGCAGTAAGAAGCCAAGAGATATGAGGGCCTGCGTTAGGTATGGGAGATGGAATTGAGGCTCTCAAGGGCCTTTCCAAAGCTCAAACTCTATGCAGTGTGGCCTTGAAACCATCATAGAATTCTATGGTTGTAAAGGACAGGGAGACCATCTCTTCCAGCTTTTCCATTGTAGAAAATAAACCCCAGGAAGAGACAGTGGCTTTCTGACTTCCCCAAATAGCCAGTTGATGAAAGAGTTGAGGACAGGACACAAAACCCTGAAAAGCACCATCTATCAAACTTGATCCAGTGAGTGACCTTTTGTTCTACCATACAACCCAAATTTTATTAAATCATTTTTTCCAGCAAATATACTTTCTACCAAAATAGGGTTCCGAGAAGTAAGCTGTTTATCAAAAGGAAATGAGCATAGAATTTAAATGTTGCCGTGGATCACAGATATCTTATGAAACAAGAAGGGTCTCCTGTTTAAGCCTTCCAAGGTGGCAGGAGGAGCACAGACTGATCCAAAGCTGAGTTCCACACTTGCCAACAGAGTGACATTGAGAAGAGCACTTACCCTCTGAAGTCCGGTTTCCTCATCCGTGAAGTGAAGAAATAATGCTTATCTTAAGGCGTTTTAGGTATATAAAGTGCCTTCATGGTCCTTGGAGTTCAACAAATGCTAGACAGGTCCTATGTCTTTCTGTTCTCTTTCCTGTCCCCTCCCCACCAAGACCCGTAAGGAGAAGTTACCCACCAGCTCCAGCTGGCCAGAGACAGTAAAGTGGTTAGAATTTGGCCACTGGTATCAGGCCAACTAAGTGATAACACTTGGCCTTGTGTGAACTTGGACACATTATTTAATCTCTCTGAGACTATTTATAAATCTATGATAATCTGAAGAAAACTATTCCTACCCTGTAGGGTTGCTGTGAGGATTAAATAAGCGAAACACATGAAAGTTGTTTAGAGCTGAGCCTGACGTACAGTAAACATACGCGCAATTGCTGTGATTATGTTGATTTTACATGCAGAGAACCAGGTTACATTGACTGCAATTTCCTTTGTCTCCTTAACCTCCTTGTTAATGATCTCCTCATTCATGCACAACTTAATCTTCAAGAAAACAGTTGCGGGCTTCCCTGGTGGCGCAGTGGTTGAGAGTCCGCCTGCCGATGCAGGGGACACCGATTCGTGCCCTGGTCCGGGAAGATCCCACATGCCGTGGAGTGGCTGGGCCCGTGAGCCATGGCCGCTGAGCCTGCGCGTCCGGAGCCTGTGCTCCGCAGCGGGAGAGGCCACAACAGTGAGAGGCCCGCGTACCGCAAAAAAAAAACAAAAAAAAGAAAAAAAAAAAGAAAATAGTTGCACGCATTTCTCTTCAGACATGGAAGAAACTGAAAAGCTTTCTCCTAAAAGTCGCAAAGGTAAATGTGATCAGTGGATCCAACTGACCATCAGAAATGGAGTAGTGGAAACGTAATATCATCAATTCAAGGTATTGGACGCCCATCCATTGATTTGTTCCCTGTCTCTGATTACAAGTCAATATCTCCTTGTCCCTCATTCTACAGGCCAGGAGGACTTCGAAGCACTTCCTATGGACAATGTGGTTTGATATGCTCCCATGAAGACAGGCAGGTGAGGGTTAGAATTGGCCTTTGAATCATCCTCAATGCCAAGAACAATATAGGCACTCAAAACATCCACTGACAAACCAATCAGTGTAACTCCCTTCATTAAATGCCGGGTCCTACAGGATTAACTCTAGGGACCACCTCACATTGCATTTGAGAGCACAGTACTGAAGTGGATGGCAAAGGTAGTGAATAAGAGATTGGGCTCCAGAGTGAGAATATTTGAGTCCTGGAGCCATCGTCTTTGTAGCTTTAGGCATGTCACTTAACCTCTCTACATCTCAGTTTCTTCCTCTATAAAATGAGGATCATAACAGATGAACCTAACTAGTAGGGTTCGCATGAGATAAAGTAAGATAATGCTTGTAAACAATTTAGCACCAAGCAAGCGTTCAATAAATGTGGTGATGATGATGATTACTGTTTCAATTTAAAATATGACTAAGGGCTTCCCCGGTGGCGCAGTGGTTGAGAGTCCACCTGCCGATGCAGGGGACATGGGTTCGTGCCCCGGTCCGGGAAGATCCCACATGCTGCAGAGCAGCTGGGCCCGTGAGCCATGGCCACTGAGCCTGCGCGTCCAGAGCCTGTGCTCCGCAACGGGAGAGGCCACAACAGTGAGAGGCCCGCGTTCCACAAAAAAGAAATAAATTAAAAAAAATAAAATATGACTAAGTGCCATTCAATGTTATACTGTTTATAATGCACAACTAAGAATTCATAAAAGGAGAGAGCAATGTGGTCCCAGAGTATTCATCTTAACTACAGGGGAGCTATTTCTTAGAGATATGTCCTAGTTCTAAGAGAAAGAATAGGTTTAGATCTGCAAAGGGCATCTGCTACGGGCAAACAGCCAGAAGGATACGGATCCCTGAATTCACAGAAGACACAGGAATGAATAAATGAACAGCTAGAATTTCTTTTTTCAATTCTTCACAAGTTTGTTTCTTTGTCTAAAAACACATAAAAGCTTCCTGCTTTGGTCACTTCTTTGAGTCTCATTTTTATGCAGCTCGCGTATGTATGAAATTTAAATTTGTTTTTGTCCTTTTAATCTGTTTCATGTCAGTTTAATTACTGGACCAGACAAAAAGCCTAGAAAGGAAGAAGGGAAAAATTTTCTGCCCCTACAACTCCATGGGTGGATGTTTCAGTCTGCTACTGAGGGACTCTTATTTCCAGTCTTTAGCTTTTAGTTCTGCAGTTAATAACTTTGTGTATATATCCTTTTATATTTTTTGTCAGTGTGTCTTTGAGATAAATTCTAGAAGTAGGATTATGGCATCCAAGGGTAAATGCACATGTGATTTTCCTAGATGATGTCAAATTCCCATGGGACATCCCCAGCAGCGATGTATGAGGGTGCCTGTCACCTCGAAGCTTCTCTAGTAGACTACATTATCAAATGTTTCACAGCTAGAATTTTGAGTAAGTGCCCAAGGAGGCAGAAAAGGGGACATTTCAAAGTCTAGTAAGGAAGTGGCAGGTGATTTCAGAAAAGACAGGCTACCTGGTGATAATAACTGGCTGATCAAAAACCATGGTGTGGGAGGTGAATGTAGACTTTAGTGGCAGACAGACCTAGGTGGGAATCCTCAGACACATTACCTAATATTTTTAAGCCTCACTAGTCTCATCTTTGGAATGGGAACACTTTCACCTTCCTTGCAGAATTATGAGGAGAATTAAGTGAGTTATTGAAGTTAAAATGGTCATCTCAGCATCTGACTCAGTGTCAGCTGCTATGATTATTTGGTGATATTCTAAGAAAAATAAACATTAAAAGGAGTTATATAAATTTACCCGGACAAACACCTCACTTCAGGTGAATCAGGAAAGGCTTTTGTTTAGTGTCCTAAGTCTCATTACTGATTTCTGTAGGAACTGCAATACCTACAATAAATGCCAGGTATTATCATTATCATGGGTTACAGAGAGCTATCATGATCTCATTTAATCCTCACACAACCCTGGAACAGGATCATTTTATTTGTCCATTTTACAAATTTTCTTTTAAAAAGAGGTTTGGAGGGATTTAGTCACTTGTCCAAGCTCACTGACAGTAAGTGATGGAACAGGGATTTGAACCGGGGCAGTGTGGCTCCAAAGGCTGTGCGCTTTGTGTACCTCTACAGAAAGCCAGCTGACCTCCGAGACCTGAGGACTTGTCCTCCCTGACCCAGACCTGACGTGACAGCGTGGGCCTGCCACCTGGATTCAAGAAAGAAAAACAGCCCTGTAGGGAAAAGTGGACATGATTAGGTACCGGGCTGCATAGAGTAGGCTTGTGCAATTTTCATTTCACTCTTCCTCTGTAATTTCTCATTTTAATTCATAGCAAACAAACCCCTTAAACTGAAGTGTGCTGAAGATCTGACCTCTAGTGTAAGAAGTGCTTGTTGGAGCTATTGTCCTAAACTGGCACAAACACAGAACGCCTTCAAAAAACAGAATCCTTAAGAGACAGGTCTGGTTGTGCCAGGGGACATTAATTGCACAACCCAGACTAGCACTATCAATGGCAATCTTTTCTGTAAGCAGAAGAGCTTGCCCCCATAGGTACTACTTGGAGACAATTTGCTTCTTCTCTGGGCCAAAATAATTGAACATCAAATTCTAGAATGTTACAGAAAATCCGAAGAGGATTTGCTAAAGAATGAGAAAAAGATTAAAATATTCAACTACTGGTTCTCAATTTTGTTTTCTTCTCAACTATCTCCACCCATTCTCCCCAGATCTCCTAACATAACCAACCTAACCTTCCTGTTTCTAATTGCTCAAAGGGAGGGCAGGAAGAGGGAGGGAGGGAGAAGAGGAAAAAGGAGAAGAGTGGGAGGGCAGGAAGGCACAGAGGAAGAAAGGAAAGAAGAATCAGGGAGGTAGGTGTCTACAGATTTGAGGTCTTTGTGAGGTCAAAGAAGCGATGTAGCTGGGATAACGGAGGGAGCATGAAATAAACAAAGTTCTCAGGATTTTAGCAGAGGAATATCCTTGTATATTGATAAGACCCAAGAGAGTGAGTAGGTTTCAAGTGGGTTGAAATATAGTAATCAGAAACAAGGAAGTGAAGAAATGTGGAGATGAAATCACCCACTCTGTTAGTAGCTAAACATTCCCCAAGAAACCTTGTCCAACCTTACCAGGCACACAGGGCATCTCGTGCTCTGGGCTCCCCTGATGTTTGCAATGGTGTCACGTAAGGGGAAGGCAGATCTACATAGTACTGATCACAGTGAAGCAGGTATTTATTTAGATGCTGGACTGAACGCCTTTGGAGCAGAGACTGTATTCTATTCATGTTGCGTATAGTTGGTGCCTAATAAATGTTTGCTGGAAAGGAGGGAAGAAAACGAGGAGGAAGGGAGGGGAAAGAGAAAGGAATGACAAGCAAGAGACATTCAGGAAGCAACTCCTCATCTCAATCACCTTGAGTCAGATGGTAATTTTGCTCTCAAATCAGCCATTTCATCCTTTCAAATCTCGTATACACTTGCCCTGACAATTAGGAAAGAGAAAAAGGGGCAGAGTGATTCATACTGTACCTTTTCACTAGAATGTTTAAAAATTAGCAGTAGCCAAGACTGTGAATAACTGAAACTCAAGGGCAGATATTATGAACTTAATAAACCATTATCTCTAAAATAATTGTTTTTTTAAAATGAGCTTCTAAAAATGGTTTCATGCCGTTTATGTCCCCATCTGTCCCATACTAAAATACCCTCAGCTCTTTTAACATTTTGTCTTTGAAAGCTTAACTAAAATATTCAGATCAATTACTAAAAAACAGAAAATGAAGTAGTAAAAATACCTTATATTTTAGCCATGTTCTTTCTTTTTTGAACTACTTATCTTTGGTCTCCTTTGATTCTGAGCAAGTAGTTATCACTCCAGCCCACAGATGTGAAAACTGAGGAAAGTATCAGTACACAGTATGTTCATGTCTGATCAAAACTGAAAATCTAGAATCTTGAGTCTGCATTTAGCTCTCTCCCTGCAGCTACACTGTTCTTTGGGTGTGTCTTTTGAAGCAGAGAAAGGAGTAAAATATTTCCCAATTTTTTACATATCAGACATATTCTTACACACACTAATGTCTTTATAAGATAGATTTTTACTTTTCTCATGCAGTTGTGGTTTTCAAACTTCTTTTAGAAGCAGAATCTTTTAATCAAAATTTTTGATAAATGTCATGCCAAAGCTCTCTATACAGAACAGATAAAAGTGTGAGAGGGTGTGGAGAAAAGGGAACCCTCCTGCACTGTTGGTGGGAATGTAAATTGGTGCAGCCACTATGGAGAACAATCTGGAGGTTCCTTAAAAAACTAAAAATAGAACTACCATATGACCCAGCAATCCCACTACTGGGTATATACCCTGAGAAAACCATAATTCAAAAAGACACATGCACCTCATGTTTATTGCAGCAATATTTACAATAGCCAGGACATGGAAGCAACCTAAATGTCCATCAACAGTGGGATGGATAAAGAAGATGTGGTACATATATACAATGGAATATTACTCAGCCATAAAAAGGAACAAAATTGGATCATCTGTAGAGATATGGATGGACCTAGAGACTGTTACACAGAGTAAAGTAAGTCAGAAAGAGAAAAACAAATATCATATATTAACACATATATGTGGAATCTAGAAAAATGGTATAGATGATCATACTTGCAAAGCAGAAATAGAGATATAAACATAGAGAACAAACATATGGATACCAAGGGGGAAGGGGAGGTGGGATGAATTGGGAGACTGGGATTGACATATATACACTATTGATACTATATATATAACAGATAACTAATGAGAACCTACTATATAGCACAGGGAACTCTACTCAATGCTCTGTGGTGACCTAAATGGGAAGGATATTCAAAAAAGAGGGGATACGTGCATACGTATAGCTGATTCTCTTTGCTGTACAGTAGAAACTAACACAACATTGTAAAGCAACTATGCTCCAATTTTTAAAAAAACCTAAAAATAGAGCTACCATATTATCCAATAATCCCACTCCTGGGCACATATCTGGACAAAACACTAATTTAAAAAGATACACACACCCCTATCTTCATACAGCACTATTCACAATAGCAAAGACATGGAAACAACCTAAATGTCCATCGACAGATGAATGGATAAAGAAGATGTAGCATATATATATATATAGTGGAATATTACTCAGTCATAAAAAAGAATAAAATAATGCCATTTGCAGCATGGAGGGACTTAGAGATTATTATACTAAGCAAAGTAAGTCAGACAGAGAAAGACAAATATCATGACATCACTTATATGTGGAATCTAAAAAACATGATACAAATTAACTTATTTACAAAATAGAAATAGATTCACAGACATTGAAATCAAACTTAAGGTTACCAAAGGGGAAATGTGGGGGGAGGGATAAATTAGGAATTTGGGTTTAACAGATACACACTACTATATATAAAATTAGATAACCAACAAGGACCTACTGTATAGCACAGGGAACTATACTCAGTACCTTGTAGTGACCTATAATGGAAAAGAATCTGAAAAAGAATATATATATATATATACACACACACACACACACACGCACATATATATAACTGAATCACTTTTGCTGTACACCTGAAACAGTGTAAATCAACTACACTTCAATTAAAATGAAAAATAGATCAAAGTGCAGCTGCACTGCTTGGAGCAGAGCTGAGAGAGCTGTTAGGTTTGCGGATAGGGGCCACTGGCATCAGTCTCAACATCAAACATGAAAAGAGTGTCAGGATGCCACTGACTGAAGACCCTGTCACAGAGTATGTCTGACTTTGGGTGGAGTAAGAAGGGCAAGGACTTCACAGTCCAACTGATTCCAATTTCGAGGCTACCACTTGCTCACTTCGTGCACCGAGGATGTTATCAACCTTTCTGAGCCTCGTTTCTTCATCCGTACAGGAGTGATCGCAACACCTGCCAGGTGAGTCAGTTCTGAGGGTCAACTCAGGCACCATCAGGGAATCACGGGTCACGGTGCTCAGCACCCAGCAGGAACTCAAGCAGTTTCCTTCCCGAAGGCCCTTGCCAAACCTAGGTGCTTTTCTGTTACAACAGATGTGTTCTCGTTTTCTCTGAGGGTACAAATTCCATTTGTTTCCTTAAGTCCATCTCATGCATGCCTTTAGCGCTTGAGGGTTTGTGTTACTCCCTCAATCACTTAGCATTTTCTATTCAGTTAGCACAGCATCGAGACTTTAAAAGCAGCTGGAAAATAAACTTGATTCCAAATATGATTTATAACGTCCCAAGCAACAGCTCATTTACCCGAGAAAGCGCCATCCATTATTGACAGATGCACCCTCGGAGGAGAAGTAGTCTTAGGACTAGGAGATGGAGCGAAAATCGTGCTTCAACTCCTTAAGCCAATTATCCAAGGTGATTTTGAACGTTAAATCCTTAGATATGCTTAATTTACTGTCCTTGCCCACAAGCACATACAAAAGTGTGAAGAGGGGAAAAAAAGCTAAGCAATTTAGGACTGCCATTAAAAACAAAGAGAAAGAATAGCATAGATGGGAAAAATACATAGGAGGCAGCATGTGGGCATTGGACGCATGTGGGCTTATCGACAGAGCATCCCCAGGCCTCACCCACCTTGCCTTCTCGTGGTACAGCCAGCTACTCCCCACCTGTCTTTGTTCAGTACAGAAATAATTGCACTTACCTGCTTCTGACCTAATAATTACAGCACTGCCTGATTTTATTCTCGGCATGTTTATCGTGGTTGAATTTCCTCGGCTTTCAGTGCACAGGCCTTACTAAGGATGCTGGCATTCTTGGCTTCAACAACAAGCTAGTGACAAGGCTATGTAAGGTTCTGTAAAATGCCAAGAAGCCAGTGTGAATCCAGCCCCTGGGGGCTTGTAATCTGCATCTGACAGGCAGATAGTAGAAAACCTTGGCAAGACTACAAGGCTTACAGGCGAGGGAAGAAAGGGAATGCATGAGGCCAGTGAATTTGAGGATGCTAATACGTTTCTCCATAGTTTTCTCAAAAGGAGAAAAATAGAAGAGAGAGGGTTTTTTTTCAATCCAAATTATAAGGCAAAAGGTGACCAATTATACCTGCTGAGCTTTAGTTTGTAAGTACTGAGGAGTGTGTGTGTGTGTGTGTGTGTGTGTGTGTGTGTGTGCGCGCGCCAGTGTGCATGCGTGTGTGTATGAACATGCACGCACATGTGCATTGCATGTATACTGTGGATGAGTGTGAGTAGATGGAAGCAAGGAAACTTGGGGGCATGGAGAAGAGGTCTAACCTATATACACATTTTTGCATGATGAATCTATATTGAGAAAAATAAATCCTGCCATAGGAGACCTGAAAAATTACTACTCTGACTTAATGCAATCTATAGCTTAAAGTACAATTACAGAGTATTCTAAAATTACCTCCTTATACCTCATAACCTGGCAGAATAATTATAGGCTAGATTCTTTCACCTTTTTACACTTTTTAAATTAAGAATTAAGAGATTCACTGTATTGGGTTATTAAAAACCCGACCTCTTATGGTACATATTTTTATCCCATTATTAAACTGTGTATATAAAATATAGTAAGCTTTGACTTTTATACCTTTTACTTCTAAATTTCAGATTCATAAATCAACATTTGAGGGCCAACTGGGTGTCAGATACTGTGCAGGTGCTTTCAAAGGCACCGCCTCATTTGATCAACACCCGGATTCCTAACCTGGTCTTCTGATTCCAACCTAGTATGCATCCCACCAATCACAACCTTTTGTCATTGCCTTGTCATCAAGTCTCTGAGGGTTAGATGGAAGTACAGGAGCAGTGGCAGCCTCGCTGGTATGTAGAATGGCTTGTCACTGGCTTGCCATTAAAGGCATATGCTTTTATTATTCTGGGAATCCCATTTCTCTAAATGTGAAACTGAGCAAGAATGGAGAATCCGTAGTCAACTCACAAAAGTATGGTCAAGGATCTTAAGTACTTTGCACCCTTTTGAGATTTCTTCTACATCCAAGGTGTGACTCAGCAAAACAAACCATCGATGAACATGTATCCTTGGACAAGGGATGAGCTTTTAATGACTAGATATTTTAACAAAGCTGCAATTGCTTCAAATCTTGTGTTAGGGGAGAGGGGCGGTCTGGGGCAGGGAGAGTCCTCTTTGGAATCACCATCACCCTGGGAAACATTCTTAACATCCTCGAGGGTTCATTTTAAAGGAAAATTTTACCTTTAAAATCATATCTGAAGTAGCCAAAAGTTATTCAGAGCCAAGGGTAATAAATAAAATGAGGGATCAAACTGGATAATATCCTTTACTATCAATATATAAGATATGACTATAAAGTAAAGTACCTTAGGGACTTCACTGGTGGTCCAGTAGTTAACAATCCACCTTCCAATGCAGGGGACATGGGTTTGATCCCTGGTTGGGGAACTAAGATCCTACATGCCATGGGGCAACTAAGCCCACACACCGCAAATATTGAGCACGTGAGCCACAACTAAGAGAGCCCACGTGCCACAACTACAAAGCCCACATGGTCTGGAGCCCACGCACTACAACTACAGTAGGGCCCACGTTCTCTGGAGCCCGCCCGCCGCAACTACGGAGCCCACACGCCACAACCAGAGACAAGCCTGTGTGCTGCAACGAAGATCCTGGGTGCCGCAACTAGACCCGACCCAGTCAAAAATAAAATAAAGTACATTATTATCTTCAGTAACTTGTAAGCCATTTATGAACACAATGGCAAAAGAGAATTCCAAAATATTTTAGATAACTGTACACACACTTTCACAAGGTTCCTTCCTCAAAATGTGTAGATGTTTAAAACACAGAGCAATTTTAAGAACACACTTCTTCCATTAAATAGATGAGGAAACTGATTTGCAAAATAAGCCACTGGTCTAGACTACATATGTGCTCATGTGTGTGTATGTGCACACGTGTGTGCCTCCACATATGTACACGTGTGTGGACCCACCCACAAACAGGAATTGCCTTCATCCTGTAAGAGCTGTTACTTACCGAGTCTGTTCATCTGGGCGCCTGAATCTTGAGTACGGTTGTAATGCTTCCCTACGGCAAGTTTATAGCTTCACATTCTGGGAAGGATGCTATTATTCCTGACTTAAAAAAAAAAAAACTAAACTAAAGGAATTATGTGACAACTACAACTTGTTAGTTAGAACTATAAACTTTCTAAAACAGTGAAGTGTGAATATACACAAAAAACTTTCCCAATCTTCGCTTCCAAACAAACTTACTAGATAAAGAGTATTTTTGAAATTTTTAGGAAATGAAGAAGGTGAAGCACCCTCTAGTTTATGTGGGAATGCTCTTTGCAAAGATTTTCCTCCCTTGAAAAAAAAACAGAAGCCAAATATCATAACAATGATTACCATTCAGAGAGTGAGTGTGATTTAACACAAAACGTATCATGAACTTTTTTAAAATTATGAACTAATACTGTACTCTAGTCAGTAATTTTGTTTCTCAGAGATATGGGCTATCAATTCTGAAACCACTTTATCTTTTACTAGAATTGAACAAAATAGGTAAATACATTGTCGATAATAAGGACCAAGTTTCTCATGCTCAGAAAAGAAGTTACAAATAAGGAAAGAAGGAAGAAAAATGATACCCTAGTAGCAATGAGCACAGTCATCACCCACATTTTAGTTTCTAAAAACCATTCTCTAATGAAAGAAACCAGAGGGTTTCTTTGGAGAAGTGGTTAATTCCAAGGATGAGGCAGGGAAAATACCAGATGAGTCTGGAGCATCTTATAATTCTAAAAAGTAAACAAGTGTTCAAAAAAGGATGGCAGGATGTGGAAAGGGCACAGGAGCCAACCGGAAAGAGCTCACAATGGCCAAACAATGAAACAATTTGAGCAAGAAAATAATGATAGCATTGTATTATGACCCACAGAATAAAGTAATTTAATATATATGGGTCTGTACTGATATAACTATATAACTGAATAAATAAGTAAATGGAAGGGAAGAGATAGCTCTTTCTTCAGATGAATTCCAATTCATAAATGTGAAAAAAAATGAAGGAATAGAAAGTCACTCTTAAAACACCACAAATTGTTGTAGGCAATATCCACAGATGAATGCTAAAATTAGTAGATGAAAGTATGAGGAATATCTACCCCAACAGGGTAGAAAGGACAGAGAACAGAACTTACAAGGGTTTGGTGGAGGCATACCCTACAGGAAGAGAGGAGTGAGGACATTATTAACTACTTGGAAAGAAAGGGTGGAAAAAAGATGATGTGAATTATTGAATACCGCTACCTCAACGAACTTCCTCTGCTTCAAAGAGAACCACGGCAGAAGGAAGTTGAGATTGAATCAAGAATGGAAAGGCTTAGATGTAGCTGTCATTATCGCCTACATCATAGAGATCTCTCTGAGGATATTAACATGGAGAATAATTATGACACAGTCAATTTAGCCATAAACCTTATCCTTGTACTGTTTTTTCTTGCTAGTAATTTTAGGATCACTGTGCAGCAGCTTGGGAAAGCTACTTTATGCTAGGACAGACTGTGTGCCAATATTTTGATAACCTATGATATAAGTTCTAAGATGTCTTCTCTTGCATCTCTTTTCTACCTCAGTACAGGTAACTTATAAAGAATATGTGTAGTTTGGTTTTGAATGACTTGAATATACTTTAGTTCCACTTTTTGATTTGACCAAAAGAAGCACTAATAGGTCTCAAGGACTGCCGGTTTCAGAAGGCTGAAGTTAGGAAGATGAAACACAATATCAAGAATTGGAAGCAAATTAACTTGTATGGAAGGAATGTAAAGAACACATTGGGTACTTTGGCCAATAATTAGAACAGGATGTATTAACTATATTCTCTGGTTTTCAAAAATTTGAATTGTAATAAAATTTTTCATGTGCTATTGCAATTTTCAGTAGCAAATAAATGTGTGTATAGAGGATCTAGTTAAAATTCAAGACATATTTGAGTATCTTTTTTAAAACAAAGAAAAAATACCAGTATCCCCTCTTTATCTCCAGTATTCTAGTCAGCTTATGGCAGAAAATGTGTTAAGAAAAAAAATACCTGCGCTTGGCCTGGAAGAACCCTCTCCTGCTGGACTAGTCCACACTCAGAAAATGAGTCATTACTGGTTATCAAGCTGTACGTTCATTCCTGGGAGAACGGAAGTTGGCACATGTTTTCCCAGGTTCCTCTATGTCTGTTCCAGTTGTGATAATAACCATGCTTCACATTTGTATAGCACTTTTGGTTTATAAACTTTACTCACATACTGTACCCGGTCTTCAAAACCATTCTTGGAGATTAGTTCATACTAATGAACTAATACTTATGAGGAATCAATACTTATGAGGAACTTGCTCTGTGTCAGGCCCTAGGAAAGAAATGGTGAACAAGATGAATGTGATCTTTGCCACCCACCTAAAGTTGATATTACAGTGGGAAATACAACCAAAAAAAATAGTAAACAAATACTTTAAATACAGAGTACCGTATAAAGGGGAAGAAAACAGAGTACTATAAAGCAAAAAACTAAGCAGACAGACATAGAGAGACCTACTCTAGAGAGGAGATGAGTCAAGGCCCCTCCGAAGAGGTGCTGTCTGATGAGAAGCAGGCAGCCCAGCAAAGGCTGGGGTAGCACCTCCCATTCAGAGGAATCAGCAAGGTCAAAGGTGGTGTGTGCAAGGGGGCTGTGAAGGGTGGACAAACAGCTTGGCACGTTCTGGAAACTCTCAGAAAGTAAATTCCTCTGAAAAAAATTGGGAAGGAGGGAGATAGAGGCCTGAAATGAGGTCACAGAGGAAAGGAGAGGGCAGACAGTGTTTAAGCCTGGGACTAACTGGCCATGTATGAAGGGTTTTATTTTAAGTTCAATGAAAGGGTTGGAAATATTACTGTCACTTTACAAGTAAGTAAAATTAAGCTCAGAGAGGTTACATGTCTTCTCAGAATTCTTATACCTGGCAAGCATACAACTTCATCCCAGATCTTTCTATTCCTTCCTCCTTTCCACAAATATGTGTTAAGTACATGCTAGATGCCAAGCACGTTACTACTTGCTAGATACGACACAGCCTTAATCTCAGTTAGATTAGGTCTAGAACTGGGAAATAGCCATGTGAACAAATACAAAAAAATATGGCAGGCACTGTGCCCAGAGGTCTCTACAGAATGTAGGGGAGACTTGAAGTGGGGAGAAGGCAGGTCTATGTGGGCAGGACAGGGAGAGTCAGCTAGTATTGAGCTCAGTCTAGAAGATGAAGGTTTATAAGGAAAATCGGGGTATGGGAGGTTAATCAAAACAGATTGAGCAAAGATACAGAGAATTAAACAGCCTGATAGATGCTGGAAATAAAAAGCTGGGGGTGGGGATGGGAGTGGGGGGCTTGAGGGTAGGGTTGAAAAAACAGAAATGGCCAAAGGCCAGACCATGAGCCCTTGACAGAGCAAAGCAAGAAGTTTGGACTTCATTCTCTAAGCAATAGAGACCAGTAAGCTTTCAAGTAGGAGAGCAACCTGATTTGATTCATTTCAGATAGATCACATCAACAGAATTACAGAGGTGAATGGTGGTGATGGCAGGAAGGGGCAGGAGTAACATTGAAAACAGGGAAACCAGTTAGAAGACTTGCAAGGTCTAGGCAGGAGGAAATGGAGGGGGCGTGGGGTTGGAGAGATGAAAAAAGATTGAATGGTGGCACAGTGGTTAAGAATCTGCCTGCCAATGCAGAGGACACAGGTTCGAGCCCTGGGCCGGGAAGATCCCACATGCCGCGGAGCAACCAAGCCCCTTCGCCACAACTACTGAGCCTGCGCTCTAGAGTCCTCAAGCCGCAACTACTGAGCCCACATGCCACAACTACCGAAGCCTGCGTGCCTAGAGCCCGTGCTCCGCAACAAGAGAAGCCACCGCAATGAGAAGCCCGTGCACTGCAACAAAGAGTAGCCCCCGCTCGCCGCAACTAGGGAAAGCCCGTGCACAGCAATGAAGACCCAACACAGCCAATAAATAAATGAATTTATGAAAAAAAGAAAGAAGATTTGAATAGATGGGAAGAAGGAAAAAGGTGTAGAACTTAACGATGCTGAGTGTTCGGGGTAAGCGAGATAGGGGATTTAGGGTGAATTCTGGGTTTTTATGACTTTTGACTGTAGGGTCAGTACTTCTGATATGGAAAGGTTTTCCACCTCATATAAAAGAATGTCTTTTATTTATTACAAACAGTTTAACATACCTTCTCTGCCAGCTAAGAAAAACTCATCTGATTCATATTTTAAGTTATTTTTAAAGAGAAAATAATATGCTTTTTTCTTTTTCTAACAAACTATTGTTTAAAAGACTAGGAAGGTTTTTTGGGGTTTTTATTTGTTTGTTTGTTTCTTTTCTTTTTCCTTTTTTTTTTTTTACCTAAAATGATCAGCATAATGTCCTCTACTAAGATAAAGAAGAAATTCCCACATGGTCGCTGGCAGGATATCTAAGCAGAGAAAGAAAGTAGGTTTTAACAAACGGAATTTTTTTGCAATTTAAGTTTCTATCAAAGGAAAAATATTAGTACTTTATTTAAGAAGATAGTTCTCTGGGATCCTCAGAAAATGTGAAATAATAATTCCTTTTATGTTCAGACTTGTCTTGACACGCCCTACTACCATCATAAACACAGCACATAGAAGATCAATTTCTATTCTCAGATGCTCGAGAAATAACTTCAGATTCAAGTCTGACATCTGACTTGAAAGATATGATGTTAACATATCATACATGGTGCCTGAAAAACAAAACATTTTAAAAATATATTTAAAGATTTTCAAAATAATTTGGCTCTAGGGGACAAATATCAGTGATATTTAAACATTAATTGTTCCAAGAGCTTATATAGGATAGTATCCATATACAGCCTGTCCTCATGATGCTCCTTTCCTTCCGTATGTCCTCTCTTTCTTGTCCATTTCATCTTGTCATCCTTATTCTTTTTGAGAGGTATAGAAAACCTTTAACCATGCTTAGGGGGAGAAATGAGCTGAGATTTCCATTTGATTAAAGTTTTACATAGAATGCGCTGTGTGTGGAGAACTAGCAAAGAAAAGGCCCTCGAATTGATGATCATTTGGGAGAACTATACCAAGTACTTTAAAGATTCAAGATATGTGTCATTATCTCCATGGCAAAAATGAGAAAACTGAAGATTGGAGAAGCTAAGTAACTCACTCAACATCACACAGTCAGCAAGTGATGGAATTGGGGTTCAATCCCAGCTCTGTGACTCCAAAGCCAAGGAAATGAGTAGCCATTCCTAATTTGACTGAACCTCCCAACACTCCCCATTTTGTGGGAAATTTTACAAATGCCCTCTAGAACTTTTTTTTTCTGCAAGCGCAAACGTGGAAAAAAATTCTTTGATTCATATGCATGTATCCTCAATTAGCTGTCCTGCTTATTTATTTCAGAATGCAAAGGCACATTCATTTATTAAACCTCCGAGTGTTTTCAAAATTTGGCAAAGGAAACAGAAATAATGGCCATAACACACTTCCTGCAATAGCCAGCAATTAATGGAAAGGGCTCTCATAGCTGTGTGAACTCAGCTGTAAACTCATATTCTTCCCGTCTAACTCCAGAAGCAAATTTCTGAGTAAACAAATGAGTTAATTTGCTCTCTGAGCTAAAGTGGACCAAGGAGAGGCAATTCTCTATTGAGTAAGTAGTATTGGAGTTTGTTAATGACAACCTTGAAGTAGCCCAACATTATGGTCTCATATGATAAATTTCAGTTTTCTAAATCAAATTACATACCACTAAAAATCAATTGCTTAGAGGGAAAGAGGCTGTCAGCAGAAAGTATGAAGGTGGGAAAGAGATAGTTAGCATGTTTTAAAAATAGATTTTGGTATAATTCAGTCATTTTTCCAGAGATACAGGTTACTTGGATCAGATGAGTGGTTTCCCCAGCCATGCTTCCTATCTTTGTAGACTCATTTTGTGTATGTCATAGAAGTTATAGGCTATTACAGGTGTTATAGGAATCTTGTATGTATCACAGAAGTTACAGGATACTAATGGATGTTATACCAAATTACAGGATTGTTATAGGAAGTTGTAGGATGGACCAGGAGTTACAAGAATTGAATTTAAATGGTGAGGAATACATCACCAGGGCAGTAGATGAAATCTGACCAGTGGAAATACCAGACCTATATCTGCGGATCTCTCAGGGGTGGACACTGTATTAGTTTCCTATTGATGCTATAACAATCTATCACAAATTTAATGGCTTGAAACAATGCAAATGTATTATCCTACAGTTTCTGAAGGTCAAAAGTCTAGGTAGACTGGGCTGGATGCTCTCCTGAGGATCTCACACTACCAAAATCAATGTGCTGGTGGGGCTGCATTCCTTCCTCAAGGCGCTGGGGAAGAATCTGGCCCCAAGCCCATTCAGGCTGTTGCAGGGCTGACGTTCCCATTCCCTTGCTGCTGTAACCCTGCGTACATAGGGAAAGGGGATAGCTTTTGCTCCTAACAGCTGCCCACATCCTTTCTCATGCTTTCCATGTGGCCTCCTCCAGCAATGACAGTAGAGTCCCTATGATGCTTTAAATCGGTCCGATTTCTTCTTCTGCCATCTCTCTCTCTGACTCCAGCAAGCTCTCCAGAAAGTTTTCCACTTTTCAAGCCTCATGTGATTAGATTGAACCTGCCTGGATAATCGAGACTAACCTTCCTATCTTAAGATCCTAACCTTAACGACATCTGCAGAGTCCCTTTTGCCATTTAACATAACGTCACCACAGCATGCCATCAGAGGGCAGAGTTCATGGGGGGCAAAATTCTGCCTTCCACCTGTATCATTGTTTCCTGGGGAACCTGGGCTCACAAAAGCTCTATAAAAGAATGTGGCTGCCAAAACCATCAGGCGACCTTCCAAATTTTGAGTACGAAAAGAACCCTATGCAGAAGTGCCTCTTTCTTCGGAAGGTAACCCATCAACTTGTTTTACACCAAGCTGTTTCGAGCTGTGAAAGAGAGTACTTAATAATGCACAAGTTAACAAAAAACACATCTTATTTTTAAGGCAAAGTCATCAAAAAACATTGATAGTAGGTTTAGTAATAATAATAGCTACTGTTTTGTGCTCAGTAGTAAATAGCCTTTAATATAGGCAGTTGTGAGCATCCCCTTTCTCAGTTCTTTGATAGAATGGGATACAATTGTTCCTTCTGGACAATGGAGAAATACATTTCAGTGCTACCAGGACTGTAATGCAACATGCAGTACCAACACATAAATCCCTGCTAATATTTCCTATGCCCACGAAAGCTCTCCACACATGACTACGTAAACTGAACTTACGTATGCAAAACGTGGAATGAGGTTGTGCATGGCATGGTTCATTGCTGCCACAGAATTGTAGAGCGGTGCAATCACCAACTGTTGTCACAAATCTTAAATCTGCTTTGACATCACAGTCTGTAAATTATAGTTCATCAGCGGACGCAGCTCACTGGTCTCTGCACATTCATTTTCTTATGTGATAAAATCATTTCCCAGCAAGAATACAGTTTCATGAGAGTCACTTCACAGTGAGAACCATCCAGCACGATAGTTAAACGCCAGGGGGTTATACAAATACAAATAAAGTCAGAATGTTTACAATTCTTTGAGCTGATATTTCAAGAGCAAGGGTATTTAACATCTCTGGACAATCAAAATACTAACTTGATAAGTACAGAAGTTCTTTAATCCTAAGGGTATTTAATATTGATCTTAATGACAATGATCTGTATTTTAGATCTAGATCAATCCTAATGACAATGATTCAAATCATTGACAAATGTATTTATTCCCCTCTGGAAATAAATTCAAAGCATACTGAATTAAAGCCAGTTGTTAACTAAAAAAACTCAAGTTGTATGGTCTGAGTTCTATTTTGAAGTTACTACTTAATTTTAGTATAGACACCACCCCTGACATAATAGTCCACCTTCTATTTAACTAAATTATTAGAGAGTAGAAAATAGTATCCATTCTGTACTTCCCGTGCTTTCTATTCTGTTCCTTGTGATTGACAATTGCTTTGGAGACTAATACTCACTGAACTTTAGAATGAATTTTGAATGCCTGTAACTTTTATTAACATCCTTCAGAACATTTCTCTGTGCTACACTGTTCCTTAAAAAAGAAATAATTGATTAGATGATTTAGGAGACCAAATACTAATGCAGCTTTCACATTGATTAAAATTAGGAAAAAAATAGGGTTTTCATGATTTTCAGCATGCCACACTACAGATATAAATATAAGACAAGCTTATTGACTAACAAACTTAGATTTTTTTTTTTTTTTTTTTTTTTTTTTTTGCGGTATGCGGGCCTCTCACTGTTGTGGCCTCTCCTGTTGCAGAGCACAGGCTCCGGACGCGCAGGCTCAGCGGCCATGGCTCACGGGCCCAGCCGCTCCGCGGCATGTGGGATCTTCCCAGACCGGGGCACGAACCCGTGTCCCCTGCATTGGCAGGCAGACTCTCAACCACTGCGCCACCAGGGAAGCCCCAAACTTAGATTTAAATAGTAGACAAAGCATGCCATTTTCATATCAACAAAACAAAAAATGAGTTTTAATCAATTTGAATTTAAGTCACTTTACTCTCTGAGTAAAAAAATGAATTCAGTAAAAATACAATCGAATTTTGTATAAAAATCTGCCAAATGGAAGCTCTTTACTGTGTGACCTTTAGCACAGTTTAACAACCTACAATAAAATCTTACTTTCATTTTCTGTTCTATACATTACTTCATGCATTATCAGCCCCAGAAAATTCTCAGTGACAATAATTTCATTGAAAGTGTCTTAATATAAACTCTATTCAAATTCACTGAATGTCATGTATCATTTGTACAGCCTCTTTCTTGACATTATTTTCAAAATATTGCTTGCACCCAATTCTTCTTTTCTGCACACACATTCATACTACGGCTGTTATAGAAATAGCTAATTTACATATAGATTAAAAATTACCTTGAAGCCCGTTTACACCCTGATGAGTTAAAGACAAAGTAACTCAAAGCTGATAGCTGGCTTCCATTAAATCCAAGTAGTATGACACATTACACTAGTCAAAATACAGGCTTCAGGTTCATGGCTTGGACCCTAAACTGTTAGATGGGATGATGGTAGTTCAGCAAATATAACAAAATTCAGATATTTTCTTCAATGCTATTGCAGATTCTGAGACACTATCCCACAAAGCACCTCTTTGCTTATTCTTCACGTTTTATCCAATATGCATTAACGGTAGTCATTTTAAGTCAAATCAGTTAGCAGGCCACTGGCAATCTAGCCAATTTTGATTAGACTTGAGGAAAGAATGTTCTTTCAAAATGACTAAGAAGTTTAAAGTATGACTGACTGTCTAGTTTGATAGTGCTGGCTGCTTGTCCATCTACTGGACTTCAGAGAAGCATTAGGTGATTGCTGCCTAATAGGACAATTCTTCTACCACTTCCAGTAAGAAGTTAAACTCTTAAACACATAGATTATTGTCAGGAAAAGCTGAAAGGCCATGTAGAGTTGAGATCAGAATTGGTATCAAGGAAAGCCACCTTAATAAGCCTATGCATCAGCAGTAGAGGAGAGAATGAAGGAGACTTGCAGGGAATGGTAGAGTTGAAAGAACACACTGTGCAGTAGACACAGGGCAAGGGAGAAATAAAGACAGAGTGAGATTCAGAGAATGGCAGAGTCCGAGAGAGAACTCCTGAGTTCCCACTGGCTTTCCATCTCTTGGACCAGTGCCCATGAAAGTTGGCCATATTTCCTACCCTGAATTTAGTGATATAACCTTATATTTTTTCCGTGTACTTCTTTTATACTTGAACTGATATGAGTGTGCCTTTTAAGAAAACAAGTGCTGATTACAACACCATGTTAAAAGATGCTTTCAAGATACAGCAGTAAATCAACTAGCTTATATCTGGAATTAATATAAGGAAAGAAAAAAATGTGTTTTGTAGAATAAAGAACAACTTCTGAGCATCCTGATATGGAAGAATTCTCTAACACCCAACATAATGTGCTATTAAAAAACAAACACTAGAGAGTGGTTGAATGAGCTGTGACATGTCCCTATTTCTGGAATATTACGTAACTATTCAAAAGGAGGAGTTTGATTTACATGTATTGACCTGTGGGAAAAGCCACAAGTTGAAGAGAAATGTGTGTGGCATGACCCATTTTTGTAAAATCAGAGAAAAACCTTGTATTGGTGTGAAGATTTTCATTTGGGTGCATTGCTATGAACATGGCGAAGAATGGGGACATTAAGCTGTTAACATTTATCCTCTTCAGGGTGAGGTGGTGGTGGGAGTGAGGGTCATAGGGAAGGCAAATATTGTTGGGTTTTTCTTTGATACATTTAGGATTTGGGGGGACTTGTAATAAAAGGCAATAAAAGTATGTATTGCTTTTTAGTTTGAGGGAAAAATCCAATAAAGTAAATAAGAAAGATAACTCAAAAAATAAATAAAAAACAAACACCCTATGTCTGCTTTCTTTTTGTGAGAAAGAATTATGTACCTAAAAGTTTTCATCTCTGAGAGCTTCTAAAGAACCCAGGGTAAAGTGATATGTTGGTATTTTAAAAGATGGAAAGGTCTTGAAGATGGATGATGGTGAAGTTTGTTCCATGCTCAGCGTTTACACTTTGGTGTTTATTCAAGAGATTTGTCTCCTTCCTCTGTGCTCATCTTACTCCTTTGGCCCAACCATGTATTTCCACCCAATTCATATGCTGATGATTCTGGCAGTCAACTGTCCCCCTGTCTCCAGTTCTTGTCTTTCTGAATTTTACCACAGAGAGTATTTCTTTTTTTCCCCTTATAAACTAAGACATGTTTTCAGTTTCCAGAAATAAAAGCAACACTACAAAAGAAATTGCAGTGGATCTGGACTACTTCCAGAGCCTAACAAGTTAAACAACTAAGATAAAAAGAAAATTAGACAATGGCTCTTTTCTACCAGAAGAACTTTGATCAAACGGCTGTAATACAAATAAGGAGGTATTTATTAGAGGCTAAAATAGACCAAATCACAAAATATGCAAGCAAAATACACAAAATACAAAGAAATTTTTTAAAAAATGTACCCAGCAATTCCACTTCCATGTATTTATCCAAGAGAAATAAAAACATATGTCCATACAAAGACTTATACAAGAATATTCGTGGAAGCTTTATGCATAATAGCCAAAAACTGGAAACAACCCAGAAGTCCATCAGTAACAGAATATAAAAACAAACTGCGGCATATCCACACAATGGATAATACTCAAGCAGTAAAAAGGAACGAAGTTCTGATTTATGCAACAAATGAATAATAATATTATGCTGAAAGAAGCCAGACACAAAAGAGAATATACTATATGATTCAGCCTATCTAGAGAAAGCAAATTCTAGATAGGCTGAAATTCTAGAAAAAGCAAAACTAACCTATAGTAACAGAAAGCAGACCAGTAGTTGACTGAGGCTAGGGTCAGGGGTAGTGGGGAGAGCTGACCAGAAAGAGGCATGAGGTGGCTTCTTGCGATAATGCGAAGGTCTTGATTAAGATGGCAGTCGCACAGTTGTGTACATTTGCAAAAGGTCACTGAACTGAACACTTTTAAAACTGGTGCATTTTATTGCATATTAATTATACTGCAATAATGTTAATTTTAAAACAATATGTTTATCATAAAGCTGGGCCCCTCCCAATCCATATCATTATAGAGACATCATTGGCCTTCAGTGAAATCACCATTTAAATAAGTGTTCAAACTATTTTTTTTTTGCGGTACGCGGGCCTCTCACTGTTGTGGCCTCTCCTGTTGCGGAGCACAGGCTCCGGATGCGCAGGCTCAGTGGCCATGGCTCATGGGCCCAGCCGCTTCACGGCATGTGGGATCCTCCCAGACCGGGGCGCGAACCCGTGTCCCCTGCATCGGCAGGCGGACTCTCAACCACTGCGCCACCAGGGAAGCCCTCAAACTATTTTTTATTTAACATTATATAACATAGATTCCCCATGCATCTACCTAAATTAACTTAGTCATCATCTAATGGAATCTAGTAATTTATTATACTCATATGTCATCGTTAGTTGTATTAGGAAAACATTTACTATCTTCATCTTTATAAAAGACTCATCATTTTTATATAGTTCTCAAGAAAGAAGGATAAAAGTTTGAGAGACCTTGAAGAGAGAAAAAAAGGCGTAACTTGCTAGTTATTTTTCTTCTCTAATTGAAACTATTAAGCAGTTCACAGGTGTACATATACTTTAGATATATTTTATTGTTTATGACTTAGCTTCTCTAGATGCTTAGTTATGTCTACTTGAAAGCCAAGGACTCATTTTTAAAAAAAGTAAAAGAATGCCCTTGGGGCCGTAGCAGCCCATTCTCTCTCCCAGATAGAAATCACTGATGTACATAAGGGTAGAAGCAATCCCATATTCCATCACAGGAATCTCTTCCTGGTCTCCAGGAAACTTCCAAGAAACTGCAATGGCTCCATGATTCATCACCTGATGATAACAGGCATCTATGAATGCCCTACCCCACCATCCACACCACCTAATATGTTAATGAGTCCACCAGGAAAAAAATGATCCAAGGTAGCTCTAGTGAAAGAAACTCTTATTTGTGTCAGAAAGCTGCATTCTTCCAAAGTCAAAAGCTTTGGGTCCTTTCTATTCTGATGCAAATTTTCTGTCCTTCTCATGATCTCTCTTATAGCACAAGGATTTTTCTCTATATTTTGTGAGGATGTTATTTTTCATCAACCCCAGGTAATTGTCTCAACTGATCTATGATGTTAATAAAATACTTCAGGAACACAGTATGATTACTGATTTTTGGTGGCTGGTATAAAGAACACGGTGGACCACCTGCAGCCAGGACACTGCTGGCTTCAGAGTGGCTGAATTCAACTACGGGCCAGGGATTGGCATGTCGGTCATTGACGCACCTCCTCAAGAGTCCAGGTATGATAACAGCTCCTGCAGTGAAATAATACTGCCCATGTTTTGTATGGTACCTGACAGGTTTTAATTGTCCTGAGTGAACATCTAACAACACCCAGTTCAGAGAATGGTGCTCCTCCAGTACAGTGGCTTCCCCTAAGATAGATTAAAAAACACAGGCCAGTGTTCATAAAATATAAGGCCCAAGTATCTTCTGCCTTAATAGACCAAGCCAGTATAATGCGAAGAACTTAGCCTTCCCTTCAACCTATCCCATTATTATTTCTGATATTCTCCAAAGAAGTCTTTCAAATGTACTCCAAGTTAGGACAGTCCCTACTCAGAGCCCCGACTCTCCTTTTTCTGATCCAGTCCCCACCAACCATATCACGTTTCCAGAGTCAGCTAGAAAAACCTCATTAGCCGACTAATTACCCACATTAGCCATTCTGAGAACAGCACTGTCCACACAAAGGATGTCTCTGGATACTCCCAGAGTTTCCAATTAAAGGCAGCTAGAATGAGAAAAGGCGGCTTTCTTCCTTGTCTGTGGTACACTTTGTCACAGAGCTCTGCAGGGCTTACTGTGCTCAGAATCTCACGAAGTGAGCTCCTGACATTACGTCATTCTTCCATAGTGTTTGAAAACCAGTTCAAGGATCCTGGTCCTGGAAAGGTACCATCCATTCACAGGACCCTCCTAACCCCTCCACCCACTGCCGCCTATAGGGTGATGTCTGAATGGTGGTAGGAATGAGGGTTTCTGCACTAGCAACAAGCCAACAGGACTGTAAATAGGTACAATATCAAGGGAGAGACCCAGACTGTTTTTCTCAGTGTGTGGTCCCCAGAAGACCTACAAAGAACGCTTAGGTGCTTATTGACAATACATATTCTTCCTCTGGATTTCACTCCTCAAACACGAAATCAATAATCTGAATAGGTGAACAGTCTTTTTTTTTTTTTTTTTTTTTTTTTTTTTTTTTTGCGGTACGCGAGCCTCTCACTGCTGTGGCCTCGCCCATCGCGGAGCACAGGCTCCGGACGCGCAGGCTCAGCGGCCATGGCTCACGAGCCCAGTCGCTCCGCGGCATGTGGGATCCTCCCGGACCGGGGCACGAACCCGCGTCGCCTGCATCGGCAGGCGGACTCGCAAGCACTGCGCCACCAGGGAAGCCCCAGATTCTTAATTTTTAAACAAGAGCATGAGACGATTTTTACACAGATCTAGGACTAAGAACCATTGCTAGGTAAGCTGAGATAAACACTGGTACAATTTAAACTCCTTGATATGCAAAATGTGGGTATTCTCGTGTATCCTGGAGGTTCTTCCTTAGTAAACAGAATGTGCCAAATCAGCATTATTGACATTTATCTGAAATGGGGGTTGTCAGAGGATGCAGATATTGGAGACCATTAGAAATACCCTCTAGATATCCACAGCCTTCATATAGGTACTTCCCATGAAAGAAGTGAAAGTGCTAGAAATTTTTGAAATGATGATGAGGACAGGGGTATTTAATTTCTGCTTTTAAGGGAAAAATATAAAAATGGCAGAAAAAAATGAGATATATGCTTAATCCTTATTTTTAAATCACTCTATTGACATAAAGACATGTTGGCTGTTTAGGAAGATAAAGAATATATTTAATTTGCTTTGCTCTTAGAATTATCGTATTTGGAATATTAAAGAGTACAGTTTATGTAAAGAATAATTATTAATTTACTCAGTGAATTTACCTTCAGTTGATTTAGGGGTACCAATATCATATCTCCATCTCTTTTGGTTAATGATAAGAAAAACTACTATTTACTGAGTCATTACTACCCACCAGTTCTGTATTAAGCAGTACATAGGCCATGTGTGAGAAAAGAGTGTGAAAAGTATTTTTTTAAATACATAAGAAAAAGTTATGTTTTCAAAACTTAGTAGCTTCCATGGTGTTAAGAGCTATAGAAACTATTCATGTCCCGAAAAGCAAATAAGAGGGGGGGAATAAAAGACAATCTATTGAATTCAACATTTGTCAATTGTAGCTTAATCTAACCCAGTGATTCTCAAACCTGATATGATTTCTGGCCCTCATCACTGGAGTTCCTGATTCTGGGGTTCTGAGGTAAGGCTAGAGCATTTGCATTTCTAAATTCCCAGGTAATACTGACACACAATTTGAGAACTATTGGTCTAACTAGTTTCATTTCTTCAGCTGTAGCTGATCCCTTACCCTTGTCCCAACGTTGCTGGAGGTGTATGATGGGCACACCACCAGATGCATCCTGGAACTAAGCCCAAATGTCTTTCTATTTCTGTAACCGTTTTTGTCTGTTTGTGACGAGAAAGGGAAAGGATGCTGATTTTAAAAGTATATTTTGTTCATGTTAGAAATATTGGAGAAAAACAAAAAAAATGATCTTGTAAAAACTGAAAGTACATTTCCAAAACTGTCTTCAGTGTGCACCTGGCTCTGTAATCCAATCAAATGCAGAGCTTGCTTTGCTTATATTTCTGCTGTTGAAATTAGCTACAAACGATTAGCAGAATCATAAAATGGCTGACAATAAAATGTGCCTTGTTTCTTAATGTTTTTGCTTTCCTTTGCACTTTTCAACAAAAGATGTACCTTGAATCTCCAATATACTTTCCCCCCAGGGTATATGGTAAAAAGTTATCTTATTCAGCTGCAGTGTCTCTTGAAGAAATTGGCTTTACAACCACAAGGAGTTCTGTAGGATTCATCACCCTCAAGTATCAGTCCTTACACTTCTGAAGACTTAATGATCCCCAATTACTAATTTTCTTAAAGAGCTTCACTGTTTTCTAGTAAAAAAGTTTATTACCATTTCACAAACAAAGAATTTCAATCCAAACTTTATGTGGGTCTATTGTTTCTTGCATCCTTTCCTTCTGGAAGGCAGCTGCTACAAGAAAAAGATTCCTTATCTTTTGTAATATTTTTTCTCTTCTCTAGAAATTTTCAAGAGGGATTAGCACCATGACATCAAGAAGCAAATGTGAACGTGGAATGCACAACTCATTAGAGTCATGGAATACTTGTCCATCATGATTTCTCTTGTTGTATTCATTTTATTTACATCATTAATCAACAAATATAGCTGATCCTTAATAATCAAGGGACGTTATAATAATATTGGTGGCTGTTTCCATAAAGAAAAAAAAAAATCTGTCACTTTGTGTTAAAGAACTGCAACAATTAATAGGAACAAAAGCTGATTAAAACAAACACCTGATTTTAGGTTTCAGAGCCCAAGCAGAGTAAGGAAGATCAGCACAGTGGTGTGGCTCAGACTGGATTGTTGAAGCATGAGGAAGTTGATGAGGGTGCCCATGGTTTGGGCAGGGGGAGGGGTGGTGGGTAACGGCAGCCCAGCTAGGGATGTTAGAGCCTGTGTTGGGTAAGAAGGGTGCCTCCATGGGATACTGCAGCAACAATGGTAGACTGGTCAGATATAGGATAACTGATCAGACAATATTGAAGGCTAATGGGAGCCAGTTTCTCACTGTTGAAGAAGGGAGTTACAAATATGTAAAGGGAAAAACTAAAACTTTGTAGTATTGGATTGAAATTGGAGGTATAGGTGCAAACTCATGATTTTTAATATAGAAACGGAAACATAGACGTAAATGTGAGGACAGATAGACAGAAAGACAAATACTCCCTAGCTCTGACCACTTAGAGGGCCTCAGAGCAGCAATCCCCAATACCAAGGAGAACAACTAGCTTCCAGATCTGGGTTTCTATATGCCTTTCTCTGTTGGTCCAGGGCTCCTTGGAGTAATGGGTGATTTCAGCATTGGGGCAAGGAAAGTACTTGAGCCAGTGTTACCTGTTCCCAAAAGTAAGGAAGCACTCAAAGAATGATGGAGATATGTCAAAAGAACACAGAAGCCATTTCGAAGGGATTTCCAATGGTTAAGTATGGGATAATTTAAGCATCAAAATAAATAAGTATAGTAATGGATTATAATCCATTGAATTTAATCAGAAACCATAAGTCCATACTGAATAAATTTGTTGACTGAAGTGTGGAGAGTAATGGGATAGTTTTCAAGTAACTCTCCACAAAACACTTATTAATTTCAAAAAGACTAACTTTACAGCAGAGAAGCCCTAGCAGATTATCTTTTAATTCAAATGACCAAAGTGAACATAAATAATGGGGCAAATTGAAATCATGAGCTGCCAGACACAATGCAATGAGAACAATTCAAAATCATACCTGTAATATCATGGAAAAATATTCTTAACTTTATTATAATCATGATGAAATATCAAACAAACCCAAATTGAGGAGTATTCTACAAAGTAATCTTCAAAAGCATCAAGGTCCTTGTGGCAGACAGACCCTAAAGTGAACACCAATAATCTCTGCTTCTTGGTGTTCATGCCTTTGTGCAATCCTATCCCTTGCGTTTGAGCAAAACCAGTAGGATACAGCAAAGGTGATGGGATGTCCCTCCCATGATTACATTACAGTACGTATAAGACTCCATCACACCAGCAGAGTCTCAGCTTCACTGTCCTTGAAAGAGGAAGCTGCCATGAAGTGGTCATGCTGAAAAAACCCACATGGCAAGAAACTGCAGGAGCTAAGGGTGGCCTCCATCAATAATGGAAGTCCTGCAGCAGCAAGGAAATGAATTCTTCCAGCAATGTGAAGGAGCTATGAAGCAGATCTTCCCCCAGTCAAGCCTCTGATGAGACCACAGCACTGGCTGACATGTGAATTGCAGCCTGGTGAGACCCTGAAGCTAAGTCCTTTCTGGACTCGTGACCTCTAGAGACTGAGATAATAAATGTGTGTTGCTTCAAGCTGCTAATTTGTGTTAATATTTTAGGCAGCATAGAAAACTAAGAGAGTAATTAAAGTCAATAAAAGACCGAGAAACTTCCAGACTAAAGGAGACAAAAGAACTATTACTACAACAAAATGCAATGCATGATTCTGAACTGGATCCTTCTGGGCATTACTGGGACAACTGGGAAAACTTGAACATCGCTTGAGAATTAGAGGGTAGAAGTATATCAGTGTTATTTTCCTAATTTTGATGAATGTTTTACAGTTATTTAGGAGACTATCCTTGTTAGTGAAAATACTAATAGTAAACAAACAGGACTTCCCCGGTGGCGCAGTGATTGAGAATCCGCCTGCCAATGCAGGGGACACAGGTTCAATCCCTGGTCGGGGAAGATTCCACGTGCTGCAGAGCAACTAAGCCTATGCACCACAAGTACTGAGCCCTCATGCCACAACTACTGAAGCCCACGTGCCTAGAGCCTGTGCTCTGTAACAGGAGAAGCCACCACTATGAGAAGCCCGCCCACCGCAATGAAGAGTAGCCCCTGCTCGCCGCAACTAGAGAAAGCCTGTGCAGCAACGAAGACCCAGCACAGCCAAAAAATAAATAAATTTATTTTAAAAAAATAGTAAACACTTTGAGTATAAATACTTTGTATATATATATATTTTTTTTTGCGGTATGCGGGCCTCTCACTGTTGTGGCCTCTCCCGTTGCAGAGCACGGGCTCTGGCCGCGCAGGCTCAGCAGCCATGGCTCACGGGCCTAGCTGCTCCGCGGCATGTGCGATCCTCCCGGACCGGGGCACGAACCCGTGTCCCCTGCACTGGCAGGCGGACTCTCAACCACTGCGCCACCAGGGAAGCCCCTGCATACTTTGAATTACTAAATAACTTGAACACTAAAGTATACTAAAGTATTCAAAGATGATGATGCGGCTTCAGGTTGGCAACTTACAAATGGTTCAGGGAAAAAAAGTTACTTATATTCACAACCATTTTTTAAATTTAAGATTGTTACAAAAAATATTTCAAAAACAAGCAAAAAAACTGTTCCTACCTAGTCTTCTCCATCCCAACAAATGACATTTCTATTTTCCCATTTGCTCGGGTCCAGAACCCACATCTTTTGCCTGTTTTGTTTCAATAGACTCTTAACTGTTCTCCCTGTTCACTCTTGCTCTACAACTCCCCTCCTCCCACCCCCATGTCAATTCTCTACACAGTAGCCAGGACGATGTTTCAAAATTTAATTCAGATCCTGTCAAGCCCCTGCTCAAAATCTCCAATGGCTGCCGATGGCACTCCTTTTCATGGACTACACCTCTTCCTGATCTGGCCTCTGCTCACCTCTGACACACCTCTTACCACTCTCCTTCATCACTCCACTTCCATCCTTAACAGCCTTCTTGTTGCTTCTTGAGCTCAAGTTTCTGCCCTTCCTGTTCTCTCTGTTTTGGTTCCCTCAGGCAGCAACATGGCTTACTCCTTCCCATCAATCTGGTTTTTATCCAATGCCACATCCTCAGAGAACTCTTCTTTGACCATCATATTAAAAATGCACCCTCCTCAGTGGTTAAGAATCCTCCTGCCAATTCAGGGGACACGGGTTTGAGCCTTGGTCCGGGAATATCCCACATGCCACGGAACAACTAAGCCCTTGCGCCACAACTACTGAGCCTGTGCTCTAGAGCCCGTGAGCCACAACTACTGAGCCCACGTGCCACAACTCCTGAAGCCTTCACACTTAGAGCCCATGCTCTGCAACAAGAGAAGCCACTGCAATGAGAAGCCCGTGCACCGCAACGAAAAGTAGCCCCTGCTCACCGAAACTGGAGAAAGCCTGCACAGCAATGAGGACCCAATGCAACCAAAAATAAATAAATTTTAAAAAAAATTTTTTTAAATGCACCCTCCTTCCCATCATAACGTACAATTATCCCTCATCCCACTTTATTTTTCTTTGTGGTACTTATCACTACCTGAGATTAAATTATTTGTTTACTTGTTTATTATGTCTCCTCTGTGAGGGCAAGGTCTCTTAATCTCTGAATCTCCAGGATTAGACTGTTCCCTGATGAATGAATGAACACAGCAATACCAATATTCAGATGCTGAGGTGTCAGCTAGGTTTACTCACTAGTTGCATGCTTTTGCCCACAAGCCTCGCCGCAGTACTTATGGCTCAAGTTCCTGTCTCAGTAAAATAAATTACTTCATGTGCAGAAACTCTAGGACCATCCAAAGTAGGCAGAACTATAACCCTTAAATTACAAGAACCCATTCAACTTCACCTTTGTCTATCCTAGAGAAAGCCACCCACGTAACCCTGATGTATTTTGTAGCAGGTCTGTCTCTCCTGTTTTATGTGATAAATCAGAGTTTCTAAACCTTGGCATTTTTGACATTTTGGGCCAGATCACTGTTGTAGAGGGCTGTCCTATGCATTATAGGATATTTAGCAGCAGTCCTGGCCTCTACTCACTAGATGCCAGTAGCACCCTCCCAGTCGTGACAACCAAAAATGTCTCCAGACATTGCCAAATGTCCCCTGGAAGGCAAAAATCACCCCTAGTTGAGAGCCACTGATCTGGAATAGAAGAGTGGTATTTAACCCTGGTAGAACATTAGCAGAACCTGAGAGTCTTTTAAAACCACTGATTCCCTGGCCCCATCTGCAAAGAGTCTGCTTTAATTGGTCTGGGGTGGAGCTTAGGCACTAGTATTTTGTAAAAGCTTTTTATCTGTTTTTCAGATGCAGCTAGGGCTGAGAACCATTGAGCTAGACTTGGGGAGAAAAAGACAAATACTATCAATTTATTCAAAAGGATCACTCTTAAAACATGGGACAGGGCTCAGGGCTGAGTTCACAGAGGTGGATCAAATGTCCTCAACTGCTGAAAAGCCTAGGCGACTAGGTTTGGCAGATCACATCCACTCACCCCAATATAATGTGTTTTAGCTGCACTTTTTTTTTTTTGGCAGTCTTAGAATTTTATGCTGTGGTTATATTAATAAGGTTGCAAGACAGAAAAAGGAACAGAAACAAGAACTGAGAAATTTCAGAACTCCTGATTTTTTTTAAATTTTCTTTGTCATTAAAAAAAAAAAGAGGAAGTTTTCATTTGCTGGTTCCTTTTTCACTTTTTAAAAGCCTTCTCTTATGCTTGTCTTTTGAGATTGCCAATTATTGCTTGGGAACATTAGCAGTTCCTCAAATATTTGAAAATAGTATCATGACTGCCTTTCCTAAATCTTATACAGAGTGGGCAGTAAAGAGTTACAGGTCAGCCTGCTGCCCTGCTCTGGAGTTCCAAGGCAGGCAAGTCTTTGCTTCCGCAAGCTCTTCTGAGAGAGACAACCTAGAGGCAGTCTAAAGAAAAGCTTTTCTTTGCTTACTGAGCCTGATCTTCCTGGAAAAGTTCCACAAGGCATAACACAACCCTCTGACTGTGCAAATGGAACGTGTGGTCAGAGTATGCAAACTGAGTGCAGAGACAGGTCGTACCAAGAGGGCCTTTAGCATTAGTGATGCTTACTAATGGCTGAGCTGAGGCCACATTGCTATCTGTCCTACAATAGTTGAACAATCCTTGTATTTTTTTATAATGTCACTAAGTCCTGTTGAAATAAATGCTAGGTAAGGAACTATGACTTATAATAAGGAGTGATTGCCAATATGCTCACCGGTATTCAAGCAGCAGTGCTGCTGATTAGCCCTGCTGTATCATTTACACTAAAGCTCTCAGGTGAACGCTTGCACGTGGACGATACTTTCCTTTCTTTTCTGCTGTAGAAAACCTACAACATCCACCTTCATTCCACCACTGGAAAGAATTCTCAAATGAAAACTTAGATTGCAAGGATCTTCTTTGGGACTCATTCCCTTGTTTCTCAATGCAATAAAAATAAGCCCAGCAGAATAAGGAAGTAAATGCAGTGAGGTATGAGCCAGACAACATGGAGTGAGGGCAGCCTAGGGCACAGGGAGCTGTCTTGGGGAAAGCTAGGACAGCAGAGATGCCAGAGACCACTGCCAATGCCTGATGTGCAGTCACAGGAGAGATGTGTAGCAGGAGAGAGAAATTAAAGAAAAGAAAGAATGAGTGTATTATGAAAGTCAGGGGACAAATTCAATCATAAGGATTTGGAGCCAACAGGGCAAAGCCCCAGTAATGAAATACTGGAGGTAATCAGTAAAGTGAGTCATACTCACTAGTATGAGGAAACGGGTTTTCTTAAATGCCTACTCTCACTCTTTCTGGAACCTAGCACCTCTGGTACTAAGATAATTAAATGGGGACCATTTGTAATATAACTCAACCCTGAAGGAAACACTCTTTTAGCACAATGAGCTGGAGATTACTCTTCATGGTCTAGAAGAACTTCTGGTTTGTTAGATATTTCAATACTGCCCTAAAGCCCACAAGAGGTGCCACTCCTCTGTGCCCTGTGCTTTACAGAGCCTGGCATATCACAGACGTAAACAAATACATTTATCAAAGAACACATATGTGCCTCTGTCACTTGGGATCCAATGCTCAGCACTGGCACAGCACAACTGACAACCACAAGATCTGCTTTCACGACTCACACCATTCAGGCCCCAGAGAGATGCTTCTCCACATATCTTGCCCTATGACTTCAACACCAAAGGCAAATGTACCTGAATTCTGTGAATTGTGCAGGTTGAAATCAGATACAAACATTGATTTAGATGGGGAATGTTTGAATGGCAGAAGCGCTTAAGTAAGGGAAAAGACAAATTAACTTGTCAAATCCTTCCTCTCAGATAATGTGAATGCAATAGATTCCTGCATAATGAAATATAGTTTCCCAAGAGTGACATGCATCTATTTTTTTTTTTTTTTTGCTTCTCTTCATGTTCTGATTCATAGTTCTGGAGGTACTTATGAATTAGATCAGTTTTTGAAAATTAAACGTGGTTGCTTAAGAACATTTTGCAATATTGAACATTTCATATTAGTCTTAAATTCATGTATATGTAAGCTCAGATGTAATGGGATTTAAGTATTAGCAATTAGGTGGAAATTGAACATGAGAAGTGCAAAAACTTTTATTATCATGAAAACACTTAAGATTTTATTAAATTTATAATAAACTAAAAATCCAAAACTTTAATTATATTTAAATTTTTACATTATAATTTGTATGTTTTCTTTTCATGTAAAATTTTGATAGGATTATCAAATATTTAGTAAATATTACTGGAAAGGTTTTTGAAAATGAAATTTTATTTTTAAAATTTTACTTTAATTTAAATTTTAGATGAAAATGTTTCTAAATTTTTTACAGTTTAAATGTAATTAATTGTGTTTAAGAGTTCGATCCTTTACCATTAGCTTTCTATTGCTACTATAACAAATTACCACAGCTTGTGGCTTAAAACAATACAAATTTATCATCTTACCCTTTTGTAGGCCAGAAATCCAGCGTGGCTTAATTCGAGGACTGCGTTCCTTTCTGGAGGCTCTAGGGGAGAATCCATTTCTTGCCTTTTCCTTGGTTCGTGGCAGCCTTCCCCCCATCTTCAAAGTTAGCAATAGCAGAGTGATTCCTCACTACATTTTTCTTTTTCTGACCCTCATTCTGTGTCCTCATTTCTCTCTCTCTCTCTCTCTCTTCCTCCCTCTCCTTCTCTCTCCCTCTCCCCTCTCCCCCACACCCTCTCTCTCTTGCTCCCTCTTGCTCCCTCTTGCTCCCTCACTCCCTCTCTCTCTGAGAAAGCTGGGAAAGGTTCTCCAATTTTAAGGATGGGAGTGATTAGATTGCACCCACCTGGATAATACAGGCTACTCTCCCCATCTGAAGACCCTTAACCTTAATCACACATGCAAAGTCCCTTTCACCATAAAAAAGGGTCCGAGGTTTAGACATGGAGATCTTTAGGGGATAATTATTCTACCTACCACAATAACTGAGAATGAGTACAAGATTATAACAGCAATAGAACATGAAGCTCAAAAAGAAAAAAGGTGAAGAGAAAACTGAAAATCTTGAAAGAGACAGCCTGCTTAAATTTTTAAAAACTAAAAACAATGGGAGTGAACAGACATCTGTTGAGCATGACACACTTAAAATTTGTGAACAGGGCATTACAAATTTCTTATGTAATGGAGATTTAATTACTGATCTAAACAATAAAAATAAGCAAGCGAATTATTTACACTGAATTCATGACATGAAAAGGTCAAACGAAATTCCAACAACTTCACATTCTTAACTAAATGAGGACTAATTATCAATCCAAACAATGAGACTATATGGGAGTCTCCATTTGCACTTTTGCTGGGAATCTGGAAATATTAGGGGTAGGTCAGCTTCACCTTGAGACCAGACCCTTTCCCTCCCCTCTCCTCCACCCACAGGTCCTGGGGGTCCTGGGCCTCATTAGAACTGGATTCAAAGGAAGACAAAACCTAGAGGTTCCCTAGAGGAGGGAGCAAATAGTTGAAGAAGGAGCTGCTGGGGAGAGGAAAAGAGAGAGGATGCAAGCGAGAGGGTCTTGAGGATAATTCTGCTCTTAATACCAGAGGGTGTGTTGTCGCTGAGAATCAGGAACAAGCTGAAGAGGCCAGAGAATCCACACCCAAATTGATGCTACTCTGTGGATTCCGGGTTGGTTAAGAAATATCACCCACCAAAAGTTCCCCTAAAACGTTCTCCCTGATTGCATGTAGGTGACTGACCAATAAATGGTAGTGCCATTTTGTTTTAGACTGTACCACCTCCTGCTCCAAAACAAAGGGAGAAATGATGGGTTTATATTGTAAATTTCCTACTTTATTAAACATGGAGAAGAAGAAAGCTAAGCTGAGAGCTGAGACTATTACCTAATCAACTCAGTCCACAGAATGTCTGCTAATTCCTTGTCAAGGGGTGAATGACAAAGCTAGCTCACACTTTGTATAGAACGTCTAGTTAGTTAAACTTTAAAATATAGTGTTTATGAATTCTGTTAATTATTTACTTGTAGTGAAAAATGAGCCATTCTCAGGCAAATCACTTTTTATTACAAATTCTAGATAAGAATCATAAAAGGACATTATAGCAAAAATAACTACATCTGCACTAGAACTCTAATCACCAGCTACTGACTAATCAATGCCCAGAGAAGAACAGTTCATCTTTTATTTCAGTCAACATTAAAAAAAACAGATGAAGCACCTATTCAAATCTTTAGATCATTTTCTATTCAGTTGTTTTCTTTTTGTTGAGTTGTAAAAACTCTTTATATATTCTGAATACAGAGCCTTTATCAGATAAGCATTTTGCAAATATTTTCTCTCAGTCTGTGGCTTATCTTTTCATCTTCTTGATAGTGTCTTTCACAGAGCAGTTTGTAACACTTATGAAGTCCAGTTTAACAATGTTTTTCTTTTGGTTTTGTGGGGGGGGTTTTGTTCCAAGGAATCTTTGCTGAGCTTTGCTTAGCTCAAGGTTAAGCAAACTAATCAAAAGGCTTAGTTCTTATATTTTCTTCTAGCCATTTTATACTTTTAGGTTTTGATTTTAGGTCTCTGATCCATTTCAGATAGCAAATAAGCACATAAAAATATGTTCACCATCATCAGGCATTAGGAAAATGCACATCAAAACCACAAGGAAGTACCACTAAACACTAAAATTAAGAGAAAAAAAACTGTGAGCATACCAAGTGCTGACAAGGATGAAGGGCAACTGAAATTCTCATACAGTGCTGGTGGAAATGCAAATGTCACTGCCACTTTGGAAAACACTTTGGAAGCAGCTGTACTGATATGGAATTTTGCGGGGGTTTTGGGGGGTTTTTTTTGCGGTTCGCGGGCCTCTCCCGTTGCGGAGCACAGGCTCCGGACGCGCAGGCTCAGTGGCCATGGCTCACGGGCCCAGCCGCTCTGCGGCATGTGGGATCTTCCCGGACCGGGGCACGAACCCGTGTCCCCTGCATCGGCAGGCGGACTCTCAACCACTGCGCCACCAGGGAAGCCCTGATATGGAATTTTGAGTCGGAAAAATCTTAGGGAAAAAATGTACTTCCCCTCCCTGTCTCTCGATGCTGAGGAACTTCCGGATGAGGAAAATGTGGATCAAGGGGGAATTTGCCTGTATCCTCTTAGAGCTTTCCCACAGCAATTATTATCTTAGTGATATCATAACCATGACCCTTATTATCAGCTGTCTAGTGTGGGTATTTTTCTCTCTTTATTGCTTTCCTTATTATACAATTAGATATATTTATTATATATATTTTCCCACTGTAAAGATATAAATAATACAAAGACAATTGAATAAATCATGAAAGTCCCACTTTATCCTAACCCTATCCAACTCCTATCTCCTCATGAGAATAATGCCTCATATTACTTTGATAAATGTTCTTCTAGCTCTTTTTCAATGTTTTTACCTATATGCATGCTTGTATATACAGATAGATAAATAGATAGATAGATAGGCTGGCAGACATGTGTGACTTTTTAACATAAATTGAATTTCACTATAAATATTATTCTTTGACTTGCTCTTTCAATCAAGAAAGAGAAAAACATAAACACATAAATATATAAAATGAGGCCTAGGGAAGAACTTGTCTATAACCTCCAGTACACCTTCCTCTCTCTCTCTCTATATATATATAAAATTCGTTCTTTATAAAAGTTGTAGAGTAATCCAAAATATGGATGGGCCATAATTTATTTACTCATTCCCCTACTGACAGACATTTAGGTTTATTCTAATTTTTCATAATAAAAACTATACTTCAATTAACATACAGACATCTTTGTACAATATGTATGAGAATTTTTTTAGTATGGGTTCCAAGAAGTGCAATTGCAAAGAGGTCAAAGGGTTTTGATATTTTTATTTTGATAAGTACAGTTATAATTTAATAACCTACCAAAAGCCTGTAACAGTTCACATTCACATCAACAGTGTAAGAGTCTGTTTTACCACTTCCTTAATTTCACTGGTTATAATCAATGAATCTTTATTGAAGCATAGATGGTTTATTATATTAGTTTCAGGTGTACAGCATAGTGATTCAGTATTTTTCAAGATTATACTACATTTAAACTTATTATAAACTATTGGCTATATTCCCTGTGATGTACAATATATCCTTGTAACTTATTTATTTTACACATAATAGTTTGTACCCAACTGGTAACCACTAGTTTGTTCTCTGTGTCTGAGTCTGTTTCTGTTTTGTTATATTCATTCATGTGTTGTATTTTTTAGATTTCACATATAAGTGATAACACACATTATTTGTGCTTCTCTGACTCATTTCACTAAGCATAATATCCTCCCAGTCCATCCATGTTGTTGCAAATGGCAAAATTTCATGCTTTCTAATGGCTGAGTAGTATTCCGTTGTATTGAATATATATATATGTATATACATATGATATATACATATCACTCTTTCTTTAACCATTTATCTGTTGCTGGACACTTAAGTTGCTTCCATATCTTGGCTATGGAGAATAATGCTTCTAGAAACATTGGAGGGCATGTATCTTTTCAAATTAGTGGGGTTTTTTTCCTTCAGATATATACACAGGAGTGGAATTGCTGAATCATATGTAATTCTATTTTTACTTTTTTGAGGAAACTCCATACTGTTTTCCACAGTGGCTGTGGTATTTTACCTGGTAAATTATTTTTCCAAGGTGGCTGCTACCAACAGTGTATGAGGATGCCCTTTTCTCATCCTTACCAACATTGGTTATTTGTAGTCTTTTCGATGATAACCATTCTGACAAGTGTGAGGTGATAGTCCATTGTTTTGATTTGCATTTATCTGATGATTCGCAATGTTGAGATTCTTTTCATGTACCTGATGGCCATCTGTATATCTTCTTTGTTTCAGATCTTCGGCCCATTTTTTGATTGGATTTGTTTTTGTCTTTTTTGTTTTTGCAGTACGCGGGCCTCTCACTGTTGTGGCCTCTCCCGTTGCGGAGCACAGGTTCCGGATGCACAGGCTCAGCGGCCATGGCTCACAGGCCCAGCCGCTCCATGGCATGTGGGATCCTCCCGGACCAGGGCACGAACCCGTGTCCCCTGCATCGGCAGGCGGACGCACAACGACTGCGCCACCAGGGAAACCCTGTTTTTGTCTTTTGTTGTTGTCATTATATTGAGTTACATGAGCTGTTTATATATTTTGGATATTAACCCCTATTGGTCATATCATTTGAAAATATTTCCTCCCATTCAATAGGTTGTCATTTCATTTTTTCGATGATTTCCTTTGCTGTGCAAAAGCTTTTAAGTTTAATTAGGTTTAATTTTGATTGTTTTTGCTTTTATTTCTTTTGCCTTAGGAGATAAATCCAAAAAGTGTTGCTGTAATTTATGTCCAAGAGTGTTCTACCAATGTTCTCTTCTAGGAGTCTTTTATTACAAATTCATGATTGGTCTGTTCAGATTGTTTCTTTCTAGAAATTTGTCCATTTCTTCTAGGTTGTTCAATCTGTTGGCATATAACTGTTCATAGCATTGTCTTATTTTTTTTGTATCTCTGTGGTATCAGTTGTTATTTCTCCTCTTTCATCTCTTATTTTGTTTGAGTCCTCTATCTTTTCTTGGTGAGTCTGGAAAAAGGTTTACCAATTTTGTTTAACTTTTCAAAAAAACCAGCTCTTGGTTTCATTGATCTTTTCTACTTTTTTATCTCCATTTTATTTATTTCCTCTCTGATCTTTATTATTTCCTTCCTTCTGCTGACTTTGGGCTTTATTTGTTCTTCTTTTTCTAATTCCTTTAGGTGGCAGATTAGGTTGTTTATTTAAGATTTTTCTAGTTTCTTGAAGAAGGCCTGTATTGTTATAAACTTCCCTCTTAGACTGCTTTTGCTGAATCCCACAGATTTTGGAGTGTTCTGTTTCCATTTTCATTTGTCTTAAGGTATTTTCTGATTTCCTCTTTGATTTCTTCATTGACCCAACAGTTTTTTAGTAGCATGTTGTTTATTCTACACATATTTGTTCTTTTCCCATTTTTCTTTCTGTAGTTGATTTCTAGTTTCACACCACTGTGGTCAGAAAAAATGTTTGATATAATATCTATTCTCTTAAATTTGTTGAGACTTGTTTTGTGGCCCAGCATATGATCTATCCTGGAGAACATTCCACTGCAGTTGAAAAGAATGTATATTCTGCTGTTTTTTGGATGGAATTTCCTGTAGACATCTATTAAGTCCAACTGATCTATTGTCTCTTTTTTTTTTACGTTTCATGTTTTTGTTTGCTTTTTTAATTTTATTTTATTTTTGGCTGTGTTGGGTCTTCGTTGCTGTGTGCAGGCTTTCTCTAGTTGCAGCTAGTGGGGGCTACTCTTCATTGCAGTGCACAGGATTCTCATTTTGGTGCTTCTCTTGTCGCATGCTCTAGGCATGCGGCTTCAGTAGTTGCAACACATGGGCTCAGTAGTTGTGGCTCACAGGCTCTAGAGTGCAGGCTCAGTAGTTGTGGCACATGGACTTAGTTGCTCCACAGCATGTGGGATCTTCCCGGACCAGGGATCGAACCAGTGTCTCCTGCACTGGCAGGCGGATTCCCAACCACTGCACCACCAGGGAAGTCCCTATTGTGTCTTTTCTTTTTTTTGCGGTACACGGGCCTCTCACTGTTGTGGCCTCTCCCGTTGCAGAGCACAGGCTCCGGATGCGCAGGCTCAGCAGCCATGGCTCACGGGCCCAGCTGCTCCACTGCATGTGGGATCTTCCTGGACCGGGGCACAAACCTGTGTCCCCTGCATTGGCAGGCGGACTCTCAACCACTGCGCCACCAGGGAAGCCCCCTATTGTGTCTTTTAAGACCACTGTTGCCTTATTGATTTTCTGTCTAGATGATCTGTTCATTGACGTAAGTGGGGTGTTAAAGTCCCCTACTATTATTGTATTATTGTCAATTTCTCCTTTTATGTCTATTAGCATTTGCTTTATATAATTAGGTGCTCCTATATTGGGTGCATATATGTTAACAAGTGTAATGTCCTCTCCTTGCACTGATCCCTTTATCGTTATATAATGTCCTTCTTTGTCTTTTGTTATAGTCTTTGTTTTAAAATCTATTTTGTCTGATATGAGTACTGCTATCCCCACTTTCTTGTTGTTTCTGTTTGCATGAAATATCTTTTTCCATACCCTCACTATTCAGCTCTGAAGTGAGTCTCTTGTAGGTAGCATATAGAAGGGTCTTATTTTTTATTTATTTTTATTTATTTATTTTTGGCTGTGTTGGGTCTTCATTGCTGTGCATGGGCTTTCTTTAGTTGCAGTGAGCGGGGGCTACTCTTCGTTGCAGTGCACGGGTTTCTTATTGCAATGGCTTCTCTTGTTGTGGGGCATGGGCTCTAGGCACATGGGCTTCAGTAGTTGCAGCATGCGGGCTCAGTAGTTCTGGCTCACGGGCTCTAGAGTGCAGGCTCAGTAGTTGTGGCACACAGGCTTAGTTGCTCTGTGGCATGTGGGATCTTCCCAGACCAGGGCTCAAACCTGTGTCCCCTGCATTGGCAGGCGGATTCTTAACCACTGCACCACCAAGGAAGTGAAGGGTCTTGTTTTTTATCCAATCAGCCACTCTATCTTTTGATTGGAGCACTTAGTTCATTGACATTTAAAGTAATTATTGATAGGTATGTATTTATTGCCATTTATTACTTGTTTTCCAGTTGTTCTCATAGTTCTTCTTTGTTCATTTCTTCTTTTTGTTTCTTCCCTTGTGGTCTGATGATTTTCTTTAGTAGTATACTTGTGTTCCTTTCTTTTTGGTTTTTGTGTATCTGTTGTATTTTTTTATTTTTATTTGTGGTTACTGTGGGATTCATATCTGTTGACTTATAGCTATAGCTACTTGTTCTAAACTGGTAATCATATAAGTTCAAACACAATCTAAAAATATCTACATTTTTAACTCCCCCCCCCCGACATTTTCATGTTTTTGATATCATATTTTACATCTCCATGCTTCTTCCTTAACTGTTTATTGTAATTATAGTTGCTTTTACAATTTTTCTTTTGTCTTCTAATCTTCATACTGGCTTATTTTGGTGGTTGATCCTCAGTCCTTAGTACATATTTGCCTTTCCTAGTGGGATTTTCCCTTTCCTACAGACTCTTAGTTCTTCCACTTAGAGAAGACCCTTTCACATTTCTTTTAGGTATGTTTAGTAATGATGAACTCTTTTAGTTTTTGCTTGTCTGAGAATTTCTTTATCTCTCCTTCTATTCTAAATAATAATCTTGCTGGGTAGAGTATCCTATGTTGCAGGTTCTTTCCTTCCGGCACTTTGAAGATATCATGCCACTCCCTTCTGGCCTGCAAAGTTTCTGCAGAGAAATCAGCTGATACTCTTATGGGGATTCCGTTGTCTATGACTCTTTGTTTTTCTCTTCCTGCCTTTAGATTTCTCTATCTTTAACCTTTGCCATTTTAATTATGATATGCCTTGGTGTGGGTCTGTTTGAATTCATCTTGTTTGGGACACTCTGTGCTTCCTGTACTTGGATGTCTGTTTCTTTCTTCAGACATGTCTGATGAAAGACATCTTTCATCAGACATGGGAAGTTTTCAGCCATAATTTCCTCAAATACATTTTTTTAAACATCTTTATTGGAGTATAATTGCTTTACAATGGTTGTTAATTTCTGCTTTATAACGAAGTGCTCAAATACATTTTTGATCCCTCTTCTTCTTCTGGGACCCCTATAATGCAAATGTTGGTACATTTAATGTTATTCCAGAGAGCTCTTAAATGGTTTTCATTTTTTTAATTTGTTTTTCTTTTTGCATTTCTGACTGTATGATCTCTGTTATTCTGTCTTCCAGATCACTTGTGCTTTCTTCTGTATCACTTAGTCTGCTATTCATTCCTTCCAGTGTGTTTTTTATTTCAGCTATTGAATTCTTCATTTCTTTTATTTTTTATTTTTATTGTTTTAATTTTTTTGGTGTTGGGTCTTCATTGCTGCATGCAGGGTTTCTCTAGTTGTGGCGAGTGGGGGCTACTCTTCATCGCAGAGCATGGGCTCTAGGCGCACGGGCTTCAGTAGTTGTGGCATGTAGGCTCAATAGTTGTGGTTTGCAGGCTCTAGAGCTCAGGCTCAGTAGTTGTGGCGCACAGGCTTAGTTGCTCTGTGGCATGTGATATCTTTCCAGACCAGGGATCAAACCCATGTCCCCCGCATTGTCAGGCAGATTTTTAACTACTGTGCCACCAGCGAAGTCCTGAATTCTTCATTTCTGATTGGGTCTTTTTTATATTTTCTAGTTTCATGTTAAAATTCTCACTGTATTCATCTATCCTTCTCCCTAGTTCAGCTAGCATTCTTATTACTAATGGCTTTGAACTCTTTATCTGGTAAATTATCTTTCTCTGTTTCATTAGTTACTTTTTCAGGGATTTTTTTTTCTTGTTCTTTGATTTGAAATAAATGCCTCTGTCTTCTCATTTTACTTAACTTTCTCTGTCTCTGTGATATTAGGTGAAACAGTTACCTATCCTGGTCTTGAAGGGGTGTCCTTCTGTGGGAGTATCCCTATACTGTCTGCACATCCCACTGGCTTTGGTGGGAGACCTGGATCTGATGTGAGCATAAATTCTATCTTCCTTCAGGCTGTGCTGGTAGCTATCTCCTTGGTGGGAGGTGGGGCTCATGGTGGAGGGACTAAAGCCAGAGCCAGGTGTGAGTGCAGCCTTCTCCTCTGCTCAGTGGCCGACACCACCCTATCAGGGGCAGGGGTGTGTCCCAAGGTGCTGAAGCAGAAGCCCTAAGGGTTGGTCCAAGCTGGTTCCATTCCCTCTAAGCATGTGCTCTCTCCCCTTCCAGCATCACACCTTTGTTCCAGAGGGGAGCAATGCTGGAGTCAAGAGAGGTCAGAGTGGGCACTCGGCATGGGTTGGGGCATGTGCTGAGGTGGTCCCAGCACACCAGTTAGAGCTCCAGACCACTCCCAATCTGTCATCTCCATGAATGTCAGTAATGGCTGCCCTCACCCCATTTAGATGCTGTGCCAGGTCTGAGCTGGCTTTGTTCCCTACAAATATGCACTCTCCTTGGCAATGGGCACCTTTGCCCTACTGGGGAGTTGCTCCTCGAAGCAAAAGTAGCTGAGCACATGTTGGGATGGTTGCAGGAAACTGGCTGGAGTCCCCGGCAGTTTGTTTCAATCTGCTTCCTTCAACTTGTTTCGGGAGTAAGCAAGCACTTGCATGCTCTTCACAAGTGGAATCTAGGTTTCTTACAGCCCTCCTGTTAGTCCTGCTGGTTTTCAAACCAGCTAAGGGGACTCATCTTCCTGGTGTTGGACCCCAGGGCTAGGGTGCCCAATACATGGTTCAAACTGCTCACATCCCAGGGAGGATCCCTGAGCCCATGTAAACCCTGTCCTTTTCTGTGTCCCTTCCTAGGGGTGCAGGTCCCAACCTGATTGCTTGCCCTTCCCTCCTACCTGACTCTGTGTGGATCCTTCTTTACAGGCTTGGTTATATATGAGTCTTTCTTCCAGTCTCCAGGTTGTTTTCAGTGAGAAATGCTCCACATGTAGATGTATTTTTGATGTGTTCACTGGGGGAGGTAAACTCAACATCCTCCTACTCTGCCATCTTGATCTCTTCCCTCTACAATCAGTACTTTTAATTAATGCCAATCTGAGGGATAAAAACATCACATTGTTTTAATTTGCATTTTCCAAATTACTAATGAAGTTAAACATTTGTTCTTTTGTTTTATGGGTCATTGGCTTTTCTTCTTCTGTGAATTGCCTATTCATCTCTGGTTTTCTGCTCTTGGGCTGTTATCATTTTCTTTTTTATTTATATGAGCTCTTTATTCAGGGTATTAATAATTTGTCTTTTATATATGTGGCAAATATTTTCTCCCAGACTAATGCTTGTCTGTTTATCTCTGTTTTTGTTATCTTTCATCCTACGGATATTTTTATTTTTATCTTTATGTTGCTTTACTCTTTAATTATTTACATCTTATACCTAAGTTACTTTAATATCCTTAAAGCCAAGTTCTACATACACATATATTTCATCTGCATTCTGAATAGCCCCCTGAGAAACACATTTTTAAAAACTTATGAAACTTTATTTAGTCCTTTTTACGTGATAATCACTGCAGAACTTCAGAAAATCATTTTAAAGGAATTTTTCAGGTTAATAACTGGCTTAAAGACGTTTCTTAGGTAAGAGTATGAGTTGGTTAACATACTCAGGAGCAGTGGACTGGGTAGGCAGGCACTGGGTGGATGTAGAGCTCCAGGTACTGGAAGAGATTCCAGTTGGACATATAAATAGTTCCTGAAAGTCATCAAGGCAGACACCTGAAGGCAAACCAGGGGAAACACTATCTGAGGCAAGATGGCAAAGTACTGAAAGAGCTGAGCCCAATACATCCTCATGGCCAATCTGGGAGTAGGCAGTCCTGAGAAGAACAGATAAGCAGGTGGACTGGCCACCACCATTGGGGAGGTGTGCATCCCTGGGAATGGTTTAAGGCTAGAGGCAGCCACTAGGATGGAAAGAGAAGGAAATGCACTCTATACCAGTACTTCTCAAACATTAATGTGTATAGGAGTCACCTGGAAATCTTGTCAAGATGCAGATTTTGATTCAGTGGGTCTGCAATGGGGCTTAAAGATTCTACATTTCCCAAGAAGACTGCAGCTGATGCTGACACTACTGGTCCCTGAACCATACTTTGAGTAGCAGGGTTCTAGAAGGTTTGTGACACTATGCAAAGAGAAGCTCCACTTTTCAGATCAGTGGCAAAACGGGATAAGAATTTGAAGAGTAAGGTAATGCAGATGTCAGAGTATGAGGCAGCCACTTATGCCCCGCCTGGCTATATTCAGGATGGCTTCCTAAGATGAGGGTAGGGTTGATACTGTGTCTGGGGGTCCAGGAAGCTTAGGCTATGCAAAGGGTAGGACTACAGAGGCTAGGAGATAGGCAGGAACTGGATCGTGACATCCTGCTGATTTTGAATTTGCACAACACAAAGAGCAATAAACTGCTACACAACATCTGCGTCCTCTGCATCTAAAAGCTCTTTCACGTATCACTACTTCCATTAATAGGGCCCTTTGCTGCTATTTCTACTTTTCCCTCCAGCTATCCACAATTTGGCTTTTCACACCTCCATCCCTCCAGAGGGAAAAAAATGTACTGGAATGAAAACATGCTCATTTGTCTACTTGTTGCCAAGAGTGGACAGTGAAGAAATTGAATGTATTTTGATGGGAAAGATTTTCAAACATTTTTTCCTTGTGGCTAAAAGACCTGAGATCCACCTACAATTTGGGCTTCCACTTCTGAATAGAGAAAGAACTCAGTTATTTTTCTTCAACAATTTAATTTAATTTAAAAAGAAAAAAAGGCAAAAATAATGGAGAGGGTACACAGTACCAAATTTTTGTATCTTATAATAACACAGGGATAGATCACAATTAAGTAGCTTTTAGCGACATACAGGGAAGATTAAAATCTACAGAAACGTGCTTTATGTTCTTGTGAAAATGATTACTTCACAACCCATCAGGAGGAAGCCTAAGGCCCACTGGGACCCATGGGTCACATGCTTTGAGGATCCCTGGCCGGTGGTAGAGGCTTCAGAACTTTGAGAAGCCTTGAGGCTCCTTGGAGGTTCCTTGCAGCCTAGAGAAGTAGGAGTTTCCAGCTTCCACCCTCCTTTTAATCAAAGTAGCTCTCCTTTCATCAGGCTAATGCACAGCATCGGGCATGAAAAGAGTTCCCAAGACTGATGCAGAGTTTGAGAATCAATGATTCAGGGTTACATTTGTGTCATTATCTCTGAGTTTGATTTATTCACGCTATCCTATCACCATAAATACAGATAACCCAGAGTTAACTATTTAAGTTTACATTGGGGATCATCTCAAATCCCTCTATGAGATAACTTGTGCGGCAAATTACTTGGATCAAAAACTAATACATGATCGCTGCGAGCAGTGTAATTGGGAATAATAAATACACACTAATGAAGCATCTTGAAAGGGAAGAGGCTCAGGTATTCTGAGAGGTGAGGCGTTGAAGTGTAATGCTCCTGGCTTTGATCATTATTTTTAAATACAATTTCATTGCAGTGCATCCACTATAAATCAGCATCCAGGAGTATGAAGTGGTGCTATAGTAAGAAGGAGATGCTACAGATAATGTGACTAAATGGGACACTATAGATAATGACATAGACTTTCACATATTATCGTTCATGGGAAGAGGCCAATAATGTATGGTATAATAGACTAGAGCAATGAGAATTATTGAATGTTTTCTAGACTTACTTATATAATCAGCCACCATGTCAAAAAGAGGATAGGTTCTTTCTAATGGTAAAGCGATCAAAGTACAGTAATAACAAAGGTGAACCTTGAAGGGTTTTTTCTCCCCTTTTCTCTGCAGTAGAACAGCCTAAATAGTAACTTTTGGCAGAAAGCTAGTGCTTATGAAGCTGCCTTAAAGTATCATTTTCCAATTAAAATTTGTTGCACAAAAGACTTACATCCTTGCCAGGCTTCAGGGAGAAGTTGATTCAGTCTCCAATCCACTGGCAACGATAAGTGAGGTTCTCACTCTCAGAAATCAGCTGAGCATTCCTGAGATAATTTTATTTTGGCTTTACTTCGTGATCATTTGTTTCAGGCCTAGCTCCTGTAAGTGTAAAGAGAATTGGATCAAATCTGTCTTCACCATTATACACTCATTACCAACACAGGGCCTGGCACAAGTCATTGAATAAGTATTTGTTGAGAGAATGAATGTATTATATTTACCAGGAGAACATTTGACCTATAAGGCCAATCTCAAGGTTCCTAATAGCTTCAGCTGCTTCTCTTTTCAGTCCTCTATTACACATTTCCTTGGTTTGTGTTATTTGTGTCTCCTCCCCAACCTCAAGTTTGTTTGAGGGCAGGGACCTTTTTTTTGTGGTATATAAGCTTCAAAGTACCTAAGATGATACTTTGTACATAAAAGAGCCTCAATAGATGTTTATTAAATAAGCAAATGAGTGAGATTACTAGGTTTTCTAAGCTGTTCTGAAGATACTTAACACATTATTTGGTGATAAAACTACAGTTAATTATGGAGTCCTGTGTAGAAATGGTTGCAGTTTTGTTATTTTTATTAATACAAATAATAAGCATCCGTGTGTGTTATCAGTATGCACAATTTGTGATATGAGTCTGTTTTGCTTCCCTGCACATAGACCACAGAAATCCTGAAAAACAAGCTGCCACCCCAGAGCCAGTGCCTAACAGAGGCATTTTTTAACCCTTGAGCCTTTTTCGATAGCTAAGCAATGTTTTTTTCAAATGCAGTAACACCGATATGCAGACATATTTATTGTCCATTCACAAAGCCATCCCTCAATATGATTACAATATGCCTCGCTGAGTATCATTAAAACCAGGGTCTTGTTTTTCTGGATGGGTTAGCTGAGGTTCTGCATGAAAGCAGGTAATGGAAAATAGGATTTCTCAAGCCCCCTTTAGACCTTTGATTCTGTGCTACAACCTTGCCCGTCCACTTCCAAAGTCAAGGTATGCTACTTGTAAAACCACAACATCTTTTGAGTAACTTATTTTGTTCTTAACACATGCTCCCAGGAGCTTAATAAATATTATTTCTGTAACTTGTTTAGTGGCAAAATAATGAGTCCTTGGTGTATGCCTAGCCTCTGCTTTGCTATTAAAGAAGATAGATTTCAATTTAACCAAAACTCAGTTCAAGGGCAGAAAGCAGGCCTAAAAACTGCTAAAACTCAAATATTTGGTAACTGTATGTGCAGTATGTGTGTTCTAGAAAAGACTATCATTTTAAAAGATAAATTGCACCTTGCTGAGGAATTTCAAATATCAACTGAATATATTAATAACTGAAATGCTCCCAAGTTTACAAAGAGCTCTCGATGAAATCGTGATCTTGTATAGACAAGTATCCACGGAGGAACAATTTTAAAACCCTCTCTCTCTATTTCCTCACAGGATCTACAACAATGCTGGTGCATTAAAGCTAATGAGTGGATCACGCTGCAACCTTTCCAGCCTCTCTTGCCTTTCATTTGTCCATATTTCAAGCTTCATGGAAATGACAGATTTTATGCCTTACCTCATCATCCTCTGATTGCTTCCCATGGTTCCTCCCTTTCCTAGTGAATCTTTGTCTTACTAGGTGGGAAAACCCACATCTTTGTATCCTGATATTTTAATTTCACATTGTATCACAGACTTTATTTCAAGTTGCTATAAAGTCATCAATTATCATTTTCAACAACTACATTATAATCGATCATTTGAGTGCATCATCAATTATTTAATCATTCATCTCTTATTGGCTATTGGGTCATTTAAAAATTGTTGCCATTTTGAATAATGGTTCAATGAATAATGCTGTACATGTAACTTTTTTTCTGTTAAGTTATATTTTCCCAGGGATATATCCCAGGAGTGTAATTACTTTAAAAGATAATTACTCAGAAGGGTAATTATTACTCAGCACACAATCTTAATAAGAGAAAACCATTTTAAGTGGCCAATCTTCTTAACCCGATAAAATGTTTACATCTGGATTTAGAGACTGCCTGGTGGTTATAGCTTCACCTAACTTTTTAACTAGCTAAGTGACTGCTTAAGTCACCTAACTTCACTGAGCTTTAAGTTCCTTTATATTGGACAAGACTGGATTGTGTGTGCCAAGTCTTCAGACTTACATATCAACCACCACACTAGAAAAGTGAATTCACAAGAGGCTTTCTTATTATGAGGTCTAAAAGGACAATCTTCCTTCAAGTGTCCTCATGCATGCAGTGACCAGAGACCAACTTTGATGAGCTGATGGAAGAAGTACAACATATGTTGGACGTGCCATTGAAAGACCAGAGTCATCTGGCACTAGATAAGAGGATTAATGGGAAAAAAAGTTTACCGAAAGAACATATTAAAACACCCAAATACCTGGTGTCTGCTCAAGTAAGGAATCAGTTAGCAGTCAAGATTTGTAAAGGAGATGATGGCCCTGGGAGGGGCTAACATACTAGACTTTTTAATGGCTGGAAGCAAATGGGCTCAAGAAAGAGCCCTTCAGTAGGATGCAGCTAGAATCCAGATTTTTGGTCCAAAAGTAAATAACAACTCAGGAATAATTAAGAATAAAAATGAGAAAGTATCAGTGAGAACTGATATTACATAAGTCTGAGGAAAATTAATATTAAAGAAGTCTTACAGAAAACTAATATTTATACCCAACTCAAGGGCTTCAGACTATAAGGCAAGACACTCTGGTCTTGGCCTCTCCCTTCTTCCTCTTTTTTTGGTTCTTAGGTCCACAAGGTTCAATGTTAATTTTAAAATATTGGGCACCTAGAAAATTAGAATAATTGAAGATATTCAAATCCAAATAAATATACGGGCAGTACTGTTTATTATGGAATATAACATACAAATAAAGATTCCTACCCTCTCCCAGCCAAACTTTCCTGAGGACCTTACTATAGGAGATGGAATGTAATGGTAATGAGAAAGGATAGAACTTTGAGGAGACTGGGGAAGATAATGTATGAGATCATCTGGAAAGACTTTGCATAAGTCACTTGTGCTCAGACTTAAGATCTAGCTTGCTCCTGTACTGTCACTAGTCATCATAAAGTCAATAAAGTCTTCCAAGATCTTTCAAGCCTGACAGACCTCTGTTTTCTCTATGCTCTCCTGGGATTGTAAGCTCTTCCAACTTTCATACTAGTATTTTATTATATACAATATTATACACTTATTATTTCAAGTATGATGACTTATCTCCCAGAGATACTGCAAAATTCATGAGTTCAAGTTTGGGGATTTTATTTTTTACATGATTTAATCAGATTTTACAGAGTTAGACTCCCTGATTTCTCTAACAGTACTGCTTATCCTTTTGTATACTGAGGAATCTTGATCAAAGACAGTATGAGGTAGATCAAAAGAGAACTTGACCTCAAAATATCTAGAATGGAGAATGATGGCCACAGCAGCATTTGGAGACCCCAGAGGAGGTGGCCAATACACATGTCTTATTAAAGGTACTGATGATATAATTTACAATACAAAATCAAATGCCTGTATTACCATTTACTCTTTGGAATGGCAAATTAAGAGCAGAGCACGCTTTGTAGATCTCTTCATAGAAACTACTGAAATGAGCTTGTATTTGTTTCAACTATGTCTCTTCAGTGGTCTTATTTCCTACTACCCTGGAAGAAATAAAACTGCTTAAAGTATTAACAAAGACTACACTTTACACTTCTGTGGAAGAGACAACACTATGTATTCACCAAAACATTTCCTTTCCTTCCTGGATACTTAGGAAGATTTCTCTGCTCCCCTTCACCTAATTGAGGTGTTATGGCTACTTCTAGACAGGCAATGTGAGAGGAAAGAATACATGACACTTGCAGGTCTGATCTTAAAAAAAAATATCCCTCAGGCATGATCCTCCTGTTTTTTCCCCTTCATGGGCAAGTTAGAGGCCATGTGCTAAGGATGGCTGGGTACCAAGTTTAAAGAGCCTGGATTTCTGATTCACTGTTTTGAGAAGTACTCACCAGGAGAACAGCTGACCAGGAACATCTGTACTGGATGCCGTAAGAGCAAGAAATCAAGTTCTATTATGTTGAGTCATTGAGATGTGAGTGTTCTGGTTATAGCATCTAGCAGTATTCTTCTGGCTAGTACAACTTCTTTGTATTCATCATGTGGAGAACAAAGTACTGAATAAATGCTTTGTTACATTTTTCATATTCTAGTAGTTGCTGATCTCTCTTTACCTCATTTCAAGGGATGACTAAGGGCTAAAGTAGTGCTACCCAACTCAAGCCAAGCATCAAAATCACCTTTTGAAGATACAACTTCAGAGATGCCGCCCACCAGGATGTTGACTCAGTGGGTTTTCAGGTGGAGCCCAGGAACCTATACTTTGTATTATAAAGCTTCCCATGCGATTCTGATGTACAGCAGCCAAGTTTGGAGGAACCGCTGGCCTAGAGCTTTAGCAAGAGGAAAAGGCAGCACCAAGGACAATGCCTTGAATATAGAACACATTCCACATTCAATAAAAGCTTGCAGAATGGTCGATTTGCTAATAGATGCAGGGGCTAGCCTCAGGCAAAATAATGAGGGCAGCCATGTTTTTCATTGAAACAATTACTCTCTCTCCTTTATTCCCTCCAGGGCTCTGTGTCACCTTTCTCCTGTCCCCTATCAAAATCTACTCTCAGGGCGGAAAAAAAAAATCTCGTGTCACCTCTACGCACTAAAGAATAAAATCAGTGTTTCTCAAATTCTCTATGACCAAGAAGAAGACCAGCACTTTCGTAAAACACAATAAAAACAAATTACTAGAAAATGAAATTTAAAAATCAAAGACATACAAAATACGAGTCCTAATTTTTTATTATTGGCTTTAAGAAACTTAAAATTACATTTCAAGCAGTAAGATCGAAGCAAACATAATGTAGAAAAAGATAATCACCACAGGGCTCTGTCTGCAGACTATGCTTTACCAAACACGGGCATAAATTACTACGAAGCCAAACCTTTCACCTGTGGGCATTTCCACTGCCATTGACAAAATATGTAAGTGAAAGGACAGCTGCCTTTGAGGAGCGCCGGGCATCAGGTGGCTAGTATGTATGCACTGAGACAGGGGTGTTTCCCAGGCCCCTCAGACGTCAGCGTACACATGTCCAGGCCTGTTCTCTGGATTAGAGAGTCGTCCAGGCCATGGGCAGCATGCTCAGTCCTGGGAGAAAAATGTCAGCAACAGAAGCTTGACAGTCACAGTAAACTCCCAAGCCCCTGATTTGAAGCCATGGGGGTCCTGACTTGTACCTCTGCTTTCATGGAATTGGCTGTGATAGTAAGACCTTATTGTCAAAGTTCTACTAACACGTGAAGGTACCAAAGGTATGAAATGTGGAAATTTTTAAAATGTAAAATTAAGCCCAGCGAAGCAATTCTGTCCAGTAGCAGATACATTTGCTATCATATGCAGAGAAATTCAACAGGGAACTAAGATTGATATTACCAATAAGAAACAGAAACAAGACTTTAGAATTAAATAACTAGGTCATGTAGGAACCAATTGACAGATTCTTAATAAAGATTGTAAGATGTGTTAACCATTAGACTGCATGGAGATAACGTTTGTAACTTTAATATGACAATTTTATGTGATGAGAAAAATCGTGGGCTTTGATTTATTGCTTATTGACACAGTTCTAGAGTTATAATTCCAGCATTCTATCTTTGAGACCTTTGCCTTGAATTAAACTGATGAGAGGTCTAGAAATAATACACAACAGTACATTGTTCATAAAATCGTGGAATAGGTAAGGTGTGTCATCTCCTGCTGCTGCCCCCCATCTTAGCATCCCTGACAGAGTTTGGAACCGTCCTCATCCTGTCCCCTACTTCAGATCCCCCATCTGTCCCTGGTACTCTCTAGGGTTTCCATCTCTTCCCCACAACCTTCCCTCCCTGCAATTTTACAAGCTATTTCCATCCTGGTGATTTGGTTTCAGCTTGTAAAACTGTGTTTTTGCCATCATGTAACCAAACTGGAGAGCCTCTGCATCCTGGCTGGGTCCCGTGACCAGGAGGCTCTTGTGAGTTTTTGGCCAGTCTCTGCTAGGAAAGTAAAACAGAACAATGGGGACAATAATTCCATTGATTTCAGCTATAAATCCTATTTTGCCTGAGTTGTCGGAATGATGAGTATTCTGTGAAAATGCTGCTCTCTACTGCAATAGAACTGCAAAAAATGCACATCTATTTCTTATAATCCCATCCAACATACCCCCAAAGCTTCAAATCTAACAAAACAGAGGTAATATGATAATAGAATCATGTATATATAGGAAAGAGGAAGGAAATTTCAAGTATGAGGACATTGTAGTAGAAGTAAGTTTTACTTAAACAGGGGTCAAAGATAAGAATAATATTACCAATCCATCAATAGGCAATTACTAACAGCTTACAGTCCACTCAGGAATGAAGTATGAAGGCAGAGGAAGTATAAAATGTGGCCTCCAACTCCAAGGAGTTGTTTGCAATTTGGTCCAGGTGAAAAGATATGAAATAAGGAGGTACACGTTTGAGAGCTGGAGAACATAGTACAGATTCTAAAACCTGCACGGCTCAATACAGTAGTCACTCACCACCCAGAGTACCTGAAATGCAGCTAGTCCAAACTGGGATGTGCTACAAGAATAAAATATAAACCAGATTCCTAAGACAGGAAAAAAAGTGACGATGTCTCATTTATAATCTTAAATGGATTACAGACTGAAATGAAAATATTTTGGAAATATTAAATAAAATGTATTACTAAAATTCATTTAAATTTCCAGAAAGTGTAAAATGACATATAGGGTTTGTATTTTATTTCTATTAGATAACATGGCTTTAAAAGCTGTATTTCAAAGGAATGGGAACTTATAGAGGATGGAGTAATCTGGGTCCGCTGGCAGAAATGGACCTTGAATATGTCTTGCTGAATTTGGAGAGGCAGAGAGAGTAGAAGGCAAGTCAAATCTGGGAAATGGCTTGCTGGAATGAAAGTGGAGAGAGAAGGAAGAAAGGGAACACGAGGAGGAGAAGATGCACTTTGGGGAAGATTACAGAGAAAGCCTGATGAGGATGGAGGAGGAGAAAGACAGAGGGGAGGCAAGGAGATTGAGTCTCTAAAGCCAGGCGGAGTTCCTCAGAAATAAGGCAACCCCTTGAAAGAGTTTGAGTAAAGAAGATTTTGGATGAAAGCTGAAGTTAAGGAAGAAAATTCCAATAGTGAGTTACTTAAACCTCTCATCATGTTAGAACATTCTCACATAGTCATTAAATTCAGATTCCCAAATAATACCACAAAACTATACAGCTCAGCCACTCAATTCAATAAAAAAATAACAGCACATTCTCACACATCCAATTAACCTTGGCCTTTTTTTTGCCATTTTCAAATGCAATTGCACAGAGGTGCTGTGATTTCTAATAGGGAGGAGAATAAGAAAATGGAAAGTAGAGTAAGTAGGAGGTGTGGAAAAGCTTTTGGATGATGCCATCTGAATTAACAGTCCCCTTTCATCGTCTATAAAAGAAGATGCCTTTCCTTAAAAGCCCTCTGAAATGATGAAGCGCTCATCCATAAACATCAATTCCTTTTAAATCGTAATGTTTGACGGTTTGTCTTCCTCTGTCTCACCCTTTATGTTGGCCCAGAATGTGACTGTCACAAATATCTGGGTGAACAAGATTGTGAAATGTGGTCATAAAACAAGCGATTATTTCTAAATTCATCTTTGTCACACTGTAATGCTCCACAAAACAGCTTTCCCTGGGCTATGACTCATTTTAATTGATCCCATCAGCACCATATCTATATCCTGAATGACTTCTCAATACCCTCCATTTCAAGAAAAGCCAATCAGGTTATGAGTTTGTTACTAATAAAAATTACCAAGGAGCAGTTTTTGGACAATAAGAGCAATGCAAATTCTAAAGAGAAGTAGTAAGGAAAATAACAAGTATCTTCTCACTTCTTGGAAGTGAACAACCCAAGCTCCCTGAAGAAACACTTAACCTATCGTATTAAACAGTAATGGACAAATATAGAAACGTCGATGTCAGCTTTTAGAATCTGTTGGCATCAAAATATCATTTAAAAGTTAAGTTCTGGGGCTTCCCTGGTGGCGCAGTGGTTGAGAGTCCGCCTGCCGACGCAGGGGACGCAGGTTTGTGCCCCGGTCCGGGAAGATCCCACATGCCATGGAGCGGCTGGGCCCGTGAGCCATGGCCGCTGAGCCTGCGCGTCCGGAGCCTGTGCTCCGCAACGGGAGAGGCCACAACAGTGAGAGCCCCGCGTACCAAAAAAAAAAAAAAAAAAAGTTAAGTTCTTCTAAGCATTCTTTGACAAGTTTCTTTCTAGAGTGCTCTTTTCCTACTAGGACAGAGTCTTAAACCCCAGAAGAAGAATTTTGCTCTTGTTTTAATGATTTGTGTACTGCTTCATTTCAGAGTGTGAGCTGGAAAAAAGGGAAGTGTCCTAAGTAGTTCTTCATGTTCCATAATTTTCCACTGTGTCACTCCTGGTAGCACTGCCCGAAACTGTTTGCAGAGCCTAGTAAATGAGCATTCGGCAAGCTGCTGCAGAGACCTCAGCACTAACTGGAGCGCAGGCTTCACGAACTTCTCCTTTGCCCCAGCAAGGGGGAACCGCAAGTCCCTGCTAAACCTTTATGATTATCACAGAGCGAGGAAAGTGATAGAACAGTCATAATTACACGGGCGGCTCTTCTCTCTCATCAACAAGAATTAGCCGGACTGGAAGGTGAGTTCTTTTGGGAAAGAGGTGATAGAATCAAAAGAACCCGAGAGGGCTTTGTTCTAGCAGACTGTTTCAGGGTCGAAAATAGACGTAATGAGTATGATGTACTTGAAGTGACTTTGGGGGCTCTTTTGAGAAAGCAGTCCAGGCTGAAATAAAGGTACCTTGCAAGATCTAGATTCCGGCAAGCCATGAGGGCTTGGTGAAAAGGAGGCAGGAGCTGAGGGTTGTCAGATATGCAGCACCAGCCTTCTCCCCTCCCACGCTTGGAGCACACAGCCAGCGTTACTCAATCACAGCACTGTTATCACAACCCTTCTTGATAAAGTGATCCAGGCACCACTACGCATGAATGGGCATTTGCACTTCAGGTGAACTCCATTTGCCACATACTTGCTTGACTTTAGGCTTAAAAGTAAAAGAAATCACCTGTTTTCCTTTGTAACTTGATTTAGCCAATGTTGCTTAGAGAAAGAAGGCAAAGATGCAGAAGAAAGCAAGGATAAACAACCAGTTCATAGATTAATAATACCAAGGGCGTAATTATAAAAACAGTTGTCGACCTCTGAGTCACTACCCTTAAAATGTGCCAGTTATTCTGTGTCATTTCTAATCCTCATAACTCTTTGCAAAGGGCATTAGTATTGTTTCCCCCATTTTTTTTTTTTTTTTTTGGTTGAGGAGCTGGTACTCTAAGAAGTTAAGTGATTTTCCCTAAATCAAAGAACTTGTAAGTAGCCGAGCTGAGATGAGAACTCTTGTCCTCTGATTCCAAAACCCCAAATTCACTCTTCTAAGCCATTTCCCAAAGTAGGAGATGGTTTAAAGATATGCCTTTATTTAATATGTAACTTTTATTTATGAGAAGTGATAGTGTTTTTCCATTTATAAAAGTGAAATAAAATCTTCCTTGAAAACAAATTACTCCTGAAAAACTAACACTGATTTAAAGAAAAATATTAAGAAAGTAATAGCTTGGATATTTACAAGAATATGGCAAATGACACTATTAAATACATCCATTTACTGGTAAGTCAAAGTGAAACAGCTTCAGATAAGTTATTCGTACTGATCACTCCTTAAACCTCATGAAAAAGAGGTAGTACTCAAACTTAGACCTACAGCGTAGGGAAATAGCTTACGTGGCCTGTTGGGCTTTCTCTTCGACACTCTTGGGAAACTCCCTCTGTGTTAAGGGAGCACTCACAGGCCTTGAAGGGAGTTTTCTATTCTCAGTAAACTAAGACAGCAGTCAGGAAATTAAGAGGTATCTATCCTGCACTTCATTCCCTCAAGGTCAGGATCTGTGCTTTTAATAGGGACAATTAGCAAACACATACAATTAAGTCATGCACGTGAAGTAAGAGAAAGCTAGGGGAGAAACCCAGGAGCCCGTTTCCCTTCCCAGACATCTTATATAAACAGTACTCAAAGAAGGACTCAAAAGGTGGATGGTTCTTAAGGTGGCAGGAAAGAAGGGTAGACAGTAAGACAAACATTTGATGGCAAGTGGCATTTCTGTAGAACTCCTGAAATGACACTTTGCACAAATGTCCCCATTACCTCTAAAGGGTATCTCATTCCTACCCTCAGTAGCAGCTGATGGACAGCAATACAAATTTCCAGAGTGACTTCCTGATTTTTTTCCAATTTTTTATTTCTAGAGGAAACTCTACCAACATCAAACCACCTCTGGCCAATATCATCTGCTGATATCATCAGCAAATGGCACTGATATAATTCCTGAATTCCAAGATGTACTTTCTCCGCCAATGCACACACATTTCAACATTTCTGAAACTGGTTGATACCTTCTACCTGACTGGTACATTCCATGTGGTCGCTCTTTTTCCTTCTTCATTGCATCTCACACCTGATTTCCCCTTGGAATTGAGTAAATATAATGCTCACATGGGTTCACAGGAATTAGGGTCAGTCTTCATTTTAGAAGTATGTCACCAAATATAAGCCTCTCTACATATTATTGGCTTTGAAGTCATTTCTTTTTTAAACTGTTAAATACTAAAACATTTTGTTATGGAAAATTCATTTGAACAAGAGAACATGTTAGTAGAAAGAAAAAAATTTTTTTTAATTTTATTTATTTACTTATTTATTTATTTATGGCTGTGTTGGGTCTTTGTTTCTGTGCAAGGGCTTTCTTTAGTTGCGGCAAGCGGGGGCCACTCTTCATCGCGGTGCGCGGGCCTCTCACTATCATGGCCTCTCTTGTTGCAGAGCACAGGCTGCAGACGCGCAGGCTCAGTAATTGTGGCTCACGGGCCTAGTTGCTCCGCGGCATGTGGGATCTTCCCAGACCAGGGCTCGAACCCGTGTCCCCTGCATTGGCAGGTGGACTCTCAACCACTGCGCCACCAGGGAAGCCCCCAGAAAAAAATTTTTTAAATGATCAAAAGAATGCTACTATGTCCCTAGGGTTAGAGTCACCTTACTATCAAGAGAGAAAGTCTAGAGCAAGGAAAACCAGCTAATTCATAAATTGAAAATTTCGGTGCTCATTTATCTTTGTATTTAATAATTCCATTTGTGTTCATGTATTAGATAGCAAGGTCATGATGTTATTCTTCAATGCTGACGTCTCATGTAAATTATAAATGTTTTTATGATAATGATTTATGGGGTTAGCTATTCATCTTCCTGACAGAGCTACCTACAAAGAAACAATTATTCTACCTCTGACATGGGACGTCATGAAAGGAATAGTTTCCAGATGCTTTGATTAAAAAAGGCTTCAAGAATATATGCAACATAAAATTCCAAAGCAGGCAAAACAAACCTGTTAGCAGTCAACACAGTGGCTACTTTCAGTGAGAAGGTGACGGGAGGGGGTTAGTGACAGAGAATGGGCTTGAAGGTCCCTCCTGGAGCGGGGGAGGCCGCTAATATTCTTTCTTAACCTGGGTGGTGATTACACAGGTGTGCTTACTTTGTGATAAGTCACTGAGCTGTGCATCTATGAACTGTGCTTACTTCTGAATATGTGTTATACTCTTCCATTTAAAAAGTTTACAAAGTAAATGAAACACACATAGGACTCCCTATAATATATTATTTTTGACCAAAAAAATGGGGGTGGGAGGATTGAGTCTCCCTTCGAGTAAACTGTACTAGTGGATTTGATATTACATTGACTAGGGGGTAAATATTGACCCTAGAAACATTCATCTTGATGTTCTCCCAAGTCATTCTCTGTTCTCTAGCATTATCAAAATGGAACACAGCTCTATATAAATGACAGTTTCTGGTCATTCTCAGACAATATCACTAAGCATGATAATCAGAAATATGGATCTTGTGCTGTATAATGATGTTTCTATTGATGTGAAATCATTTCTATAAAATTGTAGACTTACTGTCCTTACACACATAACTGGCCCTGGCGTGGCAGCATTCAGAAGACACCCACAACTGGGAAGGACTTTCTTCATTACGCAGGTTCCAATGAGATACTGCAAGAGTATCGATGCTGGGTTCCTCTGTCTCAGCTTTCCCTGGTTACTGAGGACCCGGAAAGGCTCAATAAGTATGACACGCTTCCTGCCCCCAACACAGAACTGAGAGGATACAGTGAATGGGTAGGGCTTTGGGCAGGGGCGATGAGTAAAGGATGGAGCAGAAGAAGCCTTATGTCCCTGGGAATCAGTCAAAATGGGAGCACTGCAAACATGTGTTTGAAATTCTACCACCTACCAACACGTGTGGGGACATTAAATTGACTCAGGTGCCAAATTTACTTACTCCACCACTGACTTTGGGTGATGTCTGTTAGAGATTTGAACAAAGGCATGCAGGCCCCAATATCTCTTCCCACTGCCAGAGTGAGTATATTTATGTCAGTGGGTAAGGGCTATTATTCCCCCCAAAGGCTCTATACTCCTGTAGAATAATGCCTCCGCCACAAAAGGTACGTCCATGTCAAAATCCCTGGAAGCTAAGAATGTTCCCTTATTTGGGAAAAGGTTCTTTGCAGATGTAATTAAGTTAAGGGTCTTGAGATGAGGTCATCCTGGATTACTCAGGTGGTCCTTAAATTCAACGACAAATGACCCTTAAAAAGACAGAAGAGGACAATGTGATGTGGGACTGGAGCGGCAGAGACTGGAGCCATGTGACCACAAGACAAGGAAGCCAAGAAATGCCAACAGCCATCTGAAGCTGGAAGTAGCTAGAAAGGATTCACCGCTAGAGACTCTCAGAGTGGGGGCGGCCCTGTCCACACCCTGATTTGGAGCTTCTGGCCTGCGGAATAGTGAAGGAATACATTTCTGTTATTTTAAGCCATCCAGTTAGTGGTAACTTGTTACAGCAGCAACAGATAATACAACTCCTAAACCCTTAGAGACAATGCCCACCAAGAAGCAGCCAATTCCCTCCTGATTGAAAAATACTCATTCTTTGGTAAACTCTAGGCGTTTATTTTGTCTCTGAGGGACAAGTGGAAGTGTATCTCTTCAGAGAACACAGAAGACAGAGCGTGTACCAGGGACAAGTCATTGCCCCAGCTCCCCCACGCACAGACCCTGTGACAGGGTATCAGTACACACCTTTTTATCCTCCAAACTATTTCATTAACTTAATCATCATACAAGTCTGATGGATCCAAGCACCCCAGAGTAGATGCTAACTGGTTTCTACTTATGAAAGGAGCCTAATTGTTACTGGCAGTTACCAAGCAACACCCTTGAACTCAATTTCACTGAAAATATAACTAACGACCAGGAATTACAGTGCTTCCCTGGCCCTTCCTGCATCAGCACTATTCTTTCTCACTTATCTCAGGCAATGCCTCCAGTCTCTGCCCCATTTCTTTCCTCACTCAGCTCACTCTGGTCCTGATCACTCATAGAGACCTCTGCATCTGCTGAGCACACAGAAGGGTTCAGCCTTTCTCTCTCCCCTCTCCCTGCCCAACTGGGCCCATGTCTCTTCCACCCCTTCCTCAGCACTGGCTGAGTTCCACTCATCTCCCTCACCCTAGTCCACAACACAGTCTTTTCAAAAAAGATATATGATCATCAGGGAAATCAAACCAAAATCACAATGAGATATCACCTCACACCCATCACAATGGCTACTATTCAAAGACAACAAAACAAAACAGAAAATAATAAGTGTTGACAAACATATGGAGAAATTGAAACCCTTGTGCTCTATCAGTGGGAATGTAAAATGATGCAGCCACTGTGGAAAATAGTATGCATTTCCTCAAAAAAACTGAAAACAGAATTACCATAGGATCCAGCAATTACACTATTCAGTATTGAAAGCAAGGTCTCAAAGAGATATTTGGTACACCTATTCTCATAGGAGCATTTTCATAATAGCTTTCAAAAGGTGAAAACAACCCAAGTCTCCAGTGATGGATGAATGGATAAACAAAATGTAGTTTATACATACAATGGAATATTACTCAGCCTTAAAAAGAAAGGCATTTCTGACACATGCAACTACTCACACGAGCCTTGTACTCATTATGCTAAGTGAAATAAGCCAATTATAAAAAGACAAATACTGTATGATTACATTTATATGAGGCATCTAGAGTAATCAAATTAATAGAAACAACCCACACCTATAAGGGTAATTAATCTATGACAAAGCAGGCAAAAATATACAATGAGAAGACAGCCTCTTCAATAAATGATGTTGGAAAAACTGGACAGCTACACGCAAAAGAATCAGTCTGGACAACTCTCTTACACCATGCAAAAAAATAAATTCAAAATGAATTAAAGACTTAAATGTAAGACATGAAACCATAAAACTTCTAGAAGAAAACAGAGGCAGTATTCTCTTTGACATCAGTCTTAGTAATATTTTTTGGAAATTTCTCCTCAGGCAAGGGAAACAAAAGCGAAAATAAACTAATGGGAACACATCAAACTAAAAAGCTTTTGCACAGTGAAGGAAACTACCAACAAAATGAAAAGGCCACTTACTGAATGGGAGAAGATATTTGTAAACAATATATCTGATAAGGGATCAATATCTAAAATATACAAAGAAGTCGTACAATTCAACTTCAAAAACACAAAGAACCTGATTTAAAAATGGGCAGAGGATCTGAACAGACAATTTTTCCAAAAAAGACATACACATGGCCAACAGGCACATGAAAAGATGCTCAACATTACTAATCATCGGGGAAATGCAAATCAAAACCACAATAAGATATCATCTCACACCTGACAGAATGGCTATCATCAAAAAGACAAAATAACAAGTGTTGGCAAGGATGTGGAGAAAAGGGAATCCTCCTGCACTCTTGGTGAGAATGTAAATCGGTGCAACCACTATGGAAAACAGTATGGAGGTTCCTTAAATATTAAAAAGAGGGACTTCCCTGGTGGCGCAGTGGTTAAGAGTCCACCTGCCAATGCAAGGGACATGGGTTTGAGCCCTGGTCTGGGAAGATCCCACATGCCGTGGAGCAACTAAGCCCGTGCACCATAACTACTAAGCCTGCACTCTAGAGCCTGCAAGCCACAACTACTGAAGCCCACGCACCCAGAGCCTGTGCTCCACAAGAGAAGCCATGGCAATGAGAAGCCTGTGCACCTCAATAAAGAGTAGCCCCCATTTGCCACAACTAGAGAAAGCCTGTGCACAGCAACGAAGACCCAACACAGCCAAAAATAAATAAATAAATAAATAAATTTATTTTAAAAAAATTAACAAGAAAACTACCATATATCCAAGAATTCCACTCCTGGGTATTTATCTAAAGAAAAGAAAAACACTAATTAGAAAAGATACATGCAGCCCTATGTTCACTGCATCATTATTTGCAATACCCAAGATATGGAAGCAACCTAAGTGCCAATAAATAGATGAATGGATAAGGAAGATGTAGTACATATATACAATGGAATACTACTTAGCCATAAAAAAGGAATGAAATCTTGCCATTTGCAACAACACAGATGGACCTAGAGGGTATTACACTAAGTGAAATAAGTCAGAGAAAGACAAATACTGTATGATTTCAATTATATATGGAATCTAAAAAACAAAACAATTAACAAACATAGTGTTGTAGGTCAAACATACTTCAAAAACAAACAAACGTACAAACAAACTCAAAGAAAAAGAGATCAGATTTGTGGTTACCAGAGGCAGGGGTGTGGGAGGGAGGGGGAATTGGATGAAGGTAGTCAAAATAATTATACAACTCACCATAATGCAGAATCAATGGGCTTGTTTTCACTTGCCACTCACTGATGGGGTTTTGATATGAGTCTGCAAGCAATTGATATATTATGGTCTCTGTGCAGTCAAACCTGTCTGCTAATGATAATCTGTATTTGCAGCCACTCCCCAGAGCTAGCATCATCCCTCAGCTCCACCTCAGATCATCAGGCATTAGATTCTCATACAGAGCACACAACCTAGACCCCTCGCATGCGCAGTTGACAGTAGGGGGGTCGCACTCCTATGAGAACCTAATGCCACAGCTGATCTGACAGGAGGTGGAGCTCAGGCGGTAATGCAAGTGATGGGGAGAGGCTGTAAATACAGATGAAGCTTCGCTCACTCGCCTGCCACTCACCTCCTGCTGTGTAGCCTGGTTCCTAACAGGCCCACGGACCAGTACCGGTCCGCGCCCGAGGGTTGGGGACCCCTGGTTTAATGGGTGCAGAGTTTCAGTTTTGTAACATGAAAAGGTTCTGGAGATTGGGTGCACAACAATGTGAGTATACTTAATACTGAACTGTACACTTCATGGTTAAGATGGTAAATTTTATATTATGTGTATTTTACCACAATTAAAAATAAAAATTTAAAAGATATAAAATATATAGGAAAGTCCAGAGACTAAAGCAACCAATTTAAACCCAGATTTAAAGCTCCACTCCCACCCTCTGTATTCCTTCCCCTCCATCTCCCAGTGGGTATGTGTCTGCATTATTCTTTTACTTTGTTTCTCTCTACGCCCAAACAATATGTATTATCCTGACATATCTCAAAAGCATCTTGAGATGGGAAAAAAGCAAACTGTAAAAGAATGCTATTAATTTAAATTTTAAAGGCATACAATCCCACAGCAGCTTCAAGCAGAAGGGACTGTGTCCACACTTATAGACTAGACTCTTCTAAAGCATGCTGTTCTCAGATTTAACTTGCTAAAACATTGGAAATAACCTGCCTGCTTTTTGGTGAGCAGTGTCTTATACTTCATTCAAAGTCCTATATTTGTTCTCACTGGATGCCCCTCCCATTCAACCTGGCTAAGACCTCAGTCCCCCTCCTAATTCTGGCGTCACCTCCTGGCCTGAGCAACACAGTCATAGACACCTTATCACAGATTCACAGGTTCAATACCTAGCCCCATGATGATCCTGCTTGTCCGTTCACGGCCGCAGGTGCCCCAATTCCTGACCTACCACAGCCTAATAGGCGTGCCCCGGAGACTTTGGGGATTAACAGATAACTTTGAAAATATGCAATTTTATTTTAGGTTTATGCTAAAACATAGCTTTTTGCATCATGGAAATACATAAGCAATTCAACTATCAAAGAAAGAATCAAAACACTGAAACTGGGACTTGCCTGGTGGCGCAGTGGTTAAGAATCCGCCTGCCAATGCAGGGGACACAGGTTCGGGCCCTAGTCCGAGAAGATCCCACATGCCATGGAGCAACTAAGCCCATGAGCCATAACTACTGAGCCTGCATGACACAACTACTGAAGCCTGCGTACCTAGAGCCCGTGCTCTGCAACAAGAGAAGCCACTGCAATGAGAAGCCTGCGCACCGCAACGAAGAACATCTAGAGAAAGCCCGCGCAGCAGCAAAGACCCAACGCACCCAAAAATAAATACATTAATTTAAAAAATAAAATAAAACATACACAGATATAGAAGTTAAAAAAAGAGAGATAACTATCAATAGTGTAGAATAGAGCTAAATAAATACTGAAGGAAAATTACTTCTAGATCAGAAGAGAAAAACGTCCCATTGCTGAACTCATCAAGACAATGAGTAATGTTTTTGTTGTTGTTATTGGGTTCTAAACAAACCTTGTCACTTTTGCATTTAAAATAATTAATTAGCTAACAATGTTTAGATTAATTGCAAAATAGGACATTACAGCATACTATATTTAATGTACCATTTAATCATCTAGTTGATCAAATTCACTTGAAAAATAACATTTTTCAGTAGTGCATCTTAAACACGTAAAATGTAAGTAGAACGCTAATTGTCTTCTAAGCATGCACTCTGAAGTACCTGAGTAGCTCCCATCATCGTAGGACCCAGGTGCTCAAAGAAACAATATTCAGTATTGATAATCAGGAGACAAGCCTACTTATCTTCCACCAGAGTTATGGCCACATAGAAATAAAGTGTATGAATGCTTTTCCTGGAGAATAAGAATTATTTTGAATAAAGTGCTGTCACCTAAGTTAGTAATACCCCAAGCAAGTTTTATGGCTCTGTCAGGAAAGAATTAGCCTACTCATTTGGGAATTTAGTGGTGTTTCGAATGCAGAAAGTGACAATGAGGTTGGAGATGGGCTGGCTTTGGGGCTTTATAAATAATAATGAACCTTTTCCAACATGAAGTAATGAAAAAAAAATCTATCCCTAGAGTATAAAATTACCTCATAAGCCAATTTACATTTCTCCACTCTAAGCACATTTTCTGTGAGTTCCACTTAGAGAGTGAAAGCTGCTGTATGATAATTAATTTAACAAGCACTTGGCAGACTGAGCTGGCCCATATACAAGGTACCCTAGACCAACTGTGAATTTGAACTGCACTTTTTATGGTGTTTTTTTTCACAATGACATTATTTAGGGCTTTAAAATCATACAGACTGTAACTTTACTTTTGTTCTTTTTTTTTTTCATTTGGATTTTTTTCTTGTAATTCTACTTGAATACACAAGCAGTTTGTAAAAACTGTTAAGAAATGTGGGAGATAATTGGATCTTGGTATAGCAAAACCAGAAGGGTATTAGGTATTTGCTATTCATCAAAGGGGTCACTTGTTTTTATTTTCTTTTTCCCCTGTGTTCAGAAAAGAAATGTGCATATCGCCTGACTTATAATGTACAGTTCATTAGTGGAAAAAGTGCTTTAGAATTAGATCCTTATGCCATTTATCATACAGCATTTTCATTCTTAAAGCACTATTTGTAAAAGCAGGTGATAGTCAAGAGATGCAATGAGCAATGTTTGAGCACTATTTCTCTTTTATACCCCTGCACATGGAATGTGGGCAAGCAAATAATGTCACTTTGGGGCAGGAAAATAAATTTGGAGAGAACTACTACTCTGATTTCATAGTAATAACTTACCTCTCATCTATCCATCTAGTTTATTGTTCTATACTAAATGATTTATGCATGTCTGTATGTTTATAATTTATATGAAAATTTGCAAAATCTTAATTATGGTAAAATAAAAGACACTGTAATTTCCCAGGCAAGCTACTAAAAAGATAAATATCTCTCTACATATTTTAAGATGAAAAACAATGACATGATAACTCATTCCTTTTTATGTTTTTGAAAACAGACTTACTGCCTGTGACTCAGTTATTTGCTCTCACAAAGACTCCTAATTAACCTTCATGATAACAACTCATCAAATTCCATTACTTCCGTAAAGGCAATACTTTCTCATCTTTCATAATCAAATTTTAAACTGGTGATTAATGCCATGGGCACAATTACCGGTTAAAAATGACGTGTCTGAATTTCTCATCCTTTTCACTTAGCAGTATAAGAAATGTTTATCTAGAAATCTTGATGCAAGTGGCCTGTTTGTGTCACCTAAAAATGCAGTAACATTCAAGTTAAGCTTTTCCTTATTAAGATCACCTGATAATGTGCTATATTTGGAGCTTAGCAAAATTCTTCAAAGTCAAATCTATGCACTGATTAAAGGAATCTTCTTAATTTATCCTTGTTCCTGATGGGAATTTTCTTAGGTTAAGTTGTATTCACCATTTACTGAGAATCTAACATGAGCAAGGCACTGTGCTTGCAGGCAAGGGGCAGACAAAGGTGAATCAGAGAAGCTCCCTGCCCTCAGGAAGCTTAGTCTAGTGAGGAGATAAACTTATGTTCACCTTATGTTGATCAAGCAGAAAGAGCCCACACCTACTTGTTAGCACACAAAAGTGTTAGTTACAGATCTGCCCTAAACTAAAGGTATGACCTTGAGAAGGTCTCTTTTTTGCCCTCTCAATATCTGCATCTGTAAACTAGGAATTGGGAATAGATTTATTCAACAAATGCCAATTGAGTATCTACCATATGATATTAGTGGCCAACCTGAATGAGCAATTACCATGTGGCAGGTATCAGGGTAAACATTTTGCATAGATCATCTCTTTTAATCCTCAAAGCAATACCATAGTCAAGAGGAAAAAACGACATTCAAAGATGTTAAGTAGTTCTAAGAGTTTTTTGATGGAGTCTTTAGGGTTTTCTACATATAATATATCATCTGCAAATAGTGAAAGTTTTACTTCTTCCTTTCCAATTTGGATGCCTTTTATTTCTTTTTCTTGCCTAACTGCTCTGGCTAGGGCTTCTGATACTATGTTGAGTAAAAGTGGTGAGGCATCCTTGTCTTGTTCCTGATCTTAGAGGAAATGCTTTCAGCTTTTTACCATTGAATATGATGTCGGCTGTGAGCTTGTCATATACGGCCTTTATTATGTTGAGGTATGTTCTCTTTATATCCCTTTGTTGAAAGTTTTTATCATAAATGGATATTGAATTTTGTCAAATGATTTTTCTGCATATATTGAGATTATCATACGATTTTTATCCTTCATTTTACTAATGTGGTGCATCACATTGGCTGATTTGAGATGTTGAACCATCCTTGCATCCCTGAAATAAATCCCACTAGATCATGATATATGATCCTTTTAATGTATTGTTGAATTTGGTTTGCTAATATTTTTTTGAGGATTTTTTGCATCTATGTTCATCGGTGATATTGGCCTGTAATTTTCTTTTCTTGCAGCAACCCTGTCTAGGTTTGGTATCAGGGCAATGTTGGCCTTATGAAATGAGGTGGAAGAGTTCCCTCCTCTTCCAGTTTTTTGGGAAGACTTTGAGAAGAATTGGTATATTAATTCTTCTTTAAATATTTGGCAAAATTCACCCATGAAGCCATCTGGTCCTGGACTTTTGTTTGTTGGGAGGTTTTTGATTACTGATTCAATCGCCTTACTAGTAATCGATCTGTTCCAATTTTCTATTTCTTCATGATTCAGTCTTGGTAGGTTATGTTTCTAGAAATTTATTCATTTCTTCTAGATTGTCCAGTTTGTTGGCATATAATTGTTCATAGCAATCTCTTATGATCTTTTGTATTTCTGTGATATCAGTTGTAACATCTCCTCTTTCATTTCTGATTTTATTTATTTGAGTCCTCTCTCTTTTATTCTTGGTGAGTCTAGCTAAAGATTTGTCAATTTTGTTTATCTTTTCAAAGAACCAGCGCCTAGTTTCATTAATCTTCTCTAGTGTCTCTTTAGTCTCTATTTCATTTATTTCTGCTCTAATATTTGTTATTTCCTTCCCTGTATTAACTTTGGGTTTCACTTGTTCTTCTTTTTCTAGCTCCTTGAGGTATAAAGTTAGGTTGTTTATTTGAGTCTTTTTTTTTTAATTTTATTTATTTATTTTTGGCTGTGTTGGGTCTTCGTTGCCGCACATGGGCTTTCTCTTGTTGTGGTGAGTAGGGGCTATTCTTTACTGCGGTGCGTGGTCTTCTCACTGTGGTGGCTTCTCTTGTTGCACAGCACAGGCTCTAGGTGCATGGGCTTCAGTAGTTGTGGCTTGCGGGCTCTAGAGTGCAGACTCAGTAGTTGTGGTACATGGGCTGAGTTGCTCCACAGCATGTGGGATCTTCCTGGACCAGGGTTCGAATCCATGCCCCCTGCATTGGCAGGCAGATTCTTAACCAGTGCGCCACCAGGTAAGCCCTATTTGAGTCTTTTTTTGTTTCTTGAGGGAGGCATTTATCACTATGAACTTCCCTTTTAGAACTGCTTTTGCTGCATCCCACAAATTTTGATGTATTTCTACCACTGTTTGTTTCAAGGTATTTTTTTACATTTCTCTTTTGATTTCTTCTTTGACCCATTGGTTTTTCAGCAGCATGTTATATAATCTCCACATACTTGTGGATTTTCCAGTTTTCTTTGTATAATTAATTGCTAGTTACATACCATTGTGGGCAGAAAAGATTTTTTAAATAATTTCAACCTTCTTAAATTTATTAAGCCTTTTTGTGGCCTAACATATGATCTAGCCTGGAAAATGTTCTATGCACACTTGAAAAGAATGTGTATTCTGTTGCTTTTGAATGGAATGTTCTATATAGGTTTGTTCAAACATGTCATTTAAGGCTGATGTTTCCTTATAGATTTTCTGTGTGAATGATCTATCTATTGACATAAATGGGATATTATAATCTCCTGCTATTATTGCATTGCTAACCATTTCTCCCTTTAAGTCTGTTAATATTTGCTTTAAATATTTAGGTGCTCCAATATTAGGTGCATAAAAATTTACAATTATTACATCCTCTTGTTGGATTGACCCCTTTATCATCATGTAATGCCATCTTTGTCTCATTATTATTTATTATAACTAATAAATTCAGTAAAGTTGCAGGATACAAAATCAATACACAAAATCTGCTGCATTTCTATACACCAATTACAAACTATCATAAAGAGAAATAAAGAGGGCTTCCCTGGTGGTGCAGTGGTTAAGTATCTGCCTGCCAATGCAAGGGACATGGGTTCAAGCCCTGGCCCGGGAAGATCCCACATACCGCCGAGCAACTAAGCCCATGCGCCACAACTACTGAGACTGAGCTCTAGAGCCCATGAACCACGTGCCACAACTACTGAAGCCTGCGCACCTAGAGCCCATGCTCCACAACAAGAGAAGCCACGACAATGAGAAGTCCACACACTGCAACGAAGAGTAGCCCCCGCTCAGAGAAAGCCTGCGCACAGCAACAAAGACCCAACACAGCCAAAAATAAATAAATAAACAAACAAATAAATAAATAAATTTATTTTTTTTAAAGAGAAATAAAGAAAATAATCCTATTTATAATTGCGTTAAAAAGAATAAAAGGGGCTTCCCTGGTGGCGCAGTGGTTGAGAGTCCGCCTGCCGATGCAGGGGACGCGGGTTCGTGCCCCGGTCCGGGAGGATCCCACATGCCGCAGAGCGGCTGGGCCCGTGAGCCATGGCCGCTGAGCCTGTGCGTCCGGAGTCTGTGCTCTGCAGTGGGAGGGGCCACAGCAGTGAGAGGCCCGCGTACCGCAAAAAAAAAAAAAAGAATAAAATACCTAGGAATAAATTTAACCAAGGAGGTGAACAACCTGTATACTGAAAATTATAAGACATTAATGAAGGAAATTCAAGAAGACACAAACGGAAAGATATTCTGTGCTCATTAATTAGAAGAATCAATATTGTTAAAATGTCCACACTACCCAAAGCAAGCTACAGATTGAATGCAATCCTTATCAAAACTCTAATGGCTTTTTTCAAAGAAACAGAACAAATAATCCTAAAATTTGTATGGAACCACAAAAAACCCTGAATAGCCAAAGCAATCTGGATAAAGAAGAACAAAGCTGGAGGTATCATGCTCTCTGATTTCAGACTATTACAAAGCTATAGTAATTAAAACGGTATGATATTGACATAAAAATAGATACACAGATCAATGGAACAGAATAGAGAGCCCAAAAATAAACCCACACATATATGGTCATTTAATTTACAACAAAGGAGCCAGGAATATACAATGGGGAAAGACAGTCTCTCCAATAAATGGTACTGGGAAACCTGGACAGCCACATGAAAAAGAAAGAAACTTGACCACTATCTTATACCATACACAAAAATTAACTCAAAATGGATTAAAGACTTGATCATAAGACCTGAACCCATAAAACTCCTACAAGGAGACACAAGTGGTAAGCTCCTTGACAAAGGTCTTGGCAACGATTTTTTGAATCGGACAGCAAAAGCAAAAGCAACAAAAGCAAAAATAAGTATGTGGAACTACATCATACTAACAAGCTTCTGCACAGCAAAGGAAATCATAAACAAAATGAAAAGGCAACCTAGTGAACAGAAGAAAATATTTGCAAATCATATATCTTATAAGGGGTTAAGATACATATAAATATATGTGTATATATTCAAAATATATAAAGAACTCATACAACTCAATAGCAAAACAATCTATCTGATTTTTTAAATGGGCAGAAGATCTGAATAGACATTTTTCCAAAGAAGACACACAAATGGCCAACAGGTAGATGAAAAAATGCTCAACGTCATTAATCATCAGGAAATGCAAATCAAAACTACAATGAGATATCACCTCACAGCTGTTTAGAATGGCTGTAATCAAAAAGACAAGAAATAAGTGTTCATGAGGAAATGGAGAAAAAGGCACCCTCCTGTGCTGCTGGTGGGAAAGTAAATTGATGCAGCCACTGTGGAAAACAGTATGGAGGTTCCTCAAAAAATCAAAAATAGAACTATCACATAATCCAATAATTCCACTTCTGGGTATTCATCCAAAGAAAATGAAAACACTAACTCAAAAGGACATCTGCACCCCCATGTTCATTGCAGTATTATTTACAATAGCCAAGATATGGAAACAACCTAAGTGTCCATCGATGGATGAATGGGTAAAGAAATTGTGGATATATAAAATGGAATATTATTTAGCCATAAAAAAGAGGAAATCTTGCCATTTGCAACAAATGGATGGACCTTAAGGGCCTTATACTAAATGAAATACTGTATTATATCTCATATGTGGAATCTTGGAAAAAACAAACAAACAAGCTCATATAGATGCAAAGAAAAGATTATGTGGGTGCCAGAGGTGGTGAGTGGGGGAGAGTGGGAGAAATGGGCGAAGTGGGTTGAAGGTTAAAAAAGGATTAAATAAACACAGTGCATTACTAAGAAACATAAGAAAATAGTGTACTATTGCCTAGTAAATTGTGACCATCACCTATAACAAATAAATAAACAAACATATTTGTGTGTGTTGCTATATAAACTGAGGTCTGTAAAAAGGATAATGTCATTAACCTTGGTGTTCTATCATCAAGAAGTTCTACTTTTACAATTCAAACAATCAACTTTTCTCCATACGCAAAAAAAAGTCACCATCACTTAAAATAGATGTACTTTAACAATGAAAATGTTTGCATCTTTGTCAAACTAAATATTATGTTGAGATATTTCACACATTTCCACAGAGGGGAATAAAAAGAATGACATTGAATTTACTTCCTTCTTTGTGGTATAGTCAGTGCTTACATTAAGATTGGATGACACACCATTTCTTTTGGAGATAGACTGAAAAAGAAATGGTAATTTTTTTTTGAAAAGATTGTTGGAAAAACTTATACCTGTTGACAAATACATTATTTAGTAATTAATTTAATCAGATCTAGTACATATAAAGGAAAATTTTCTTAAGTCTTTCTGGATCTCAAGAATTCTAATCATTTCAATGGCTCTTTGCTTTGTTTTGGTTTGCTGGTATTTACTAACATTCTGATTTATATTTATTTGGAAGCAGTACCCATTATCTCAAAATAACTCTATCTCCATCTCATTCTCTCTCCCTTTCTCTCTCTCTCTCTCTCTCTCTCTCTCTCACACACACACACACACACACACACACACACACATACACACACACACACACACCCCCACCCCTATACTCAGAAACAGTCTATTTTGCAGGAACATAACTGGATTCCATCTCCCTCATTCTACTTTGAAGGAGTAACGCTGTTATGAGTTGATTAAGATGGGAAGATGGCCTTAATGTTTCCATCAGCTCGACTAAACTTCAAACTGGCTTCTCTCTAACTCTAGGCCCCGATCTCCCTTTTCTTAGAGTCTTTACATTAGAAAACTTGTCACTTCTTTATCTTCCCTTCTGAGATGTAAATTTTTAAAAGCCTCTTGCAAGTTTTACAACACGGAATGTCTTTCTGGGATCATACCTTTGAAATATATTCATCAAGGAAGATAGCAGCCCATCTCCCAGTCTCTTTAGGAGGGTAGGAGCCCACCTTCAGTAGGCAGGCAGCCTTGCTCCAGGTTGTAAAACTACCTCCTGTCATAAAGATAAGGGAATGATTGCTTTTCCTTTTGCCAGTTAACAGATATAGGTAACCTAAGATTACCCTTCAGGTCTTAAAGACCTCAGCTCTTAAAAACTTTCCCAACTCTTTTTTTTCTACAAGTACCATGTCAGTTTGGTTTTTTTTTTTAATATTTTATTTATTTATTTATTTGGTTGCCCCAGGTCTTAGTTGTGGCAGGTGGCCTCCTTAGTTGCAGCTTGCCAGCTTCTTAGTTGTGGCACATGTGCTCCTTAGTTGCAGCCCGCAGGCTCCTTAGTTGCAGCCCACAGGCTCCTTAGTTGCAGCACATGTGCTCCTTAGTTGTGGCTTGCCGGCTCCTTAGTTCCCAACTTCTCTTTCAATGGAGTTTTCTGTCTCTCTTCCCTATTGCAGTAGCCTGCACAAAGTCCTCCTCACCTGTTTGACTTTGGTCAGTTTGCTGTTTGCTGTGACAGAGCCAAATTCATGATGTCAGGAAACAATGCTTTTTTGTGACGTGGGATGATATTGAAAATCTCCTGTTCCAATTCTTAGTCTATAACCTATTTCTGAAACCCTTTTTCAAAAAACAAAAGCAAAAAAAGATGTTACGTAACTCACCCAAGGTTACAAAGTGGTTGGGCCAGAATTCAAGCTTTGGTTGATTCAAGCCTAAAAGCTGATACCTTTAAACCCTACATTGTGTTGCTGTAACCATCTCCAAAAGTTTCTAACTTCAATATTATATGACCATTATTTGCCCTAAACATGTAAAGTATAAATACAAGGTGTTTAGTTTTTATATTAATAGTGGAAGTTAAGGGTGCACAAGACACATCTTTTCCTTCCTGAAGGAGGCAACATGCGGTGCAATTAACAAGATTTCCTCGCACAGAATTGGAAGGATAAGGGTATTCCAGGCTGAGAGAACTGAGTGGTTACAGAACAGTGAACACTCGTGCATCAGAAAGCAATGAGGGGAAAGGGCAGTAAGAATGAAGTCTTGAAAAGTCAGCTGGAAGCAGATTGGGGAGAGCCTTGAGAGCCATACTAAGGACCCTGGACACTATAAAAAATATGGGCAGCTACTGAAAGTTAAAGACCATGAAATTGAAATGACTAGTACCTTTTTGTTTGAGGCTTACTTCTTTGTTTTGTTGTTTTTAATTATTATTTACAACCAATAAGAACATTTAGCAAGGTTGCCAAAAACAAGATGGACATACAAAGCTAGTGTAAACTGAACACTAGCAACAAATAATTTAAAATGTCATTTTTAGAAGAAACAATTTTCAATAGCAACACAATTACAACATAACTCCGAAAAATCTCACAAAAGATGTAAAGTGTCTTTTCTGAGAAAAGTATAAAACCTAATTAACGAGTACAAGAGAAGTTGTAAGTAGAGAGATAGACCATGTTCATAAATGGAAAGACAAGAAACTGATCTATAAATTCTATGCAACAACAATAAAAATCTCACAAAGGTTATTTGTGGAAGTTTACAGGCCAGTCGGTCCTCAAGTTCACAGAAGAAAAATGACCAAGTTGGTCAAAATGATTTTGAAGAAGAAAAAGAATAAATGTCAAAACTGCCCAGGTGTTAAAACATTTTAAAACTAAGTGACCTGACAGAGGCAGATATACAGAACAAACTAGTGGTTACCAGTGGGGAGAGGGAAGGGGGCAGGGGCAAGATAGGGGTAGGGGATTATGAGGTACAAACTATTATGTACAAAATAAGCTATAAGGATATACTGTACATGGGGAATACAGCCAATATTTTATAATAACTGTAAATGGAGTATAACCTGTAAAAATTGTGAATCACTATATTGTACACCTGTAACTTATTGAAAAAAAAAACTTAGTGACCTGTGATTTTGGCTCAGAGACATTAGTTGTGGTTTTATATTTCTTTGTTGGGTTAAAGAAATAGTGTGGAGAAGGGAGATAGGAAAAATGACACAGATGACAAAAAAGAAACGGTCTCCTTCACAGCTCCTCATCCACTTTAAATCAGAGTGACCCTGATCCTTAAACAGAACGACCCCGACTCTTAAACAAAGACAAAAGCTAGTTTCAAAAAGAAGCACTTACACCACAGGAGCCTGACCTAAGGATAATAACAGTTGGAGGGAAGCTTCAATCAGCCACCTGGCATTTGCCCATCATCTGATATGAGCTAAAAACAAAGGAGTCGGAACATGAAACTGTAAGCACACTGCCCTGGGTCTCAGATAGCCTGGGACAAAGCTGAGAGGCAGAAGTCACACGGGAAATAAGGAACCTACTTACAAAGCAACATCCTAGTAAGTACAATAAAGTGCAGGTATAAACACAAAAACATGCTGAGAGTTGCAAGCAGAGGGGTAACCACAGGCAGATGTGCTCCGGGGCACATTCTGAGGTGGGTCTGGGAAGCTTATGGCTAGTGAGGGAGTCATTGCAGTTGAGAGCGCTTTTGCTCATCTGTTCCTGGTCCACTGCAACTCAGGCCTCCAGTAGGGCAGCACCAACACCACCACTGCGCACTGCTGATTCCACCCAAACTCCATAAACATATGATAAACTCATCAAGCTAAAACTTCATAATCTGTCTTCTATAATAAATTAGCTAATGATCTTGTCTTAAGATTTTCGAAAATGGTCAGCTTGTCTTCCTACTTCTTGTCTTTCTTGCTGTGTGTTACATGGGGCTGCAGTGAACTAGAAATTTCTTCCCCTGAAGACTCTTTATCTGAGGCTTTAGATCACTCACAACTGTTGCTTGCAGATCACCAGTATGGAAGGAACAGAGGTTAATACCTGGCCAAGAATGTGATTCCTCCCACTGAGGGGCCTACTGACTTGTTTATAGAATGGTGAGTCCCAGGAGGACCCTAAAAGAAATACATATTGGATCCTAATGATGTTCTCTTTGCAGGGGCACTGCCTACATTGAGCATTATTAGAACTATAGACTGTTAGCTCCAATCATGGACCCACTACAGCTTTCTAAACCATTTATATCACACTAACTCACTAACTTGATATATCCAGGAACCAAGATTCCAACTGGAAGTACCACAGTTGGGTGTTGGGTCATTCATATTCCAACCAAAAGGTAACATAAATTGCATATTGATAAGTCTGAAATGATTAAGGCAACCACATAAAATCTTATTACTTAAAAGAAATTAAACTCACTGTGGTTTATTCAGCAATATTCCTCCTCCATGTCCAAAGTCAGATTGTTCACCAGTTAAATCTAATTTGCTGTAATCTTGGTAAATAGGAGGTAATCAACAAGTCCTCAGCTCCAGCTCCGAAGCAACACATAACACATTTCTGAAATACATTAATAAAAAGAGGATGGGGAAAAGGCTTTCTGACCATAACTGACATTCGTGATGTAGCAAGAAGGTTCTCTGAGTTCTGACATTCTATTTGTTGGAATTATAAATACGTACATTGCTTACGTGGTTTGTAATTTGTTATTGCTTCTGTTATCCCTGCATAGTTACTGAGATTAGAGCCCCAATTTCTTGACTGTCTGTCTTAAATTACTAGCTTGCTTGATCTCAGGTCAGCCTCACAACAACCCTTCCGGAAATTATTCTGCTTGCCATTTTGCAGCTGAGGAAACTGAGGCACAGAGAAGTTAAGTATTGCCCAAAGTCTCATAACTAATCAAGGGCAGAGACAATACTTACAACAACTCTGATGCCAGAGCCCAAGCTCTTCAACATGTGCTCCACGGCTCCCCTAGGGTAAAGCCTTTTTGTGTATTTGCTCATTAATTATATGTGGATTGGTGGTTAGCTCAAACATTTCTAAATAGGGTCTTAGGCCTATCATCCTGGTTGGAAATGGGGAACTAGGGCTCTTGCTTGAAGATATGTTTCAATAGCAAAACCTATTTTCACTTAAACAGTATAGTTATTTGGGGTGGTTTATTTGGACTGATGAACAGAATTTGGAGGGGTTAAGGGTTAAAGTCCTCCCAAGCCATCCTTTGGTGCTGCTAGTGTGGATCACATGACTACATACTTAACATCATTTTTTTTTTTTGGTTTCCTGAAGAAGCAATGTGTGCTAGGATACCTGTCTTCCTATTTTACACCTTTGAGCATGAAAATACTCTGAACCACAGTATTAAGTCACAACTACTTTTTCCCTCCGACTGGATTTTTCCTGCTCTGATCCATTGAAAGACATACAAGCTACTGCTACACAATGCCTAAACAATCGTTCAGTTAGATGTGTGGGGGAAAATGCACATTCACTCACTACAAAGCATCATGCATGCAGAGCCACTTTCAATATGTATCTTATTCTCATGGTCATGCAGAATTTAGACCTTGGTGTTTGATTCTCTCTTAGGAAGCATAGTTGTTCTAGGGTTGATATTGCACAAAACCAGAATTGGAGACAAGGGAAATTTTGTCCCTAGGCAGAATTTTGAAGTAGGAAAAACTGTTCTTGGCACTGTATTCCTCTCTTAGGCACTTAATCTGAGTCCCAATCTTACTCTGAACTGGAGGTGTTGGTACTGTCCCCCATAGGTATTCTGAGAAAGGCTGTCATCCACTCAGTACCAGCCTGGTGTCCTCAGGACCCAGTGGGCTCTGGAACTGCACAAAACTGGCCTGAATCAGCTAGCTAAGTGGCTTTGGGTAAATAATCTCTCTGAAACTTGGTCATATCCTCTGTAAAACAGGGATGATAATATCTATATTCTAAATGTGTTAGGAGGATTGAGTGTAATTCTTTTTTTTTTAAATTTATTTATTTTATTTATTTATTTTTGGCTGTATTGGGTCTTTGTTGCTGCGTGCGGGCTTTCTCTAGTTGTGGCGAGCGGGGGCTACTCTTCCTTGTGGTGCGCGGGCTTCTCATTGCAGTGGCTTCTCTTGTCGTGAAGCACCGGCTCTAGGTAGGTGGGCTTCAGTAGTTGTAGCACGTGGGCTCAGTAGTTGGGGCTCGTGGGCTCTAGAGTGCAGGCTCACTAGTTGTGGCGCATGGGCTTAGTTGCTCCGTGGCATGTGGGATCTTCCCAAACCAGGGATCAAACCCATGTCCGCTGCATTGGGAGGCGGATTCTTAACCACTGCGCCACCAGGGAAGCCCCGAGCGTAATTCTTTATGTAGGCTGAGAAGCACAATACCAAAGACACAGTAGGAACTAGATAAATGGTAGATTTTTTGGTGTTTGATATAAGCATAAAGCATAGGTAAAGGGTCTATTTCTGCAGAGGGTATAGGTTTGAGGGAGTTATTTTGTGTATTTCTTCCTCTGAATGATAAAGATGTCCTACGCGATTTTTAAAGATGAAAAATGTTAAGTGCCACTCATCTGTAGCGAATAACCTGAAAATACACTTGCAGACCAAAAGGCTGATTTAACTGGAGATTAAAAAAAAAAATCTTACAGCACATCACAAAACAATAAAGTACATTTTCAAAGCTGAAAAAAAAAACCCACCCAACTCATCCACATTGTGCAACTAGCTTATAGGATGTTTAAAGACATGAAAATCATCCTTGAGAAAATGCTTACATGTAAAGAAGACAAAATTGTCGTGACTATATATTGTAGGAAAGAAAATTACCTAACGAGGCTTGGGGTGAAGTTACAGCGTACTGAACTGTGTCATTAAAAAAACCCAAATCCATTCGTTCATCAAATATTTGTTGAGCGCCTGCTACCTGCCAAGCACAAACAAAATCATTCACAACCACCAACTCTTCTTTGCTTTCTTGGGGCCCAGAAGTCCTCCCCGTTAAGAACGGAACTATCTTGGTTATCAGCTTACGCTAAATTTACCGACCGCGCCATTGAGCAAAGGGACAGAGAAAGTACGCCCCGAACCCCGCCTTGCGCAGACCTCGTGCGTTTACGTATAATCGCATCTCGAAAACACCAAGGCGTACCTACGGTGTCCCACGAGGAAATGGTAGTGCAGCAACAGCGACTTGTTCCGCCCGCGTGAAAGATGGCGCTTCGCGCGTCAGCCATCCCTGCTGCCCGGTTTCTTCCTTGGGGGGCGGGGCCTAGAGAGAGCAGGGGGTGTGTTTAGGAGGTGTGTGGCTTTGTTTTTCCCGCCCTTTCTCTCCTCCCCTTGCTCTCACAGTATTCGCTAAGGGTGAATGAGGAAAGAACTGATAAAATTTACCAGGAGAAGAGCACAAGGCGGGAAACGACCACGGCGTGAAGCGGGTTCGCGGACGCAACGCGCGCGGGGGCGGGGCCAGAGCCGCGGGGGCGGGACTGCGGTTGCGGTTCTATGCCCGCGGCGGCGGCGGCGGCGGCGGCGGAGGCGGTGGAGGCGCAGGCGGTGGCGCGTAGGTGAGTGAGAAGCCGGCGTGTAGGTGGCTGTTTGGGCTCCGGGTACCTGGACCGCGCGGGGGCGGCGGCGGAGGCTCTCGCCAAGGCTCTGCTCGGCTGGTCCTCTCTTTGCCGCTCTCTTCCCTGATCGAAAGCCGGCATCGGGAATTTCAGCCCGGCGACCAGTGGAGTTGCCTTCATCCGGGCTTTCTGGCAGTGGCGGCGCAGAGGCAGGGGGATAGGGGTCGGTCCGTTTTTCCGCCCACAGTCCCCGAGCTGGCTCCTTCTCGGGGTCCCGGCGTGACACTCAGAAGGACCCGTCGGACCCCCTGTGCCGCGGGCTCAAGGGAAAGGAGCCTCGGGCACCGAGAGGCCTGGCCCGGGGAAAACCAGAGGGCGGGCAGCGCGCGGCTGCTCCGTACCAAGTCGGGGTCCGAGAGGGGATGAAGCGGCGTGGCGTGGGGTAATACTACTAGTCTACAGAAGTTGAAGTTTCTAAGGATTGCTGTTGTCTTGTAAATTTGGGCAGCAATTCTAGACTGTCTTTTGCTCCCGTTCTGTGGTTCATGACCTGCTTACTTCACTTCTCCGAGGATACACAGACTTACTTAAAAGAATTGACCATTATGACTTGGGCATCACTTGACTGATGGTATCGGTTGCAAAAAGAAGTGCACTGATTACGCGTCTGCTGTGACCATTCAGGGTCTGACTGGCCCCAGTGAACTCCACCAGGCTTCTGTATTCAGGAGACCGGGAGGTCATGCACTTGCCCGAGAGACATGGCCCTTTCAGAAACAATGAAGTTTGTTAGGCTCTCGTTAAAACAGTCTGGTTGTGGCCAGTGGATAAATTTCAATTCAAACTGTTCTCATCTCTCTTGTGATTCAGAGCAAGGGGACACAATACATCTGGCACTTTAATTTGTACAAAGAGATTGGAAAATACTGTTAGATACGATCTTAGACATTGGAAAACTTTTAACATAAAGGGAACATCACAGAAGCAAGAATACAATATATGGGGAATTAATAATATGGAGTCAGAATACTTGAAGTATGATGGTGTTATGTGACACAGACACTGTTGCCAGCACCTTGGCAGTCTAGGAAAGCCCTGAATCAGTTGGAAACTACCTCATGATGCCTGTTCTCTTTACACATATGAAACAAAAACAAGAGAAGTGATAGACCACATTGCAGATTGTGCACTATGCCAGGACTAACCTGCTCCAAGGAAACAGTTACATGGGGGCTAAAGTGTTTTTTCCCCACCTTTTAAAGTTGATAAAATAGTGTCTTTCTTTGGCCCTGTTAGCAGTTCAGAATTTACTTTCAGAGAGAGAGAAAACCAGAGGAGACGCCTATCTTTCAAGCCTGCCCTTGGGCTCTATTTTAATTAAGGAATTCTAAGGAGTAGTAGGTTAGCCTGCCTGTTTGAGAAACTGGAGCTGTGAGAGATGGCCTGATAGTGATATGATGAACTTAACCTCTGAGTCTTGAAGTGTTGCGAACTATCTGGTGTTACAAGCAGATCACTGTTAATAGTTGGTCTGGGCAGCTCCTGTTTTGGAAGGTGGGCTGGTTTAGGATCCTGCTTCTCTTAGAGCTGGGAGAAAATAAACAGAAAACATGGTTACAAGAAGTGTGGGCCTTATGATGGTTGAATTCTGATTTGCAACAGCAGTGGACCAACCAACTTTCTAAATATCAATCAGAGAAGAGATGGCTGATTTTTAGCAAAGGTTTAAGAAAAAGCAAAACTTCAAAACTACCCCTGTGCTAACAGTTTTAACAGATGATAATTAGTATAATCTTTACATCTGCATATGTTGGATGATTTTCAGCAAGTATATTGGGTACATCCTCATGAACCCTGTTTTTTGTTTACAGGAGTGTGGCAAGCCACTGTGTCACCCAATTTGAATCCTGGCTTCCCTCAAACACTTACGGCTTTTGTTTGATAACTGTCTGGTGTAGCCAGCACTGCATGTAAATAAGATATATAGATAAAAGACTCTTGGTTTTGAACTGATTTTTTTGAGCCATGTCTGTATGTATGGATTGTCTTTACCAAAGATGATGACTCTAAGTGTTAGTAGACTCATTTTACTACTCTCCTAAGTGTACTCCTCTGTGACTTTTGGCAGGATTTAAAGCTAAACAATTCAACATAGCCTTTGTCCCTTATTCTCTTTCTAATGATACTAGCAATGAGATTGAATGTAATTAGTGGTCTATAATAGTTGAGTGGTCTATAATAGTTGAGTTTTCACAATCAGGTAAAAAGTTGTCCCATAATCTAACCATATTTGCTCCAGGGCTCAATTCCATTTAAGGAAGTGTTTTTTTTATTTTCAACATAATGATGAAATGTTTGAGTAGCAGTATTGCCTTTATGATTATTCACCTTTTTTATCCAAAAAGGAAGAACAAAAGAAGAATATGTTACCATATAATTTTATAGCTCTGTGTTTACTTAATTCGTCTCCTTGGCCTCCAGTTTGCTATTGTTAACTATCATAACATCATTACGGTTTCAATTCAGATTATATTCCTATATTCTGTCATTATAAACTGACTGTTTAAATTGTATCCATAACAGTGGATATTTTAAACAAACTATACAACTTATACCCAGTATAGTCTCTTAAATCTATTAAATTGATATAACACATTAAAAAAGTGAATATTTCCTAAGTGAATTTCTAAAATAAAAAATACACAAGAACTGTTCTTGTGTTAAGCCATTTCTGCACATATCCACATACCTACTGTAAAGCGTTTTGCCAAGCACTGTATAACTGTTCTTGACATCATGATAAAAGTGCTCATACAGTACTCTAAAATTAGAGTCGTTTTTTGTTGGGTTTTTTTTTTTTTTTGCTTTTCATCAGTCTCTGAACTCTCCTGACAAGATGTAGATCAAATTCTTTATTTTAAGTAAAATGGTTTACTTTGACATGAATTTAGTTACAGATAAAATGTTAATTCCCAAAGCAAGCATACAGGCAAAGATAGATATATCATAGTTCACCTATTATTAACTACTATCCTTTACCACTATATGACGAATAGATTCCACAATTTTAGACTTGTTTAAATGAAATTGGTATTGAATATGCATAGGTATTCAATTTTAACACTAGGCAGGAATGATTCATTTTACATTAACATCACATTGAATGTACACTTTCAGAGTGATACAATGGGGTGGGTTAAGATATACAAGAGACCTGGATTCCAGCCTGGCTTGGTGACCTTGGGCAGTTCCTCTTCTCTGTTTTCTCAGTAGATTGAAAGGTTGACCGGGCCCATCCAATCATTTAGTTCTCTACATGTTTTAAATAACTAAAGCTTTTTTACCCGTTTAGTATAACTCTCTTTGCAATGATAAAAGGCTACGCTGCTGTCTTGAATAGCATATTAAATGTATTTATCTGTCATTTTAGACACCAGTATTGGGCTTTACCCAAAGAGCATCATTGAGTGCATTGAGGACTTTTTGCTTATTTTCTCTTATGGTTCTAGATTGTTGTATTCTTGCAAGCTTTTGCCTTTTTTTTTTTTTTTCCTTTTCTTAGCAGCTTTTAAGGTTTTCTCCTGTCAGGTGTGGACTGCTGTAGTGAAGTGCCACAAACTGTGTGATGTAAAAATGAGGAAAATGTATTGTCTCTCTGTTCTGAAAGCTAGAAGTCTGAAATAAGGTGTTGGCAGGGGCATGCTCCTCTAAAGTTTCCACGGAAGAATCGTTCTTTGCCTCATCTTAGCTTCTGATAGTTACCAGCGATCCTTCACATTACTTTAATGGCTTGTTGCTGCATCACTCCAGTTTCTGCCTTCGTCTTCGCATGGCCCTGTTTTCCCTGTCTGTGTGTCTCCAAATCTTTCTCCTTGTAATGACACCAGCCATTGGATTAGGACCCCATCTTAACGTGATTACACCTATTTCCAAATAAGGTCACATTCACAGATACAGGGGGTTATTAGGACTTGAGCATATATTTTGGGGGGACGTAGTTCAGCCCACAAGAAGTGTCATGGTCTCTAGCTGAGCCCTCCCTTTCTCAATTTGTTTCTCTTTAGTTCCTATGGTTTAGGAAACAAATATCCAATCATATTAGAATTGCATATAGGCTGGATATTTAGAAACAGTGAGGATCTGTTCTATGAGCTTTAGTATATAATATTTTATGTTAATGTTCAGAGGCTTTTTTTAAGGCCATTATTATTTTGGATTTCTAAGTGTATGCCCTGAATATAAGTGGCATGTTACTATGTATGGTAGTACATTATCATCATATCGCAAACACTTCATATGCACCTGCCATGCTAGTTTAATGTCTCTTTCGTGTAGGAGACGTGCTTCCAAATCGTTTTGACTGAAGAGGAGAAAACCACATATACGTAAATCATTTGAGGGTTTGGGGGTTTTTTGACCTTAGAATGCCCTTTATTTCTTCGTAAAATTGGTTTACAATGTTGTGTTTCTGCTGTACAGCAAAGTGAACCAGTTATACATATACATATATCCACTCTTTTTTAGATTCTCTTCCCATATAGGTCATTACAGAGTATTGAGTAGAGTTCCCCGTGCTATACAGTAGGTTCTTATTAGTTATCTATTTTATATATAGTAGTGTATATATGTCAGTCCCAAAATATGCGTTTTTGGTGGATGGCTTAAAATCGCTGAACCTAATCACTCATTTTGTTTGTCATTGTTTAGATAACCTTGGAGCTTTTGGATAATGTGACAGTTGGGATGCAGTGATGTCGACTCTCTGTCCACCACCTTCTCCAGCTGTTGCCAAGACAGAGATTGCTTTAAGTGGTGAATCCCCTTTATTAGCAGCAACCTTTGCTTACTGGGACAATATTCTTGGTCCTAGAGTAAGGCACATCTGGGCTCCAAAGACAGAACAGTTACTTCTAAGCGATGGAGAAATAACTTTTCTTGCCAACCATACCCTCAATGGAGAAATCCTTCGAAATGCAGAGAGTGGGGCGATAGACGTAAAGTTTTTTGTCTTGTCTGAAAAAGGAGTAATTATTGTGTCATTAATCTTCGATGGAAACTGGAATGGGGATAGGAGCACCTATGGACTATCAATTATACTTCCCCAGACGGAGCTGAGTTTCTATCTCCCACTTCACAGAGTGTGTGTGGATAGATTAACACACATTATCCGGAAGGGAAGGATATGGATGCACAAGGTGAGTGGGTTTGGAAGCGTATTAAGCATGCCAACCTAGCTACTGAAAGTTTACCTCCTGATACATTTTTATCTAATTTTTAGAAATTATATGCAATTAAGTTCAAACAGGAGCTGTTATTTGCTTCTACCCTATTAGGTACCGGTAGATCTTAGGCTGATGTCTGTGGTCTTCTAACTCTGCAAAGTAGGAGATGATAGCTTCACATTGTAAATAGAAAGCCAAAGCTTAGAGAAATAAGGAAACATAAGTTTTAGAGTCTGGATTTGTCTTGGGAGCCTTTGACTCTAAAAGCTTTTTGTTTCTGCATTGCATGACCCTGTCTTTCACTTACCACTGTGTGGGCGTAAGCAGTTCAGAACAATAGTTTCATAAGCCTTTGCCCAAATAACCTTTGGTCCCTTTAATTTCTTTGCCAAGTTCCCAATTTGTAAAATGAAGACGTTGGACCAAATGGTTTTCAGGAGATATTCCTTTTAATTTTGTAGATTGAGGTAGAGGAAATCATTGTTGTCCCCTAATCTTATAGTTTAATATATAATGATAATTATATTTCCATATACTGTAATTTTGGCAGATGAGAAGAACAAATTTAATTCTCCTTTCTGCTTTGCAGTTTGATACTAACATGGAAGTCCACTAACGCCTTACTGATTTTATAAGGCTTTTACCAAATAGTAAGGAAAAATAGTATCTTTTAAAAGAAGAGTTTTTTTTACTGTGTTTGCAGGCTTGCCTCCTTTCTTCTCACGTGCTTATGAAAATCATTTAAAATCTGGAAGCTGTATAGTCACTAGATTTGTCTGGATCTTATCTAATTTGAAAAGTACAAATCATCAGTTTCCTTTGTGAAACTACACAGATGTTACATTGACTCTTTCTGTCACATTATCTGTTTTTAACTGCAGATAAAAAGGGTGTTTTTATTTTATTTCGTATTGTCTGTGAGAGCATGGATTTGTTGGGTTAATCCCCCCCCTTTTTTTTTTTTTGCCCTAAAGTGGAACATGTTGTTACCATGAACTAAATTACCCAAGAAGATGTCTGCCATTTAACTGTATTGTGAAAAATAAACAAGTATCAAAATGTTGTGTTTTTTTTTTATTTTAATGAATTTTCTCTCTCTCAGGAAAGGCAAGAAAATGTCCAGAAGATCATCTTGGAAGGCACAGAGAGAATGGAAGATCAGGTAAGGTGCAGATTGCATATTACAAGACACTGCCAAACCCACTACATATGTCTGTATAAAGCTAAGGGCTGCTTCTGTTAAGGCCTTGAAGACATACTAGTTTGACAGAGTGAGCCTGAGCACGAACAGAATCTTTATGGAGATAAATGGAATAAACTGGATGAAAATTTCCATATCTTAGACCTGAAGAGTTAAATAAGTAAAGGATAATAATAATTGCATCCACAAATTAATATTTTGCTTCCCTTTTTTTCTGTTTGCATGGGATAAGTTTTGGATAACTTGTTCATAGTAAAAATTTAAAATTCTATATGAGTTTTATTTTTTTTTTAAGGTATTCCTTCTCAAACATTTCCACAGAAGTAGTTGTAACAGGAGAGTGAGTGCCCCTAAAGTATCTGGGGGTACAGACACAGCTCTAAGCATAATATTTCTTTGAAGCCTCGTGTTGTATCTTTAAAACTCATTGTATTCCGTGATATATCTTTTTGCTTTAATATTACAGTTTGCCGGTGATATTCCTCACCTTCTTACCACTTGGGCTTCCAGTGGTATCAAGTCTCCAGGAAAACATGCTGTGTTTATCCCATGGTTTTGAACATCCTTAGGGAGCAGGCACCAGGGTTTGAGAAGCATGATTGCAAGGGTATGGCTTCCCTTATGGAAATTAATTGCAAACATTTCAGCCTAGGGCAGAGGCGTTTGGAAGGCAATCCCCAAAGGAAAAAGTGTTCTTTGCTTTTACTTTCATTGCTTCTGGCCACCCTCCTTGCTCCTCTGTTAAAACTCCAGTCTAAACAAGCCTTCTCCCTGGTTCTCTTTAGCCTGCCTGAGACAAATGATATTTTAAACAATAACTTTTTCTAAAAGTTTGTCAAAATACAGGAACATGAACAAGGGAAATACAAAACCCTATAAAATGATCTTCTTTACAAAATTGTTAAGTTTGTACTTTTGTAAATAACTTTTACAAAAGTCAGAAGGAGGTAATTATGGGGCAAGTTCTAAGACTTACAAGGAAATGTTTCCCTTTACTCAGAGAAGCCCAGCCTTTGCTTGCTGGTCAGTAAGCAGGGTGCCAAGGAATGGGATGAATTTCACCAACTTCTAGATGTACCTGCTAGTTACGGAGTAACTAGTAGAGTTATCTGAAAATAACGAAATTTAAGACCCAGTAAAATTCTACTTTTTCTGGGATTTTTTTTCAAACCAGAAACCTGTACTTATAAAGTTGACCACTATTAACATTTAGGTTTATTTCTCATTTAAGGGCTTTTCTTGAAAATGTTATCCTATCCCTTCTATGTCAAGAGGAAAGTATACTTGGACAAACTGGAGGTTTTTAAAGGGGAAACGTTCACCTGCTGAAAAGTTCAAGTTAGAGAAGTCCAAGGAGGAAATAACTGGAAGCATTTTCTTTTAGAGCCTCTTCTGTGTTCAGCTGTCTAGGATTTGTCATTGTTGTTAAGCTTCAATGAGCATAGCCATTTGCTTATGATGATAAATGTCTGAGATGCTGTGTATGACATACTATATATGCCTACACCTAAGGGGAGGTATTTTCCCATAACTATCCTTTCTGAAAAGGAGGAGTCACCTGATAATCGAGTTCTTGCAAATCTCATATCATGTGCTTGCAGTGACTTTATTTTGAACAATAAATACTGTTTGAGGAGGATACTTAGTCTAAAACAACTTTAATCAGTGCTAGTTTTAGATGCTTATAGCTGTCATCTGGTAAAATCATTTTACAAGGAAGCAAATTTAACGCAGCTTCAGTTATTAATCTTCTTGAATTGCATGTGTCGATTGTTGTAATTGTAAGCAGACATTTAAAAAATCACTTTGAAAAGCAAAAACAATGAGTGGTTTTATGTTTGTAAGTTACTACAGGGATGGATTTTTTTTTTTTTTAAATAATAAAACCTCCTGTGTGATGCAAGGGGGCCTATTAGGATAAAATTTCCAGAGACAGCATCACATTTAAATTCTGAAGCAACTTATATGATAAGGGGCTCTGAAAACTAGGTTTGGTCACTCAAAAAATGGACTGACTGCAAGGATGACAGAGGTTCTAATTTGAATATGCATGTAAAGAGTTTGAATATAATCATTTCATAAAACGTGAATGAGGGGGAAAGTTTTATTGTTAGATCTTAAATAATAGGTGATTTTAAAACATGCGTAGCTAAAGATTGATAGACATATGACAATTTCATCTGCCTCTAAAAGTTTACATATTCAGGATGGGCAAAACATTTTGGGGGAGTGGTGGTGGCAGTGAATAAATGAGGGAGCACCCGTATTTGAGACACTTTATGTGTGTGGTGTTCTGTACTGAATTTTCAATTTCATTCTAGAAACTGCAGGTTTTAAAATTACATCTTTGAGATGTAATAAGTAGTAGCATTACCTTGAAAGAACACTGAAGGAAATTTGTCTGCCTTATTGATTCTTAAAAATACATGTTATGACTTTGATTTGCATTTGGGTAGATTATACCTTATTATGAATGTAGAGATTGAGGGGTTTTTTTTAGATTTTTGTTTTTTTGATGTGGACCAATTTTAAAGTCTTTATTGAATTTGTTACAACACTGCTTCTGTTTTATGTTTTGGTTTTTTGGCCGCGAGGCATGTGGGATCCTAGCTCCGTGACCAGGGATCGAACCTGCACCCCCTGCATTGGAAGGCGAAATCCCAACCACTGGACCACCATGGAAGTCCTGAGATTGAGTATTGATTCACACTTTACTACTGAGTTATCTGCTGAGGATTTCAAAGCCTTTTTATGCTTGGCTTTCCTTATTTTTAATATAAAATGCATCAGTGACCTTTGATTAACAAAAGTTCTTATATCTCAAAATTTCAAAGGAGAACCTTTCTAAATTTGGTGTGGTGATTTAATTATTTTGTGTAAATGATAAACCAATGATTCCATTCTGACTAAAGAAAATTATTCCTGGGATTTCCCTGGCGATTCAGTGGTTAAGACTCCATGCTCCCACAACATTGCAAAACAACTGTAGCCCCAATAAAAAAAAAAAAAAAAAAAACTGTATACTTTTAATGAGTAACATATTCTAGGCATACTATGGGATATGGGAAACTTTCCCGTAATAAAGATATTTAATTAACAACAACAAAAAAGTCTTCGTTCTCCCAATGCAGGGGGTATGGGTTCGATCCCTGGTTGGGGAACTAAGATCCCACATGTCGCATGGTGCAGCCAAAAAAAAAGAGAAAAAAAGAAAATTATTCCTGGAAGAATGAAAAGGAGTTTTAAACAGCATGTAAATCCTTTAGAAATAGAAATATTTTGGAGTATTAGACTTGTTTGGGGCTGTTTGAACAAGTTATCAAGTATTTCTATCAAAGGGTGTTATTCTTTGCTTTCAGTTTTTTATTGCCCACTTTATCCTATATTGTGTGATTTTTCTTCACGTCATTTTACTTTTTTATGCAGGGTCAGAGTATTATTCCAATGCTTACTGGAGAGGTAATTCCTGTCATGGAACTGCTCTCATCTATGAAATCCCACAGTGTCCCTGAAGAAATAGATGTAAGTTCTCACTTGTAACGTTAAATAGGATATTACTATGATGTGTATTAGTAATATTCTAATTTTAGTAATATACATTTTTTTGTCATATATACTGTTCATATGAATTATTAGCCACTTTAACAAACACACTTAAAATCCCGAATTTTATGGCCAGAGGCTTTTTGGTCGGTAATGGTAATATGATAAAATTAAATTCATGAAGTTAATTTCTCCACTTTTGCATTTCCTAAGCGGGAGAATTTCAGACCTTAGAGAATCAGTCAGTATTTAATGCAGTACTTTTTGTAACAAAGCAGTGTGCGAATCACTGGCAGTTAATGGAAGTTCACTCACCTTCACTAATCTGATTTCCTTAATCATTCATTTGTTGAGGACATTAGAAATTACACACTATGCATGTATAGAGAAATCTTTAGGAAACTATTTTTGTTGCTCCCTGACTTGGTAATTAAGATGTGTCTCCTGATTGTGACAGCTCAGAAGAGGAAATTGTTCTTGTAAACATTGTTGCTTAAGCTGTCTGACCAGCTTTCACATCATTTGTTCTGCAAGTTTATAGTGATGCACGCAGATTGTTTTATGGGGATTTGTGATGCTCAGAAATGAGGGCAGTGTGTTATATTGAGCCTAGACTTCAGAAAACTTGTCTATTAAAAGTGTTATTTCAGCGTTTTGTTACAGCCAGAATAAATTTTTTTTTTTTTGGTTCATTTTAGATAGCTGATACAGTTCTCAATGATGATGATATTGGTGACAGTTGTCATGAAGGCTTTCTTCTCAAGTAAGAATTTTGTTTCTTTTTGTAAAAGCTGGGTGAAGCAGATGCACATCTTACGCTCACCTGTGACAAAATTGGGAAGGAAGAAAATAATAACAGAATGCCTAGCTTCATTATTCTAGGGTCAAAAATGCATATTTGAACTATTGCTTAGTTTTGTGTTACTTCTTTACTTATCACATGCCTATGATATATTTGATGTTACTGTATTTAATATTTAAAGAAGTTGAATTTCCGTAGTACTCAGGCAAGAATTCTTGGACCCTTGTTTGGTTCCGGTTTCTTGTTTTTCTTCTCATTAGAGCTGAAACTAAGAATCCTTTCGAATTAAGTTGCATTGTGGATAGACTTATTTCGGCCTAGAAAAGAAAATTATTCATATTTGTACCGATCCTTTCCATTTTACAACAGATTTCAGTGCTTAAAAGTGTGAGCTCTAAAACCAGACTTCCTGGCTTACTGCTGTGTAACCCTGGGCAAGCCACCTGAACTCTGTTCTTCCATTACCTCATTTATAAAATGGGAATATTAGTAGTACCTACTTCATAGGATTGTTGTAAGCCTTGAGTGAGATAAATCATATTAAGCATTTAAAACAGTGCATGGCACATATAAGCACATAATAATAGCTAATAGCTTACATTTTCTATTTATATTTCTTCTAAGAAAACGATAATAACAATAATAATAGCCAGTATTTATTGAGTGCCTATGTGCTAAGTCCCTTAACTGAGTACTGCGTCTACATGTATAATCTCATCTCCTACTTGAGTGTTTCTTTACAATTACAGATTATCACAAAATTTTATTTTAAAAAATAAGGAGTGAAAGGATAAAGTATTTGCTCTTATGTCTACAGTCTTCTCCTTTAGGTTCATGATGGAGTCTTAGAGGTGTGAGTTTGTTTAATCTCCAGGCCTTACATGGCTTGAATCAGGAGCTCTTTAGTCCTGATTCTGATCAGTGTCAGCCATTCATGTTATTTTTAATCCCATTTGACTTTAAATTAACCACTTAACCTCTCTACACCTCAGTTTCTTCCACGATAAAATGGTAATATTTTACTAACTGCATTGTTTTAAGGTTCAAATAGAATCTGTGAGAGGCATGTGGTGGAAAATGCAAAGTACTATAGAAATAAAAGATGACATTATAATCAGAGTTTTGGTGTTCATCATGTAAAGCTATTCAGAGTTATTTGAAGCTCACTTTATTTTTTTTTTTTTAGTTTGTGAAATTGTTTTACAGTCAGTGTTTTTAATCTTTTTTTTTTTTTTTTTTTTTTTCAATTTATAGTGCCATCAGCTCCCACTTGCAGACGTGTGGCTGTTCTGTTGTAGTAGGTAGCAGTGCGGAGAAAGTAAATAAGGTAATTTATTTTATAAACCAGCAAACGATCTGACTTTTTAAAACTGCTAACATATTATGGATTGTAATTTAAAGGTTAGGTTGCCATCAAGATGATCTAATAGTATAAGGAGGCAATATAATCTGACCAAATTACTGTGACACCCTGTGGCAAAAATGAGTTTAAAGTAAACTGTTTGAATAGGAAGTCATTTATCAGTTTCATTGTGGTAATTCATAAATACTTGTCTCAGTACTGTATAAATGGTTTTGAGAATATTTTAAGGTCAGATGTTTTTAAAAATATTTGTCTTCTATTTCCTAATGTTATCTTTAATAAATGTGAAGATAGCCATGTACTTTTGGTACTAATTACAAAGAAATGGTATCTGATCATTCATCTTGATTTCACTATCTTGCTTTTCCCCCTAAATCTATTCCTTTTAGGGACCTATTGCTATTAAGTGATCGATGGAGGTTATATCTTATTCAGTAACATTTGTGACCATTTGTTTTAGTGCTATATGAGTTAATAAATAATTAATGAACAGTTACCTTTCCAAGCATTAGGTAATAAACTAAGGAATTTTGTACTTTTCTTCACTGATGATTAATTAGAGACAGAAAAGTGCACATATCTATCAATTTAAGCAAACCTAATTTTTCTAAGTTTTACACAGGAAATATATTAGGAATGATTATTTGCTTGACAAATATATTTATAATTTTTTTCTGTAATATAATAAGCTACCCTGTATAATTACTTGACCCTTGATTTACCAAAATTATATTTCTGGTACAACCATTTATGACAGTTTAGCTTACCTCTGTTATTATATTGCATCTAGTGACTTATTATTATTTCTGTTACCCAAGGAAGGTAGCTTTCAATTTGTGTCCTCCAAAGCCTTCAGGTTCCACAGGGCCTTCCCAGTTGCTTCTTGGAGGGAGAAAGCCTCTATGGTTGGGGCTCTGTTTTTCAAACATTTTTCTCATCCCACATCCTCTTCTAGCTTAATAACTTCTCTTTTATCTTTTCTCTTTTTAATTTAAGAAAAGGTTGCCATCACTAGTTTGAAAACCACTGTTCTAATATAAAAACTCTGAATATAGTCTGAATTCCAAGGTAGTTAGATGGCTTTTTATTTTTCCTAATAGAACTATGATCAAATCCTGTTAGAATGACAGGTTTCTAATCCCCAACCAATGGCTTGCTTGTTTTAAATTAAATTTGAAAGAATTAATTCTCATTCTGTTGAAGGAGTTAGGCACTTAGATATTCATTGTAATGGGATTTTACATATAGAACTATTAACAGAAGCCATAATTCTCCTTGATTTAACTGCATTTAGTTTTCTCGTCCAAACGGTTTACTTGTTTGAAATACACTTGTTGCTGGGTGGAGATACAATCAATAATTATATTAGGTCATTATTTCCTAATATAAGATTAGGAATAAGGGTTCCATGGTCAAGTAAGTTTGAAAAAGTCTGCATATTGTTTCAGTCACCTGGAGAGTCACAATATGTATTCAAATGTTAAAGGTTTTGAGATACCATACAATAAATTTACTAACATTTCCCAAACTTACTTGACCACAGAATACCTATTTTAAGCAACAAGTGTGATATCCCATAGACTATTCCAGGTGACTGTGGAATACTTATTTCTCAGAATAGATTTTATTGACAATAACAATTGAAATTTCTATTCAGATCTCTTTCATAAGCAAACCAGTGACCTTTTTACTTCATATTTTAATGCTAAAATATTTTCACTTACAGATAGTAAGAACATTATGCCTTTTTCTGACTCCAGCAGAGAGAAAATGCTCCAGATTATGTGAAGCAGAATCATCATTTAAATACGAGTCAGGGCTCTTTGTACAAGGCCTACTAAAGGTATAGTTTCCATTTATCACGGGTGAACCCAATTTTTTGTTTTGTTTTGTTTTGTTTTTGCGGTACGCGGGCCTCTCACTGTTGTGGCCTCTCCCGTTGCGGAGCAACAGTCTCCGGACGCGCAGGCTCAGCGGCCATGGCTCACGGGCCCAGCCGCTCCGCGGCATGTGGGATCTTCCCGGACCGGGGCACGAACCCGTGTCCCCTGCATCGGCAGGCGAACTCTCAACCACTGCGCCACCAGGGAAGCCCGAACCCAATTTTTTTAAATCATTTTTGAGAATCTTTATACATATATTTTGAACATTAGCATTTAATGTGTCTCATGTTTATATGCCAAGGAGCTGACTTCCTTTACACAGGTCTGAACATGGAGTATATGGCATATGAATTTATAGTTAGTATCTGTGAAACATCACAGAATAGCTTTCTTTGTGTTTCTCTCTGGTTTCCTGTAGCTGCCTGTCTGGCCTCAGGATTTTTTTTTTTTAATATGTGCTTGAATCAGGTTCCGTAACTAAATGGGAACATTTCATTTTTTACTGAACGGATTTGAATTTTTGTGTTACCATTTTATGTTTAAAGTACCATATTCATTTATTGAAAAAAATGTTAAGCTGCTTCCTATCTTGAAACAGTGTACAGGACTCAAGCAATTCCTGGATGTATGTAGGGGTGTGTGTGTGTATACACACACATATATACAAAAGAAAAAATTATATTTTTCCTTTATTTACTTGAGTCTGCTCTTCAAGGAGCAAAACAGATAAATTAGCAATTATTTTCAATAATTATGGGGAATTGTTCTTCACTTTATTGAATCTGTTATTGATGTTTCAATTATAGTCAAAGGTGCGAAGAAGTAGATTTCCTAATGGCTATGTGAGTCTCTCAGAGTGAATGCTTTCTTGAGGATATAGGCATAGTAAAATGAAAGAAAAAAATCCTAAAAATTGTTGCAAATAAAAATTATTTTCAGCTTTTACATTTTCAATAATGTGCGTGCTCTGAGCCGAGAATAATAGTGTTGTTTAAATACAGAAACTACTTAAAGGGAACTCATTTTTGATTTGAATTGTACAAATCTGAAAATTAGAACTTCTCCTATCAAAGGCATAATAAGGTACTTAGTACTTTTATTTCCTCAGCATCATCTCATTTATTGTATAATTTTATCCCTAAAAGGGACCTATACCAAATGCATAGTGGAAAACTTGAAACTATAATTTAATGAAAAAATATTTGTTAAGAGTTTTCCACGCAAGTTTAAATTGTATAGCTTCCCAGAGAATACTTTGACATTATAACAATAGGTACTTGTTATATGGCAGCTGGCTACCCAAGTGACTATACCTGGAAAGAAGTACATTTTTTACTTACTGTAAAAATACATATTCATTGAGACTTAACAGAATATATGGATAATCAAGAAGAATGTAAAAAGTCACTTGTAATCTCATAATCCAATGAATAACCCCTGTTAATATTTGGCATATATCTTTCTGGTCTTTTTTTCTTCTGTTAGTGTTTTTTTCATATCTTCCCCTCCCCCCCAAAAAATTAGATTATACTCCGCATGTTTTAACTTCCTTTTTCACACTGTATTGTGAACATCTTTCAATAGGAACACATAAACATTGGCAACTTAATTTTTAGCAGCTAAACAATAAAACATTTTTATTTATTTAATCACTTCTCTTTTGGATACTTAGGTTGTTTCTGGCGTTTTACTATCTAACCCAGTGCTGTAACACACACATCACTGGAATTTGGCACACAATCATGATTCATTGTCCAGGATAAATTTCTAGAGCTGTATTTGCTAAGTTAAAGCCAGTTGTTTTTTTTTTAATTAAAAGATAGCTCTTCGTACCTTTTGGCGTAAAAGACAGTAAATTTTCTTTTTCTGAGGTTTTATCTTATTCCTTCATCTGGTACATAGCCCTCTGCCTTTTCATCTTGTCTGTCTTTCTGTGAATGTGGTTTTTGTTCCACAGGCTGCAGGACTGTAGTTCTTCTTGCTTCTGCTGTGTACCCTCTGGTGTATGAGGCTATCTAAGAGGCTTGATGGGAAGGACTGGTGGTGGGTAGAGCTGACTGTTGCTCTGGTGGGCAGAACTCAGTAAAACTTTAATCCACCGGACTGCTGAGGGGCTGGGTTCCCTCCCTGTTGGTTGTTTGGCCTGAGGCAACCCAACACTGGAGCCTACCTGGGCTCTTTGGTGGGGCTAATGGCAGACTGTGGGAGGGCTCACGCCAAGGAGTACTTCCCAGAACTTCTGTTCCCAGTGTCCTTGTCCCCACGGTGAGCCACAGCCACCCCCCACCTCTGCAGGAGACCCTCCAACACTAACAGGTAGGTCCGGTTCAGTCTCCCCTGGGGTCACTGCTCCTTACCCCTCGGTCCTGATGTGCACACTACTTTGTGGGTGCCCTCCAAGAGTGCAGTCTCTGTTTTCCCCAGTTCTGTCAAAGTCCTGCAATCAAATCCCAGTAGGCTTCAAAGTCTGATTCTCTAGGAATTCCTCCTCCCGTTGCCAGACCCCCAGGTTGGGAAGCCTGACGTGGGGCTCAGAACCTTCACTCCAGTGGGTGGACTTCTGTGGTCTAAGTGTTCTCCGGTCTGTGAGTCACCCACCCAGCAGTTACGGGATTTGATTTTACTGTGATTGCGTCCCTCCTACTGTTACATTGTGGCTTCTCCTTTGTCTTTGGATGTGGGTATCCTTTTTGATGAGTTCCAGTGTCTTCCTGTCGATGATTGTCCAGCAGTTAGTTGTGATTCCGGTGTTCTCGCAAGAGGGAGTGAGAGCACATCCTTCTACTCCGCCATCTTGGTTCCTCTCTCAGTAAATTTTCTTTTCGTTTATAACAGGATTCAACTGGAAGCTTTGTGCTTCCCTTCCGGCAAGTCATGTACGCGCCCTATCCCACCACACACATAGATGTGGACGTCAACACCGTCAAGCAGATGCCACCCTGTCACGAACATATTTATAATCAGCGTAGATACATGAGATCAGAGCTGGCAGCATTCTGGAGAGCCACTTCAGAAGAAGACATGGCTCAGGATACCATCATCTACACGGACGAAAGCTTCACTCCTGATTTGTATGTCGTGCCTTGCTTTTTGATATTGTCATTAAGCAATATTAGGAAACTGTATCTTTTATGAGTAGAAAGAAAACAAACAATTTGTTGCTTAAAAGGAAAGAAACATTACTAGGAGAATTATCCTGGAAGAAGTATTTGGTTAATCAAGCGTTTTTTCTTAAATGTCAGCTTTTCTTAATATAATTGTGTTTCCCATAAGATAGGTTAGATTAGTCCTTAAAAATAAGTATTTAAGTATTTATTTAACAAATGTATATTGAGCCCCTAGGCGCAGTACTTGGTGCTAAGGTTAATAGTGGCCAGCCAGACAGCCCCAGCTCCTTACATTGCTTATAGACTAGTGTGTAAGAGTCATAAAAGGCTGATTAACTGAACCTTATTAACTAAAGAGGTAATTCTAAGTCTGTTTCTCCTTGATATATAAATATAAAATATGGCAAAACTGTCAAAATATATTAATAGAGCATTCTTTTACTTTGCATTTTATATTGTGTTATTCATTTCTTACCATAAAGTCTGATCAGTAAATTAACAAGAAAAAAAGTAATGATAATATGTTGAATGTGGACTCAACTAGAAAAAAAAAAGATGATAAATCTGAATTATAAAACACTTAAATGTTGTTCTGAAATCAGGAAAAGAAATTGTAGTATACTATCATGGTTCTCTTTAATCAGTTTAAAATGCCTGGCACATAGAATGTGCTCAATAAATGTTAACTAGTATAATCCAGGTTTGAGTGTATAAGGCAGCAGTAAAATTGGAGCAAGCAACCCTGTCCTGTGTCTTGAAGAAAACTTTTGAGCTGAGGCAACAGACATGTGAAGCACCAATAGTCAGACAGAAGGTGTTGCCCAAAAGCATAGTAAGGAAACACCATGTCCAAGGAATCCCCAGCCTCGTGTGTCTCTAGGTGCAGAAAGATGGCTTCATTAGGACCCAGCTTTTCCCAGCTCTCTGGTGTTCTTGTTGAGTCCTTTGAAAGATGTAGGGGAATTGGTTTAGAAAACAAAACAATAAGAATTTCAGGTCCCGAAGTTTTCACATATAGGTAATTTTGGCACACGTGTCAAAATTCTCAAAATTAATCTGATCCTTCAAGCATTTCTTCTTTCCTAAAGTGTTTGGGGTTTTTTTTTTTCTATTTTTTGGTGGGCTCCTGGAGAGCGCTTTTGGGGGAATTTTTTAACACTTTGCTTCACCTAATTCACATATGACCAATACAAGCAATTTATGAAACAGATATATTCAGAACACTAGACTTAAATAGCTGAATTCTCTCTCCAAAGCCAGAGAAAGGTTGTTGTCAGTGCCCACACTGGCCACCAGTTGGACAGCCAGTAATTGTGAAATGCTGATTTTTCCCCCTTCTGAGTTTCCTTCTTCTGTAGTAGGGAACACCCATCTGCTAAAACTAGGAAATTTTAGGTACTTTCCTATTACCTCTGCACACACACCTCCCTCCCTGCTACTCCTGTCAGTTATATGATGATCCCTGCTATTTTCAGTCTTTCTTTTCAGTTAAAAATTACTTACCTTAGTAAATGTTATATTACCCTCTGACTTGAGTATAACCTAGCATCCCAGTAAATTCCTTAGGGAAGTAGAAGGCAAGGAAAGGGAAGGAAGAAGAGAAAAGATCAAAGAGGGTTGGGAAAGGGACAGTCTTTTTTAAGAACCTACTATATCCTAGGTTGTGTGGTAGATAAACATTATCTCCACTGTGAATTACAACTTAACTTCTTACTCTGCTCATTGCCAGTGTAGCTAACATTTTCTTAGGTAGCTGGTTCATGTTACTTGCCAGATGATGGGCTTGTGGATACAAACCCAGTGATCAAGACGTTGCAGATAACCATCTGTGTGTGTTCCTTAATCCCACCTGAATGTTTCCCAGCATTCGTCCTCTTACCTTTTTTTCTTCCTAAACTGCTTATTAGAAGTTATTAGTATGTGAAGTTAACCTTTTGTTTTGGTTTTTGGTGGTAGTGGTATGTGTTTATTTTTGTTGCTGTTCTATATTTTTGAGATGGCAGGAATTGGTAATTATATTTATTAATTGCCTAAGGCAATTGGTATTTTTTTATAATGTGTATGATAGATACATACATACCCTTCCTGGGACCGCTTATACTATTTAAGAGAAAATAATTACTTTGTGGCCTGACAAACTCCAGTAATAGACAAATGTATCCTTGAGTTAAAATGAGTATGTATTTTATATTTTCAAATATATATATCTAATTCTTATAAATATGTTTATAATCCCACTTCTAAGAATTTAATTTATTGGCTGGTGTGAGAGGTTGTGGAAATCATTTCAACATTTGTCCTGTTTTCTTCATAGGAATATTTTTCAAGATGTCTTACACAGAGACACTCTAGTAAAAGCCTTCCTGGATCAGGTAAATGTTAAACCTGAGATTGTCAGAGTGAATGGTATGACATGTTTTCTTTTTCAATATATCCCACACTGCCTATAATATAATTTAGAATTAAGTCCTTTTGTAGAGTCTCTGATCTTTCTAAAGTGTCAAAATTATTTTTCTTCTGAATTGTTAGAGGGGAGTAGCCTGTATATTAACAATTAAAGATGCAGCATCCCCCAGTTCAAATAATAAATGTTTTAATTCTAAGCACTAACTTATAACCCAAGGGTGTTTTCTTTTGGTAAGGGGGATATTGTACAAATGTTTATTTGCCTTAATTGAGCAAAAAATGTCTTTAAAACTTATTTACATGATAGCATCTTTATTGTCTCATTCCTTTGAAAAAAATCTAGATTTTGAAGAAAATTTTAGATTATATGGGTCTTATTTCTTAAGGTAACAGAGATTTGTCATAATTATCTTTCTGGGGATCAGGCCAAGAAATAGTGTCATAGATGTAGCTTTGAAATAACATAATCGTTAGGTTGACTAGGAATTTTGGATCCAGGTCTGTGGTCTGTGACATATTGCAAAGTTCAAGGATAATTCCAAGTCATGTAATTCCATGCTTCCCAAGCAGAAATAAAATCCTTCTACCACTACACATGTACCCCCACCCCCCCAGAATAGAAAAATATGAATATCTCAAAACCATAGTCTAGGACTTTCCTGGTGGCGCAGTGGTAAAGAATTCGCCTGCCAACACAGGGGACATGGGTTCGAGCCCTGGTCCAGGAAGATCCCACATGCCGTGGAGCAACTAAGCCCGTGCGCCACAACTACTGAGCCTGCACTCTAGAGCCCGCGAGCCGCAACTACTGAATCCCGCGCACCTAGAGCCCATGCTCCGCAACAAAGACAAGCCACCACGATGAGAAGCCCGAGCACCGCAACGAAGAGTACCCCCCGCTCACCGCAACTAGAGAAAGCCCGCGCACAGCAACAAAGACCCAACACAGCCAAAAATAAATAAATAAATAAATAAATTTTAAAAACCCCATAGTCTAAGCATGGCTCACCTCTGGTAGCTCCAATTTTATTTGAAGATGTGGGCAGAGAAAACTTAACACAGCTAGAAGTAACTTATATCATGATTTTTAATAATAAATAAAATGAACACGAATATAGTCTAAGGCAGAAGGAAAAATTTGAGTCAATTCTTAAACAGAACTGTTAGATCACTCCTAGACCCGTACCTCCACCTCCTCCTGTGTGTCAGGGCACATCTGTGGAAGTGGTTAGCTGCTCTAACGTGAGTTATCTGCCAGGCACTGTCAGCGCTGAGACAGAAACATGCTGTGTATAAGTAGAACGGGGCAAATTATTTATAAAAACGCTTCATTATCCTGCAGGTCTTTCATTTGAAACCCGGTCTATCTCTCAGGAGTACTTTCCTTGCACAGTTTCTGCTCGTCCTTCACAGAAAAGCCTTGACACTAATAAAATATATAGAAGATGATACGTAAGTCAGACTCCTAAATGGAAGAAAAACCTTCATACGTTGCTTTTGTTTTGTTCCCTTTGGACATTTTCTGTATTATAATTTCTTTTTTATTATTATTTGTAGGCAGAAGGGGAAAAAGCCCTTTAAATCGCTTCGGAACCTGAAGATAGACCTTGATTTAACAGCAGAGGGCGATCTTAACATAATAATGGCTCTAGCTGAGAAAATTAAACCAGGCCTCCATTCCTTTATCTTTGGAAGACCTTTCTATACTAGTGTCCAAGAACGAGATGTTCTAATGACTTTTTAAATGTGTAACTTGTTAATATTGCGTCCCGATCATAATTGCTGGTAAAGTAGCTCCGTGGTATTGGGAGACATGGTTCCCTCGGGTTATGCCCTAGAGTCCTGCTCAGCAAATGATAGTTACACTGCAGTTGTCACAGAAAGCCTGTAAGGGGATGTTAGGTGCAGTTACAATAAATGCACCTTTTCCTAGATGTGCTCTCTTGGGAGACAGACGTATGTTTACAATTATAATAAATATTATTGCTATCTTTTAAAGATATAGGATATAAACTTGACCACAGCTACTGTTTTTTGAAACTTATGATTCATGGTTTACAAATATCCAAGTGAAATCTGAGTTAGCTTTCACAGATATAATACTAGTTGACTTTCCATCTCTTGGTGTTCCTTGGTTTGGGGGATTACTGTAATACTTCTACAATCAGCTAAAAATTAGAGCGTTCAAATCATTTCAGTTCCACAAAAGGAAGTTAGCTTGAACATAGGTTAAGTTTTAGAAGGAAAATATTGATCAAGCAGATGTTTTATTGAAATCAATTGTTCGATCCTACTTTGCAGACTTAGTCCTTGGGATTCAGCCTGTGTAGAAACGTCAGGCAGTATGTATAGTCCCGATTATGGTGAACCACAATCAGGGTGTTTTTCTGTTTGTTTGTTGAGCTCTGTCACAGAAAATGTAGAGAATTGGATTTTATGTTTCAGTAGTTATTGCCAAGTTTTTCAGTTAATTTTCATTATTTTTGAGCCAAATTGAAATGTATACCTCCTGTGCCTTTTGTTTTTCTTGGAAAATATAATCTCTTGGAAGAAGTTCAGATTTCACTAGTCTCTCATTTTTATCTTGTTTTCCTCTTGTATAGTCTTCCTTTGATTTAGCAGTCATTATAACTCTGAGATTATTAAATGCAATAGAGAAATACTAACTAGTAAGATTTTTTTTCAGGAACAAGAATAGTATCTTCTTCCTTAAATTTCTGCCCATGTTTTTGAAGTTGTTGCCACGTCTCTTTGCCTGCATCGTAGGAGGACTAGCAGGAGAAACGTTACTGACATGCTATTTTACTAGGTGCTACTTTGGCAGAACTAAGTGGTCAATTTCTTTTGTTTCCTTAATGTGCTTGGACCATTTTGCTAGCTATAAAATAACCAATTAACATAATTCTGTGCTAGAACAGTATTGACAAAATAGTATACACAAGCATAAAATATATTTTTATTTAAAACTGTGGAAGTAACTTAAAGAGAAAAAGTATTTATAAGAAAGGGATAAAAGTGATAGAGCCCCTCTGCCCTCGCCCACCAAATTTAACCCAAACCAACATAGGTCCTAATAGCCTTTCACATCACTAATAAAGGTGTAGACATCTCGATTTTTAGACACATACTCAACTAGATTGACAGATGCTCTGGCTCAGTCATGAAAAAATGTACAGATTCCACCTTGTTGAACGCTGTATTCAGTGCTATTTACATGATAGATTATTTAAGTGCTAATTATTTTCTTTTGCTGATTTATTGTACCATTGTATGGGATGCAAGTTGTACAGTGAAATAAGTTATTAAAGCATGTGTGCACATTGTTATATATCTTTTCTCCTAGATGGAGAATTTTGAATAAAAGATCTTTGAAATTTTGTGTCTTTCAGTTATTTACTTGGAAAAGCAGTGCTATGATATTGAAAGACTGATTGGCTTCCTGCTCTGCTGACAGTCATGTTGTATCTAAACAATTTTTTAAATTGATTTTCTCTTTTGAAAGAAAATATATTTAAAGGTTCTGTGTGATGCTGGAATTATATGTGGTTTGATTGTTTTGTTTTTTATTTTTTTGTCTGCTTAACTCCCAGGACTGCATTTTGACTTTTTAATTTCTATATTAATATATCAGATATAAGATAATACTTGTGTAAATTCTTTTTTTAAATTATTGTTATAATAATATTAATACAATCTAAGTTGAAGTTATTCCTTCCAGGTCCCCAGTATAGGTGTCCAGTATGAAAGTGAAAGTGTAAGGAATCTAAACCCCTTAATCTGAAAAACAAATAAGATTGACAGTTTTACTCCAGGAAAACAAAATTAATTCATAAATGTAATAGTTGAGTTGAAAGGTTTCTCTAGAAGAAGACTGATTCATTGCATTGCTAAGATTCTCAGAGAAGAAACCCAAACTTCATATAATGCTGGAAGTTAAAAATGAGACCTCTATGGTCTATCTCTGTAGTGCTGCAGGTCAAACAGGAAGACAGTGAATGTCACTCTTCTCTAATACTATTTTGGTTTTTACATGGAATTGTACCAATTGATATTTCTTGTGTCATCTGCAGGGTGCAGGTTAAAGTACCAAAAGCAGTTCACCACCCCCACGTGACACACACTGTCCACTGGACTTTCTGAATCTATCATCGCAACAACACTATGAGGCAGGTATGTTTAATTCCATTTTACAAATGAGGAGACTAGAGCTTAAGGAAGTATAATACACAGCCTGTGGTCACTCAGTTGGTTAAGCTGGATTTCATCCCAAACAGTTACCAGAGTTGTCCTGTGGCACAGCTCCTGGGACAGTTCCTCCATGTAGCAGGTACTCAGTGCTGTTGAATTGGAGGGAGGGGAAGGAAGCAAGTATTACATACAGGCTTACTAGCACTCTGCAGTGCCCAAGTGTGATTCCCTGCTTTGCTACTTGGAGAAGTTACTTAACCTCTCTGAGGCTCATTTGTTAAATATTTGAAATGAGGACATGATGATAACCTCATGATTGTTAAGAGGACCTAAATGAGGGCTTCCGTGGTGGTGCAGTGGTTGGGAATCTACCTGCCAATGCAGGGGACACATGTTTGAGCCGTAGTCTGGGAGGATCCCACGTGCCGCGGAGAAACTAAGCCCATGCGCCACAACTACCAAGCTTGTGCTTTAGAGCCCGTGAGCCACAACTACTGAGCCCTTATGCCACAACTGCTGAAGCCCATGTGCCTAGAGCCCATGCTCCGCAACAAGAGAAGCCATCACAATGAGAATCCTGTGCACCGCAACGAAGAGTAGCCCCCACTCGCCACAACTTGAGAAAGCCCACGTGCAGCAACAAAGACCCAACACAGCCAAAAATAAATTTAAATAAATTAAAAGAAAAAAAGAGGACTTAGTGAGACTATGTAAGGTACTTAGCTCAGTACCTGATGAGTGTTTCATATGCTCTTTTACCTAATCTGACAATCATTACCATTTAATCAGGGTGTTTAGAACATTTACATTTAATGTAATTATTGATATGGTTAGATTCAATCTATCATCTTGCTATTTGTTTTCTATTTGTACCATTTGTTCTTTGTTATTTTTTTCTTCTTTTTCTACTTTCTTTTAGATTGAGTATTTTTTTCATGATTCCCTTTTATCACTTTTGTTGGCTTATTAGTTGTAACTCTTTTATTTCAGTGATTGCTTTAGGGTTATAGTATATACATCTTTAACATACCCGTCTACATTCAAGTGATATACCACATGACGTACAGTTTAAGAACCTTACAATGAAAAACTTCTATTTCTCTCTTCTTGCCTTTGTGCTGTTGGGGCCTCACATTCTACATCTACATATGCTATAAGCTGCACGCTTACTATTTTTGCTTAAACAGCCAATTATCTTTTCAAGAGATTTAAAGATAAATATTCTAAATACCTCAATTAAAAGGCAGAACTTGTCAGATTGGATAAAAAAAACAAGTCCCAACTATATGCTACCAACAAAAACCACATGTAGAAAATAAAGGACAGATTAAAAGTAAAAGGGTAGAGAAAGATATACCATATTAACACCAATCAAAAGAAAGCAGGAGTGGCTATATTAATAGCAGGCAAACTGGTACAGATGAACCGGTTTGCAGGGCAGAAATAGAGACACAGATGTAGAGAGCAAATGTATGGACACCAAGTGGGCAAAGCAGCAGGGGTGGGGGGAGATGAACTGGGAGATTGGGATTGACATATATACACTAATATGTATAAAATAGATAACTAATCTGAACCTGCTGTATAGCACAGGGAACTCCACTTCGCTGTACAGTAGAAACTAACAACATTGTAAGACAACTATACCCCAATAAAAAAAAATTAAGAAAATCAGGCAAAGTAGATTTCAGAGCAATCCCTTTATCAGGGATAAAGATTATTTCACAATGCTAAAGGAGTCAATTCAGCACGAGGACACAAAAATCCTAATAACAGCTTCAAAATACTTGAAGTAAAAACGGATAAAACTATAAGGAGAAATTGACAAATCTACAATTATAGTTGGAGATTTGAAAACCTTTTTCAATGTTTGATAGAATAAGAAGACAGATCTTAGAGCTACATTATGCATAGGCTCAATTTTAATGAAAGACTTAACAGGAAAAAAAAATCTTAGTAAGGATATAGAAGACTTGAACAAGACTATCAACCAACTTGATGAAAATGACATTTATAGAACATAGCCATACCCAACAACTGTAGATTACACATTCTTTTCAAGAACACATCGAGGGGCTTCCCTGGTGGCGCAGTGGTTGAGAGTCTGCCTGCTAATTCAGGGGACACGGGTTCGAGCCCTGGTCTGGGAAGATCCTACATGCCGCAGAGCAACTAGGCCCGTGAGCCACAACTACTGAGCCTGCGTGTCTGGAGCCTGTGCTCCGCAACAAGAGAGGCCACGATAGTGAGAGGCCCGCACACCGCGATGAAGAGTGGCCCCCGCTTGCCACAACTGGAGGAAGCCCTCGCACAGAAACAAAGACCCAACACAGCAAAAATAAATAAATAAAATTAATTTAAAAAAAAAAAAAAAGAACACATGGAATGTGTACCAAGATAGACCACATTCTGAGCCATGAAACAAGTCTCCATAACATAAAAGGATTCAAGTCTTGCAAAGTATGTTCTCTTGACCACAGTGGAAATAAATTAGAAATCAATAACAGATATCTGGGAAAACCTCAAATAGTTGGAAACTAAATAGTAGTTTTAAAAGATTAGATAATTTCTAAATCATGTGTCTGGGGGATAAGAGGAAATGGATTGGAGAACAGAAAGGGATGTATCAGAATGTAGTGGAGTGATTTTTATGAAGACTGGAACTCATCCTGCCTTTGATGTCTCCCCTCTGCAACCCATTCTTCATATTGATAACAGCATGATCCTTCTAAGATTAAATCTGATGATCACTTCTGTTTAGTGGCTGTACATCACTCACAAATCTAAGTCCCAAATCTTTGCAACACAGTTTCTGTTCATCCCTCTAACCTCACTTTTCACTGTCTTACTTCTTAGTACATTCTTTTGTTGCGTCTGTTATACCATTTCTTTGCTTCTCTTTCTCCACCACTAGGCTAGACAACAAGATACATGTCTTCATTTTTGTATCTCAGTGTCTAGCATGGTATTGGGCACAGGGCGTGCTTCTAAAAAAGTTACTTCAATGAATATATTGAGTTTATTAAATATTATTTTCTTTGTCCTCTCCAAAAACAATTAGTTCTTGCAAAATAAGGAAATTACTTTCTTTTTGTAATCAGAAGCTTTTTTTCCCCCAGAGAGTCCATTAAAACTCAGCCTATGCACGACCCAGCTCTAAAATTTCAAAGATCTTAAGGCGGTGATTTTCAGTCCCTTCAAAGTAGTAAGACCTTGTCATTTTCTGTTTCTGCATTTGTGTCTCACTATCTCATCTCTTGCTGAAATGTTCTTTTTAAATGAATAGCTTGATAAATTGCTAAGCAGTTTTCATCAGACCCATTAGGACAGTGGTAAGTATCCATTTGTGGAACGTGGACATTCAAGAAATCTGATCCAGTATTTAGAAAATCATTCCTGAGCTCAGAGTTGGCTCAAACTGGCACCTTCTGGCATTTGCTGTGGGTGGGGAATGTGGAATGCTTTGAAAGCTGAATGGATTTGTCAAGTTTTAAAACCTCTTGTGGCTAAAGGAAAACAGCATTCATTGTTTAAAAACACCATTGTTTGTTTTTTCTCCTTTTCTGTTCTTTGGAACCTGAATCTGCAAAAAACGTTCACACCCAGCATTTTGCTTCATGTACCTCTTCTACTACATTTCTAGAGGACATGAGTGGCATGGAAACCTTTTTTTGTGATTACAGTGTTCAGAGCAAATTGAAAAACTCCTTTTTAATGCTCATACTGATTTTTATGGGAAAAGACACTATAGCTATCATTATAGGCAGAGAGTAGAGCTGATAGGAGCGTGAGTCCTGGAACCAGACCTCAAGGCTCAAATCCCTGTTTTTCCACTTCTTGGCTGTGTGACCTTGCGCAAGGTATTGAACGTCTCCGTGCTACCTCAATATCCTCCTCTATTCCACAGGAATAAAAGAACCTACATCACAGGATTGTTTGAAAAAATAAGTGGGTTGATACATGCAGAACGCCTGAAAGGGTAACGGGCACAGAGCAAGTGAACAATAAAATCTAGTTGCAGCTGTTGTCAGTGGTATCCGTGTCATTATCAGCATCATTAAGCAACTGAATATAAAGTTCCCATATCTGATTCTTAAACCACAACAATGCTACAGCTGTGATTCTAGGTGATACCACCTTAGTAGCCAGATTATTTTATTACTGTGAACCCATCACTGCCTGATCGCACAGAGTAGAGTGTCGCCCACGGAGAAGGTCATTCTAGGCCATGAAAGGTACTATCTGGACGCTTCACCCTGTGTTTCAAATCTCTCCGCTCTAGTTCCACTGCCGTTATTTCTCATCCACGTTAAATCAACAGCCCCCACTTCTGATCTTTTCACCCATTAACCGCCCTCCTTTCCATGCCCTTCCCCCGCCCCAATCCGTTTTCTCCACAGAAGGCAGAGTGATCTTTCTAATATCATCTCCTCTTTGGCCTCACTCGCTTGCTTTAAAAAAACACTCCGTGGGCTTCCCTGGTGGCGCAGTGGTTGGGAGTCCGCCTGCCGATGCAGGGGACACGGGTTCGTGCCCCGGTCCGGGAACATCCCACGCGCCGCGGAGCGGCTGGGCCCGTGAGCCATGGCTGCTGAGCCTGCGCGTCCGGAGCCTGTGCCGCGCAACGGGAGAGGCCACAGCAGTGAGAGGCCTGCGTGCCGGAAAAAAAAAAAAAAAATCCTCCGTGACAAGCTTTGACACAATAGAAGGCCTGCCATCCTTGGGTGAAGCACAAGGGCCTTTGGGATCTGACCATAGGAAACCTCTCCACCCTTCTCTCTCGCCGCGCATCCCCTCACTCAGGGGCCCTGATGAGGTTTGTACTTCCCCACCCACCTTACTCTCATCACTGCTCTCGCTGCCCTTCACCTGGATGGACTTACTTGTCCATCAGGATTTACCTGTGTCTGGTGTCCTGTTCTTCCAGTCCCTTCCCTCAAGTTTGGATTTAGAGCCTCCAGACTTTAAGCTCCTTGAGGCTAGGACCATGTCTGTGCACTAGGTTACACCTAATTGTCTGGCACTTTATACGTTTATTAAGTATATGTTGAATTAGTTACCCTCCGTTCAGGGCTCTTGTAGGTCTCTATGCCTGTAGGCCTAGCATAACACTTAACTCATTATTATCACCATTATCATGGGTTTGTTTGTCTCCATTAGACTGTGAGCTTCACACACGAGGCTGGGTCCTTGTCTTATATATCCTTGTGTCCCCAGCTTCCAGCATAGTACCAGCCATGAAACAGGAACTCAGCAGGTTCTGAAAGAATGAATGGTATCCACATACCGTTAATCTCAGTTTTGAAGTTTCTCCAAATTCTGAAGCAATAGGATTTATGGACCCCTCTTGGCAGTTCTTGGGTGTTATCCCAATGGTACCACTGACATTTTAAGCAAAAGTTTGTACATATGTATATTTTTCTGGGTGGTGGGGTCATAGCCTTCATCAGATTCTCAGAGGGGTTTCTGATTCCCCTCAAAGGTAGGAATCTATGTCCTAAAGAATTATATGTAAAAACCAGTTGTGAAATAAAATGTTTGCAAGGAATCAAAGCTACAATGTGTGTACTACCTTACACCGGTCAGAATGGCCATCTTTTTCTTTTCTTTTCTTTCTTTAATTTATTATTTAGGCTCTGCCGGGTCTTAGTTGCAGCATGCAGACTTAGTTGTGGCATGCATGTGGGATCTAGTTCCCCGACCAGGGAATGAACCTGGGCCCCCTGCACTGGGAGCGCAGAGTCTTACCCACTAGACCACCAGGGAAGTCCCCAGAATGGCCATCTTTAAAAAGTCTACAAATAACAAATTCCGGAAAGAGTGTGGAGGAAAATGGAACTCTCCTACACTGTTGGTGGGAATGTAAATTGGTGCAGCCACTATGGAAAACAGTATGGAGGTTCCTCAAAAAACTAAAAGCAGAGTTGCCACATGATCCAGCAATTCGTCTCCTGGCCATACATCTGGGCAATACTATAACTCAAAAAGATACATGCACCCGTATGTTCATGGCAGCACTATTCACAATAGCCCCAAGACATGGAAACAACCTAACCATCCATCGAAAGGTGAATGGATAAAGAAGATGAGGTATATATATGTACACACACAAATATATGAATATTACTCAGCCATAAGTAAGAATGAAAATACCATTTGCAGCAACATGGACGGACCTAGAGATTATCATAGTAAGTAAGTTAGAAAGAGACAAATACCATATGATATCACTTATATGTGGAATCTAAAATATGACACAAATGAACTGATCTGTGAAAGAGAAACAGATACAGAGAACAGACTTGTGGTTGCCAAGGGGAAGGGATGGATTGGGAGTTTGGGGTTAGCAGATGCAAACTCTTATATACAGGATGGATAAACAATGAGGTCCTACTGTATAGCACGGGGAACTGTATTCAATATCCTGTGATAAACCATAATGAAAAAATATGAAAAAACATGTACATACTTATATATAACTGAATCGCGTTGCTGTACAGCAGAAATTAACACAACATTGTAAATCAACTATACTTGAATAAATATTTTTTTAAAAAAGTAGAGAAAAACCATGCATGCACAAAAGATGTTTCCAAGGTAGTCTGATGAATAAGCCCATGTGGCCCGAGGAGGTAGAGGGCTTGTGTCTCTACAGCCCCAGCGCCTCAAGCAGTCTCCCTGCTGCTGGGCGGTGGGGGCTCCACCTGGCTGCAGCCGCTGTCTCTTGCCATGTGGATATCCACCTGAAAGCCCCCTCCCACACACCTGTAGGAGCAGTTTGAGACTCATTTGCAGGACCTTCTCGGTTCTGGAAGCATCAGGGATTTCAGCCCCGGGACCAGCCACTCACTCCGTGCTTCAACTCAGCATTCAGGGAGGAGAGGCTTTTCTGTTCAAAGCTGAGAGCCTCCCTTAAACCACTTTGGCTAGACATTTTCTCTGGCTTCCAGCAATAGACTCGGAAATTTTTTTCTGACCTAGACCCACACAAACAAGAGACTAGAGCTTCTCTAATATGCTAAGGAAGGAAAAAGCACATTTTAAAAATAACTTGAGCAAATGAATTCATTCTGGTTAAAGCCACCCAGCTACATAACATAAACTAGGGTTTCGCAACAGCAGGTCCTAAAAACGTAAACAAACCCAGAGTCCACGTGAGCCAAGCCATTTGCTGAACAGAAAGAGTCCCTGGCCCAAATTCTTCCAGAATAAAAAAATACCTTATAAAAGCAGGAGTCGATGGCCATGATGTGAAAAAAAAAGGTGGGGGAGGTGGGAGGGGTGGGAAAATGAGAAAGTCTCATGACTAGATACCCAAAATGCCAGCTTTCCCAACCAAAAGCTAGAATGATGAGGGATCGGGGGCGGGGCGTGAGTACAGCCTGTGCGTCAGGCCCCTGCTCAGACCCTACCAGGACCCTGCCTTCCCTAGGGAAAGTCAGAGGCTACTCACTCTCATGAAGTCAGAGGAAGACCCTGCAGGTTTTACCATGTGTCTGTTGACAAGATAATGGTTCCACTGAAACGGTAATCACATACTGGCCAAAGAAGCCCATACTTTTTTTTTTTTTTTTTAGCCCATCCTTTTATAGTAACTTCATTCCCAGCCTGAGTTTTTCGAACATCATAATAATATGTTCTTTCTGATGAGACCCGTACTGTTCTAATGAACTTATGCAGAGTTTCATCTCTGTTCTAGAACAATACTTGCTATAAATAATAAATACAGTGATCCTCATTTTATATTTGAATAGCTCCCCTTCCACAAAGAAAAAACAAGTACTTTCTCATTTCTTAGTAGTAGTGAGGTCCTTTCTATGCTGGGAGCACTGTGCTGGAATCCGCATCTTAGAACAGACAGAACTTGGAGAAATTCAGAGAAAGGGCACAGGAATCATTTTTAAAGACTAGAAAATGCAATTTATGGAAAAGGGTTAAAGAACTTGCTATTATTTGCAGTAAAACTTAATACTATATTTCAGGTATACAAAGGATCATGGTCAAATAAGCCACATTTATTGAGTAATGGCTACGTGCTAATTTCTCATTTAACCCTCACAACGACCTTGGAGATAGAGTATCCCCAAGGTCCACCACAAGGACACTGAAACTTAAGTTAAATGATTGTCCAAATGTGACAGACATTTCTCACAAGTATTCTGCTTTTCTCTCTCTCTCTTTTTTCTCACCGAGGAGTTGGATAGTACTTTCGCCTTCCGTGGAACTCAGGCATGACCACCCGAATGGCCAACGAAATTTGAGCCAGAGACGTGTGTCGATTTCAGATGGAAGGTAAGAAAACCGCTGTGAGCTTTGCCTCCTTCTCACTCTGCCACAGTGACCATTAACGTTCTGGAAAGTGGCCGCTCCCCAGCCTTGGTCCTGCAGTGGGAGCCATGGGAGCAGAGTCCCCCACCCACTCCTATCCACCCAACGTGAGCATGGTGCATGAGCGAGACCTTCACCTTACAGTTTTAAGCCACCAACTTCGGAAGATTGTTTCTGCAGCGAAACCTGTTAGTCACCCAGCTGACTAGAACTTGACCTGCCTCTACTGCCCACAACTTATTTTAACTAACATGCTGTGCTACCTTCCAGGTAGAGAATGATGGTTGTGTCTTCTACCTGGTGTAAGGAGAAGGAAAAAAAGGTCATTATCTCCAATGACTGGAATTGAGATTCCCCAGGGCGCAGTGAAGACTGAGATAAAAAGAAGTGAGGGGAACTTCTATTGACAATTTACTCAGAAGAGAAAAACAGTTAATGTTCTGATGTATTGTCTCCCAGGCATGTTGAATGAACACTTTGCATAGATTTTCGCAAAGAAAGCTCTACTTAAGGGAAATTTTCGTAATAGAATTTCTGGCTTGGAATTGTTTACTCTGCTTCACGGTCTCTCTCTGGTTTAGCCCATTTTCTTACAGACCTCACAACGATAACCTTCTCCCTTACTAATCAGCCCACAAGATGGTCTTCATTTCCAGTCTACCAGGAACCCAAGGATCTTGGTTGGATCTCCCCCAAATCAGAGCCTGAGACAAGGACTCGAGGGCAGTCAGTTTCTTTGGGAGGTGATTGCAAGCAGGAGTGAGAGAGCAGGCTGACTGAAAGGAGAAAGAGGAAAGGCCAGTATAAAGCTGACTCATACCTACCAGCCAAGGTCACTGTGAGGATAAGAGGAGCTAATATAATTGAAGATGCCCAACACAGCTCCTAGCACATAATAGGCACTCAATAAATGTGAATCCCCTGCCCTCCGTCTCCTGTGAAAGTTCTGGAGCTGTACTAGACGCTGAGGCAAACCAGCTCTAAGGTCCTTCCAACTCTTCACTTGTGCTTTCCTTTGGGTTTCTGGTGAGGACTCTACCCCCAGTCTGAGTAGCAGTGAGGAACCACTTCAAGTGAAAACCTGATTTAGCATCTGCTGAGATAAACAGAAAAGAACGCAGGAAAGCAAAAAGCCAAGGAAAGGGAATGAAAGTGTAATTCAATTTTATAAAAAAGGAGATTTGTTCTTCTGGAACGTTGGGTGGAAATCTTGCTGAGTGACCTAGCTGTCATAAATCCTCTCTGGAACAAAGTAACACAGGAAGGAAGGGAAAGAAAGAAAGGAGGACGGGAAGAGGGAGGGATAAGGGGGAGGGAAGAAGGAAAGAATAAATAAAAGAAAGAAGGAAGGAAATTATCCAGCAGGGACTCTGCTGGGAATTAGACCGTAAGACTCAGGGCCAGTTTAAAATGAAACTTTCCTGAAAACCTTTCAGAGAGATGTGTTTCCTCAGAAGAGCATCATCTGGGCTGTTCAATGCCCAGGGCAAGTCTCTTTCATCTAATTGGACATGAAACACTATCACATTTGAGGTTGGCTGGAGGCCATTGAGAAATTAAATAATTATTCAACCCAAGAGGCTTTCCAGATGATGAGGTAGCTCCTTAGGAGGAAATTAAATATTGAACAGTGTATCACATCTAATTGGAATCTTGAGGAAATAGGGTCCTGAGTAGGTAAACATCTGGGGGCTAACGTAAGGCAGAATGAGTGATGCCCTCAGTTTTGTGTTTTGCCTTTTGCCTTAATTATGATGTAAAAAGGAAAATCTTGTTGATTTTTGATGCCAGGAGGGCAGGGGTTGGTTGGGAGAGGTTCCTCCACGCACCTTCCGTTTGACAGTGGAAAGTTTACTTCTTTCATTTCTTTGTACAGATATGCAAGGAGAGCTGAATAGTCACAGACGGCTTCTTGGTTTGCCATACAAGGCAGTTGGGAGTTAATGACTGACTTATCAACCATGGTAGTGGGTAGGCACTGAACACAAAGGTACTGTAGTGATTTCCCCCCTTCAAGAGAAAGTCTATTTGAGACCCTTGCTATGTTCCTGTTTGGAAGAGGGAAGGGGGTTGTGATCAAGTTTGAAGCACCCATGACACAGCAGCCTCTTCTCTATCTTCCTGTGCCCTTTTGTATGAATCACTGTGAAGCACAACTTCCCAAATCCACTGAGCACACAACGGTCTGATTTTCCCACTTGAGAAAGGTCCTCAAATCTTACTCTTAAATTGACTTTGGGGATCCAGACTACGTACGGTGTCCTCAGATAAGACTACATTAGATGCTGGTATTCGTGGCAACTCTCCCTCCTTGGATCATATCTAAGCTGACCTGTTTAATGGTGAGACAGTTCCTCTCAATTACTCAAAGTGCTGAGGCCAACCACAAGTGTACCACACCTGGCTTGTGTCAGGCCACAGCAAAAACGTCAAGCTTATGTCCTGAGAAGAAGAGTCCCTCACTCAAGATTCAAATGATTTAAAAAACCCCAAACCCACAGTCTATTAGGAAGATCTGAAAGAGTATTGGGTCACTGTGAAAAGTACAAACAGATCTTAAAAACAGAAAGAAAGATCACAGTCTCCTTTCAATAAAATTGATGTTAAAACGACTTAGGAAAGAATACGCACTCTATTCGTATAGAGTTGCAGGTAATTGTCCATTATGATTCCAAACTGCATCTTTGTTTCAGCTGCACTGATATAACTCTGAACAGTATCATAGGTTCTTTCCAGTCCTCAGACTATGACCTTTCTATGCTTCAGTCCCACTCCTATAAAATGGGATTGGTCTAGGGCTTCCCTAGTGGCGCAGTGGTTGAGAGTCCGCCTGCCGATGCAGGGGACACGGGTTCGTGCCCCGGTCCGGGAGGATCCCACATGCCGCGGAGCAGCTGGGCCCATGAGCCATGGCCACTGAGCCTGCGCGTCTGGAGCCTGTGCTCCGCAACGGGAGAAACCACAACAGTGAGAGGCCCGCGTACCGCAAAAAAAATAAATAAATAAAAATAAAAAATAAAAGGGATTGGTCTAATGTGGATTTCACCGAAAATGACTATAGACATCTAGTGTCATTATAAAGATAACATGTGTAACATGGATTCTTGTCATGGTTTGAAATTGCTTGAAATATTGGGTTGGCCAAAAATATTCATTTGGGTTTGTCCATAAGATATTACGGAAAAGTCCGAATGAACTTTTTTGGCCAACCCAATATATACATTGTTTGAATTACCATTATTTCAGTGCTTAGGAGGAGCCATGCACATTTCTTTCCAGGACCCAACGTTCATTAACATAAATGCTAGTACTACAGATCCCACAAAGTTTTGAGACAATTCCTCCAACCTTGTGACTAGTCAGAATTTTGAAAACAAAATCAAAGTAGGTAAGCCGGAAGTGCTCCTTACTTTTGATTTGTTACGTAGACACTTAGATTTGCAAACTGTCTTTGCTTGGGATGAAAGGAAAGACTCTGAGAACATCTACTGTTTGTTAGTAAGCTGCCTGTAATAATCGCAGTTAGCGGCACAATGACACTGGGTAATCAGACTCGGCCAAAATGAATAGAATTTTCCCAAAATTTTACCTCTCACCAGATCTAACTGGAGTAGCCCTTGAACTCTGAGTTCTGCTCTGCAGAGCAACATGATTATGGGTCTAAGTCCATCAATGACTAGGCAAACATGCTTTCTCCATTTTTACTCTATTGCAATCTGACTGTTGTGACGTTGCTATGGGACACCTTCCCGATATCCCTTCGCTTTTTTGGTACCCTCTCAGAGGAAGCTGTGACGAAGTGGTTTGGCAACAGAATCTTTCTGGGACTTTTCTCACACGTGATTGAAGACCAGCAGGGCTTTCCTCTTCCCAAGAATGTATAAAGTGTGAACTGAAAATGATGAAAAATAAGTTGCACTGACTTGAGCAAGGAATGTGAATGTTATTCACCCTGTATCAACCTAACCAGAAATAGTCTCTTTTTGTTCCCAATTCCAGGAGATGTCATCCCAAGGGATAGTGAGTCTTTTGGATTCAGTGTGGAATATAACACATGCTGGGTGCTGGGATCTCTTACCCTCAAGGGGGAGGGGCTACACGAGGGTGGTGTGAGAACGACATGCTGGAAAGAAAAGAAGGTAGTGTTTTCGAGCACTTATCTGTCAGCACTTACAGTGACAGGCACTCTGCCAAGCACGTTACATGCAACCCTTCACTGAGTCCATACGATTACTTATATTACTTACCCCGTGTTACAAAATGAAGTAGCTGACTCAGAGAGATTAGACACAGCTAACATGGATCTTTCAGACTCTGAAGACTATTCTCTTAATTACCATGCACCTTGTCTGTCTATAATTCATCCTTCAGATGATCCTGGCTTCTCTCTTTTCCCAAGAAAAGCTTGGAAGTGAGATTCATGAGTGGTCCCATCCAAATTCCTCAGTCTTGTCCCATAGGAACCTGGAGAGGATTATCTGAAACAGCTGAAACGCTGACAGCGTCATCTGGGACAAATGCACCCTTGTGGCCTTTTCCACTTAGGTATCAGGACACACAGAACACTAATGGTCATGAGACACAGAATCAATGTCCCAGTTTTACTAGTTGTGTAATCTTGGGTGAGTCACTTAATCCTTCCAGCCTTAGTTACTTTATCTGTGAAACGGAAGTGGTGAAAACCATACTTGTCCGAAGGTCGGGAATGGACGGTTGCTCTCATTATCCATTTTTGCCCTCTTTTAGAACCTTTTGAGTCTCAGATATTTGAGTCTGTGCCCTGGACTCAGATTTATAGGTCCATGATTGCCCTTTTATAAGGCAGCAAACAGAGTTAACAGTCTAATGAAAACATTATACTCAAAAGAAAAGTGATTTTTCTCTTCTCAAAAGTTCATTTTTCTCTTCTACTTGTTGCCTTTTGAGTTACAGCTTCAGACATTACTTTGGAAGCTCCTTGAGGTGATTTTTCTCCATTAAGCACTGTTAACAGAAATCATTAAATCCCTTTGCTCTCTAGCCTAGCTTTCGGGATCCCAGCCCTTATCCTCTAACTGCATGAAAACTAGCTGTATCTTGGTTTCCAGAGCACACCTAGCATTTTCTCCCTTCTTGTGTCCTTACTGCTGTGGCTCCCTCTAGCTGAAACAGCCTTTCCATCTGACTGCAGCAAGGTCCACCGTCTTAAGTGCAGCTCAAATGCCACGTCCTCCCTGAAGCTCCCTACCATCAGCTCCACCCAGAATGAATCTGTCCCATCTCTATGCTCCAATTAGTGCTATTGCTATTTGTGTTTCTCTTGTCACTTTTACTAGACTGTAAGCATCTCGAGGGCAAGAGCCAGGGTTGCCCATTGCCATGTGATAGTGGCGAGAAAGTGTGAGGGTTATGGCCATGGGCTTCAGTCACACTGCCCAGTCTAAAACCTGCCTACATGATGTACTAGCTGCATGACCTTGGGCAAGTTAATTCAAACTTTTCTAGCCTATAATTTCCTCACCTGTACCTACTACCTAGGGATCTTCTGAGTATTAAATGAGATATTCCATGTAAAGTGTTTAGCAAGTACCTGGCATATTGTAGGTGCTTAATAGATATTAAGTATTTGCAATGCCTACAGTGAGGTATTTTCATTAATTATTTCAATATATATTTATTGAGTGCTGTATTAGTCTGTTCAGGCTCTTGCAACAAAATACCATACCACTGAATGACTTAAAGAATAGACGTTTACTTCTCACAGTTCTGTAGGCGGAGAAGTCAAAGATTACAGTGCCAGACAATTTGATTCCTGGTGAGGAATCTCTTCTTGTCCTGCAGATGGCCCCTGCTCACTGATGTCCTCACATGGCAGAGAGACAGCAATCTCTGTCTTTTCTTTTTTCTTCATGTAAGCCACTAATCTCACTATGAGGGCTCATCTAACACTAATTATCTCCCAAAGACCACATCTTCAAATACCATCGCACTGAGGATTAGGCCTTCCACATATGAATTGGGCGGTAGGTTGTGGGGGGGGATGGAGATGGGCACAGAGTGGGTGACAACAATTCAGTCCATAGCAAGTATTTATACATTTTCTATACTTTTATTGAGCTGGTCTAGGGATAGAGCAATAAACCGAACAGAATAAAAACCTTTGTCTCATGGAGTTTATATTCTGCTGGAAAGAGTAAGGCAGTGCGTAGAGGGAATAATTGCTGTCATAGATGTCCACTTCCTTATCTCCCTAACCTGTGAATATGTTAAGCTACAAAGGGGAATTAGGTTGCAGGTGGAATTAACATTGCTAATCAGCTGACTTTAACATAAGAAGATAATCCTGGATTATCTGGATGGGTTCAGTGTCATTTCCTCATAAGTAGAAGAAAGGAAGCAGAAATACAAGAGTGATGCAATATGAGAAGGATTTGACCTGCCTGTGCTGGTTTTGAAGAAGGAGAAGAGGGGCTATGAGACAAGGAATGCGGGTGGCCTCTAGAAGCTAGTAAAAACAAGGAAACTGATTTTCCCCCATAGATTTAAAAGAGGATTGCAGCCCTGCTGCTACCTTGATTTTAGCCCAATGAGACCTAAGTTTGGACTTCTAAGTTCCAGAACTGTAAGATAAATTTGTATTATTTTAAGCCACCAAGTTTGTGGTAATTAGTTACAGCAGCCGTAGAAAATGAAAACAGGCAGTGTATATATTGTATATCGCATGGCGATAAATTCTATGGAGAAAATTGGAGCGGGGAATGTGGAGAGGGAGTGTTGAGGGTGGCAGTTGACTGTAATTTTAAATAGAGCAGAAAGGGGGGCCCTCTGGTGACTTCTGACCAAGACCTGAAGGAAGTGAGGTAGTAAGCCTTGAAGTATCCGAGTAAAGAGTGTTCCTGGCAGAAGGCACAGCAAGTATAAAGGTAGGAGCTTACCTGGCATTGGTGGGAACCAAAGAGGGCAGTGTGGATGGAGCGGAATTTGTGATGGGGAAGGTAATGGGAGACAAAGTCAGAGATAAAGGAGTACTTCTTTGTGCTGCGTTTACTCTGAGTAAGAAAGGAAGGCCCAGGAGGATTTTGAGTTGCAGAGTGACGAAAGGCAACATACATTTTAAGGGAATTACACTGGCGGCTGTATTGAGAATAAAACAAACGCAGGGCAGGGAGGAAGCACAGGGACCAGGTAGGAAGCTATTGCAGTATTCCAGGCTGCAGGTATTTGTGGCTGGACCAGGATGGTAACTGTGGAGGCGGTGGACGGAGGTCTGCTTCTGGATATCTTTTTTTTTCTTTTTAATTATTTATTTATTTTTGGCTGTGCTGGGTCTTAGTTGCTGCACGTGGCGAGCGCAGCAACTAAGAGTAGGGGATACTCTTCGTTGCGGTGCGTGGTGCGTGGGCTTCTCACTGCGGTGGCTTCTCTTGTTGCAGAGCACGGGCTCTAGGCAAGTGGGCTTCAGTAGTTGTGGTGCACCAGCTTAGCTGCTCTGTGGCATGTGGGATCTTCCCGGACCAGGGCTTGAATACGTGCCCCCTGCATTTGGCAGGCGGATTCTTAATCACTGCGCCACCAGGGAAGCCCCTGGATATCTTTTGAAGATAAAACCAATGAGTTTTTCTGATAGAGTAGAGGTGGAATAGAAAAGGAGAAAAGTCAAAGAAGATTCCACGGGGCCTTAAGCAACTGAAAGGTTGGACTGGCCCTTCCCTGAGTTGGGGGAAGACAGCAGTGTGAGCAAGTCTGACAGGGAGAATCCATTCAGTGTGGGTGAACTTTTGATATCTGAATCCTCTCCCTCCCCCATTCTTTTCCTTCAGAGTACTTTTCCAGACGAGCAAAGACACATACACATAAGGAATAATAGCCAGTGGGAAACAATATCTACTTCACATCATGATGGGGCCAGTTTGCTGTACAATACAGGGCTCTGATAAAAGCCAGATTGGAGAAGAGATGTAGCCCAAGATGCTATAGATTGAATGTTTGTGTCCCCCCAAACACAATTCGTTTGTTGAATTCTAACCCCCAAGGTGATGGCATTGGGAGGTGGGGCCTTTGGGAGGTGATTAGGTCACAAGGGCAGAGCCCTTATGAATGGGATTAGTGCCCTTATAAAAGAGGCCTGGGAAAGCTTCCTTGTCCCTTTCTGCCATGTGAAGACACAGAGAAAAGATGTCTATGAGGAAACGGCCCATCATCAAACACTGAATCTGCCAGTGCCCTGATCCTGGACTTCCTAGCCTCCAGAACTGTGAGAATTTCTACTTATAAGCCACCCAGTCTACGGCATTTTGTTTTAGTAGCCTGAATAGACAAAGAAGCAGGACCAAAGAAGGCTTGAATTTAAAATGCTGGCCCTTCAGAGCAGATTCTGAAGGTTGAGCCATCTTCTTCCAGCCACCAGGTCACAGGCAGGGAAGCTAGATCAAGGGTGGGTGAGAGATAGGATGTGATTCATTATATTGCTCCCACTCACTGGTTAAAGTTACCGAGGAAATAACGAAGGCTTCCTCCCAACCACCAGGTTCACCATTTCTCCCCACTGAATGGGCCACTAAGGGAATGAAGTGGGATGAAAGTTCTCTTTTCCCTACAGGCAAGGCTGAAACCCAAAGAGAGAGGCAGAGACCCTTCCATTCATGCTTATTGATTAGAATCCAATTCCTTATTGGCCCTGCACATGCCCTGCTCATCTGCGCACTGGAGCTTGAACCCTATCTTCGAGGGCAGAAGTTGGATCTCAATGTTCGACTTTAATTTCTGAGACAGGAAGCCTTATTTTTCCTCTCTTCTTGACAGAACAGAAAAGACCACGTAATGAGAATTCTGGGGCAGGCAACAGCCTCTTCCTAATTAGGGACAAGTGAGTACGAGAGGAGGACTATTAAAGGTAAACTAGAGTAATTAAGAGACACTTCTACCCTGATTGTTATGGATGATGAAGTGCTGTCTGATTGCCATGGAGCCCAGGAACAAAAGGAACTTGAAAGCAGTGAATGGGGTTTGAGACAATTTGGAAACGAGATTGCATGACTCAACAATGAACAGAAACATTGCTTAGTGGCTGGGTTTTTGTATCTGACCATTTTTTCTTCTCTTGTTTGAGTTTTATATTCACAATATTCATTATCTTTGCATTGCCAAATGACACAGAATTAAATCATTCAATCCAGGGTTGATATCATTAGACCATGACTATTTATTAAATATTTCTTATAATATCAGAATTGACTTGATATTGCAAAGGATGGGTGTGATTTTAGAGGGTCTCACTTGGTGGTTGTGGAAACAACTTTTGCGGGAGGGATGTTTTCTCTGTGTATTCTAGTTTCTGCTCAATATATTTCCATACTTCTTTGAAGTGTGTAGTAAGAACTGTAATATGCAATACTTAGTCATTTGGTACTTCTCATTCAATGTGCACTAAGATGCTATCATACGAGGAATTAAAAGATGTGGAAGACTCATTCTTTTCCTCAGGAAGCTTATATTTAATGACTCCTACTATGAACTAGGAATACTTTCTATGTTTACTTTACCCTTTACTACCACCCTGCAAGGTAGATACTACAAGGTAGAGGTCATAGACCAAGATCACACAAATAGAAAGTGGCAGGCTGTGGGTTGGGCTTCGAAGTCCATGCTCTTTCCATTACTCCCAGCTTGCTCTAGCAAATTGCTAGAATCTCAAAGTATTTTCCAACGACTAATGCTCTCCTCAGTCGGGCAGTCCACAGCATTTTTCAACAAGTCAGAAAATCCTGGAGAAGGTAAGCAATTTCCTCCTCTCTAGGTGCCTTGGATGTGGCCCTGGTGGACCCAGAACGCACCCGTTCTGATCTGATATCCTACTCCCCGCCCTGGCCACAGGGTCAATGTCTTTTCCGCAAGGCCGGGAGCCCTGCTCAGACTGTCCATTCCCCACCTCTTTCCGGAGGGAAGATGACCCAAAGGCGACCTAACGTCCCGTCCCGACGGAGCTGCCATTCCGCGGGCGACCGCCAGGGGGTCCCCGCACGCGCGTCCGCATGGTAGCCGCGCGCCGGGTGCCGGTGGGGGCTGCTTTGGAGCGGCGGCGTCTGCAGCTGGAGTCCCGCGCTCGCTCGCCCGCGCGCTCGTTGAGACCGCGCGCGCTGGCCCGGGAGCCCCTCGCTGGATTCGCGAGCGTCGCCCCTCCTGCCCCGAGCTCATCCTCTTCCTCTCGCGCCGCCTGCAGCTGTCCCGGCGCGGGGAGCCGACAGGGCCCCGGGGCAGAAGGTAAAAACCCCACGGTGAGTGAGAGCTCGCTTCAAGCGAGGGGAGGTGGCGCAGCCCGCGGCCGCTCGCGCCGGGTCGCGCTGAGGAGGGTAGAGGTGCGGGGCGCACCTGGGGGCGGGTGCAACAGGAGGGCGGGAGGCGGCGGACCCCGTTTCCCCGCCAGCCCTTCGCTGGCTTCCGGGGCTGGAATCCGCGTCAGACCCCTGCCCGCGTCTTGGCTTCTGGCCGGCTCCTCCCGCGCCCTTCCCGGGTGTGAACAAGAGTCCACCCCGGGCTCCGGGGCCTTGATTTTAAAAGATCTGTCAAAAATATCGATCTTCTTCGGGGTACAAGTCTGTCCCCGAATCCATCCCGGGTTGCAGATGACTGCAGGGTGCGTGCGGGGCAGTGGGTGGCGGGAAGACAAACTTTTACAAAAGTGCGCCTGGGCAGGGGGACCACGTTTAGGGCGTCTTGATATTGAAGGAGGAGGCTCGGCTCGGGTCTGCGAAGGGGGACTCCGCTCCATCGGCGAGGTCGCCCCGGGGACTGTGGTTGCCTTTTGGAGGGAGAGGGTGTGAAAAGTACGTACAAATCCTGCCGAACCCCTGGGCCAACAACTGTCAAATATCTGGAATCCCAGCCCCTCCCTTTCCCTGCACTGAGGAAGAAGGTGGAAACCCTTCAACTTTCCTTTAATTGCCCCTCCCTGCCTTTGGACCCCCCTGGAAGGGTAAAGGGCCGACTCCCGGCGCCTGGCAAGTAAGTACCAGAGACCCCAAACTCCTCAATATCCCCCTTCACCCACCTTCCTGACCCCTCCCAGACGTCCGCCCCGCAGGGACCACGCGACAGAGCCAATTGAGACCGTGGCGAATAGCCTTTTGTTTCTCCGCGTTTCCCCTATTGTTTGCCTTTCTCACATCTGGCGGGGCTCGGGAGACAAGGAAGCCCCTCGGGTCCTCCTCCCCCCGCCTCCACACCAGCCACCCGGCCAGCTCGCGCCCGGGAGCCCGCCTGGGGAAGGAGAGGAGCCCGACCCCAGCGGGGCCGCCCCACCCGGGCCTTGCGGTTAGAGGGCGGAGGGAAAGTTGTTCCTTCCCCGCCTCCTCGGGTGCCTGTGGCCCTGGGCGCATTTCTCAGGTCTTATCCCCAGCGCGCCGAAGAGCGCAGGTCGGGATGGGTGCCTCTTTCGGCAGAGAGTGGAAGCGAGGTTCCGCCCCAATCTGGGTGTCCTTTGCTGGGTTCCAGTGGATTCCGATCTCCGCCTAAAGGCGTGTGGCCGGCCCGCTGCCAGGCGGCGGGACGGGATCAGGGCACTTCTGGTAGGCAGACAGCTTTAAGGCTCTGAGGTCTGCGAGTTTCCAAGGGTTGAAGGGCAGGCGAGTCGCCTTAAAGAGAATGGAGATATGCAAATAACCTAGGAAGCCTCGAGACTTTGTCTAGAAACAGGAGTGAAGTGGCTTCCTCCAGAATGAACCTGGAGTTCTGTCTTCGCACAGGGCTCCAAGTGTAAAGTCCCGGTCCCCTCTCGGGATTTAGGAAAAGCGGACCCGGAGGACCCAGTGCAGACGCTGCCAGGGCCGAGTTCACGATACCCAGGCCTTGTGAATCGGTGTCTGGAGACAGAGTTCTCCTGTGAGTGCGCCTGTGAGATTATAGTGGCCCTGTTTCTCTGCCTTTCCTATCAAGTTGTTTGCTTACACATGGTGCTTATTCTTAATGACTGTGGATTATTAAAGAACTAGGACTTACCACCTGAAACTAATATAATATTGTAAATCAACTATACCTCGGGGGCGGGGGCGGGGTGGGGGAAGAGCTAGGGCCGGAGCACAGTAGACACTCAGAGGGCAGGGCCCCCAGCTGGTGCCCCTAGAGTCGGTTAGACTGTGAGAGGAGACTGTCTGTATACCTGTTGGAATCTATACCTGCACATAGTCTTACATATACTGGTGTCAGCCTTTTCTGTCTGATTGACACCCCATCAGTCCCCTTCCAAGGAGACTCAACTACACCCTTTTTTTATCCTCCACCATTTGATCCCTGCCCCAAGACAGGGGAGGGAGGAAGCTTCCATCTGAACACTCGTGACCGATGTACCCACTCAAGCATTTTAAGTAGAAACTGCACACTGGCCTCTGCCCAGTTCCAGAAGTTTTCCCTTTACTGGACTTAGAACTTTTGAGCTTCCATTTAATAAAGAAGAACAAAGGAGACTAAGTCAGGAGAGTGGACACATACAGCACTTTCTCCAGTGACTTCTGAATATTACCAGTGGGAACAACAAAAGAAAGCAAGCAAAATCTTTGAAGCATCAGAAGGCACTTTACAAAGATTTCATTATGAAAGTGATCCCCAAGGAAGGATTCCTTTGAAACTAGTAGCAGCAGCAGCAGGAGAAAAACAAGAAGGACCTGAGTTGCTCAAGAAGTGTCTAAGGGCATCATTAACAAAGTGAAAGGGCAGTGTCTGTCCCAGTCTACTCCAGTAAGGAAAACAGGGTAATTGCAGTGAAAGATAAGCTTGTACAGTTTCTTTAATTTTAGAATTAAAAGAAAACCCTCCCCAGCATTGTAGAAAAAACCAGAAAATACAGAGAGGTGAAAATTAAAACAGAGGAAGGAGGGATATTATAAACAAGGCTCCATTAAACAATCTTATCCAGGTATTTCCTTGGAATAAATTTCTGGAGATAGGATAGCCAGGTCTAAGGAATTAATGTACTTTTTAAGGATATTTAAGATGCCATATTGTCCCATAGGAAACTTTTGCCAGTTTAACCTCTCCCCATCAATACACAGGAGTTTTTTTCCCTATACCCTATACCCCACTGATAGTCTATATTATCACTCTTTTTTATCTCTGCCAGAATGGTGGGAGGGGCGTATCTTATTGTCTTCTTTTGAATTTATTTAATCATAAATGGGATTAAACATTTTTTCATATCGCCTGTTAGTATTTCTTTGTGATGGTGCCAGTTTGTGTCCTTACCTATTTTTCAGTGAGAGTGTTCTCCTTTTTCTGACTAATGGTGCTCGTAATTAAAGCATCCTGTCTGACTCCTGCCCCTGCCAGTACAATCAGACAATCTTTATTGACTGGAAGTGCCAATTCTCTTCCTTCTTGCATTGCAAGCATTTAGCAAGACTGCAACCATAACTTGCTGAAGTAACTGACACGGTCCCAGTGGAGTTACAAGGGAGACCATGCAAAGGCATTATTAGAGAAATTCATGGAAAATATTAAGTGTATACTTTCTGCTCAGTAGCTTGCATGCCCTAATTCCTTTATAGCTTGTAATGCTTTTTTAAAATTTAGAACTACTACTGATGAGTTGTTTTTTCTAAATGGATTATACTAACTCATTTTATTGTCTGATCCTTCCACTGATAACCAGTATCTAGTTCTTGTGCCTTTAAACATTTCTTCTAACTTTTGGACTGAATTTGCCTCAATTTTATCATAAGACTTTCTCAGTTTGACTACATTGTTGGAGCCCTGTACTTGGATGAATCTTGAATCTGAACAGTTTAGCAGCGTGCTGTTAAAGTAATATCAGGAGAAGCCTTCCAAGAGCTGAACCGGGTACATTTCACCCTCTTTGATGCATTTGGGTAGCCACAGTCGCTGTTAATTCTTGCTTGAAGATAGATGGTTCTGAAATGGGGTAGAGGAGAGAGAGGAAGAGAAGATTCATTTCAGCTAGAAGATGAATTAATACAGATGAAGGACCACACAAGAAAATTTAAGTAAACAATCTGGGTAATCTAGGTACAAAATAACTTTCAAAAAGATAAAGTTTATTAAAGTGTCATGTATTATTAAATTGATTTAACAGACAGAAAGTGGCTTTCTAATTGGGAAAATCCAATCTGAAATTCTTCCATAGTCTGACTGTAGACATTTCATTCCAGGCAGAAAACAAACAAACAAAAAACAATGAAAGGCAGATATTAAACTTTTCTGTAGCATTTTCCATGCCTTTAGATATAAAAATCACACTGTATGCATTAGGAATGAACAATGCTCTCTGCATTAAATCATAGGCATCTAATTCAACCATCCAATATCACCATGGATCTTCACTCTCTTAAAATAATAAAATACCAAGCCACAAACTTTGTATCATTTTAACTAAACCAAGTTGAGAAGCAAATGGGCCAGAAATTTCAATTTTTTTTTTTTTTTTTTTTAACAGTAGGGAGACAGGAAGGGTTTTAACTCTATGGGAGCGTGTATAAGCTCTTTTAACGTGCTGAACTTTCCTAGAATAAACAACCTTGGCAGCAAGAGGATTAAGTCATTGAGGTGTTCCATTTTTCAATATTCTCTGATCCGTGTCCTCTAGCCATTGTTTTGGTGGAGTTCAAAGGTGAGAGACAGAGCAAAGCAAGTACGAAAGAGCAAAAGGAAAGAGGAACAGAGAGTAGAAGGTGGAGGGGGAATCCTCCTTTAAAACTGTCTTCAGGACTTCCTAACAAGACTCTTGGTCACCCAGGAGGTGGTTAGCATCACTTTCTTTCTGCCAAACTTCAGAAACAGTGAACATTACCTAAACCACCACCAGTCCAACCGAGGGGAGCCTTGGAATAGCACAGTAATACTTAAACAGAGGATGAAGGAGGAAGAGAAGGAAAAGGAGATTTTGGAGAGAAATGGAATTTGAATTCTAAGAATATACCTTATTTCCTCCTGAGTAGTGCTGTGAATTTATTAAAGAAGTAGAAGCATCTTCTGATTTCCACTCGGACGATCTCCCAGGCGCAGTGACTGTATTTCTTATCTTTGAGGAACCTGTCTATCCTGTTGAAATACCTCCTCAGCTCTAGGTTTCTCAGCTGGGGGACTGGAGTTCCTGACTGTGTCCGCTCATCCTCTGCCACCTCTCTCATGTCTTCGTTTTCCTCCTCTTCTTCCAAGCATTGTTCCAGGTATTGCAGCTGTTGATCAAGTCCGATTTGGACTTGTCTCAGGTGTTTCTCTTCCCAAGTGGATTTGAAGGTGTCTTGAATGAAGATGTGGAAGGCCTGTCTGGACATTTCATAGAAGGCCTCCTTGATGTCCCTCGTCAGAGGCTGGGTGTGTGAGAGGATCTCTTGGGGCAACTCAAAAGCTTTGCTTTCTCTTAGACACTCTATAGGAAATGACTTGCTCATCCTTCTCAGAAGGCTCAGATTTTTCCAGGTGACTCTCCTCAGGTGAACATTCAGCAAGTTACAGTCCAGAGAGAGGATGCCGGTGACAAACAGACCCATGAGGCACACCGGCCACATACACTTTCTAATCACATCGGGCTCGGCGCTCATTGTTTTTCCTCACCCCCTTAGCTGAAAAATCCACAAGACTCAAGGTTGACAGTGAGTGAGGTTTTAGGTCTTAAGTATTACTTCGTGTGCCTTTTATACACCTGGGTATCTTCAGTGGGGAGGAGTTTTCTCATTCGTCATTTTATGGTACTCAGGGTTTCAGCCCCTTTGCCTCTGAGGCTTTTTTTGACTTTGGGTGACTACATTGACTTTGGAAATGCAATCTTTTTTTTTTTTTTCTTTCTTTCAGAGAAGTGAGCAAAGCATTATCATTGTGTTATCTTAGGTGCCTGGGTGATCCATCCCAGTACTATAGAATCATCAGAACCAGCCTGATGCAGACTGTTTCAGAAAGAACTGAAAACTGGGACTCTATACACTTACTTACCTAACACTATTACATAAGAGCGAGCAATCCTCCAAGGAAATATTTTTACCTGACCCTGTAGCCGAACATCTTCTCTCATTGAGTTAATCATAGACGTTGACAAAATAACTATGATTATTTGATTGCAAGACCACTGGAACATAACATAGGTTAGGTTGTTTCTAATCTTGATAAATTAAGCTTTTTAAAAAATAATTAATTAATTAATTTTTATTTTTGGCCACATTGGATCTTCGTTGCAGTACCTGGGCTTCTCCTTGCGGTGGCTTCTCTTGTTGCGGAGCATGGGCTCTAGACGTGCAGGCTTCAGTAGTTGCGGCACATGGGCTCAGTAGTTGTGGCTTGCAGGCTCTAGAGCGCAGGATCAGTAGTTGTGGCGCAAGGGCTTAGCTGCTTCGCGGCCTGTGGGATCTTTCCGGACCAGAGCTCGAGCCCCTGTCCCCTGCATTGGCAGGCGGATTCTTATCCCCTGCGCTACCAGGGAAGTCCTTAAATTAAACTTCTATGTTTGGATATTTTCTCTTTTTATTTGACTTTTCTGGGCCTCAAAAAAGATGAAAAACAGAGTGGGTCGTTGAGCATGGCACTTATCACAGAACAGACTAGGCCAGCTTAGTTTTCTGTTGCCATTAGGAAATGTTGAAACTCTCCAACTGTCCTGTCCTTTAGTTAAACCTGAACCAGTGCTTACCACCCCTGCATAGCATTTTGTATGATCTGATCTCTTTCTTAGAAGTTCTCCAGAGGGTTGTATATTGGGGAATATTTTTCTGCCTCATTAACTTCTCTCTTGTAGTATCATGCATTTTTTTTTTTAACTTTTAGATATGGTTTAGACAGTATTTTAGAACTTTAACTTAGCTGTCTTTCCTTCTTGTTTAGAGGTTCTGCATGCTGGAAAATTTTTTTTTGTTTGTTCCTGTTTGTTTTTGAGGAGGTATATGAGTAGGTGATCACCCATTTTAGCCAAGCTAATTCCCACCTGGATCAGTATTACTGTGGTAATAATGGCTGTCCACCACTTATGGTTTTCACCCTGTTTGACCAGATAACCTTCTTCTGGTTATGGTCAAAGAAAATTTCTTTCTCCAGGAATGTGAAATGGGATGTCATTAAATAAGGTTAGCTTTAATTACCACCTTAAAAAAAGAAATGCATTAATTTTCAATAAAATCATTTTAGAATGGTAAGCAACCACCGTTCCATAAATATGGCAGACTTGGACTGCAAAATTGCTTAAAATGTTTGTGTTTAAACTAGCTGGCTACACCAAAGGCTAATTGTAGACAAGTGAGACTTCTTAAAATCCTGGCTTTTTGGACTGGTTTACTATGAGAAGAAAACCTGCTACATAATGTTACTCTATGTGTTCTCTCTGTATAAATTCTGATTTCACAGAGATATTTTGTGGGATGACTAACTTAGAAAAATAATTAGGAGAATGGGCCCTTTTACACAGGAATATAAATTGACACAAACTTCCTGGATAGCAAGGTGGTGCCGTGTATCAAAAGCCTTAAAAACGTACATAATCTTTGACTCAGCAATTCTCCCTCTAGGAGTTTATCTCCAAGAAATAATGGTGGATGTCTTTTAAGGACTTAGCTGTCAGGAAGTTCATCACAGCAAAAAACTGAAAACAATTTAAATGTTCAGCAGTAGGTACTTGGTTAAGTAAACCATCTGTAGAAGACATCTGTGCAAGCATTAAAAATTATGTTGTGGGAATATATTTGGTTACTCGGATGGATACACTTCGTAGCTTAAAAACAAGTTTACGTGGTAGTATATAGTCTTATTTGTTAAATATAAACATATGCATATATGTACAGAAGAAATCTAGAAGTATATATGCTACAGATATTGAGTCATTATCTCTGACTAGAAAAATAACGGGTGATTTTTAGTTTTGTATTTTTATTTACCTAGACTTTTAAAGTTTTCTATAGGCAGCAAGTATTTCTTATTTAATAAGGTAAACTATTTTTCAACAAAATATATTGAAAAAAAGAGATATTATACGTCTGCAGCAGGATCAATGCTACTTTATTTATGTAAACATTTCCGTTCTAGGGTACTTTAAAAAGGAGATGTGAATTTTCTCTGAGATTCAGTTCTAATTCAGTTGATATGAATAATATAGACTACGTGGGAGTTCAGTGTAGTATTGTTACAACTTTGCATATAAAGAATATAGGTTTATGTATATATATATATAATACATATATTTATTATTGCACATACGTACACACACAGAGTTTATAAAATGCAAATCTCTTCTGAGGGCCAGACCTTCTTACATACCTCACTTAACTTCTTATACCTAAAGCTTTTTGAATTGTCGCAGTCAGAACTGCTTGTTCCTCTTTGGGCTTCTACAGTACTTTGTCCTCCTTAATTCTGGCTTTGTAAAGTAAATAATTGTGTAAGTGTTGATCTCCCAGTTTTGTGTGCCCCCCACCTCCACCCACCCAGGGTGCTTAGCATAGTTCGTGCTTGAGACAGTTCAAACGTACTAACCAAGCAAAGAGATTGTTCAGTTGACCTTCTGTGCTAAGAGGTTCTGCCTGTGGGTGATGGAGGTGGCTGGAGATTTGGCCATTGTCAACCGTCTTGAAGGTCCCTGTATTTTCTGCCATGTACAGTTTTGTCATCTTATCCCCCTCACCCCATATTCCCTCCCTCTATTGTCATTCCATATTGTATCCTCATTTATTCAAAACTATTTTTAGCGTCTACCGCATGCCAATCCCTGGGCTAGGTCTTGAAGAAGGAGGGATAAGGTATAGTCCCTGATCTCAAGGAGTCCACGGTTGGAGAAGTAGGTATGTTCTGAGTGTCTTAGGTACAGGAGTAATTCATAGGTCCTCCCTATAGCGTGTACCTCATTCCTCATGTACCATATTCATGACGAAAAAGGAAAGATGATGGACATGCCTGTTGTCCCCTCTTCCACCATTAGAATTGCTTGATTTAGCAAACAACAATATGGAAGACCCATGCAATGTTTGGAATGCACCTTTACTAAATATCATTAATTTTTTAATCTAAAATTCCAATTTAATGGGGCGTCCCGTATTTTATCTGGCAACCCTGTCCACCATGCCGGCTCCCATTGACCTCTTACAGCAGAACTCAGACATGAAGGCCTCTGCAGGAAGCTTTTCCTCTGCTAGCTGTCCACCTTATGCAGGAGGGCATTCGATTGTGTTTCTCTGTGCTGGTTTTACTTGTGCACACATCCCTAACAACTGTGCACAGTCCGAAGAGGGTACCTGCCACACTGAGACAGAATAGCACACACACGTACTCTCTCACATAATTGTTGTGATCAGAAGCATTATTGCATGATCAGTATTGGTCATGCCTCTGTTCTGTAAAAGCCATGCCATCTGACTCTATCTCAAAATATAATTAGAAAGGTGAAAAGAATGGCAGTGTAAGGAATCGTTTTTATTCCAGAATTTGTCTGTCACAGCTGCCCTGTCTGAAACTGTGGGCTATATTTTCACATGCTAACATGGTAGCTGCTCTCATTTCTCTCGATCATTTCTATGTGGTCACACTTTCCTCAGGGGGAAAGCTGATTAGCAGGGGCTGCCCTGTTGTCAGTGGAACTGTGTGAATTTGACATGTGGATGACATGGTTAACAGTAATGGGCAAGACGCAACTTGTTTGACAAAATGGAGATGAGACATTTCAGTCTAGACAAGATAGCCGTGACTCAGCTCACAGACATTTGGCATCGTATGGTTAAGATTGATAGCTCTCCGGGAAAAGGCAAGTTTTGAACCAGGGTGAGAGTAACATGTGGGTCATCCATGTGACTAAGGGCATGAAAGTCAGTCATTCTGTTTGTGGGGTCAGAAGATGATTGAGCCCGGGAAGGAGCTCAGAGATGGGAAACCTTGTGTCCATACCTGTCAGTGCTTTCCATATGGCGTGCAGACAGTGGTCACCACAAAGTCATGTGCAGCTCTTTTAGCCCAGACCAACCCTGAAGCTCTAATAACTGGGTGTTTCACTTATTCCCACTGCCTCCCATATTGGGGTCCCCTCTTCCCTGGTCCTCTAGTCCCTTTACTTGGTTGTTCTTCTTTTAATGACGTACCTGATATAGAAATTTATAGTGACTACACAAGTAATACGTGGATATGTGTCCATATAGTAAAAATTTAAACATTTCAGATAAAGTGAAAGCTTTGCTTGCCAGCTCTGCCTCCCGTCATGCCTCTCTCCTCCCCTGCGGTAACAACAGTTATCAGTTTGGTATGTCCTTACTTGATATCTGTCTCCCCACTAAACACTAATTTCTGTGAGCGCATGTCCAACAACTGGCTTGTTTGCTGCTCGTTCTTGAATGCCCACAGGGCTCACAGAGATGCAGAGACATCTGGACCACTTCCATGGGTGATACGTGGCATGGGAGTAGGGGGACTTGTATGTATTTTTTAAAAATTGCCGAAACAGGGTTATAAAAATTGTGATATGCTTTGAAGTTCAAGCCTGGAAGTGTATTCCTGTGACTGTATATATGATATCATTTGGATATCATTTGAAAAATCTATGTTATAAACCCTTTGTGAATGTGAAGCCCAGTATAAATGGCTCATCAGACCTGGATCAGACAGATTCAGGTGCCTTTCACAACACCCTGCACATAGTAGGTGCTCAATAGTTATTTGTTGGATGATCAAGGGAAGATAATGAAGCCATGTCTCAGTGACAGGGAAGTTATTTGGTGGTTTAGTTCTTCTGGTGTAGAGATACGGGGAGGACAAATTCAGGTGCTGGGGAAACTTGAGAAGTTCACAGAATGGTAGATGGCAGCTCAAGCATTCGTTCAGTGTCCCCTCCTACTTCCATTGCTTTTGTCTTTGGGATTCCCCGAGGCTGGTTAGGTCATGAGCACCATCGTACCTCTACTCTGGTGGTATCACGTAGTTCTAGTTGTTCTTTTAAAAATATGTATTTATTTTGACTGTGCTGGGTCTTAGTTGCGGCACGTGGCATCTTTGTTGCGGCATGTTTAGTTGCGGCATGTGGACTTCTTGGTGATCGCACGCGTGTGGGATATAGTTCGCCGACCAGGGATCGAACCTGCGCCCGCTGCAGTGGGAGCGTGGAGTCTTACCCACTGGACCTCCAGGGAAGTCCCAGGTCTGTGTTGATTGGTTAACTCATACATCCTCCCCTCCAGACAAGACGTGTGTCTTACTCAGTTTTGTATACTTGGCACCTCTTACATAAAGACATCAAATGTTTGTTGAATAAAAGAAGGCCGTGTGATTTGTTTTTTATGGTTCTCAAGTTCGGGTATTAACCTGTGCTGAAAGAACTGAGCGCTTCCAAAATCATCCCTTCCCCCGCTCCTCTGAATATTGCCCCTTCTCTGTATTAATTGCTCCTGGTAACTGTCATTTTATATCACCCTTTTGAAGGCTCAGTGGACAGACTTACCCCTGCTTCGCTTTTATAGCCCAGCTTCAGATTATGCACATAGTAACTTCCTACACAGGAATAATTTTACCTTTTAGAAAATGACCCCAGATAAATAGAGATTTAACGTGGTGGAATAAGTATGTAAGTGAATAAATATGCACCATCAGTAAAACCTACCCTCAGTTTGGGGTTTATCAGAACGGCTTCCATCTGAATCCTATTCCACTGTTGTTTCTCTTGGTCCGTTTGAACCCTAATGGGGCTTTCACTTCTGAGATGGTGGTAAGCATTTCAGATGAGCGAGGTCACCTACCAGAATAACGCTCCCCTTTACCCACTGAGTAGATGTGGATTTCTTCCCAGACCATATCTGAGTGTGCCTGTAGTCTGGAAAAACAACAAGAGTGGAGTGAGTGATGGACAGAGATGTCGTCTTGTCTTGGATAAATTTTTTTTTCTTTTTCTTTTTTTTTTTTTTGCGGTCCGCGGGCCTCTCACTGTTGTGGCCTCCCCCGTTGCGGAGCACAGGCTCCGGACGCGCAGGCTCAGCGGCCATGGCTCATGGGCGCAGCCGCTCCGCGGCATGTGGGATCCTCCCGGACCGGGGCACGAACCCGTGTCCCCTGCATCGGCAGGCGGACTCTCAACCACTGCGCCACCAGGGAAGCCCTTGGATAAATATTTTGAAAGGAATTGCCGTGGCAGAGATGAGGACTGTGGCTTCTTTTAATAACTATCAGTTTGAATGTGGTCATAAGGTTTCCTGACATTTATGAAGAGCAAAGAAAGGTATTATTATGGAAAAATTTAAGTGGACTTTTCTTTTTCTTTTTTTAATTTTTATTATTTATTTGGTTGCGCTGGGGCTTGGTTGCAGCAGGTGGGCTCCTTAGTTGCAGCATGTGGGCTCCTTAGTTGCGGCATGCACGTGGGATCTAGTTCCCTGAACAGGGATCAAACCCAGGCCCTGCATTGGGAGTGCAGAGTCTTATCCACTGCGCCACCAGCGAAGTCCCGAGTGGGCTTTTCTTTGACTGACAGAAGATTCACATGCCCCAAATTTTAGGGTTTTTTTTTGGTCTGAGCAATGCCTGGGTTTGAGGATAGTGTTTGGAATAATCTACTAGAGCTATGGGCAGTGGGGAGGGGCCTCTTTTCTTCCTGACAACACCCTTGCCCCTAGGTAGCCTGTGAAGTGCAGACTCTATATCATAGAATGCAGGGTTGGAAGGACACTGAGAGATAGACTCTTGAGGTCAGAGGGGTAAAGTGACTTGCCCAAGGTCAGAGTGATACTTGGGGGCAAAGTCAGACTGAGACCCAGGTCCTCTGGCCTCAAGGCCATCACTGTAAGTCTTTAATTAGTAAGCAGAGAGCTCCCTTCGCTCTGCTTCCACTGAGAGGAGATGCCCTCCGGCAGCCATAAGAAAGGGGATTCTGGAGGCTTTCTCTGATTTGAAGTCAGACAAGGATGCTATAACTCAAGCTCTTTCTGGTACTTCACAAGGGCTTTTTGGCTCTGTGAGGGAGGTATTAGTTAGCGAAGGAGGAAACCCTGAGTTGTCTGACACCCCTAATATTTCTACAAAGTTACTTAGAATTCTGCAAATAAAGACTGTTAGGCTTCCCAGATTCCTAGGTCAGTTCAGGACTAAAGTGGTTGCCCTAGAGAAACCTGGAATGGGTTTCCTGAGAGGTTTCCCCCATGTCTGAAATTTATTTCTGGACTCATTTACTTATTTTCTTTGTTTTCCATCATATCTCCAGTGCTTAGCACATAGCATATGCTTAATAAATATTTATTGAACAATTAAGTACGTGTGTCACTATTTTATCTTCTGAGTATACTGTATGAGATCGGTTCAATAACTCTACCTCTTGGTAGAACTGTGTAACTTTGAGCAAGTCATTTAAACTTCCTGAACTTCATATGTAAATAGGGATAATAAGGGTACCTACCCCAAAGGGTGGTTGTGGAGATGTAAATTGCTAATAACAGTGCCTGGTACATAGTAAGCGGTCAATATGATAGTTAGCATCGTTATCATCATCATTATCTGTTGCCTAGAGTGTAAAGACAATGCTAAATTCCAGGAGTACAGGAGTAGAAAAGACATATATAGTCCCTGTCCTTGCAGAGATTCCTGGAGGCAGTGATATCTGAGCTGAGTCTTTTTTAAAACTTATTTTATTGAACTGTAGTTGATTTACAATGTTGTGTTAATTTCTACTGTACAGCAAAGTGCTTCAATTGTACATATATATAGGCATTCTTTTTCATATTCTTTTCCATTATGGTTTATAATAGGATATTGAATATAGTTCCCTGTGCTGTACAGTAGGACCTTGTTGTTCTGAGCTGAGTCTTGAAGGGCAAAGGCTGGTGGGAGTTTGAATTAGCATGGTGATAGTTGGTATGGAGAGGAAGAGAATTATCTAGGAGGTAAGACTGGCAGGTCTTGGTGACTGATTTGGAGTGGGAGGGGGAGAAAGAGGAAATAGACCAGGGTGAAGCCCCGTTTTTTTAGCTAGGTATACAGTGGTACCACCAACTAAGAGGTAGCATATGGGAGAAAGAGCAGGCTTACGGGGGAACAACTGATGGGTTCTGTTATAGATGGGTTACTTTGAGTTGTCTATGGGATGGCCAAGTGGAGATGTCCATTCGGCAGTTGGATATATGGGTCTGGATGAGGGCTGGAGACTGATCCAGGTGGGAGAGAGGGATTTGAAATTATCACTAGAAGCTGTGGGTGATAATTAAGACCATATGAATCAATGGGTCTGTCTGTCTAAAGAGGACATGTAGAGTGCAAAAAGAAGTGTGAGCCAATTTCAGAACCCTAAGCATAGCCTGCATTTAAAGAGTGGGCAGTGGAAGGAGAAACTGAAGAGGATGGTCACAGAGGCATGAGGAGAATGAGGATGGAGTATTTTGACTCTTTATCTGCCTCTCTACCTAGATAATTCCTCATAATGGCTCTCTAAGACAGCCATTCTCAACTCAACTGTATTTGCCATCATTAATCTAGACCTAACCCCATCTTATAGATGAGATACTTGAAGCTCAGAGAGGGGAATTCATTCATTTAAGCCTGAAACCAAAGCCTCTCCCTCCCGCTTTCCCCCCTTTGTTCTTTTCTAGCATATGCCCCCATGGAACTTGCCAGGTGTGTATCTGTAAGTTCTCGGCAGATGTCAACTGCGTTGAAAGTTGGCTTGGTTTTTTCACTTCTGCCATTTGGGGCTACAGGAGTTGGAGAATGTATTCGTTTCCTAGGACTGCTGTAGTAAATTTCCAGGAACAACGTGGCTGGGATGTCCCTGGCAGCCCAGTGGTTAAGACTCCACACTTCCACTGCAAGAAGCACAGGTTGGATCCCTGGTCAGGGAACTAAGATCCCACGTGCTGCGTGGTGTGGCCAAAAAAATCCCCAAAACAAAAAAACAAACAAACAAAACAACAATGTGCTTACAACACAGAAATTTATTCTCTAATAGTTCTGGAGTCTAGAAGTCCAAGATCAAAGTGTCATCAGGGCCGGGTTCCCTCCAAACATTCTAGGGACAAATCTTTCCCTGCTTCTTCTAGCTTCTGGTTGTTGCTGGAAATCCTTGGTGTTCCATGTCTTGGAGAAGCATCACTCCAGTGTCTGCCTCCATAGTCCCATGACATTCACCATGTTTTTGTCTGTCCCTATGTCTTCCAGACGTTGCCTTTAGGTATTCTTCGGTAACAGTCTGCATAGTTATTAATAATAATAAAGGAAACTATTTATGTAGCAGTTACTAAGTACCAACTCTTTATATAATTTACCTTTAATTCTCATAGCCACTACACAATGTAGGTATTATTACCCTTATTTTAAAGAGGAGGAAATGGAAGCTTGGAAGTATTAGATGACTTGCCTGAGATCACATATCTAGAAATCCACAGAATTAGGTTTCAAACCCAGGTCTGTCTGAGGCCACACTGTATTTTTACGAGGTCTAGGGTTGTAAAAGTTTTGGTGTAAAATCCACCGTCTGTATGTATTTCATTCCCACAAGGATTTGAAGCAGCTTATAAATATATATAATACAAGAGAATAAAAATGGTTAGGGCTTCCCTGGTAGCGCAGTGGTTGAGAGTCCGCCTGCCGATGCAGGGGATGCGGGTTCGTGCCCCGGTCTGGGAAGATCCCACATGCCGCGGAGCGGCTGGGCCCGTGAGCCATGGCCGCTGGGCCTGCGCGTCCGGAGCCTGTGCTCCGCAACAGGAGAGGACACAACGGTGAGAGGCCCGCGTACAGCAAAAAAAAAAAAAAAAAGAAAAATGGTTAAAGAAATTAGAGTTGAGAGAAAACAAGAGCAAGAAAACAAGATGAAATCAGGGGTACAGTCTGAACATAAGCATGCTTGTCTAGTGTCATTATGGCAGAGAGTTGCAAATCTGTCCCTGGGCTTTCTAGAAGCAAAGGGGAAAGAAGACCTGTTAAAGTAACCACAGTATCCAAAAGATAAAACAAACTAGAAACAAAGCTAAATCCTCAGTAGAAGCAAAGCTTTTCTTGATACTGAGTCCTGGGGGGAAGTTGTCCTGCAGGCCTTCTGGAAGAGAATGCTGTGGGACATCCTGGGCAAAGACCCCAGCAACTTCCTTACGGGAGTGACCATCACCACCATCACCACCACGTGTATTGCAGGGCTGAGTCTTGTAACCTCCCTCCGTGTAGGCAGATGTCACATTGCCAGGCCACAGTTCTTGCAGGCTTTCTGCAGGGGCTTGTTGAGTTTTCTCATGTTGAGCTGCAGAAGGAGTTCATTAGTTCTGGATTGGGACAGTGTTTCTTCATCAGGGCTCAAAGGACGGAAAAGGATAGTCACACATGTTGGCATTCTCAGGGCATTCAGTGTGGAGAGACTGCCCTGACATTTCCAGAGTCCCTGCCCAGATCCAATTCCTATTATATGTACAGAGGAACTTTGGGGAAAACTATTTCCAGGCCTGACTCTCCTCCATTTAGTCAGAACTGGGAAAACAACTATTTTGTCAGATTGACCCAGTGCCATAAACAAAAGTGAAGTGTGCGCTGGGCTTCCACATGGTCGTGGGCTTGGTTTGCTGCACTCCTCTCAGGGAGCTCGTTCTGGATGTGGGAATCCAAGCAAGCAGCCTGTGGTTTTTACTCTGCATTGCGGGGACTTTTTTCTCTCCTGAAAGAGCTTCTTCGTAAGTTGGATAGCTTAACATTCAAAGTGAAGACAGCCTTGTGTCCCCAAATATTATAGATAATTAAACGTTAAGACATCCTCTTGGGACTATTAATTTTGCAAACTCAAGCATTTTTTATTTAAGAAAAGAACTCACATATGGGTGGTCTCAGAGCTAAAACTTTGTATTTCCAGGAGTGATACCGTTAAGAGAGCAGAAATTGGCATTGCCCTATACCCATCCCCATTGGGAGAGTGCAGTAATGCTCATTGCCAAATGTGATAAAACAGTTTCTCATGAATGGTCCATGGGACAAAGCATGCTGTAATTATCTATTGCCTATAATTTCATCCATCCATCCATTCATCCACCCATCCATCTATTCATCTTTGAGGATAAGATGACTGAAACAAGATAGTAAAAAAGAAAAAGAGGTGAAGCGGTTCGTGTCCTCATAGAGTGTCCAGATTTTCAGACAATAAAGAATAAAATTTCAGGGTGTTATAAGTGTTATGAAGGAAATAAACAGGGTAAGAGGGTAACTGGGGAGGTGATGACTGAATTGAGACTTGAAGGGTGAGGAAAAATCAGCAATGTAAAGAGCTGGAGGGGAGAGCATTTCAGGCAGTGAGAACAGGAGGTTCAAAAGCTCTCATGGGAAAGAGCTTGGGATATTCAAGGAACACAGAGGAGACTGGTTGTGTTGGAGTGAAGGGAGTGGGGAGGTTGGTCCTAGGATATGTTGGGATTGGGTAGGACATGGCAGGCCATGATGGAGTTCCAATTTTATTCTAAGACTAGTGAAGACACATGAAAGAATTTTAAGCAAGAGAGTGGTGTCATATGACTTGTGCTTTAAAGAGATCACTCTGGGGCCTCCTTGTTGGGAGCAGTTTGGAGAAGGGGCAAGAATGGAAGCAGGGAACCCGGGTGGAGAGTAGATATTTTAGCAGGCTGGGTGAGAGTTGTGGTGGCCGAATAAAGGTAGAAGCAGTGGAGATGGAGAGAAAAGATGATTTGAGAGAAGCTGCTTATGAGGTATCTGGGTCCAGGCTAACATCTGTGATCACCAAAGGCCATTTTCCAGAAACGCCATTCATCTTTCCAGAGAATAAGATGATTTGAGAGAAGCTGCTTATGAGGTATTTGGGTCCAGGCTAACATCTGTGATCACCAAAGGCCATTTTCCAGAAACGCCATTCATCTTTCCAGAGAATAAGATGATTTGAGAGAAGCTGCTTATGAGGTATTTGGGTCCAGGCTAACATCTGTGATCACCAAAGGCCGTTTTCCAGAAACGCCATTATAAGGTCCTTACTGAAATAACACCGGTAGGTTTTTGATAACCAGTAAGTAATCTCATTTGGCATTACATCTTTAACTGGATGGCCTTAAACTAGGGTAAGTCCCTTATACTTCAGACAACAAAATAAATAATTTACTTAATTAGACCTGGGTTGGGATTGAAGCTTGAATTTCGCAGGTTTAGCTTGAGGCTTAAGTTTCTGAGTGTCCCTTGATACACAAAACAAATACATATCCCTGTACGTTTTAACATTTTTAGATAAAATCATGTGTTTCATGATCAATTTAAATCATGGATTACTATCTAGAGTCAAATCATAATGGAATATAATCAATATAATCATACAATTCTGAAGTTAAGAAAGAGATTCTAATCTGTTATTTATTTTTTTATTTATTTTCTATTTTTTATTTTCTATTTTTCTATTTTATTATTCTATTTTTATTTATTTATTTATTTATTTATTTATTTATTTTCTGAAGAGTAGAAGAAGTACTGTTGAAATAGAAGATTTTCATTTTTTCCCCTAAGGCTTATACAAAGAAGAAGAAAAATGATTAATTTGTGTCTTTAAAAAAAGCATGCTTTCCTTACAAGAAATCTATTTTTGTAGAAAGATACTGTCATTTGCTTTTTTTAAAAAAAAAACAGGGCTTCCCTGGTGGCGCAGTGGTTAAGATTCCACCTGCCAATGCAGGGGACACGGGTTCGAGCCCTGGTCCAGGAAGATCCCACATGCTGCGGAGCAGCTAAGCCCATGTGCCACAACTACCGAGCCTGCTCACCTAGAGCCCGTGCTTTGCAACAAGAGAAGCCACTGCAATGAGAAGCCCATGCACCACAATGAAGAGTAGCCCCCGCTTGCCTCAACTAGAGAAAGCCCGCACTCAGCAACGAAGACCCAATGCAGCCAAAAAAAAAAAAAAGCAAATGGAGCTTATTTCCCATGGGGGCCAACATGTAGAAGACAATCCTTCAGTACTATCCACAGCTAACACTACACTGGGCATTAACCATCCATCAAGCATGGTATTACCGTGTTTGCATACATTATTTCATTTTAACATCAAAAGAATCCAACAGGATCCCATTTTATAGTTTTGAGGAACCCACGCTACAAAAAGTTACATAATTGGCAAGGGCCACACAAAACTAAGGTCTGCCTGATTTTCTGTTAGACTGTATTTAAGTGAAAATAAGTGTCTTGAGTATATCATGTTTTTCTTTCTTTCTTTCTTTCTTTTTTTTTTTGCGGTATGCGGGCCTCTCACTGTCGTGGCCTCTCCCGTTGCGGAGCGCACTCCGCGGCATGTGGGATCTTCCTGGACCGGGCCACAAACCCGTGTCCCCTGCATCGGCAGACAGACTCTCAACCACTGCGCCACCAGGGAAGCCCTCTTTCTTTTTTTTAATAGAGAAGAAAATTTGTCATAGCCTTAACGTCTTAAAGGCTTCTTTGAGAAAAGACTTTGCAAGGCTCCTGACTTCTGACAAAATAAGTCGAACACACTCGGGTCCCTTTTCCTGCCTGTGGAGGGCAAGACCTTTTCCCTCTCCATGTGGTCAGTGTAGATTCTGGATGCTGTTTATGAGTCCCTGCAACTTGACTGGACGTGGAAGACCAGGCAAGTATGATTCTAGGGTGTGGCTGGAATGCACTTCTGGCTTCTGTGACAGAGGGAGGGAAAAGCGCTGCTGGCCCTGTGAGAAGGGGCGAGAGCTGGGGCCCGGCAGGGTCTCCGCAGAGAAGCAGACTATGACGAGCGTCCTGGGGCTGCACCAAGCAAGCTAGGCTCCTAGCTCAAGTCAGCTAGAGGGGTCCTGATGCAGAGACAGGCTCTGCGTCGGCCCAGAGCATCCTGCTGTTAGAAGACGGGCTGGAGCAATTTCAACACAGCATCTTCAGGTGCAGAAAGGACTCAAATCTGTTTTCCCAAAGTTGGTTCCATGAAACACTAATTTTACAAGAAGTACTGTGGTTCAAGAAATTTAGGAAACTTTGTATGTTCAATGTAGACTCACAGTGTACATGAGCATATTAAAAGTCTCTACAGTCTTACAGCAAGACACCTGTTAAGCTTGTTTAACCCATGGCATAACAAACTTATTTGACCACGTACTTAAAAAAAATATGTCACACTTATTAATATCCTGAGGAGCCAGTGTTTAGGGGAATGTACTTTGTGATTTAAATTGGGCATAAAAAGAAGATAATACGGGCTTCCCTGGTGGCGCAGTGGTTGAGAGTCCGCCTGCCGACGCAGGGGACACGGGTTCGTGCCCTGGTCCGGGAAGATCCCACATGCCGCGGAGTGGCTGGGCCCGTGAGCCATGGCCACTGAGCCTGCACATCCAGAGCCTGTGCTCCGCAACGGAAGAGGCCACTACAGTGAAAGGTCCGCGTACTGCAAAAAAAAAAAAAAAAAAAAGAAGAAGATAATACTAGAAAATATGTAAATCTAATGCCCAAATTCCAGTGAAACATTGTATCTGTGGAGGATTATAAGATTACTCTTTTATTAGGCAACATAGACAGTGACAATGATCGCATCATAACCCCAGTGGTTTCTTTCGTTTTAAACAGGAGTATGAAAAACTCATATCTTTTATATTGTAAAATGCTTTTTGCCCCTCATTTTTTGTTTTCTTCTCCCTTTTCTTTTTCTATTATTACATAAACTTCTTGCTGTCCTCAAGTAAGTCACTTGAAATTTTCATGTTTATTCTTTTCACAAGATGTGTTAAAATCCCATTGAAGGGAGGATAAAGGTATTAATAAAGTACATATTGTCACTAAAAGGTGTTTCATAAATTTATTGGGCTGATAATTTTATTTGATGTTTCTTTAAATTGGGGGAACTAGAAATTATCCCCGCTTCCTTCCTTCCTTCCTGCCTGCCTGTGTGTAGCAAATATATATTGATATTAAGGCTTGGCATTAGAACTACAAAACTCAATATCTCTTAGTGTGTGTGTATATGTATTTTTAATTGGATGAATAAATGTATCTTTTATGTGAATAATGAACATTAAGAAAGCTGAAGGGCTTCCCTGGTGGCACAGTGGTTGGGAATCCGCATGCCAATGCAGGGGACACGGGTTCAAGCCCTGGCCCAGGAAGATCCCACATGTCACAGAGCAGCTAAGCTTGTGAGCCACAACTACTGAGCCTGCACTCTAGAGCCTGCGAGCCACAACTACTGAGCCCACGTGCCGCAACTACTGAAGCCTGGGCACCAAGAGCCTGTGCTCTGCAAGAAGAGAAGCCACTGCAATGAGAAGCCCGTGCACCACAATGAAGAGTAGCCCCCGCTCACTGCAACCAGAGAAAAGCCTGCGTGCAGCAACGAAGACCCAACACAGCCAAAAATAAAATAAATAAAAATTTTTTAAAAACCCAAAAAACTAAAGACATTTGTATTAGTCACTCGACAGTTTTGATTGTGTAGACTTAGATTTTTTTTTTAATTTTTGAATTTTATTTTATTTATTTATGGCCGTGTTGGGTCTTTGTTGCTGCACATTGGCTTTCCCCCGTGGCGAGCGGGGGCTACTCTTCGTTGCGGTGCATGGGCTTCTCATTGTGGTGGCTTCTCTTGTTGCGGAGCATGGGCTCTAGGCATGTGGGCTTCAGTAGTTGCAGCACGCCCGCTCAGTAGTTGTGGCTTGTGGACTCTAGTGCACAGGCTCAGTAGTTGTGGTGCACGGGCTTAGTTGCTCCGCTTCATGTGGGATCTTCCCGGACCAGGGCTCGAACCTGTGTCCCCTGCATTGGCAGGCGGATTCTTAACCACTGCGCCATACTGTATGGTTTTAAGATTTATATTAGTATTATTCTTCTGCCTACAAAGAGCTATCCTGGTGGCAAATTCAATTTAAACTCAGCACAGTTTTCTGCCTGCTCATCTGAGACCCCATTTGATATCTTCTATGCATTAGTGAGGAGTATCTAATGCCTTATCTCTCTATTGTTTTCTGTATGTGTCAATAGTTTAATATATCTTTATTATTTATTTATTTTTAGAAAAATGGCCTTCAACATGAAATAATAAAAGTTTTGATTTCCTGCTCTTCATGATGCAGGCCCCCTCTATGAATTTACTCTTCTAGACGTGTCTAGGCCATATTCCCAGGGAACGTACCCCTTTAGTCTCCCCTACAGTCCTGCTAAGGCTTCTTGGTCAATCCTTACACTTGGATTCCTTAGCTTAATAGATGAAAAGGCTCAGTTTCTTTACCTGTAAAAGAGTAACCATAACTTCTACTCCTAGATGCGGTAATAAAAATGTAAAGTGCTTGGCATTTCAGTGTCTGAAATACGGAGAACACTCGGTAAATGATATCAGTAAATACAGACGCCCGGTAGATAGTTTGGTGCGTTTGTCTACAGAGTAGCAGTATTACGTCATAGGACGGTGGTCAAGATGCAGTAGGATGACCCGGCACAGTGCGTACCATGCTGTAGGCGTGCAGTAAATGTCTCCTGTTATTATTATTGGAAAATGTGATAGATGAGAGAAGGCATCTCAGGCACATGGAGGAGGCACATAGCCTGGTCTGGGCTTGGCGAGTTACTCAGTCCTCTTGGACAGAAGATTTGTTCAGGTGAGTAATGGTTGAAAGGTAGATGCTGGTTGTAAAATACGTGACATTTAAAGGAAGAGTCTCTTAATTAGAGCTATTAAAGGAAGATTCCAGGATTCTGGGAGAAAATCAAATGGGTGATGGCCACGTTTCCTTCTGACTCTCCTTCTGTGATTCCCCCAAAAGTTCCAGTGATTCCTGAGACAGACCGCAGTGACTCAAAAAGCCCAGGCAGTAGAGCTCCAGAACTACAGCCTGGAGCACACGAATAACGAGGCAATGACTACCCTTTTGTCTGCTTTGATGATAACAACCCATTTGCCAGAAGGAGAAAGCGTTGTAGTTTTCATGTGGCAATCTGCCCAAGTCTTTGATTTGACAGGTAACAGAGGGAAGCAAAGCTCATGAGTATATTTGGTGACACGTTATTTCCTGGTCATTTTTCTTCCCTTCAGTTTTGAGAGCCAAGTCAAGGAGAGGGAAAGGAGAGGAAGGGGGAAAAGCCCCACAACAACTCAGCTCTCCAGGAAATGAGTCTTCCCATCTCCCAATCCATCCTACCTGCCCCCCTTCTCCCCTTGGTAACCATAAGTTTGTTTTCTACATCTGTGACTATTTCTGCTTTGCAAATAAGTTCATCTGTACCATTTTTCTAGATTCCACATATAAGTGATATTATATGATATTTGTCTTTCTCTTTCTGACTTAACTTCACTCTGTATGACAGTCTCTAGGTCCATCCATGTTGCTGCAAATGGCATTATTTCATTTCTTTTTACAGCTAAGTAATATTCCACTGTATATATGTACCACATCTTCTTTATCCATTCCTCTGTCAATGGACATTTAGGTTGCTTCCATGTCCTGGCTATTGTAAATAGTGCTGCAGTGAACGTCAGGGTGCATGCATCCTTTCGAATTATGGTTTTCTCTGGATATATGCCCAGGAGTGGGATTGCTGGATCAAATAGTAGCTCTGTTTTTAGTTTTTTAAGGAACCTCCATACTGTTCTCCATAGTGGCTCCACCAATTTACATTCCCACCAACAATGTAGGAGGGTTCCCTTTTCTCCACACCTTCTCTAACATTTATTATTTGTAGATTTTTTTGATAATGGCCATTCTGACCAGTGTGAGGTGATACCTCATTGTAGTTTTGATTTGTATTGCTCTAATAATTAGTGATGTTGAGCATATTTTCATGTATTTTTTGGCCATCTGTATGTCTTCTTTGGAGTAATGTCTATTTAGATCTTCTGCCCATTTTTTGATTGGGTTGTTTGTTTTTTTGATATTGAGCTGCATGAGCTGTTTGTATATTTTGGAGATTAGCCCTTGTTGGTTGCTTCTTTTGGAAATATTTTCTCCCATTCTGAGGGTTGTCTTTTTGTTTTGTTTATGGTTTTCTTTGCTGTGCAAAAGTTTAATTAGGTCCCATTTGTTTATTTTTGTTTTTATTTTCATTACTCTAGGTGGTGGATCAAAAAAGATTTTGCTGCAATTTATATCAAAGAGTGTTCTGCCTATGTTTTCCTCAGAGAGTTTTATAGTGTCCAGCTTTACATTTAGGTCTTTAATCCATTTTTGTGTATGGTGTTAGGGAGTGTTCTAATTTCATTCTTTTACATGAAGCTGTCCAATTTTACCAGCACCACTTATCGAAGAGATTGTCTTTTCTCCATTGTATATTCTTGCCTCCTTTGTCATAGATTAGGTGGCCATAAGTGTGTGGGTTTATCTCTGGGCTTTCTATCCTGTTCCATTGATCTATATTTCTGTTTTTGTGCCAGTACCATACTGTCTTGATTACTGTAGCTTTGTGGTATAGTTTGAAGTCAGGGAGCCTGATTCCTCCAGCTCTATTCTTCTTTCTCAAGATTGCTTTGGCTATTTGGGGTCTTTTGTGTTTCCATACAAATTATAAAATGAAATGTTCTATATCTTGATGTGGAATGACTACATGGTGTATATAGTTGTCTAAATACCCTTAACTATGCATTCTGAATGAGTATATTTTAAATAAATTATACCTCAGGAAAAAAAAAGGGGAACCTTTTGATGTAGAAGGTATCTAGGGACTAGTGGCTTGAGCAGGTCTTTGAGCAAAGCTGATTCAGGACCAAAATACCAGGCTAAATCATTTCTTTGTTCTTGCCCTCTCCCAGGGGGTCCAGCTCCAGACACAGATGTTTGCAGGCAGCTTTGCCTTTCCAGGAGCCAAATGGGGGTCACTGTTCATGAGAGCACCCATCGTTTGGAAAAGCCTGATGGGGTGTGGTAGGCCACATAATGGCCCCCTAAGGTCTTTCACATTCTAATCCCTAGAACTGGTGAATATGTTACCTTACATGTCAGAAGGGACTTTGCACGTGTGGTTAAATTAAAGATATTGAGAAAGGGCATTATCCTGGATTTATCAGGATGGGCCCAAGGTAGTTACAGGAGGCTTTATAAGAGGGATGCAGGTGGCTGAGAGTCTGAGGAGATTCAAGGACAGAATCAGAAGTCAGGGTGATGTGGGGCAGTGAGTCAGGGAATGTGGGCAGTCTCTAGAAACTGGAAAAGACAAGGAAATGGATTCTCCCCTGGAGCCTTTGGAAGGAACACAGCCTTGCCGCCCATTTTAGATTTCTGACCTCCAAATTATAATATAATAAATTTGTGTTGTCTTAAGCAACTAGGTTTGTGGAAATTTGTTATAGCAACAATAGGACACTAATACTTGGGATTTGATATTGGGCCCACCCTTCCTGTGCTTGAAGGTGGATGGATTAACATACTGCCTTACCCTTCTCAGACCTTCAGGACACTAACACTCAAGGGAGAGGCCTGTAAGTAGCCACCCTCTGGCCAGGGGGCCCTGCTTTCTTGCTGTCCTTCCTCCACCTCCCCAACCCCCTGGGCCCAAACATCACTCCAGCTCTTGCTTGTCCTGCTTAGATGTCCAGTGACCAATCACCGACAAGCTTTGGATGAAATGATGTGATGGCTCACTGGTCATGATGTGCACCTGTTATTTACATTGTGATTTGTGGATGGAAAAGCAAGCAGCCCTCTCTGTCCTTAATGCAATTACTGCTATAAGATACTGTGGTAACTGAAATCTGAACTGGGTTATTGTGGGACTGGTATTGTTTAACCAAACCGTAGTCATTGAAATGCATGCATATCAGAACTGTGCAAAAATGAGGACTGCATTTGTTGCTCTTATAGCACAAATTCTGCAGTGTAGTTGTTACAGCTGGACTGGCGGTCAGCCTGGCCGTGCCTTCATTCATCCACTGAATGTGGCTGATACAGGGTTAGGGCTGTCAGTAAACAATGTATGCATTTAAATTGCAGCAGAGGCTAGCGAGGAACTTTTTGTACCTCATTTCTGATGACCACAGGTCAGTTCTCCAGTAAACAGATTCTGAGACCTGCGATTTGCATGTAGGGGATTTATGGGGAACTGCTTATGACAACAACGCCTGGCAGAGAAGTGAGAACAGCAGAACTGGGCAGAGGGAGAGGTTGACTGAGATGCATGGGGGTTCTGGAACTGGGCTGCACGAAGGCAGGGGGCCAGGCCTTATGTCCCTCCGCCAACTAGCCACTGGATGTGCTCTGCTCAGACCCTAGCCAGCAACTCCCTCCAGCAAGGTGGCTCTAACTACCTGTAATTCCTGAAGAGGCTGAGAGCTGGCAGCCTCCAACACTCCCTGCAACTGTGGGAATAAATGCTCCTGCCCTAAAGGCATCTGGGCAGCACATTATAGGGTCCACTAAATGATTAGCCTACGATTCTGGTACCACCAGACGGCCAAACTCTAGAGGAGTCTGATCACTATTTTTAGCAATGCTCAAGTCGGAATCTGGGGCAAAGTAATCAGGAAGAAGAGACCGAAGCACGGGAGAGCTCTCAGGCTGCTGAGCCAGGTTGGGACTGCTGGAGGGGGCAGGCGGGGCCCCTTCTGAGCCAGGACCCCCCTTTTCCCAGAGTGAAGGGCAGCAGGCTGCTGGGCCCAGTTTGCCTCCACTTGCATGTTCATTTATGGTAACTTGCCAATTTGAGAGAAGTTGAAGTCTTGTTCTAGTCTTGCTTTGGCCTTTTAGGGCACTTGGACTCTGAATTGGAGCAGATGGAGAAAATGACAAAAACATGAAATAAAAAGTTGCTGGGTCTGACATTTTGTGGTCAGTTTTCCCTCTAGTAAAATGTAGGTACCTTGTAAAGAAAAGTGAAATTTGGTCAACTCCCTGCTCCTCCCCTGCCCTCCTTTTTCCTTTTGATTCTTAGGCCCCACACATACATCAGGTTCTCTCTCCAGTTTAGTCACCCCTAGCTCTTTATTCATAAACCATTAGATGCCTGGAGTTTGGCTCCCACTTCCCTGAATTGGGAAACAGTGGGGTCAGCACCTGTCATTCTCTGAAATAACTGATCAGCTCACACTTAGGGGCTTTGAGACACCCCACCCCTTCCAAAAAAAAAAAAAAAAGGTCGGCAGATCTCTGAGGGAGGCTGCTAAGAAATCAGCAGAGAGATGAACAGGATAATAGAGGACTTTGTCACAAAGGGCTGTCAGCATGTTTTATACTTGCTGATCTCAATGCTTAGGCTTAAATACTAGATTAAAAAAAGAAAAAGGGGCTTCCCTGATGGTGCAGTGGTTAAGAATCTGCCTGCCAATGCAGGGGACACGGGTTCGATTCCTGGTCTGGGAAGATCCCATGTGCCGCGGAACAACTAAGTCCGTGAGCCACAACTGCTGAGCCTGCGCTCTAGAGCCCACGTGCCTAGAGCCCATGCTCCGCAACAAGAGAAGCCATCACAATGAGAAGCCTGCACACCACGGCAAAGAGTAGCCACTGCTCACCTCAAATAGAGAAAAGCCCAAGTGCAGCAACAAAGACCCAGTGCAGCCAAAATTTAAATAAATTTTAAAAACCCAACATCACTCACTTTTAATAAAAGAAAGAGAGAAAAAAAAAGAAAAAGATCTGTGCTTACTTCCTTGTGATGTTCTCCTTAAAAGACTAAAGATGTTCCTGGCTGTAATAAGGATTTAGTTTTTGCATCCTGGTGGACTGAGGGTTTGGAGGCCACCTGACAAAGGCTTTTCATCCAGAGAACCAAGTCTGACCCATCAGGAGCAGTGACCTGGAGATGCTGAGTTAGGGAAGATTCTGAAAGAGCCTCTGTCTGATTGGCTGATGGCTGTGCACCGGGGAAGGTGTGTGTTTGGCCATCTCTGGACTAGAGTTTCCACCAATAGCCCTCATTTGTCTGAAGGGTGGTTTTTGTTTGTTTGTTTGTTTGTTGTTTTTAGAAGATATTCAATAGTTACCTTTAATCCAGTGGGATGTACTGAGTTATTCAGGCTGAATGTAACATGGCAAGTTAAAGAGGTAATTGTCTGTCCAGACCCTATACTTCAGGAAGAAAATGAAGGACAGTTAAATCTTCAAACAAGCATATTCTTGAATGGGTAAGAGATGGTGGAATTAGAATGTGTAAATATTCTTTGGTTTTGATATTGTATAGGAGACACAGACCAGTGACTCCACCAAGGTAGGTCTAGGTCCTATATGGCTAGACCTGCTGATATAAAGGTTGTTTTGGGTTTGAAGTGGAGAATTCTCTCATTACCTCATTTGACCTGATGGCAGGCAGTGAAGTATGAAAGAAGAGCTTACAACAAAATGCTTAGCAAATGATTGGAAACCAGAGATCTACCGACTTGGTAGGGGAGGGATGGTGTATGTTTGGAAGAAACAAGAGAGCTGAACTGGTGGCAGACGAGTAGAAGGCAAACAGGGTTAGATTCCAGTCTTTGTCCTTTTGGTTGAGGGTGTGCATTTCCTGAAAGAGCCTTGGGGGCTAAAGGTAAAACTTGAACTGCAATTTTACAATTTCGTTTTGTCTAGCAGCATCTCTTTTTATAAAGCAAAAAATGAAAGGCTGCCCTAAAGCAATCAATTCTCTGACACTTTCCCTTGCTGGAAGTACATTACTTTGCTCAACGTGGAGTCCTCATCTCATAAATAGTGACTTTTTTTCTTTTTTAATAAATTTATTTATTTATTTATTTTTGGCTGCATTGGGTCTTTGTTGCTACATGCGGGCTTTCTCTAGTTGCGGCGAGTGGGGGCTACTCTTTGTTGCAGTGTGCGGGCTTCTCATTGTGGTGGCTTCTCTTGTTGTGGAGCAGGGGCTCTAAGCACGTGGGTTTCAGTAGTTGTGGCACGCGGGCTCAGTAGCTGTGGCTCGCGGGCTCTAGAGCGCAGGCTCAGTAGCTGTGGGGCAGGGGCTTAGTTGCTCCGTGGCATGTGGGATCTTCCCGGACCAGGGCTCGAACCAGTGTCCCCTGCACTGGCAGGCGGATTCTTAACCACGGTACCACCAGGGAAGTCCCAATAGTGCCTTTTTAATAGAAAGGTCCTATTGCTGTAATTGGAGTTTTAAATGAGGACTCTTTCCATGTGTTCAGTAAGACTCCTGTTTGTGCTTTCTGTTATTTGGATTGCATAATAAGGCAGCTTTGCAAAGAACTTGGCATTCCTCGCAAGATACCTTATAGGTAAAAAGTCACAGTTTTGTTCCCAGTACAGAGAACTTGAGACACAGAAAGGCAGAAACTAAAGAAGGTGAACCAGACTCAGTTAAAGGGAATTGGCAACTCAGTGCTGGATGTCTGGTTTCTGGTATACTCCCTTTAATGGTGATTTTTCAATCATTGGAAGTTCTCCACAATCCTGAGGTCAGGTCAAGTATGCCACAGCATTTCAGAACAAGATGAAGTTAAGTTAGGTGTAAATAAACAGAAATCTAACATGAGACTATCTTAAAAGCTTGACTTTCGATGAAAAATTCATCATCAACATTCAGTGATAGCTGTATGTTATGAATCACTTCAATATCAAACTTAAGGGCAAATTATAATTCTGTCCAATATAAGATGGTTCTGAAAGTTGCAAACAATATTTAGAAAACAATGATGCCCCAATGTTGAGATCGTTCAGTATTAGAATACACAGTTTTCCTGTACTGACACCAACACACACACAGAAAGCCAATCGTTTCCTGCTTTGACTTGTCCCTCAGAAGGTGGGATAGTGGCCCAGTATGACTCATTTCCCTCACAGACCGGACGTCGCCTTTCTAATGAGAAATGGCATGAGTGGAAAGCAAATTTGTAAATAATAACGTGTCTGTCCTAGGAAACTGAGAATGTTTATTAAATTGGACAGTGTTTGAGTTACTCATCTTAATATGCACTTTGGATTAGATGTGATTAATATTCCAGTTATTAAAGAGATAAAAATGTCTTAACCTGACACATTTCCTTTCCATGTGTTTTAAGTAAGGACCTGAGTTTGTCTTGCCAAGACAATTAGAATAGTACTTGGTTGACATGATGACTTGCTTCATGAACCTAGAGGGTTAATAGGCTTGCTTTCTTACTCATCCCTTTAGAGAAGGTTCTTTTTTTTTTAAATTTTACTTTCTTTTTTTAAAATTTATTTTATTTATTTATTTTTGTCTGCGTTGGGTCTTCTTTGCTGCGCGCGGGCTTTCTCTAGTTGTGGCAAGCGGGGGCTACTCTTGGTTATGGTGCGCAGGCTTCTTATTGCGGTGACTTCTCTCGTTGCGGAGCATGGGCTCTAGGTGCGTGGGCTTCAGTAGTTGTGGCATGCGGGCTCAGTAGTTGTGGCTCACGGGCTCAGTAGTTGTGGCGCATGGGCTTAGTTGCTCCACAGCATGTGGGATCTTCCTGGACTAGAGCTCGAACCCATGTCCCCTGCATTGGCAGGCGGATTCTTAACCACCGCGCCACCAGGGAAGCCCTAGAGAAGGTTCTTAATTGTTGAATTGTGAGGAGACAGAACTCCAGTCTCATCCCTTGGCTTCTGTGTGATTTTCCTTTTTTCCTCCTTTTTTTTTTTTAAATGCCCCAAAGAAATAAGTCATTAGTAGCTCTGAGGTGTAAAAATAAATGCATTTGCTCTTGTAAGTTCTCGGGTAAAATATTTAAATTGTAAAACCTTAGTACGTTACTCCTTTTTTTTTTTTTTTTTGCGGTGCGCGGGCCTCTCACTGTTGTGGCCTCTCCCGTTGCGGAGCACAGGCTCCGGATGCGCAGGCTCAACGGCCATGAGGCACGGGCCCAGCCGCTCCGCGGCATGTGGGGTCTTCCCGGACCAGGGTACGAACCCATGTCCCCTGCATCGGCAGGCGGACTCTCAACCACTGCGCCACCAGGGAAACCCCATTACTCCTATTTTAACAAAAGGAGGAAAACACACACCAGAGGAATTTAGGAAGTTGATTAGGGTAAGTTGGTCAGGCAGTTTAGAATTTAAGTTCATGATTTTTTTTTTTATGATTTTTTTTTTTTAATTTTCTTTTTATGGCCGCACTGCACAGCATGTGGGATCTTAGTTCTTGACCAGGGATCAAACCTGTGTCCCCTGCATTGGAAGCACAGAGTCTTAACCCTGGACCACCAGGGACATTCCCTCGTGATTCTTTTCTAGTCTGTTCATTGGATGGTCATTTATACATATACAGAGAAATTTAGTAATATACACTTTAAAAATCCTATGTGAAGATCTTGTTCTTTGGAATCAGAAATTGCAAACTGGCAGTCCACAGGCCTATTTTGGTCCTCAGAGATGTTTTGTCTGTGCTTAGAAAGCATTGATTTTTCTTTTTAGTTGTCAACTTGTAAAAATACACAGATTTTCCATAAACATTTGAATTTCCAGTTACTCTTGGAAAATCAGAAGATCCAGCAATTCTAGGTCTTTATGCCCACATTAGCAACTGCTGCTGGTACTGAGTCCCTGACCACTTTTAACTGGCACATGAGCCCTGGCCCTGTTTGTCCTTTATCTGCCTGACAGCTAAAAGCATTTGAGTATGAGACCCTGCTCGTACAAATCACAGTTTTCTCTGTTGGCTTAGATGAGAAAATTCTGGCATTGAGAATAAATAATTTAAGCATCATTAAGTGGTATTTGTATTCAAAGAGATTGAGTACCAGAACAAAAACTTAGGGTACTGCTGCCTTCAACATTTTTTAGTAAGAAGCGAATTCTCCTAACTTCCTACTTTCTCTTAAGTTGTCCAAAGGTGCGTTTGCAAATGGTCTCCCAAGACCGTGGCCTAACTCGCCCTCTCCTCCCCAACACACACATCACACAAATCACACACTTATTCCTACAACTCCGCTAATTAATGGTCTAGCACAGCTCGTAAGATTCCCGAAGCTAATTAAACAGAGCTCACCCTTGTACCTCCCAGTAGGTTGGGGAGTAGCGTGGCAAATGCTGTGATTGATATGAAAAGTAGCAAGGTATTCTTAAGCACTTTTAGCACTGTTGTTACTCCCTGAAGCACAAGCTTTCAACACTGTGGCTTTTTATCCTCTGTGCTTTTGGAGTGTGAGAACGCCACAAAGGCTACAAGCACCGCAGCGTACTTATGGGCTGAGAATCAAGGCTGGGAGGAGACGGTGGGCAGCAGGGGAGTGACAGGCAGGGAGAGGGAGCTGGCAGCTGGCATCTGAATAGCATTTCCCTCCTCCCATTATCCTGTTGTCAGAAAGCTCCGTCCATTCATATTCATGGTTTCCACCCCTCTCCGTTGTGCCAAGGCCAGCTTCCTTTGCACATTTTACTTCCTTGACTGTCTTGGATTTACGAAGAATCCTTGAACTGCTTCAGAAAAAGGATGAGCTGTTAGAAATTGGAGCTAGTTGGTAGAGAATCTACAGGGAGAAATTTGTTTAAATATAAGAAGCGGTACATGACTCTTTTTGAATTATGGTTTTCTCAGGGTGTATGCCCAATAGTGGGATTGCTGGGTCGTATGGTAGTTCTATTTTTAGTTTTTTAAGGAACCTCCATAATGTTCTCCATAGTGGCTGTATCAATTTACATTCCCACTAACGGTGCAAGAGGGTTCCCTTTTCTCCACACCCTCTCCAGCATTTATTGTTTGTGGATTTTTTGATGATGGCCATTCTGACTGGTGTGAGGTGATACCTCATTGTAGTTTTGATTTGCATTTCTCTAATGATTAATGATGTTGAGCATCCTTTCATGTGTGTGTTGGCAATGCAGCACTATTTACAATCGCCAGGACATGGAAGCAACCTAAGTGTCCATCAACAGATGAATGGATAAAGAAGATGTGGCACATATATACAATGGAATATTACTCAGCCATAAAAAGAAACGAAATTGAATTATTTGTAATGAGGTGGATGGACATAGAGTCTGTCGTACAGAATGAAGAAAGTCAGAAACAGAAAAACAAATACCGTATGCTAACACATATATATGGAATCTAAAAAAAAAAAAAAGGTTCTGAAGAACCTAGGGACAGGACAGGAATAAAGACAAAGACGTAGAGAATGGACTTGAGGACACGGGAAGGGGGAAGGGTAAGCTGGGACGAAGTGAGAGAATGGCATGGACATATATACACTACCAAATGTGAAATAGATAGCTAGTGGGAAGCAGCCGCATAGCACAGGGAGATCAGCTCGGTGCTTTGTGACCACCTAGAGGGGTGGGATAGGGAGGGTGGGAGGGAGACACAAGAGGGAGGAGATATGGGGATATATGTATATGTATAGCTGATTCACTTTGTTATAAAGCAGAAACTAACACACCATTGTAAAGCAATCATACTCCAATAAAGATGTTAAAAAAATAAAAAATAAATAAATATAAGAAGCGAATGCCAAATCTATATAGTACATTAACTTCATTTCACTGACTTTTATTTATTCCCGTTTATTTCCTACGAATCTAGTGATTAATTTATTTCACATGTATGAAGGCTATAGTCATGCTGATAAGAGAACAAAATGAGGAAAACATTTTATATTTTAATTACAAAAGTATTATACAATAATACATATTTAGTGTAAATGTTGAACTACAAAAATTCATGAAAATACAAAGAAATTTAACATCACCCTACCTTACTGTTTAATTATTGTTAACTTTTGCATTTATTCCTTTTCAGTCATATACATATGTATATTTTTTTAGGAAATGGAGATAACTCTAGATATGCTATTTCATTATCTACTTGTTTATGTGTAATACTAAATCATACATATTTTCATATCACGTATTACATTAAAGCTTTTTAAAATCTTTATAGAATTACACTATATGGATACCCTATGACTGATCTATTTTTGGAAAGATAAGTTTTTCCAAATTTGAGTGATAAACAGTGTTGTGATACAGACATTCATAAGCTTTCACATCCAAGCTCTCTGCACATCTATGATTTTTTCTGTGGAAAAATACCCAAAAGTGACTTGGGAGTCAAAGGGTATAGCTGGGCTTATGGTGACCTCCAGAAAGGTTGTAGGAATTTAATCTCCCAGTGGCATTTTATGGGAGCCCCAAATAGGGAGCTTTTCTAAGGATGCCGTATGGGGAGGCTGCTCTGAATATCCTTTGACTGCTTTTACCTAGATATTTTTACCCCATGAAGAAGAATAACCACTTAGGTTTCTCGGCTTTCAGGAAAAGGAAAGGGGAATGCTGCCAACTATGAAAATGTTTGGAAAAAGTCTGGGACCTCTTAACCATCATGCTATTTAGCATTTGTTTTATATTGTGCATGGGAAACCAACTCTTCTGTAAGAAAAGATAGATGTCTGCTGGGGAGCATGTATTTGCTTTGAGAACTCTTGGGACCAAGAAAATCAAATGCTTAATAACAACGGCATAATGAGGTCACAGGGGTGCTGAAAGCATTAATTAAAGAATGACTTAAAAGTTCTCCAGTAAGCTTAGGGAGAGTGTGTGCTGTAGGCTCCCCAGGAGAAAGATTCAGTTTAGAATAGGTGGATTCCTGTACTGACAAAAACTAGTACCTCTGACAACCTGGAGTGAGTTGATTACGTCAGAGCTAAATTTTAAAGATGCGCGTAATTACAGTTTTCCCTATTGTAAATGTAATGTACCATATTTATAGAAATCCCATTATTCTATTGAGAAGATGACTCACAGCTTACCACACCCAATTTTTTGAACATTTTGGCTGTAGAACTAAAATTTTAAACATATCTGGAGACGTTTAGAAGTAGATATTGTACCGACTGTACACACACACACACAATGTCCCAATTTGCAACAAAAGAGCCCTAAGAAGACAGGCCTGAGCTGACCAATTGAATTAGAACTTGAGGCTCTGATTAAAAAAAACACAAAAATCAGGGCTTCCCTGGTGGCGCAGTGGTTGGGAGTTCGCCTGCCGATGCACGGGACGCCGGTTTGTGCCCCGGTCCGGGAGGATCCCGCATGCTGCGGAGCGGCTGGGCCCGTGGGCCATGGCCGCTGGGCCTGCGCGTCCGGAACCTGTGCTCCGCAATGGGAGAGGCCACGGCAGTGAGAGGCCCACGTACCACAAAACAAAAACAAAAACAAAAACAAAAATCAGTTATATAAATACATCAAATTTGGGCAAGTGCTTCCAAGTGTTGTCTAATGAAACTTAAATTTTTAGTGGTCCTTCTGGTTTAATGAGGTTTCTAACTCCTAGCAAGAAAACCAGATTTTGCTACAGTCGTTTCCTTGGCAAATCTAATCTCCAGTTATCTGTGCAGTAAGATAAACAATGTAAAGACTACATGACTTGATTGTACAAGCTGATACTGATGTGAAGCCCCAGTTGGAAAACTTGTTGTATTTTGTAATAAAAGCAATGCAGGCTTTTTGTTTGTTTTTAGTGATCCTTAATTACTTAGAAAACCTATAACCTAGAGTAGTAGAGGTATAAAGCTATCACATGACTTAAAAGAGAATCTAGGCTCATTATAATATAATGTGTTACCAGCATGATGGTTTTGTAAGAGATGTTGTCCCATTGAGGTACTTGGAATTGTAGTTACTGTTCCCGGAGGACAGGAGACTTCCCTTGAGAGAGGGGAGTTCTGGATTTTTCTTTTCTACCATAAAGGAAACTCTTTCAACTTTATATTTCTAGGGTGAATGCACAGGATTAACCTTTCCTGGTGGTTCTTTTGCATGACTATCAAACTAGATAAAGTACTTAATCCCAACAACATTAGTTTTAAGTGAAGTTAGCCCAGCAGTTAAGAAGTATGAAGTTCAGACTCATATAGACTTTTATATATTAACCAACAGCAATTTCCTTGAATTTCATTCATTCACCACATTCATGGATCCATTCACTTATTGATGCATAACTGGATTGAATATCTGAACTGAGTGCAGCAACACTTGAGGCCGTAAGGATGGGTGCTCTCGACCCATAGAGCAGACGGGAGAATCCCGATAGTGTGCTCAGTGCTGCAGTGGAAGTGTGCTCCATGTGTACAGGCACATGGATAGAGTAGCTAATACTGCCTCAAAGTCTATCCCATCTCCCTCAGCTTAATTTATTTTATTTCAGTTTATAACTGCTTCACCCTAGAGCCTTGCTACTCCAATTGTGGTACCCAGACCAGCAGCATTCACATCCCTAGCAGTCTGTTAGCAATGCAGCATCTCAGACCCCATCCAGACCTATTGAATAGTATTGGGTTGGCCAAAAATTTCATCTGGGTTTTTCCATAAGATGTTACGGAAACACATAACATCTTATGGAAATGTTCCATAACATCTTATGGAAAAACCCAAATGAACTTTTTGGCCAACCCAATATTTTGCATTTTAACAAGATCTCCAGGATCCAAATTTTGTCACATGATTTAAACTGGTATGTGAATGGGGAAGGGGAACCATTACAAATGTATATTCTTAAAAGTCTGAGCAGAGAGAGCCCACACGAGCTCAGTGAGTGATGAAATAATTTAGTAATATAGCTCCCTTTCTTTTGTGTCTGTGGCTTGCCAGTGTGACTGTTAAGTGACTTAAGTATACGATCTTACTTCTCTCTACAACCCACAAGAAAGGAATACTTATCCCTGTTTTGCACATTAGAAACAGAAGCTCATGAGGCCAAGGGATGTGTCCAAGGCCACGCAGCAAGTAGTAACGCAAACCAAGGACTGCTTGGTTCCAAAGGCTTGCTCCTTCCCCGGCAGGACCCACACAGACTCCCCAGTACTGTAGACACACCTCCCTGAAAGCTTGTGTTACACTTCGTTTTTTTAATCTGTCACTTCAGTTTCATAAGAGAAATTTGGTACACTTAACCCAAACAGTCTAAAACTGGAGTTAATACTCTTCCACTCCAAATACAATTAATAAGTACTCTAAACTTGCAGTTCTCAAATGCAGTTTGGGTCAGTGGTCGAACCCCACTGGTCTGCTTACTTACGGGGCTAGATAGTAGATGAACTATGTCTCCGAAAATCTTCTGGTAGGCTCCACCTTGGGGGTCATTTGGGTGGTATTTGGCTGGCAGATTACCTGTCAGATACCTGGGCCTTAAGAGACTGTTTGCTATGGGATACATTTTACTCAGGGAATGCTTAGTGAATCAACTTTTTAAAGACTTTTAAAAAAATCCATGGGCTCTATTTTTCTTTTCAGTTTTTTTCTATTCAATTAAAAGAAAAGTATGACATTTTATGACCATTGTAACAAGTGTGAACATTATGAGGATACAAGAAGAAAAGTTAATAATCTCTCCTCTAATTTTCTTTCCCACTTCCTTCCTCCCATTTCCTCCATGGACTGGCCCGAATTGTTCCACACCTTTCTCCTTCCTCATGCAAACATACACAAACAGATATGCGCACATGCAGTGTTTTCAGTTTTACAAAAAAACACTCTGCAATGTGCCTTTGATAGGTCATGGGCTTCCCTTCCTCCGCTCTCAAATCTCATTTGCGAAGTTCTTTTTTCTTCGCTGCAGGGATTCTCAATTTGAGTCGGGGTGGTGAGGGGCAGGGGGATGAGAAGACTATGTTCAGTTTAGGTATCTCAGACTGGAGTTTAAGGAGGTATGCCTATAAAAGTGATGATGTGAAATAAAAGGTACTTATAGGGGGTTCCCTTGGGGGCTTCCCTGGTGGCACAGTGGTTGAGAGTCCGCCTGCTGATGCAGGGGACGGGGGTTCGTGCCCCGGTCCGGGAAGATCCCACATGCCACGGAGCGGCTAGGCCCGTGAGCCATGGCCGCTGAGCCTGCGCGTCCGGAGCCTGTGCTCCGCAGCGGGAGAGGCCACAACAGTGAGAGGCCCGCGTACCGCAAAAAAACAAAACAAACAAACAAACAAAAAAAGATACTTATAAAATATAAAAATGCTTATATTGATCTTTAAGGAATTACCTTTCTAATCTGGCATATAGAAAAAGAATGGTTCATCCTGATACATGTCTTTTCCCCCACTCTCCAAAAGCAGGTTGATGGGCAGTGACTATTCTTAGAAAGAAAATATGCCTTTTACTCTGGCAAAATTATAGTGGGACCTAAAGTGTCCTAAAAAGATGCTGCAGTTATTTTTCTGAGCCTGTTGCTGTGCTCTCTTGCACAACTTCATCATTTGAGAAGAAAACATTCTCTTCCTTAATAAAGAGCATAGATACACTTCTGTTTTCTGTTTTTCTAACCTTCTGGTTTACTGGGAGTTGGTGCCAAATCTCTCAGCATAAAGGCATCCGTTTTATATTTTCACAGCAGTGACAGCCTCAAATGAACAGTTACAAATAATATATCTAATATATCTTCTTTTTACATGGACCACATATTAATTTTGTTCATACTATATAATGAGCTTATTCTTGTGATGAAATAATATAGGTAAAAGAGGATTTTAAAAGTGTAAAGTACAAGGAATATTTGTTGCAATTATTATCATTATTATTATCATCTTCCTCTGCCCAGGTATTCTTAATTTTCTAAATTAAAAAAAATTGCTATATGATGTGCTATTTGGGGCTTCGATAAATAATCTTTTTGTGCTGGTTGTTGTCATTGTTGTTATAATCCTCCTCCTATTTCACTTTCTGTGCTTCCATCTGGCCTCCCCTTGAGCTTCCCATTGTGCCCACAGCATCTGATGGTATTTATTAAATATGACCGTAGTTTCAGATGGCTACATTTCATTGGCAGTAAAGGCCTCAAGGTCCAGTGAAAAGACCCCTAGAAGGAGAGTCAAGAAACCAGGTTAGGTGGGCCTTGGAGCTATTCTACTATGAAACCTTAGGGCCATAATGTAATCTCTCTAAACCTCCTCTCCCCACTCTGTACTGCCATCCGGTAAGTCCACTAGCTTCTCCCCCAGCAGATCAAGTGCTTTCACACTATGTCTTTGTCTATATGCTTTTTCTTCTGCCCTGAATGCCCTTTCTTTTCTCCTACCAAACTCCTACTCATCTTTAAATGACCAAGTTCAAATCTCATCGCCTTTGGGAAGCTTTTCTTGAGTCCTCTTAAATACTCTTAGTTGCTTCTTCCTCTTTGAGCAAACTCATAATTCTGCAAACACACAAGATAATACTTTCAATATGTCATTGTGATTGTGATTGTGCACGTGTGTGTATGTGTTTGTGTTTGAACCACCCTCACTAAACCACGAGCATCTTCAGGGCAGAGATTGTGTGTCTCATTCATCCTGTCTCCCTTGGGCCTAGAACGTCTCCTGACACATAGTAGGTCTTCTTTACCTGTTTATTCACTAAGACATGGGCCTCAGTTTCGTCACTTGCAGTAGGGGGATTGGACCAGATGGTGTCAAAGCAATGCCATGGAATTCTATGTTGGTCAGAGACCTTAAATAAGAGGACCCCGGTCTGCAGAGGCCCAGCCAGGTGATACTTTTTATGTACAGCACAGAGGGAAAGTGTGTCAGTGGCATAAGTTTGGCTGCATTCCTGTTTCATAATGGTGAGCACAAGACACACATTCCCTCTTTCGAGCTTTAGCTGTGCTGTTGGTCCTGATGTCTTGTTACATTACCGTAAAGAATTAATAGAGTAATCACTGGGAGGTTATTATTATAATAAATTTGTAAAATGTTATCTTATTCTTTGCCCCAATGTCTACCAGTTTTGAATAGCCTTTGCTTTGAATAATCCCGTGATAGCTTTTAATCTGGCCTGCGAGATTTGATGAACTAAAACGTGATCATTTTAAGAAAACAAAAAATGGTGGAAAGATTTTCACTAAGATTATTATGTTTGTTAGAAAATGAACCGATTATTGGGCCCTTTGACACTGGGTTGGAAGTGACTAGGAAAGCTAATTAGTCCCATTTCTAGATCCATTCATTCATCCAGTCACTCATGCACTCTCCCACTCACCGACAAATATTTACGGACAGCTCCTGGGTGCCAGGCATTACGCCATGTGCGAGGCATACAGAGGACAGCAGAATACAGTCCCTGTTGAGGTGGAGCTCTCTCTCTAGTGGGAAAGGAGACCGCCAGGCAGTTGGCTTCCATCGTGATAAGAGTTATGATTTGGGAAGTACAGAATAAAGTTACCTAATTCAGATTTGGGGAGGCAGGGGTAGCTTCCCAGAAGTGGGTCTTATGTCAGAACCGAAGAGTGGGTGGGAGGCAGCCAAGGGCAGGGGTCAGGGAGTGCCAAAGGGGGACAGTGCTCAAGGCAGACAGAGGATGCTGCATGCTCAAACACCCAGGAATCAGACAGTGGTGCTCTGGGGGCACCTGAGAAGTATATTCTGACTGGGTGTTGAGTTCAAAGGAATGGATATGGTGGCATTGAGTTCAAGGAGGGGTGAGCAGGGTCCAGATCAGAAGGGGTCCTCTAGGCCATGGCGACATGCTTTGGAAGGCAATAGAGAGCCCTTGAGGACCCTGAGCATGGGATCCTGATCAGATCTGGGCTTGAGAAAGAGCACTCTGGGTACTCTGTGTGCAGGATGGCTCAGACCATTCCTAAATAATTTTTTTAAAAATAGATCTTTACCGGAGTATAATTGCTTCACAATACTGTGAAGCAATTATTAGTTTCTGTTGTACAACAATGTGAATCAGCCATATGCATACATATGTCCCCATATCCCCTCCCTCTTGGGCTTCCCTCCCATCCTCCCTATCCCACCCCTCTAGGTCATCACAAAGCACCGAGCTGATCTCCCTGTGCTATGCTGCTGCTTCCCACTAGCTAACTGTTTTACATTCGGTAGTGTATATAGGTGGATACTACTCTCATTTTGCCCCAGCTTCCCCCTCCCACCCCGTGTCCTCAAGTCCATTCTCTATGTCTATATCTTTACTCCTGCCCTGCAACTAGGTTCATCAGTACCATTTTTTTTTTCTTTTTCTTTTTAGATTCCATATGTATGCGTTAGCATACGGTATTTGTTTTTCTCTTTCTGACTTACTTCACTCTGTATGACAGACTCTAGTTTGTTTGTTTTTATGGCTGAGTAATATTCCCTTGTATATATGAGCCACATCTTCTTTATCCACTCAGCTGTCGATGGATACTTAGGTTGCTTCCATGTCCTGGCTGTTGTAAATAGTGCTGCAGTGAACATTGTGGTACATGACTCTTTTTGAATTATGGGTTTCTCAGGGTATATGCCCAGTAGTGGGATTGCTGGATCATATGATAGTTTTATTTTTAGTTTTTTAAGGAACCTCCATAATGTTCTCCATAGTGGTTGTATCAATTTACATTCCCACCAACAGTGCAGGAGGGTTCCCTCTTCACCACACCCTTTCCAGCATTTATTTTTTGATAATGGCCATTCTGACCTGTGTGAGGTGATACCTCATTGTAATTTTGATTTGCATTTCTCTGATAATTAGTGATGTTGAGCATCTTTTCATGTGCCTATTGGCCATCTGTATGTCTTCCTTGGTGAAATGTCTATTTAGGTCTTCTGCCCATTTTTTAATTGGGTTGTTTGTTTTTTTAATATTGAGCTCCATAAAATAGACTTTAAAATAAAGCCTGTTACAAGAGATAAGGAGGGACACTACATAGTGATCAAAGGATAAATCCAAGAAGAAGATATAACAATTATAAATGTTTATGCACCCAACATAGGAGCACCTCACTACATAAGGCAAATGCAAACAGCCATGAAAGGAGAAACTGACAGTAACACAATAATAGTAGGGGACCTGAACACCCCACTTACACCAATGGACAGATCATCCAAGCAGAAAATAAATAAGGAAACACAAGCTTTAAATGACCCAATAGACCAGATAGATTTAATTGATATTTATAGGACATTCCATCCAAAAACAGCAGATTACACTTTGTTCTCAAGTGCACATGGAACATCTCCAGGATAGAACACATCTTGGGTCACAAATCAAACCTTGGTAAATTTAAGAAAATTGAAATTGTATCAAGCATCTTTTCTGACCACAGTGCTGAAGATTGGAAATCAATTACAGGAAAAAAACTGTAAAAAACACAAATACTTGGAGGTTAAACAGTGCGCTACTAAATAACCAAGAGATCACTGAAGAAATCAAAGAAGAAGTAAAAAAAATACATAGAAACAAATGACAATGAAAACAGGACAACCCAAGACCTATGGGACACAGTTCCCAGCAAAAGCAGTTCTAAGAGGGAAGCTTATAGCAATTCAGTCTCACCTCAAGAAACAAGAAAAATCTCAAATAAACAATCTAACCCTATACTTAAAACAACTAGAGAAAGAAGAACAAAGAAAACCCAAAGTCAATAGAAGGAAAGAAATCATAAAAATCAGGGCAGAAATAAATGAAATAGAAATGAAGAAAACAATAGCAAAGATCAATAAAACTAAAAGCTGGTTCTTTGAGAAGATAAACAAAATTGGTAAACACTTAGCCAGACTCCTCAAGAAAAGATGGGAGAGGATGCAAATCAATAAAATTAGAAATGAAAAAGGAGGAATCACAACTGACACTGCAGAAACACAAAGGATTATAAGAGACTGCTACAAACAACTATATGCCAATAAAATGGACAACCACAAAGAAATGGACAAATTCTTGGAAAGGTAGAATTTTCCAAGACTGAACCAGGAAGAATTATAAAATATAAACAGACCTATCACAACTAATGAAATTGAAACTATAATTAAAAATCTACCAATAGACAGAAGTCCATGACAAGATGGCTTCACAGGCGAATTCTATCAAACATTTAGAGAAGAGTTAACACCAATCCTTCTCAGACTCTTCCAAAAATTTGCAGAGGGAGAAACACTCCCAAATTCATTCTATGAAGCCACCATCACCCTGATACCAAAACCAAAAAAAGATATCACAAAAAAAGAAAATTATAGACCAATATCACCAATGAACATAGATGCAAAAATCCTGAACAAAATACTAGCAAACAGAATCCAACAACACATTAAAAGGATCATACACCATAATCAAGTGGGATTTATCCCAAGTATGCAAGGATTCTTCAATATATGCAAATCAATCAATGTGATACACCACATTAATAAATTAAGGAATAAAAATCATGTGATCATCTCAATAGAGGCAGAAAAAGCTTTTGACAAAATTCAACACCCATTTATGATAAAAATGCTCCATTTGTTTATTTTTGTTTTTATTTCCGTTACTCTAGGAGGTGGGTCAAAAAAGATCTTGCTGTGATTTATGTCAAAGAGTGTTTTTCTTATATTTTCCTCTAAGATTTTTATAGTATCTGGTCTTACATTTAAGTCTTTAATCCATTTGGAGTTTAGTTTTGTGTATGGTGTTAGGTAGTGTTCTAATTTCATTCTTCTACATGTAGCTGTCCAGTTTTCCCAGCACCACTATTGAAGAGGCTGTCTTTTCTCCATTGTATGTTCTTGCCTCCTTTGTCGTAAATTAGGTGCCCATATGTGCATGGGTTTATCTCTGGGCATTCTATCCTGTTCCATTGATCTATATTTCTGTTTTTGTTTCAGTGCCATACTGTCTTGATTACTGTAGCTTTGTGGTATAGTTTGAAGTCAGGGAGCCTGATTCCTCCAGCTTTGTTTTTCTTTCTCAAGATTGCTTTGCTATTCGGTGTCTTTTGTCTTTCCGTACGAATTGTAAAATTTTTTGTTCTAATTCTGTGAAGAATGCCATTGGTAGTTTGATAGGGATTGCATTGAATCTGTGGATCCTAAATAATTTTTGAAACAGATGTGTGCCTACTTCTGTCTTTTGTTCTCTATTACATTTCAGTGAATGTGATTTCATGACTTTCTCTATCAGTCTCATCATCCAGAGCGTAACGGGAGGTGTGTAATTTGGGGAATGCCACTGTACAATCCTCGTTTCTCATGTTTTAATTATTTATGTCTTGAAGTATTTCAAACAAACCGAAATATGCAGAAAATAATATGGTACACACCTAAATGCACACAGCCTACATCTACAGACGTAAACAGTTTGCTGCAAAAGCTTAGATCTCTCTTTTTATTAAAGAAATGAACCATTACAGATACATCTAAAGCTGCACCCCCATTCTTTATTACTCCTCTCCAGAGTAGCAACTCTTGCACTTGGTAAGCATCGATCCCCTGCATTTTTTTTTTTTTTTTTTTTACTTTTACTGTATATATGAATGAGTCCATAAACAACATAAAATCAAGTTTTATATATTTTTTTTAATTTTCATGATTGTTTTGGAGATACATCTGTGTTGATAGTATAGAGAATCTAGTTTGTGTATTCTTTTACAGGTGGACATTACTCTTATGATATTGAGCCTTAATGCCTTCATGGACAAAGGGGAAATAGATTCTCATCTGGTGTGGCGTTGTTCCCTCTCCAGGGCCTGTTCCCAGCTAGGGAAATGTATGCTTTTACCTGCAGCTCTGGCACCCTGCAAAGAACCCTCCAACTCCCACCCCACCCACACATGCCCTTTGCATGTATCTGCTGATTAGGGAAATCCATGCCACCTCCAACGTAAGCAGTGTTCTGTACCAGCGGCATAGTCTTTCTCCTCCCGTGGTGAGAGAAATGAGCTTAGTGTTTTTGGAAAATTTCGAGGCAAGAGTGGCCTGAGTTCAAGATGAGAGAGTTAACCTCCAGCACACTTGGTTTTGACGGAAGTCCATTTTACTGCTTTTAAAAAAGAGTGAGAGCCCAGGATTAGCAGCTGCTGGGTATAGGTCTAAGGTCCAACCGAAGCCTCTGCAGGGGCACCTGTTGCTTTCAGAACTGCCTGGGAGGGAGGGAATCCCCACACACAAAAGGCTTCTGTTGGGTTTCTGTGCTTAGCTGAGAAAGCTTAAATGACAAGGGAGGAAACTCACAAGTGAAAGAGGAGGACAGACCAGGAGGAGTAAAAGGGAATACTGTTGACAAAAGGCTGTGCTAGGGCAGAAAGATACATGTGAGTGTGAAACAGCAGAGAAGAACTGAAAAACACGCCCAAGATGGCTGGAAAGAAAACCTGGTGGCAGCATCTAAATTTTCCAAAATGAAGATGGGAATCAAAATTATCTGAAATCCCCACCAGACGTTTGAAACATCATGGCTCGCCCCTTTAGTCTGTGCAAGTTACCAGTCTTTCCAGAATAAGTAGGAATGATTTTGAGCCCCTGCCATAGGATGGCTACGACCCTAGGCCAGTCCTCCTCCTAACCCTGGCGCGAGTAAGCGGACACTGGCAGCCTTGAAACGTGCGTTCTGTAAGCTGGGCTTCCCCCAGTGTGCCCACCACGATGTCATGCAGTTCTGCTGGGTATGCAAAAGAGCGCCCTGTGTGATTAAGTCAGTGCCACTCAGTGGGTGTATTATGAACTCTCTGTAGATGTGACAGCAATCTTGAATCTCTGTGTAAAAAATCATGTTTGCACGGTACCCTGATAACTGCTGGGCTGAATGTTGAGCCGAGTTAGGTGGGATGGTTAGGATCCTGTAAGAACTAAATTCAGGAAGACTTTGTCTTTATTCTACCTGATGCTCTCCCTCCTCTCCTCCCATGCTTACAACATAATAGGAAACCAGTTGGTAAGGAACTTTGGGAAAGTCATTTGCAGACTTCCAGCCCCAGGGGTGATACAGAGCAGAGTAAAGGAGGGCGGTTGTGAGGCTGAAAGACAACAGATAAATAATCATCCCCTGACTCAAGGGGAGCCAGTTTGCATGTTAACAGACCTATGGACTGGCCTGGCTTGAAAATCTCTGTCCCATCAGAGACAGGTTGGCGCAAGAGGTTATTTTCCTCAGGAATTTGACCTTGGAAATGAAGATTATCAGACAGCAGTGAAAGCTGAAAGGATGCACCTAAAAGGCCATAAGCAAACCAAATCAGAGAAGACAGAAACCGTGATTTGGCAGAAACCACGTTATAAGGCAGAGAAAAGATACACAGCATCGAAGTGAGAAAGATGTACGTGGAGAACCTGTGGAAATAGTTGAGTCATCAACAGCAAACACAAGAGTGGAGATCTTCAAACTCGTGCTCCTAAGGGTCAAGAGACCAAAAAGTCCCTAAGTAGCAGACTAGAGAGGGGAGCTACTAGATCACGAGCATCTAGGTAGTTGACGACTCGTGGTCCCTCAGGCAGTGTGAACTTCCTGTTCACATGAGTTCCCCTTGCCCCTCAGGTCCCATGGGGGTGATGCGGATGTGGGCCCAGGTGGGTGCTGTGCACACAGGGGCCTATTCCCCAGCTCAGCAGCACTGAACTTAGGAAACCCCCAATTTTATAGGGGGACCCACCCATCCTCCCCTCCAGAGACAGTGCCATTATCTTTATTACCCTGGAGTGTAGACAGATCTTCTCTGGGCTGGGGTTGTTCCCCGTCTTTACTCTGCTGATCAGGAAACAAATGTGCCCTCTGATCTGCAGGGGGACACTGTCTCTAGCTTCCTAGGTCGTTTGCTAAGGGGAACATTCCAGAAGAGATAGTCTGGGGATCAGACTTGCAGAAACAACATGGAGAATTGTCTCCCTACACTGAGGACTCTCAAGCTGCCTTGGCTCTCATTCCAATTCAAACAGACCAAGTGCTACGTTTTCCTTACTGCTGTTATATTCTTAAAAGCACCACTCTCCTCTTCCACTAGCCCCGTTGGCTTTCTACTCCTCGCCTTTAGAACTGCAGAACCGGCACAAAGCTGGAAAACTAGGTTGTAGTCAGAATGTGGGACCTTGAAGGCCAGGTGAAAGGTATAATCAAACATGAAACCCTGATGCTTGGATGCCACGGGACTAGCATCAATTATGCTTGATCCAGTTCTGCTTCTGTTCCTCTGGGACGTGACTGCCCATGATACAGGAAATTATTTCTCTTCATTGCTTCCAGGATGCTTAGTGGAGCATTGACTTGGAAACCAGAGTTCTAGGCCCAGCATCTAAACTAGCCCTTGCCCCACTGTACTCTCTTGTAACACTTGCTCTGCTATTCTTAGCACACAGCACAAGTTGTAATTATATATCGTGTGTGTGTGTGTGTGTGTGTGTGTGTGTGTGTGTGTGTGTTTAATGGCTTTTCCCTCACCAGATTATAAGCTCCATTAAGATAAGAATTATGTTTGTTTTGTTCACCCCAGCAAACCCAGCCTGACGTAGCAGGTGCTCAAGAAATACTGATTAGACAGGTTAAGTGTAGGTTTTGGACCCTTTTATTGTAAAGAGGCTTGAATAACAGCTCAGGGAGTTTGTACTTTTATGGTTAACAATAGTTAATAATATAGAGTAAGTGATATATAGGAGTATTGACTATGGTCCTTATTGTTATTGGCATGTTATCAACATGCGGACCGGATGCCAACGAGACATCCCGCTGAAACTGTCCACCTGGCAATGGAAAATGCCAGTCTAGAGCTTGGATGAGTGTTCTGTTCAAAAACACAGCAGCAAGGCTGACTTTCCAGGGTGGTTCATGTGTTGTTAAAGGCTGAGTCAAGTTTTCATGGGCTGAGGTGTATGGTCACTGTCACTGTATGTCTCAGAGTCCCAGGCTAGCCCTTCCAAGGTGGGCACCTGGACCTGGCTGTGTGGATGTATTGATAGGGGACCACCTGGCTGGTCCCCTCGTGAGCCCAATACCTGGATATGAGTGCCTGCAGACAAAGCCCCAGGATGCATGGGATCCTGAGTTCTGAGAGAGCAAGAGAAGAAATGTATGGACGGGGCATAGGGATTGATTTGTGCAGGTATCGAGCCCACAGGGCAGGTACAGGGCTCAGGAGGTGGGCAGGCCTGAAATGCAGCAGGAACAACCTCTGGACCAAACAAAAGGGAATCCTCCTGGGACTGCTGCAGGGGAGCCTTTAGGGTGGCCCTTTAATGTGGATGGGTTAGAGTGACTTCGAAGTTGGAGGCTGACAGCAAATAGTTTCCAAGTTCTTTATGTTTTTTATTTAAAGTAAAAATAAGCTCACAATAATGGACTTTAGTCTGCTCTGTTTTCTGCTTCCCACCCATCAGCTTTGCACAGGGAGAAACATGCACTTCCTATGGTTTCCTGCCCCACCCAGGTTTTTTGTTCCACTTTGGTTTTAATATTGGTCCATTCTAACTGGAAACATGAAGGCCGCCTCCTCAGCCCGCACCTGGTAGGCAGCAGGCCTCGTGGAAGCCCTGGGAGACCTTGTTGGATCAAGAGCTTCTCTGCTGTCTAGCCCCTCCCCCTTCTCTCTTCATTAGCTTGACTCTGAAGGTGAGCCCTTATGAAGGACGCCTGATCACTTTTATTTCCAATCTGTCTTTAGCACCAGACAATCTTGACTGGTGGCGCTTTTTCAGAAGAGCGTCCATCATGAAATGCAGGTAACATGTCTCATTGGAGCACTCCTGCCCCTCAAAGGCTTAGGGGGAACTTGGCCTGAACCCCAGTTCCTGGTACTGTGAGTTCAACATGGCCCTCCACCCCTGCTCTGGCCCCCCTTTTCCTTCTCTGCCCCCCCTCACCCCTCCTCTGCCCCCTCTTTTCCTTCTCTGCCCCCCTCACCCCTGCTCTGGCCCCCTTTTCCTTCTCTGCCCCCCTCACCCCTCCTCTGCCCCCCCTTTTCCTTCTCTGCCCCTGCTGCTGAATCATGCAGGCTCCTCACTTTTACCCAGAATCCTACCTGGATTCTGAGCCTTACCCTTGTTCCATTTCTGCAAGAAATCCAATGGAAATCAGCATTTTCCTGGGCCTGTAGTTTTATTAATGATTTCATGAGAGGTGGGGGGCAGAGGAGGGACCCACCTCAGCCATGACCAGCCTTCTGCCATGCCCCCTGCCCTGCTTCATGTCCCATCAGCCCTCCGCGTCCCTTCCAACTGTGCACGGGACCAGGTCTTCATGGCCTTCTTTCTGAGGCCCTGAGTCCTCTTCTGCCCACACACATGCCGAACATTTCAACGTGTGCCCACAGCCCACGTTAAGTGTAGTTTCTGCTGCAAGAAATGAAAAGCGTTCTTATAATTTGGCTTTTGAAGCTGACTATAATTAAGTCATTCAATTCATGATTGCTCTGATTTCTCAGGAGTTACGCATTCACGTGTTTTTAAAAAGTGAGACAATGGGGCTTCCCTGGTGGCGCAGTGGTTGAGAGTCCGCCTGCCGATGCAGGGGACACGGGTTCATGCCCTGGTCCAGGAAGATCCCACATGCCACGGAGCGGCTGGGCCCGTGAGCCATGGCCGCTGAGCCTGCGCATACAGAGCCTGTGCTCCACAAGGGGAGGGACCACAACAGTGAGGGGCCTGCGTACCGCAAAAAAAAAAAAAAAAGTGAGACAATGTAATTTACCATATAGAATAAAGTATCTTTGAATATTAGATTTAAAAATTAACAACTAAAAATCATATATTTATAGACATTTACTTAAGCATTTGCTAATTTGTATGCTTTTCTTTTTGTATTCTTTTTTTTTATTTAGGTCTTGGTGAATTTCTATCTATCTATCTATTTTTTTTGGCTGCGTTGGGTCTTCATTGCTGCACATGGGCTTTCTCTAGTTGCAGCGAGCGGGGGCTACTCTTCGTTGTGGTGCGCAGGCTCAGTAGTTGTGGCGCACGGGCTTAGTTGCTCTGTGGCATGTGGGATCTTCCCGGACCAGGGATCGAACCCGCGTCCCCTGCATTGGCAGGCGGATTCTTAACCACTGCGCCATGAGGGAAGGCCTGTATTCTCTTCTAAGCCTTAGAATATTTAGGTACAGCCCATAGAGATTAGACCATAGGCACTGTAGCTCTGCTTTCCGGTTGGTGAGACAGCTTCAGCAGGAGGCCTGTCCACAGGCAAGAACCTCCAGGAAAAGAGTCCAGTCCCAACCGTAGCGGCATCCCTTGCTGGGAGCAGCCCCATCAGGCCAATGCATTTACCCTCAGGCCTTCTGGAATTATGATGAACACAATTGTCTTTGCCTCATTCCACATATTTTTGCAGAGCCCGACTAAGTTTAAAAATAGCCATGAGGGGCTTCCCTGGTGGTACAGTGGTTGAGAGTCCGCCTGCCGATGCAGGGGACGCGGGTTCGTGCCCCGGTCCGGGAGGATCCCACATGCCGCGGGGCGGCTGGGCCCGTGAGCCATGGCCGCTGAGCCTGCGCGTCCGGAGCCTGTGCTCCGCAACGGGAGAGGCCACAGCAGTGAGAGGCCCGCGTACCGCAAAAAAAAAAAAAAAATAGCCATGCGATGTATTCCTCATGCAGGGATTTCATCAGGCACCTTAAGCAACCTTTAGAGAATGCTTCACTTGGGAGTGGGTTTGGTCTGATGTGTGAACGGGGAGACTACAGGAATCCTGGCAGGGGCAGCTGCCTGGGCAGAGGTGTGGAGACAGGGGCTGCAATAAGCCAGGTCTGAAAGGCCTTGGAAGCCACGCTGGACATTTGGGCCCTTACCTCACAGGCCATGGGGAAGAACTGACATTCCAGGAACTGGTTCAAATAGCAGACTCAGAGTCACATAAGGTGAACGTCCTTGATTCTTCTTTTCCCTTCTCTGCTTCCTCCTCCATCCTTTCAGGTATCTTTTAACATCACTATTTTTATTAACAGATAGATGAGCCCAGGTATCCAGTAAGCCCCAGAGGAGACTTGGTGTAAGCAGAACTGATGGAATAAACATCTAGACATTATTTGGAGTTTTCAGTCACCACTGGTGCTCCGTGTACTTTATGTTTGGATTATTCAGTGTTTTTCCCATCCTTTAATGTTAGGTCTCTTCAGCCAAATGATAAGGTTGAACAGGATGGAAATTACAGGGTGTGGATCACAGTGGGTGTTTAGTAGAAGCCATCACTTCCATTTGTGCTGCAAAGGCTTCCAGAGGTGGCCCTTTTTTTCTTTTGTTTTATGTTTTTGTTTCTTCATTTTATTTATTGTGCTTTTTCTTTGCTTGGTTGCTTGTTTCATTTTATTTCCTGTTCTTCCATTCACTGAATTAATAGGATATTCTTTTTTTTTTTCAAGGATTGCTTTGTTAAAAAAGTAATAGCCTATGTTTAAAAATCAGATTTCCCATAAAACTCAGAATTTCCAGCTTTGTTTGAAAGTTGACATACATAGCACTGGGCTATATTCCCACATGGCAGCAATCCGGGAGAACAGCCTTCTTCAGACAGATATTCTCTCACCAGTTTACCGCAGGCCCTACTATACTCTGTTGTCTCCCCTGCCCTGAGGAGGTATCAGTTACCCTTTCATTTGAGCTGTGGCTTTCCTGTACCTGCTGTTTACTCATTTATGTGACTTCGCCTGCCCCAGGAGTTATTCAAATTTACCATTTTTTTAACTGGAAAATGTAATGGCCTTGCATTTGTCGTCGTTACTGATATATTTTAATTCATGTCTGCCAGAGTCTTTTGTGCTTTCTATTTGTCCCCCAAGTTCTATGTTTCTTTTCTCTTTTCCAGTCTTCTTTTGGGTTGACTGAGTTTGTTGTCTCACTCCACTTTTTTTTTTTTCTGTACCACTTTGAAAATTATACCATCTGTTTTTTATCCTTTTAGTGGTTAACCTAGTAATTATAGCTTGTATCTTTTACTTACCAAAATCTAAAGCGATCAGTACTCTGAACAACACCTTTCCCATTTCTGCCCCCTTGTATGCTAGTTGTTTTGTATATTTTGAGTCTATATATTTCTTTTCTTTTAAAAATCCCACAAGGTATTGCTTCTTTTATTCTTCTATAGAGTCAATGCTTGTATCGATTTGCCTATATATTGACCACTTTCTGTCCTCTTAACTTCCTTATAGCTTGGGATCTTATATCTTGTATCTTCTTGTATCCGCTCAGTTCCTTCTTCTAGCTTCTTTTATATGTCTTTCATCTGTGATCAATTTCCTTGGCTTGAACTACAGTCTTTAAATTTCCTTTAATGAGGATCTGCCCATGGCAAATTCTTTCTGATTTTATGTATCTGTACACATCTCATATGAGTGTTCTTTTTTTTCCTTTTCCTCCCCACTTTTACTTTGGAAGTTATACATTACATTTCTTCTTCCCCATCCCCACTCTCATCTCCCCTAAAATTATAATCTGATGCTTAGCTTTAAAATCTTTTATTCTTCAAAATTGCTATTCTTCTACCAAACAACACAAGGACCTTAAAATACTTTAAGGTAACCATACTTCCATATGATTGCTATCTAATATTTTAGTTCCAAGGTGTTTATAACTTCTCTCCTCCATTAATCTTTAAAAAATTTAAATAGTATGGGTGTTTATAAATTTATTATTATTTTTATTATCTTCTTTGCTCATTGTTTATCTTACTTTGTTCTTAGTTTAATTTACTTTAAATTGAAATGTATTATTATTATTTAATATTTTCTTTCAGGGAGCCTCTGTGAATTGGATATTCTTTTCTTTGTATAGATATGTCTTTATTTCACCCCCATTTTTGAGCAGGAATTTAGTTATAGAATATTAGTTTGGTATTTATTTTCTTTTGCCACTTTGAGTATGTTATTCCAGTATCTTCTTGCTTCTGTGTCACTGATGAAAACTCCTGTGCTAATCTAATTGCCATTATTAGGTTGGTAACCTCTTTTTCTATCTGGCTGCTTTCATGACTTTCTCTTTGGTTCTGAGGTGTGTGTGTGTGTATGCGTGTGTGTGTTTCTTTTGAATCCTACCTGGGACTTGTGATGGTTCCAATGAACATCACATGTATTACTTTTTCTATTAAATTCCCAGCCATTATCTTTTTAATATTGCCTATCCTACTTCTTCTTCCTGGAACTCCAATTAAAAGGATATTTTATTTTCTCAAATAAAATGCTCTCCATGTCTTATACTCCCCATGTCTTATTACTCTCTTTCACATTTTTCTATTTCTTTTTTCTCTCTCTCTACTACATTATCAGTACTTTCCTCAGACCCATCTTCCATGATACTGGTTCTCTTTTTAGCTGTAACTAACATTCAACCTAGCACTGTATTTTTCATTTTAAAAATTCTATTTAGGGGCTTCCCTGGTGGCGCAGTGGCTGAGAGTCCGCCTACCGATGCAGGGGATGCAGGTTCATGCCCGGTCCGGGAAGATCCCACATGCTGCGGAGCGGCTGGGCCCGTGAGCCATGGCCGCTGAGCCTGCGCGTCTGGAGCCTGGGCTCCGCAACGGGAGAGGCCACAACAGCGAGAGGCCCGTGTACCGCAAAAAAAAAAAAAAAAAAAAAAAAAAAAAATTCTATTTAGTTCTTTTTTTTCCCCAAAGCTGTCCTTTCTTTTTTCATAGAGGCTGGTTCCTTCAGTATAGTTTTTATTCCTTCTTTTACTTTAAAAATACCTTTAAACGTATTTAGTTTATAGTTCCATCAGATTATTCTATTACCATCAGTTCTTGAGGTGCTAATCATTCTGCTTGTTATGTATGTGGCCTCTCCCTCTGACTGGTTTGTTTCTTTGTCTGGTTTGTTCATCAGGACTTGTTTATTCTGAAGGAATCTTACGAGTCCTGAGTTATGAAGACATTTCTACAGGGCAATTTGAGTTTGCTCCTGCAAAGGTTTCTCTGGTCCTGGGAACATTTTTATCGTAATTTATCAGCTCAGGATTCTTGCACGATTTAAACAGTGTATATCTGGGTAGCACACTTGTACATGGCACACGCTTGATGTTTTGTTTTTTCATGAGATACGTTTTTTTCACCCTGAGACTAGGGCAGAATACACACTTACTGGCCTCTTTCCTGAGTTACTAGGGAGTGGTGGTAGTTTTTCTGCTCCTACTTTCATGTAGAGGCAGGTTTTCAAGAATTCTGACTGTATGCAGTTATGTCGGTTCCAGTCCCTTACCTTGCTTGGGCCCAGGCCACATTACCTGTCCTCACCTGAGCATTAAAATTCCAGCCCCAGGCCCCTATGCAGCTGTATCCAGATTCAGCCCCCCTATGGGTGAGTGCAGCATTTGCTCTCATGCCTCCTGCTTTGGCTTCGGATTCTCTCTTCATTTATGGCCTGTGTTTTTAAAAAGTTATATTTTATAGGTCTGTGAAGTACATTCTCAAGATGGTCACACTAGGTTATATTTTATATATGTTTGGAACTGAAAGAAGATCTAGGTGATTTTTATATGATTTTTAAACTCTATTAATTTATCACAAACAATTTTGGCTACTATTATGAGCCTGGCTTTGTTATAGGTGTTGGGGTACAACACTAAACAAAACAAGTCTTTGTGTGGTTTACATTCTCAAGGGGAAGACAAAACAAACAATAAATAAGAAGATACAGTAAAATCAGAGGGAGGTGAAGAAAATAAAAGCAGGATAATGAGAGAGAAAGAGAGACTGGGTTGGGTGGAGTGTGCTATATTTAGGACAGCAAAGGAAGCCTCTCTGAGGAGGTGACATTTGAGCAGAGGCTTACATGAAGTGGTAAAGAGTCATGCTGATATCTGGGGTGTCAGTCTGGGTCCTCCAAGAAGTAGACACTAACGCAGGATTAGCCGTGCAAGAGATTTATTAAAGCAACCCCTGTGAACAAGACCAGTGTCCAGTACAAAGTGCAAATGTGAGTCTTCTTTTTCAAAAACTAACTGATTAAGGATTTCAAGTCAGGTACAGCAAAGCATTCAGTCAAGTTCAGGGCCTTTCTGAGCGCTCTGTTCAGACTAGGAGGGAAAATGGGGAGAGCCCTGGCAAGAATCTGGGAGCGCTGTCAGATTATGATGCAAGTCTGAGACCAGGTGTCAGATTATGATGCAAGTCTGAGACCAGGGAGGACAGAAGGTTGAGGGGAAGCCTCCTAGAGTTCTATGCTGTTCTGAGAGAGTTTGGCAAGGCTGGGGGAGAGCGCTTGAGCCAAAGTTCCCTATCAGGTGAATTTTTCATCTCCCAGGAATAGGCTTGCCTTGGCAATCTTGCCCTGCCCAGTCACTGACCAGGAGTAGCTTGTGGACAGTATGACTTTATCACAAATGCAGAGATGGATTTCAGAGCATGGTGGCCATGACTCCTGGTCAGTTATGCTCCTTGTAATTTGGATGGCTGTGAAGCACGTCCTCATGGCAACCACAATGAGTAAAGAGCTTTCCAGGAAAAGGGAACAGCGATTGCAAAGGCTCTTTGTTATGGGTTGAATTGTATGCCCCCAAAACTCATATGTAGAAGTTCTAAGCCCCCAGCACCTCAGAATGTGTCCTACTTTGGAAATAAAGTCATTGCTGATACAGTTGGTTAAGATGAGGTCATACTGGACTAGGGTGGGCCCCTACTTCATTAAGACTGGTGTCCTCATAAAAAGAGGAAATTTGGAGACAGACACGCCCATGACAAGAACACCATGTGAAGGTGAAGGCAGAGATCGGAGTGATGGTGTCTGCAAGCCATGGACCACCAAAGATTGCCAGCAAACCATAGAAGAAAGGAGAGAGGCATAGATGAGACCCTTCCCTAGTGCCTTCAAAAGGAGCATGGCCCTGCCAACGTCTGGATTTCAGACTTCTAGCCTCCAAACCCATGAGACAATAAATTTCTGTTATTTAAGCCATCCAGCTTGTGGTACTCTGTTATGGCAGCCCTAGCCAACTAATACAGCCCTGAAATGAACTTGGTGTGTTGTAGGAACATCAAGGATGCCAGTGGGGACCCAGCAGATAAGTGAGAGGGAGACTTGTAGAGGAAGGAGAAATATCCAGGGCCCAGATCTGTAGATCATGACTTTGTGAACCAACATAGCAACTCTGGTTTTTATTTTGACTGTGATAGGGAACTTTACAGGCTTCAGAGAGGGGAGTGGCCTAATGTCATTCATCTTTTTTAAGTATCACTCTGGCTATTATCTGGAAATAGATTGCAGAAGAGCAAGGGCTACGAGTCAGGTCCATTGCAGCTGCCTGAGAAAGAGAGGATGGTGGCTTGGATGGGAGAAGTCACTGTGGAGGTGGTGAGAAGTGTGGGAGGGGTGGAAATTTGAAGGTAAACTGTGTAATTTACTGATGGATTAGATAAGCAGTTAGAGGGAAAGAGAAGAGTCAAGAATGATCTCGCCTTTCTTTTTTGCTTTTGTTTGTTTGCCTATAGCGACTAGATAACTACAGTTGTTATTTTCTGAGATGGGAACACTGCATGAGGAGCTTGTCTGGAGATTCCAGGAATCAAAATCTAGATCTCTGCTATGTTTTAAAAGTTCCATGTTGTTTTGCAACTTGCTTTTTCCTTTTCGTGGACTTCTTTCCATTTCAATACAGATATATTGCCTCATTACATTTTGAGGGCTGCCCAGTATTTCTTGTATGGATGTTTCATTCTTGACTGAACTAGCTCCCTCAGGATGGACTTTTGGGTTGTTTCCCTTTTTTGTGTGTGATTGTAAACGGTGATGCTTAAAAGTCATATTATTTATCTCTTGCCGCGTAACAAGACACCCCATAACTTGGTGGCTTAAAAACAACTACGTATATTATCTCCCAGTATATCTGGGTCAGGAGTCAGAGCACAGCCTAGCTGAGCTCTCCAGTTCAAGATGTCTCTCAAGGCTGTAAGCAAGGTGTAGGCTGGGGCTAGTCATCTCAAGGATACACTGGGGAACGATCTGCTTCTCCGCTGACTCAGTGGTTGTGGGGAGGATTCAGTTCCTGATGGAATGTTGGCCTGAGGGCCTTCACTCCTCACTGGCTATTGACTGGAAGCCACCCTCAGTTCCTTGCCTTGTGGTCCTCTCCAAAAGAGAGCTCACAGCATGGCAGCTGGCTTCGTCAAGGTAGGCAGGCAGAAGAGAGTGGAAGAATTTGCAAGCAAGACGGAAGTCACAGTCTTTTATAACCTAATCTCAGCAGCATTCCCCATCCCTTTTGCTGTATTCTATTCACTAGAAGTAAGTCAGTAGGTCCCTTACTCAGGCAAAGAGGATTATTCAAGTGCTGTCGATACCATGAGGCTTACTTAGATCGTTGGGGGCCACCTTAGAAGTCTGCCTACCGCAACAGCCCCCATATTTGTCTTTTGAAAGATTGTTAAAGGTGGGTTTGCTGAATGAAGAAGTATGCATATTTTAAAATTCCAAGTATAGGGAGTTCCCTGGTGACCTAGTGGTTAGGATTCCAGGCTTCCACTGCCGTGGCCAGGGTCGATCCCTGGTCGGGTAATGAGATTCCTGCAAGCCGCATGGCGTGGCCAAAAATAATAATAAAAATAAAATAAAATAAAATTCCAAAACACTATAAGACTTCTTTTCAAAAGTGTTACTCCAAAGTTCATTTTGATGGGACTATTTGCTATTGCCTGAGAGGGACAGGTTGTAAATCCTCAAAGAGCCTTTGCCAGATTTTGTCAGGAGTCTCTCTTCCCTTCCTGTCTTCCTTTTTCTCACCCCTCCAAAATTTCCCACAACAGGAAATAGCTGTGTGTCTTGTCACATAAATGATAGGAAGGTTCTAACCAGCAGATACATGCCATTCTCATCATCATGGCAACTAGTCTAGGGTATGCTGCCCTGGGTATGCTGCCATTGAGAAACGTCATTGCCTTCACTTGTTTGCTGGCTTGAGTGAGCCAGCCTTGGTGAGAGAGATGAAAGAGTGATAGACCAGGGGAGGGTAGATGGGGCCAATGAGGACTACGGAAACTCCACTTGAATCATTTCTTCTAAATCCTCTGTCCTCAGGAGTTTCTGGTAGGCCATGGAATGATGATGTGTACATTTATTTCTTCATTAGTCCGAAAGCACCTTTACTTAAAAGGACCCTCGGGCTTCCCTGGTGGCGCAGTGGTTGAGAGTCCACCTGCCGATGCAGGGGACGCGGGTTCGTTCCCTGGTCCGGGAGGATCCCACATGCCGCGGAGTGGCTGGGCCCGTGAGCCATGGCCGCTGAGCCTGCGCGTCCGGAGCCTGTGCTCCGCAACGGGAGAGGCCACAACAGTGAGAGGCCCGCGTACCGCAAAAAAAAAAAAAAAAAAAGGACCCTCATGTTTACTTGGATAGGTTGGAGGGAAAGCCGATATCAGGAGAATTGCTTTATCTCCTTCCCACACAATTTTAGCTGGCTTTATAAAATTAAGTACATTCTAAATTGAGACTATTATAAAGACCAAACAAAGGTGTGCCAAGTGTGGATGGCTGCCATCAGGGCGGGTGCCCCCGCGGAAAGCTTAGGCTCTCTTGACAGCTTCCCAAATGCAGGCGCAGGTGCCTTCCTCCTGTGAGCAGGGTGGGCTTGGGTGCGGAGCTGGGGGGAGTACCAGACCTCTGATGATGTTAGGGAACATCTTGATGGGGCCGTCATGGACCTTCCCTGTTTGTGGCTAGCCCCTTGGCTGGAGAAGGGACTGGAATTCCCCATGCTCCGGCCTGATTTTCCACTTTCAGGTCCCCACAAGCCACGAGGCCCTCTTTGGATGTAGAACAGTTTAGGGGCCTAGCTCTCAGGGCAGCAACTCCACCTCTGCTTGTGCTGCCCGCTTGGAAAGCTTCTCATACTGGACAAATTGAGAGCCAAGGCCCTGCCTCCTTCCTGTCTGGGCCCTCCTGCGAGCCCGGTGCTGCATGAGCAAAGCTTAACAAACTTGGAGTGATTCCTCGTGCTGGGGCAACACTGCCCTGCCCCTCTGCCCTCCCCTCAGGCGCCTGCGCAGGCTGTGATCACATTTCACAAGATCACTCCGCTAGATGAGAAAAACGTGTGGCTGACTCGGTACAGCGAGCCCAGTCCTGTGGATTGCACTCCCTGCAGAAATGAGAACCCGAGTGGAGCGGCCTTTCAAACTGCAGTAAATCAGGGCTCCTTGGCCATCCTTGCCCTGCTCTGTCAGGTTTTGTCTTTTTCTAGAAACCCTGCCGGGTTCAGGCAAATTAGGGGAGAGGAAATTCGGTCCGGCTCATTGCATAATCACTCTCAATTTCTAGGGTCTGGGACCAGCCATCTTGTGATTTAAAATCTAAATACTTGCAAACGGTTTCTATCTTGATCAGTTATGTAAAAATCTGCGTTTAAGATGTGCTGAAGTGGCTATCAGATGTGTTTCCTTTTTTAATGTGACAGTCTTCTTTTTGTGGAACTCTGTTTTTCAGTCTTTGACTATATATATTTATATATATATATATTTAACATCTTTATTAGAGTATAATTGCTTTACAATGGTGTGTTACTTTCTGCTTTACAACAAAGTGAATCAGTTATACATATATACATATATCCCCATATCTCTTCCCTCTTGTGTCTCCCTCCCACCCTCCCTATCCCACCCCTCTAGGTGGTCACAAAGCACCGAGCTGATCTCCCTGTGCTATGCAGCTGCTTCCCACTAGCTATCTGTTTTACATTTGGTAGTGTGTATATGTCCATGCCACTCTCTCACTTCATCCTAGCTTAACCTTCCACCTCCTCGTGTCCTCAAGTCCATTCTCTACATCTGTGTCTTTATTCCTGTCCTGCCCCTAGGTTCATCAGAACCTTTTTTTTTTTTAGATTCCAGATATATGTGTTAGCATATGGTATTTATTTTTCTGTTTCTGACTTACTTCACTCTGTATGACAGACTCTATGTCCATCCGCCTCACTACAAATAACTCAATTTCGTTTCTTTTTATGGCTGAGTAATATTCCATTGTATACATGTGCCACATCTTCTTTATCCATTCATCTGTGGATGGGCACTTAGGTTGCTTCCGTGTCCTGGCTATTGTAAATAGAGCTACAATGAAGATTGTGGTACATGACTCTTTTTGAATTATGGTTTTCTCAGGGTATATGCCCAGTAGTGGGATTGCTGGGTCATATGGTAGTTCTATTTTTAGTTTTTTGAGGAACCTCCATACTGTTCTCCGTAGTGACTGTATCAATTTACATTCCTACCAACAGTGCAAGAGGGTTCCCTTTTCTCCACACCCTCTCCAGCATGTATTGTTTCTAAATTTTTTGATGATGGCCGTTCTGACCAGTGTGAGATGATATCTCATTGTAGTTTTGATTTGCATTTCTCTAATGATTAATGATGTTGAGCATTCTTTCATGTGTTTGTTGGCAATCTGTATGTCTTCTTTGGAGAAATGTCTATTTAGGTCTTCTGCCCATTTTTGGATTGGGTTTTTTGTTTTTTTGGTATTGAGCTCCATGAGCTGCTTGTAAATTTTGGAGGTTAATCCTTTGTCAGTTGCTTTATTTGCAAATATTTTCTCCCATTCTGAGGGTTGTCTTTTCGTCTTGTTTTTGGTTTCCTTTGCTGTGCAAAAGCTTTGAAGTTTCATTAGGTCCCATTTGTCTTTTTTGTTTTTTTTTTTATTTCCATTTCTCTAGGAGGTGGGTCAAAAAGGATCTTGCTGTGATTTATGTCATAGGGTGTTCTGCCTATGTTTTCCTCTAAGAGTTTTATCGTGTCTGGCTTTATTTAGGTCTTTAATCCATTTTGAGTTTATTTTTGTGTAAGGTGTTAGGGAGTGTTCTAATTTCATTGTTTTACATGTAGCTGTCCAGTTTTCCCAGCACCACTTATTGAAGAGGATTCAAGACTTACTATATATTTTTTAATTGGCTAAAATTGGTGGGAGAAATGTTTGTGGTTATGCTTATCAGGGTTTTTATAGATTGCTACATCACCTTCTTCCAAAAGGAATTTGAGTCATTTAGCTCTTATGTAAAATCAAAAACTGTTTAAACTCAGGGAGTTGCTTTCGACTGTTTTTTTTTTTTTTCCTTAAGTATAAAACGCAGTTTAAAGAAAATAAAATGCAGTCTAAGGCAATAGTATCAAACACCTGTTTTGGTCTCTTGCAGGGCGGTAGGCGGGTGCTGTTTTTCTAGGAGTGGTGGCTGTGTTTCTGTTTTTCCTCTTCTTTCTTTGAACAAATAGAGGAAATCTCTAATGGAGGGTTTCTCAACGAGACATACTGGTGAATGTAGAATCTTAAATGAAAAAGGAGTCAGTGGATGTGGCTTCTTGGCCTCTGTGCTTGGACCAGAAATAAAGCAAGTCCTCACCGCAGGCATTTGGCTGAAGGCCTTTGTTTTCCGCCGTTGGCCTGAGCAGCACACGTCTCAGAGCAAAAGTTCCCCCACGCCTTTGGAGGTTTTTAAGGGCTTTTTTTTTTTTTTTTAAATCTGCGCTTTCATTGTTTTTAAGAAGAGTGGTGTCACCCTCACTTGTCATTAAAGAATAGTGTGGGATAAATAAATAAACCTACCCAAAAAATAAAACCGGAAGAACAAAAACCACTCCCCTAAATGAATGAAAAAATTTATACCCGTCACCCTTTTGTGGGGTAAATGTTTCCATGCAAGTTGGTTTAGAAACTTCAAGAAGATTTTTTTCTTTTGAGTTTTTTTTGGGTTGTCTTCTATTTTTATATTGTTGGCAAGTCTACACATTGTGGTTACATAAGAAAGTCAGAATTAAGATATTTGGTATTGAAACAGCACCCCTGGACTCAGGATGAGTTTTTCTGGTACTGCCCTGAGAGAGTTCGAATTCCTATCATAATAGGCATAAATGTCCAATCAACACAGGCTTTCTGGCCGCTTTTCTCCATGTGGTCCCTGGAGAAGCCTCCTGAACAGGGCTCCTGCCCTCCTGAAAGGCTCCTGTGCCTAGTGAGTGGAAGGAGGTGTCAGAGCATCAGACCCGAGGAGGAAGTTCCTGCTGTTCCTCACTTCCAGAACTGGTCGAGGTAGGTCAGCCTCTTCAACAGCCACTGCCATTACTGAGAGCCTACGGTGCGCTAGACCCACTGCCGACATCTTTTCACCTCCTGTCTTATTCCATTACCACCGCGATCCTTCGAGGTGTAATCTAGTAAGAGTGTGTTTATAAGAGAAGGAAGGTGGAAAGCCTATGGAGTTTGCTGTCCAGAAGTGGGGACACATGTCTATATGCATAAGGTCAAGAAAGCGTTATGTTAATGATAGGAATGAAAAGCTAGTGCTTATTACAAACTTACCTTGTGCCTCGTGCTGGGTCAAATGCTTTCTTTGGATAATGTCGCTTAGCTCTCATATGGAACTAAAGTTTAGCAATGTTATATAATAAGTTCAAGAGCCCTGGGAGTCAAACCCAGCAGTCTGATCTCAGACTCACTGACTTCACCACCGTTCTGCACCATACGGGGGCCCACAGACGCAGAACACAGGAGGTGGTGAATCTAACCAGGCTCGCCATCAGTGGTGTAGCTGGTGGACCAATCAGGGGGAGGGCCGCACTCTCCATGCTCAGTGTGATTTCAGCTAGCCCTCCTTTCCCCTAAGGACTTTTTCTGTCGTTCTTATTGCTGGACCTTCAGTGCTTCAGGTGAACACATTTCTGTCCTACCCATTCTCCTCAATAAATGGCTGTTGACCCATGTGGACTCCATGGTAAGCCAGGCCTAGTGTGTGAAACTCTCCAGTTCAGGGAGTTCTCAAACACTGAAGTGCATCAGTCAGTATATGCAAAGTGAGGGGTGGGACCCCAGGGTCTGCATTTTAAACAAGCACCCAGGGTTATTTTGGTCTTCCTGTTTTTTTTTTCCGAGGGTGCCCAGGAGGCCCAGGGAGAACTGAATAGTCAGTGGACAGACGGTTCTGGGCAAGTAGGGGTCGTATTTTCTTCTTCAGCAGTCACCCACCTCTACCAGAGTCCCCAGGGCTCAAGAGGGGAAAAATGAAAGAGAAAAAGAACAAATGGGAGGCAGTGCAGGGGAACAGTGGAGAATACAGAAAAGCCAGTCAAATCCATAAACATTTGTTGAGAATCAAGTGTTCAAAATGAGTGCAATCGAGGGGGAGGGGCAATACAGAGGGAGGGGAGTAAGAGGTACAAATTATTAGGTATAAAATAAGCTATAAGGATATATTGTACCACATGGGGAATATAGCCAATATTTTATAATAACTATAAATGGAGTATAACCCTTAAAAATTGTGAATCACTATTTTATACATCTGTAACTTATGTAATATTGTACAGCAACTTTACTTCAATAAAAAATAAATACATAAATAAAGGGGAAAAAATTCCCACAGCAAAAGAAAAAGGATGAGCAGAAACAAAAGTCAGATCTGGGAAGGGTCAGGAGAGGAGGCAAAGGGGTGGGCTGAGCCTTCCCCGGCGTGGCAGCTTGGGTTTGAAACTTGTCCTGATGAACCTGCAGGGGCTGCCAGATGGATGGGTGGGCCCTCATGGTAGATGGGCAGGGAGGTGGGGGTGAGGTGTGAGAATAAAGAATGGTCCAGACTGTTTGGCACAGAGGAACAGTTACACATTCAAAACTTTGGGAGCAAAGGAGTAACAACAGTCAGTTCTAACAGCATAGTCAGGAGAGGCTGCTTGGAGGGGTGACAGATGTCCGGGCCTTGCAGGCTGAAGGCTGACTGCAGGTGGGCAAGCCTAGGAGAGGCCTGGGGCAGAAATTTAGTCCCTGACAAGTGCGGTGGGCATTAGGGGTCAGGTGAGTCATCTGATTCATAGAGCCACACCTGAAGGTCCTTCAGCGCCTGTTGAGGGTGGGTAGACTAAGAGTGAGGGCCCTTTTCCCTGCTTCAGCTGAAGAAGAGAGAGTTTTTCTCTATTTTTATATAATTGTGTCCTGCATAAGACTTCATGTGGGGAAAAACGTCTATGTTGCTAAAGAAAACAAAGACTTAATAACTACCAGGGGAATTAAAAAAACTGTATGTATAATATATAGATACACATGTATATATTATATATACACACATGTATATATACTTTCTATACATAAAAGCATATACACGTGTGTGGGTGTATATGTATATATAATATGTGTGTGTGTGTGTATATATATATATATATATATGGTTTGTGTTGAAGTGTTGAAAGAGATAGTTATTGTGAACTTGGGGGCAGTTTGGAAGGGCAGCTAGGTGTCAGGTCTGCATAAACATTTAAGAGATTCCTGCCTTAGTGGAAAGAACCCTGGCACCTTTCTGGGCATTAGGTGTGTTTGTTTCTGTTTTTGTGTTTAATACATTAAGAGGTTGAATTGAGTTAAGTGGTTTTCGAGACTTCTTCCCGCTATGAAACCTCCCAGCAGTGATCTCGCTCGCAGGCCTCCCCAGCATATGCGTGGGGTGGGTGGCAGGGTCATGGCTTGAGGAGCGTGAGTTTAAGGTATTGTGCAGGATGATCTAAGGAGACAGTTTAGGGGCCAGGATGCCTGCTTCCACGTCCCACTGGGAAGGGCAGCAAAGGGTGGATGCAGCAGAGGCAGAAGCTTGGGGATGGTCACCAAAGTCACAGAAGTAGAGTTGGCACTAAAGGAGGTGATGTGATACGTTTTCTTCTTATATTTAAAAAAAAAAATTCCCCAAGCTGCTTGCTCTCCTCTCTTCCCCATTATTTTTCCTTTGAGGTATATTTTTTAAACTTAGTTTTTAAACAAAGCACACAGGTAAAGGACTTTGCAGCACCATGCAAAGATGGTTACAGAGATCTACAATGAGTTTTGAAACATTCTTTTAAGGCTGGGCATCCTTCCAAAGGAGCTGACTTTTCAGTAGATGCTGGAAAATGAAAACGTGGGCACAGTTTAGATTGGCCTGGGGAACTGCACATCTGGTAGCTGCTATTGATCTTCGAATGAAGTATCTGTTTTCTGAAAAGGTTTCTCTTGTTGATCATCCTCTCATCATGATTCTGGGAGCGTGGCCCTCTCACCTGGAGAAGGAACTGTTGTATCTGTGCACCATTCGATTAGCAATAATTTAGACACACAGTTCAACCACACAACTTACTGAGTTTCTGTTTGTGCCCCGTCCTGCGCTAGGTCCTCGTGCTGTGATGAAGTCTAGGGTGGGATCCCAGCCCTCCCAGACCGATGGAGGGGCCAGATGTGTGAGCACAGGGATGCAGTGTAGTGTGAGGTTACCGTGTGAGTGTGAGAGAGAGGTGGGTACAAGATGTAGAAGTCACAGGACAGAGATGGTGAGCCGTCCCTTTCTTCCTTCCTCTCTACCTCTTTCCCTTTACTATACCAGAGGTTGAAGTTAATCCAGAGAGAAGCTTGAGGCCATGAGGCTGGACAAGGGAGAAGCCTTATCTGGGTGGAGGTGTTTAGATTCCCCGTGGAGAAGGCTGGCCGTATACTGTTCCTGGATGGTAGCCACCTTCGACCTGGGGCTGTCACGCCCGGTACTCACTGACTGTTGTGGAATGTTTAGAAACACCTCGCAGATGAGAGGTTCCTCTGTTAGCATTCTCACTGTCCACAGCTGTGGCTGCACAGTATGTGGGAGAGATGAGCCCTGTGATGGGTGGTCTCTCTTGTCTGAGTCAACCCTTGAGGAGACTGTGGATGCCTGGTGTGCAGACACAGACCTTCTGCAGATAAATAAGGTATGTCTTAAACAGGGCCGTCCTCGAATTGATGTCGTAGTGCAGCTCTACTAAAAAAAGCTACGTTTGCATAGGCAAGCCTGTGGGCACAACATGACATTGGGATCTCCATAAGGGCCCTCGAAACAAATACCAGTCTTCTCTAAATGGCTTCTGTAGAAATTGATTGAAGTAACAACAGATCAGCCTTACTGCTTATAGGACGTAGCTGTAGGTCTGTTAGTGAACTTTGTTTGCTCACATCAAAACCCTAGATTTACCCCCCTTTTCCCATGCAGCACTGGAGACAAGGGGCTTTGGGGAAGCAGTAAATAGCACACTCCCTGAGGGCAGGCATCTCTCAGGAGGGAAGGCTGAGCCAGCTGAGCATGTGGCCGGTTGATTCTTCTCAAATTCACCAGTTACATGAGTTAGTACCTCCACTTCCCCTGGGGTAACGTTAGTACAAGGACAGAGAAAGGCCAGTTGTATCCTTAGGGGAACTTCTTCCTGATAAAAACCAAGAATGGGGAAATGGATCTCTCCTTCAAACTTTCCAAGATTTTGTACAGTTTTGAGGGTCACGTCTTATGGAGAAGATGTCAAAGAACAGCCCAGGTTATACTTGGGACCCCTATTGATCATGAAGCCACTTGAAATCCAATACTATGAGAAATCTGGGTTAATAAATGTAACATTTGAAATTTGTCTATCTTTACTCACACTGTCTCACTTATCCCCCAAACACACTGTGATATTGCGTTAGTACCCTCATTTAACCAAAGAAGAAATTGAAGCTCAAAGAGGGAGGGTTTAGCCCAGGAGAGTAACTCGTTAAGGGGCAGAGTCTGGACTCAAGCCCACCTCTTTCTGACTCTAAAGGTAGGGCTCTGTGCAGTCCTCCAGGTGGCCACATCGTTTACAATTACTTGTTTGATTCCGTTTTATTTCAAGCCTCTTTTTTAGCTGTGGATGTGTTCAAGAACGTAGAGAGGATAGCATCATTAATTATTTGTCTCAGTTTTATCGCAGCATTATCCTCCTGTCCATCTGTTTCCCCTCTCGAGTTGAAAAGCTCCCAGGTAGATGTTTGTCTTTTCCCTCTCGAGAGTTTCAGGGGATGCAGCCTAAATCCTCCAGCTGGATCACTGTTTGATAACAAGAGTAACGTTCTAATCAGTTGAGAAAGTTATTCTGTTACCAACACAGAGATGATAGCTGGGTTAAAACCGAACGTATTGTATTAAATGTAAAGCATTTAAAAATTTTAAAGGAGAAACTTTTATATTCCATTCAAAACAAGTGTTTGAGAGATTATTGGGAGGGCATGCAGCATGTAATTTGCCCTGGTATATCAAAATTCATGAAATAATATTGCACTAAATTTTATTACATGCAGAAATACAAGAACTTCTTCACAATATTAAGCTAAGTGTGTTATAAGTATTAGGGAATCTTTTTTTAATGTTTTATTTGTTTTATTTTTGGCTGCGTCGGGTCTCCTTAGCTGTGCACGGCTTGCTTCTAGTTGCAGCGAGCAGGGGCTGCCCTTCGTTGCGGTGCACAGGCTTCTCATTGCAGTAGCTTTTCTTGTTGCAGAGCACGGGGTCTAGGTGCGCGGGCTTCAGTAGTTGTGGCTTGGGGGCTCTAGAGCGCAGGCTCAGTAGTTGTGGTGCACAACTTTATTTTTTTTAATTTATTTTATTTATTGACTTTTGGCTGCGTTGGGTCTTCGTTGCTGTGCGCCGGCTTTCTTTAGTTGCCACGAGCGGGGGCTACTCTTTGTTGCGGCTCGCGGGCTTCTCATTGCGGTGGCTTCTCTTGTTGCGGAGAACGGGTTCTAGGCGTGCGGGCTTCAGTAGGTGCAGCGTGTGGGCTCAGTAGTTGTGGCTTGAGGGCTCTAGAGCGCAGGATCCGTAGTTGTGGTGCACAGGCTTAGTTGCTCTGTGGCATGTGGGATCTTCCCAGACCAGGGCTCGAACCCATGTCCGCTGTATTGGCAGGCGGATTCTTAACCACTGCGCCACCAGGGAAGCCCTTACCTTTATTTTTAAAGAAAACAAAACTGAGGTTCATAAAGGGTGTCTTGTCCAAAGATGTAGCCAGTCAGAGTCATTGCCAGGACCTGACTCCAGACCACAAAAGTTCAAGAAATATGTATCATTGGGGTTGGCACATGACCGTTTACATAGGGCTAGGTCTGTGTTTCTCCCATCCTCTTCCCTAACCCCTTAGATGTGCCGTAGAAGTTCCTCTGGTCTTTTTTGTGAGCTACCTGTCTAGAGAGGCAGTCTAAATTAGGGTTGAGAGTTTTGGAGTCAGCTTGGCCACTTACTGTTTCTATGACCTGGGACAAGTTTTACTCTCACTGTATCTCAAGTTTCCCTGAGTATAAAATGGGGACAATAATACCTAACTCATAATTTTCTATTTAAATAAATTGCACAATAAATAAATGTTAGTTATTGTTACTCTTACGTAATTAGGTTGAGTAGAATTTTAACCATTCTAACATTCTCATTGGCTGTTTGCTATCTCTAGAATCTGACTCTGTTAAAACTTGAGTCATAATATGATTCAAAGGATGATGACGATGATAGCAGCAACCACGTTACTCAGTGCCTGCTGTGTTCCAAACATTTAACTAATGTGCCCTCTGGAATTCCCACAGCAACCCTGCAGATGCTATGTTCTTAGCTACTGGGCTATATTGCCTCCAAATTTTGCCTGCAGTTGGTGTTAGTTTTACCCATCCCACCAAGCTTAAAATAGTATTCTTTTGAAAATTAGAAATGGATTTTCCAATTTCCAGTCTTCTAGCGCATTTTGTGTTCTCTAACCCCCTTCAAAGATCTCTTGCAGTGGTTCCAGATGGCATACATAAATTTCCATAGTGCCAGGGATAAAAATTTTCCAGACCCTGAGACTCAAATTCACTTAGAGTGCCTAAAAGTAAATAAGTCTGTTGATAGTTACAGGAACCAACTTCCTTGAATTTGAATGTTTTTCCTTTAAAGCAAGACTTTTCCAAGAAAGAATTGGCATATCCTGTCTCAAAGAGAAAGAAGGAAATGATAATTGACAATGACCTTTATCCCAGTATCCGATGGAGGTTCTGAGTGACATCACACCAGCTGGTATACACCTTTGCTTTACAAAGTAAAAATACATGTTTTATCTGCCTTATTTTTTTACTTCAGCAATTAAATTAACTCTATCTGTAGTTACCGCCTCATCCTCCATTTCTCTACTGCCACCTGCCTAAGTATTATGGTCTCAAATCATAAGATTTTTTTTCTAACCACAAAAGTATTCTCTAGCTAGCCGAAAGATTTGGAAATAATAGAGAGCAAGTGGTTACTAACTTGGAGAAGTTTTTTTCTTTAAAAATTATTAAAATAATTAGGATGCCTTTCATGAATATTAAATGGGTCAACTGAGCATTTATCTTGCAATAATTTTGCTTTCACTATTTATTTTTAAAACTGTGGTAAAATTGAATCAACCCTATGCAAGGTAGAACCAGAGATTTGCCATCTCCCTCATTACTGGGAATCTAAGCCAGTCTCTGCTGGGCTCAGGAAGGACTTTATTTAAGAGACCTTTATTCTCTTTAAGAAAATATATTTTTAAAAGTCTGTCTTTTCTTCAGCACAGTGTGAGTATATGGTAAATTTAACCACACCAAGTAAACCCCACCCTTTTCTTCTCTTTCTTTCTTTTTTTTTTTAAAAAACTGTGAACTAAGCAAATAGGTCTTTCTTTTTTCTTTTTTAGAAATTTATTTATTTATTTTTGGCTGCGTTGGGTCTTAATTGCTGTGCACAGTCTTTCTCTAGCTGCAGCAAGCGGAGACTACTCTTTGTTGCAGTGCGCGGGCTTCTCATTGTGGTGGCTTCTCCTGTTGCAGCGCACGGGATCTGGGTACGCAGGCTTAAGTAGTTGTGGCGCACGGGCTTAGTTGCTCCTCAGCATGTGGGATCTTCCCGGACCAGGGCTCGAGCCCATGTCCCCTGCTTTGGCAGGTGAATTCTTAACCACTGCACCACCGGGAAATTCCCTAAATCCCACCCTTTTCTATCCTTCCACTCTTTTTACTCTTTCTTACCACCAAATGTCCTCTTCTGAATGGTGATGTTTCTGAGTCTGTGAAATGAAGAATCCTTGTGGGTCTCTGCTGTAAACACCTGTGCATTGATCAATCACTGTTGTTGCTGCCACTGCAGTATACCAGCTTGCATGCAATATTTTCATCTTTGGAATATTTACTACTATTTTTAATGCTAGACTGTCCACCCTGGTGACTAAAATATGCAAATGAAACAATGAGAATGCAACTTGAATGGATATTGAAGAGCTAGAAATTGATAGGGAGTGATGGTTATGCAACAGACTTCTGTAAGGCTGCACCTGTTTGTACTGATTTCATCTGTGTTCAGAAATAACCTGGGCATTTTAAAGCTCTGAAATCATACATGCCTTTGAAGTTTAAAATGAGGCAGCGCTATCTCTCCCAACTAGTCTAAAATGCAACAGTACGGCAGCTCAAAGTTGAGGAAGTAGATTAGTTGGACCAAAAAAAGGAAAAAGGCAAGACGGCTTCTCAGGCAGGAATCTCTCCAATTTTTGGATTGTTTTGTGAGCAAAGACAGTACCTAATGACTAGGAAGGAGTAAAACACTACATAAAGGTTGATAGAGTCACTTTTTAGGCACAGTCCTTTTATTGGAGCCTGAGAAGGTTAGATGATATTGAATTTATTTTCACACACACACATACACACACACTCCTCTAAAATAAAAACCTAATCTACTTTTATTCAATATTTGGAGTGTGAGAGGAGGGTTCCATGGACTATTCTAGCCATAAAGAGAAAAAAATAGTGGGAAGATAATAAATCAGGTGAGTTATTCTTTAATTCTGAAGAGCTGGAATTTTAGGTAACACATGGGAAAGAACAGCCCATTTGAGAGAGAAGTTGGACAGATGTCTTGACTTTTCAGGACAGCCCAGCAGTTGGTAATATCTGACCTCAGTGCGTAGGCAGTGAACTTACAGTTTGAGGTGGAGTCCCCAAATAATGAAAGGTAGGAGGTCCAATGTGGTTTCACTTTTGTCCTTTCACTTTGATGCAAAGGGTTCTTCATTCACTGTCATTTATTCATTCATTCAGCAAACATTCAGTGAAGTCGGCTCTGTTCCAGGCACCATCCTAGCTCCTGGGACCCCAGCAATGAAGATGGCATGGACTGCCTCATGTGGGGTCCTTCTGGGGCCCCCATTTTCCTCATGGCCTTCCTGTAGTGAATTGCCCTGCCAGGAGGAGTGCTTCATCCCACAGAGGAGACATTAAACCTCCTTTCCCCCACTAATATCTCTCTGGGCCCTCTACTTTCTGTCCTGCCTGCCCTTCTGTACCTCCAACGTCTCTAGAGGTGGTCACAGCTGAAGAGGACGCACCTCTCAGGAGTGGATGGGAGAGCTGTTTCATTTCTTCCTTATCCTTGGTGAGGAGTCTTTGATTTTTCAACTAATAAGTCAGAAGACATCAGTAGGAAAAGAAAAATAAGAACTTTTCTTGCCAGTGTTGCTTAGTTACCTTGTCAACATTCCCTTGCAGCCCAGCTGAATGCTTTCTGCATATTTTTATAGTGCACATGTTTTATTGCTATAATTGATCTATTTAGCAGAAAATATGGAGAACACATGGAGCGCCTGTCAATTTTATGCTGTTTATTTGAATAAATGTATGCTGTTTACTTGAAATCTAAGAGAATTTTTCTCTTCACTGTCTTTTTCATTCCTAACCTGAGTAATACCGTGAAGGAATCCCATCATGATCCATGTTGGGGCATTTAATTTTGCAGCTAAAAAAGCAAAAGCCCATGAACTGACCTCAAAACTAGACAGCAAGCTGTGGACTTTTCAAAGGCAGGGCCCAAGTTTTAATTAACTTTGTGTCCTTGATGCCTGGCCCTTTAGTGAAGGTTTATTGGTTGAATGAGCAGTTAGCTTCAAACATTTCTTAAGAACCAGCATTGTAGTGGGTGTTATTCATAACATAGAATTTGCTATAGTTTTTAGCCACAGGGCAAAGCTGGTGACTTGTTCTTTTCTTTCTGGAGACTGGACAAAGACAGAGAATAACGACAGTGCCGTTGCTAGTCCCACGTTTTCTTTAGCCAAAGCAGCTTTTGTGCCTGAGGCTGCCATGGCAGGAGCAGCAGCCACAGTTCACCTGGCATTTATGACAAGGTCTTCGCTGGGAAGCTCCTGGGTTCTGGGGCTGTGCTCTCCAAATCAATGCAGATCAAGAGACCTGGTCACTGTCACTATCTGTCAAGGCAATTGTATTCAAAACACTGAGTCTCTCATTGTTTTTGTCACATACACGCAGGCACACTCAGCTGATAACTAGGTTTATGAAGCAAACTGTTGACAAAACAACAAACGGAAGTTTATTTAGTCATCCCCTTTCCCAGCCAGTAGGGCAGCCCACTAACCCAGTACTCCTTAAAGCATATACTTCTGAGATTTTGTTGAAATTCAGGTTCAGATGTACTAGGTTTCGGGAGAAGCCTGAGAGTCTGCATTTCTAGCAAGCTCTCTTAGTTAGATCAGGCCTTGATACTTAAAGTGTCATCCGTGGGCCAATAGATTTGGCATCACTTGGGAACTTGTTAGGCCCGCAGACTCTTAGGCGCCACTCCAGACCTACTGGACCAGAACCTGCATTTTAACAAGATCCCATGTTCACATTTGAGAAGCACTGCTCTAACCATGTAATAAGCCTACAGTGTCAATTATGGGCAAGGGTCCTGCTGGGGCTCTGGGTTGAAAGTAAGGTTAGATGGATTTCTTTTTTTGTTTTTAAACATCTTTATTGGAATATAATTGCTTTACAATGTTGTGTTAGTTTCTGTTGTATGACAAAGTGAATCAGCTATATGTATACGTATATATCCCCATATAGATGGATTTCTTGTTGCCTTTTTACTTCAAAACTCTTTTGTGTACCTGCCTCAGTAGGGCGTCGGACGCTCAGATAAAGACACATGCCTCTTTGTTCAGTCATTCAGTGGTGTGATGAATTTGTTTTTATCCATCCTGGAGTGCCATTGTCTTTAAACACAGGGGCCCACTGACCAACCTATCCCTTCTCCAGAAAACGTTATTCTAGACAGAAAAGTGTGACCGGGAGAGACGTGTCTGAGCATGTTAGAATGATGAACACATTGGGGACAGCGTTAGGAGATGGGAGTTTCTGTTTCCTCATCTGTAAAATGCAGATAATAATACCACCTGTTCTAGCTTCCTTCACAGGCTTGTGAGGGGCTTTGACATCTACCTGTGAAGGGGCTTTGAAAACATAAGGATGTTCATGAGATTTTAAAGCAACTTTAGTGAGAAAAAAATCATATATATTTCAGTACTGGAGAGGTCTGGATTCAACACTTAGCCTTACCATCTACTAATTTTGTGATTTCTGCAAAATTATTTCATATGATTGAGCCTCAATTTCTTTTTATATAAAACGGTCATAAAATCATCCATCATGCAAAGTTGTAGTGAGGATTAAAATGTTAATAATATACGTAAAAATCTGGTGCATAGTAGAGTTTAATAAATGGTAGCCAAGAGCAGCACATTAAGGGACTTTGTTGAGAAATAAACTTACAAAGATGACTGTTCCCTCAGGTAAGCCTGTTATACAGGAGCAAAAAGGAAGAGTGACTTTAAAGCTGGTTAAAAGTTTGAATAAACACCCATCCATCTCAAGAGATTGATGTCTTGAAGTTTGTTTTCTAAGTATCTCTGGAAGAAAAATTCCCAAAGCTCAAACAAGGTTTTTTTTACATTTAAATATTAGTGAGTACCAGCCACTGGTGGGTTTTGGGATTAGGGGGATTTGCTATGATTATCTGTCTCATTCACACGCTCTCAACAGAGGTGCCAGAGGGACTTGGTAGTGTCCATGAGAGCCTGGCACTGGTACAGAGGAAGGTTTCCACTTTGGTGTCCGTGCACCCAGACGTGCCAGGTCCCGGGGAAACAGCAGAATTAGTGATAACGAGGGTCATGTAAGGTGATGAGATTGCTCTGAGCACCGTGGGAATTGATTGATGGTACCCTCATTATCAGAATAACAGAACAGCAAGTCTTGTTTACTGGAGACATGAGGGGGTGGCTGTTGGGTAATTAAACATTTGCGATACAGAGGGACTTGTCTCTTTTAAGAGAAAATAAACGTTCTCGTCCTCCTTTCCCTATCTTCCCAACCTCTAGCTTATATTTTTATTTTGGAAATGCTCTTTGAGGGCCCTCGGCTTTCTTAAGTCTCTTTTCAGGCAGGCTAAGGCTTTGGGATGGTATTCTTTTTTTTTTTTTTTTTTTGCGGTACGCGGGCCTCTCACTGTTGTGGCCTCTCCTGTTGCGGAGCACAGGCTCCGGACGCGCAGGCTCAGTGGCCATGGCTCACGGGCCCAGCCGCTTCTCGGCATGTGGGATCTTCCCGGACCGAGGCACGAACCCGTGTCCCCTGGATCGGCAGGCGGACTCTCAACCACTGTGCCACCAGGGAAGCCCCTGGGATGGTATTCTTTTGAAGAAGAGATTGCTACAGTGTGCAGAGTTTGTGTGGTGATAACCTTCCTGGTGATCTTCTGAAGTACCATGAATGTGATTTCACAGACAGCCAAAGGCAGGGTGTCACATGACCCGCTTTTCCGATCTCTTTGAGAGGGTGTGTACACTCGAGGCCAGGTGAGGAGGGACAAGAACACCTCACTGATAATATGGCCTTGCAGTGAAAACCTAATAGGAAGAAGGGTGGGCTTAAGAGGGAGGGAGGGAGCCGACCAAGGCTGCAGGGAGTGGCCAGAAGAGGCATTCAGCTGAATAATCAGCAGTTCTGAGTGAAGCGCAGAGCCTGTGAGAGGCAGTCGGAATGTCTTAGCTGGTTTTGGTTTTTGTTTTGCCGGAATAACTTAAGGTTGAATGCATCACTGAGCCGTGTCTGAGTGTGGCGTAGCAGAGGAGTGGATCAGTGGATCCTGCTTCAAGTCCATTTTAACTGATGCCACGATGGACTCTTCTGACTCCGGCCACAGCTGTTGGCTCATTTTGCTAGGGTTTGACGCATGAATGGATCAGTGATCTCCTCTCTGTTTCCAGGCCACAGGACATCGTCTGCACTTCCAGCCAGTCGATAATTGTGGTCTTTGGGGAATACGTGGATGGAAGCTGTAGGTAAAGGGGCTTCATGAACCAGCAGGAGGGACAGGTTGAAGAGCATCACTTTTTAGAACGTAAGGCTACGTGGAAAGAGCATTTGCTAGCAATCAAAAAGTGAATTTCGATCCTAGCCGTGTCCCTACTCACTATGGGACCTTGTCCAGCAAGTAATTTTATCTCTTGGAGACCCAGGGATAATGATACCTACTACAAATCTACTACACGTATTCTGAATCTGCTATAAATCACACCAGAATTTTAAAAGGGTCAAATGAGGTGATGGAGAAGAGAGCACTGAAGACTTCAAAGCTGCCCTGTCCAGTATAGTAGCCACTAGCTGCATGTGGCTTTTTGGATTATTAATTAATTAAGTCAATCAATTATTTAATTAGAATGAAATAAAAGGAAAAATTCAGTTTCTCAGTCACACTAGCCACCCTTTAAGTACTCAGTAGCCACATGTGGCTAGTGGGTACCATACTGGACAAAAAAGATGCAGAACATTTGCGTTATCACAGAAAGTTGTATCAGATAGTGCCTCAAAGCACTATTTAGGATATAAAGGATGGCATGTTGTAAGGGTGATAAGTGCTGTCATAGTTAGGGGTCTTAGAAAGAAACAACCCACTCAAGTTAGCTGGAGTAAAATGGGATATTTGACTAATTCAAGAAAAATGTATATGTCCCAAGGGTTGGAAACACAACTAGGCTTCAAGAGGAAATGGAACCAGTTCCTATAAGGCTATCAAGAACAAAAGAAGCTACTCTCTCCCCACTGTCTCTCTTTCTTTTGTCTTCCTCTGCCTGTGGTCACTTGTGCCCTTGGCTCTGTTTCTCTGTCTGTGCGTATGGCATCTTTCTTTCTCTCCTCTTCCTCCTTCACTTCTTCCCCCTCTTCTCCTCAACACCTCCCCCTTTCCTCCCTCCCCTCTCTGCAGACCAGCTTTCTCAACTGTACTACACATGGTCCAAATAGGGCTCAAGCAGACCCAATTTTGTAAAAAATTTGTTTTAAGTATCATTGATTTACAATGTTGTATTAGTTTCTGGTGTACAGCAAAGTGATTCAGTTATACATGTATAATAGTTAGCATTTGTTAATCCCAAACTCCCAATCCCATCCCTCCTCCCCCTTGGCAACCACAAGTCTGCTGTCTATGTCTGTGAGTCTGTTTCTGTTTTGTAAATAAGTTCATTTGTGTCATATTTTAGATTCCACATATAAGTGATATCATATGGTATTTGTCTTTCTCTGTCTGACTGACTTCCGTTGGTACAATAAACTCCAGGTCCATCCATGTTGCTGCAAATGGCATTATTTCATTCTTTTTTATGGCTGAGTAGTATTCCATTGTATATATGTGTGTATGTGTATATCACATTTTCTTTATCCATTCATCTGTCGATAGACATTTAGGTTGATTCCGTGTCTCCATGTCTTGGCTATTGCAAATAGCGTCAGGCAGACCCAGTTTTCATCACTTCTCAGGGATAAAGCCTAACAAAGGCTGGATCCTGATTCGAAATTCCCGGGGAAGCCCGCTGGGTGTGATAGCCACCCCTGCTCCAATCAGCTGTATCCAGGAGGATGGGGGTAGTGTCCTTATGCTTACTCAATAGGGGCAAGTGGCAGGGTGGGGCAGATGCTCTAAAAAGGAGCATATGGGGATGTGTCATTGACTAACATGCTCATCCTTAACACCTTGGAGCAGTCCATTGAAACTATGATCACACAGGGAAAAGTTCCAGAGATTTGATCAAGGCCATGAAGAAAAAGGGTGTGATACTTTTCCTCCTTTGGCTATTTGGTCATATGATTTGATCACCAATCTGGATTCTCAGGGGTTTGGCTTCACTTCCATGTCCTTATACCTGGATGGAAGTGGGCACAGCTAGAAGTGAGATGGAAGTCAGGTCTAAGCCTTTGTCATTTCTTAAATGCAAACGGGACACTAATGAGACCCTTTTCTCTCCTGCCTTTAGGAAGAAACATGAGGTTCCCCTGGAAATCATTCAAGAGGAAGATGGAAGGGGCTGTCTAAAAAGAGATTGAAAGCTGCAGACCGCAAGACTGGGGCCAGAGGGCTGGCAGTGGAAAACCCTGTTGGGTTGTGATCTCTCATTGAAAAGTCCCAGTTGCCTTTTTGCTTCCTGCAGGGGGAAGGAAGAGAAGGAGAAGGCCATGTCCATAGCCTTGAAGCAGGTGTTCAACAAGGACAAGACCTTCCGGCCGAAGAGGAAATTTGAACCTGGCACGCAGAGGTTTGAACTCCACAAACGGGCTCAGGCATCCCTCAACTCAGGCGTGGACCTGAGGGCAGCTGTGCAGCTGCCCAGCGGGGAGGACCAGAATGACTGGGTGGCGGTGCACGTGGTGGACTTCTTCAATCGGATCAACCTCATCTACGGTACCATCTGTGAGTTCTGCACTGAGCGGACCTGCCCTGTGATGTCAGGGGGCCCCAAATACGAGTATCGGTGGCAGGATGACCTCAAGTACAAGAAGCCGACTGCACTGCCAGCCCCCCAGTACATGAACCTTCTCATGGATTGGATTGAAGTCCAGATCAACAATGAGGACATATTTCCAACGTGTGTGGGTAAGTCCATGACCAGCTTCCTGGTTATTTTGTCACTTCCCACCCAAGCTTGGAAGGTTTGCAGGGGCTTCTTCTGGGACTGCCTTTGAATGCCGGATAGCACCTATATCAGTGTTTCCCTAAATTCCATCACTCACATAGCAGCAATTTCCTTTTCTGGATCTAAGGACCTTATTGAAAAAAAAAAATCATTCGTAGACCACTTAGAATTATTTTGTAGACCTAAATAGTGGGAAACACTGGCTTGATGAAAAGTTGGATTTGATCTTATTGGCTTCATTAGGATTAGACTCCGAACCCACCCAGAGCTCCTGGTAAAATTTTTAATTTGGAGCTAATTAACTAGCTAGTTACATTAACTCTGGTGCAATTATTGGTACTCGTCTCTCAGGGTAAGAAATCCCAGTGTGAGAATCCGTGGATTTGTTTGGGAATCAAGCAAACAGGCAGTTAGCATTTTGGAGAAATAAGATCCTGGCATTCTTTTCTCCCCTCTCCTGATCATAGGTATTAATTTCAGTCTGTACTATTAACTCTGGACCCTTGTGTAGCTGATAGACCAACCCGGACACCTGAAATGCAAATGCTTTTGTTTGCTTTGTGCTCTGAGCCATAAAATTCTTCAAGGGGAGAGACCAGACCTTTCCTATCTCTTATATTTCTTTATGCTGCTGATCATTGAATCTGCAAGCCTGGCAGGTTGAATTCAGAATTCAGTTTTTAGGGCCTTAGGTTCACTAAGGGTGAGCATTCTCTTCTTTGCACTGATGTACCTGTGATACCTAGCATGGTGCCCTGGAACCTTTTAGGCATTCAGGAACTATTTGTGGAATGGTTGAAAAAATACTTATGCTGCTGGAAAATATTATTGAAAAGCTCTGAGATAGTTGGGGTATTAAAAGAAAGAAGCGTTTGAAACACATTGGTGAAATCACTTTTAGATGGGGCATGTGTGTCCCCATGTGGCATATGGAAAGTTGAAGTGGGCTGTATGGAAGTAATTATGTTTATACCAGAAAAAAAATGTATATAAATTGATTAGGGCAGTAAGTCCATCTTGAAACATTCAGCACACAAACCAATCTGCTCAGAATCCTCGTGTTGACCTGTCCAGTTTCCTCACATACTTTCTGCTGCCCTTGTTAGGGCAGGGACTGGGGTGTATGGCCGCACAACCCCCCTTGGTTGGCTCACCAGCATATGAGGAAGAAGGAAGGTTTCAGAAACTCCCCTGGCTGTATAATTGGCGCCTTGGAGGAGTAGCAGTTTCCTAGGTTCATGTCTTTTTGCACTTTCATTGACTGTCAGAGGCTTCCTCTGGAGCTGGGAGGAATTTGTCTTTTCCAAAAGCATTACAGGCAACTGCCAATGACTCTGCAGAACATACGACAGCAGTAAAGGTAAATAAATGTGGGCAAGGATCCCTCCTTGCTGCCCTTCCCCTTCTGTTTCTTTGACGCTTTGAACTCTGGGCACTTCTGTTCTCTCTGGCAGTTGTGGTTACCACATAGAGTTGCTGACCAGAAATAACATCACAGAGCCTGGTGTGTTACTTAAGAGTGAGGAAGCTTCTGGCCATCTCCCTGGAAAATAGAACATCATAGGTGATTTTAGACTTCGCTTGGAGGAAATCACGGGATGCCGCCAGATCCCCCAGAGCGATTGACTTTGCTTTCTTTTTCTAGGTGGTTTCCTTAGCCATTCAGCGTGCTTGGGGAACACTCACCTGATCAGAATCCTCTATTTCAGCTCTTCCCAATCTGTGCCGCACAGTACAAAAGTGTTTTGGGAGCTCTTAATAGGTGCACTGTGATTTTCTTTTTTCTCCCATGGAAAAATAAATTTGGGAAATGCAGAGTGAAATTGATTTCTTTACTGCAGGACTTTAAATATACTAATGTACATTATACATCTCCAAGAAAAGAATATGTTAGTAAGTAGTGTATCTTAATTTGAACCTGGTACCTTCTTCTTCTTTTTTTTTTTTTAATGGAACACTATTAGCATCTTTTGGGAAATGTTCATCTATATAGAGTTGTCAAACTTTTCTTTGTATCAGAATTACTTGGACCTTCTTCTCAAAATGCAGATTCCTTGGTCCTCCCCCTCAACAACTAAATCAGAATCTCTTAGGTGAGGCCTAAGAATCTGTACTTTTGGTAAGCTCCTCCCACCCCTCTTGTTTATTGTAACCACCCAGAATGCTTTTCATCCTCCCCAGGAACAGTTTGTTTCTTACCTCTCCGGTTTTATCCGTGTCATTCTCTCCTTTGGAATCCCCTTCTAGTGAATTCTTATGCGTGCTTTATACCATCTCAGACTTCCCTGGTGGTCCTGTGGTTAAGACTGCTCCGTGCTTCCAATGCAGGAGGCGCGAGTTCGATCCCTGGTTAGGGAACTAAGATCCCACATGCTGTGTGGCATGACCAAAAATTTTTTTAAAAAAATGAACTTTATACCATCTCCTCTGTGAAGACTGCCATCTTTTAGAATATAAGCCCCTTCAAATTATAGAATGTGTCTTATGCATTTGAATATCCCAGCACTAAGTCCTGTCCTGGTGCCTTATAAGTTGTTGGATGGATGGATGGATGGATGGATGGATGGATGGATGGATGGAAAAATAATCTTTATAAAGTGTATGGTGCTGGTGATCAAAGTGAAGTTAAACAAATGTCTCTGAATCTCTTTATCACCATTCCTGGGTATTTCCCGTACCTTGCCTTCCACAGGGTTTAATTTTGTCTGTTTAACTTTTCCAAGGTTAAAATGTTAGGGGTCAGTAAAAACCACCACCATCCACCATCACCCTGAGGGTCTTCATTCGTATCCTGCTCACCTCTGCTATTCGTCCTCAGACAATAATACTGTTGCTGTCTTTGCAAGAACTTGCCTTGTAGGAGCCGCTTTCTCTATGAGAATTCATTTCCTCCTCTTCTTCCTCCCCCTGATTCCAGCCTACTTTCCTTCTTTTTGATCTTCCTGCTGCCATGAGTCATTATCATGGAAATGATCAAGATGTCTGTCAGGATAAAGTAAAAGAGGAATTCCCAGCCAACAGCAGACCCTGGGTGGATGAGAAATTTGGGAGTTCTGCTTCACATTACGGCGTTGAATCCTGGGCATATTTCTGTCTTCTTGCCTGGGAATTGGGAGGGTTTGAAACTTCCCCTCCTCCCCACTGTGATCCGAGGAACTAGAACCGGAAAATACAGACAGATGTGAAGGCTTCACCCTTAGTTAGGTATTAAAGGATATAAACAGCTGTTGATCTCTACCATTGAAACATGGAGGAAAGAAAAACTTTCATCTGTTTCTGGATTCTGGTTTAACTCGGATACCCGGGCTATTTCAGAAGTCGAGCCTTCTCAGTTGGGAGAATACCAAACAGATGTGGCTCCCTCGTGAACCAGAGTCTCCTCCAGTCTCCCTTGATCCTTCCCAGCTTCCTTTGTTAAAAAGCCAACAGATGTTCCTGCAAACCCTCCCAAGACAGAAGTAACTTCAGAAGCAAGGGCCACCTCCTCTTTGATTGTATCTCTTTAGCCACTTTTAGAGGTAACGTTTGAAAAATAGAAAGCACAGCCACCCACTTTTTCAAATTCCATTGCCTGTCTAATTACAATAATTTTTATGTTCTAGCCCCCAGGTTCCCTGTTTTTCTGTTATATAATAGGACTTAAATCTCACATCTGACAGAAAAAAAGGAGTGGAAAACTTAGCGCTCCTCCAACTCATGTTTTTAAAAAGTCTTTGAGCAGGAGGAATTTAAAAAATAATGACATGATCTCACCTACCTCTATGGTTTTAGAATAAATGGGTGTCAGGGAAGGGGAGAGCAAGCAGAGGAAGCAAAGGAAGGGAGAGAAGCCAGGAGGGAACTCACATGTATTGAGTTTGCTAAGTGCCAGGCGCTATACATGCTACCGTTAATCTTTCTTAATTCTTTTAATAACTGAATGAATTAAATATGCCATTTTACCAGTTAGGAAGCTGACATTTAAACAAGCAAAGCGTTTCCCAAGGTTGTACAGCTAATCAGTCATTTAGAAGTCAGGGTTTGAGCTCAAGTGGCCAAAAATCTATGCCCTTGTCACCCACTACCATTTATAGCATGAATCGGTATTCTGCAAATTTCCTTCACGTGGTGAAAGGCTTCTCAATCATGGTTTTAGGAGGTTGTCTAGGGTGGGAAAAAATTCAGAAAAGCTGATTTTCGGTATAAATTTTAAAGAACTGATTCTTTTCTTTGTTTCTGTTTGTCCCTATTTTATTATTTTTTTTAAATAAGATTCTTTTTTAAAATAAATTTATTTATTTATTTATTTTTGGCTGTGTTGGGTCTTCGTTGCTGTACGTGGGCTTTCTCTAGTTGCGGTGAGCGGGGGCTACTCTTCGTTGTGGTACGCACGCTTCTCATTGCGGTGGCTTCTCTTGTTGTGGAGCACGGGCTCTAGGGGCATGGGCTTCAGTAGTTGCGGCACGTGGGCTTCAGTAGTTGTGGCTCGCGGGCTCTAGAGTGCAGGCTCAGTAGTTGTGGCGCACGGGCTTAGTTGCTCTGCAGCATGTAGGATCTTCTGGGACCAGGGCTTGAACCCTTGTCCCCTGCATTGGCAGGCGGATTCTTAACCACTGGGCCACTGGGCCACCAGGGAAGCCCTGCCCCTATTTTAAATAATCACCCCTGAAATGCCTGAGGAGTGTGTCCATGAGACTACAGCTGAGTTTCATCCTCTCAAAATATTGTGGCAGGAAACATAAGGCTATAAAAATGTCCATAGGGATGAGCTTTTCAGACATGGGATGTTGGGGAACCGAGTCTATAATTAGCCTTTAAATTTTAACTTTTTTTTCCTATTGTCTCCCTCCTGGTTTTTTATTTTTATATAAATCTATGTAACACTGGTAAGACAGCATGTACGTCAACAAAATATATTTACAGTGTGGTAGGACTAGCCCTGGGCTTGTAGACAGAGACTAGCTCTGCTATTACAAGATACTGTGTGACATTGGTAAACACGTAACCTCTGAGCTTGCGTTTCTCTGTGTAAAGATTCTGATCTCACAGGACTGTTGTAAAGATTAAATGAGGCAGTGTGAGTAAAAACACCCAGCCCAGAGCCATAAGCCCCTATAAGAGGTGCTAAAAAACAAACGTGTGTCAGCTGCCTCTCTCTGCATACGTTTCTACTTAACTGTCAACCAAAACTCTTGGATCCCACTAGATGATTTCTGAACGGTATCCCCAGAAAAAAGCAAGACACATTGTAAGAGAATCAACATGATTTTTAAAAAATCGTTGCTGAATTGCTCTCTGAGGGGGGTCATAAATACCTTCCAAGACTTTGGGAAATTTCAGTGTTTCTCTAGGAGCTAGACCAACTCCTGGTGTCAGGGATGAACACTTAACCCTTTAGACAGAAAGCTACTGGGAAGGATCGTTTTGCTTGGTTTTCAGAAGACTGCGTACTGAATGTGCCCACGTCCAGTGTCAGTCCGGCAAACCTCAGCAGAGACTGGGTGCAGGTTAGCTGGGGAAGAGGGGAGAGAGCTTACTAGTCACATCTGACACAAGCCATTCATTAAAATCAGTGCTGGGTGAGCTGCCCTGGATTTGACCTCTCAAGAGGTTGGGGAAATAGTTCTCAGTGCCCAGGAATGAAGCCTCCAAGATCGCCTTTTGAACTGGCAAGTTTTTCTAAGACTCTGGAAACATGTTTTGCCTTTGGGATCTGATAAACTGGCCCCCTAAGAATTTACTCGTTGGGAAGGCATCATAATAAAGCTACAATTTTCTGAATACATACTACCCTCCACGCTTTACCTGCATCATATCGTTTAATCTGTAAAATAACCCCGTAAGGCAGGTATTATGAGGTCCATTTCGCAGATGAAAAAGATGAAGTAACGTGCCTAGGGTCACACAAGCAGAGCTAGGGTTCAGACCCAAAGTAGCCCAACTCTACAGGCTGTGCTCTCAGCTACTCCAACATCTTGTGTCTGTGATGTTCTTCGCTCAGAATCAACAATACCCTTGATTTACCCCTACCTGTTGCATCACATGTTAAATCTTCTTTAGGAAATGTCCTACGATAAACCCAGCATTCACAGGGAAGGATGTGAAAACAGACAGGGCGGTGCATCCGATGCAAACTGGGTCCTTACTGATGGGAACTCTTTTTTTGTTTGTTTGTTTTTTGTTTTTTGCGGTACGTGGGCTTCTCACTGTTGTGGCCTCTCCCGTTGCGGAGCACAGCCTCCGGACGCGCAGGCTCAGCGGCCATGGCTCACGGGCCCAGCCGCTCTGCGGCATGTGGGATCCTCCCGGACCGAGGCACGAACCCGTGTCCCCTGCATCGGCAGGCGGACTCCCAACCACTGCGCCACCAGGGAAGCCCTGATGGGAACTCTTAAAGTTCTGCTCGCGGTAAGAACTTGCCTTCTCTAGATTCTGATGCTACCCTAGTGTATTCAGTCGTCTATTCATGGAAACCATGCAGAAACAGCTGACTCCACTCTTCCTCAGCCCCGCTGGCCGCCGGCGAATTGATGGTCTTGTGGAGGGACACAGTTCCCTACTTCCGCCTTGTTAACCCAATACTGCAGTGACTTGGTGGCTGAGTTAATAAGAACACTGGTAAATAACCACCCCACTCAACAAATCCCAAGAGACACCTCTGGAAAATGGTGAGGGCCACCAGTGTGCTAAGAAGCAGTAGAGAAAAGGAGTGGAGAGGGGAGCCCAGAGGGCCTAGAGACTGCCCTGTAAGTTAAGGCTAGTTACCTGCTGTCCCCACCTGCACTGAGGTCTCCATTACTCGTGCTGTGTAATTTTATGAGCCATATCTCAAATGACAAGTCGTTACATCTCAGCATCAGCTGGGAAGGGAACTGGGCTATATGATACTCAGTGGAAAACAGAGATGAAAAATAAAGGCTGTAATGGGGGTTGGGGGGTATATGCTGCTTTCTCTCGGTTGGTGCTTGTGGACATGGTGCCCTACCTTAGTCAACGAAGGCTGCCTTGCGGAGGTCAGTGCTGCGTGGATAGGCAAGCCAGCTCAGCACCTAAGCCTTAGGGGATGTGGAAACGCATCCGGCAATGCAGTGGGATGGAGAAAAATGAGTTAACCAGAACTGTTGTCCAGAACAGACATGGAGTTGGAAGGAACAGTTGCATAAGCCACTTGAAGTGAGGATGAGATGCCCAAGAGCACGCTGGATTATCACTGACGTGCCAGCTGACATTTAAAGAGCACAGGTTTTTGTTTATCTGAGTAGGGCGTATCAGCACGGCCCTGACACCAGAGGCCTTCTCTCTCTGCCCTCCCCACCAGTCTCTGCCTCTCCTCTAGATAGAGAAGGTACCCTTAAACAGTGTCATTTTGAAGAGAGGTTGAGTTTTTGTCCTGCCCTAGATCTCCACGTGTGGAGAGTGAATCTCAAGCTTTTCTTTTAAAAGACCTTTGTAGGTTTTAGGACATGTAGTATCTGTTAAGGCCTCTGCATATAAGAACGTTTTGGTGTTTCATCTTAAAAAAACTCATGCTAAATTCATATTCTGAATGATAATTCTATCCATGTTTTCCTTCATGTAATCATGTCTTTCTCTTAAGTCTTCTGGTAAAATGGATGCTGTGGGAAGATGAGCCAGTTTGGGAAGGTGGGGTGTTGGTAAAAAGGATCAAAAGCATTAGTCTCTGTTAGACCTGAGTTTGAATCCCAGTTATCAACTTTTAGTAGAAAATTTTCACTCTCTGGGCCCGTTTGCTCATCTGTACAATGCATATAAAAGGATCTACTTCATAGGACTGTTGAGATAATTAAATAACGTGCTACATTTAAAATACTTAGCACAGTGTGGAGACAGAGACTAGGTATGCTTTCGATGTTATCCCCTCAGTATCACATGGTATCAGTGTGATGAATTAGACTCGTCAGGTGAATTAAGGTAAGAAAGGAAAGAAGGTAGGATGAAAACCCATACTTCTTTCAAGTATTTGGCCGTGGAGTCGATTCACATGCCCTTCATCTTCTGCTATATCTTATGGAACCTTTAGAAGAAATAGTAAACATTCATGGGATGTTTAGCTTGGCCTTGACGGCTGGAACCAGGTGGGTCCCGGATGGAACTTGAGAAGATGTTCACATGAATAGCATATGAGGCCTGCACAAAGCCAATCCCACCTTCTTGTTTCTGCTACGGGGTGCAGCACCCAGCATAACGCTCTGCATCAAGTAGACACATGGTGAACTAATTACTACTACGTAAGTGTAAATTGATTGACTCATGCTGTATAGTTCATATTACAGAACAGAAGCTTCCTGAAAATTGTGAGGCAGTTGAATTTCTGTCATTTGGCTGATATTTTCATTTCTCAGAGAGAATTTTAAAGACAGCTTGGCAAAGAATCCTTTTAGTGTGTGAATACCTCCTTAGTGATATGTCTAATTGATCTTTAGAGCAGGCCTTTGGAAGTTAAAATGTTTGTCTTCATGGAGAGACGAACTGGAGTTGTTAGTTCTCTCTCAGGGAAAGGAAACATTCTTCACATTAAGCAATAGGTTTTCAGTGTTTCTATATTGTCTGGCCCGGGATCCTAGGACTGGAGAGCAGTGGTGAATTAAGGGAGAATCTCCAGTTGATAGTCAAGCGTTCATTCTGCCGTCACCCCCGGGATTCTGCCAGCAACAGCTGGCTCCTGCCTGGTTTTTGGGCCAGCTGAAGCGAGAGAGCCCTAATGCCTGGTGTGGCAGTGCAGTGGAACCTCAGCATCTTAGGACCACCAAGAATTACTTGTGGGTGACTTCCTTCAACATTTCTTGGTCGCCTGGCCCAGCCAGGGAATCCTACCATGGCCTCCAGGAACAGAGGGAAGAAAGTTGTTGAACGTTGGGGATTTACGAGTTTCAGCCTTCAGATAAACCATTCATATTTCACCATCCCGAAGTGGGGGGTGGGGGCAAGCCTACAGCTGAGGGCATCTGTCTTTCTGTGTCTTTGAAAAGAAGTGTGAGCAAATATGTTAATGATATGTACCAGAGTCCCTGTGAGCAGTAACTGTCACAACACATGGACTGTGTTACGATGGCTTTATTTTGCTTTCTAAAAATAGTATACAGGTAAGGTTTCATCATCAGCCTGGGTTCAAATCTGTTCCTCTCATGGCTTTGGGACCTTGGGAAGCCCTGACCCTCTCTGAGCCTGTCTCCTCATGTGGAAAGTAGGGGTATTAATAATTATACCCACTTTGTAATGTTGTGAGAATTAAGTGTCATAATGCACACAAGGCTCTTAGTGAGTTCCTGGTCGAGAATTAAGTGCTGAATACATTTGGGCTTTATTACTTTTCATGGTGATATAAAAAGGGAAGACCACTGATTTATTGCAGTTTGTAATGCTTCATGACATAGGAGAATTTCTCCTGCAGTATTCGCTGTAAATTTCTTTTCCAACTGGAATAAAAATTGAGAAAAGCTATTGATCATGTCATAATTACAGTAGTTATCTTGGAAAAAGAATAATCTTTCACATCCATTAGAATGCCAGTTAATAATCAAGACTTGAATACCTCGCTGAGATCAATAGATTCCATATTTTATGTCAGGCAGTAATTCCAAAGTTTAAGTACAGTAATAATAATAACATTAGCTAACGTTTATTACTTATTCTGGGCCCAACAGCATGCGAGGTCCTTTATGTGTTTTTCTTTTTTTTTTGGCCGCACTGTGCAGCTTGCGGGATCTTAGTTCCCCGACCAGGGACTGAACCTGGGCCCTGGAAGTGAGCACCGATTCCTAACCACTGGACTCTGAGGTCATTCCCTGTGTGTATGTTAGTTCTAATCCCCAAAGCAGCCCCAGTCGACATTATCATTTTCCCTATTTTCAAATGAAGAAACTGAGGTAAGTTCCTTTCCCCAAAGTGTGGGGAGAGCCGAAATGTCAAAGTGGGATGGTGAGGTACCAGTGTAATCACAAGAGCTGCAAGTTCCTACTCCCTAGGATTGGACAGACCAAGAGAGGGGAGGAGATGACTAGCACCTGGGAGCTGGGGCTGTGCCGCAGGAGCTGGGAGCATGGCCTGTTCAGCAGAATTGGAACCAAGGAGAAGATGCAGCACTGCTGGAGGCCAAGGAGGACCATGCGAGAAATACCTGGGTGTCTGCTTCCCTCCTCCAGTCTCCTGCCGGGGTAAAGGGGCCTGGGAAACCTATGTAGGGAATGGATCTGAGAGCAAATAAGTGAATGACTGGCATATGGAGAAAACAGATAAATAACAAATAAACGTATGAAATAATTTTAGGTAGTGATGAGTTCTGTAAAGACAACGTTGGGAAAGGGAATTGGGATGCTGTAAGATTTAAGTAAGATAGATGTAGAATAGTGGCCTCAAATTTTTTTGGCCTTTGAACTCCTTCATACTCTTAAACATTATTGAAAATTCTAAAGATCTTTTGTTTTATGTGGGTTATAGCTATCAATTGTTATCATATTAGAAATTAAAACTAGGGAAGTTTTAAAATATTTATTAATTCATTAAAAAAATAATAAATGCACCACATATTAACATAAATAACATTTTAATGAGAAATAACTGTTTCCCAAAACAAACAAAAAAATGAGTAAGAAGAGTGGCATTGTTTTACTTTTTGCAAATCTCTTTATTTATTTATTTATTTTTAAAATTAATTAATTTGTTTTTTTGGCTGCGTTGGGTCTTCATTGCTGCGTGCGGGCTTTCTCTAGTTGCGGTGAGCGGGGACTGCTCTTCGTTGCGGTGCAAGAGCTTCTCATCATGGTGGCTTCTCTTGTTGCGGAGCACAGGCTCTAGGCACGTGGGCTTCAGTAGTTATGACATGTGGGCTCAGTGGTTGTGGCATATGGGCCTAGTTGCTCCGCGGCACGTGGGATCTTCCCAGACCAGGGCTCGAACCCGTGTCCCCTGCACTGGCAGGTGGATTCTTAACCACTGAGCCGCCAGGGAAGTCCCTGCAAATCTCTTTAATGTCTAAGTTAATAGAAAACAATTGGACTCTCTTATCTGCTTCTGCATTTCAATCTGTGGTTCAAGTCCAGCTTTGCACAGATATGTAGTTGGGAAGGGGAGGACTTTGTGTACCTGTGAAAGGACCCCCAGGGACGCATACAATCCTTTGAGAACCACTGTTGTAGATAAAGCAATGAGGAGGCCAGTCCTTTGTACCTAGTAGGCATTTGACGATTTTGGTTGAATGAACACAAATTAAGATTGCATTGAGGGTTTCACAGTGTCCCTTGTACAGCATTGTATCATGATTGTATCATTGGTGACATTGTGATAGTATAAGACAGTTAGACAAGATGATTCTTAGGGCACATTGATCGGTAGGACACATGTCTCTGTGGCATTTACCCAGCAGTACTGATGGCTTTTCACCTTAGTGTTCAGAGTCATGCAGGCGCCCTGTCACAGACTTTTGTAGGACCACCAAAAGAAAGATGGTAATTAGTCTCTGAAAAAAAAAACGCACCCTCTGATTTCCTTAACATTGTGACCACACTAACCTAATGAGCTAGTTCAGACTAGACTAGACTTAACTGGTGGTCCTTGATGTGTACATAGGAAGTATTTTAAAATTTGAGTGGAATTGCTGTGATATAATTATTGTGCTATACAATACCAGGTGGTAGAACACCACCAGTTGCCTTGCAAATTTTATGCGGTACTGTTTAAGTTAAGGAGAGCTTTCTGTCTGGGTGACAGAGGTTATGAGTTTCTTTTCACCATCACCTGATACATATTCTTATAGAATGCTGACATTAGCCAAGATCTAAGTAATAATGTAAGGTAGCTGTTACGAAAAAGAAAGCAAATGAATGATTTAGACAGTAGTTGCTCTTTTGGATTATCTGTGATTCTGCTCTTTCCATCAGTGTGAATAATTGAATTCAGCATTAACTGAGTTCCATGACAAGGGACACTGATGGAGATGACCACCCGTCAGCTTTAGATGGACATGGCCACATTGCTTCGACCCCCAATGGACAAATATAATTACCCTCCGTGGACAGACTAGTTTTTGAATGGGGTTTATACAACATCTTAGGCCAAATGAAATGTGTTTTTATTGCTGATTGTCAGAGGCAAATCTCATACCTGCCTTTCTGAGCAAATTATATCATATCCTGCTTTGATATTATGCAGTTGATGTAATAATGATGTCTACCATTTACTGAGTATCTATAATATGTTAGGTGCATTACAACCACTTTAGAAAGGTGTTTTTTACCTCTTTTCCAAAGGAGGAAACTGAGTCTCAGAGAGGCCCAGGTCATATAGCTTATAAAGACCTGTAGCAAGTCTTTCTGGCTCCACTGTGTTTTTTCCCTACACCAGGGACCTCTGAGATATCACATTCTAGGCATGTGCATGCATGTCTTTGCATAAACACAAAGACAGAAATATATTCAAAGACTGACTGAGAGAGGAGAAAAACGAAAGGATAAATTGGAAGAAGGAAAACGTTTGACTTCTGTATGACACCAATGCATGAGACCTTTGCAGAAGAAATCCTGCCTGGATGAAATAAGATATTTCAAGTCATGGCTTTGCTCCTTTCTCATTGTGCCTTAAATATGTGGGTTTGACTCATGGTCTGCTGAAACTAGGGAGACTGTCACTGGGACAAACGCTCCCATTAATAAGGTGAGACAGGGACTTCCCTGGTGGCGCAGTGGTTAAGAATCCGCCTGCCAATGCAGGGGACATGGGTTTGAGCCCATGGTCTGGGAAGATCCCACATGCCCCAGAGTAGCTAGGCCCATGCACCACAACTACTGAGCCTGCGCTCTAGAGCCTGCGAGCCACAGCTACGGAGCCTGCGTGCCACAACTACTGAAGCCCACGCACCTAGAGCCTGTGCTCCGCAACAAGAGAAGCCACCACAATGAGAAGCCCATGCACTGCAATGAAGAGTAGCCCCTGCTCGCCACAATTAGAGAAAGCCCATGCGTAGCCAAAAAAAAAGAAATAAGGTGAGACAGATAAGGTGGTTCAATAATTTTCATGTGTGTAGTGAGGACTGATTGTGTGTGTGTGTGTGTGTGTGTGCGCCCAAGGTGAAAATCTCACTGGTTAGGAAGAAAAGAAGGAAAAAATAAAAGAATATGAGGGTATGCCTGCTAGCTACCTATAATGCCCTAGGGTTCCACATTGAGAAAATGAGCAGAACAATATAATTGTCTTCAACTTCTACCTTTCAGTCCAGTGTGCAGTCCCTCTGACCCTTTTTACTGCCTTCCCTTTCCACTCCTTGGTCTGTTAACCCTATTTCTCTCCTGTAACACCACGAGACCTAGGTCATAAGGTTGCTGTGAGGACTCAGTAATACATGGGGCTCGGCATGTCGAAAACGTTTGATTAATATCAGCTAACATGATTACTAACAATATTGTCAATACTGTATTTCTGCATAGTAGTTACTATGTTTTTTCTCCCATATGAGAAGCTGCACATACCAGTAAGTGATTGAGGCTCTCAGAAATTAGGACCCTGGAGGCCCTGAGCCCTCGACAGGCAGGGTCAGAGGCAGGTTTCTGGACTTGCTGCAGGGGTGGACTTTTCAGCCATGGTTTCTCTGCCATCCCTCAGACAGTTGACACTTTGGGGCCCATGAAATTGTTTTAGCTGTAAAACATGTTGACTCTTAAAATAGTCATGGAATCTGGCTGCCCTTATCAGTCTGTGATGACTCACAGGGTTGACTGGGCTCAATGTTGTTTCAGGTGCCACAGGTGTACATCTCACCTCTTCCCCGCCGTGTTCCCCAGCAGCTGGCCTTTGAGGAAGGCCCATGGGGCACTGTAGGCTCGCGAGAAATACGGCCAAATGTGGGGCTCAAGTTTTTCAGATAAAACAGTGTCACCTTTTCCAGGACAGTTTGAAAAGGGGATGTTATCAAAGTGAACCTTTTTTTTTTTTTTTTTTTTGCGGTACGCGGGCCTCTCACTGCTGTGGCCTCTCCCGTTGCAGAGCACAGGCTCCGGACGCGCAGGCTCAGCGGCCATGGCTCACGGGCCCAGCCGCTCTGCGGCATGTGGGATCTTCCCGGACCGGGGCACGAACCCGTGTCCCCTGCATTGGCAGGCGGACTCTCAACCACTGCGCCACCAGGGAAGCCCCAAAGTGAACCTTTTTAATGACCCAATAAATAGATCCATAAGGATGAGTTTCTTGAAAAAGCTACGTTTCAGAACTAGGTTCGGGCTTATAATGCAATAACTACTTATTAAGCATCTGCCTATTCCAAGTACTGTATTAAGGGGTGGGATACAAAGACTGGTCTGCCTGGTCCTTGTGCCTGCCCCTTGGGGGCCCCTCCACACCCCTCAGAGTGCTCTGCTCCCACAGCTGGAGTGTTTAACCCCATCCACAGGCTCGGACCCACCAGAGGCTCTGACCTTCTTCACAGGTTTTAGTGGCAAGATGGACTCTCCCAGTATTATTTATTGGGCCAACCCCATACCCCGAATTCCAAGACTGGGAAGTGGATTCTTACCTAGGGCTCTGCCTGGTATCCCAATATTTGTAAACTGGTGTCCCACGTTGTCGCCCAGCTGTGCCGTATTAGAGTCTTACTTCTGGTGTCCAGACCAGGAACAGCGTCCCCACTATTTGATCCTAGCCCCTTCCATGCAGACCATTTGCCAGCCCCTAATTCCTCTTCCAGTCCCCCTCTTGCCCCAGCACCCTGCCATCTGCCAGGGCTCCCTGGGTTACCTCCTCCTGAGTTTGCCTCAAGCACCTGCCTCGTCTCCGTGGGTCTATCAGTGCTCCTCAACCTCCTGCCACTGAAGAGGGCCTCCTCCCACCAACGCAGCAGCAGAAGTTCTGCAGCTGCAGCCTCCGGCTGGGAGGCTTTTAGCAGGGAGCAAGTGAGGGCTCCCAGACTCCAGCAGGAAGAGGGCTTTGAATCCCATTCCCTTCTAGCCACTAATGCCCTGAACTTACTGCTTAGGTGTTTTCTAAGGTTAATGGCCTGCTCCTTTGCCCAAACTGAAGCGGAGTCAAAAGGCTGAGGGGCTAAGAGTTGGTGCCTTAAAAGCACCAACTTAAAAGAATTTTCAGTGCTCTTGGCTATGTACTCAGTTACTGCTAACTGCTGTCTATGGATGTGGCTTCTAGAAGGTAAACTGACTTGCATCACAATGTCTTAATGGTGTTGCAACTAAATAAGAAAAGGAGAATGCATCTGGTATATCTTTCATCTTATCAAGAGGCCCCTATTCATCTGGTCCAGCAGGCCATCTCCTTAATTTAAGAAACAGACTTGTGACTTCTGTTCTTCCATAGCTTCTAGATGTGTTTTTATTTCCAGTAGGATTTAGCAGAGTCATTATCCCATGCTTTAAGAAGGCTCCGGACTAAAACTACCTCAATACATTTTTTTTTAATGACATAAGAAAACAGAAATCTTCTTTTTCCTTGGAGAGAAGCAGTTTCAAATATAAGACTGGCAGATGTGTCCCTAAGGATGACTCTCACTTCTATTGCATAGATCACTGCTCATAAATAATGAGTGTGACAAATGTCAGATGCATCGGTGAATTTCAGAAGGAAGGCTCTGGTGACAATATTACGTACTTTGTAGCCGTTGAAGGGAGATGTTTATCAGAAATGAGCCTACTGTTTTTTTTTTTCTTTTTACGTGTCCATCAAACGGATCATATTTATCAATGATTAGTAAATAAATAGATCTCATGTTAATAAACAAACAGACTTGATAAGAGTTATGGCCCCTTAACTGGCTAATGTCCAGTAAAATGAGAGACTTGTCCCCTTGCTGGAGGTGAGGACTTGAAACTCACCAAAAAGGACTAAAGTCAACATATACCTTTTAAATTATGTAATAATCCCAAATGAAGTCAGATTTGTGAACAGCAAAACAATTTTATTTTTTCCTATAGTGGTCTTTGGTCTTCTAAGAGGTCTTAATGCCAAGAGGGCCAAAAGTATTTGGCCTGTTTTTCACATAGCAGAGGGTCATTTTCTCAAAAACCATAAATCAGATCATGTTTATTGTCTCCTTTAAAAACCCCGATATTGGGCTTCCCTGGTGGCGCAGTGGTTGAGAGTCCGCCTGCCGATGCAGGGGACGCAGGTTCGTGCCCCGGTCCGGGAAGATCCCACATGCCGCGGAGCGGCTAGGCCCGTGAGCCATGGCCGCTGAGCCTGCGCGTCCGGACCCTGTGCTCCGCAACGGGAGAGGCCACAACAGTGAGAGGCCCGCGTACCGCAAAACAAACAAACAAACAAACAAAAACCCCCAATATCTCCCCACTGAAACCACAAAAAAGTCCTAAATCATTGCTTTGTGAGCAGGCTTCTGACCACCTCCTCTTGCACCATTTACCCTGCCCACTGGACTCCAGCCATCCTAGCTTTTCTTAACTTTATTTTCATTCTGAAATAATTTGTCTTATTCATTTATTCATTTATGTTGGTTAACAGGAATAAGAGAACCAATAATTTTTTACTAAAAATAAAATGATACAATGAAAACCATCACGATAAATCTGAAATATTACCTTTTTCTGTGGACATGATTGCTTGAATGAACTTGTCTGATTCAACATGTATTTGTTTACTATGTGCCCAGTAGTATCTTCAGTAAGCCAATCCGACAGTTGGCTAATGTCTACTGAATATTCACATGACAGTGTGCTAGTGTGCTGAACACTGGAACATAGCGGCCAGCAAAACAAGCATGACCTTCTCCTGGAGGAACTAAAACTCACATAGTGGAGGGAAACATTACAAAGGATGGAAGCTCCCTGAGTGCAGGAATCTCTCCCATTCTATGCTGCAACCCCAGTGCCTACAACAGTGCCTGGCACAAGCAGGGACTCTGTGTAAGTTGATGAATGAACGAGTGAAATGAATCATTACAAGTGTGAAAGTTTGGCAGAGGGAAATGCAGTGTGCCAAATATACAAAATACGAAGGCATACAAATACTCTCGAACACACATACGGCATCTCTAACGGGGGAGCTGTTAGAGGGAGGGGGCATTTAAGATGGGACTGGAGGGGTGAGTGGGACTCAGCAAGGTGGAAAGGGCAGGGTAGGGAGGTGGTGTGGGCAGAAGGAGAGAGCAACACGTGCAAAGGCTCTGAGGTGAGAAAAGCCTGGTATCTCTGAAGAACTGAAAGAAGGGAAATGTGAGGGCTGCCCAGTGAGTGAGGCAGGAGTGACACGTGATGCGTTCACATAGGTAGTGGGGCCTTGGAGACCATGCAAGAAATCATGGAGGTCCCGAGAAGAGCTCTGGACTTCATTTTACTGATGTAGGAAGCCTCTGAAGTCAGCTGAGTGACGTGGTAAGACTCAAAATTTCAAAGTAGTGAACGAGGGAGGGGCAGAATGGATGTAGAGAAACCGGCCAGGAGCTCATTGCAGCGGTCCAGATAAGAGATGGTGAGGGCTTAAACGCAAGTGTGAGGTTATATGGATTGGAGAGGTGTAGGAGGGAGAATGGGTGATGGAGGCAAAGCAGGGAACAGGAGCAATAGAGGGTAACTCCTAGGTTTCTGGCTTGAACAACTAAGTAGAGCCGTTTTCTGAGTGGAGAATGTTGGACGAGGAGTTTTGAGGGGCTGGGAAGTTTGGCTGAGTTGATTCTGAGGTGCCTCTGAGACATCCAAGTAGGAATATGGACCGGGCAAGTTGGATGTACAGGTCTGGAACTTAGGAAAGAGGTGAAGCAAGTAAAGGGTATTGAAGCTGTAGGTGTGGCTGAGATCACTTAGGGCGGGGAGTCTAAAGTCTAAAGAGCAAAGGTCTAGGACAGTGCCCTGAGGGACATCACACTCAGTGGGGGGGGCATGTTGATAAAGGAGTCTGGGGAGAAGTCAGCGTTAGGAGGGAAATCCGGAGAGAGTGGTGTCACAGGAGCAGAGGAAAGAGAGTGCTGCAGAGAGTAGGGTGCTGAAAGGCTAAGTGAGTTCAGCGCAGAAAAGACAAGCACTTCGTAGATCAACGTAGTGAGAGGCGCAGGCCACAGTCCAGGGGAGTCAGAAACACTTGTAAGGCAGCATTGTCCTCCCACAGACATTCAGATCTACGTCTGGGCCCACGGAGCCCAGCCAGCTCCCATGATTCCTAGTTCCCAAAGCAGAGAAGGTCGGAGTCGACAAAAATTTAATCAGTCGATCTAAGAAAGAAATAGAAAATTGTATTGGAGCCCAATTGGGGATTATAACCCAGGAACAGCTTCTCAGAAAGCCCCGAGAACTGTTCTGCCTGTTAGAGGTCAACACACGGTTATCTACATAGGTTTTAGAGACAGAGGGCTGTGCATTAAATGACACAGATAGTTTGCACAATCCAGGTCTATGTGTACAAAGTGAGTAGTGAGTCTTGGGTCATCGTGGCTCCTTACTAGATTATGAAAGGTTCCCTTCTAAGGAGTTATCTTGGTGGTGCTACGAGAAGGTTGTTCTTTATGGCTGAGCAGGTGTTTCTGCCAGTGGGAGGGTCCGGTCAATGCATAATGCAGACACACATGGCACAGTTGAGGGGAGAGAGGAGGCCAAAGGGCAGAGAAAAATTTTTATGTTTTACATTTTCCTGGACTTGCCTTAGAATAGGAATTTTTATTTCATCATCCGTCTACAGAAGGAGAAGGAGCGAGCAGACGGGAAGCTACCATGCGTCTTCAGAGAGGATGGATCAATCTTATGGGCCTTGGGCTTCCCTGGTGGCGCGGTGGTTAAGAATCCGCCTGCCAATGCATGGGACATGGGTTCGAGCCCTGGTCCGGGAAGATCCCACATGCCGCGGAGCAACTAAGCCTGTGCGCCACAACTACTGCGCCTGCGCTCTAGAGCCCGTGAGCCACAACTACTGAGCCCACGTGCCGCAACTACTGAAGTGTGCGCGCCTAGAGCCGGTGCTCTGCAACAAGAGAAGCCACTGCAATGAGAAGCCGGCGCACCTCAACAAAGAGTAGCCCCCGCTCCCTGCAATTAGAGGAAGCCCGCGTGCAGCAACGAAGTCCCAACGCAGCCAAAAGCAAATAAATAAATTTATTTACAAAAGAAAACACTATGGGCTTTGACTTGCCAGTTCCATTGCCGTTCCCTCGTGATGCTGGATGACATTTCCTGCCCTTGTTTCCTTCCATCAAACTGCCTGCATTAGTTTGTGCTCATTCAAGTGGTTTTCTTTTGTGTTCAACGAAAAGAGCCTTGGGAAGCCAAGAACTCTTTGCCTCGCAGAGAAAAGACTGCCTGACCTCTGGAGGCTCCAGTAAAGGTCACCTTTGGCAGTGATTCAGTAGCGTAGTAGGCTTACTGCTGTAGTACAGCCTGCAACTCCTAAACCATAAATTAAGAACCCCGTGCACCTTCAACATGCGCAGAACGGCTTCATTCTCCCCTGTAAATCACAGGAATTCTAAAGCCCTTGACAATTCATAGTGCAACCTCCCTTAGTTGTTCTGCTTCCAGGAATTTTTTCAGACTTGATTAACTGGAAGGGTGGAGATGGGGCTTTGCAGGCTTTTTTTGGTATCCTTGGCTGTATGATGAGGTGAGAGGAATGATTCTCTTTTTTTAAGGCAGAAGGCATAAGGTTGGTTTTTCTGAGAGACTTTTCGCATCTCTGACTTCTGTGACAGTCAGTGGGCTTTGCACCCCCATTCCCACTGAACAGCTGACAGAGATTTCACCGCTATGTGTCCAGATGTGTGGCTGCCTCTCAGTTTAAAATCATCTTGCCGCTCAAGACAGGTGAGGGGCACAGCAATGGGATAGACGTGTGTGGAAAATGCGTTTAGAGCTAGAAAAGAAGGGAGAGAGGGACTGGAACCATTTCTGATTTAAAATTTTGGAGAAGCCTGGTTGAAAAATCAGCAAATCTGATTTTTTTTTTAATTTTATTTATCTATTTTTTTATTGAAGTGTAGTTGATTTACAATGATGTGTTAGTTTCAGGTGTGCAGCAAAGTGATTCAGTTATACATATATATATATTTTTTTCAGATTCTTTTCCCTTATAGGTTATTACAAAATATTCAGTGTAGTTCCCTGTGCTATACAGTAGGTCCTTATTGTTTATCTATTTTATATATAGTAGTGTATATATGTTAATCCCAAACCCTTTGGTAACCATCGCTTTGTTTTCTATGTCTGTAGAGCAAATGTGACTTAGAAAAAAAAATTCTGAAAGGAAAGGAAAGTGTTGATTTTTCTTAAAGGAAAGATAATATTCTCAGAGAAGAGAAAAGGATGTCCCTGGTCCTGTTCCCTAGCATTATTCTCTGTCTCCCAGATGAATTGAGCATTCGTTATAATCGGGAATTTTTTTTGCGTTTTGGGCACAGGTTGGAAACTAGCCTCCTTTCTCCTTTTCCTCCCTCATCTCCTTGAAGCCTTAATTGGAGATACCCCCTTTTCCTGCACAAAAGAGTATAAAGTCGAGAGGGCGGAGGAAGGTTATCCTCCAGGGACAACAGTTAATGCATAGCTTAGAATTGAATCCCACCCTTATTTAAAAGTTGGGAACTCTGTATTTTTCTCAGTATTGTTAGGTAGAAAGGGATGAAACTAGACGACTTCCAGGGTCCTCTCAAGTGCTGACATTCGATTATGGAAAAGGATTGCCAATGACAGTGCCTGCTCTGAGGGCATGACAAGGGTCAGGGGTGTGCAACCCTGGCTGGGATTCAGTTCATTTCAAAAGAGGCATTGAATGCCTACGATGGGCCGGGCCCGGGTGAGGCATTGCAGGGCACAGACAGAACTGCCCCAAGCGCTCCCTGCCCTTGAACTTAACCACTTTAAAGTGAAAATTAAAAATAAAAGCTGTACCAATATGACAATACTAAATAGAACTCTTCGGTGTACAGGTTATTCTAGTATATCATGAGGCAACAATCCTGTTATGCAATTATGACTCCCTCTGCATTACAGGGGAAGAAATTCAGTTCACAGAGAGAAAGAAATCTTATAGAATTGCAACGGAAGGAGGGCTCCTATCTGGCTGGTTGATCAAAATAAGTTTTACAGAAATGACTGGGAGTAAAAGCTTCGTTCCACTGCTTTCTTCTGGGACCGGTTTTTATGAATAGACTGCCTTCCACCCTTAATTAATTTCTCTCTTAGCTGTGCAATTCCTAGCATTATTTTTCTGAAAACGGCAGCTGATTGCCTGATGTCTTTTGCTTTTGTGAAGCACATTACCTAAAGGATGTTGGACTGTTCCTAATGTTACCTTTTCTTTCCAGTCTAGGGCTCATTTATTCCAGTCCTAAAAAACTGATTTAGCTCGGTTTTAAACTGCCCTGCACTGTGATGCCCAAAGACTCATCTCTTCTGTGTGTGTGACACATGCCTGGTACCCTAGAGAGTTGGGGGGAATTTTGTGCATGTTTTGGGTCTCTTGGTACATGGAACTGTGTTTATCTCTCATGTTGATCGGTTGTGTACAGTTTTGAATGGGAAAAGCCTGACTTTACTGACCTTTTCCGAGCAAATAAATTGACTTCAGGCTGCTTGGTGTCATTTGGAAAAGAATGTTCTTTCTCTTCCTCTGGGGCTGCCTCAAGAGTTTTGCATTTCAAAATCACTACATTTCCAGCTTCACACCTCCCCCAGTCACCGCCACGAATGTCACCAGACTAGAAGGGGGCCCGAGAGAAGATGCGAGTGGGGAGGAGAGGCCCAGGGGCTGTGTGGCTGTCAGTCATTGGTGTTGCACTTTGGTGTGCAAGGAAGATTTACATCACTAGCCCTCATGTTCTCTCCACAGTAGTCAGCTCCTGTTGCCACTCGAGGTCAAGCTTTCCTTCCCAAGGGAAGTCTTGTCTTTCTAGAAAGTACTGTCCTCTTTACGGGGTTGCACTCCCTCTGAATTCTGTGAAGCCTGGGGAAGGAGCGGCCAGGAGGATTAGTCTGTCCCCTTCCCCGTCTCCATGTTCTTTCTGGGATCTCTCTGCAAACGTGGTGATTAAATCACTTAGATCTCTAAGGAGATCAGGAGTTCGATTTCACAACTGAAATAAAACCACAAATCTCTAGTAAAGTGAGGAAAATAATGTTGTTTGTTTAACTTTTGATTCTTTGGACGTGATTCCTGGCATTTGTTTGTTTATCTTCTCATTGTTGGGTGATCCAGCATCTGCTCCTTTGGGAATATAGAGAATGTCCTTTCCGGGGTGGAAAAGTCATCTTAAAAAATGAAAATTTCTCTCTTTAAAAAAAAAAAAAAAAAAGTTGAATTTTCCCCTTATCCCGGAAGTCAGTTTTGCTAGCCATGCACAAAATCCCAGCCATTTTCAACTGGAGGAACCTATTGAAGAAATGACTGCTGAATTAGCAGGGGCCAAATTCTTGGGGCCTAAGAGTCTCAGGTGAAATCTGATCTTTGGGAAATTTTTTTTTCTGGCAGGCAGGACGGCAGCTTAACAAACTGTGGGACAGAACCCATGTGGTTACTGTTCTGAAGTGGGGAGGGGTTCCGAAAGCTAACATTATCGTGGCAGGAACCAGGAGTCATTGTGCCTACTTTCACACAAAATACTTAAGAACAGCTACCACAAAACCCCTCACTTAATAGGCAAAATCATTGGTCCAATGAGCTTTTGTAATTAGTGATGACCTCTTGTAGACATTTTCCATCTCCTTTGAATTCCACCTTGGACCCACTTTGCTTTTGTCTTGACTTCAACCCTTTAGTTGTTGTAACTACAAAACATATGGTGTGATGTTACTGATAGGGACACACCGTTTTCTTGGTTTCAAGCCTTTTTATATTTTTCAAACCAACCAACAAAAGGCCTTGAACCTTAAATAAGATGAGTAAAATTGGATCTGCGTTGGCTGCCGTGGTGGGTGAAAGGCTCAGAGTCTCACCCCCACTCCTCCAAGATGAAGTAGCTTCTTTCACTCATGAAGTGGAACCTTAAAGCTTCAAGAAACACAGTTTGAAATGCTCCGTAAACACTTGCCGCCTATAATTTCCCCTAGGGCCTGCTTTCCTTCTTGTTGTTTGGGAGTCAGGAAGGAGTCACAGACCAAGAGAGGCTGCTTGAGAAGGAAAGAAGAGGCCGGGGGTGGGGGGGGCTCAGATCCAGCCCTTCATGGTCTGTGGTCTCAGCACGTTCTCCAAGCCTCACCATCTACCCTGAGAAGGTGTGCCTGGCTGAAGATGAGGATGGTGAGGGTACCTAGTCAGGGAGTAAGTAGGGATGTTTCCCTACAGCCAGAAAGGTTGATCAGGTGGGGTAGTTTAAGGAACAGCTCTGCAGAGCTCCTACAAGTCAAGTGACACTCTTGGGGCCCCGCAGGGAATCCTGTTGCAGCGAAGGGGCAACACTGGTGAGCTGGCTTAAGCTTGAATCCATGAAACAGACACCACATCCATCTGAGTGCACCTTTTCCCAGAGTCCTAACCCTCCAGAGCCAGCCCTCTCCTGCCCTTAACAGACTGCCACGGCGGACTGAGAAAACGGATCATGTTCTGGCTGCCAAGAGTATGTTTTCTGTTGGTTTTCATTGTTTTAAGATATATCGTTCTCTTAACTGTTTCCCGTTCTGAATTGCTCTGAGTGGGCTTAGAATATTACAGAAGAGTTTCCCCCCTTATTTGCCTCTCCGATGACTTCAGAGACCAGGTTTCAGCGGATGTCTACAGTGACCAGAATGACTGCTGGTCATTCTGTGTATACCACCTCCTCCCATGGGGGTATTTTCAAAGATCTCACATCTCATTGAGGGCCTATGCAGTTCATTGGTGTGTTGACCTCTGTGTCGAGCTGGACTTTCCAAGTGGTTCATTTTAGAACGTTGTTCTGAAGTTGTAAACTCAACCAAGACCTGTTAGTTGAAGGGAGTGTAGCAGAGGTGTTCCTAGGGCTGGTGAGAATCACTCAGAGTGTTACTCTGGGCCTTTCCCTTTGTGCCCTGGCATCCGTAGTGTGAACCTAAAGCCAGAGTGTCTCCTAACGGCTTATGGTGTCACCTACAGATTAAACCATTTTGAATTCCTTAAACTTCTGAAGTGTGTGTGAATCACAGACTTCAGTGTGAATGGAGTATCCATGGAATGTCATGTTTATTTTCCTTAATTTAATTATATCTGAGTACAGTCCCCGTTCTACCAGGTGGTGGGAAACCTAGCCGCAGACATTCTTGAGACTTTCTATCCTTCCTCAGAGCTTGGCAAAGCTTCCAGGATTTGACTCAGGGCCAAAGTCAGCCCAGCCAGTCCTTTATCTACCCTGCTATGCCCATTGTCCCAGCACACACGGTGCCCTTGAGTATGCTACATATGTGGCAATACTGGGGCACAGGAATCTTCGGCAGGGCCGGGAGCCCTGGAGCCTACGACCCAGTCATTTTAGACATGCCCCGAAGCCATCACCTTTGATAGGTTGCATCTCCCCTGACAATAAGTCATATCGATAAATCATCTTGAAACACTTCCTTCTGTTCAGCCTTTAGGACTGCAGTGAATGGAAACTGGACATTTTTACTTTATCTTTTGCCTCTGCCACCCCTCATTTCCCCACACAGACCAAACCCATCTATTTCGGGCCAACTCCTATTCATCCCCTGAATCTCAGCTGCAATATCACTGACCAAGTTAGAGGTATCCATGTGGGCACCCCCTCTGCCTGCCCATTCACTTTCCTGTTACCTTGTATTCCAAGTATGATTTGCTTTGGGGTCACGTGGGAACTCGTTAAAAATGCAGAATCTCAGACCCCATCCCATATCAAATTGCTAGAACAGAATCTTCATTTTCACAATATCCCCAGGTGGCTCCTGTGCACATCAAAGAGTGAGAGGCACAGACCTACTGGGTCATGAGCTCCTTGATCACAAGGTCACTGTTTTTCCATCACGATGTCTCCTTTCACAGTGCCTACTCTATGGCCCCCTCAATAAATAGCTGCTGAATGCATAGATAGCCCTTAAGAAGGATAGAGACCAAACATTCAGTTTGCAGTGGCTGCTATTAAAGGATGGATTTTACCTAAAGTGTGACATGGAGCTACTAAACTGGAGGTGGGTTGGGGTACGACTCTGTGAGCCAGAAATGGTGGGCTGGGCTAAGGCTAGGTGGCCACACCCACAGATGTAATAACCAACTTATTAGGCCACATGGGGCCAGGTGGGCTAGGTTGGGAAGGCCGCTGGAGAGCCTGACCCCAGGAGGGAGGGCAAAGACTGAACCAACGAAGCAGAAGAGTGGGTAGGGCAACCTCTGTGAGTGTTCCTGAAAGGCATGACGGGAAATAAGTTTGGACAGGTAGATTGAAATTCCAGTGGCATTCATTTCCCACCCAGTGTTGGAACACAGATTCCCAACTAGATCAAAGACAAGGCAAAAAATATGAACAGAATCTTTATTGTTCTCTGCATTCCTTTTATGCATTTGAACTTGAGGGTAGAGGGATAAGAGCCAGCAAATGGATTAAATTCATCTCTCAAGTTAGCTAGGAAACCTGAGATTTTATTAGCGACTTTTTTTTTGGCTGCGTTGGGTCTTCGTTGCTGCACACGGCCTTTCTCTAGTTGTGGCTAGTGGGGGGCTACTCTTTGTTGCGTTGCGCAGGCTTCTCATTGCAGTGGCTTCTCGTGGTGGAGCATGGGCTCCTGCCCTGTGAAGCGCAGGCTTCAGTAGTTGCAGCACGTGGGCTCAGTAGTTGTGGCCTGCGGGCTCTAGAGCGCAGGCTCAGTAGTTGCGGCGCACGGGCTTTGTTGCTCTGCAGCATGTGGGATCTTCCCGGACCAGGGCTCAAACCCGGGTCCCCTGCATTGGCAGGCGGATTCTTAACCACTGCGCCACCAGGGAAGTCCCTATTAGTGTCTTTTACACACCTAATTATGGAAGACACGACTCCTAGACTGACATTAAGGCACCATTTGAGGAGCTGGGGCAGAAAGGCAGCTGCCTGTGAAAAGGTCATGCTTGTCTGTGTAGACATCTCTCTTCAAATCAGTCACTCTGAGGGAATGTCTGACGCTGGCCACCTAGGAATTGTCTGGCAGGTGAGGTGTTCACTCTTACTGGCGTTTTCTTTTACCTAGGAGATAACCAGGTGCTCTTTTGGGATGCTGGCACATTGGTGCCTTATCAGTTACTGAAGTTTCTTCTTTTGTGGAACATGAAGTCTGTGGATTGTACCAAAGAGGCTTAGCTTTGGATCTAGGAAAAAAAAAAGGAAGCAGCAATGTCTCAGGGCTGCATCAAGTGACCTTGAACTCCACCACTCCTTGCCCTACCCACTCTTCCAGATGGGCAAGAAGTCAAACCTTGGAGGCTTTCTGCTCTCCTTGCCCTGGAATGCCCAGATGTGCTTGTAGGGGAGCATGTAGCACTCACTCTGCCCTTGCTTGTGGCAAACTTGGATACTCCTCTGCTGAAATTGGCATCTAGGATAATCCAGTGTGTGCTTGCAGATTCTGTCTTGCCTACACAGGCATGGGATTCTGCAAGAAAAATCAAGTGTCCCTGCCCATTCCCCTCCACCTCTCTGAGCTTGTAATGAACTTGGAGAGCTTGTTTCCAAAGCACTCTTGGGGGAGGGGAGACTATTCTGATTGAAGCCAGGCCTCCCTTCTAGGTGTAGGAGGCTGCAGAAGAGGAAATAGTGCACGCTGGGAAATGAATCTTAGGGATCCTGGAGCAGCTCATTTTCCCCTTGAATTCTGAGTTGGGAGTGGAAAGTGTCATGTATTATTCTGAGATCGGAATTCAGCTGAGCCTGGATTTCTTTTGAAGAAGCAGCAGCTGTTGCCTAGACATGAACTAGAGGTCCGTGATGGGCAATGGCATTGATGTTCTCAAGTCAGCTTCACGAACCCCGCAGGAGTGGAATTATGTGCCCAAATGAGAGATTCACTTCACAGCATCCTGGTCACCTGCCTGGATCTCTGTGCACAAGTGCTGCCAGTATATGTGGTATGTCAACCAATGAGGGTTTGAAAAACTATTTCTCCATGAGATTCCTCCCCACCTATGAACACACACAAACACACACACACACACACACACACACACACACACACACACACACACCTTCCTGTCCTGTTCATACCAAGCAAAAATGAAAACAAAACAACAACAAAGTATATGACTCTTCTTTCCTCCCTAAGTGATGCTTGTAACTGAGGAAACTGGATTTGAGTACCCACTCAGTGTAGATGACTTTATTTACACAACATTAAACAGATGATGAGTGTGGGATCCGGTGTCCACACAGTCTAGGTTGGAATCCCAGTTCTGCCGCTTACAGGCAAGTTATTTAAACTTACTAAGTCACTGTGTCCTCACAGATCACATGGGGTAATAATAACACCTACCCCCTAAAATTTACTGAACAGATGAAATGAGACTTTATATTTAAGGGCTTAACGTGGTCCTTTGCTACGGTAAGCACTGAGTAAATATCAGACTTTTAAAAGATGTTCATAAAGAAACAGATCAGCCTCTTCCTCCTGCTGGATGTACCAGTGCTCTGCTGTCTAATGGACAAGTCAGTTTCCCATCAGTCTTCCTTCCTTATTCTGTGCCTTTTCTAGTCCCACATTTTGAGCTGCAGTTTGACTGATGAACAGATGGTAAGATATATGCTTGAAATCCATCAAGTTTGAGAATACCTTGGGGGGAGGATGCTGAGGAAAGGGAAATGAAGTGAGGAGAGGGCTGATGAAAAAGCCCGCAGGCTTTCTGACAGACACACTGAACCCTGTCTTCCACTCCACCCTGACCACTTCCAGGTTTGTAAAGCCCACTGTATTGGACTTCGGGTTATAAATATGGGTCTACAACCCATTATCAGCCATTCTGGAATCCAGAAAAGGTCTGAAAACCACAAGTGTTTTCATCTGGCATGAGGCTACTTATATTCTTTATTTATTTAACTTAGCATGAACATTCTTATGTTTCACTGTGAAGATATTAACATGTTTGATTCCAAGATGCTGTCCCTGGCCCTGCCGGGGGTGTTATGTAACAGGCAGTATATGTACCATGTTACCATTCTAAATTCTGAAAAATTTTGACTTCTAGAACCAAATCTGTCCCCAGTGACTTTGAATAGGGATTTTTTTTTTTTTTTTTTTTTGTAACAAGAAACACTATCCTGAAGCAGTTTAAGCCAACAAACAATAAGTTGGAGGTGGTGGGGGAGAAATTTATTTCAAGGCTGGTGAGCAGAACCTCAGGGCAGAAATGCAGCTGTAGTGAGAAGCGCGGCAGGAAGCAGGCCTGGGAAGCCTAGGATGCCCTCTCTAGAATTCTGGTTCTCATGGGCATGAACATGGATGGCTGCCATGGATATACCAGTTATAACCCTGGAGGCCCAATCTGTGGCAAGTGGTAGGAACTTAACATGTACGTATCAATTCACAGATTGGCTTTCCAGTCTGATATGTGCCTTGCTTGGTGGCCAACCCAGATTGCACGTTCTTACTAAGCCCATAATCAGAATTTGACTTTTGTAGGTTTCCATATGATGATCTTCCAAGACTCTGCTGTGCTCCCAGCCTTCTGAGCTGCAGTCCTGGGTTCCAAAGCAGTTTGTGACCAATCCCTGGTGGTTCCTTCTGTGGGTTTGGCAATGGCAGAAATCACTCGGAGTTCATCTTCCTAGAGTTGTGGGGTTTGATTCACATCAGAATCTATGAGAAATGAAGCAGAATGGGAGAAAGATGGCAAAAAGCCATTTGAAAGAAGGACTCACTCAGGACTTAACATGTTCCTCAGTATTGTTTTTGGACCTTCAGTTTAAGCTCACCCCACATTAACTGTCTTTCCCTGGCCATCATGCCCTGGGACCTGGCTTTACATGGTCATGACTGTTTGGGATGAAGCTCTAAATCAGCCTACTCATTTTCCTTTAGTCTTAGCGTCTTTGATAAGCCACAAAAACCTTTCTAAGTGTTCTTTTCCCATTTTCCTTCTCTTATCTAAGAGGACATTCATACATAGACATAGGGAATGTCAAGAGGCTAAATCAATGTGGGTGATGATCAGCTGTCAGGAAGCTGGAGCTTTGAGACACATACACAGACAGTGTCCACAGACATTCACCCTGTATCAGTGCAGTGAGTAAAGCGTACAGATTCTGGAAGCAGCCTTCTAGATCTGTGTCCTAGTTCTACCACTTACTAGCTATAGGACGTTAGGAAAGTTACTTAACCTCTCTGGGTCCTCACTTCTTCACCTGTAAAGTGGCCATCCTGGCACGTACTTCATATATTTGTTGTAAGGATTAAGTGAGTTAATATATACAAAAACACTTAGAAAGTAGGTGGCATGTAGTAAGTTCTAGATTCATATTTGATACTTTCCTTTTATAAGCACAGAGTCTGAGTTAGATTCTTACTCATTCGTTAAACAAGTATTTATTGTGTGTATTTTGTGTCTACCTTGTGAAGCCCCTGTGTTTGAGCTGGTGAACAATTCACGTATCTTCTAGTCTCAGTGGTGAAGACAGATGTTAAACAAGATATTACACATGTGATGAATATTATGACCCAAGCATTATGCTTTCTAAAAAGAAGAACAGAAATCAGTAATAATAAATCCAACTTTATTGTCTTTTCTCTTTAAATATTGCGTACTAAGTACTTCATATATTCTCCAAAGATCAGGGCATAAGTAGAGGTGAGAGTGTCTTCAAGCAATAGTCAGATCAATTGTTGCTTGCTTGGAACACGAAGTGATTTAAATCTATGATAAACCAAAACAAAAAAGAAAAGAAAAAAAAATTATTGTCCTTACTATCTTATGTGTAAGAACCAAAGATATCTACAGAACAGGTGAAATTGTATTTACTTGTAATCGTAATAATAACAACGACAGCCAGAAGACTTGTCATGCTTAGCAGTTCATTCTTCACCCTTGATTCTCATCACTAAGATGTAAAGTCAGTAGAGCAGGATTTACGCCCAATTTACAGATGAGGAAACTGCCCACAGCAGTAAAATGACTGACCCCAAGTCACAGGCAGGGTCAGTGCCTGACACGTGATTAGCTCCGGTAGTATTTGTTGGACTGAATAGCATCCAGGCATTCTGACTCCCTATGTCGTCTCTCTGGTTCTATGCATAACACAAGCAAGACGTCAACTCTGTAGTATTTTCAGATTTCATGCTTATTTAGTAGTATTAGGATTATTTATACTACTTCTTTGCAGATGGTAATTGAACAGCACTGTTTTCTTGACCCTGTCAACACCCAGCAGCAGTTTACCTCCATCTTTTTTCTATCTAGAGATTCAAGACATAGAAAACTAATTTTCAAGGTACATCTTTTAAAATTTTATAAGTACATTTAATAATTAAAAAAAAATCATGTACAGTGTTTCTTGACAAATTGTTTCTGTAACTGCAATTTACAGGCAAAGTAGAATTAGTGATGTACAAAGTAGAATTAGTGAAGTCCTCGGTTGAATCCTTCAACCAGTCCTAGGATTATCTCTTCTAGATCCAATCTTTTCAAAGCTATTAATATTCATCAGAGGCTGATCTCACAAGGATTGTCATACAAAAAGCTTAAGAAGTGCATCACTCCCCCTGAATTTTTTGGCAAAATATAAAACTACATATTGCAAAAGCGTGAAAACAAAAAGATAAAATCTGTCTTCAGCTGTCTTGATTAAATATGATGCCTTGGTTCTATTCCACCAATATCTTTAACTTCTCAGGGTGCCCAATTTTAACCTAGGTCAGACTACATCAGCAGAATTAGAGAAACGACACCAAGATAAGTGTGCAGCGTATTTCTCATTCACCAAATACCTCTGTTGTAAAAGTCTCTATAAGTAAGTAGTAGAGTTGGACTGAATTTAATTTATGCGTGAAATGACGGGCACTTGATTTATTTTAATGCAGAAAAGATTAAATGAATGAACTCAGGAAATGTTGGGAAATGAAAGCTAAGTGTAAATCGCTCAGCCAGCCGTCTATTTGGAGAGCAGGCTCAGGCTTAGGTTTTTGAAGCTGAATTGAATATTCAGTCCCACCATTTTCCATTTGTAACTTACTGCCCCGAGGAGAGGTAGCGTTCATTCACTGATTTATGCATTTATTCATTCAATCACTCGGCAGATATTGATTGAGCCCCTGTCAGGTTCCAGGCACTTTTTTGACTTTTACTGGGGATGTTACCGACCTGGGTTCTTGGACTCTTTAATCAATAGAAATGGATAAAAGGCCAAATGAGGAATTCAGACAAGGCTTTGTTGAGACTCATGCTGCAGCAGGAGGGAGTGAAAACGTGTAACGGGTTCCCTTGCTCACTCCTGGAGCTGGGGTGAGCTGGTGCCTTAAATGGGGTTGGGGGTGGCGCGGATCAATGGGTAAGACTGGAGGGGTGGCTTGGTGGTCTGCTCACCCCCCTGGTGGTGCTGTGTACAGGGATCGTGCGTGGTACCCGGCTTTTCTCCTGGCACCTCAGAAGTGGCAGTTGGATTTTGGCCTTTTTGTATCTTGTTCATAATTTGGCCCAACTGTGCATGCGTGCAGTTATTTCTACGCCCTTACAGTTTCTTTGCATTCTGTTGCTCGAGGGGACATTTATCCAGGTGCAAGCACTGCAGTAAAGGGTCCCATGAGACTTCCCTGGTGGTCCGGTGGTTAAGACTCCGCGCTTCCCAATGCAAGAGGCCTGGGTTCGATCCCCGGTCAGAAAACTAGATCTCGCATGTGACAGCGAAGATCCCTCGTGCCGTAACTAAGACCTTGGCGCAGCTAAATAAATAAATAAATATTCAGAGAATAATGAACACTAAGTTTTCACTCTCCTTGAGCTTATAGCTGAGTGGAAGAGAGAGGCACACTGTAATCACATTTATAATATGTCAGCTGGTGATCAGTGCTGTGAAGAACAGTAACTAGAGAGTGACAGAATGCTGCTTTATAATGGCAGAAGGGCCACTCCGGCAAAGTGATATTGGAACAACATCTGAATGGCATGAGAGACAGAGTCCTTGGACATTGGGGAAAGCACGCTCCAAGCAGGGGGAAGAGCAAGTGCCCAGGCCCTGAGGTGGGACCATGCTTGGAAAGTTTGAGGAACAGCAAGAAGGCGTGGCTACAGTGACGAGATGGGGAGAGTTGAAGGAAGTCAGATTATCTAAGGCCTCAGTAAGGTTTTCGAATTTTATTCTAAGGGCAATGGGGAGTCAGTGAAGGGTTTTAAGCAGAGATGTGAAGTAATCTCCCTTGATTTTTAAAAGAACCACTCCAGCTGCTGCGTGGGGAACAAGCATGTTTTGAGAGGAGCAGTGGGTGTGAGCAAAAAGATGGGCGTGATTTCTCCTGCTCTCAACTAGCTCTTTGACTGCAATCTCAACTTCTCACCTATAAAATGGAGCTGAGAATACCTCTAGTTCCTGTGAAGGGAAAATGGGTGCAAGGTTACCCCTCATGTATGGTAAAGGCCTCCCAGAATAGATGAGATTATTATTGTCGTCAGGCTCTGGGTCAGTGATGTATGTTGTTGACCTTCCTATTTTCTCTCCCCAAAGGGTCTGTGTAAGGATCACAGGAGATCATATATGCGAAGTGCCTGGCTGGAGCTCAGTACACATGGCTCCCTTCACCATCTCTTTAATAGTAAAGAGAGTCCAAAGTACTGGCTTCTTCCTTCTCACTGGGGACTCTGAGAGGGAGTCTAGAGGCTTAGAGGGTGTTTTGTAAATTCCCAAAGAAAAGAGCTATTGGGTCCTGGAGCCTGGGGTACAAGGCTTTCAGCAGAGGAGCTGCAATCAGATCACTCAAACCTTACTTTATCATTTCATTCCAAAGAGGGTCTCTCTCTCCCTCCCTCCCTCCCTCCAACCTCCACCCACCCCTCCTTCCCTGCTTCACTCCTTCATTTCCTGCTTTTGTGTTTCAAAAGTAATATGTCCTGGTACTAATAAGTTAACCAATAGCAGTGTCTAAAGTTCCAATAAAATTAAGTTTCTTTCTTTCTCTCCAACCCACCCCAATCCCAAACTCCAGATGTAACTGAAGATAACAATTTAGTGTATATCTTTCTTTAGTTTTCCCTTGCCTATTCAGTCAAAAACACATTTACAGATTTATGGTGGTGCTTGTCTTTTGTTTTGTTTTGCAAAAATAAAGAAAAAAAATACTCCATGGGTTCCACAAACCCCTCCAAATTATATCCAAAGTGTTTAAGAATGCACTTTCTAGGTAGAATGTCTATAGCTTTATCAGATTGTCAAAGAAGTCTAGTAACCTACACCAGCCCCAGATTTTCAGCATCTGTCATTTAAATTTCCTAAAATCCCCAAACATGGAGATTAGACCAAATGTTCTCTGAGGTCCCTCTGTTATTGCCATTTCACCAAATTTGCTTGTATTCAAGTCCAAGAAAAGCATTTTTCTCTGATATGCCACTTACTGTATTTCTCTTATTAACTGATTCTTAAGCATACCTAGAATAAGTCTTGAGGTCCTTCAGGGTCATGAAGGGAAATCTTAATTCTTAATAGAAATCTTTGATTTTTTTTCTGTGAGTACAGTTTATTAAATTTATTCAGAATCCAATAATATTTGTATATGCTACATAATAGTTTTATCTATCAGTATAGCGTATTAACACAAAATACATTTTTGTCATATAATTAGAGGATAAAAACATATTGCAAGTCCAAATATCAACCAAGTTTAAATATAGATAACTCAGTGGTGACAGCATATGAAAAGTAAATCTGATCCTATATTTGTATCATGAGTTAGCTAAATAAATAAGTGCATGAAACGGAAGATTAAAATCTTTATGAGTGATAGAATCCACTCATCTTGCGATTTAGAACCAGATGTGATGAAACTGTATTTTTCTCAGCAAGGCAGCACTTCAGCAAAGCAGACACACATCTGCTTGGTTTTCCCCAGAGGATGCAGTGGTTTTCAGATCTAAAGCCAAATCCATTGGAATCAGCCAGGACCTTTTCCATCTGAAAGTGAAAAATGAGGCTTTTTCTTACACAGTTAGCTGATGATGCTCTGCTGGCATGTTGGGTCAATTATTGCAAACTTTAGACTGACGTAAAATGTATGTGCCCACCTCATTTATTTTTTCATGATCCCGTCCAAAGATGGTCATATATAAATATATATTTACCGATGGGTTAGAACACTTTTCGAGTAAGAAGTCATAGTTGGGAAAATTCAGAGACTACAGAACCAAGTTCTAATTTTTAAAATTTTGTTTTCTAATGTGAAATTACTTTAGACTTACAGATAAGTTGCAAAAATAGGACATAGAGTTTCCATATACCATTCACCCAGCTTCTCCTAATGTTGACATATTCATAACCTTAGAGCAATTTTCAAACCAAGGAAATTGACATTAGTGAAGTCATAATTTTTCTGAAAGCAAATGGTAAAATTTCACTTTTTGCCTAGGTTTGAGAAAAAACTGGTATTTTGTCTTTACAGATTGTGCGTACACATAAAGCAGTCTTATAAAAATTCCTTCATTCTAAAGGACTTAAAAACCATACTTAGAGGACTGTTCAGCCTTGGCAGTCAGACTGGTTCAGTCTCTCGCAGGTTTTTGTTGTTGTTGTTGTTGTTTTTCCTCATTTTGGTTAAGAATTTTGGAGATCTGAACAGCAGTTCCTACAAACAGATGCTTGGAAGGCCTACATGCATTTGACTTATTGAGGAGGAAGAAAACTTGTGACTAGGTCATCTCATGTTTATGTTGCTGATTTAAGTAGTGAGGCAGCACTTTGAAAATCACACCATGTGTAACTGGTTCTTTATCGCCAAATCCAAGGCCATAGGGAGTATAACCTCAGTAGAGGAGCCAAGAAAAACTGCCCTTCGTTCAAGAATGATGTTTTAAACCTAATCCCCATGTTAGCTTTGCTGAGGCTGGAGGTGGGTCTTGCCTCATGTGGGGAATCTTCAGGGTCATCCCACTGCCCAGTGCTAGATGAATGGAGGCCATGAGTGTCGGACTGGGCTCTCAGCAGCTGCAAGCATCTGTAACGATGTGGTGTTAAGATGAATGAGCCCCACGGGTTCCCAGCTGCTTGCATCCACCGAGACCTTGTAGCTTTAGACAGTTGTTTCTGCCCTGAACACTGGGAAATGAATGTACAGTTTCTCTGCCTGTTGCCAGGGATGATGGTTATTCCCAGTCATGCTCTGAGGTCCTCTGAAGCCATTAAATGGTACCTGTAGATGTTGGCCTCTGTCGGCAAGCGTAAGCCAACATTTGATGCTTTGAAAAGCAAGACCTTCCCTTGGGAAGCAGCAGTGAGAGAGACCATATGTATTTCTCCATCAGAACCCAGCCCAGATTTATAGAGCAAAGCAGGGTGCAGAGATGTCACAGCATACTTTGTGGCTCCCAAGCTAAATGAAAGCTTGACTCTAGCCAACACATATGTCAGTTTTAAAAATGCATCTCAGGTTCCAGCATTGGCCTTCTGTTCATTGAGACACCTCAAAGAAACCAGAGCTCTTTGGAAGACTGTTCTAAACTAGCCTCAGCAACTTGCTAAAGTTTGGATTTATTAGGGGGCCCTCCTCTCCTTCCTTTGCCAAACCTGCTTCTCCTGCAGGGTTCTCCAGCTCACAGTTCGGCCAAGATCTTCTCCCCAGTTGCTCAGAAACCTAGACAAATCCTTGATGCCTCCCTCTCCCTTGCCCCCACTTTGAATCTATCCTCCAGTCCTACTGCTTGTACCTTCCGATGTGTGTCGGGTTTCTTTCTCTCTCCTTATTGCCATTTCTGTAATCATCTCTCAACCAGAATACTACAGTGCCCTCCAATTTTAAGTCTCCCAACTCCACTCTTGCCCCCTCTCCAATCCATTCTCTTCAAAATAGCCAAGAGTAAGTTTTTTAAAACAAACCAAAGCCATGTACATAACTGGTTCTCTAGTGGGTATAACTCATGCTGTAACCCAAATGTGACTTTATTCTTTTTCACCTTTGAAAAAAATATATTCGGTATGGTGGTCCTCCCATTGTTCCTGGATAAAATTCTTACAGGCCGTGGCTTTTCTAGTCTCTCTCAGGTGATAAGAATCTTACATCAGTTTAGATCACACACAAAAAAGTCCCAATTCTGTAATGAGAATGAGTCCAATCCAAGGTAATCATAACATGCAAAGATAAGACTTCTGCCCCTAGCTTTGCCCCCACCTCTCTGCCATGCTAAGGTAGTTACAATTGAGCTGTTTGCCTCAGGGGAGTGGATCAATAGAAATAAAGCAGGATTCCACTCCTGTTCCGGCATTTACTTCTTCTCCCACTACTGACTGCCATTTGGGACCCTGCCAGGGTCAAAGCACAGGAAGGGAACAGGAGACAGAAGATAGGAATGTTATCACTTAGTTAGAAGGCCAATAGACTCTTGCTATTTGGCCCTACAAATGGATAAAGCTAACTCTTCAGAGTGACCCTTTCAAAGGAGGAACCATGAATGGACGGTCCATCTTGGTCCACTCATGGCTGTCAACCGAAAGGAAAACACACAGTATAAGAGTTGTGAGTTTCAGTTTTATTCAGGGTCCTTGCTGAGGACAATAGCCCAGGAAACAGCCTTTCAGTAGCTTCTGAGAGAATTGCTCCAAAGAGGTAGGATGAGAAGCTAGTATATATACAATTTTTGGCCACAGAATACTTGCAGTCAAGCACACATTTCAATAAAAGATGATTGCTAGTCACAAGGAACAGATATCTCAATTAATGATTTTAGTCCTTTTCTATGTATGGGAAGATGTAAGGATCTGGGTTCACTAAAATTCTTCCTGGGACTTCCCTGGTGGCACAGTGGTTAAGAATCTGCCTGCCCAAAAATCTCCCAGAGTTCTCCATCTCAACTCCAAGACACAGCTCCACTCAATGACCAACAAGCTACTGTGCTGGACACCCTATGCCAAACAACTAGCAAGACAGGAACACAACCACACCCATTAGCAGAGAGGCTGCCTAAAATCATAATAAGGTCACAGACACCCCAAAACACACCACCAGATGCGGACCTGCCCACCGGAAAGGCAAGATCCAGCCTCATCCACCAGAACACAGGCACTAGTCCCTTCCACCAGGAAGCCTACACAATCCACTGAATCAACCTTAGCCACTGAGGGCAGACGCCAAAAACAACAGGAGCTACGAACCTCCAGCATGCGAAAAGGAGACCCCAAACACAGTAAGTTAAGCAAACTGAGAAGACAGAGAAACACACAGCAGATGAAAGAGCAAGGTAAAAACCCACCAGACCTAACAAATGAAGAGTAAATAGGCAGTCGACCTGAAAAATAATTCAGAGTAATGATAGTAGATATGATCCAAAATCTTGGAAATAGAAAGAAGAAAATACAAGAAACATTTAACAAGGACCTACAAGAACTAAAGAGCAAACAAACAATGATGAACAACACAATAAATGACATTTAAAATTCTCTAGAAGGGATCAATAGCAGAATAACTGAGGCGGAAGAACGGATAAGTGACCTGGAAGATAAAATAGTGGAAATAACTATTGCAGAGCAGAATAAAGAAAAAAGAATGAAAAGAATTGAGGACAGTGTCAGAGACCTCTGGGACAACATTAAATGCACCAACCCTCAAATTATAGGGGTCCCAGAAGAAGAAGAGAAAAAGAAAGAAACTGAGAAAATACTTGAAGAGATTATAGTTGAAAACTTCCCTAATATAGGAAAGGAAATAGATAATCAAGTCCAGGAAGCACAGAGTCCCATACAGGATAAATCCAGGAGAAACACTCCAAGACACATATTAATCAAACTATCAAAAATTAAATACAAAGAAAAAATATTAACAGCAGCAAGGGAAAAACAATAAATAACATACAAAGGAACCCCATAAGGTTAACAGCTGATCTTTCAACAGAAACTCTGCAAGCCAGAAGAGAGTGGCAAGACATATTTAAAGTGATGAAAGAGAAAAACCTACAACCAAGATTTCTCTACCCAGCAAGGATCTCATTCACCTTTGATGGAGAAATTAAAACCTTTACAGTCAAGCAAAAGCTAAGAGAATTCAGCACCACCAAACCAGCTCTACAACAAATGCTAAAGGAACTTCTCTAGGCAGGAAACACAAGAGAAGGAAAAGACCTACAATAACAAACCCAAAACAATTAAGAAAATGGTAATAAGAATATACATATGGATAATTACCTTAAATGTAAATGGATTAAATGCTCCCACCAAAAGACATAGACTGGCTGAATGGATACAAAAACAAGAACCATATATATGCTGTCTACAAGAGACCCACTTCAGACCTAGGGACACATACAGACTGAAAGTGAGGGCATGGAAAAAGATATTCCATGCAAATGGAAATCGAAAGAAACCTGGAGTAGCAATTCTCATATCAGACAAAATAGACTTTAAAACAAAGACTATTACAAGAGACAAAGAAGGACACTACATAATGATCAAGGGATCAATCCAAGAAGAAGATATAACAATTGTAAATATTTATGCACCCAACATAGGAGCACCTCAATACATAAGGCAAATACTAACAGCTATAAAAGGGGAAATCGACAATAACACAACCATGGTAGGGGACTTTAACACCCCACTTTCACCAATGGACAGATCATCCAAAATGAAAATAAATAAGGAAACACAAGCTTTAAATGATACATTAAACAAGATGGACTTAATTGATATTTATAGGATATTCTATCCAAAAACAACAGATTGCACTTTCTTCTCAAGTGCTCATGGAACATTCTCCAGGATAGATCATATCTTGGGTCACAAATCAAGCCTTGGTAAATTTAAGAAAATTGAAATCGTATCAAGTATATTTTCTGACCACAACGCTATGAGACTAGATATTAGTTACAGGAAAAAGTCTGTAAAAGATACAAACACATGGAGGCTAAACAATACACTACTTAATAACCAAGAGATCACTGAAGAAATCAAAGAGGAAATAAAAAAATACCTAGAAACAAATGACAATGAAAACACGACAACCCAAAACCTATGGGATGCAGCAAAAACAGTTCTAAGAGGGAAGTTTATAGCAATACAATCCTACCTTAAGAAATAAGAAACATCTCAAATAACCTAACCTTACACCTAAAGCAATTAGAGAAAGAAGAACAAAGAAACCCCAAAGTTAGCAGACGGAAAGAAATCATAAAGATCAGATCAGAAATAAATGAAAAAGAAATGAAGGAAACGAGAGCAAAGATCAATAAAACTAAAAGCTGGTTCTTTGAGAAGATAAACAAAATTGATAAACCATTTGCCAGACTCATCAAGAAAAAAAGGGAGAAGACTCAAATCAATAAAATTAGAAATTTAAAAGAAGTAACCACTAACACTGCAGAAATACAAAGGATCGTGAGAGATTACTACAAGCAACTATATGCCAATAACATGGACAACCTTGAAGAAATGGACAAATTCTTAGAAATGCACAACCTTCCGAGACTGAACCAGGAAGAAATAGAAAATTAAACAGACTGATCACAAGCTCTGAAATTGAAACTATGATTAAAAGTCTTCTAAGAAACAAAAGCCCAGGACCAGATGGCTTCACAGGCAAATTCTATCAAACATTTAGAGAAGAGCTAACACCTATCCTTCTCAAACTTTCCCAAAATGCAGCAGAGGGAGGAACACTCCCAAACTCATTCTACGAGGCCACCATCACCCTGATACCAAAACCAGACAAGGATGTCACAAAGAAAGAAAACTACAGGCCAATATCACTGATGAACATAGACGCAAAACTCCTCAACAAAATACTAGCAGACAGAATCCAACAGCACATTAAAAGGATCATACACCATGATCAAGTGGGGTTTATCCCAGGAATGCAAGGATTCTTCAATATACGGAAATCAATCAATGTGATAAACCATATTAACAAATTGAAGGAGAAAAACCATATGATCACCTCAATAGATGCAGAGAAAGCTTTTGACAAAATTGAACACCCATTTATGATAAAAGCCCTCCAGAAAGTAGGCATAGAGGGAACTTTCCTCAACATAATAAAGGCCATATATGACAAACCCACAGCCAGTATCATCCTCAATGGTGAAAACCTGAAACCATTTCCACTAAGATCAGGAACAAGACGAGGTTGTCCACTCTCACCACTCTCATTCAACATAGTTTTGGAAGTTTTAGCCACAGCAATCAGGGAAGAAAAAGAATTAAAAGGAATCCAAATAGGAAAAGAAGTAAAGCTGTCACTGTTTGCAGATGATATGATACTATACATAGAGAATCCTAAAGATGCTACCAGAAAACTACGAGAGCTAATCAATGAATCTGGTAAAGTAGCAGGATACAAAATTAATGCACAGAAATCTCTTGCATTCCTATACACTAATGATGAAAAATCTGAAAGTGAAATTAAGAAAACACTTCCATTTACTATTGCAACAAAAAGAATAAAATAACTAGGAGTAAACCTACGTAAGAAGACAAAAGACCTGTATGCAGAAAACAAAAAGACACTGATGAAAGAAATTGAAGATGATACAAACAGATGGAGAGATATACGATGTTCTTTCATTGGAAGAATCAACATTGTGAAAATGACTCTACTACCCAAAGCAATCTACAGATTCAGTGCAATCCCTATCAAACTACTACTGGCATTTTTCACAGATCTAGAACAAAAAATTGTACAATTTGTATGGAAACACAAAAGACCCCGAATAGCCAAAGGAATCTTGAGAAAGAAAAACAGAGCTGGAGGAATCAGGCTCCCTGACTTCACACTATACTACAAAGCTACAGTAATCAAGACAGTATGGTCCTGGCACAAAAACAGAAATATAGATCAGTGGAACAGTATAGAAAGCCCAAGATAAACCCACACACATATGGTCAACTTATCTTTGATAAAGGAGGCAAGAATATACAATGGAGAAAAGTTAGCCTCTTCAATAAGTGGTGCTGGGAAAACTGGACAGCTACATGTAAAAAAAAAATGAAATTAGAACACTCCCTAACACCATACACAAAAATAAACTCAAAATGGATTAAAGACCTAAATGTAAGGCCAGACACTATCAAACTCTTAGAGGAAAACATAAGCAGAACGCTGTAAGACATAAATCACAGCAAGATCCTTTTTGACCCACCTCCTAGAGAAATGGAAATAAAAACAAAAATAAACAAATGGGCCCTAATGAAACTTAAAAGCTTTTGCACAGCAAAGGAAACCATAAACAAGATGAAAAGACAACCCTCAGAATGGGAGAAAATATTTGCAAATGAAGCGACTGACAAAGGATTAATCTCCAAAATTTACAAGCGGCTCATGTAGCTCAATATCAAAAAAACAAACAACCCAATCCAAAAATGGGCAGAAGACCTAAATAGACATTTCTCCAAAGAAGTTATACAGATTGCCAACAAACACACGAAAGGATGCTCAACATCACTAATCATTTGAGAAATGCAAATCAAAACTACAATGAGATATCATCTCACAGTGGTCAGAATGGCCATCATCAAAAAATCTAGAAACAATAAATGCTGGAGAGGGTGTGGAGAAAAGGGAACACTCTTGCACTGCTGGTGGGAACGTAAATTGATACAGCCACTATGGAGAACGGTATGGAGGTTTTCTCAAAAAACTAAAAATAGAACTACCATAGGACCCAGCAATCCCACTACTAGGCATATGCCCTGAGAAAACCATAATTCAAATAGAGTCATGTACCCAATGTTCATTGCAGCTCTATTTACAATAGCCAGGACATGGAAGCAACCTAAGTGTCCATCATCAGATGAATGGATAAAGAAGATGTGGCACATATATACAATGGAATATTACTGAGCCATAAAAAGAAACAAAATTGAGTTATTTTTAGTGAGGTGGATGGACCTAGAGTCTATCATACAGAGCAAAGTAAGTCAGAAAGAGAAAAACAAATACCATATGCTAACACATATATGTGGAATCTAAAAAAAAAAAAAAATGGTCATAAAGAACCTAGGGGCAAGATGGGAATAAAGACACAAACCTACTATAGAATGATCTTGAGGACACCGGGAAGGGGAAGGGTAAGCTGGGACGAAGTGAGAGAGTGGCATGGACATATATACACTACCAAATGTAAAATAGAGAGCTAGTGGGAAGCAGCCGTATAGCACAGGGAGATCCACTCGGTGCTTTGTGACCACCTAGAGGGGTGGGATAGGGAGGGTGGGAGGGGGACACAAGAGGGAAGAGATATGGGGATATATGTATATGTATAACTGATTCACTTTGTTATAAAGCAGAAACTAACACACCATTGTAAAGCAATTATACTCCAATAAAGATGTTAAATAGAAATAAAAATAAATAATAAAAAAGAATCTGCCTGCCCATGCAGGGAACACGGGTTCGAGCCCTGGTCTGGGAAGATCCCACATGCCGCGGAACAACTAAGCTGGTGCACCACAACTACTGAGCCTGTGCTCTAGAGCCCTCGAGCCACAATTGCTGAAGCCCGTGCCCCGCAACGAGAGAAGCCACCGCAGTGAGAAGCCTGCATACCACAACGAAGAGTAGCCCCCGCTTGCCGCAACTAGAGAAAGCCCGCGCACAGCAACGAAGACCCAGCACAGCCAACAATAAATAAATAAAATAAATTTATTAAAAAAAACTTGTTCCTGAGATATACATACACCTGTCTGAGGGGTCTATTTTTCCAAAGCACAGAGTACCTCATCCTGTTTTTCATCCTGAATTCCTTTTCGGGTGCACTGTCGGTTAGTGACTGCAGTGGCTAATGACTTAATGAACTAGGTTGTGAGCAACATTCTTTGCTGTACGTGGTTCAATCAACTGTAGCCACAGAGGGGTGATTTCCCCAAAAGTAGGGCTGCCATAGAGTATATATACCAATGGGCTGTGTATGTGCGTCCTCAGAATCTAACTAAGGAATAGACAGCTGCAGGCTAATGACTTAGTGTCTGGCTGTAATAAGCTAAGGTAACCTGCCAGGGTTACCGTTTCTGTTTAAAGCAGGATGGCTGTAACCCTCACTTTTATCCTGAGGTGATGCTGCATTAGCCCTCAGGACTGATCGTCCTCATTCTCTTCCTGTGACAGAAATAAAAACTTTGCCTTCCTTTTTGATTAATGGCTGTAAGTCCATAAGACTTGCTCTGGGGAAAGTGGAAGTTGGTACTTTAACTTAGAGGAAAGGAAAGAAGGAAAGGAGAGGAAACAGAGGAAAGGTAAAGAAAGAAGCCCTAAAAGCTGTAGAAACAGAAAGAAAATTGACTCGTGGTGCTGAACGTTTCCTCATGGCACTGAAGTATATAAAAAGAATACATGTCAAGAAGGGGTTGTTGTGTGGTGATAATGCTTTTAAATCTGGGAAGATGGGGGCTTCATCAGGAAGCCGTCCCCTCACTTATTAGACATTAACTAGGAGTTTTTACTTTTTTTTTTCTTTTCTTGCGGTACGCGGGCCTCTCACTGTTGTGGCCTCTCCCCTTGCGGAGCACAGGCTCTGGACGCGCAGGCTCAGCGGCCATGGCTCACGGGCCCAGCCGATCCGCGGCATGTGGGATCTTCCTGGACCGGGGCACGAACCCGTGTCCCCTGCATCGGCAGGCGGACTCTCAACCGCTGCGCCACCAGGGAAGCCCAACTAGGATTTTTTAAGACGTTGCTTTGGAAAAAGTGAGGAAAGGAACCTGGCCAAGCAGCCTGTCTCTGCTCCCTGGGATTCTGAGTTACTAGACATGGATAAGGGTTCTGCTCCTCCTTGGTTTTATTTGATTGTTTTTATTTATTTTTAATCAAAAAGGCAGATTTCAAGGCAAAGCTGACTTTTTTTCATAACCTTTACTCCATGGTATCCTGCCACATACTATCTGAATTGTTTCATATTACTTTGTTAGATTGCATAAAACACCATGAATAGTAAATTACTTGGGGCTAATAGGCAGCCTTTTCCCCCCTTAATTAATAACACTTTTTTTTTTAGAGCAGTTTTAGGCTCACAGAAAATTAAGCAGATAATACGGGGCGTTCTGGTCTGACCCTTTCCCCGCCTCACAATTTATCCCATTGTTAATATCCGGATTCGTGTGCTACATTTGTTATAATTGATGAACTAAAATTGATTTGTTACTGTTAATTAAAGTCCATAGTTTACATTGGGGTTCACTATGTTATAGTTCTATGGTTTTTGATAAAGGCATAGTGCGTGTATCTACCGTTACAGTAGCAAACAGAATGGTTTCACTGCCCTGAAACTCCCCTGTACTCTGCCTTTTCATCCTTCTCCTTTACTTACTTACTGATTTATATTTGTCACACCTCAAGTGTGAGCAAGGCCCCTCCTGTGGGTTCATTTAATACAACTGGCATGGTTTCAAACTTTCAAAAGACTCTGCCAAATCCTGAGGGCGATCAGCGAGGAAGTATACACAGACATTTTAAAAGTCTAAAAATAAGGACTTCCCTGGTGGCGCAGTGGTTTAGAACCTGCCTGCCAACTCAGGGGACATGGGTTCAATCCCTGGTCCAAGAAGATCCCACATGCCACGGAGCAACAAAGCCCGTGTGCCACAACTACTGAGCCTGCGCTCTAGAGCCCGCAAGCCACAACCGCTGAGCCCACGTGCCACAAGTACTGAAGCCCATGCACCTAGAGCCCGTGCTCCGCAACAAGAGAAGCCACTGCAGTGAGAAGCCTGTGCACCACAATGAAGAGTAGCCCCCGCTCACCACAGCTAGAGAAAGCCCGTGCGCAGCAACAAAGACCCAACACAGCCAAAATTAATAAATAAATAATTTTTTTTAAAGTCTAAAAATAGGTAAAAATAGGTACAGTGTGTACTCTGATGATGACTGTCCTGCGCCTCCAGCCTCCCTTGCCCATTCAAGGCCTCACACTGGCTTCTGATCTCCACACTTTAATCCCAAAAGTTTAGTTCAAATCTGCAAGCGCTTTGCTAGAAAAATTAGAGGGTGCTGATTTCACCACTTAAATGCTCCTTTCTAGAAATTTTGAACCTTCTTTGGGACCAAGATAGAGCTGGATTTCTCCACTGCAGTAGTATCCCTTCCTCCAAGCCAGTAGGCTTTCTTTTAAAATGAAGCTATTATGTTTCTTTCCTGGTTACAGATTAGTGATGTTCACCTTAGAAAATGTGGAAGATTTGGAAACATCTGTGTGTTATTTGTAGATGTGCCTGGCCCAGAGACCAACCAGGCAACAATGGAGGTGCAAAGCTGGGGTCAGAGTGTTAACCCCTGAGTAGTCAGCTTGCCTGTACTTATTTCCAGAAAGATGCAAAATATGCATTTATCACAAGAGCAAATGTGCTCTTAAAAAAGAAAGAATTTCCAGAAATTCAAAAATCCTCTTTTCTACGCAGTTGCCTAGCCAGGTGCCTCTAAAAACTCTTTTGAACCGGATGACTCGAATTTGCCCGTTTCCAGTATTCCCTTGCTGTCATCTTCGTCGAACTGTATTTATTACATTTGCCCTATACTGCCTGTACGTTTAGGGATAAATGGCCCCCGCTGGATAAAGGATGAGGTGAGTGAGGCCTTGCGGGAAGCTGGCATCTTTTCTTTCCTACGTGTCTTGGGGTAGAAATGTTTGTTGACTTTGAAATCAAATGACGAAATGAATAGGCATGTGCTCCAGACCCTGAGAACCCCCAATAATTGGCGGATGTCTTCTCGTTCTTAGGCTGATTTCTTTCATGATCAAAATTTTTTAAAAAATCTATTGATATTTCTTTTACTGTGGTAAAATACACATAACATAAAAATTACCATTTTCACTATTTTTAATTGTACAAATCAGTGCGTTCACTGTGTTGTGCATTCACAGTGTGATTCAACCGTCACCACTATCCACTTCCAGAACTTTTTATCACCCCAAACATAAACCCTGTACCCATTATACATTAACTCCCCATTCCTCCCTCCCCTCAACCCCTGGTAACTTCTACTCTACTTTCTGTCTCTATGAATTGGCCAATTCTAGGTACCTCATATAAGTGGAATTATCTAATATTTGTTCCTTTGCATCTGGTATATTTCACTTAGCCTAATGTTTTCAAGCTTCTTCCATGTTGTTGTAGCATGTATCAGAATTTCATTCCTTTTTTAGGCTGAATAATAGTCCATTGCATGTAAATACCACGTTTTGTTTATCTGTTCATCTGCTGCTGGACATTTGGGTTATTTCCACCTTTGGGTTACTGCAAATAATGCTACTATGAACATTTGTGTACAGGTATCTGATGTGCAGGTATCTGTCCAAGTACCTGCTTTCAATTCTTTGAGGGATATACCTAGAAGTGGAATTGCTGGACCATGTGATAATTCTGTCTAACTTTTTGAGGGACTGCTAAACTCTTTTCCACAATGGCTGCACCATCTTACATTTCCACCAACAGTGCACAAGGGTTCCAATTTCCCTACATCCTTGCCAACACTTGTTATTTTCCATTTTTTTGATAATAGCCATCCTAATGGGTGTGAAGTGTTATCTCATTGTGGTTATGATCAAACCTTTTAAAGCAACTCTTTCTGTGTGGTTGTGACCACCTCTGAACTAGTGTCGTGTAATTTAACCCTAGCTTGACCCCAGCTCTGAGATCAAACAGCTTTGAGCTTAAACCCCAGCAGGAAATCAGTTCCATGAGGACCGGAATTTTAGGCTGTTTTGTTCAATAATATATCCCTGGTCCCTACAACGGTGACTGGCACATAATAAGAGCTTAATGTTACCTGATGAATGGACGAATTCTACCTCCATCACTTACTAGCTATGTGACCTGACTGAAGTTAATAACCTAGATCTCTGTTTCCTCAACCATAATATGGGAAGAAAGATAGTGCCCTCTGCCAGGGTTATGTGAGGATTAAATGCAGCAATGCCTAGAGAGCACTTGCACGCTGCCTAGCACAAAGTAGACACTCTGTAAATGGTAGTAAGATGCTTGTTATGACTAAGCAGGGGGCTTCATACATAGGCCAGTGCTGAGCACTGCCTGCAGCATGGTGATGAGTTTCAAGAGGCAGGTAGGGTGCCATGTCTTCAGGGATCTGGGCAGCTTTGGTGCTAAGCCAAAGCTTTGTAGCAGGAAGGAAGGGGAAGCGCTGCAAAACTCCATTAAGCCCAGAGCTCCCCAGAGCAGATGCGCACCCCGGCAGCGATGCTGGGGGGCCAGGCAGAGGGAGAAGAACCGGGAGGCATCCTCTCGATGCCTCCCATCCAGCAGGACCTTAAGCCAGAACAGGCACAGAGAGTTCACAGCAGGAGGAACACTCAGTGGAGATTAATGACCCATGACTGACAGTGGGTCTTGCAGCTAGCGCTCCCACATGCTTTCACGACGCATAATAACACATTGGGAAAATGCAGCTTCATGTAACCAGATGCTAACGGAACCCTAACATCCCAGGTCCAGGAGTAAGTAGACTGAAGGAGGGGAAAGCTGGGCATTTCCCCTTTTGCTCAGGTGTTGATAGAAAATGCATCTCCATCTGGGGGCAGAAATGTAGATTCCTGGGAATTCAGGCAGGCTGGAGTCTACATCCTGTTTGTTCTGTTACGTGTCTAGTGAATGGATGCTGGCTAGTGTCAAGCAGATTTCTCTTAGGAGGAGGAGAACTTTTGCTTTCCCCCCGGCGTGGTTTGTCTTATCGACTTGGAGCCTGCTGGGATGTTTCAGAAGTGATGCATGCATTATTCCAGCGGCCGAGTCACCTCTGTATTGATCTGTACAGCTGTCGTGGGGTAGAAGGTTAACAAGTCCTACTCTGTGCTTACCACATTCTTTCAGAAGCTCAGACTCAAGCCTGCTGTGTAAACCCTGACCAGAGATCACCCGGACGCCCTGGGGCACTGGTCAGCTGTCGGCCTTCCAGGCACCATGCTCAATGCCCAGAAACAGCCTCTAGAGATGGGGAAGCCTGTGAGCACTCAGCGAGGGTACCAGCTAGGGCTGGCAGCAGCAGGGCTTGGGGCCCTGGAGCCAGAAGTAGGTATGACAGGTTGTCAAAGAATATAGAGCTCACGTTTCAGGATCAGAGCCAAGAATGGGAGAAAAGACGAGGAAAGAAGTTGAGAGGAAGCAATATTGGAAGCAAGTAAGCATCCCCAGGGTCCCAGTGTCTTGCCAGAGATAGTCCCTGGGGCCCTTCCCCACATTCCCCTTGCCCAGTCAGTCCCCATTCTGTGCAGCTGAGCACTTCCGGTTTCATGCTCTGCAGGAGAGGGGAAAGTGACCAGTGCTTCTGGAGCTGAAGGAAGTCTGCCAGGGTGGGAGAGCAGCCAGGGGAGCACAAGACGTCCTTGCCTTCCCCACCCCCAGCGCTTCTCCAAGAAGAGGGAGAGGCAGGGTCCAACACTGGCCCTCCTGCCCTCCAGGATCTCAAAGCTCTCCAGGCCTCCAGGGCCCCGCTTTGGCCTGCATCCATGGACCACTGGAATTCCAGCGAGACGGGAGCGTGAGTCACTCCACACCTCTCAGGGAGTTGTTTCCTCTTCTTCTGATGGACGACTCAGACCCTCTTTATAACCAAACAAAACCCATCATTATAATCCTGTGGTAACACTTCTGTTAACAGTAGCTTGAGCTGAAAAGACCAGCTCCCGAATCCTGAGAAACAGCAACAATCCTTAACCTCATCTGGGCAGGGTTCCCTGATGTTCTGCTCTAGGCTTTCTTCTAATCTCAGATGTGAAATGCCGGGCACTTCTGTCTTCCCCAGACCTGCCAGATGACACAAAGTGCGGATCAGGCAGTAAGCGTGTTGGAGAACCTTCGAGATAACGTTGGTGTGTTTGTCTTTGTGGACCTTGGCTATTCTTCACTTCTTGCCTTCTCCCCACGCTTGTGTATTTGTGGTTTCCTGAAGTTTAAATAATTGAAAGTGACTGATTTTCTTCCAAATGTAACTACATTCTACCTTTCATATATTGTTCCTCCTTTATTTGTTGTCAAAACCAGGAAGAACATTCCTCTCTTCTAAAAGTGACTTCATTCTAAAATCCAGAGATATAACTTGACATTTTAAAGGTGGATGTATGGCTGGGTGAAATCTTCTGTTTTCACTGTAACTAGTTTTCTTTTTTCTTTTCTTCCCTCTTCTTTTCCTTTTCCTTTCCTCCCCTTTTTTTCCTTTCCTTTCTTTTCTTTTCCTTTTCCTCCTTCCCTTCCCTCCTTCCTTTCTTCTCAATCAATCCAGGCTCTTTCTTGCTCTCCTGGTTGTCACTAGGGCCACACACCAGTTCTTTTCTTTTGTTTTTCTTCCCGGACTATTCTCCCTTCTAATCTGTTTTCCTCTAGAGAAGATTAAATGTTGGATGAGGGGTACAGGGAATCAACTAAGCATGTTCTTCGGACAAAAAACTGCCTTAGGTAGCATGAGCCACACAGAGTGCCTGGGTGGAGGGGCTGGGGGGCTTTCCTCTGTCTACAAAGGCTTATCGCACAACTGCGAGCTGTTGGCTGTCTCTGGGCAGACTGAAGCCAGCAGGCTTCTGGAAGCTGCACACGACGGTCCTAAACTTTCCTGCTTGTCAGGCTGCAGCTCAGCACTTTGCCTCTCTCACTGCCTGGAGGCCCAGGGGACCAAGTGAATGCTGACGGTGTCTCCACAGCACCAAACAGCCTGCTGGAAAGGTGGAAAGGAAGTCAAGGCGCTTGGTATTTTGTGACGGCCACGACCAGCACCCTGCTTCCTAGCAGTTTTACTTGATTGATAGTCTCTTTGGACTTTCTATATTTAGGCTTGAAATTCATTTGCTTGTTCGCCCATTCACTCCTTTAATGAACATTTATTGTGTCCCTACTGTTTGCCAGGCAATGGAATAAAGAACTATATTGTCCCAGATAGAGGCAGTCTTAACAATCGTCACCAATATTCATTCATTAAAAAAATAGAGATGAAACACCTACTGTCTGGCAAGTGCTTATGTGGGAAGTGAGATGGGCAGAGTCTGTGCTCTCAAAGAGCTCGTAGTTTAACGTTGGAAACATACCATTACACAATAATTATGAAAAAAGTCCTCTGAGAGAGGAAGCGTATAATATCAGTTTGATCTACCAAAATGTCAACTTCGTATGATTCACCATAATACTGTTTATTGATTGTTCCCTATATACCAAGCATAGGAAGATGTACTTTGTAAGTATCAACATTAATATTCAAAAGAACCCTGCAAAGTAGGTTTTATTATATCCATTGTATAGATTGTATCCATTGTATAGATTTTATTATATCCATTGTATACATTGACATAAAGAGGTTAGGTGATTTTCTCTTGGTCACAGAGAAGTGGCAGAATTCAGTCTGTCTGACTCTAGTTTTCGTGCTGTATTCTCTATGGTATAGAAATACTGTATATTGTGTGCCAGGCCATTGGAGGGGGGCGGTAGAGCATGATGCCCACCTGTTACGTGGAGGAGAGATGGAATAAAGTTTAGCCCCCAGCATCACTGTGGTTGCCATGTTTCAAAATCTGCTATCAGATAAGAGATAGATCGCTAAATTCAACGTGCGTTTTTAACTTTCGGCTTACCAGTATGTTTTTCTTTTGCTTTCCTTGCTTTGATGTTCTTTCATGCTTTTAATTCCTCATTATTGTACTAAGAGGGTTTAACTTTTTGCACCTAATTGTGCTCTGTCTGGCACTGTGGATGCTAGTAGACCGCAGGTATCGAGGATGAGGGTGTAGGGCAAGAGGGGGCCTGGGGATATATACCTTTGGAGACGGCTATAATGCCTGTGACTCTTCTCAGATCATGCATCCCTGCTCAAAGCCCCAGATGAGAGGGCATCTGCCCATGTGACTCCCATCCCTCCTTGACACAGATGATTGGACCAGGATGGACACCTGACCTGAGCCAGACCCACCAATGGTTGGCCTGTGCTGTGTGACTTGTGTGCCTCATTTACTTAAGTCGCTTGAATAGGTTTCTCTTCCTTGTAATGGACAGATCAAAACACAAGTTCTCAAAGCAGGTAATTTGTATCACAGCTAAAGGGAACAGAGGAACCCCATGAAGTCCTACTTCTAGGCCTCAGATTCATCTGCCCTCTCCACAGAAGGCTAAGCTAGATATTTCATGTCATTCTATCCTTAAAGAAACACTGAAAGAGGGAATAGAAAGCATACAAGAAGAGCTGCCCCCGTTAAGTAATTGTCTTTCTACAGTTAATGTACCACCAGAAGAACCATCATTATGCTCAAGCCACTGGCCATCCCTTTCACCCAGCATTACATGGACCTTCTCAAACTCGGGCTCCGTGCCAGGTCCTGGGTATATGAAGATGAGCAGCACACTGTACCGTGGACAGAACAGCAAACCAATGCATCACCGTAAGATGTGGGAGTTACTATAACAGAGACATGAAAGTGTTCCTCTGAAAAGGGAATGACTAATTTCACCTGAGGATTTTGGAGAAGGTTTCACCTCGGAGGTGATTTTTGAGCTGAGTCTTGAAAGATGAGTAACTATTTGCCTGGCATTTCAGGAAGAAAGTGGGGAGGGAGGCAGGCATTCCAGGCTGAGGGAACAGAATGTGCAAATCATGGCATTGAAAACTGGTCTGTTGAGTTCATGGAACTAGAAGTCGGTACAGTTGGGGAAGTGAATGTCTTGGGTGAGCAGCAGTAATAAGACTAGGTTGGGGCCAGATTTTGAATATCTGTGTCTACAATTAACAGTGTAATTGATAATTATTATAAGTATTATTCATTATTCTCTACCAGAGACAAAGTCAGTCATCTATATGTATTATTCTCATTTAATTAAAAGCCAAGGAAACAGGAATTCCCTGGAAGTCCAGCGGTTAGGACTCTGCGTTTCCACTGCAGGGGGCATGGGTTCGACCCCTGGAACTAAGATCCCACGTGCCGTGTGGAGTGGCCAAAAAAAAAAAAAAAAAGCCAAGGAAACGTGTTGTGGACAACGTGCAACCAATGTAAAGTTTTTAAGGCTCATTTTTGGGGACGAGGACTCGAGGCAGTTTGGAGCAGAGGCTGGTGTGAGGGGAGATGAAGAGGGTAGGCGGGAGGCAGCCGCAGTTGTCCAGGTGAGCCGTAAGTACCTGATGCAGGGTGGTGGCTCTGGGAGCCAGAGAAGCGGCTGAGCCGAAGCCACGCTTGGAACAAAATTATTTAAATGTGTGCAGAGAATGAAAAAGAACCTGGAGCTCGATTTGAAAGTTTTCCACTTTAGAGGTGGAGTCAGTAGTGATAGCACTGATCAAGATAGATGATACAGGGGCAGGAATGGGCAGGAGGGCATGATTTCACCTAGGGACATATTCAGTTTCAGATCCTGATACGAGATCAAGGTGAAGATCTGCGGGCAGTCAGGTAAGGGAGTGAGGCTTGGAAAAAGGACTAGGATGGAATATACAGGTTTGCATTTCTATCACTCTGTCCTCCTGACTGGTGTGCAAGACCGTTCTCAAGGTTTGTATTACTGGAAGGGTCTCCAGACCACATCAGTCATGGTACCGTCGGCATATGCAGTACTCTCGAACGACCATCCGGTGACTTGCCTCCTTCAGCCAACTCCCTGGAGCTCTAATCCTACTTTCCAGCACTTTCTGCCCCTTCGTGGGCATCCAGGTAGGGGTGAGCTGGAGGATGGGATGCTCACTACTCCCAAACCCATAATGGTCTGAACTGTATTTCTGCCTGCCGTCGTGTGCCGTGTGACCCCTTCCCTGTCCTGCCCTAGGATAGCATACATATGCCATCTCTTTTATGTCACAGCCTAGCATTAGTTTCAGGTGAGTTCTTCCTTCTTCTTCTGATTAATTCAGAGCCTTGCTGGGATTTGGGATCAAGCACCTGCCTCTTTTATTGGAGGGTCTTTTGAAAGCTCTGTAAATTAGCCTCTTGGGTTTATGAAAGAAAGATGAAGAATAGAATGTTCACCCGTAATAATAGTACACCTCACGTGGGCTTGGCGTCTTCGGAATTTTCCAAACGTAACCAAGAATGAGTTCTTTGAGCTCCACTTGAGAACCTAACATTTTAGGTATTTGAAGTAGTCTGTTCCCCCCGCTCCAAAAATTTAGACTCATCCCTAAGAAAGTGCCATTTGGCAGATAAAAAATAGTCGAATATCAGCAATTTCCATGCGGTTCAACCTACTGGCATCAGGGATGGGGATGGCGAGGTGAAAATAAGAGAAATTTTTTTTTTCTTTCTTTTTTTCTTTTTTTTGTGGTACGCGGGGCTCTCACTGTTGTGGCCTCTCCCGTTGCGGAGCACAGGCTCCGGATGCGCAGGCTCAGTGGCCATGGCTCACGGGCCCAGCCGCTCCGCGGCATGTGGGATCTTCCCGGACCAGGACACGAACCCATGTCCCCTGCTTCGGCAGGCGGACTCTCAACCACTGCGCCACCAGGGAAGCCCAATAAGAGAAATTTTATGTGAGGTGTCTCTTTTCCTTAATTCAGATTGTACATGACTTTAAAAAGTCCTCGGAACATTTAGTGACACGCAATTATTTATTTGTAGAAAGACTTGGCAGTGTTACACAGTGAGTATTTCCGCTTCAAAGATGTCTTCTGCCTCTCAGACATGTTGAGCCTCCCCAGTTCATCCAAATCCGTGGAGGGGGGCACATGTGCCCTTGCACCCAGCTCTTCTGGTCTCCATCGTGGCTTCCAGATGGGACCATGTGGTGGCCTTGGTTTGAGATTCCTCATAAATAGGGAATGAAAGACCTAGCTTTTGTCATGCACACCTGTATACCAGATTCTGTGCTAAATGCTTTATGTGCACTATTTTCTTCAAGTCTGAGCAACAGCTTCGAGAACCAGGAATTACTATCTTCGTTTTTATGAACAGGAAAACTGAGGCTCTCAGAGCTGAGATAACTTGCCCCAAATTACCTAGGACTTGATTGCTGTTGTTAGTTCTTGCTCTGAACTATTAAATCCTCCAGCGCACATGTTGCCTCCCCCAGGAAAGAAGGCAATAGATGAGGTGATGATCCCTCTGCCCATACTGGGAGGGAGGATGGGAGGGGAATACATTTCAGGAGACACCTCATGTCCCTGTCTCACTGTATGACTTTGGACTCTGTTCCTCAACAATGAATTGAAGATAACACACGAACTCCTCCCAGGGATGCTGTGTGATTGAATGTAAAATTGCTTTGCTTTGTACTCAGATAATCCAGGAGGGTAATCTTTTGAATAGGGAGGAGGTATGCCATAACATTTATCTTTGGATCATCTATCAAAAAATGGGGGAGGTTAGTAAGCAATAGATGAATACCCTAAAGCAGGAGTTCTCAACTGGGAGTGATTCTGCACCCCAGGGGACAGTTAGCAATGTCTAGAGACAGTTTTTGGTTGTCACATCTGGGAGGCTGCTCTGTCATTTAGTAAGTAGATTCTGCTAAATGGTCCACACAGTGCACAGGACAGCCTCTCGCGACAGTTATCCAGCCCCACGTGTGAATGGTGCCGAGTCTGAGAAACTCTGGTATAAAGTACACTTGCTGGGAAAACATTTAAACTGCTCTAAAAGAACAAGTTAATTTCATGAAATATCAAGTCTTTCGGAAGCCCTTACCTGCACATAAAGAATTACTATAAATTATAAAATATCTGGTCATAAAAAGCAATTCTCAGCAGGAGGCTTCTATTATTATTATTTTCTTCTGAGGGTTCTATAAACTTTTTAAAAAGTGTATTTTAACAAGAAAAAGGATGTAGTCAAATTTTACACACTTATACTCATCAGAGCAAGGAGAGGAGATAATCACTCAGAATTAGTGAAAATTCAAAATATTGAAGCGTTATTGGTTTATTCCCTTGTAATGTATTGCTTTACGTAATAATCAGTGGAGATCCTATTGATTTTCATTTATTTGGTTATTGCTTTCTAATGCATATATTAGCTCCAAATGTGCTGTGGTTCAATGCAAGAAAAGCCTTGAATTAAATGAGATTGTTAAGATATCAATCTTTACCTTTTGGGGTGGAGGAGGCTGAATAATCCTATAAGACTCATAATCATAGTGTCTCATCCTAGACCAGCCATGCGGGTTTTATTTCGGGGAGGATATGAAATTGGAGAGGTCAGGGGCTATGTCTTGAACAGAGGAAAAGAAATCCATTTCTGAGCTGGAAAATGTAAAAAACGATTACTCTCTCTTACTTGATGATATTTTTACTCCAGTTGTAGACGTGGGGTTGGGTGAGATGTTATGGAAAGTGCTAGGGTAGATAATTGAAGTGTTTGGGGAGCCTCAGAGCCCAGCTGTGTACTCTTGAGAATCAGAGGAAATGAATGGCCCAGGCATTCTGCACATTTTTAGAGCCATTTGTAACTGATGCATGTGGTTCTTCATTATACATTTAGTAAGTTCATAATTAATGAACTTACTAAATAACAACTATGGAAATTCCAGCTACTGAATAAGCAGGCATGAGTACCAGCGTAGTTTAATAGAGAAATGGTAAGTAGGATTCTTTGTGTTTCCCTGTTCGCTATGGCTGTTTGTTCTACTGTGTTGAGAAGATTCTGGGACTCTGGCTTAAGTGGAAATGAGCACTGCGGTCAGTTGGTGATGTCTGCTTTGGAAGTGTGGTGGGAGCCTGGTGACATGTCTTTGACAGCCAGCCTGGTTTATGTGTTTAACAGTTAACCACATCTCTCAAAGCCCTGAATTTAGAAGTTCTCTGAGTTAGATCCTATAACAAAAAAATTCAGAGAGCTGTATCTGCCCTACCTTTTGTCAATTACAACTGTCTTGTACAGACATTTAATTTTGTGGTTGAAGTCAAGTGTACAGATCTAATTTCATTCATTTTTAGGCTAATTAATACACTAGATGCTATGATGACCAACACTTCTGTCTAGAAAATATTTGCAACAGAACAGATTTTTAGATCATAGAAATTTAAAGACACATATCATTTCCATGTGCCTTCAGTGGTCACACTTGGGGATAATGACATTTCTACAATGTTATCAACAAACAATTTGCGGAACTATGCATGTGTTATGCACAGCATTTCTAAAGCCTGTGTATATCCCTTCCCACTTCCTTCACTTGATCATTCAGGGAGTTTTCAGAGACTATGATTTTTTGTTCCTTGGGGATAAAAGAAAATTAAATACTTTTCATATATGAATTTAAAATAAAGAACTCTTTGATTGGTTCATTGCTCTGGGTCAATTATCCAATGCTTACTTTTGTGTGTGCAGAGAACCCTCAAATTTAAAACAGCTCACTGCACATAAAAGTTCACTATGTGTTGGCTGGCAGACAACTTGGAGTGATTCCGTTTTGGAGGACCCTGTAGAAGAAATAGTATCAGGCGTTTTTCCTTAACACCCCTCTCCCTTCTTCCTGCATTCCTTTCTTCCCTACCTGCCGTTTCTTTTGAACCATTCTTAGACGTCTTTATTATGAGACTGGTTTGTAGATGTTATTGTCCTGTGACAAAGGCCTTTTCTACTTCACAAAGAACATTTATTTGGATTGGGTCCAAAATAGTATTTCCTTATAGGTGGCCCAATAAGATGACGACAGCACCTTACCAAGTATCGGGAGACTGCATTCTCATCTGTCCTCTCTCTGGTAGTTTGGCCTTGGACAAAAGGCTCTCCTCCTTTTCTGCCACTATAAAATGAATAGAGCAGCTGACGGCTACTTCTCCTTGTGCATTACCATGTTAAGTTGATAATAGTTACATCTTAGCGTGCTTAGGATGCCAACATTAACATCTTGTGCAGCAAAAACTCAGGTTTGCTTGAGGGTAACTGAACTTCATGGAGCCACTGTGCTAGTTAAGAGGAAGGCTGAACTTACTAGAAGAGGGGTGATGTCACCCTTATCACTGTATGGATTAAATGCTGCCATGTTCGGCACGGAAGGAGATTAAGTTGGTTGGTAGATGGTCAAGGAGACATATGGGAAACCATCCATGAAGTAGAAAGGAAACCTGAGTAGAAAGGAAGGAACAAGATAGCTATCAGTTAGGGCCCTTTAGTTACAAGCCACAGAAACGGACTCTGATGAACCAGAGTAGGAAAAAGGATTTATTAGGAAACAGGTAACCCTAGTGCGAAATGATGATCCTGCGTATATGACAATTGGGGTGGGTAGGCATGGGGTTGGGGGGTCACAGATTGACAGACTCACCAGAACCCCAGTAACTGAGGGGAGAGCAGTTCTCCCCGGGAGGAAAGCTATGAAAAGAGGAAGAGAGAAAGGAATGCTGCTTCTCAAAACTAATATAAGAAAGATAAATACTTCTAGAACAAGTAAGAAAATAAAAGAATTGGACAGCCTCAACTAGCTGTCAACAATACAGCTGCTTGAATCAAGGGAAAACGTGATTTACTATTTTGGAAAAGAAAAAAATAGGGAGACTATACCAGGAAATGAAAGTGAACTAAATCAAACCGAATTCACTCCTGCTTGAGCCCAAGTCCCCCACCTCCCATGCCCGCCTTGGGTGCCCGTCACCTGGTGCTCAGGAACTGAAATAAGAGACATGACCCCTGTGCTCCAAGAGCTCCCATTTCAGCCACCCAATGTGGTGAACCCCTCATTTACTGAATGCTCACTGGGTCCCAAGCTGCTTGCTGAGAGCTTTAAAAACGTATCTCCTTGAACTGTCCAAGTGCACTTTGAGGCCAGTCCTATCATTACCTCCACTGTGTAGGTGCTACTAAGAGGAGCAGGAGAACCAGCCTGAAGTCAGGAAGCAGGTAGGGCAGAGCAGGAGTCGGCTCTGCTCAATTTGGCTGCAGGGCCTGGAGTCCTGTTACTGGTCTATGTTACCTGTCTTAGCAAATAAGAGAGAAGAAAGAAAACAGAGTAAGACAAATGGGAAGGATCAGCTCAGCCCTTTGGTATCTCCGGTTATTGACTAGTTCCCTGAGCTGTCGTAATGTTTAGGAAATTGACTCCCGTTCACTCCCTATTGAAACCTGTCATAAAATATTAAGGACAGCCACCTACAGTCTGTGCACGAGAGCAGGCTGGCTGCCACTCCGAAGCAGGACAGAACCTGCCCCTCACTCTGGGGCGACTAGCAAATCGACGGTCTTCTTGTGCTGAGCTTCTACAAGATGACGCCCTGACTTACTGACTCCACGGATGACCTTTTCCCCCCAAACTGAGTTCAGATTTCAAGTCTAAAATTTCCTAAGCCAGGATAAAAATATTATTGTCTCCTCTGGGCCTGGCCCTGTTCATCAGCTGTAAATGGAATGCTTGATGATGGTTAATATTTCTAGACTAGGAGAACCACTGACTCTTGGTCATCCCAAATGTCAAAGCATGGCTCCCAAAACATAAAATGTGAAACTTTTAACATGACATGATTATTGCTCCTTTTTAATTTTTTTTAGTATTTTCATTTAAAAGTATGTTTACTTTTATAATAGAAAAAAGCATTTATTAAGAAAAATGCCTGATATGCTAGGGTTAATCTAAAATTCATCACTTTTCTGTCACTTACACCATTACTTATAAAGGAGTCTATTGTAGGTGCCGGAAATGTAAGTAAATCTGGCTGTTAGATGCCCCACGCACTGAATCTAAATAACGAAGGAAAGGAAAGTCCCCTCTTGTGAGATCAAGCCTGGGATGTCCTGCTTTCCTTCCTTGTCGTTATCCCCACCACCCTTTGCTGGCTTTGGAACCTTTTCATCGAGACACCTTCTGGGCAGAGTTTATTCAATGGCCAATGTAGCGTGGAGATGTCGGCCTTTACGGTCCATTTGGGGCCACTTCTTTTGGTAGTTCTGTCTTTTGGAACTCTACGCCTCTGCCTCTGTTTTCTTTTCCTTTCAAAAGTCATTGAAGTCCAGAGTGTTGGCAGTGACCTTTGGAAATGTTTTTACAGCTTACAGGGACTTCCTGACATGTTTTATTAGCTCTTGGTGGTAGCTCATAAAGTGAGTCTTAGCAAAGCTGCATACGGTGACAGATTAGAGCCACTTCCACAAGGACCACGCACCAGCGTTGCCCTGGAGGACGCTTGACGACAGGATATTTGGCTACTGCCCTCTGTCCAGTTCAGCAGGGCAGGAGCGATTACTTCTTGAAGAAAGAGAGGTCATCCCTTTAGGAAATACAATGACTAACTTATTCTGAGAGAGCCTCAAGTACGAAAGGCCCCTGCACGGAAAACAGAGACATCATTGCTCTGGGGACTGAGGAACGAGCTATTCCAAAAAGCTTTTGTTAGAGTGATAATACCAGACATAGACAAGAGCACAGAAAAATGGGTGCACTGTTGTGGGAAATATAAATTGGTACACTCTGCTATAATTACAGCTGACATGTGTTAAATGCTCACTAATTACCTAAAAAAAAAACAACCAAAAAGCTTTTGTTTTCTGTGTTCATGGAGGTAAACCATAAGCCAAAGCTGACCAACTGCTTTTTATTTACTTACTTACTTATTTATTTATTTTTGGCTACGTTGGGTCTTTGTTGCTGTGCACGGGCGGCGAGCAGGGGCTACTCTTCATTGTGGTGTGCGGGCTTCTCTTGTTGTGGAGCACGGGCTCTAGGCACATGGGCTTCATTAGTTGTGGCATGTGGGCTCAGTAGTTGTGGCTCGTGGGCTCTAGAGCGAAGGCTCAGTAGTTGTGGCGCACGGGCTTAGTTGCTCCGTGGCATGTGGGATCTTTCCGGCCCAGGGCTCGAACCCGTGTCCCCCGCATTGGCAGGCGGATTCTTAACCACTGTGCCACCAGGGAAGCCCTGGCCAACTGCTTCTTAACAGGAAGGAAAGAAGAGGAAACAACCCTCCTTTCAGATTTGCAAGTTTTAAACAAGATCTCCGTTCTCTGTTTTCTCCTGCTTGGAGGGGTGGTTTAGCAAACTGGTATGGAGTTTAAGCTCTGGATTTCCAGACATGGACTCCATTTCTTCCTCTGCCATTGACCAGCTAACTGGGTGATCGTAGGCAGGAGACCACTTAAGACTTGGTCTCCTCACAGAGAAAGTGGGGATCATAATCACAGGGTTATCGTGAGGGATAAAATGTGATAGTGCAGGTCAAGTGTTTAGCACAATGCTTGGTACGAAAGCACTCAAAAAGCATTAGCTATGAAACTATTTTACTAAATTCTTTGGAGGGCTGTGTTTGAGCTGTTGGTGGAATAATATTTATCTGTGTGTGTCCCCCTGCCTGGGTCCATCATTTTGTACAACCTCTTGGGACGTGATTGACAATGGGACATCATTTATAGAGGATACAGTGTGACTGGGGTCCTGGAGTCATGCAGCACATCAGCCCTCCTTCTAACCCTCCACTTCTCTCTCTCTCTCTCTCTCTCTCTGCTCTCTCTCTCGCTCTCGCTGTCTGGGTCCATCATTTTGTACAACCCCTTGGGACGTGATTGACAATGGGACATCATTTATAGAGGATACAATGTGACTGGGGTCCTGGAGTCATGCAGCACATCAGCCCTCCTTCTCACCCTCCACTTCTCTCTGTCTCTATCTCTGTCTCTCTCTCTGTCTCTCTCTCTCTCGCTCTCGCTGTCTCTCAGCACACACACCTCTGCACACTTTCTAGATAGACACAGAGACTGTATTTGCTTTGGAGAAATAATTTACTCATAAATAGGCATAACAGAAACAAAAAAGGAAAAAGACACTTCAGAGATGTTTGGCAGGGATTTACTTGCATCCCTTGCATTTTGTGACAAACCAAGCAGAGAACTGCAGTTTCAGATTGTTGGTAACAGTCAAGTAACAGAGCATCTGTCTAATGTGAAATTCCGTCATAATCGAAAGCAAGAGAAGCTAAAAAAGAAAAAAGGGACATAAAAGCTGGGAACAATTAATGAAGCAGCCCTTTTTCCTCCCTTTTATCTCAAGCAAGTCTTTATCTCAAGTCTTTTTATCTCACATCCAACAGGCTTCTTGGTAGATTGCAAAGCCATAGGAAGAGAAATCCAAGGGAGGAGGGCAGCTTTGAGTCCCTTCCATCCTTTCCATGCGGCAGCTGATTAATCCATGTTAGGTCAGCAATGGTCACAATGATGTTCATCCTTGTTTTATAGATGAACAAACAAAGACAAAAGACAAATTGGTCATGCACGTGATGCCCAAATCACAGTTAGCAAGGGGCAGAGCTTAGCACTGGTATTTGTCTTTATGAAACCCTGGTCTCTCCACTACCTGAGAGCTTCCCAAATGTCAGTGCCAGAGTCAGTGTTCTCTGTGACAAAATGAGAATGAAGAAAATAAGGACATCGTATCAAATGCCTCATGCTGTCCTTTGTTCTGAGATTACGTCTTTCCTGCTTATTTCTTTTTTGGTGTTAAAAGCGCCTTTTCTTTTATGAAATTATAGAGTTGGTGGGGCTTTTCAAATTGCTCTTGTTGACAAAATAAAGGAGACAATTTATGTTGATTTCCCCTTGCCCAATTTTTACAATTTTGCTGGATTTTGACACCCAGAAGTTTAGCTACACCATTTTGCTTCCCTTAAAGTAAAACGTGCAAATATTTTAAATGCCCCTGTTTGCACCCTGTTATACTCCTCATAGGCTATGGGCCATTAGGCCGTATGTGATTATGGCCTTTATTTCTCATCAGGCTGTAATGATGCTCCCATGACGTGCTCCCAGATATGATAAAGGAATATTTCCTGTTTCTTTGTTCAGATTCCACCAGAAATGGTTTCTATTAAGAATTCTTTGGGAAACATTAAAATTGCAGATTCCAGAGCCCTGCCCCGAAAGATTGACTCAGTAGTGCTGGATAGGACCCAAATTTGAGTTTTTAACAGCCTTTGAGGGGACGCTGATTCTACTCATCTGGGAATAATACTTGCAGGAACTCTCATATAAAGGCACTGGATCATATGAAATTATCTCTTCTCCGCGCTGAGAATTCTTTGTTCTTTCCATAGAGACATGGCATCCTGTCAAGCTCAATTTTGTGAATCATATGAGATTTCTACATCCATTTCTGATTACAGTGTTGGAAAAGAACCATCTGATTTGCTTCAAGCACTTCCTTCCAAAATCAATTTAAGTAAAATTAATCTTAAAAAAAAAAGACTCATTTCCTAAATTTGAAATCACTTTTATGCTTAACTAAACATATGATACGTCCAAAGCTGAATCCTGGGCCCATCGGGGAAGTCTCCATCCTGTATGTGACATCAGTCAGTTACCATGGAACTAAAAGTTGTGCTATAAATTCTACTTCGATGCAGGTTTCCCTTCAGTGCAAATCAGCTGAGAAACTCTCTCTCTCTCTCTTTTTCTTTTTTGTTTGGATCACACTCAGAGAGGATATTTAGTATAAACTTACTTTTCTCAAAATACTTTAATAATTTATGGTTTCCAAACGTTTTCTTGCCATCCCATTTTTCATATGAACTCAGACTTCTTAACAGTAACCTAGCTCATTACATGAAGCGATTACTGACCCAGGAGAGATGAATCAGATTAGCTGGGGCTCGAGTGTAGCTAAAAGAGCCCTGCCTCCTTCCCCAGGAGAATTTATAAGCACTGCCCACCACACTCCAGTAGGCATGTGTACAAATAAACTTTCCAGAGAGCACGTATCCTGTCAATAGTCAAAACAGATTATTGTTGAAGAATTGGCCGAGATGAGAGAGGATAGCAGCAGCAGCTCTGAACAGAACATGCTCAGCTGAACGTCTTCCTGTGATCTGAGCACATTTCACTGGAGTCCTTCTCTTCCCAGCTCAGACATCTTCTAGGAAAGGAGTAAGTGAGAACAGGGTGAGTCTTTGCTTCCCTGCTTCTTTGTTTTCCACACCTTTGACTCACGCATGCCTCAGAAGTCCCCCTGGACCCCCTTTGACACCTTTACCTTAACCTGGCTGCAGTGCTTGCCCTCAGTCCTGTATGGTATATCATGCCCTGTACCATCTATTATGCTCACCGTAGGGAAAGGATTCCGCAATGAGTTCAGGTGTCACAATCAGACCGTCCTGTGTTTAAAGCCTCTCTTTACCACTTACTGTGGGAACTTGGGCACATGACGTTATCTTACAACTCAATTTTCTCGTCTGTAAGTGGGAATAATAATTATTCTACGTAGTGTTCATGTGACTTAAGATAGTGCTTGTGAAATGTTAGTGCAGTGTCTGGTACATAAATAATACTAGTAATTAAATTATTTGAAATATTGTTTAGAGATTTGATATACTTGTCTCTTCCACTTCTATTGAAAGTAACAACTTTGATTTTTTTTTTTTTTTTTACTGGATGCTTAGAGTAAGGTATCATAAAAAATTCTGAGGCCATATCCAGGTGTAAGAGGGAAAAACTCTGGAGACCACATAGCCATGTCTGCCTCATTCAGATGGTGGAGTGAGGACAGATGCCACATATTTTCTTTTCCTGTACTCTGCTGGAAAGACCTTAAGGGTGGTAATGCGTGAATTCAAGCCTCTAACATATCGATCATCTACTATGTACCAAGCACTACAGTATCCACTGTGTATACATTAACAAACAAAACAGACATGCCCTGTCCTCGTGGTGGTTACAACTAGTGGAGGAGCCAAATAAAAACAAGTAAACCAGGGCACTTCCCCAGCGGTCCAGTGCTTAGGACTCCACGCTTCCACTGCAGGGGACACAGGTTCGATCCCTGGTCGGGGAACTAAGATCCCACAGGCCATGGGATGCAGCCAAAAACAAAAAACAACCAAAAAACAAAAACAAGTAAACCAGAAAATAAAAATAGGAAACAACTAGTGATAGGGAGTACTGGGAAGAAAACCATTAGGTCTGAGCCACAGAGAATTAAAGGTGGAAACAGAAATCTGCATTAGAAAGAGTGGTCAGAGGAAGTACCGGAGTAGGAGATATGAAAAGAGGGATGGGAAATGTGTTCCAGGCAGCAAGAGCAGGCTATGTAAGGACCTGAAGGAGAAAAGACCTTGGCACGGTCAAGGAATTGACAAGATGCCCATTTGACAGAGTGTAATCAGGAAGGAGGAAAGCGAACGAGATGAGGTGGGAGACGTAGGCAGGAGCCGGATCACATAGAGCAATGATTCTCAAACTCCAGCACGCATCCCAGTCCCCCAGAGAGCTTGTTAAAACCCTGATCGCTGGGCCCCACCCCCAGAGTTTCTGATCCAGTAGGTCTGGGGTGGCACCTGGGAATGTGCATTTCCAAACAAGTTCCAGGTGCCGATGCTGCTGGTCTGGGGACCACTCTTTGAGAACCCCTCCTATAAGGCTTTTTCAGGCCATGGTCAGGGGTTTGAATTTTATTTGAAGCATTAGTGATAAGCTATCAAAGGATGTCAAGAGTCATAGCCCTTAATTATTATTTTTTAAGTGATTACTCAGGCCATTGTATGGAGGATTAATTAGAAATTGTCAAGGATGAAAATGGGGAGGCCATGTAGGGAGTTATTCACAGTGGTCAGGCAAGGGCAGTGGCAGTCAAGAGGCGAGGAAGCGTTCAAGGTCTGTATCGAGGTGGCAGCAGTGGGATCTGCCTGAAGATTGAATGGATGGGCGAGGGAAAGAGAAGTGAAGGATGTTGTTGGAGTTTCTCTTTTGAGAGGCAGGGAAGGTGGTCAAGGCATTTACGAAAATGGGGAGGATTGGGGCAGGAGCATGTTTGGGAGGGAGAGAAAAGGAATTAGTTGGACATGCTTTAGACATGTTAAATTTGAAGAAGAACCATCTCTGAAGGCTCAGGACTTACTACGTGCAGATGCTTCAGTGCTTGAACTAAAATGACTGAAGGCCACAGCCTCCTGGTCGGTGCTGAAATGAAAACTCTCTAGGTGCTCAGGAACGCAGCCCACTCCTCAGCCTTCTCTCTCCGGGAACCCGGAGTGCTTGGTAATAAATTACTCCTGCACTATAGGAGCACCATCCCCTGTAAACCATTTTAAAGTAGGTCAGGTGCCTTTGGAAACTAGACTACCTCTTGGGTAGCTGGAGGTTCACAGTATATCCAACCAAGATGGAAGCTTCTGGGCGGCCAAGGTGCTTTTCGATCCAAGATCTACCAAAGTTTAGGGTTTCTCAACTTTGGCACTATTGACATTCGGGTAGGATAACTTTTTGCTGGGGCTACGGGGCTGTCCTGAGCACTGTAGAGAGTTAGGCAGCATCTCTGGCCTCGCAATGGTGACAACCAAAAATACCTTCAGACATTGCCAGATGTCACCCCGGGTGTAAAATCATCCTCAGTTGAGAAGCACTCCCCTAAGAAGACCCTCCTTCAACATATTAACCACTTTGTGGTTCCTCTTGCCACAGGACAAACTGTATTCCTAATTGAATAGGACTTTTTTCTATCCCAGCCTCTCAGAACTCCCTGTCTTTCCAGGTGACTTTCAATCAATCTGAAATGTTAATACAGGTCATTGGTTAAGGAGCTGCTGTAATGATCTTCTGGAGAGGACGCCTCTGGCCTGAAAATGTTCCTGTAAATGTTGCTGACGTAGGGAACTTTAGGGCAGCCTGTAGGAGGAAGGATGGGAGAATCTGATGGAAATTATGATAATGATAAATATAATGGTAATAGCAGCTAACTTATATACAGAAATGTGCCATACACACAGATCTATAGATTTTAAAAATATTAACTCACTTAATCCTCACAGCAACACTGTGACTTTGGCAGTATTATTATCATCCCCATTTTATAGATGAGGAAACTGAGGTGTAAAGGTTTAGCCAAGATCACACAGATAGTTAAGTAACAGCTGGGTTCAGACCCAGGAACTCTAACCCCCACCCAAGTCCATCCTCATAACTTGACTGTTTTTCCAAAGGAATGGGGATGGGGGATCTGATGGGAGAGAACACGGGGTCAGGTGGGTGTAAAATGATCTGCCTGCTAAGATGCATCATCTTTAATATTTATTATTAATTAGACTTTTAAATTTACAAAGTCTCTTTGGTAGAAAATTCCCATAGTTTCAAGTATTTGAGAAATTATAATTTCCACCAATGATAAATACCGCAAGTAAACAGTCATTCATTTATTCATCCATTTACCCCCTTTCGTTCTGTTTAAAGAAGGCATCTAACTTCAATTTTCTTAGCAAACACACCTTTAAGCCACAGATTTCATTAAGTCACAGGGATTCATTTTCACAGGCTTGTAACTTTATTTTTGGTACCCAGAAGTAACTCCTCCACTTTTTGCTGCTATTTCCAAACTGCCTGGAGAGGCCAACACAAACATTTCCGTCACTGTAGCAACTGCAGGCAGCTGTGAAATTACAGGTGTGCTGAGTTTTCGTGATGTAGTAGGGATGAGTGCTCACACTCTTTCCCAAAACTCCTCCAGGAGCACGTCAATAGCAGAGGGAAATGCACTTAGATGAAGGATGTAACACGAGTCATGAGCGGATTCTTTCACTGCTGCCTTGGTCCCTGGAAAGATAAGCTCATGACATTTCCCTTCAAAACATGTTCTGAAATGCAATTCCTGTAACTAATAAAACATCAGTGAAACTCGGGCTGACTGGGCCTTCGGGGCCATCAAGAATGTGATGACAGTTTGTGATGACAGTTGATACAGGGTTAACACCTGACCCCGTTTGTGCTACATTGATAGATTCTGAAATTCCTTGGGAAAGAACTTCCATCTGGTGAATTTCTCTAAGGAGAGGAGTTTCTTGCATTTATGCATCTTAGGATCAGAAAAAAAAAAAAATCTTCATGCTGTTCTTGAGAAGACAGAGAATTCCCATCAACACAGCAGTTGCTTCAATCTGCTTTCGTTTTCATTTTGACAAGCATTGCTTGCGGATCCTGTCCATCAAATGGGCTATGGCTGTGAAGGGACATTTCCTTGGGCGTTGTTGAGCTGTTCCTCTCAGATGTGTCAATGATAATGATAATAATACTAAAAATGTCCAAGATGTATCGGGTACTTAGCTACTATGTTATCACTTTACATGGATAATCTAACACCTAGATCCCATGAGATGGGAACAATCACTGCCCCCTGATTTACGGTTGAGAAAATACAGGCTTAAAGAGAGAAGTCACCTGCCCCAGGTCACAAGTGAGGCACTAGCGGGGCCAGGACTTGAATTTCCCACACTCTGCTGGGCCCCTAACACCCGCTACGTGCTGTCTTCCGCCCGTGACCATCACGTGCCTAAGGAAACGCAGCGGCAGGATGGACTGTCCGTGTACTTACTTCTTGCGCTTGTCTGTACAGCAGTTAGGTGTCTGGAGCTTGCAAGGTTGAAAACCTTACTAGGCCCGAGACACCCTTCATTAAATGGTTGACACCAGAAGCACCCAAACCTCACGGTGCCCTGGGGCTTATCCCAACAGCTGCCACAGCAGACTGTCTAGGGAAGCAATTAGGTGCTTAAGGCCGTGCCAGACCTGGCCAGCCAGCACTTGAGCTTGCTCCTAGCTCAGCAAACCCTGAACCATAAGTATGTTTCCTCTGCCAGAAACCCCTTAGGGCAATCAACATTGGCATCTGTCTTTGCATGCTTAATAAGAGTCTGGTCCCGGACTGGTCCTGCAGGAAGGGCCTTCACATATTCCCAAGGGCTTCTAAACATCAGGAAATGAGGTCTCCCAACAGCTCTCCCTGCAAAGAAACGTAGAGAACAGATCAAAGTGGAGCTACCTAATTTGGGGAGAGGATGAATGAGGCCAGAGGGCGGGTGAGCCCGAGAGGACCCTGCTTCTCAGCATCTTACCACCACACACCCCATTGCGGCCCCTCAGGCACCTTTGTAACACTTGCAGAATACAGTTTCAAAACCATGTCAGTCCTGGCCTACCTTCTTCATCTTATTGTCACTGTCTCACGGTCCTTAACGCAGAGCCTGACACTCTGGAAGTGATGAGTACATTTTTTATTGAGTTAACATGAACTGGGAAAAAAATAATCACTGTCCTTTTGTATGTCCTACTTTGCTTTAAAAAAATGTTATGTGAGGGACTTCCCTGGCAGTCCAGTGGTTAACCCAGGGGCCTGGGTTCGTTCCCTGGTCAGGGAACTAAGATCCCACGTGCCAAGTGTCATGGCGAAAAAATTTTTTTAAAAAAGTAAAAAATGTAATGTGAACGTAAGAATTCAGAGGAGTGTGGTAAACCCCATGGACGAAACTCAGCTAGAAAACACCTTCAGGGAAACATATTCTAAAGACTCTCCCTTTTCTCCCTTCTCCTCCCCTTCACGTCCTGCTTCCTGCCCTGTGGCAGGTCTGTGCAGCAGAAATTAAACGGTCTTGGCTTGATGGTAATTTCTAGGGCAAGATGCCTGTCTCCATCCCTTAGCGGTCCACAGATGCTCATCCCGCTTGCTCTTAACAGGGGCTGCCTGATTAACCTTCGTATCTTGTGACACATCATCTGGCAGAGGGGCTGGAGGCTGGGGGCTGCTAGCTGAGGACCAGGGTCAGCTTCCCTCCTTCACCAAAGCTCCCCTTCCCGGGCACAGGCTGTGCAGTATGGCCCGAAGGACTCACCTCTGTTTCAGACGCTACTTCTGGGCAGAATTCTGGGGGCGGGCTCTGCTAGGAGGAACTTGGCAGGCCTGGGGGAGGCTTCTGTCCCATGCTCAGCTGTGCCAGGGAAATGCTGGAGGGAGGTGTTGATGGAGAGAGCGTTGCTGTGGGTGAGTTCCAGTGCTAAAGCACGTTGGCTTCCACTGTTTTTTCCTATGGAAGAAGGCAGAACAATCGTTTTAATGAGGATGATTTTATTACCCAATGACCAGATTTTTTTTTCATCAGTCCAGTGTGAGCAGCTGATTGCCAAGAAGAATGGACTGATATCATCTGTGCTGTTGAACTCTGAAAGGACAGGATCTCCCAGTTCCATTCCTGGAACTAACCCTGAATGCCAGCATGTCAGCTGCTGGTCCATGTCTTAGCTCAGGCAGGGGTGCACTCAAACCATTCATGGCAACTGATGGTAGCTTGTTTCTATGTTTAGAGATTTTTAAGAAGTTAGCAAACGTAGGCGTAGTCCCTTTTCCACTCCTAAGCAGCTCTGTGGTTTTGGCCAAGTCACTTATTTCTAACATTAAGTTTTACCTATAGACTTAAAAACTGAAAAGCAAAAGACATGGTGTCTGGGATGGTGACTTTTCCAGTGTGGTGTTTTGGAAATGTGAGTGTTCTCATTTTAGAGGCAAAGACTTGGGCTTGTGTCAGTGGCTCTGCCAGCCACTGGATGAGTTTCTGTTTCCTTACCTGGAAAGTGAGAATAATTATCCCCTGCTTGCAGGAAAGTCAAAATTCAGTTGAGCAATTTCAGTATGCCCCAAATCTTCTATTATCTAGGAAAGGGTTCTGTGGCCAAGTAGGTTTAGGAAACCCTGCATTAAAAAGAGCAGGTTTCTTTAGTGTTGAATTTCTCAGAGCCTTTATGGTGCTTATGTACACTGGAAATTTTCCTGGAAAGGGATAGAATACACAGCATTTCCTTTAACTTTGGTGTCCTGTAAATCAGCGGTCCCCAACCATTTTGGCACCAGGGACCGCTTTCGTGGAAGGCAATTTTTCCATGGAGCGGCAGGGGTGACGGTGGGGGGAATAGTTCACGCAGTAATGTGATGGGCAGCAATGGGGAGCGGCTGTAAATACAGATGAAGCTTTGCTCGCTCGCCTGCCACTCACCTCCTGCTGTGCGTCCCCGGGTCCTAACAGGCCGCGGACAGGTACCGGTCCTCGGCCCGGGGGTTGGGGACCCCTGCTTTACATTATCGTTTTAAGGAGCATCTAACCCCATGAGGACAAACTTTAAGGAAGGCTGGGCAGTACATGTAAATTTAAGCTCAGGCCAGCATAAGGTAACAAATATGGGTAATCATAACAATTTGCTAGATGCCCACTATGTTTGGGGTAGAGTACAGTATAAATATTGGGTTGGCCGAAAAGTTCCATTACGGAAAAACCCGAACGAACTTTTCGGCCAACCCAATAGCAAATCAAGAATGCAGTCCGCCAGCACCTGAGCAAGAGAGGTACCTAGGTACCTATTTCCCAGATACTCTTTAAAGGTACCAGCTTACTAGCTTTACAGAGGTGCTCTGTCCTGATTAAAAAGGAGAATAATCGGCTTCCACGGTTAGGTGTCCTTCTACACCCCCACCCACATGTAAATGACCTGCTTGCCTTTCTGGACCTGACTCTGGAGACTCCGCGGCCCATTGTGTCCACCCCTTTGACAGGCTGTCTCACTTCTGTCACAAAACCCTCGTCAATCACTGTTGTTTGTCTAAGGGACTTGGAATCATTGGAGCCCGAGTTTGAATTCGCAAACCTCCACTTACTGCCCCGTGACCCTAGATACATTATTTGTGTTCCAGTTTCTCCAACTGTAAAATTTGGACCCCGCCGGCCTCATGAAGATCAAAATGAGATGGAGAGATGAAACAAGAAAGCTTACCCACCAGGCTCTGTAGTGAGAGCGCCAGCATATATGAATTTGTTTCATCCTCATGAAGTCCTGTGGGAGAGGTTCTTTTATTACCTCCGAAGCGCCGAGAGATCACATAACTCGTCCAAGTGACCATGTGCTGGGATGTGAATGTGGGCAGGCTGGGTCCCAGATCCACACTCTTACGGCTTCACCTTCCCGCCTTTCCTGTAAAGCAGGGGTCCCCAACCCCCAGGCCACGGACAGGTCGCGGTCTGTGGCCTGTTAGGAACTGGGCCACACAGCAGGAGGTGAACGAGCGCCGGCAAGCCAAGCTTCATCTGTATTTACAGCCGTTCCCCATCACTTGCATCACCGCCTGAGCTCCGCCTCCTGTCAGATCAGCGGCGGCATTAGATTCTCATAGGAGCTCGAACCCTACTGTGTACCGTGCACGCGAGGGATCTAGGTTGCGCGCTCCTTATGAGAATCTAATGCCTGATGATCTGAGGTAGAGCTGAGGGGTTATGCTAGCGCTGGGGAGCGGCTGCAAATACAGATTATCATCAGCAGAGAGGTTTGACTGCACAGACACCATAATAAATCAATTGCTCGCAGACTCATATCACAGCCCTATCAGTGAGTGGCAAGTGAAAACAAGCTCAGGGTTCCCACTGCTTCTGCATTATGGTGAGTTGTATAGTTATTTTCTTATATATTACAATGTAATAATAATAGACATAAAGTGCACCATAAACGTGATGCCCATGAATCTTCCCGAAACCAACCCTCCCCTCGCCCACCCACCCCCCTTCCGTGGAAAAATTGTCTTCCGCGAAACCGGTGCCTGGTGCCAAAAAGGTTGAGGATCGCTGCTGTAAAGGACCTGAATGGTTCCGGGCACATGTAGGTGAAATTGATGGACGTTTTCTTCTCCCTCCACATCTGTTCCATCTGCTCCACTGTTCTCTTATTGTCTTATTCATCAATGTATTCTCCCCTCCCCCAGTACCTTCCTTACTAAAGTTTTACCCGTTTAATTGTATGTTTAACACATAAAGACCACACAGCACCAAGCCCTAGAAGTCTATGATATTGTTTGGGGGCTTTGAATAGGTTTGGGGGGTGATAGGGTCACTGGTCATGTCACATCCCTGGGGAACGTCAGGAAGCACCCTTCTTTCTGCCAGTTCTGCCCTGTAGTGAATAACATTATGAGTGGTCCCTTCATCTCTCATGGCACACTGGAGAACCACAGATCACGGCAAGTTCTCACGTGTCAGGTTTTTATCACGTCCTGGGAGGGCAAGGTCCAGGGAATTCTCAGTCTTGTCTTTTCTCTGCCCAGGTAGGAGCCAAGGAGCTATGTGCGTGAATCAGCTTGAAGGAGCTCATAACGGGCCTTGATTTATTAGGCGGTTGTCTCGCCCTGAGTCACAGGAGTGAGGGTGGGGGACTTGGGGGATGGTTAGTCTTGATCTTCTGAACAATACACACGCTTTCCAGTTTCTGGGTGCAAAGAGTGAATCAGGCCCCTGGGAATAGCTAGAAACATTTGAATCTGTGTCACGTGTTATGGGGAGCCTGGGACTTTAGGCAGAGAAGCCCACGTAGAAAGAGAATTGATCTGATACCTTAAGCAATGGGTATCCATCCACACAGCTGGGTAACTTTGAGCCCCTTAATTTTTTGGCTTATTTTATTAGTCATCACATTTTAAGGCAGCCCAGGCATTGACCTGGTAAGAACATTTACAGTGCCAGACACTGTGCCAAACTGTCTCATTGTCCATTGGACCTATGAAAAAGCTGAGGTTCAGAAGGATGAAATCATGTGCTCAAGGCCACAGAGCTGGAATGAGGGGCATCAGAATTATGAACTCAGAGCTTTCTGACTCCAAGGCTTCAGACTAGAGAACATCCACTCTTATCAGGTTATGCCCAACCCTCACCAATTTCACATGACCTTCTCATGGGCTTGGAACATTCTGGGGCCATAGCTGAAATTTTGGAAAACGTCTTTAATTCCATCACAAATCAGCCAGTGCCCTGAGGCGCCCAGCCTGGGGTATGCTGCTTGAAGTGGCTTTTCCACCCAGACCCCAGCTGTCTGCATCTGGCTTGGTTTTCATAGGCACTTGGCAGAATTCCAGGGACTTTGAGGGTCCCGTGTGATGCCAGGATGTGCAGAAAATGAGGCATCTTCCTAGTCACTTGGCAGGGACAGACTTATACCCCCAGGACTCCAGGGAAGAGGTGTCCACCCTTTAGCAGTCCTCAGATCAGCATGGGCTGGGGAGACAGCTGTCTATTTCAGTGGGAAATAGAGTCTCAGAATGATAGAATGTTAGGTCTGGAAGGGACCTTGAAAGTCACCCAATTTTGTCCAGTGAAATCCTACATAGAATTTGAACATCGACAGGGATGGATAGGTGGGAGAAGAGATCTCTTATTCCTTCCGCTAGCTCGGCAGCACCTCAGTGCCCGCAGTGAAGAGTTTGAGACACACTGATCTCAGCCACACCTCGTGGATGTCAGCTGAGGAGCCTCTCCAAAGGTCACCCCGATTGAGCAGGAGCCTGGTGAGAGGTTGTGACTTGGTTTCCCAGGTGATTTCTGGGTCTGAAAAGGTGACCTCGGCTCTGCCTCTTCCCAGCCCCAGGATAAATTGAGCTTCCTTAGGCAGAGGGGAAAGTCCCAGACGTCTCCGACCGGTTGACTCCATTCAAGCTGTTACAACTCTTTCCAGTGAGTTTTAACCTTTCTCACAAAGCGCTAGGAACTTTGAGAGAGAGGATCATTAAAAAGCAAGAATAGGGGCTTCCCTGGTGGCGCAGTGGTTGAGAATCCGCCTGCCGATGCAGGGGACGCGGGTTCGTGCCCCGGTCCGGGAGGATCCCACATGCCTCGGAGCGGCTGGGCCCGTGAGCCATGGCCGCTGAGCCTGCGCGTCCGGAGCCTGTGCTCCGCAACAGGAGAGGCCACAACAGTGAGAGGCCCGCGTACCACAAAGAAAAATAAAAAAAAAAAGCAAGAATAGCTTAAGGACCTTAGGCTGGAAGCAAGAACAAGGGTAATTAGCCATGCTGCGGGGAGAGGAGCTTGGCAGTAAGAAGACCTCCTCTGTTCCTCCCAAAGTTTTGCCCAGAGTCAACTTTAATGAGAGGGTTAGTTTAATAGGGCATGTAACCTGGAAAGTCCCCTGTGAGTTCAGCACTCAGAGTATAGACATCACATCTCCTTTTTTTGCCCTTGACTCTCCTAAGACTGAGATGACCCTGAGGGAGGAAATAGAACATATTTGGTTGAGAAAGTCCCTGCACTAAAGTCGCACTCCTGGTGCTAAAGCTGGCCTCCAGGCCACGTGGTGGGTGAGGATTTGGCCAAGGTACAGCAGGTGACCCAGCTTTTCCCAGAAAGGCTTGGGCAGGCTCTGTTGAATTAGCACATCAGGAGTTTCACTAGGGTTAATGTTTTAACCGTGTCAATATACTTAATGTCATTTTGTTTGAACATTCCAGGACCCAATAAAACCATTTTTAAGGAGCATGTTTTGTTTTTGAGTGAAGGAATAGCAGTAGGAATTACTGGGGTGCACTCGTGCTGTGTTGAAAAGTTTAAATGTTAAAAGTCGAATACAACACCAAAGACCAAAGAAATGCCTATCATTTATACGTTGAGAGTTTTGCAACACTTTTAGCTGTTATAGTCATTTCATAGTCTGAGAGTCTGTTTCACTCTCTTGGTCATTTCTGTGCTCTGGAACTTTTGTGATTTGGGAGATTAGCTGCTGGTGGGTTTTATTCAGAACCTGCGGACTGGATGGAACCTGTGGACTGGATGGCTTTGGATCAGGTCACCTTTGGTGCCTTCCCCTCCTCTGATTAAGAGGAGAAGATCTAGAGCCAGCCTGCCTGAACTCACAGCCCAGCTCCTCCACCCACTTGTGGTGTGACCTTGGGCAGGAAACTTAATCTTCCTGATCTGTGAAATGGGCATGAAGGTAGTGCCTGCCTCGTGGGGTATTTAATGAAGTAATGCACCAGCCCTGGACCAGAGTCAACACTCAACACTTAGCTAGTATAGTTGTCGCCGTTAACACCAGCACTGACACCTCACAGCTGGCCCTCTCTTAGACCACGGTCACTATGGTCATAGTATCTCAGAGTTGAAGGAGACCCCAACGATTCCCAAAAGCTGCATTGGAGTCCCCGAAGGTGCTTTGAAAAATTAGCTATAACTGAGCTGCACCTGAGACCCAGGGGACTAGACGGGGGACTGGGAATCTGGCCTATTAACAAACACAGGTGATTGTCATATGCAACCAGTAGTGGAAACCACCTTCTCTTAACCTGGATCCCCTCTAACAACACGAGCAAGTGGCCTCTACTTGAACATCTCCCTGAGTGGGGAACTCACCACCACCCCAGGCAATGAATCCCCCTTTTGGACACCTCTGGCAGTACAACAGTGTGTCTTCCTGTTGATCTTAAGAAGGAAGGGAAGAAGAAAGGGACTGCCTTCAGCCATCAAAAGAGAATAGAGTAGTGGAAAGAGAACAGACTTTGAAGTCGGAAAGAAATGGGCTTGAATTCCTCTCCCGCACTTGTTAGCTTTGTGGCCCTGGGTGAGTGGCTTGCTGTTTTCTTCTCCCATTCATTTTCCAAATGACAGCCTTTCAGTGTTTGAACCTGATCTTTCCAGTTTTCTCCTGGCCTCCCGATATGATAAGACCTCAGTTTCCCTTATCACTTTATGACCAGGCTCCGTCCCTACCCAATCATATAATCCCCAAAGACGCACGTGGGTCCCCAGGTGTGGTTCTGGGTCAGAGAGTGAATCAGGACTGGCAGCGGCTGGAGGAATGGACCAGAAAACCAGGGAGTGAGCCAGCAGGGTGAGAGGGGAAGAGACTCTGGCACACCAGATCCCCAGCCCTCATCCCCCTAGTCATTCACCTAAGCTGACCCGTGGTTCTGATGCTCCTGGAACTAAACCCTGGCAGTGTCCCTTTGGAGGTGGCACTGGGGATGGATGTTATCATCCTAGCCACATCCTTGAGGGTAGTGTGTGAGGAACTGGATGGGGTCAAGGCCACCTCTCCCTCCTGTTCAGTTTTCCAGAGGCTGCGACCAGAGCTTGCTGGAGGGCAGGTGAGCAGGAATCTAGGCTGTGCACCCTTTACCCACTTCCTGATGCTAAGTCCATTCCCATGACCTCAGCCCCACTCCAGCTCAGATCCAACAATGCCTGGTTCGTTCCCAACCGTGCACGTGGTTTTCAGCCTACAAGCAAGGACTCTTCTACCCATTGTGTGGGTCAGAAAGAGAAAAGCAAAGGTTTTTAGATTTGAGTTCTGCAAATCTTTAGTACTGTGTGTGTTCAGAACATTTAACCTCTCTCTCTTTTTTTAAAAAATTTATTTATTTTATTTATTTTTGGCTGCATTGGGTCTTCGTCGCTGCGCGTGGGCTTTCTCTAGTTGCAGCGAGCGGGGGCTACTCTTTGTTGCAGTGCTCAGGCTTCTCATTGTGTTGGCTTCTCTTGTTGTGGAGCACGGGCTCTAGGTGCTCAGGCTTCAGTAGTTGCAGCATGCGGGCTCAGTAGTTGTGGCTTGTGGGCTCTAGAACACAGGTTCGGTAGTTGTGGCTCACGGGCTTAGTTGCTCCGTGACATGTGGGATCTTCCTGGACCAGGGCTCGAATTTGTGTCCCGTGCATTGGCAGGTGGATTCTTAACCACTGCGCCACCAGGGAAGTCCAACATTTAACTTCTCTTGAGCTTCAGTTCCTCATCTGTAAAACTGAGATACAAGTAATACCTACCTCACGGGATTGGAGAAAGGACTAGATGACATGTGCATACAAGCACTTAGTATATACTAAGTGATTAATATGTGTCGGCTTCTTGGGAGGAGGAGGTACAACTGAATGATTGATTTTTCACCCTCCCACTGCCTATGAGGGTGGACCAAAGGCTGAGGCTGCCCGTGCATCCACCTCTCCAATCCCCTGCGAAGGACCTAGCGTTCAAATGAAAACGTGGCCATCAGCATGTCTGTAAAGTTGTCCGAGGCAAATCTAAATAGTACATCAGGGGAGTTTAAATTTTACAGAGGAAATGTGAAAGTCTTGGAGAACATTACTTCCTTTCTTAAACTTTTATAGGGCAGAGTTCAGTGTTGCCTTTCACTTCCATTAGGTTTCAATTTAGCTGTGAAGGTGTGGTCCGACCAGCTGCATGACCATCACCGGGAAACTTATTAGAAGCACGAAACCTCGGACTCCACTCCAAACACGCTGAAACTCTGGGGTGCAGCCCAGCAATGTGTGTTTTAACAAGCCCTTCAGATGCTTTTATGGCTGCCATTTGAAAACATTGCTTAGGTGGTGGCGGGGTCCCCTTCCTGTGCCCCTCCTCCCACCCCTGGCAGTTTTCAGGTCCACAAGCCCACGTCTCTAGCCATATATCTTCAGCACTTCCACGGTTTGAAGACATCTCCTGGGAGAATGATTTATTGTCTCATCTTGGGAGACTCATCTGTTCACACCAACAGCTGGTGTGATCTAAATCCAAGACTGTACTAGAGAAAAGTCGGGGAATAAACATCTGTTTTGGATGGTCAACCTCCAGATCATTTGGCTTCCTCTACCTCCAAAGCTGCCTTCCTGACCTCCTGAAAACTATCATGGTATTTCTGATGGGCAATGATCATAGCAAATATTTATCAAGCTGTACCTATGTTGGAAAACACCTTTCTTTTTTTTTTTTTCCCCCGATTTAATCCTCACAACAACCTAATGAGGTGAGACTGAGCCTCAGAGAGGCTAATTCCCTTGCCCAAAATCACGTAGCTAGCAAGTGGCAGGCAAGAGACTTAGACTCCAGTCTGAAACCAGATTCTGTGACTCTTCAGCGAGCCTCCCTGTTTGGTTAAGCAGGCTGTGTATCCTTGAGCCAGGAATATGCACAAAGGAATATTCTAGGCTAGTGCTCTTTAAACATCGGCACAGATCAGGATTATCTGGATGGCATCTTAAAACACAGATGGCTGGGCCCTAGTCCCAAAGATTCAGATTTAGTGTCTCTAACTTGGGGTCTGGGAATGTGCATTTCTAACAAGTTCCCAGTGACTGCCGGTGCTGCTGGTCCAGGGACCACAATTATTTTTTTGCGGTACGCGGGCCTCTCGCTGCCGTGGCCTCTCCCGTTGCGGAGCACAGGCTCCGGATGCGCAGGCTCAGCGGCCATGGCTCACGGGCCCAGCCGCTCTGCGGCATGTGGGATCTTCCCGGACCGGGGCACGAACCCGCGTCCCCTGCATCGGCAAGCGGACTCTCAACCACTGTGCCACCAGGGAAGCCCTAATCTTACTTTTTAAAAACTATATATTATATATATGCAAAGAGACAAGAATGGAAGGTTACATACCAAATATTACCAGTGGTTATTTCTTGGTGGGATTATGGGTCGTAATGGTATCTTTACTTGACAGCATTTTCTAAATTTTCTTAAACATTACTCATATGATTAGAGCAAAAGAAATGAGGCAGTCACCTACTTTTATAAATTTATGTTCCCAAATACCTGTCTGAAACACAAACCATAGGTTTATAAGTTAGGAGATTTTTTCAGAGAACTCGAAAACATATAAGAATTGCTAATTACAGTCCCAAAGAGTGCTAATGCCTTTGGGGCCAGGACATGTGAGAACCTTCCTAGGAATGGGGAGAGGTGCCGTTGGACAAGGGGACACTTGCTCTGCAAGGTTGTCATGGGGATGGGCAGCGGTGGTCGGGCGGGGGGAGCTTCTAGGATCCTCTCAGGATGCATGGGGTGGGGCTTTTGTTCTCTCCTCCAGTGACAGCTGGCTGACAGTGTTTCTGTGTGACATCACCAAGGTACCACAGTAGGTAGTAAATGTAGAATAGACCAAATGTGCCATGCCAAGGGGGTTTAGCGGTGTCCATGTATTGTGTAAATATGCAGGCAGTAAGAAAGTCAAGCCTGCATAATTTGAGGACCACCTAGGAAGGTTACCAAAGAAAAGATGTAGGGTTGCAAAACACAAACCCATTTGCTTCCATCACCCCCAGGAGTCTGTCTATCAATGTGCCCAGTGGTGTTGCCTTCAGAAAAAAAGCAAATGATACCTTCTGCACATTTGTGTCAAATGGAGCACTTTAGAAAGAGGACGGTCCCACTGCAGGGCTCCGAGGGGCCTGGAAGGAAGATGGAATCTGAAAGTATTACGTACTCAGGGACGTATTACGTACCCTAGGACGGTGTACGTAAGTATTATGTACCCTAGGATGGTGTTCCTAGGGTAATGGTTTTCTAGTATAGCCAATAGATATTTTCTATGCAACCAAGCCTCACCTGGCCTCACAAAACAAAACAAAGTGTATTAACTACCTGCTTCCACATAGAGAAACACAATGTTTTCTTTAAAGGGTCTAGGCTGGCAAAGTAAATGAATGAAATGAATGGAGCTGCCCAGGGAAGTACAGCATCTCCAGTTTACAGGGAGCAGACATCACTTAGTTATTGCCGTGTGAGAATTTCAGTCCACTAGTGCCAGGTCTTTCGAGTTTTTCCAAGAGAAGCCAGACTTCTTAATATTTGCATCATAGTTCCCAATTTCTAAATGTTGGCAGCATTTCAAAAATACTATGTAGTCCAAAGAAAACATGCCTTCTGGCTAAGGTTGGCCTGCAGCCGACAGTTTCTCACCTCTGCTTCAGAATCTCAAGTCCAAGAGAGGCAATTGCTTTAGTCACCTGCATCCTCTTCCTGTCCACCTCCACCAAATTCCAAAAGACAAATGTCCTGAACTCTCAGACTTTTCTTCTCAAAAGTCATGTTTCATTAAGGACCTTAAAATTGGCTAATGGCCTTACAGTAATTTATTTCAGTTGAGGATTTGTAAAACTATTCAGAGGTACGTTCTTGAAGGTGAGGTTAATTTTTTAAAATAATTTTAAAGGAATTATGAAGGTAGAGGGTGTATTAGTTGTATTATTTGAGGGTGTGTTATATGCTTTGCGGTGGGACGGATCTGGGTTGAGATTCCAGCTCCATCACCTAGTACCTGTGTCACTTGGCTACAGGTGATTCCCACTTTCTCATCTGCAAAGTAGGGGAAACAACTCCTGAGTTTGTTGGCTTGTTTGATTGGTAATGAATGATGTTAACATATGTTAATATCTGGTGCCGTTAGGTGCTCAGGAAATTAAGTTTCTCTCAGGAGCCAACTTACTGGAAACTTTTAATTGCAAATGTTATAAAATAACCTCATGAAGCTTTTCCACATTTTTATAATTTTAAAAATGCACTTTCTTCAGAAGTCCCATTATAGTAAATAGTGTTGCAGTTGAAACAGGAGAAATTAGAGAGAGTGAGGGGAGGAACCTCAAGAGTGTCCGATCAGTGCCAGGGTTCACTTATATATTATAAGGGGACCTTATAATTTATCAGTCTAATTTAGCTCCTCTGATTATTGCTAAATTTCTAATATCTAGCACATCCCCAAATATATGTGTTTGTTAATTTTTAACATCAGTTAATGGACAAATAGAGTACGTGCTGGGAGTTTTATCTGGCAAGGATAACTACTAACTGGATAGCTCTGTTTGGGCTATGCTGTGTATCAGAAATGGTTGGCTTCCCAGACATGGAACCTGTATGGTCACACAGGACCTGCCCGCAGAAGAGCCCCATGCTTGGTTTAATATTTGCTGTCGCCATCTTGAAATTCTTTATAATTTTTGAAAAAGGGCCTCCGCAAATTTTGTAGCCAGTTCTGATCGGAGAGTGTTATCAGGAAACGTAGAATTGTCAGTGCATAAACCAAAGGGTACAAACTCATGGCCCCTGGACCCTATTGAATATTTTTTGGCCCACAGAGTGGTTATCTTTTTTTAATATAAATAAACTTTGTATTTAGAAGAGTTTTATATCTGCAGAAAAGTTGCAAAGATAAGACAGAGTTCCACATATAACTCATCCAGTTTCCCTTGTCAGGAACATCTTATGTTACATGTATAAGACATTTGTCACAAATGAGGAACTAACATCAGTGCATTTTCATTAACTAAACTCCACACAGTATTCAGATTTTAGAAGTTTTTCCCTAATGCCCTTTTCCTGTTCCTGGATTCCATCTAGGATACCACATTACATTTCGTTGTCAGGTCTCCTTACACCCTTCTGAGCTGACGTTTTCTCAAACTTTACTTGTTTTTGAGGACTTCAACAATTTAAAGGAGTGCTGGTAAATGTTTTGTAGAACGTCCCTGAATTTAGGTTTGTCTAATATTTTTCTCATGGTTCCATTGGGGTTATGGGTTTTGGGTCAGAAGTCCACAGAGCCGAAGTGACATTTTCCTCACATCATATCAAAGGTATATGCCAAGAAACTAATCAGTGATGGCATTGACCTTAGTTACCTGGCCAACGTTGTGTCTGCCAGGTTTCTCCATTTTAAAGTTACTCTTCCCACCTCCCTTTCCAAACTGCACTCTTTGGAAGCAAGTCACCTGGCATACCCCACAGTCAAGGCTACGGAAAGGAGTTCCACCTTCTTCAGGGGAAAGTAACTACGTAAATTTTTCGGAATTCCGCTGCAATTTGTCTGTTCCCCACTTATTTATTCAATCATTTATTTCTATCAGTCTGGACTCGTGGGTATTTATTTTATACCTTCGGTTATAATCTAGTACTACTCCATTTATTTTCTTGCTCAAATTCCAGCTTTGGCCTTGCAGGAGCTCTTTCAGGTTGCCTCCAGGGTCCCTTGGACACACCTCCATTGTTGTGTTTTTATCGAGGACTCCCTTTCTTTCTGGCGCTACAAAGTGTTCTGTTGCATTTCCTGCCCCAGCCCTAGAATCAGCTGTTTCTCCAAGGGGCCCTGATTCCCCTTTTTGAAGAATGGTATTGGACACTAAGATCTGGAGGTTGCAGGTGCGCGTTCCTACCAAGACATTTTTTAATTTAAAAATTTTTTAAATTAAAAAAAATTTAATGTAAATTAAAAATGTAATGTAAAATTTAAAAATTTTTAACCGTAAAATTTAAAAATTAAGCTGTCATAGACAGTCAACTTTTCCAGGCTGAGTTAACTATGTAAAAATAAATTACACTAAAAATAAAATGTTTTTTAAAAATTTTTCATGTTTTTAAACTACCAACATTTAACTATGAAGAGAGTTCACATTAGAATCTAGACTTCCGATTCTCTTGAAAGACCAGAAGTTCTGGCAATCCTGGGCCCATATTCCTGCTCAACACAGTTAGCTGAGGCTGAGACACTTTTTCTTTCCTGCATAAAGCACTGTCCAGGTTGTCACAGTCTGTGCCATTCCCTATTGTATTACAGCCAGCCTACTTGACGCTTTTATGTCCCTTTCTGACCCTTGAAGGCATTTGAATAAGTGATTTCTGGTTAAGACCATATTCAAGTAAGTACTTTACAGATATACAGTTCAGACCATGAATTTAGCTCTACTTTGACGCAGTGATCAGATTTAAAAGCTACGTTTCTGGTTTCATCCCTAACCCACTAACGTAACTTCATTGGGTCTTACATGCAAATGCGATGACTCACCAATTTTTCTCAGTCCCTGCCAGAACCCTTCGAGCTCAGATGCAAAGAGTCATCTGCATCCACTTTCATCCCCTTCAGCCTCATGCAGGGTGGGTCTTTGCATCCAGAGTCTGCTCTGAACTTCTTTGGCAAGTTTTCCTTTCTTACACCTTTTCTGTCTGGAGAAGATCCCCCAACAGTTACATCCCTGCCTCAGATCAATTTCTTCCTGTTCCCTTTTGGCTCTGCAAAGCACCCCTCAAGTTGGATCCAATCATTGTTCTTTCTGGATCCGGCGTTTCTCAAAAGGATGGATTACTTTTGCTATCTTTTTCCTCTCCCCTGCCTTCCCCAATCATGTATCCCAGGATTGTTTGTTTCTCAATCAATCCTGGCTTATTTCAAACTTTAGTAACTCTGGAAAATGACCTACCTGATAGTTTTTTATTTATATGAAAATAGGTGCTTCGATATAAACATAAAATACAATTTGAGGAGGTGTTCTTTCCCAGTATGGGTGAAAAGTTAATAGAAAGATGCATCTGAGATCTGCTAGGTGTGAAGAGTTAAATGGGTATTAATTTTCACTGCAGCCTTATGGCCTTGGACTTGACAAGGTTAAACGTGGGCCAATAGCAGTTCCCTGGGGGATCTTTCCATAGCACAGTGGTTTTCAGAGGCCACTGCCTGGGGACAGGAGAAGAAATCCAAGAGTAAAGAAAGGAAGCTCCATTAAGGGGGAGCCACAGCCAACCAGGCAGGAGGTGATGGTGGCTTGAGCTAGGGAAGCGGCAGTGGGGCTGGAGAGAAGTTTATAGATTAGAAACTATTTGGACAAGACTTGGTATTCTGTGTGTGTGTGTGTGTGTGTGTGTATTTTTTGTGTGTATTTTTCTGTATTTAAAAAAAATTAACCTGAGTTGATTTACAATATTGTGTTAGTTTCAGGTGTACAGCTTCAGATTCTTTTCCATTATAGGTTATTAGAAGATACTGAATATAGTTCCCTGGGCTATATTCAATATAAATAAATAAATCCTTGTTGTAAATCCTTGTTGTCTATTATACATATAGTGGTGTGTATCTGTTAATCCCGTACTCCTAATTTATCCCTCCCCTGCTTTCCCCTTTAGTAACCATAAGTTTATTTCCTATGTCTGAGTCTATTTCTGTTTTGTAAGTAAGTTGACTTGTATTATTTTTTAGATTCCACATATAAGTGATGTCATATGGTATTTGTCTTTGTCTGACTTACTTAGGATGATAATCTCTAGGTCCATCCATGTTGCTGCAGATGGCATTATTTCATTCTTTTTTATGGCTGAGTAATATTCCATTGTGTATACGTATGTGTATATACACGTACATATATACATATACACCACATCTCAGACAAGGCTGGGTTTTCATTGCCCTGCACATAATGGAAGAAAGATTCTGCTGGTGAATAAAGAAAAGTTTTATTTGTGAAAATACTCACAACAGATCATCCACGACCAGGAGGCTGAGTCATTTGCAAGCTCTGACTGGGGCTCATGATCAAAGTGCTGGTGCTTCTGTCTGACTTTCCAGTTCTAATGAGGTTCATTAATACCATGTTCTCAGCTCACTCTGTCTCATTTGGGCCATTTGATTTTCAGCAAACGCGGCAGGTCTGAACTAGCTAGAGTTCATCTTTAATGGCTTTTATTGCCAATCCATAGTGAATGAATGCCTTTCTCAGGTCTTCTTGGGTCTCTCTTGATGTACTTCCACCTCCACGCCAGGACAGAGCGAGGGAAGGCAGCCAGCCAACCTGGAGATGGGGATGCGAATAAGAAGGAGCTTCCAGGGCTTCCCTGGTGGCGCAGTGGTTGAGAGTTCGCCTGCCGATGCAGGGGACGTGGGTTCGTGCCCCGGTCCGGGAGGATCCCACATGCCGCGCAGCGGCTGGGCCCGTGAGCCATGGCCGCTGAGCCTGCGCGTCCGGAGCCTGTGCTCCGCAACGGGAGAGGCCACAACAGTGAGAGGCCCGCGTACCGCAAAAAAAAAAAAAAAAAAATGAAGGAGCTTCCAGCAGCAGAGAAGTGGCACTGGGGACAAGAAGGGGCAGGTGACAGGCAGGCTCCTTTGGCTGGCTGAAACAGCACTTCCTCCGCCTCGCAAATGGCACGTCTGAAAGAATTAACAGTCTGTTTAGAACGTATCATCACTTGCTATTCTGTTTTCCCTCCTTTTGGTCCAGCCAGTGTGATAATGGGTCCGAGGGTAACTCGGGGTTGGGGCGAGGGGCAGCTGGGACTGGGCAGACGGAGCTGGGGAAGAGAGTAGTAGCCAGTTTATTTCTAACCATTTGCAGCTGTCAGCTTGTTTGGGGACTTTTTTTTTTTTTTCAGGCAGAGGAACAAAGTCTTGCTACACAGGATTGTTTTCCTTGGCATGGTGTACAGACACTTTCTTGAGGAATGCACTGAGATAACACAAAACATCTGCTTAGAAGGATCGGTCCTCCAAAGCTGAATTTTCATCAGCAAGAGTATGAGGCTTCTTTAGATAAATATATATATATACGTTTTGCAGGAGGCAGGAGACTGTGGATGGAATGGTCAAGAGAATAAACTATGAGCAGAGGATTTTTAAGAAATGGGTCTATGTTGTTAAGGTTTCTTTTCTTTCTTTTTCTTTCTTCATTGTGATCCAATTGTGTTTTGTTTTGCAAGTATTTTGGAAATGGTATGTTCTCAGCCACGCTGCCGGAGGAGGCCTGTTTTCTTTTCCCACGTGTGTGGGATGTTGTTTTTATTCATGAGCTATTGAGAATGAGTGGTTTTTATGACTTGTAGAGGGATTTTCACATGCACACTCCTGGTACTGGCGTCCAAAGACCAAAAGGACAGCACACATGCTCTCAGACAGGAGTGACAGTGTGAAGGAGCTCAAGATAGGCATTTCTGGTTGTTGTTACTGACATGCCATTGAGGTCCCCAAGGGATTAGATTAGCCAAGGCATTAGGCTTCATCCCGTGTCACGTGGAAGCTCCTCGGACAGTTCACACGTTGTTTCCATATATCACCTTGGGTCCAAATCTGCTTTCCAGGAAGAGTTTGTCCTTTAGAGAAAAGGCAGCTCCATCTGTGCCGTTTCATTAGCCCTCCCCCACCCTGGACTCTAATGAGGAAGAGTCTCACCTTTTAAAGCAGTAATAACATCAGCGGCCTTTTGCCGAATGCCTCTGAAAGCCTGCTGGCCCTGGGCTCCGTGTTTAATCCTCCCAGTCTCACCAAATACCAGGTATAATTATCCTCATTCCTCAGATAAGGAAACCGAGCCAATTAGAAGTTAGCAAACTCACTCCCGGGCAAGTGTCAGGGGAGTTCCACAGCTGGAATCTGAAACCAGTGATTGACACCAGAGCCAGACGCTTAACCAGTGTCCACGAATGACACATGCCCTTGGGGAAGTAAGAGCCAATATGCCCTTTTCCACCTTCGTCTTTTAACAGATTTGGCTTCTCCAATTCTGCCGATTGGATTGGCAAGAGATGAAACGAGCCGTAAGAATCCCATCCAGTTTCCTGGCAGAGTGGAAAGAGCATAGGCTCTGGAATCAGACAGACTTGAATTCAGACCCCTTTCCATCACAGACTAGCTCTAAACCCCGGGCCAGTCAGTCCCCGCACCTTTCTGAGCTTTGATTTTGGTGTACCTCCGCTCTGGGCACTAAGCCTCCTTCTGGGAGGAGCATGGATGCACTCCCTGCCCTCGGGGAGCGTACAGTCTGGAGGGGGTGGCAGACCTGAGCCGGTACCCACACACATCAGTGTGCAGTTGCCGTCAGGAGAGTTACAGGAGCAGATGGCACATGCCAGGCAACCTGAGTCTGGGGATGATGGGAGGCTTTCAGCTGAGCTGTACAGAAGGAAGAGGCCTTAGCTAGGTGAACGACAGGCGGGAATGTCTGCCAGCTGCTTGTGGAACCTGGGATGTTCTGGGGCCGGTCCTCTGGTGTCCCTGTAGACAGGCTTTGAGGCCGTGCTCTCCAGAGCTCCACAGCCCAGGTTCAACCCAGTGTCGTCAGAGACCAGGTGCTCAGCCCTAAGCATCTGGCTTTCTCTGCAGAAGAAAACAGAGAAAAACCATGAAAACAAGAATGGGCAGCAGCTAGCTTGGAAACTGCCGCCTGGGTCTTGTTTGACTTTGGGACCTCCATCTCCCAACTGTGGCCCTGTCATAGCATCTCTGCATTCTCTGAGGGACTCTCTCCTTTTGCAGCTTCCATAACAGGATAAAAGAAAAAAACACAAGCCATTTAGACAACTTCTTGTTGTTTTTTTTTTCCAGAGGTGCCTGAAAAGGAAGGATTGAATGGGGCATTTGGGGGCTAAGTGAAAGGGAGGGGAGGGGAGGGGATGAGGAAGAAAGAAAATGGATTGAAGCTCAGAAATTACTGGAATTTTTATTCAGTTCTGTTTGGGAGAAAGGATAGTTACCGAGTCAGAGATGAAAGGCAAATCCGCATGGGGCCCCAGAGAAATGATTATATTCCATGCTCAATTTAGCTCTCGCACTCAATGTGGCTTGGAGATGAGAAAGTTTGTGGTTAGACACATTCATAAACTCAGCAGGGCTCTGTCAGATGCTGGTTCCCGGCTGAGTACCAGGTCCTCCCCAGCAGCAGAAACAGAGCCGTGAAGCTGCCTGGTCGGGCCTTCAAGAGGGGCTCCAAGCCCCACAAGCTCACTGCACCCTCCGCCTTCACCCCAACTCTCTGGCTGGCCTCCTCCTTGGCCCGATAACTTAGCAAACTCTAGTCTTGCTTTGAGTCTAATTGTTGAGCAAATTCCTGCTGGAACATGTGAGTGATTGGTTTGGGATTCTGACCTCTGCCCAGGCATCTTCCCTGGGCTCATTCTGGAATCTGAGTTCAGCCTGGTCCCGTTTTCAGCACACTGATCCCATTTGCAGAGACCAAGCCACACAGCCTGCCCCGAGCCATCCAGATCTATCCTTGAGCACCCAGATGTCTATCACCTCTTTGTGAAGCTCATCTGAACACGTCTTCTCATCTCGAGCCAGCTTGTTGGAGTCTGAAATTTCCCAGCTTGAATCTGAGAGTCAGGGGCTGTGGCTCAGGGTAGGGTAGAGGAAGGGGAGGCTCTGAGATCAATCGTGCTTGCAAATCATGTCGAGACCTTCTGTTCAAAGGTTGTTTTCTATAGGGATTTCCCTGGCGGTCCAGTGGTTAAGACTCCACGCTTCCATGGAGGGGGCACGGGTTCGATCCCTAGTCTGGCAAGTTCCGCATGCTGCATGGCATGGCCAAAAAAAAAAAAAAAAAGCCTCTCTAACCTATCCTAAAGGTTGTTTTCTATATGATCAATACATATCTGTCTGAGATTATTGTCGGAAGGTTTGTCTGGGTTATTATAAGACTAGTCAAAGTTTAACTCCAAACCCTTCAGATATGCCATCTATTTCAGTTATGACTCTGGTTAATATTGTCTGGCATTAACTTTCTAATTGAGTACAGTGACTGAAAATTAACTCTCACCCCCCCGAAGAACTATATTGAAAGGTAAAAAAGGGAGGTTTTAATGATAAAAAAAAGGAGTTTCAGATTCTTTCATCCCGCCCCCTAGGCTAGATGAAAATGTTCTTCATCTCAGAGCTCCCCTCCATAGAAGAGCATTGTGTAGCCTTGCAAGCCAGGACCATATCAAGACTCTGGCAAAAGCTATCATTTCTGCTGTAGGCTTTTTTCCTCCCCCAAATAGGTGATGATGGATTCACATCTTGACTAAATAAGATCACTGCTCTCTTATGATTCAACTTTGAATGATGAGTGTTCCCTACCTAGCCCTGTGCCAGGTGCTTTTAAAGATAGAATCAAAGTATAAAACAGTCCCTTTGTTCAGGGAACTTACAGTAATACAAGACATAAATATGAGAAATTTGTAGAAAATAATGCAAAGCCAAATATCATCCAGGGCTTAATTGAGTACCTACCACTCTAAATTCTTTGCACGTTCAGGACTGATGGATTAATACCAAGACTGCCCTCCTGAAGAAAAATATGCAGGAGGAATTTAATCCCAAAGTATGTTACAAAGAACATTTGGTCAATGAGATACTAAAACTAACAGTGCACCGGAGTGCTTCCTATCTGCAAAGTATTAGCAAAGCCTTTTACGTGTGTGTAGTTAATCCTCATGACAACCCCCTGAGCTACAGATAACATAAATATCCCTGTTTCTTTCCAGTTGCGGAAACTGCAGCTTAGAGATACTAAGCCGTTTGCCTATGGCTACCTTGTTAATAGGTAGTAGAGCCAGAAATGAAACCTGGGAAGTCTGATTACAGACTCTTTTAAACCAATAGCTATTACAGGAAAAAGGAGCTTCCAGAGTTAAATAGGACTTTTGGCTACAGGAATGCTCAGATCCTTTACTATGCTTAGGTGTATTGCAAACATTTATAAAAGCAGCATTTTGACAAGTATACCTGACCTCACGATCCTCTTTTTCTTAGCTAAGGACCTCCCAGAATTAGTCACTTTTAACACAGACCTTGGGAAGTACAAAAGTGGAGGGTCCCCAGTGTCTTATGTATTCAAAGAAACAGGAGGGACAAAAGGACGGGGTTGGATACAGTCCTGAGCTGCGTCATTGGTGCCCCTTGGAACACATAGGCTGCCCTCTGCCCAGAGCCTTGCATGTTCTCCTCAGGTTCAGGCTGCCGTGATAACAAGCCCAGTGTCCATTTGAGATGGTTCATCAGCCTATCGTTCTTCCTACCGTTAGCCTGGATTTATCGAAAACAAGCAAACATTTTTTTTGAGCTTCTTCTGCAAGCCAGGTACTGAGCTCAGTGGAGGTCAAAAAATGGTCATCTTAACAGTGAGGTTTGCTGTGCCATGGAGCTGTAACTGCAGGACACCAAAGAAAGGGCCTGAGTTGTCGGAGCCAAACCTCTACCCTACATCCTTTTATCTGTGGGGACAGGCAAACACTTTAGCTGAACTAAGCCACAGTTACATTAAATAAATAAATAAATAAATAAATAAATAAAATAATAACATCACTGCTCAGGATTTCACTGGGAATAAATGACATCACACATACACATATCTGGCCTCTCTCAGGGTTCATTTTTCTGTGGCTATTTAATGGAGATTAGATACTCCTTACCGGCACCATGAAGACAAGAAACCCTCAGATAAATTAATTTTCATGAACTGGTCCCTCTGGAGCCTGTCAGGGAAAGGAGTAGATCAGCACTGAGTCTTACCCTGTCTTGCTTCCGTGAGGCCAGTTACACAGGATGAGAGTTCCAGGGTCCACCAAAGTGGTGGACATCCAGAGGGGTGATCTCTTCCACTTCCCACCTTCTGATGGTTTATTTAAAGTTTTCACACACACACACAAATCTGAACACTTGGAAGGCAGGAGAGAAAGGGAGAAAAGGACTAAGATAGTATACAAACTGTAGAATTGGACCCTGAACCATCAATAATATTGAATGAATTTCCCAAATGCCACATAGCTGTCTTATTCTTAACCCCACACTCTATGAGCTGCGATTTTATCTCTGGCTTAGCAGAGAACCCACCAGGGTTCTTAGGCTCCCTACGAATCCAGCCTAGGACTTCTCAGCTTCCCAAGTTGGCCTGGGGGTGACTGTGGTGCATGCTGAGCACGTCCTTACTTGAACCATTTGCAATGTTCACTTTTTTTTTTTTGCGGTACGCGGACCTCTCACGGTTGTGGCCTCTCCCGTTGCGGAGCACAGGCTCTGGACACGCAGGCTCAGCGGCCATGGCTCACGGGCCCAGCCGCTCTGCAGCATGTGGGATCTTCCCGGACCGGGGCACGAACCCGTGTCCCCTGCATTGGCAGGTGGACCCTCAACCACTGTGCCACCAGGGAAGCCCTGCAATGTTCACTTTTGAAGAATGAATTACATGTAAGGAAGGGGATGGTGGAAGAGTCAGGGCCAACTTAGCAGCCAGAGACAAGAGATCTGAGGCTGGGGTCCTACCTACCCAAGGAGTTCAAGTGGGAAATAACAAAAGTAGGACTTCATCTCAAAGTTCCCACCACGTGCCAGACACATTACAGATGCTATTATAAGAACCCTAGAGAGTAAATGTTTTTCTCCATTTTGTAATGAAATAGAGTGATCAAGTCACTTGCCTACACAGCTAGTAAGTTACAGGGCTAGGATTTTAATCTAGGTCTTCCAGACTCTAAAACCAGCTCTTCTCTATACCGTGAAGATCATTCCCAGCCAGAGCCCAAATGCGAGGGGCAAGAGCAAACCAAGTTCAAGGTCAAAGGCAAGGCCAGAGACCAGGTGTGGAATGGAGGGCAGAGCCAAGAGCTCAAAGCTGGTCAGACGTAGGGACTTGAGGGGTGTAGGGGGATGCAGATTGGGGACACTCTAGAGGGACCCAACAAGTGCCATGAACATCCTTGGTGTGTCCAAGATCTTGCCTTACCTTCAGTCAGTGTGTGTGGGGTGTGGGCACCGGCTTTAAAGGTCAAGCAGACGAAAGGGCACAGCTGAAACCCCCCACCCCGATGTCCCCTAGCAGCTGGTGACGTGAAAGGTGAACGCCCCTGGGGGGATTCAGGCCACCCAGGAAGGAAGGGCTTGGGAGCTGGAAGTGTGTGCAGAGTCCCAGAGCAACATCTCCAGATTTCAGAGTAGCGGGTACTCATGGGCTTTGGAGTTAGACAATCCTGGGTCCAAACCCCTCCACCATTTGCCAGCTGCGTGACCCGGGTAAGCTACTTAATTTTCTGAGTCTGTTTCCTCATTTATGAGATGGAAACAATAATAGTACCTAGACTTGTTACGCGCTCAGTAAATGTTGGCTTTTACCCTTAGTCCCAGGTCCATGGTCTAAGGCACCAGCAGAGAAAACACATCTCTGCTTGGGGGCCTCAGAGTATTAGCTGACCGCTTAGTACCTCGCATCTGTGGCTCCCAAGGGTTTGGACTTCTTTCACCCTTCTCTCCTCACCCCTTTCCTTTTTTAAAATTATGTTTCTGTGCCACCAAAGAGTAATCTCTAGATGCCTCGTTGCATTTAGCACTAAGCTGTGCTTTTATCCTTGGCAGAGAGAGTCACACTCCAAACATAACCAGATCTGTTAGATTTTAGAATCAGGCTGACTTGGTCCAAATCCCAGCCCTGCCACTGTTTACCTAAGTGGCCTGGAGCGAGTTAATCTGTGATACAGGACTAGTAAAACCTACATCACGGACAGGTTGCAAAAGTAACACATGTCAACCTCTGCTGTTGCGTCCGTGTGGTTCCAGGACTCCCCTTCTGATGGGAACATAATCAACACTTGAATATGGATAATGGGGGATTCCATCACCTCTGGATCTCAGGCTTCTTTGAAGCCTCTAGACCGTCTCCCAGGCTGGCAGCAGTGGTTTTCACTGGCCCCTCCTTCAGCAGAGAAAACACCTATCCGCTCTGGGGGGAGCTGCCCTCCACCTTTGGCCAGCTTTACATCACCCCACCCCCAACCCCCAGCATCTGTTGCCCAGACAGCCAGCTGCCAAGCTGTGCGCAAGTCTCTCCCTGGGTTCATTTGATATGTTGCCACTTTGTTTTGGAAGAAAAGCCAATATCAGTGCCGGACCCTGGGGAGGCAGATTCCTGCCTCTGCCAGCTGCCAGCTGTGTTCCGTCGCTCATCCTGTCCTCGGTGTCCCAGGTGATCCCGTTACAGAATGTCTCTCACCAGACAGCTGCCACTGGGACCCTGTGGAGGCACGGACAGCAAAACTCCAGGCTTGCTGGGGACCAGGGACATGCCCTGAGCGCAGCTCTGCAATTCTGCCAAGAGGCTGGTGGTCATGTCTGCCTTTTCCTGATAAGGGTAATTACTTGCCTTATAACAACGGCTAGATGTTCCAGATCTACAAAGCAGAGAGCGGGGGCCGGGGAGGTGTCATTCCCTTTAGCAAGCGCTTACTCTGTCCTGGGCGCTGTAGGAGGGTTTTAGTCATGCTGACACTCCTGGCCATGCAAAAAAGGCCTTGTTTTGACTCCTCCTTAACTGACAAAAAAACAAAAGTCACAGGGGTGTCACTTCTAATCCTCAGGACAATTGGCAATTTTACTTGCATCCTACATATGGAGAAACTGAAGCTCAGAGAGGGTAAATAACTTGTCTGTGGTCCTACGGCTGGAAAAGGAGCGGAATAGGAATTCAAAGGTATTTAACTTTGGAATCCATGACGTCACTACTTAAGAACAGAGTAAAGACCAGGAGTTTAAGCCGTATCTGAGAGGCAGAAAGGAAGTGGGCTTGGGATTCTCCTATTTGTTGCTCTGACCAAGCTGGGAGTAGTGGTCATCAGACAGGAAATCTGGGAGATTCCTCTGCCCCCTCACCCAGTCTGTGTTATGAAAAACAACCCCCAACTCTTACCTTCCCTCAAGGAGATGAGGGGACAATAAGTATAATGCGAAGTTTCCATGAAGTTTTGTTGCATTTGCGCACCTCAGAAACAGTGTATCTCAGAAAACGTTTGGATCCGAATTTGCAAACTGGTAGTCTGCAGGCCGAGTTATCCTAGGAAGATGTTTTGTTTTGACCTGCTGTATTTTTTCTTTTTTAAATGTCAGGTTAATTGCTATCATTTTAAAAATAGAACTCCAGGGCTTCCCTGGTGGCACAGTGGTTGAGAGTCCGCCTGCCGATGCAGGGGACACGGGTTCGTGCCCCGGTCCGGGAAGATCCCATGTGACGTGGAGCGGCTGGGCCCGTGAGCCATAGCCGCTGAGCCTGCGCGTCCGGAGCCTGTGCTCCGCAACGGGAGAGGCCACAACAGTGAGAGGCCCGTGTACTGCAAAAAAAAAAAAAAAAAAAGAACTCCAGATAGTTCATATAGAACCCCAGATTTCTGAATCATCTTGCAAAACCAGATCTCGTAGCCCCGGACCTCTGTCGCCATCTGGCCACCACTGACTGAGTTGTGCAGCGGCTGCTTCCTTTGATGAGAAACGGCTTTCTAATTTGCTGCAGTCCTCACTGCTCCCTATTACTCTGTGTCAAGGAGTGCCAGTCTCCCTGGATCATCGCCCTCCTTCTACCAGTTTTCTTACATTAGAGATAAGAGGAAAAGGAACTTCCCTGGGCTCTAAAAAGTGGGAAAAGTAAAAAAGCAAGAAGCGAGAGTGCCTGTTTCTATCTAAAAATAAATATTTCTGTGCGTTTATCTGCACCAAAAAAGATATAACCAAAGAAACAAACCTGGCCCTCTTTGTTCATTTTTTTGGTCTTTTCGTGGTTGTTGGTGTTTGAATTTAACACCATTTTAGCCACTTTTTCAGACAATGTCCAATGCAGCTGGGCATTTGCAGGCTGGCCCAGAAGCCCGGGTCCAGGACTGTTCTCCAGCCTCACACGTGTGCTCGGGGCCTGCCAGAGCTTCCCCATCATGGTTTTGTTCCCTTTTTCCCTTTCTCTAGGTGTTCCCTTCCCAAAGAACTTCCTGCAGATCTGCAAGAAGATCCTGTGTCGCCTCTTCCGGGTCTTCGTACACGTCTACATCCACCACTTCGACCGGGTCATTGTGATGGGCGCGGAGGCCCACGTCAACACCTGCTACAAACACTTCTATTACTTCGTCACTGAGATGAACCTCATAGACCGCAAGGAGCTGGAGCCCTTGGTAAGTGTCACTGTGCAGTGGCGGCACCCAGGTCACCCCAGGAGCTCAGCCACTTGTCACAGAACACTGCCTCGCCCGTGCAAACTGATGGCCAGCTCCTAACCAGAGGATTGCAGAATTGGACAGGAGTTAGAGGCCAGCTAAAGGGCAGGAGATGCCAAGATGTGCGCGGCCATCAAACGGAGGTCTTACATTTCTCCCTGGGGTTGTCATGGTTTGGGCCGGAGGAAGTAGCTTTAATTCTCAGCTCCAAAACCAGTCACCTATTCACTTAACCCCTTAAATGGGCATCTTTGAGCTCTATGTCATCTCTTACACTGTTTTCCAAAGAAAGTAAGAAACGTTTCTTCAGTCAGTGAATAAATATTCAGTACCTACTGGGAGGCACCTTCTAGATACATAAAGTCAAGTTAAACTATTTTTGAGTAGCTTTTACTCCAGAGATATAGAGAGAGGTGAGCCCGAGATGAGAATACAGTATCATGGGGACTTTGCTTTTCATACTGAATCTCCTGCAATGCAGTTTTAATGGAATATATGAGAATCTAGAACACTTGGTTAAAAAAACTTTACTATTATTGTTTAAGTGAGTGGGGAGTCCTTTCATTTTCTTTATAGACTATCTTTACAGTAGGACTCAAACTGTGCTTTGGAAGTCAAGGGCCCCTAGAAACCCTACATCTTTTGTGACATATATCATACTATGGTACCCTCATCACAGCTCTCCCTAGCAACTCTATCTAGTACCGTCTTATCCAGTATAATCAGTGCTTTATCGTAAAATCATGCTTTTTTCCTGAAACAGTTAAAAGTGGCAGTTTTGCTAAATATAACTGACAGAACAACTAAATTTCATCCAACTCCATTTGAACAACGGCCTGAGCACAGGGGCCAGACCGGTCTTTTGCTAGCCTGTCTTCCTTTCTCTTGAAGTACATGTTTTTAAAATATAGGTTTTCTAAATTGTTTATGTATGGTGAGGCCAACAGGTCAAGAGATGACTGCCAAAGCAGCTCTACTCAATAAAAACTAATTAAAAAAAAAAAAAGACATGACTGCCATTGAAAAGATAGTTTGTTTTACTGACAGATCCCAAGAGAAGGGGGTATATACCACGGTATGAGGACCACATGGGGAAGGACGCAGACTAGTCAGGGACAACACGGGCAGGAGCCTTTCTTGTGGTTTCCCTGGGAAGGAATGGGCGAGGCAGGGTAAGAAGGCTAAACATGGACTAATTTGAGTAATTTCAGCAGGTTCTGGGGCAGGGGGGCTACCCCTAGCTGATCACCTGGTGCTATGGTGATTAGGCCAAAGGGATTTTAGCCCTAAGAGGCCATAGCAGAGGTGGTTGGGAAAGTGGGTTCTGGATTGGTTGGTTTGTGTTGATTGGTGAGTAAACAGCTCAAGGATGAGTTGTCTACTATCTCTAGAAATTGGTTAGCCCTGGAAGGGGCATTCAAGAATCAAAACGCAAAAACCAAAAGACATGTTTAATACAGTAGAGTGCCTGTATCTGGCAAAGAAGATGTTGGGGAATTTTACATATCACCTTTAGAGTTTCTCAACTTGAAATCTATAATTACGCTTTGCGAATACATGGCAAAAAACCCATTTTTTCTGTGTGTCACTCAAGAGTTGTGGAACAAAGCAAGACTCGCTGGGTACAAGTGAGATATATCATTGGCTAAAGCATTTATTTTCTTCATTTTCTTTCACAACCACTTTCTAGAAAGCTCTTGGCAAGAACTAAGTTGTCTCTGAATTCAGTTGGACGAGTAGTGTGGAAAGAAACTAGAACATAATCATGGTGAGGTTTTGCTCATTTGTCTTGTATAAAGGCTGTTGTGGGTAAACAGAAAAGGTTGTGCAAACAGCAAAAGGGAGTTAAAGGCCTGAAAGGAGTTGATAAAGCTAATTTCAGAAAATGTTAAGGACAGAGTGGATAGGGGCAGGTGAATGAAGAGGGTGGAGCAAACACTCTGATCTCCAGGAGAACATGGGTCTCATTCTGGGGAGTTTGGTTCAGTTGCTTTCAGTTGACATGTTCAGGTGGAGGGGGGACACCTTCCCTAAAGGTCCACTGGAAGGAAGAGGCTCTCCTCAGCACTCAAGTTTGGGTTTCTCTGAGTTAAAGGAGCAGAAACATCTGATGGAGAGAGCTGAATGTTAATTTCTTATCTACGTACGGAAGCAAGAAGGCCATTGGAGGACAAAGCCGAGTGTAAGTTAACAAGTAGATAAAGCCTTCCTTTGCCATCAGAGCACTCTCAGTTACAGCGGACCCTTGAACAACATGGGTTTGAACTGCACAGGTCCACTTATACGCTGTATACTGCATCCAAGGTTAGTTGAATCTGTGGATGCGGACCCATAGATACAGAGGAAACTCAGTCATGGAGGGCCCAACTATAAATTATACTCAGATTGTCAATGGCATGGGGGTTCGGGGCCCCTTACCCCCACGTTGTTCAAGGGTCAACTGTATTCTCTACAACTGAAGAAGGGCCCCAGGGATTCTAACACCTGGCAGTGCCGGGAACTGACTTGAAGTCTGAGTCACAGAAAGGGCTGGAACAACCCATTTACTCTATCAAGAGATAAGAGCCTATTTTGGGGAATGGGGAACAAACTATGATTGGATTAACCAGGAATTATTAACAGTAGGTGTGAGCAAGAAGGGATATCAATTTTTTTCCCAGAAGCTTATAGTTCTTTAAATTTTGCTTGAAACAGCCTACTTTTATGTTTTGTTCATTTTAATTACAGGGAGATTCATTTCAATGCTTGTACGTATTAATAACAAGTGCTTTTAATGCTTAACTGTCTGAAATTATGTATTCATTTTACACAAATCAATACCTATAAAGTAACAGAAAAAGATTGAGAATGTTTCCGAAGACAGTCATTATCTTACCACAGTTCAATGTCCACTAAGAATATTGAAAGTGCTGGAATACCTAACTTCCAAGTCTACTATTGCAATGCTGTAGTATTAAAATCAGTCCTGTTATATCAAATCAATACATATGTATTTGATTTGCATATATCAAGTACCCTATATATGCAAGGCAAGTTGCTCAGATGTTCTAATTGTATAAGAAGGATAAGCTTTTGAGAATTGACAAATGCAGTCTAAAAAAATATAAAATAATGACTGTCACTCATCTTTGGTCCTTGAAGGATGATGAAAGTCAGGCATTTGGCTTCATGTTCTAGTACCTTCTTTAGAATCTAATGCAGCTAGGGGTCAGAAGGGCAGCACTTGTCAGGCCAGTTTCCTCAGCAGCTCCAGAGTCGCCACACCTCCAGTGGGACATTCCCGATGTCATGCCTCGGGATTCCGCAGTGTAGGATGCAGAAGCCCCCCCTCATGTTTCTCTCCGCCATGTTCCCGCCACGCACAGCCATGCTCCTCAGCCGGCCCTGTTACTTTTGTCTGATGTTGGCTGAGTGCCCAACGCACTGGTTGTGTTGAGGGTACAGCACCCCACAGGGGTAGGAGATTCAGTCTCAGACAGTGCTTACCACAAGGCTCAGACTCTCTGGGTTCAAACCCTGGACCCTTCATTCACTAACTCGCAATTTCGAGCACGGTTTTCCAAAGCCTCATTTTACTCATTTGTAGAATAGGTATAATAATAGAATTGTAAAAACTAAATGGGTTAGTCACACGATAGGTGCTTAAGAAGTGTTGGCTGTTAAATGAGATAACGCATGTACAGTGGCTGTCATATAGTAAGCAGAGGTACCCTAATTCTCCCTTCCCCAGCTCCCATGGCCTTTTGCCATCTTGGGGATCCCCTAGGTAGTCTTGTAGCAGATATAGTTCATTGTATTTGTATTAGTGTCTCCCACAGGATTGTCAACTCTTTGAGGGCTGGGAGTAAACGGGACATACGCTTGTATTGCCTGTGTTGCCAAGCACCTAATAAATGCTTAGGTGTTTTTGAATCCGGAAGAGTACTTTGAGGATGATCCCCGTTCAAAGGGATTACACACTAGTCATTCCTTCTTTGGTGCCACCCTCATCTCAGAACATGCCTGCAGACCTCCACGTATCCACAGTTGGAAATAAAGCTTCGTGCTAGCGGATTAGCAGTAGAGATTAAAAGCAAAATAAGGTGCAGAGCAGTAAAGGGGTGCAGCCTCAGGCCTGACAGAGAAAGCTGGGACCCCAGCTCCGTCAGTTCCCCGATCCAGATTCCAACTATATCACCTAGGAGGATGTTGAATGCTCTCACACTGTGTCCTGGTGGACCAGGTGTACAGTGACCAAGCCTCCCAGATTTAGCACAGAAGAATCCCATGTCTTGGGAAAACTCTGTCCCTGGCAAAGGGGGACAGTTGGTCACCCTATCAGGCCTCTGAGGGGAAATACAGCTTGGAATTCAGAAGCTGGGAAGAGGTCACCCTGGCAGCCCAGTGAGGAAGGCCAGCACGTCCATCTGTCCACAGGGTTTGCCTCATGGCTCCCGTTGGGACCTGCTGGTCAGCAGCAGCCTGGGAACCCAGAGAAATACATGATTTCATTTGGTCTCCAACAGCGAGGGGGAGGCTGGAGCATTGACAGGCATAGACGTGACAAATGATCTATTTTTCATGTAAATGCAACAGCTGAAGATGACTTGAACTCGAGCAAGTTCACAGTTGGAGAAAAGGAGCCCAAATGATAATTAGCAAATGGGCCAGGCCCTGATTGAATAAGCAGGCTGCTGTTGGCCCTGGGCAGCCTGGGAGTCAGCTGACAGAATGGAGCTAATCAGGATTATCATTAGCAAGCACAGAGAGCAGCAGTATTTTGTTAGCCTTTCACTGAAAACAAAAGCAGATTCAGAGGGCTGTTAGCGACACAGAAGCTGGCAAATACAGAGCAGATGAGGGAGGAGGAAGACGAGAGAGCCTGGTGAGGCAGGGGGGGAAAGACAGGAGAGTCCTTGTTCACCCTAAGGCACCTGCTGACCCCTGGGTGACCTTGGTCCAGCAGTTTCACCTTCTCTCTCCAGGGATCCATTTCCTTATTTCTAACAATGAAAGTGATTATACCATCACCTAGCTTGAGAGGTGCTGCAGCACAGGGCTGTTCGGTTACCCTGTAGCAGGGCACTTGGGCCATAGGAGCTTTTTAATTAAGTCAGTGTTTCTCATTAGGGGTCCACACACCAAGCTGCATCAGAATGTCCTGGAAGTGGTATTTTAAAATGTGCGTACCCGGGCCTCACCCTGGATACCCCAAATCAGAATTATTGAGGTTAGTGCCCAGTACCAAGCACCCTCGGTCTGCATCGCAAACTTCAGTGTGCGTATGAATCACCTCGGCATCTCGCCAAACTGCAGATTCTGATCCGGTACCCCTGATTGCAGCGCAATTCATTTTGCTCCCAGGTGATGTCAGTGTTGCTGGTTCCCAGACCACTCTCTGAGGGGCGCGACTCTAGATGACAATTACTCTCAAATTTGAAAATTACTATTGTTAGCACATCATCCCTTCTTAGTCTCTAGGATGGGGGGTGGGGTCAGCTCAGTGAGGTGGGAAAGTAAAGCAAAGAAGAAAGATCTAAGGACCAGCACTGGCCAAGAGTATTCCTCAAAATGTCAGTCCCGAGTAATAACCAGTGAAAACAAGTTTTTCTTTTCCTGATCAAATGAGTTTTCGAAATGCTACATCATCTCCACCCCTGAAGACTCACGACGGACAATCGTAGATCAAAGGCCTTGCGAAGTCATCCAGTGAAGAAACTGGTTCGGTTTTGTGTAGCGCCCCCTGCCCCCCATTTAGCTGCTGAAATCTTTTTTTCTTTTGTCATCACTCATTGACATCATATGGAGACTGTGATCTGTGGAACAAAGCGGGGACAACACTGTTCAGCTCTGTGATGTGTTTCTGAATTTTGAGTTTTCCCTCCGTGCCTCCACCCTGGCCCCAGCCGTACACTCCCCACTGCTGCATGGGGTAAGGAAGAAAGAAGCCTTGGAGAGGGAGATGGGAAGGAAGTGAGACTCCTCATACGGGAGGGCTTCACGGAAAGAAAAGTAACTCAGCCTCATTCATCTTCACTCCTCAGCCCTCCCACTTCCCTGTATGACACCCCATCACTGAGTTTTTACCATGTGGCTGTGGAAATAAACGATAGCTCCATTTCTTGAGTTCCAGGTGTTCCCTTACATTCTTCACGTAAATTGTTTCCTCTGTTCCCCACACTTATTACCTTTACTTCAAACAGGTGTGGTGGGCAGTTTCTCAACCTCCCTCGTTATTCTCGTTACTGCCATGTTATCACGCCCAAGCTTCCCCCACCCCCCCCAGTTTGTAGGCAGTGCCTGCTGGCTAATGACTGAGGTTCACACACCAAATGATCTTAGGCTTCAGCACCAAAACCACTGCTTCAAAAATGGGTACTTCAGGGCCAGATGGATGAACAACAGTTTGCAGACCAAAGACTTGGAAAGCCTTGTCTCATAAAGACCCAGCACAGCCCATCTAAGCCCAGGCATGTGATGACCTTGCGTTCCCGTATGAGGTGGCCAGGTCGTGCCCACGCTTCCCTTGGAGCTGCTTGGGTGAGTGCAGTAGCCAGGATTGGCCAGATCAGGTCAGGACGGTGAAAAGAAGCAGAGCCTGTCACATGAGCCAGAGCTGCTCCCCCAAATAGCCAGCAATGAAGAGCCATTGTGGGGCTTTTGAAAGGATCTTTTCTTTTGAAACACCATCTGTGCAAAGGCCTCTGGGCTGCTTCTTGTCAGGCGGGTTCTTTCACTTTCAGCCAGATGGTTCCAACATGGACCCAGGCATTGAAGAAGAAAGAGCTTCAGCCTGGGAGTCTGAAGCCTGGCAGTTTGGCCTTTGCAAGGATGCTTCCACTATTATGTTACCACATGCGTTGTCTGATGCTGAGCAAGGCACTTAATATCTCTGGACCTCAGTCTTCCACGAGATCCACGAGATCGTATCAAGAGTCCCCCCCCGGCTTGACTTACTGAGACTATGATCTTTGACACGGTATGTCAACAGCCTTATTGTCTTTGGTCCAAGGTGACTTTCCTTTTTGCTTAGTGAAGTTTCATGAATGAAAGCCCGCCACGCCAGCAGAGTGGGTATACCTGGCACAGAGGGTCGCTGGACTTGAGTTTGCATTCGTGGGACTTTGTCAAGTGAGGTGGTGCGTGTGTGTGTATCTGTCTGTCTGTCTCCAGCATGGCATCAGCTGGGGGTGGTCGTTCAGGGCAACCGAAACGCCCAGAGCTGAATGGGAGAGCCTGCCAGAGACCATTTTAGGAGCTTTGGCAGACATATTTTAAAGTGTCAGTTTGAAAAATAGCAAAGGAATGTGGGATTATTTTCAATGAATGGCATTGTGCTGCCTTAGCGGGAATGGAGCAAGGTCAGCTGCATGTCTTTGTGAGTTCTACTTATTCATCTTTTGCTGATGTCCAGTGAGCTTTCGCTTCTGGTTTGTACGATGGGAGATGGTTGGTTTTGGGGTTTTGGTTTTTGGTTTGGTTTTGTTTTTTAACTGGGTCAGGGGTGAGATGTGGTCTGCTTTATTTCAGGGCCTAAAATATAATCAATTAGAGTTGAATACGATGCCCATGGGAAAATCACAACACATAATATTAAGTAATTAAAAACAAGATTCAAAACCGTATTGGAAAATCACTCTAATCATATGTCTGTCTATTAGTATGTCTACTAGAATCATCTAATCATAGAGAAAGGAAATATGGCAAAAAGAGTCAAGAGTACTCTCTTGGGTGATACTTTTGTATATGTGTCTACTAGGACTTTTCAAGTTTTCTGTAACAAACATGCATCACTTTTATAATAATCAGAAAAATCAAACCTTATGCTTTAAAAGGCCTTACCAACAAAGACCAAAGCTAAACATGACAAGTGGCCTGTGTGCCCAGGACCAAGGGTTTTGAGTGAGCTCTTTCCCGTCTCTGGCTGTGCCCTCTCCTCCCCCTTCTCAGAGCTGTGGTGACAGAGATGCTTAAAGGAACAAGGTGGTCCACAGGTGACAGAGATGCTCAGAGGAGCAAGGCGGTCCGCAGGTGACAGAGATGCTCAGAGGAACAGGCTAGCGTTGGTGCATCCCTTCTGTGAATGTAGTTGGAGGCGGATGTGCACAATCACATGGGCTAAACAATTAAGCTTTCCCTGGATGTGGGGTGATCGCTCCTGGAGTGGGGAGTTCAGCATCTTTGTAAACACTGAGGTGACGTTATCTTTATAATAGGTACACTTTTTTCATTTTGAAGCCTCTGTTTTAAGTGGGCAGATCTAAAGCACATGACGAAGTCTGTGGATCACACACATGGAACGCATCCAGCCCTGCAGGGACAGGCTTTGTCTGGGCACCTCACTGCAGAGGGTACCATGATCTTGACTGACGGTTTTGGTTGGAGTTTCTCCCATCTAGATTCCTTTACCTAACTAGATCTGAAGAGATTCTTGTTTTTTTCTAACTTCAAGTTTCAAAAGAGAATAGGAAGGATTTATTGAAAAGAGATTAACCCATACCATAAGAATGGTCTATATACAGTGTTTTTTTTAAAAAAAAATTATTATTTATTTTTGGCTGCGTTGGGTCTTCGTTGCTGCGCGCAGTCTTTCTCTAGTTGCAGCGTGCAGGGGCTACTCTTAGTTGCAGTGCACGAAATTCTCATTGTGGTGGCTTCTCTTGTTGCGGAGCATGGGCGCTAGGCACGCAGGCTTCAGTGGTTGCAGCACGTGGGCTCAGTAGTTGTGGCTCACAGGCTGTAGAGCTCAGGGTCAGTAGTTGTGGCACACGGGCTTACTTGCTCCGCGGCATGTGGGATCTTCCAGACCAGGGCTCAAACTCGTGTCCCCTGCATTGGCAGGCGGATTCTTAACCACTGCGCCACCAGGGAAGCCCTATATATAAAATTTACTAAACTTAAGCGTAAGTGTATGTACGATAACTACAAATAATTTTTAGCTGAAACTATGGTGTGGGTCTAGAGTTAATTCCAATCCCTTCTTACTAAGGCACTAGCAAAACTAAAGACCAGAAGTGACTAAGGAAAATGTTTCTGTCCTGGTCTCAGTCAGGTTCTTGTTTCATCATTGTTCTTCTCAGAGAGGACCATTCTCTTCTCCTATCCCCAGGGACCCATGCTTCATCCTCGTTTACACCACCTGTATCTCTGGATTGGTCATTCCTTTCTATGGGGGTTGATATTCTAAATCACAGCAAATTCTCAGTGTTTAGCTGCTTGGTTTAAATTTTTAAAGTACAGGATCTTAAAATATTAGTATATTTCAATAACTCTTATTATTTCTGTTCCAATTTGCTATTACATACCCCTAATTCATACATGTCAGATTATCTTCTAGTTCGGCAGGTACCCAATACGGCCGCCTGAGAATACCTAGGTTTGCCAGCCACACTCTGCCTTCTTTCTTTACCTTTGCTGAGTGGGAATGGTTTGTAGACTGCTTCTGATTTTGATTGGAAGTGAGACATTTCTAGACCATTCAATAAATATTTATTATCTGCTGACCATGTGCTAGAAATCGGGGTCCCTACTTTTCAAGGAATTCATTGGAAGTCTTCCTCTTACCCTGTCATTATTTCAGCATCCTCCAAAGTATTTTTCCCAGAATCTACTAGTTCTAGGGGATGTCAAAGGTATTATGTGAAAATGGGGTTTCATGGTCAAATGACTAGGGGAAACAGTGAGTTAATAAAGCTATTCCAGTTTCTTTTTTTTTTTTTTTTTCCGGTACGCGGGCCTCTCACTGTTGTGACCTCTCCCGTTGCGGAGTGCAGGCTCAGCGGCCATGGCTCATGGGCCCAGCCGCTCCACGGCATGTGGGATCTTCCCGGACCAGGGCACAAACCCGTGTCCTCTGCATTGGCAGGTGGAGTCTCAACTACTGCGCCACCAGGGAAGCCCTCCAGTTTCTTTAGTACCCTGTCATGTATCCTAATCCCCCAAGCAAGATATAGAACATACAGATACATTTGATCAGGGAGTTCTTTCTTTCCAGAGCATTTTGTGGGTCTAAGGCTTTGAAATACCCTTTGGGAAATACTAACTAAACAGTCTTAAACAATCTACGTTCCGTATTATAAAGGCAGCCCTCTTCTAGCTACTGAGGATCTGTTAATAAGCATTTATTGAAAACCTACTATATGTCAGACATGTGCTGAGCACCAGTGTAAGATACATTTCCATTCTTCAAGAAGCTCCTGGTTTTAAAGAATCCATGAAACCACATTCATTAGAGCTGCACTGTCCAATACAGTAGTCACTGGTCACCTGTGGCTATTTACATTTAAATTAATTAAAATTAAATAAAAACTAAAATTAGTTTCTTAATCTTACTAGTCACTTTTCAAGAGCTCGAAAGCCACGTATGTCTAGTGGGTATTGTATTGGATAATGAGCCTCTCCATCGTCATGGAATGTTCTGTCGGACACCACTGACTAAGAGGTTCCAGCCTCACGTGTTACCTCCTACAATACTCTGTTAATACCCTGTCCCACCAGTGGCTGCCAGATGTGTTCAGAATTGTCCCCCTGCTGCCTCAATGAGGCATTGCCATTTAGCTCTTTAAGCGTTGATTATGGTCTGCTTCTCTTTGCTAGACCACTTCTCTCCCAGTTTACAGATGAAAAACAGATAAAACTCAAAACGGTATGCTCAGTGTTTCTCACTAGGTCTCATGTCGGAGTCTCCATCTCGGGCTGCTCAGCGCCTCAGGAACGCTCGTAAATTACAAATCAATTACAAATCATAATTACATTTCACTGTGTCTGCATTTTTGGAAATTGCTGCAGAATGTCAGTCACAGCAGGAATTAATTTATCTTCGTGAGCATTTGAATAAACGTGTGAACAGTCAGTATGGCTTGATGCCCATATATAAATAAGCCTGCCAAATTTTGTCTGCTATGTGTGGTCTAGACTAGTTCAAATTTCCCGGCAGACAAGAGTAGATTCTTTGTCAAATGAGTATTAGCTTGGGATTTGAATTCAGGAAGGTTTTACTTACTGAAATATAACAATATATCTTCTCTTACCACAATAAAAGCATGAGGATAAGGTTATAAGCAGTCCTTATCCTAAGGACTTCTGTAGTCACTGTGTGGTCTTCAGGACATCTCTTACCATGAGATAATTTTGTGCATAAAGGTTAGCTATCCAAGCCACCAACAAGGCCAGTTAGGCCATAATGTCAAACTAGAACACGGTACTAATCAGTATGAGTTTCATGAGGTTAGTGCTAGTAGATTCCTACTGTGTTGTGAATCTGAGTGTAACTGGACCAGTAATTTAGAATAAATGCATACAGGTAGATCTGGATGAAGAGAGAGACACAGATGGCTTCAAAAGGGAGCTTCCTAGAGTTCCCTGAAAGAGCCATGTCCCTTCACCTCCAGGTTATAAGTACATGCCAGTCTCTCGGCCTCCACATCTCCTAAGTCCTGCTCGTCCTGCAAGCCTCCTCTCCTTGAGAGATGATGTCCCTTCACTGTTCACCACGTTAGGTCCCTGCCAGTTGCTCCCAGAGCTCCCTGACCCCAAAGAGGGCAACCACGATGGAAGCTACAGTATCTCTAAGGCTTAGTGTCAAAAGTGACAAACCACCCTTCCACCACTTGCCATTCATCAGAAGTGAGTCACTAAGTCCAGCCCACACTGAAAGGGGAAGAAAATTAAGTTTTCTCTCTCTTGAAAAGAGGAATATCTAAGAATTTATGGGACTTCCCTGGTGACGCAGTGGTTAAGAATCTGCCTGCCAATGCAGGGAACACAGGTTCCAGGCCTGGTCGGGGAAGATACCACATGCCACGGAGCAACTAAGCCTGTGCGCCACAACTACTGAGCCTGCACTCTAGAGCCTGCGAGCCACAACTACTGAGCCTGCATACCTAGAGCGCATGCTCTGCAACACAAGAAGCCACCGCAATGAGAAGCCCGCGCACCGCAACAAAGAGTATCCCCTGCTCACCACAACTAGAGAAAGCTTGCGTGCAGCAACGAAGACCCAACGCAGCCAATAAATTTATTTATTTATTTATTTTAAAAAGAAAAGAATTTGTGGGCATACTACTATGTATAAAATAGATAACCAATGAGAACCTACTGTATAGCACAGGGAACTCTACTCAATGCTCTATGGTGACCTAAATGGGTAGGAAATCTAAAAAACAGGGAATATATATATACATATAGCTGATTCACTTTTCTGTGCAGCAGAAACTAACACAACAGTGTAAAGCAACTATACTCCAATAAAAATTTTTTTAAAAATGGACATATTTTTAAACCACCACAGAGACCAACATTTTTTTTAACTGGTGATGTTTGTCTTTGACACTTGAGTTTATTTCCCTTTCTTCTCTCATTTCCCACATCCTGCAGCTCAGGACTGCCACCTCCCCCACATGCTCCTTCCTCCAGACATCACCTGCCCAGGTGAAAACTCCCCTTACTTCAGTGTGGTCATTTCCTCCTCGCCTTCCTGGCCAAGCTCCTTGAAGAAGGCGATCTAGCCGATGGTCTTTACTTTCATTTATCTTTGGCTGCATTGGCTCTTCTTTGCTGCACACGGGCTTCCTCTAGTTGCGGCGAGCGGGGGCTACTCTTCGTTGCGGTGCGCGGGCTTCTCATTGTGGTGGCTTCTCTTGTTGCGGAGCACGGGCTGTAGGCGCGCAGGCTTCAGTAGTTGTGGCTCTCGGGCTTTAGAGCACAGGCTCAGTAGTTGTGGCGCACAGGCTTAGTTGCTCCGCGGCATGTGGGATCTTCCCGGACCAGGGGTCAAACCCGTGTCCCCTGCATTGGCAGGTGGATTCTTAACCACTGTGCCACCAGGGAAGCCCATGGTCTTTACTTTCTCACTTCCCTTTCAATTTGTTCCGGAAACCTGCTCTTTCTCTGGAAGTAGTACCCAGAAGCCCTATGCACTTATTTTTAAAACAGAGAAGAAACAATGAACAATATAATTCACTAATAATTCATGTTATGGATGAATCTTAAAAACATTTTGCTGAGCAAAAGAAACCCAGCATAAAGTAGATACTGTTTGATGCCATTTATATCAAATTCTAGAACAGTCTAAACTAATCCAGTGTTAGAAAGCAGATCATTGGTTGCCTGGGCCAAGGGTGGGGTTGGGAGATTGATCGCAAAGGAGTAAAGAGGGAATTTTCTCGGAGGTGGTAGAAATATTACGTATCTTAATTGAGGTGGTACCTGGAAGCATATATCCATCAAAACTCATCAAACTGTGCATTTAAATAAAGCATTTTATTAAAAACAAAATATACCTTGATAAACTTTAAAGTATGCTTGGTAAATGCATCCCCAGCATATTTTAAAAGCAACTTCGGTGTTTGTGAGAGCAATGTTTTGACAGGTCTTTGCTGAAAACTTTTGTCTTCCTGCTGCCTGAGTGGTTAAAGAGACAAACCGAAGGGAAAAGTAGCAACTTATCTCTAAGGGCCAATTAGAATATCGGCAATTTTCATTGGTTGTAATAACGGAAGTGATTCATGTCACGGAGACAGGAGGCTCTCCCTCCCCTCTGGCAATCAGTTGTGAATGATTATAAACCACTCTGCCCTACAACCCAGGGGCGGGGTGGGGGGAAGGTGGATTTCAGAAAGCACCTCAATTCTCAGGCCCCACCTCAGACCTATTAAATCCGAATCTCCAAGGGTAGGGCCCAAGCAGAGTAGAGCTCTCCCGATGGCTCTCGGTGACACCGTGGCGGAGCCCCAGTGAGATGGAGTATGGTGCTTCTCAAACATTTTTTTTTGCACAAGAACATCTGGGAAGCTCGTGGAGGATGTAAATGCATGGATTCTACTACTGGAAATTCTGATGGAGTAATTCTTCTTGGGGGTCATGAATTTGCATTTTTAATAAGCTTCCAGGCGGTTCTGATGCAAGTGGTCCAGGCATCACACTTTGAAACGAACATTATCTGTTCCCAGATTTCTGGGCAGGATTGGAGTTCAACAAGATGCTTGGCTGAAAAGGGGCTCCTTCATCTTGGGTTTTTTAGATGGCATCTAGCCCTGCTACTTTTGTTTACTTAAGTCAGGCTTACTTATTCCCCACCCCATTCCTTCCCCCAGAATCAACCCCACACCCGGTACCCTGTCTAGACCACAGTGGCGTTTTTGTCACCCCGTACTGGCAGCAATCGTCACCGTACCCTAGAAGCCTATCCCTCCAGACTTCACCTTTTCAGCCTGGCACCTCACCTGTGTTAGAGCCCCCATCACGCAAGCCTTAGTGCTACTAGGGTCCTGTGCTCCAGGCACGTGGCTAGGTGCTGGGGATACAGTCACAGGCCAGTCTTGGTCTCAGAGCTGCCACACTGCTCTCATTAATGGCTTCGGTGTGAGACTGCATTTGAAGAAATGGTTTCTGCTGCTAAAAGAAGTTGTTAATCCACTGGATTAGGGAAGGCTTAGCTTTCCTTCCAGTTCTGGCACATTGTGGATCCAGAATGACATAGATTGTCACGGCCCTTCCCTTTACTTCATTTATTTCTAATAGTATAATTATTTTAAAACAGAGATTTACGGTAGTGATTTATGTCTATGTCTTATGAAAGTATTTCAGCGTAGAAGAATGCTGTAATGGTCTGTAATAACTATATACTTTTAAAATTTGGTATGTTCAGCTTCTGAAGGTATAATAATAGGGAAATATTTTGGGTAAAGCTATGACCCAGGTGCTGTAGGAGATATGTTTATATATTACCTCGTTTAATCTGCACACAGTCCTATGAGATAAATACTGTTTTTATCTCCACTCAAGAGAGAAGGAACGTCAGGCAAGGAGGTGAAGCAACTTGTCCAATGTCACACAGGTCTGGGGAGGCAGGGGTTGAACGTATGCAGTCTGACTTCCAATCCCAGACACAGCCTCTGCTGAGGAAATCCTTTCGAGGTGGATTTTTGCTTAAGGAGGTCTCACTGACTCAAATGGGTTCTGATGATCTGCAGCAGCGGGATGATTCCCAAGCTTCTGTCCATCTTTCAACAGCATCCAGCTGTGAGACCAATGTCATGATACCTCAGCTCTCTGAGCCCGAGGAACGTGCTTTGCTGAATGACTCAAATGAGATGACAGTGCATGAAGAGGTGGTGCTGAGTGTTGGCGCAGCTCAAAAGACACCACCCTTGCCTCAGGAAGTTTCATATCTCTAGATGACCCAAACCCAAAGCCTTCAGAGGCCAGGCAGGTAGCAAAGATGAGTTAACAAGCAGGTAGTGAGAAAAAGCAAGTTGTGGGAGGAGCCACCACGCAACGCCAGCTAATGGTTTCCCTGGAGAGTACGGGGTGTGTGGAGGGTAAAAACCCGTTGTTTCCAAATCAAAAGAACCTAGTGAACTCGCCAGGATTTTATTTATTTATTTATTTATTTATTTATTTATTTATTTATGGCTGTGTTGGGTCTTGTTGCTGCACATGGGCTTTCTCTAGTTGCGGCGAGCGGGGGCTACTCTTCATTGAGGCGTGCAGGCTTCTCATTGCGGTGGCTTCTCTTGTTGCGGAGCATGGGCTCTAAGCATCTGGGCTTCAGTAGTTGTGGCTCATGAGCTCAGTAGTTGTGGCTCGCGGACTCTAGAACGCAAGCTCAGTAGTTGGCGGCACGTGGGCTTAGTTGCTCCGCGGCATGTGGAATCTTCCCGGACCAGGGCTCGAACCCGTGTCCCCTGCATTGGCAGGCGGATTCTTAACCACTGCACCACGAGGGAAGTCCCTCACCAGGATTTTAAACGGTGGCAACTGATTCAAACAGTTCTTGTATTTTATTTAATTTATTTATTTATTTATTTTGCGGTACGCGGGCCTCTCACTGCTGTGGCCTCTCCCGTTGTGCAGCAACAGTCTCCGGACGCGCAGGCTCAGCAGCCATGGCTCACGGGCCCAGCCGCTCCGCGGCGTGTGGGATCCCCGTGGACCGGAGCACAAACCCGTGTCCCCTGCATCGGCAGGCGGACCCTCAACCACTGCACCACCAGGGAAGCCCCTATTTTATTTATTTTTATATCTACAGACCTAACAAGCTCTTTCTACGAGTGCCATTTGCCTAGGCGCCATCTTTTTGCCTTCCTGCCTTATATAGATTCTGCAGTGGGCAGGAGGGGTCTGGCCCATTACAACCTGGCCACACACACATCGGCAGTGTCTACACTTACAGAGTTATTTTTAGAGTTTTCCCTTATCTTGAAAGCCCAGCACTTCCAACCATAGGAAGTGAAGCATCAGTGCGTGCGTGCGTGTGCGTGCGTGTGTGCGTGCATGCGTGTGTGTGTGTGTGTTGGGGGGTGTACAGGGTTTGTCTGAAGCAGACGAGACAGTGGGCATCTGACTGAGTTGGTGTCAGCATCACACCATGCTGCTCTGAGCCCCATCACCATGGCTGGTTGGCAGCAACTGCACTGCAGCAGGCAGCAAGGACACAGAGCACATCTGTCCCTTTGTCGCTGGCTTCACTTGACGTGACCAGTGTCATCTCCAGTTGGCATTTAGCTCATTGACTCTGTCGCTGCCAGGCCCGGGCCGTAAGCAGCTATTGTTATTGTATGTGCTTCCTCCAAACAGTAGAGCCTTCAGAAACTCCGCCACGCACCACCTCAGCGTGGGGAACTGGCAGAAAGTCCCACAGTACTCACAGCACACGCTCAAAGGATTTTATCTTATTAATCTTTGAAAAACATTGGCAAATGCACAGGAGTCAAATACGAAGTTTGCCCACATCTAACATAGGCTGGTTTTAGTTTTACGACCTAATGATTGAAGAGGAAGACTTTTTTATTAAGGTTGGCACTCCTACTCAGATCTCAATTCCATTTTTAGGATAAGGTTTCTGTTGTGGTTTGCTGTTTTTCTGGAGCTCACTCTCTCCCTGGCGGGTACAACAGCCTTTGTACATACACGACAGGAGAATCTTAATAGGTGTTCACTGGGTGTGGTTTCTTTCCTTTGGTGTCACTGGTGAAAGATGTTCGAGCTCTAAGAGGTTCCCAGACATAGTTACTCCTTATTCTGATTTCTGTTTCTGGTGCAAGGATGCTTGGTATTTTGCATTAATAGATTGAGATTATTCTACATAGAAGGACTCTTGAAAACATTTTGATTTCCAATATTGATAGCAATAACAGAGGGAATATAATTAATTGGACATAAATGTTTTCTTTTTTTTAGTTTATTTTTTATTGAAGTATAGTTGATTTTCAATGTTGTGTTAGTTCCTGGTGTACAGCAAAGTGATTCGGTTATATATATATATAATATATGTATATTATATATATATTGATATATTCTTTTCCATTATGGTTTATTGCAGGATATTAAATATAGTTCCCTGTGCTATACAGTAGGACCTTGTTGTTTATCTATTTTATATATAGTGATTTATATCTGCTAATCCCAAACTCCTAATTTATACCCCTCCCCCCCTTCCCCTTGGGTAACCATAGGTTCGTTTTCTATATCTGTGTGTCTGTTTCTGTTTCGTAAATAAGTTCATTTGTGGCATATTTTAGATCCCACATAGAAGTGATATCATATGGTATTTGTCTTTCTCTGTCCGGCTGACTTCACTTAGGATGATAATCTCTAGGTCCATCCATGTTGCTACAAATGGCATTATTTTATTCTTTTTTTATGGCTGAGTAGTATTCCAGTGTGTGTGTGTGTGTGTATACCACATCTTCTTTATTCAGTGATCTGTTGATGAACACTTAGGTTGCTTCCACATCTTGGCTATTGTAAGTAGTACTGCTATTAACACTGGGGTGCATGTATCCTTTCAAATTATAGTTTTCTCCACATATATGCCCAAGAGTTGGGTTGCTGGATATGAAAACTCTATTTTTAGTTTTTTGAGGAACCGTCATACTGTTTTCCATAGTGGCTGTATCAATTTACATTCCCACCAACAGTGCAAGAGGGTTCCCTTTTCTCCACACCCTCTCCAGCATTTATTGTGTGTAGATTTCTTGATGATGGCCATTCTGACTGGTGTGAAGTGGTACCTCACTGTAGTTTTGCTTTGCATTTCTCTAATAACTAATGATGTTGAGCATCTTTTGACATGAATGTTTTCTTGAAAGCACACACACACAAGCATAAGTGTGCAATCACACACACACTAATGCTCATTTTTTCCTGAAAAAACTTCAAATCTTTCAAAACCCCTTCCCTGGGGATTTTTTATTTTCCATTTTCTTAATGGAATTGTCTATAAAAATCTTCCTTGAAGCTTTTGAAATTGTTTTTTTCTAAAACTGATATCTGTGGGGTCTTTTTTGTTGTTGTTTGGTTGGTTTTACTTTAAATTATGGTAAAATGCACATAATATAAAGTTTACCATCGTAACTGTCTTCGAGTGTATAGTTCATGGGCACTAAGTAACCCACTTTGTTGTGCGACCCTCACCACCATCCATCTCCAGAAATCTTCATCTTGATAGGTATGGTTTTTCATTTTTGTTTTATTTTATTTTGTTTTCACATATAAGCCAGGTCTTTAGTATGTGCAGTAGAGGCCAGAAAGGGGAACAAAAAGTATGCAAAGGAAGAAGATATCTGCTTTCATTTCTCCTCAGCTGAAGCAGTGGTACTACCTACCACCTTTCAATACATTGGGCAACTTCCTCTTATACTGAGAGCAAAACACATTGGGAGGACAATAGCACATCATGACCTCTGTTGCTAAAATGTCTAAAATTGCAGCTTCATAATCAAATATCAAGACCAAGTGAGGAAGGAGGCCTAAGAAGTAAAAATTACTTTATTCCTATAAAGCACATTCCCTTTATGTAAAATTCATGTTGTTTTCATGGTTCATTAATTGGGAATCTGAGAATAAGAAAAAAAGCCCTTTTCCTCCTCTCATACGCTGATAGCTATCGAAGTTTAGTTATCAGGGTGTCAGGCACGTGCAGAGTTTACTCCATTCTTATCTCACGTGCGTTTCCTTTTTTTTTAATTTTTATTGGAGTATAGTTGATTTACAGTGTTGTGTTACTTTCTACTGTACAGCAAAGTGAATCAGTTATGCATATACCTATATACACTCTTTTTTAGATTCTTTTCCCATACAGGTCATTATGGAGTATTGAGAAGAGTTCCCTGTGTTATACTTATTAGTTATCTATTTTATATATTGTCTTACTGATGTACCATCACTGCTGTCCCAGGATAGGAGAGGTATTTATGACCAGGTCGATTTTGGAAAGGCAGCTGGGGGACCGTTTATAACCACATGGGCTTTAAAACAATAGAGTCCCACTGCTCGAGGTACCCATGGGGTGCAGACCAGTGCTAGCAAACTTTTTCTGAAAAGATCCAGATATCGAGTGTTTTGGCCTGTGGGCCACATCTACTCAGCTCCGCCATTGACATGGGAAAGCAGCCCTGGACAACACATTAAACAGAGGGTGTCGCTGGGTTCCAACTTCACCTTTATTGATGAGGATTGAAATTTAAATGTCATGTAATGTTCATGCATCAGGAAGTATTACTCTTCTTTTGATTTTTTTTCAACTGTTTAAAAGTGTAAAAGTCATTCTTAGCTTATGGACCATACATAACAGGTGTGGATTGGATTGGGGCCAAGGACTGCAATTTCCAGGTCCCTGAAGTAGAGGAAAAACAGGATTCCAAGGCCCATGGACAAGATGTCAATGACAGATACTGGTTTAAGTTCCCGCTCTGCCAGGTATTAACCATGTAACCTCGGGCACGTCACTAACCTCTGCAAGTTTCGGTTTCTCCATAGGGGAAGCACAATGACCACCCCATAGAGACGAAAGTTACAAAGTGGGGCACAAAATGGCGATCAGGCCCTAAAGCTCTGGGGAGGCTACATTTCTCTCTTCGGGAGCTTGAGAACATGTTCCAGTTGGTGGTAGTCAAACTCCTAGCAATAGGTCTTATTCTATTAAAATGAAAATTAAGTTTGTTTCATGTCTATTTACCCCATCCACATAATACTTTGTTTCTACCAAAAGTATGAGATTGCTAAGAAACTACAAATTTCCTAAATTACAGGCTGACTGAGGAAGAAAAATCTCCGTATGTTTTCATCAGACACACAGTAGAGGTCTTATTAAGCGATGGCAAGCTCTGTCCTGTGGTGAATTCAGCCAGGCTGACCCTCTTCTATGGAATCCTTTGTTTTCCCCAGGGGCGGTACATTCTTCCTCCCAGGACTCATGCCCTTGAACTTCAGGTTACACCCGAAATGACAAATGATGCTTCGTCAGGGCGTTTTGAATGTCGTCCAGAGCTGGACGCGTTTAGCTTCTCTCAGGATAACTAAAGTCTGTGCCTGCAGCCTAACCTAGACTGGGAATGCTTTCCCAGCCTGTGTTCTTCCCTCCCCACCCCTGCCTCCCATGAAAAGGCCAAGTGACAGAAGCAAAGCGGGGGGAGTTCCTTACCTGCCTTCCCACAAACAGTCCTCAGAGAACCGGGCAACCCGAGAGGTGGGCACTGGGCCACGCTGAAATCTGTCCCATCCCTCCAAGGGCGTGCGTGCATTGAGTTACCCGTGGCTCATCCCAAAACAAGGGGCTTAAGTAGCATCTACCAGAAACCAGTCCAGCTGTGCTGACAGATGCAGGGTATGGGAGGCAGGGAGTCGGACCCCAAGCCAGGCTGTGGAGGAGGTGGGCAGGCAGAGATGGAAAGGAGGAGGGAGAAGCAGCAGACCACCAGAGAGGGCCAATACTGTGCCTTGTTGGGCTATAGGTAGCATCGCTTTGAGCAGAAATCAGGCTGGATCCATGCACTGCCATGGTCAAGTGTTAACTAACACTGCACCAGCGAGAGGGATGGGATGGGACGGGATGGGATGGGGGAAGACGTGGTTGGTAGATCTGCAGAGAAATCAGGATGTTAAAAAGCACGGAGTGGCAGATCGGGGGCTGGCAGCAGTCTGCCGAGTTGATCTCAAGAAATGCAGTGATGACGAAATGTTTTCGATTCATTCTCTTGCTTTCATGATACGCCATGAGGCAGCCCGCCGTGCGTCCGTATCCCATCTCCTGTGGTTAAAGGAGAGAACTCCAAAACTGTGCAGCTCTGCCCTTGTAAGAACAAGCGTAAATCAAGAGACTGAATGTGTTTACATAATGTGACTTATTTTTAATGTTTGCAGGATTTGGGGAAAGAAGAGCAGTTTGATTCTTGCATGAGTATGAATAAATATTCTCTGTGGGTGGCAGGTCTCTGTGTTTATCCATCCATACATGTGTATACATGTATGTGGGGGCGTGCATACGTGTGCACACACCCCCGCGTGGGGTCCGCCCTCTGTGGCAGTGATGTGGGCTGCTGTTGAGGAACAGAATTAATCAAATAAATATTTTTCTTTCCTGTGTAGGGTGGTCTGGCCTGCCATGTTTCTATTTTTATTTCTTTTGGCTTACGTGCCACCCACATTCCTAAGAGAATGCAGAAGGCACATTTTTAATTTCTGTGTGATGGTTGGATCACGTGTATACTTGAATCGGGGAGAATTTTTTTAAACGTTTGCAGTCTGGCTGCCCTGCCTGCCTTAAAGGACTTCAGACCTGGGGATGCCAGCAAGGGAAGTCCGCAGCCCTGGCCGTGGGCCTCCCACGGACGGCTCCACCGGTCATGGCCCCGGCCCGTCCACACTGCCCTCCGCCACCCCGGCGGCAGGGGCTGGTTTTATAAGGCTGCCAACCCGAAGACTCAGCTGAAAGCACACGCAGATACGAGTGAAGATCCGTTCAGGGCGATGCCTTGGGTCATAGCAGACTGGTTAGGAAGACAGGTTTGCAAGTTTCAACCTTGGCTACCCTAATGAATGATGTGACTTTGACCAAGGTACTTAACCCCAGTTCTGTCGTCTGTAAAATGAGGATAGTACCACTCACCCCATGAGACTGCTGTAGGGACTGAATGAAGTCGTGAGTATAAAGCGTTGAGCACAGTTTGGCGCATAGAAAGAAGGGCCGGAAGTGTAGCTACTGCTCTGTGAGCTGCACAATACACTTTCGTTGATTCATTAAGGCTGGGATACTACTGCCCCATCTTTGGTGACCTGGCACTACTTCATTTATTCATTCATCAAGTTATTCATATGTATAAAGCCTTGTTCCAAAAATCATTTAAGGTGGCTGGTGTCAGTCTCCCCCTGGAATTCTTTCTCCGTCTAACAGACACAACGACGTTAAGAAAAAAAGTTTTTAAAAATGTTCAGGCCAGGTGCGCAACTCTCGCCCAAGGCACCTGGTCTTTGCTCCGTGCTCTGTCTGTTCTTAGGAACAGAAGCTTCCGGGCCCAGAAGCCTGGCCCACAGGATCACAGGGGAGAGCAGCACCCTCAGGGCTTTGAGGCCCTGAGGGCAGAAGGAAGTGCTCTGCACCCAGGGGTGGGACCACGCAGACTCCTGGGCAGCTCACAAGCGAAGACCCTCAGCGATCTCGATCTCTGGAACCAGCTCTGAATGGTCCAGTTCACCCAAGGAGATTGCACTGGGCTCACGTTTCTGGGGAGCGTGTTGGGTGGCCCTGCTGTAGGCAAAGGCTTAATCATCCTCACTGGCTCTGCCCCACAGTGTGGGCAGAACCGAGGGCTCCTTACAGAGTCCTGCCCTGGGAGGCCCCACCCATGGAATTACCTGCTCTCCCCCCCACCCCCCCCCCCCCCGCAATTGTCAAGGCACTTGGGAAAAGGTCAATGTCATAGGTGCAGCTTTGTGGATTCTAGAAAGCGAGAGGAGAAACACTGCAGCAGGGGAGAGCTGGCCTCCTCTGGGTGGGTGAGATGCATGGCCGCCCTGTGCCCAAGGGTGGCAGGAGCTGCCCCCCTGTTTCTACCTTCTGAAGACTAGCTGTCCCACAGGGATTGGGCAGGAGAGTGGCTGGGGATGTTTTGTACCTGCTTGTTTGCTTTTCTTTTCTCCTCCTCTCTCTTGTTCCAGGGATTTCCCTGCAGCAAACAGCCTGGTATTTTACTGGGCTCCCCCTTGAAGTGAAATACTGCCCTTCAGAGCTAAGGCAGACACTCTCTGAGGGAGAGCTAACCACCAGGCCACATTCTTAGCACCCAGCCCTGGGGCCGTCCGGGATCGTCTTTCTCTCTTTCCTTTTCCCCTGAGGCCTGTTCCCTTTCCCTGAGTTCTCTGTCTCCCATCCGGAGACACTTACACAGGGCGTGTTCTGGGCAGGCTAAGGAAACGGGGCTCTCGTGCAGAAACAAACAGAAGCAAGGTGTGTGCAAGGCTGGAGGGGGGCAGGTCCCAGAGTCCTGCAGTCACTTAATTTGCTGAGACTTTTTCTGGTAGGAGATGGAGGGAAGTGGAAACAAGTTTTGTGCGTTTCTGGATGTTCAGCAGCAGCTTTCCAGCCTGCGCTGCTGATGATACCAGCAGAGATTAGAGAGTGTAGGCCTTTGGCCTTGTCTACACGTTGGAATCACAAGGCAGCATGGTATCATGGGAAATTCTGAGTCCTCCAAACTGGATGATTCGAAGACAACAACTGATTTTGATCCCCGTCATCAAGTACCTTGCACAGCATCACTTCCTCCCTAAAGCCACCCGTGCCGGTTCCTCGAGTCCTTCTGACACTGGTGTGGCCCTGCTTCTCACAGCGCCATGATGCTAGAAGAGTCCTCGTTGAACCCTGGTCCCTGCCTGCACTCAGGAATCACCCCACGTTGCCCCATGAGGCTCAGCTGACCATCATAGCGTCCTTGCTGATGCCAGCTCGCTTTTCTTTTGGTTCTCATCCTCCCTGCTCCTCCAGGAAAACTGCCGTTTCCAAAGGGACTTGCTTTGCTACCCGTGGGTTAGATCCCGAGATAAGGAAATAGCAAAATATCTGCTTGACCTCTGGTGTAGAAAGATGGCCAGAGGGAAATGGGTATGGTCAGGAGCTGAGGACCCCAGGGGGCGGGTGGGTTAGGGGTAGTTCTGGTGAAATCCTAGCATGGGCATCGGCAGCTCTTTGTTTGGAATGGGGTGGTGGGGAGAGCAGACCCTTGAGAAATGGAATTTTCGAGATGGTCAACATTTTCCATCCACACACTTGTTAGGGGAGGGGAAAAGAGCCAATAGCAAAAGAAACAAATGGATAATATGGATACAACTTGGAGGTTTTAAAGTCTTTAAGAAGTGGAATCTGTAGGATGCAAGGCTGCGCAGAAAGTCATTTTGCTGACCTGGCTGCCAACCCCCCCGGGGGCCTAACCAAGTTGTCGGGAATGAAGACGTCTTCTCAGTTACAGGGTTTACTCATATCCCATCCCCCCAGCCCAGCCAGAAATGTGGTCCCTGTAATTCACGCTGCAGTTCAAACGCACTTTCCCAAATCTGTCTTCATCTGAGAGGAGGCTGAGGAGAGGTGAGGGGTGGCCGTGCTCCAGCTTAGGGGGCTGCCGGGAACTGGGGGGCCCTGAGGCTGTGCTGCTGGTTGGTCACGAGGAAGCACATTAGAAAAGGAGCACCCCTCCCCCCGGCCCCCCTCTCCCTGCCCCGCACCTTGGCCCTTTTTGGTGGACTCACCGTTTTCCTTTGTCTTTTTGGCAACTATCACCTTAACATAGTGCCTTTAAAATGTGTTGGTGGAGCTCCATTACTGGAGAAGGAAAGTGTGTGTGTGTGTGTGTGTGTGTGTGTGTGTACCTATGTTCTGTTAGATGAGAGGCTGTTGATTGAATACTTCCCCCTTTCTGCCACATCTAACGATATGCTGTGTGTTTCAAGCTACCCTGTTTTCATGGTGGCTGGTGGTGGGAAGGACCCGCTTACACAAAGGTTATTTTCACGAAGCACTGGGCCCAGTGTTCTCATTCTTATCACACTGCTGCGCCTTCTATACCCACCTTCCTTTCGTCCCTTTGTGTCCTGTTCTTCCTAAATCATTGCTTTATTTCCAATATTTCCTCCTCCCCTTTCTCCTTCTTGTTTCTCAGAATTAGCAGAAAGTTGGTGAATTAAAAACAAGAAATTGGCTTTAAAATGCTGTTGCTGTAGCACTTCTGTGCCCAATATATGTTAAAACACTAGAAAAACTAAGAACCTCAGTCCTTTCTTTATTTCTCCTCCCAGTGGAGTAATAGAAACAGGATTTATTTAGTCTGCTTACTCGTTTTTGTTTTTGAGGCAACCAGATCTGACCCTTATCCTTCCACTTGGCTAGCCGCGTGAACTTGGACACGTTACTTCAGTTCTCTGAGCCTGTTTCCTCATCTGTAAATTTGAAGGAGCAATGCCTACTTCACAGAGTTTTGAGCAAGAAGTACACACAATAAATATAGGTGCCTCCACCATAGTAGGTATTCAGTTTGTATTTTCCTCTACCTCTCGTTTTACTGGGCCTTTAAGACCTAATAATTGTTCATCTTCATTGGATTTTTGTCTAATTAGCAAATATTTTTACAGCCCCTTGTATGTGGCAGGCCTTGTGCACCAGGGTCCAAACAGAAACAAGATATGGTTCATCTCTTCCAGAGCAATCTCTTGCTGGAACCAGGAATTGATAAAGTGTCATAGAACAATGTGAGAGGTACTATGGGCACAAAGGGAAAGCAGAAGAGGACTACCTGAGACTTCTTGGGGACGGGGTGGGGAGAGTAGGAGATGGTGTTCCTGAGGGGGGGAAATGGTCAAGGGTCTCGAAGGATGCTGGAGTTGGGAGAAGGGTGTTTTGGGAAGAGAGGAGCAAAGGAAAGCGTATAGAGGGGCATTGCTGTGGGCTCAACGGTAGAGAAGGAGAGTTGGGGAGTGACGGCCGAGTGGTTGAGTAGTCTACACCAATGCTAGATGCTAGAGTTGGGACTTAGTTTGAAAGCTGTGGAGAGGCATTTAGGTTTTAGGTCTACGTGGAGGAGAGCCAGTAATGCAAGAGGGATTTTCCTGAAGCACACTGAGGTGACTCTTAAGAAATCCTTGTGTACACAGGTTGCCTCTCTGAAATCAACATGGAGTGCAGGGTCCACAGGTCAGGAGTCCTGGCGCCGCCATTTATCAGTGGTCCCACCCTCGGCAAGTCACTTCCTCCCTCACAGCCGGGTCTTCACATCTCTGGAATGAAGGTCTTGGACTAGATCACATCCAGGTGTCATCCCAGCTTGAACAGTATAGTCCGTGATCCTGTGATCTTGTCACTCCTTTTTGGAGCTCATTTTATCATTCCTAATGTTAACTTATTCATATGGTTATGCTAGCATGATGACTGACACCTAGCAGACATCACATTTCTTTCTTTCTTCCATGTGAAAATTCGATTACTGGGATGTGTGATGGTATGGTGTAGTAAGCTAAGTCAGTTGGTTTCTTTGTAGTCTTGGTCGGGTCAGAAATTATTTGCGTGACACGGAATAAATCATTTTACTTCTCTGGACGGTTTATTCCCTCCGTGGCCAGTTCTCAAAATGGCTACACTGAGAGATAAGAGGAAGATTTGACTCGTAGAATTCACACAAGTTTGTTCCATGTATATTAAAACAAACAAACGAACAAATAAAACTTTCAAATGCTAGCAAAGATCTCTATTTTAATTTTAAATGTTTTAGATCAGAAGTGGCTGAGTATCTTATGCAGAAGATATGCTGATTTCATCCACCACCACCGTTCCCCACAAAGACTAGGCAAAATCATTTTAACTTCATTTCCAAAACTATGATTTCAATGTGGAGATTTGGTCTACTTCTCTCTTTTTTTTTTTTTTTTTTTTTTTTTGCGGTACGCGGGCCTCTCACTGTTGTGGCCTCTCCCGTTGCGGAGCAACAGGCTCTGGACGCGCAGGCTCACGGGCGCAGCCGCTCCGCGGCATGTGGGATCTTCCCGGACCGGGGCACGAACCCGTGTCCCCTGCATCGGCAGGCGGACTCTCAACCACTGCGCCACCAGGGAAGCCCCTACTTCTCTCTTTTTTTTTAAATGACTGAAGCTTATTTTTTAGGAAAAATTACATGTATATTAAAAATATCTAAAAAGCTAGAGAATATGTAAAAGGCAAATGTCAGAAATAGAAAACATATATTATTCCATTCACCCAGAGGTAAACTTATCATGCTGGACTCATACTTTATATTTTTTCCTAATATAATTGGATCAAACCATACATACTGTTATGTGACTTGACCAACATATCCCTCATCGTATATTACTATATAACAAAGTTTTAAGGGTCTGTTCAGATTCAGGCAAGATGAAATGGTGAGTTCCTGTGCTGGTAGAAAGCAGTGTGATGCAGGTGTGTGCAAAGTGATGGAGGAACTCGGGAAGGGAGCTAATTAACCCTTTCTGACCTTGAAGGATATCAAAGTTTGCCAGGCATAGAAGGGCAGAAAACATTTGCCAGATGGAAGAAACAGCCGATGAGAAGCTACTAGAAACGTTACAGACCGGAGCTGTTGGAGAACGGGGAGGAGTCTAGTTTGCCTGATGGGTGTGGTGAGTGGGCCGGGCTTCAACAGGAGGTGAGCAGGGTGGGTGGATCCAGTTAAGAACAGCTTTGTTTGCCAGGCTGCAGAGTGTGGACTTTGTTCTGCTGAGAGTCGGGAATCAGGGACTTTGCAGAATCGAGTTCTGCCGCAATGGTACCGACTGAGCACAACCAAAACCTGACCTTACTCTTTCCTTAAGAATGGATTTTTAAAAATCTGGGTGCTTGAAAAGTCTTCACGTACAAGCCAAATACAGCCTTTAGGAACATTTCTCAGAAAATTCACACTACCTCTGCAGAAACCTCTTAAGCGCCTGCTGGAGTTCTTTAGTGGACTTAATACATGGTGGGTTCAGATAACTCCTGCAATGGCAAATTCATCCCTACAGAGCAAACTGCATAGGAGTTGTTTAAGCCACTCTCCCCGATAGGAAGGAACGTGTGTTGGCACTGCTGGATGCCTGCAGGAGGGCTGTGATGAAGAGGAAAGCCATGGAACCCAATATTGTCTGGTTTTTGTTTGGTTTTGGGTTTTATTACGGTACGCGGGCCTCTCACTGTTGCGGCCTCTCCCGTTGTGGAGCGCAGGCTCAGCGGCCATGGCTCACGGGCCCAGCCGCTCCGCGGCATGTGGGATCTTCCGGGACCGGGGCACGAAGCCGTGTCCCCTGCATTGGCAGGCGGACTCCCAACCACTGCGCCACCAGGGAAGTCCTGTCTGGTTTTTTTTTTTTGGTTTGGGTTTTTTTCCTCAGAACCAGTTGGTTTTTAGCCAGCCCATTGGCGCCACCCAGTGGGAAATCGCTAGAATGCAGCTGTGAAGGCTTGTGGGCTTTTGCAGGGCGGATCCAACTGAGCCGTCCTTCCTCAAGTTTCAGACCTATTTCAACCATTCATTCCCTGTAAGAATGTTAAGAGGCCTCATAGTAAACAGTTTTTCTCCTGCATTTGAGGCTGCACGGTGTGGTGAGGAAAGCACTGGTCCTGGCTTTTCACAGACTAACTCAGTGGCTTTGCTTAAGTCCCATATCCTCTCTCAATCTTTTCCCTCTTCTGCTTTCCTTAAAAAAAAAAAAAAAAGCCTTCCATATTTCTTGTGTCTATAGTCTTTTAGTGGCATAATTGTTTTAGTATTTACCGATTGCACTTGTAACTCAAAGTGGCATCAGTCTGGATAAAGAAAACCTATCTCTTTGGCATTTTGAAAATTCAGGAACGATTGCAATTAATTGTTAATTAATATAAGTCAATATCACTCAGATGCATATTCATAAGAATGTCTCAGAGGCTTAAACCATGGTCATGTGGTGTAGTGGAAAGAGCTGGCCTTTGCATCCAGATAGATCTGAATTTAAATCTCTACTTCTGCCACTTTCTGTGTGACTTTGATAAGTTATTCTCTGTCTCTGTGCCTGTTTCCTCATCAGACCAATGGGGATGGCAAAGCTTACTTCACGGGATCAGGTAAGGGTTACATGAAGTGTTATCTGTAGAGCCATGAGGGACACCGAGACTAAACAACAGCAAACCTTGGTTTGATGGAAGCGACTGTTACCATTTAAGCTCGGCAGCTCACTGTCCACCATACCTGTTCACCCTGAGCACATCACTTCTGCTCTGAGGCCTGAATTCCTCTTCTGTCAAAGTTTTACAGAGGCAATGATAGTAATATAACCACCTGAAGCACCTGCAACTCATAGGGGCTTAACAAATGCTAGTTCCTTTCTTTCTGTAATCCTGACCCATTGCAAATAATGATGAGAATTAGTTATGAAGGCAAAGTTGTCTTCATCCCATGATCTCTCCTTCACTCTCTTGCTCTCACTCTTTCAAACACACCCACACACCCCCGCGCGCGCGCACACACACACACACACACACACACACACACACACACTTTGTATTCCCACCTAATTCCCACCTAATTTTTCCCATCTCTGTCACAAAAAGTTAACCAAAAACACAAGAACCTTTGGAAGCTTAACAGAGGAACAGCAAATTCCTTTTCAGGTTGTCATCATCTATTTCCATCCCCCCACACCAGGTGCGTGGGTCCTTTTTCAAATAGTTGTGCGCTTACCTGTCTCCCCACCCCTGCGTCCCCATCCTGTCCCGGCCCCCCTGCTCCAGCCACAGCAGCATCAGATCCCTGGCGGTCTCCACCTCGACTGTGCTTCCCTCCAGCCACAGCCCCTGTTCTCCAGTCCCCCTTCTCCCACCCTCACCTGTCAGACTCTTCCTCCTCTAGGTTGTGGAGTCCATCTCAGTGGGTACGTTATCAGAGAAGTCTTCTCAAGGCTCTGTCTTCCCAGCACACAGTGGCTGCTGCCATGTTTGTGCTTCTGGAGAGATCAGGAAAGGGAATGAATGCATACTCTGTCCATGAATACTTTTTAACCTTCCCACTCACCTCAAGTAGGCATCACTGGTCTGCTTCACAGATGAGGACACTGGGAGCCCATTCATTGCTGGATTGCACAAACATTTTATCCATCATCACTTGCCAGGCACTGGGGACACAGCACAGACCACAGACACAGCCCTTTTCTCCGTGGGTCTTACAGGCTCTTACAAGGGATGAATCCAGGAGGCAGGAGTGAAACAGAAAGACTATCCTGGTTGTGGAGAAGGGTGCTATGGAAGAGCAGAAGAGGAGGTGATGCCCTATCCTGGAGGTTCGGAAGGGTATCCCTAGAAAGGGGCCACTTCAGCTAAGACCCAAAGGCTCAGGGAGGTCACGCAGGGTGGTAGTGAGGGCAGAGTGGGATGGGTGGATTGGGTTCTACCATGCCTCATCTCCTCCTCTAGATATTAACATTTATGTCATTGTATTTTATACTGTTTTCTCCCTGATAGACTGTAGTTCCTTGAGAACAGTGACCTCATCTCCCAGGCACCTGGTCCATAGCACAAGTACGGAGCATAAGTAAATGGTCACTTAATTTTTCAATATACGTATCTCTACATAATTGCCTTGCTTAATATTATAAGGGTGCAAAAGTACCTAGATTCTGTTCTGTATATTTGGTTATTTTTTTAGCCAGCACATTGGTATCGTTTTCTAATCGAGTCTCTGAGCAGCTGGCACGCCTATTCGCAAGCTCCTGTTACTCAGATGTTTCCTATTTGATAGGGGGCGCTGGAGGGTGAGCTGGGGTCAGCGTGCAAGAGAGGTAGCAGCTGGCGTCAGCTCTGCAGCAGGTGGACCTCAGAAGCGGCTCATTCATCTAACTAAAATATATGAAACGTGTCCTCCTAAATGCCACAAGGCACAAGTCTCCTTCCCAGCCTGCGATCCAGGACATTCTTAAGGATGAAAGAGGAGCTGCTGCCCTGTGCCAGGCACTGTGCTAGTGAGGGTTTCTTCTTCCTGACACCTTGGAGCTCACAAGTAGAGCTAACCCACATGCCCGTCGCCCATGTGTGTGCACGCGCACACACACACACACACACACAGGTGTACAAACTGGCTCCTTGCACGCAGGCCTCCGGGTGGGCACAGGTGGGGGGCGTGGCTGATGCACAGTGGGAGGGGCGGGAGTGCCTGAAGGCCTCCCAGGCAGATCAGAGTCATCTTGCTGGAGTTGGGAAAATGAATGGCAATTAGCCCAGAGAGCAGGGCGTGGTAGGAGCAGGCCACGGGCAAGGGTCTCGCCTGTGCAGAGCCCCAGAGAAGGAGAACAGATGGCACATTTGGGATCTATAAATGCCCACAAGAGCATTTATAGAAAGGCCAGCTGGTTGTGGTTGACTGTCAGACACATTGGGATAGTCTTCATTTCTATTAAGAAATGTCCTTCCTCCCACTTTTCTCGACTTGTACCTATCCTTCATTTTTTCATCTTTGATTGAAACTTACGTAAAGAGAAATTGTGCTCTACTGTAAGAAAAACAGCCGTCTAAATCCAATGATCATATCAACCAGTAAGTGATACTTCACTCCTGATGGGGAGACTGCTGGGAGTGGTGGAGACTAGGGCAAACTGGAGAGTGTATTCTGCATCTGAAGAGGACAGCAATTCTCAACTCAGCTGCCCAGTGGCTCCAGATCTTGCAATTTTTCCAAAACACAGAGCAACCTGGAATTTTGGCAAGTTAGCTGAGGTTTTTAAACATTGCTTTGATTTAAAAAAAAAAAAAGCCTGCAGCCAGTGGAACACATCTGTATGCAGAGCCTTATTCCTGGGCCATGCTTGCAACCTCTGGCTTAAAGGCTCCAGAGGTTGCCAGGGTATTTTCAGAATCCTTCAACAAGTCATTGCTCTGCTTATAGTTACTCCTAACCATCCTTCTCCCCCTGCTTTCCAGAAAGAGATGACGAGCAGGATGTGTCACTAACGCCCCATCTTACCCTACGGAAGAAAGAGGAAAAGCTGTTTCCTCCTGGAGTCCCGGGCCGGCAGGAGGGAGACCTCCCTGGCTGAAAAGGCGCACCTACTTCCGGGAGCAGGCATGCTGGAGACCGGCGGTGACTCCTGAGAGATGTTCCCCGCTCACCTCGTGTGCTCTTAACCGTCTGAGCGCTGCTAGCCGTGACCTGTGGACCTGGCCAGGAGAGAAGGACGGCCCCTCACCCATCCTGGAGGAAGGAAGCCTCTGCACTTACATGCGTGTCGCAGTTCTGCCTGTGACCTGCCACCTAAGCTTTACTGGAATTCAGGTTTTGAGACTGAGATACTTACCTGTACTTTTCCACTTACCTGTCTCGTCAGCCGGCTGCCTTTTCTGTAACGTGTTTTCTGAGTACCCAGTGAATTTTGGAGCTCTGGACGCACAGCCAGTTTTTCTCTAACAAGCCTTCCTGTGCGGTCCCTGCAGGCTCTGGCCCTGATGCCGTGGTCTTGGCTGGGAGGTCCGTCCCACAGCATCAGTGCAGTTTCCCCCATAAGCAGTTTGACCAGGGACCACTCCACGGGGCGGCTTGTCTTGCCCCAGATAGGGTCTGCACACTTTCATTGCAGGGAGGAGACTGGTCTCTAGCCTAAGGCTAACTAGTTACCAGTTCACCCTCAACAGAATGTGCTTTTTATAACCACACCATTCCTTGTCTCTTCCGTTCAAGATATTTTTTTTCCCCTGATTTCCCCGAAGAGAGAAATAAAAGGAAGTTATAAATGACCAAGAATGATCAGCAGACGCCCTGAGCCAAATTAGTGCAGTGTTTGTTCATTATTAAAGGGTGTGGTGGCTATCTTCGAACAATACTGAAATTTCAGTGGAAAAAAAAAACCCAACAAAAGTACAATGGGTCATTTGGTGCCTGTAGCTCAAATGCCCCGCCCACTGATTCTTAATCGCCCCAGACAGCCCTCTGAGCTTCTAGATCCAGCCGATGTTTTCTTCCTCTTCCTCTGCGCTCTCCCTTCCTCTGCCTTATGATATTATGGCACAAAGTTAATTTCTGCCCGGAGGATGCTGGGGCCACAGTTGCCAAGGTAACGGTGGAGCTGGAGCCAACTTCCTTCTCCCATCCTTCCCAGTGTTTCTATCCCAGTAGACAGAATCATTCTGTGCTACATCCTGCCTTTTGAAAGCTAAGTGACTTTTAGCTGAAGCAATGTTGCCTTCTCTGATTCATTCGCAAAACCGTGGTGGTCATGAGAGCCTATGACTAGGGGGTGATGATACTTCCAGTGAGCATTTGAATTCGACAAAATAGCAGTTGGTGGAGGGATGTAGATAAGAATGTATTAGGGCATTTCAATGTAATACTGATTAAAGAATAACTCAACAGCTCTGATTTTGTTTCATTGCATGTAATGTGTTAAAACCATTTGGAGCTGCTGCGAGAGCCTAGAAAGGCATGACGTCTTTCTTGGTCCAAACAGAAAGGGTGAACTGTCTGGGCACCGTGGCATTCTGTGTTGACCTAACCCGGCAAACCGACCCTTGCTTTGTATCTCGTCAAAGTTGTCTCATGGAATCCAAGTGCTGCTACCTCTCTCCATATTGTTGCGCTCTGATCAACAACAAACGTACCTTTTTTGCTTTTTGTTTTTTTGCTTCCTAAGTAACTTCGAGAGGACAAGATAGGCGAAGATTTTTCTCAGCATCATTTTTGGCTGAAAGGATATCTGACTGTCCTGAGCATCTGGAGATCAGACAAATGAGCCCGTCTTCCCGACCCGTGCACGATGCAGTTAGTGCCACGTGGGAGTGTTGAGCAGTGAGACAGAGAAATGACAGCATGGAGCCCAGGCCCTGGGAGGAACTCTGAAGCTCTGCACAATGGAAAACACAGGAGTTTTGCATTAAAAAGTTGACTAAGTTGGGCTTCCCTGGTGGCGCAGTGGTTGAGAGTCCGCCTGCCGATGCAGGGCACACGGGCTCGTGCCCCGGTCCGGGAAGATCCCACATGCCGCGGAGCGGCTGGGCCCGTGAGCCATGGCCGCTGAGCCTGCCCGTCCGGAGCCTGTGCTCCGCAACGGGAGAGGCCACAACAGTGAGAGGCCCGCGTACCGCAAAAAAAAAAAAAAAAAAAAAAAAAAAAAAGTGGACTAAGTTCCGGTATTTCAATAATGCCTGATCAAGTAGGATGCTGGACTCTGAAGACTTCTGTTATGAAGTCTTTTGAAGGTTATTTTCTGTTAACTGTTTGTGCATATGCAATTTCCACTCAATTAAAAAAAAATTCAGAGTTTTTTAAAACTTCTTGGAACAATTTCCCCCTGGTTGTATTGCTCGCTGCGCTAATCGGCACTGCTAGGGTAAGTGCTGGCAAACCACTCTTAGGTTTTAATTACAGACTGTTCCTATTCCCGTAGAACTTTGTTTGGCAAATTCTGAAGAAAATCATTACAGACGATCTTTTATCTCTTTGGCCTGACTACATCCTAAGTACCTCTCCTGGCAAATGGAGATCTGAGCTCCTGGCATCTCTTCAGGCATCTCCTACTCTCTGGGTCTGAGACTGACATCTTGCTTCTTCCTCCTAACCTGGCTCGCTCTCCCTCATTTCCCACTTTTTTTTTTTTTAGTTGAGTAATACATGTATCGATGATTTTTTTTTTTTTTTGAGAAATGTCAAAGTGGAAATTTCAAAAAGGAAAGATTACAATGACATCCATATACCCGTAGTTGTCATTCTCTTTAGTTAATGGATTAGAGTCCTTCTTTTATGTATGTGTGAGGTGTGTGTGTACGTGTGTGTGTGTGTGTGCGCGTGCGCGTATGTGCGTCTTTTATGACACTGACGTTAGTAAAGAGTTCTGGCTGGTTTGTTTGTAGAATGTTCCCCAATCTGGCATTTTTTTCTGATTGTTTCCTCATTGTTAGATTCAGGTTAAACATTTTTTAGCATGAATACTATGTAAGTGATGTGTTTCTTTCCTTTTGCATCATATCAGGAAGCATATAATGTCTAGTTGTCTCTTTTTATGATAAATATTAAGCTTGATCAGTGGGTTGAGGTGTTGTCTGCCTGATCTATTCATTATAAAGTCCCATAATTCATTATAAAGATCTGAAGTTCCGTGTGCATACATTTTATAGAGTGTGAGACTGTACGTATGTGCTTTCCTTTCCTAACATTCACAAAGAGGTCCAGGATCTCCAAAAGATTACAGCCATTGCAGTTAGATGATATCAGTGACAGAGAATTCATCTTTTCCCATTTAACAGAAGAGGACACAAAAAGTTTCCCTCTGCAGGTAATGCATGAGTATGCTGACTAATGAGAATTTGTGCGGTCCCTGAAGCCAGAGTTAAGACATATATAACTTTTTTTTCTCCCATCCTCAGTGACCTCCCATTCAGACCGATGGTTTATTTTAGAGAGCGTGCATTTTCATTGATGGTGATTGCCCAAGGGTGCAACAATTGATTTGGGTGGGGAGGAAATCTTATATATTACACTGGGTCATGGCCTGACCATAGTACATATACAGATGTGAAGTATATATGTCGTATTAAATTTCCGTAGGGATAGGGAGATGATTAGGAATAAAATGTCTAAAAAGGCTCTGTAGGAGGATGATAATTTTAAAAAATTGAGAAATACCCATCTGGAGTCAGTTTCTACTTCTGAGATTTCTCATTTTCTCTTCCTGCGGTGTTTGCTCATTTCTGAGCGCCAGGATGAATGGAAGCAACTTCGAGAGATTTCTTAAGCTATTCCTTCTACCCTCCCAAACCACATCAATAATATTCCAGGTGAAAAACCAATTCTCCTCTCAACGATCTTCAGGCACAGAAATTCTGCAGCATCCTCTGGTATAACCCACAGACCAGATTCAATCTGAAATCCTTCCATTCAACTTGAGTTAAACTATCATCTATGCGTTTCAGCTCACCTTTTTTAGTATCCCACATTAAGATCCAAAGACTGTATAAGTAAAAACATACTAAATGAGAGCTTTATTTGCATGGCCACTAAATATTTGAAGACTGTTACCAGTTGTCTTTCAGCCTTCCTCCATTTATCATCTCCCAATGGTGGAATTCTCTTGGAAGTCTCGTTGCCCCACTGCTAACATTGCTGTACTTGAGCCTGAAACCTTCCCAAAGCTCTCCATGTCACTGTGCGTTATGGATGTACCTAGCAGTGAACATTAAGAAATTACTGCACGCTGTCTCCAAACTATGTTGTGTCTTTGCTCACTCTTGACTTGATTTTATACACTTATAAATGTTCTTTTCTATTGTATTTGCCCGCACTAAATCCTTATCTATATTCTGTTCCGCCATTTTGCTTTTCTTCTTTAGCTTCCTTCCTTCCTACCTTTAGCGTTCCCTGTAAGATCACACTGAGTTATTTTGTTTTAATCCCCTCTTTAATTGGCAAAGCATTAGGGGACGTGGGTAGAATTTCTCTTATCTTTTTGTGGTGATTATGTCATTCTGGTCATTAATGGAAGCACATCACTTCCTATGGTATCTAACCTTACACCGCTTCCACACCCTATGGGTATCACACTGTGAGAACAAGAAATATCATAGGAAAAGTACAGCCACCAAGGAATGTGTACAAAGGCAAAATCACTAAAAGGAATCTGATGTGTCACTTGGTTAATACTGTTGTCCTTTGTGCTTTGATCATTTTCGTTCTTAATGAAATAGGTGATTCTCTCCTAGAATTAGTGAAACAAAGCGTGTTTTGGAACTAATGGGGTTTTTTTCCCTGCTTTTAAAAATATATCAACAAAAAAACTTATAACACGTTGTTTCCCTCTGGGCAGTTATTAATTCTGGGTAAGCAGTTTTCAATGAATAAATAAGGATTTTTGTAACTTTTAGAGGGAAGAGTCCATTTCTAATCTGACAGTTAAGCTGTTTTACTAGCTTTTAATGTTCTAATTTCAAAGTTTTTCAGTATCTTTTCTAATTGCATCAGAAAAAAGATTTAGCATATTTTTAGTTCCATTTGTGATTAAATTAAGGGTTTGGTTCTAAGAACAGACTAACAATGAAAAACAATTAAAATGCAAGATAAAACTAAAGGATATTTATGAAATCAGTTTTATGTGAGCTTAGGAATTCAAATGTTACAAATAAAAGACACATAACCATCTTCTATTTTGTCTTTTTTATGTGTTTGTTTTATTTCTTTAACAAGCATATTCTTCATCCTGCAATGATCCTGGAACAAATAAATGAAAAGAAAGGTTCACTCTACACAAAACTAATTCAAAATTTATTTTAGAACACATGCCCATATTCGTATTTTAGCAGAAGTTCCTTTATTCTATCACAAATTTTCCCGGGAGGGTGTCATGCCTATCGTGTAGCTTCTCAACAGATTAATGTTGTACATCTTTTTTCTGGCAGTAGGATTCAGTATTAAGTTTGGTAACAGCCTGACATATAAAGGTAATAAGTCTAGATTATAGAAAAAACTCATCAAGCAGAGTAAACAGACCTGAGGTTTAATCTCAGGTTTGCCACTACCTTATCTGTATGACCTTGGGTAGTATATTGAATTGTTATGAACTGCAACTGGGGTCCTAGATTTGTTCCTACGTAGCTTATAATTATTTTTGGACACTGATGTACGATTAAAATATTAACATATTTGGAAAAGCAGAAACATGTAAATTCTATATACTTCTATATTATTGATATTAGTACATTTACAGTCACTGTGTAATCATTGTAAATGAGTCCAAAAGTAGCCCCTGTTCCTAATAGCAACAATAGAATACTATGTCTGACGAAAGCTGTTTGTGACGAGGTGATTTCTAGACACAGGGCAGTGAGGAACGAGATTTCTGGAACTCAATCACACACATAAGGGTTTCTCTGTTTCTCAGTTCCACTGTCTGAAATGTATCCCAAGAAGTGACAGAGAGGCGGGCTATGGACGGAATTTGTCCTGCAGGCGTGTTTTGTTGGACCTACGAAGATTGTAGTTGTTGTTGTTGTTTAACTAGTACCGACGTTTAAAAATCGGAAAATTTGGGCTTCCCTGGTGGCGCAGTGGTTGAGAGTCCGCCTGCCGATGCAGGCGATACGGGTTCGTGCCCCGGTCTGGGAAGATCCCACATGCCGCGGAGTGGCTGGGCCCGTGAGCCATGGCTGCTGAGCCTGCGTGTACGGAGCCTGTGCTCCGCAAAGGGAGAGGCCACAACAGTGAGAGGCCCGCGTACCACAAAAAAAAAAAAAAAAAAAAAAATCGGAAAATTTGACACATGAAAATTTCTGGCTTCTCTCACAAAATCAGAAAATCTGGCCACACAAGGCTTTTGTTTTCAGGAATCGGCTGCGAAGTGGCGGACCCATTTTGATGGAGTTTCTCTCTAATGTACCACTGTCCTCTTACGCTGGGATGCTTCACTCATGTACATTTCTTGCCACTCCCCTAAGGCATGTCAGGTCACAGCCCCTGCTTTACCATGTCTAGAGAGGCCCCTGAGGAAACCACTATTTTAATTTTCAAATGTATCCCCAAACACATTGAATACCTGGTGTATTATCATATTCTCCCTAGTAACCTACATTGTATTAATGATAATAAATGGAAAACTGTCTAATGATAATAAATGGAAAACTGTCTTAGAAGACAATAAATTCAAACCAGATGCCTTCAGTCCTTCCACCCAACAACAGCAAAATTGATACTCCCATAAGAAGTTTGCTTCCCGTGGAAGCTAAGCTGATCATTAAATCTATGCAGTCTTTCAATATCCTAAATTCTTAAATTTCAACTTTGCTTCCAAGCAGACTTCATTGCTACAGTGACCAAAATGATAAAGAACTGTCATTGGGAAGCAATCGTAGTGTCATTTATAACAACTACATATTTTATCTGAGTTTTCTATTTCATGGTGAAGTAGATTTTAACAGAACACGTTATTTTAACGGAAACTTCTTATTTTAATGCAGCATTCATCATCTAACTGAGTTTTAATGAAGACAAAAAAAAAAAATCCCAGTACTTAATAAACTAAAACCCAAATGAGGACATCCAATTCAATCTAATTAAACTTTGATTGAGCTTATAAATATTACTGCATAGTAGATTAAGTTGAATAACTGCTCCGGAGGAAATCGTATCATATCACTGAGATGTGACCTCACCTATAACCAAATCAGCAAAGGATAAGAGTGTAAGCATTTTCAAGAAATATATAGAACATAGAGGCACAAAGGTATCAACAGAATCCTGCTTATTAACCCAGAAACAATATTTTGGATAACTGTTTCTCCATAACTGTGCATATAATATCTCTACAATGATATATTTAGTATTGCTAAAAACTACATGCGGACATCCATCCATAAGAGGCAGCAGCATTTAGAAAAATCGTACATTGTGGCTTGTTTATTTATCTAAAGGCTAATTATTTCACTTAGGGCAAAGATGCTGAGGTCTTTTAGACAGGATGAAGTTTGGTGGGAGAAGTTAACATTGGCTGGACATGAGGAACTGGGCCGCCCACCCCTGCCCAGTCTGTGGATGAGAATATAGTCCCTTCTTTGCTCAAAGCCTCGGATTAAAAGCCTTCAGTTCCCCTCTCTCCCTCCACTCCTTGCTGGTGTCACACATGCTGGTCACATTCATACTTATGGCCTCTGCGCTGGCCATTCCCCTGCCTAGATGCTCTGCCCCCAAATACCCTCATGTCTAATTCCTTCTCCCCTCAAGTCTTTGCTTGAATGTCACCTTCTCACTGGGGCCTCTGCTGGTCACACCTGCCCACCAAGACTCACAGTCCCCCTTTCTCTGGGCAAATTTTCTTTTTCCCATAGCATCTATGTTGTGTAATTTATTTACTAGGTTTATTGTGTATTGTCTGTCTCCCCCAACTAGAGTACAAATTCCATGTCATCAGGGATCTCTGTTTTGTTGATTGATGTATACCTAGCACCTAGAGGAGAGTGTCTGGCACATAGTAGATGCTCAATAGATCCTTGATGAATGAATGAATGAATGAATGAATTCACATGGAAGACAAGTGCCTAATTAAGATCTGATGTCAGAGGGAGATTAATTAACAGCAATGTATAATAATGGTAATATTAGATGCTACTAACACCAAACGTATACATTTGAGTGCATACTCTTAGCACACGCTAAGCGTTTTACTTGGATTATCTCATTTAATGGTCATGATGAGGTGGGTTATGATGAGCTATGCCACCATGAGGTGGGTTATCTATGTGTATCCCCATTTTAAAGTCAGAGTTACCTAAGTAATTTGCTTGAGATCACAAGCAAGAGAGTGACGTCACACAGGGCTGCTCCAGAGCCCACACTCTGCACTAAAGGAGTCACCCCCCCCCCACCGTGAGGCATCATGGTCTTCCTCTCTATAGATACCGTGGCCACGTCATATAGCACTTCAGCCTTCAGTTTCTTTCCTGGCCATTGTTAATGTGATTGTAGCAGTGCTTCTGTGACCAGTCCAGCTGTGGTCAGAAAGCATTTCTATTCACAAGATGTTCATTCACACGTACAGAGTGGACCCTTAGTCAGAGATCAGGTGGGACAACAGATCTAACGGGGACACCAAGAAGATCAGAATAACTGGTCCACAGAGTGTTGAGTGGTGTGAGGCCAAGACCAGAGGCCACGATGAGGTCCCTGAGTGGGCAGGGGACACAAGTCCAGGAGGAATCGCCCAGGTTGGGAGCAGGGTGTTCCTATGATCAATTGAAATGGTACATAAGAAACTTCTAGGTCTTGCTCCCTGCTGTGAAATGGGAAGAATAAAAGCATGCATTTCACTCATCCTTAGAGGAAAACAAAAAGACTTTTAAGAATTAATAAACAGGACTTCCCTGGTGGCTCAGTGGTTGGGAATCCGCCTGCCAGTGCAGGGGATGCCGGTTTGAACCCTGGTCCGGGAAGATCCCACGTGCCACAGGGCAACTGGGCCGGTGCGCCACAACTACTGAAGTCCGCGCGCCTAGAGCCCGTGCTCCGCAACAAGAGAAGCCACCGCAGTGAGAAGCCCGCGCACTGCAACGAAGAGTAGCCCCCGCTCGCCGCAACTAGAGAAAGCCTGCGTGCAGCAACAAAGACCCAACACAGCCAAAAATAAATAAATTTTAAAAAAGAGTTAATAAACAGAAACACCCAACGCAGAAGATTAGCTTTGACAATAAGAAATTTGAGAAACTATCACAGTTAATTTTTGCTTTTTCTTCTCTATGAAAAAAATTAATGCATTAATTCTCCAGCCATAATGTAAAATATGTGGTTACAGGAACTATTAGAAATATACAGCCGAGAGGCTAGAGCAAAGAGCGGCTGAGGGATTTATTTATGCATGTATTCCATGGGCTAATTTAGAAATGAATAGGAAACACACTGAATTTGAAAAGCAGCCTCCATTCCATCCACCTGACTTATGCAGCTTCCTCTGAGGTCACCAGGAGTCGTGCAGAGCATTAATGTTTACAAGTTCCTGGTTCCACCGGGAGATCTTTAATATGTCAGGACATAATGCTGGCCTATGTTTTAAGGCTGGATGAAATTAGTATGCTGCGATGAGATGAATGACGTTTACCTTGCCGTTCCTAGGGCTCCGTGGATATTATCCGTGAAATGATTCAACCTCCAAACATAGCAGCATTTGTCAAAAGAGTGAGTAGTGGGAGTATTTTTTTTTAATAGTAAATCATTAGATTCAGCAATAATTGAACCAAGGAAAAGAAAATTCATTCAAAAGGTGAACCCCATTTCACACTCCTAGGAAGAATTTTTAACACATTTCCAACCTTAGCGTGGGCTTCCTGAGGTTGTGCAGAAAACACCGGGTGTAGCTTTGGTATTAAGTACTAACAGGGCATTATCTAGACATTGAATTCAGTAAAACCCTGTGAGCATATGGATTTGAAATAAAAGAAATAAGCAATTGCAAGTCCAGAAAGTTCCTAAGAGCTGTAAGCTGTAAGTTATTGCCACGTTAACATTCAGGAAAAAAGATTGTGCTGCCCTTGGGCTCGTGGCATTGCATTGAAATTTGCGTTCTCTCTCCTAAGTGACTGAAAAAGGACTTCGGAGCGACTCAGATAGAGACACGTGAAGGGAAGGTACCCAAGCCCCTCACCCACTGCCGAGAGGAAGAGAAAATAAACAAGGGAATTTTTACATGAACATTCTCTGGTGCTCATAGATTCCTGTTACGTGTGGGAAAGGACTAGAAACAAATGGGTGTGCTGAGTGCTTTCAAGGGAGTTAGGAGGACATTTTGGGGGGAAGAAGGGCTAGGAATTAATTTACTGAGAATCTACTTTGTGCCAAGCACTGTGTTTGGTACTTGACATATCTCCTCCCATCCCCTTCTCACAACTGTTCCCTGAGGGAACTATTGGTGACAACAGCTATCCGTAATCTGTTGCAGATGTGCGCAGTGGCTGGGGAGCTGGGATGAGGCCTTGCTCTCATCCAGTGCTAGGCATCGTGCCAAGCATTTTACTCTGATTATCTGAATTAATCCTCACTCCAGTCCTTGGGGTAGATACTATTGTTATTATTCCCATTTTACAGATGAGGAAACTGAGGTTGAGGGGCAAGAATCTTTTTCAAGGTCATGCAGCTAGTTAGTGGTGGAGCTGGGATTTGAAACCAGGCAGTCTGTCTCCAGACCCCCGGCTCTTCATCACTAGGTTACATCGCTCCAACACACACACTTCAGCTATTAAAAAGTTATTCCTCCTTTTCCCTTGTTCACTTGCTACCCTGGTGACAAAGCTTCTTTCACCATGAGGGTCAAAACATGAGTCACCCCTGAAAAGCCCAGAGGAATCTGGGGAAGCAGCGATGAGGAAGTTACACAGGTGAGATGAATGCCTGCTGCACAGAACAGAAAGGGTGAATCTGATGAAAATGCCCCTGAAAGTTAAGATCGTCAAACCGATGGGTCAAAGGGAGGAAACAAGTGGGCTTAATGCCCAAGCGGCTGCCGATGCGCAGCCAGCTGCTGCCTGGGGAAGAAAACCTGGCTTCGGAAGCCCAGCCTCTGCCAGCTTCAGAAGAGCAGCCAGGGGTACAATCGCCCCTCTGATCCAGAGGGGTTCACACCTTCCAGTTGTCCCCCAAACAGTTTCCTTTCTGATCAGACTTAGTCTTGCAGGGATGACTAGTACATACCAAGGAACAGGCAAGACTGGAAAATAGGGAAATTCAGCCCAAGTCATCAGGCGAGCACCTCCCTGCTAGTGCTGAGCGCTCTCAAGGGCCCTTCGTCAACCTAGTAACGGACTCACAGATGCTGTCATTTTGCAGATTTCACTGGGGCAGGAGAACGGAAGCCTCAGCTCCTTTGCTTTGGGCTGGGTGCCCTCATCTGTCTTTGCTTTTTCCCATCCCTGGGTTCAGACGCCCTTAGAGAAGAAATAATTTTCCCCATTTATGTGCACTTCTTCAGCATCCATCCTTGTACCAATCGCGTCTGATAACTACTAAGATGTGATTTGCCTTAAGGCCAGCTGGGAGAGATCTATGGACACGAAGGAGACATCTGATAACTGCTAGAGTTCAAATACAGCCGATCCGTGAATACGGAGTGGACAAAGCAGCTAGTTCCAATGGAAAGCTTTTGCCAAAACAGACTATGTAGTCTGGCTAGCAGAAACGGCAAGTGTTCATTCAGAAAAATTGGAAACCAAACTGTGCCCTTTTCTCTACCACGCTTAGATTGTCCTGAAGGGGAGATTTATTTCAATGAGATTATGGAAAGACAAAATAGCAGATAAGATTCAGCAACTTAGGGGAAAGATTTGACCAAACTCTTATTAGAAAATTAGGGACTTCCCTGGCTGTCCAGTGGTTGAGAATCCGTGCTTCCACTGCAGGGGGCGCGGGTTTGATCGTTGGTCAGGGAACTAAGATCCCGCATGCAGCTCAGCACAGCCTAAATTAATTAATTAATCAATTAATTAAAAAAAGAGAATTAGCCTCAGAGTCACAGAGGCCCCTCTTCCTCCACTGGCACGGCCTCTGCCTGTCCCTAGGCTCCCCTTCCTCGTGCCCCAAACACTACAAAAGCCAGGAGACACTCTCCTTGCCTCCAAATCCCCTCTCCCCTCCCACTCTTCACAAACTGAAGCCAGGCTGCTCTTTCTAAATCCCAGACCTGTGCCCCTTCCCCCCACCCCTCAGTGCTCTTCCCTGGCAGCCCACCACCACCAGCAGGAACCAGACTCTTTAGCGAGGCCCCGAGGCAGTCTTCTCACAAGTTAGAAAGAATGGCCAACAACCCTTGCACTCATCCTCCGTTTTTTGGATTTCGTAGCCTAGAAAGTTTAATATGAAACAACAGAGTGATTTAGGGATGCTCTCCTCACCATCTCTCCTCACCCTTATTTCATAGAAGAAAGAACATTTCAACACCCAAAGAGGAGAAAGAGTAGATCTGGGAATAAAAGCCCATCCTTCAGGTTTCCCTAGCGTAGTGAAAGCGTCTACACCTGCAGCGGCATGCTGGCTGATGCGCTGGGGTTGTAACGCAGGTGTTTGAAATAGCCACGTGCTGTTTTTGTGAGTTTGTTTGGTGCTGATGGTGGCAGGTTTTCCTGGCGAGACCTGAATGCCTAGAGGCACTTGATTGCTTGGGTAGCACAACCTTTCAATGCCTGGCCACTCCGCCTGTGATCCTGCCGGCCTGACCATCTGTAAGAAGAAGTACAGGGAGCCTGCCTTCCAGGACAGCCTGGGGACGAGCACACAGCCCGCCCTACCTGCTACCACTGCTTCCACATGACCTGAAGGACAGAACTGCTGTGGCCGCCCCCAGAGGTGGGAAATGGCTCCCTTTACCTGAGACCCTCAAGATTACTGAGATTGCCTCACCCTCCCTTCCCTGCCACTAGCCCACCCCTGCCTAGAGGACCAAGAACTGGAATCAAGCCTCCTCTATGGCTAAGGAGCCTCCGTACGCCCCACCCACACCCCTAGGTGATCTCAGGTAGGAGACAGGCAGCAATAAAGGTAGTTTGGGGGCTTCCCTGGTGGCGCAGTGGTTAAGAATCTGCCTGCCAATGCAGGGGATACAGGTTCGAGCCCTGCTCCGGGAAGATCTCACATGCCGCGGAGCAACTAAGCCCGTGCGCCACAACTACTGAGCCTGCGCACTAGAGCCCGCAAGCCACAACTACTGATCCCATGTGCCACAACTACTGAAGCCCGCCCGCCTAGAGCCCGTGCTCTGCAACAAGAGAAGCCACCATTATGGGAAGCCGGCGCACCGCAACGAAGAGCAGCCCCCGCTCACCGCAACTAGAGAAAGCCTGTGCGCAGCAACGAAGACCCAACGCAGTCAAAAATAAATAAATAAATAAGTTTATTTTAAAAAAGGATAGTTTGCATGCTAGCCAGAGTCTGGGTCTGGGTTTCTCTCTAAATGTTTCCAGAGGAACTATTATTGGCTCCATCCCTGGAACTGAATCCTTGATCAGAATAAAACTCATAGGATCTAAGCTGGATATTGAAGAAGTTGAGAGGGTAGAGGGCTGCCAGATACAGAGGAAGCAGAGAGGACAGGAAATGAGAGAGTCCCATCGGGTGGAAGAACAAGGAGGGCGGGAGCATTTGAATTAGAGCATGGCCGGGAGAAAAGGTTGTGCTCAGAGAGTGATCTCTTTGAATTTAAGGTTCCAATTTTATTTATTGGAATATTTAGTTACTGAATAACTAAATACACCAACACAGTGATGTAAAAGCAACACCTCTCTTATCCTGTCTCATGATTTTGTGGGTCATGGACTCAGGCAGGGCCCAGCTGGGCAATTCTGCTCCACTGATGGCAGGCACGTGATGAGGTTCAGCTGGTGGCTGGGCTGATGGGTAGAGCCAAGGTGGTGTCACTCAGGTGCCTGATGCTTTGCAGGGACGGCCAGAAGACTGGGCTCAGCCGGGCCCCTCTCCTTCCGCATGTAGTCTCAGGTCCTCACCGTGGATTGTCTCCAGTAAGGTACCCCTTACGTGGCAGCTCCAGGCTTCAGAGCTAATATTCCAAGAGACAGGAGTGAAACTGCCAGCCCCTTAAGGCCTGGGTCAAATTTTCTTCTTAGTTCTAATACTGAGTAGACTCTTAAATTTTCTGAGTAAACCATCTTGCCATCTGTGAATAATGACAGTTTTGTTTCTTCCTTTCCAATCCTTACGTTTTCTATTTTGTTTTCTTGCCTTATTGCACTAAACAGCACCTCTGGTACAGGTTTAGTAAAAGCACCTACATATTTACTGTTTGGTCTTTACAGAATATTTACCAATCTATGCTCTAGACCATAGCTTTAAGTGTGAAAAAAAGAATCGTGAAAGAACTAGGACAAAAAGGTTTATTTTTAAAATAACCTCAGAGTGGGGAGGGATAAACTAATTTAAATAAGAAATGGCATGGTACTTCTTACAAAAAAATAAATAGGTATGAATTGAGGGGAGGGAGGGAAGGTGGAAGGGGAAATAAACTAAAGAGTGGAGGAAGGCTGATTGGATGCAGCTTGTGGGATGATAAAGAAGAGAGTTATTTTAGGAAACACTAAAGGAGGGTTGGGGAGAAATTTGGATAAAGAATATTTTAAGGAAGTTTTACACTGTATCGTATTATGTAGTATTTTGTATTCCCTTTTCGTGGTCTCTTTATGAGACCTCTCTCAAGGCACATCTTACTTTACAAACTTCTAATAAGACATTAGACTTTACAACTAAGCTTTGTTTACTGTGTGCCAGTCACTGTGCCAAGGGATTGACATGCCACATCTCATTCAGTGATTATAACAACTCCATGGGGTGAGTGCCATCATTTCCCCCACTTTACTGATGAAAAAACTGAGTCTCAAAGAGATGAAATATTTTGCTCAAGGTCCAACTGATAGTAAGTAAAGGAGCAGAGATGTGAACCCAGATCACCAGACTCAATGCCAGGACTCTTAACCACTATATATTTCTCCTGGTATTGGCCTTTTCATGGTATCAGAGAAAGGATATGGCAGCTTGTGAGTAGATAGATGCTCATTCTGAGCTCCTGGAATGGAACCAGGACAAGGTAAGTGTTGGCCAGGCTTTCCTGTAGGCAGCTGGCACACTATTCTGCAGTATTCATCTGGAGGAAGGGAATGCATTAATGTTAGTAGGAGTAATAAAGTAAATTAATTCAGAGGCATGAGTGTTTGTCATCAGGACACAGGAGAAAAGAACAGGAAACTGCAGAATATTGACCTCCTTGCAACCACACAAGTGAGGTGAGCCAAGAGCAAGCAGGAATCTAAGTCACAGTAGAGCCTGAACTGAGCAAGTGCTCCCCTTGGTTGCCCTGACAATGGGACCTCCTTCCATTAAAATGTTATTATGATGTGGAAAGACACATGCATACAAAGTAAACAGTAATTCGGTGCAGAGCAAAAGTGTCAGGGAGGAGTTTGGGAGGAGTTTGTGTAACAGATAGAGGATCAGACCTTAAGGGAAAGAATTTCACTTATGTATTAAGAAGTTGATGTTTCTCAGGATGGCTTGGGTTCTGCAGACCTGTTGTGCAGGATACTGTCCACGTAAACAATAAGCTATACACCTGCAGTTTTGTGCTGCCTCACCTCTCCTGCCTGATGCCCTCACTGTACGGAAGGACAACCCTAGGAAGCAGAGTGGGCAGGTCTGTAAGAACCATGCACCAGGGTCCATTTCCAGGCTCTCTTTGTTCCATTGGACAAAGGACAGGGCAGCACAATCCTACCGGGCCTGTAGCACGTTCTCCATGAGTTTTTATTAGGATGGCCTTTTGCCAATATCCCCAACTTAGTCTCCAAATCACTCAGTCCTTCAGCTTATAAAATGGTTTGTTATAAAAAACAGTCCTATGAAATTCATTAATGAGCCTCACAGAAGTTTTTTTTCAGCATTTATTTTAGCACCTACTATGTGCAAGGGTCTGCAGATACAGCAGTAAATAAGATACACTGGGTCTCACAGAGCTTATATTCTAGCAAGGGGAGATTATCAGGAAACATTATTTGCATGCAAATAACTCCTTATCATCAGGATGAATCCTCCAAGGGTAAGCTCAAGGCATTATATAAGAACAGGAGAACCTGGATTTGGCTCAAGATGGTGGAGTAGAAGAACGTGTGCTCACTCCCTCTTGCGAGAGAACTGGAATCACAACTAACTGCTGAATAATCATGACAGGAAGACACTGGAACTCACCAAAAAAGATGCCCCACATCCAAAGACAAAGGAGAAGCCACAATGAGACAGTAGGAGGGATGCAATCACAATAAAATCAAATCCCATAACTGCTGGGTGGGTGACTCACGAACTGGAGAACAATTATACCACAGAAGTCCACCCACTGGAGTGAAGGTTCTGAGCCCCACGTCAGGGTTCCCAAACTGGGGTCCAGCAACGGGAAGAGGAATCCCCAGAGAATCAGACGTTGAAGGCAAGTGGGATTTGATTGCAGGACTTTGACAGGACTGGGGGAAACAGAGACTCCACTCTTGGAGGGCACACACAAAGTAGTGTGCACATTAGGACCGAGGGGGAAGGAGCAGTGACCCCATAGAGACTGAACCAGACCTACCTGCTAGTGTTGGAGGGTCTCCTGCAGAGGCAGGGGATGGCTGTGGCTCACCATGGAGACAAGGAAACTGGCAGCAGAAGTTCTGGGAAGTACTCCTTGGCATGAGCCCTCCTGGAGTCCACCATTAGCCCCACCAAAGAGCCTCTAGCCTCCAGTGCTGAGTCACCTCAGGCCAAACAACCAACAGGGAGGGAACTCAGCCCCACCCATCAGCAGACAAGTGGATTAAAGTTTTACTGAGCTCTGCCCACGAGAGCAACACCCAGCTCTACCCACCACCAGTTCCTCCTATCAGGAAGCATGCACAAGCCTCTTAGATAGCCTCATCCACCAGAGGGCAGACAGCAGAAGCAAGAAGAACTACAGTCCTGCAGACTGTGGAATTAAAACCACATTCACAGAAAGATAGACAAAATGAAAAGGCAGAGGACTGTGTACCAGATGAAGAGACAATATAAAACCCCAGAAAAAAAAACTAAATGAAGTGGAGATAGGCAACCTTCCAGAAAAAGAATTCAGAATAATGATAGTGAAGATGATCCAGAGCCTTGGAAAAAGAATGGAGGCAAAGATTGAAAAGATGGAAGAAATGTTTGACAAAGACCTAGAAGAAATAAAGAACAAAGAGAGATGAACAATACAATAACTGAAATGAAAAATACACTAGAAGGAATCAATAGCAGAATAACTGAGGCAGAAGAATGAATAAGTGACCTGGAAGACAGAATGGTGGGAGTCACTGCCATGGAACAGAATAAAGAAAACAGAATGAAAAGAAATGAAGACAGCCTAAGAGACATCTGGGACAACATTAAATGCACCAACATTTGCATTGTAGGGGTCCCAGAAGGAGAAGATAGAGAGAAAGGACCTGAAAAATATTTGAAGGATTATAGTCAAAAACTTTCCTAACGTGAGAAAGGAAATAGCCACCCAAGTCCAGGAAGCACAGAAAGTCTCAAACAGGATAAACCCAAGGAGAAACATACCAAGACACATAGTAATCAAATTGACAAAAATTAAAGACAAAGAAAAATTATTAAAACCAACAAGGGAAAAACAACAAATAACATAAAGAGGAATTCCCATAAGGTTAACAGCTGATTTCTCAGCAGAAACTCTACAAGCCAGAAGGGAGTGGCATGATATATTTAAAGTGATGAAAGGGAAGAAACTACAATCAAGATTACTCTACCCAGCAAGGGTCTCATTCAGATTTGATGGAAAAATATAAAGCTTTACAAATAAGCAAAAGCTAAGAGAATTCAGCACCACCAAACCAGTTCTACAACAAATGCTAAAGGAACTTCTCTAAGTGGGAAACACAAGAGAAGAAAAGGACCCACCAAAACCCAAAGCAATTAAGAAAATGGTAATAGGAACATACATATTGATAATTACCTTAAATGTGAATGGATTAAATACTCCAACCAAAAGACACAGGCTCGCTGAATGGATACAAAAACAAGACCCATATATTTGCTGTCTACAAGAGACCCACTTCAGACCTAGGGACACATACAGACTGAAAGTGAGGAGATGGAAAAAGATATTCTATGCAAATGGAAATCAAAAGAAAGTTGGAGTAGTAATACTCATAGCAGATAAAATAGATTTTAAAATAAAGAATGTTACAAGAGACAAGGAAGGACACTCTATAATGATCAAAGAATCAATCCAAGAAGAAGATATAACAACTATAAATATATATGCACCCAACATAGGAGCACCTCAATACATAAGGCAAGTGCTAACAGCTATAAAAGCGGAAATCAACAGTAACACAATAATAGTGTGGGACTTTAACACCTCACTTACACCAATGGGCAGATCATCCAGACAGAAAATAAGGAAACACAAGCTTTAAATGACACAAGAGACCAGATAGATTTAATTGATATTTATAGGACATTCCATCTGAAAACAGCAGATTACACTTTCTTCTCAAGTGCACATGGAACATTCTCCAGGATAGATCACATCTTGGGTCACAAATCAAACCTCTGTAAATTTAAGAAAATTGAAGTTGTATCAAACATCTTTTCTGACCCCAATGCTATGAGACTGGAAATCAATTACAGGAAAAAAAATGTAAAAAACACAAATACATGGAGACTAAACAGTGCACTACTAAATAACCAAGAGATCACTGAAGAAATCAAAGAAGTAAAAAAAAAAAAAACATAGAAACAAATGACAACGAAAGCATGATGACCCAAAACCTATGGGACGCAGCAAAAGCAGTTCTAAGAGGGAAGTTTATAGCAATACAATCCTACCTCAAGAAACAAGAAAAATCTCAAATAAACAACCTAACCTTAAATCTAAAGAAACTAGAGAAAGAAGAAGAACAACAACAAAATCCCAAAGTTAGTAGAAGGAAAGAAATCATAAAGATCAGAGCAGAAATAAATGAAACAGAAACAAAGAAAGCAATAGCAAAGATCAGTAAAACTAAAAGCTGGTTCTTTGAGAAGATAAACATAATTGGTAAACCTTTAGCCAGATTCATCAAGAAGAAGAGGGAGAGGACTCAAATCAATAAAATTAGAAATGAAAAACGAGAAGTTACAACGGACACCGCAGAAATACAAAGCATCATAAGAGACTACTACAAGCAATTCTATGCCAATAAAATGGACAACCTGGAAGAAATGGACAAATTCTTAGAAAGGGGTAACCTTCCGAGACTGAACCAGGAAGAAATAGAAAATATGAGCAGACCAGTCACAAGGGATGAAATTGAAACTGTGATTAAAAATCTTCCAACAAACAAAAGCCCAGGACCAGATGGCTTCACAGGTGAATTCTATCAAACATTTAGAGAAGAGTTAACACCCATCCTTTTCAAACTCTTCCAAAAAATTGCAGAGGAAGGAACACTCACAAGCTCATTCTACAAGGCCACCATCACCCTGATACCCAAACCAGGCAAAGATACTACAAAAAAAGAAAGTTACAGAACAATATCACTGATGAATATAGATGCAAAAATCCTCAGCAAAATACTAGCAAACAGAATCCAACAACACATTAAAAGGATCATGCACCATGATCAAGTGGGATTTATCCCAGAGATGCAAGGATCCTTCAATATATGCAAATCAATCAATGTGATACACTATATTAACAAATTGAAGAATAAAAACCATATGATCCCAATAGATGCAGAAAAAGCTTTTGACAAAATTCAACACCCATTTATGATAAAAACTCTCCAGAAAGTGGGCATAGAGGGAACCTACCTCAACATAATAAAGGCCATATATGACAAGCCCACAGCAAACATCATTCTCAATGCTGAAAAACTGAAAGCATTTCCTCTAAGATCAGGAACAATACAAGGATGTCCACTCTCACTACTATTTTTCAACATAGTTCTGGAAGTCATAGCCATGGCCATCAGAGAAGAAAAAGAAATAAAAGGAATACAAATTGGAAAAGAAGAAGTAAAACTGTCACTGTTTGCAGATGACATGATACTATACATAGAGAATCCTAAATATGCCACCATAAAACTACTAGAGCTAATCAGTGAATTTGATAAAGTTACAGGATACAAAATTAATGCACAGAAATCTATTGCATTCCTATACACTAACAATGAAAGATCAGAAAGAGAAATTAAGGAAACAATCTCATTCACCACTGCAACAAAAAGAATAAAAAACCTAGGAATATACCTACCTATGGATGTAAAAGACCTGTACTCAGAAAACTATAAGACACTGATGAAAGAAATCAAAGATGACACAAACAGATGGAGAGATATACCATGTTCTTGGATTGGAAGAATCAATATTGTCAAAATGACTATACTACCCAAAGCAATCTACAGATTCAATGCAATCTTGATCAAATTACCAATGGCATTTTTTACAGAACTAGAACAAAAAATCTTAAAATTTGTATGGAGACACAAAAGACCCCGAATAGCCAAAACAATCTTGAGAAAGAAAAACAAAGTTGGAGGAATCAGGCTCCCTGACTTCAGACTATACTACAAAGCTACAGTAATCAAGATAGTATGGTACTGGCACAAAAACAGAAATTAGATCAATGGAACAGGATAGAAACCCCAGAAATAAACCCACGTACACATGGTCACCTTATCTTTGATAAAGGAGGCAAGGATATACAATGGAGAAAAGACAGTCTCTTCAATCAGTGGTGCTGGGAAAACTGGACAGCTACATGTAAAAGAATAAAATTAGAACACTCCTTAACATGATACACAAAAATAAACTCAAAATGGATTAAAGACCTTAATGTAAGACCAGACACTACAAAACTCTTAGAAGAAAATATAGGCAGAGCACTCTTTGACATAAACCACAGTAAGATCTTTTTTGACCCACCTCCTTGAGTAATGGAAATAAAAACAAAAATAAGAAAATGGGACCTAATGAAACTTAAAAGCTTTTGACAGCAAAGGAAACTATAAACAGGGCAAAAAGACAACCCTCAGAATGGGAGAAATTATTTTCAAACAAATCAACCGACAAAGGCTTATCTGGAGCCAGCCAAGCAAATAGAAGGAAAAGAGCCCTCCAAGCAAAAGGGCCCCGTGGAAAAAGACCCTCGGGCAGGAACAGGTTCTTTGAAGCACTGAAGGAACACTAGGGTGTCTGGGGCCCCGAGAGGGAGGTGGTGGGTGGCACAGACACAGCCAGAGAAGTAAACAGGGGCCAGATCACAAAGAAAATGAGCCTGTCTGATTCCAACACCAAGAATAGGGGTCCACTCTCTGAGAAATAGTTTCTTATTTCTCTCAACACCATGGGTCATATAATTGACAAGATTCTCTTTTTTGTATTATCTCTTTCTATGAAGGATAGACCCAATTCTATGCCAACCTTGAACATGGTCATGGGACTTTACAGTTGCCTTTTAAAGCTGATTCCTGCTTAACTGAGTCCCTGAACTTGCTTTTCTATCTCCCCCACCCCATATTTTATTATTTTTATGTTATGCCGTTATTTTCTGTACCTCTTATAAACTTTCTAAAATCCTTTCTGGGATAAGATGTGCTGAAGTTCACATAAAATAAGTGTAAATATCATGGTAACTTGTTCATTGAGTCAGGCTTGGTCACTGCTCAAATTCCCGTTGCATTTGAAGGTGAACTTCACATTCTCACTTTTGTGGAGGGCAGATCATTTAACTTCAGTGTATGTTTAGAGGCCCCCAAGTTTTCATTCATTCTGGTGTCTTTATTTATTTATTTTTGGCTGTGTTGGGTCTTTGTTGCGGTGCGCAGGCTTCTCATTGCGGTGGTTTCTCTTGTTGCAGAGTACAAGCTCTAGACGCACGGCTTCCATAGTTGTGGCTCATGGGCTTCAGTAGTTGTGGTTCGTGCGCTCTGGAGCGCAGGCTCAGTAGTTGTGGCACATGGTCTTAGTTGCTCCGTGGCATGTGGGATCTTCCTGAACAAGGGCTCGAACCCGTGTTCCCTGCATTGGCAGGTGGGTTCTCAACCACTGCACCACCAGGAAAACCCTATTCTGGTGTCTTTAATCTTTTTACTGTGTAAATTTCCCTTTTGAAGATGTGAACATGGATCATCACTTCAAGTTGAATGAGAAGATATAAGATCAGAGAGAAAGGAATTAGAGCAGGATTTGGGGCAAGGGTGACCATTGAGAAGAAAGAAAAAACAACAGTTCAGTAGTTCTGAATGTTTCTGAGTCAACTAAATTTGAAAGTAGGTACATTGTCACTTCCCCCTTCACCTTCCTGAAAATTACTATCCCAAAGCCTTAGGTAGGGTCACTCACAGTAGGATATGTGCCAGGGTGGGGTGGAGGGAGCCATGTGGCCCAGAATGGGGTGTCAGAGCTCAAGCAGGATGAGAAGGGCATCTGAGTAGGAGGAGGGATGCTCGGTATGGAATACTGGAACCGAATCAGGATCGGGAGGGAATCCATGCAGGGGTGAGGTGGGAGGTAGCCTGGCATGGTGTATTAGAGCCCAGGTGAAATGAGGCAGGCATGTATGTAGGAGGGCTGCCTACCATGAGGTGGCAGAGGCCAGTGGGGTGAGGAGGTCATCTATCTGGGAGAGCAGCCTGGCAGAGGGTGTCAGAGCCTGTGTGGGTTGTGAAGGGCATCTAGGCAGCGGGAGGGAGGTAGCAGCAATGGAAGGTTGATTCTCTACCACAGGGAGGAGGGAGAAGTTAAACAAGTAAATATACTGCATTAAGTATAATGGAAGCCAGGTTTCTCACCATCAAAGAAGGGGGTTATAAATATGTAAACAGGTGTTGGTCTGAAATTAAAGTAACTGTTTGAACCCATGTTTTTGCTATAGATAGATATAGAAATAAATATAGATGTAAGTATATGTATGTATATATATGCGTATATTACATACACATATACACTTGTACATACACTGTATTCCTGTCTCTGTCCACTGAGAGGACCTGACCACAGTGGTGTTCTGATTCAATGAACACATCTAGTGTCCAGATCTTGGCATGTGGATACTATTGTCCCCTGAAAGGAACCAGGTATTCTTAGAGATGACGTTTTGGTTCCACGGCTGGGGCTGGGAAAATCCAAGATGAGTGTGGAACAGTGAGTATCAAGAGCCTGGAAATGTTCATATGCTTTAAGGTAGAAATTCCTCATTTAGGAAACAATCTAAATGAAATCATTATAAATGCTGAAAAAAATTTAGCTATAAATATGCTCATTACTTTACTGTGTGTAATAAGGAAAACTGGAAACAACCTAACCAACGATAAGGTAAATGACCCAAAAAAGTAATAAATATTCACTGAATTGGATGTTATACAGATATTAAAATTAAGTGTGTCAGAATGCTTATATTATAATGTTAAATTATAAATACAACATCTAGATTCAGTATGAGTACAACTTCTCACCGAGATCTGGTTCTTCCCTGCAGCCTTCTAGAACCCCTTCTCCTATATCTCATGTACCCCAGTGTATATCAGTGCCTTGAGGTGTGGTTGGCATTCTTGCTCTTCAATATCTTGACTTTTGTGCTCTCAAAACCACCTATCCTCCCAGGTTTATGCCATTTAACAATACCACTCTCTACCACCCTGCCCACCACCATCATCTCTTGTCATTCTCTACACCAGTCTCATTCACGAAAGACCAAGGTACCACTTTCCCACAGTTCCTCTCATTTCCAAGTCTTACACGTCCTAGGGAGCTTCATTGGCCCCAGACAACACATCATGGTCTCTCATTTTACTTAATTTACATCCCAATGCCAATGTTCTTCTTCCCCTCTAATCTAATTTAGCAATCTGAAGCCAGGCCCTTTGGACTTCGTTATTACACAGCACTGTTGAGCTTTGAAGTGTTAAACTTCCAGACCTCACTGTAAATCAGTTTTTCCACTCTTTGCTTAGCAGCCTCAATGTTCTTGTCCCTCTGTCCTAATGCATCCACCCTGTTATCCTGAATCTTTGGATAGCTATTAATTAGCAACCTCCTTAAGACTTAGGTTAAGTGGCAGTTTTTAAATAGCAACCTAATTAAACAACTTCAGCCTGGCCAGATTCCATGCAGTCTTCCCTTGCCTCTTCTATTAAGTTGTGAATGAAGGATCTGGTTTTAAACCCAACGTTTTAATATCAGCAGATATTTCTCTTTTACTACATGAGTCACCATGTTAGTAAAATACCATTACTTCAATATTTCTATTTATCTAGAAGCTAAAAAAGAGCTTTACATAAATAAAAATAATAATATAAATAAAAAGGATCTGGACCTGGGGAAAAGAAGCTCAGATACTCAAAATGATACACAAAAGTACACATTGATAATCAAGGTTCTCACTTAACCCAGAGGGCACTATAAATTCTTGACAGTCCCACAAAGAGAGAAAAGAGATTACATTCTGTTCAAAAGAACTTTCTTATATTTTATTGAAAGATTCTAGTTCTTTGAAAATTAGCAATCCTGAATGAAATGGTAACTTCTGTTTAGTTTGAGAGTCTGTTAAAAAGAACCTCAGTTCCCTAACCATTCTGATGAAGCAGAGTTCATTGTTCTTGGTTTTACAAAATTACAATGATATAACCAATCATTTATTTTATTTTATGTTGTGTGTAAACTTACTATTTAGATTTAAGGAAAGTAATATTCAAATTAATATTTTAAGCAAGGTTGGAGGCTTATGTTCATGGATTGCAACAACTAATGTACGTTTTGTGGAACTACCTGCGTTTAATGGAGTCTCTCGAAGATTAGGGTGACTCAACTGACAGTCTTTAAAATACGTTTGGGGTCATTTTACAACATGGTCTCATTTCTTAATGTTTGTGTGTCTTCTATTACATCACTTTTTCTACTTGTATTTACTTTCCTAGTAGGGTACTGGTGTGTCATGCCTCTTAAAAAGCTGTGTATATGAAAATCTCACCAGCGCTAATCCTTTTAGGCATGAAAAACAATTATCTGTATAGAAAGTAAATAAATTCTTTATGAAGTAAATAAATTCAGGAAATAAATTCAACCCAGTAAATGCCTCGAATATCTACTTGGTATGATATCTAATTTACTTATTTTCCAGATGAGGAAATTCAGGGTTAGAGAGATGATTTGCTCATGATCACATAGGTAGTAAGTGATGGAGCTAAGACCCAAATATATTCCTTCTTGCTCCTGGCCCAGTGCTCTTGTTGGAGAAGACACCGAAATGGAAGGGGCTTATGATCCAGACATGGTCAAGAAACAGGAAATAAAATAAAATCATAGATTAGAAAGTATATCTAATGACATCCTTAGTATTAGCAATGGATCCTTCTTAGGGCATTCTTCAAAGGCATAAAATATAGTTTAATATATAGAAAGTAAACATACACTTTTTTTAAAGATAAGTTTTTACTCTATTGAGTAATAGAATATTTACATTCATGGAAATGATAACTACAGCCTAAACTGATGATATACAGTGAGGAGACATTCAATTTTAGTTTCCATAATCTCTTCCCAAGAACCCAAAGAGTTTATCTAGTGTTTGTTTGCTAGGGCTGCCATAAAGAAGTACCACAAACTGAGTGGCTTAAACAACAGAAATTTGCTGACTCACAGTTCTGGAGTCTAGACATCTGAGACCAAGGTGTTAGTAGGGTTGGTTCCTTCTGAGGGCTGTAAGGGAAAATCTGTCCTGTGACTCTCTTCTAGCTTTTGGTAGTTTCTTGGCAGTCTTCAGTGTTCCTCGATTTTTGCTGCATCATCCCCATCTCTGCTTCATCTTCACATGGCATTCTCCCTGTGTGTGTGTGTGTGTGTGTGTGTGTGTGTGTGTGTGTGTCTGTCTGTCTGTCTGTCTGTCTGTCTGTCTGTCTGACTGTCTGTCTGTCTGTGTTCAACTTTCCCCTTTTTATAAGAATAGCAGTCATGTTGTATTAGGGGCCCACCCTACTTTAGTATGACTTCATCTTAACTAATTACATCTGCAGTGACCCCATCTCACACAGGGTCATGTTCTGAGGTACTGGAGGGTTAAGACTTCAACATATGAACTTGGGGGTGGGGAGCCACAGTTCAACCCATAACACTAGTGATATACTCTAGAAAGAGTACTGGTCATGGGACAAAGGAAAATTAGAATCAATTTTTCAACAAACTTAGTTTCATAAAATCGAATGTTTAAAAAAAAATCTACCAATTCACTCTACCAGTTCCATTACACGTAGAGAGGGTTTGTCCCATCTGAAAATAAGCATAACTATTCTAGGGATATAAGAGGATTCTGCAGAGAGAACAACTGGTAATTCCACTGGATGCCACCTCCTCCCCAACCCTGGAACTTCTGACTTTTGCTGAGTTTCATCATGGCTGAGCTCCATCAGCCAAAGCTGTGCAGTGGTTCAGGGCAACCAGGGGCATGCTTGCTCCAAGTACCTCCCCTTTTCTATGTTGCACCCTGTTAGGGAGATGCCAAAGTAACGGACTCCAGAAGCCTGCTAGCTCTTTACTCACATCTCTTCTCCACTTCCCAGCACCCACGGAAGAATGGGCAGGAGGACCTAAAAGAAAAACAGTACTACACACAGGACCACCTCCCTTTGGTTGACTGAGGACTGAGGCTGTGATCCTAACCATCTTTTCCTTTAGGACAAGTCCACTCTGCTTCCTCTCACCCTCTTAAGCAATTAGACTCCTGCCGAGTTTCCTCTTTAGTACCTCAGGTATGCCCAGTCAGTGCCACACTGGCTGGACTTCATTTGTGAGCCTTCATTATACTGAAAAAACGTTCAAGTCTTTTTAAACTTGTGCACTTTTTCTCCTGATGCTTGTGTCATTTTAATTATGAATATTGTCTAGAGCTGAGAGACTCCATCAATAATAATTACAATTGAGGAAGGGGATGTTAGGTGATCCTTTAATATGAAGAGCAATATTGGTGGTATTGTCCATTTGATTTCTTGCCTTTATTGCTTATTATATGAGTTATTATATGAAAAATGTATGGATAATATTATCCAGGCCTAAGTCCTCTTCTGACTGTTAGATAATTTTCTCAATCTGTATGATGTGAGGTAAAAGATGGGTTTCACTGATAAAATGTTTTTAGCAAAACAAATATTTTATATTCTATAAAGAATATAGGTCTTAAACCCCCCCAAAAGGATGTTTCAAAAAACTTTCCCCTAAAGAATTACAGTTAAGGGCTTCCCTGGTGGCGCAGTGGTTGAGAGTCCGCCTGCCGATGCAGGGGACACGGGTTCGTGCCCTGGTCCGGGAGGATCCCACATGCTGCGGAGCGGCTGGGCCCGTGAGCCATGGCCGCTGAGCCTGCGCGTCCGGAGCCTGTGCTCCGCAATGGGAGAGGCCACAACAGTGAGAGGCCCGCGTACCGCAAAAAAAAAAAAAAAAAAAGAATTACAGTTAAGATAGACCATGAACCAGAATTTGCAGGGCATTTGGATTGCATTTTGGTATGTGATTAGTTTTTTAGGAGATACTTTGTGGTTATCCAAAAGAGCATACGGTATTGTAAATGCTTTGAAAACCAAAAAGGTCTGTTCTCATCTTTCTATCAGCAATATTAATTGTTCTTTAAAATCCAGGAACCAAAAATTTACATTACCTCATGAAAACATAACTCTTAATTTTCAAAGAAAATCTTATAGTGGTTTATTAAAAAAAAAAAAAACACCTAAAAACTATTGTAGGACCAAAGATAAAGACATCAGACTGAATCACAAAGCTTTTGGAAATTCCTCCCCAGCATTCTGATCTCCATTTGGCAGTGACATCATAATGTCCCTGCTAGTTATAGGACCTGCTGGGCAACAGAAAGTAAACTCTGAGACACAGTAGATCACTGGATAAATCACATCATTTTCCCAATGAATTTTATATTGTTTATTATTTTATGCGGGGCTTTTCACCCAGAGATTAGCGGTACGGATCCCACCGATGAAGGTGAGCATATAAAACTTTCATCAAAATAGCAGATAAGAAACATGATCCATTATCTTAGAAAATTAGTCCATAGCAATTTTTTTTTAAAATTTATTGAAGTATAGTTGATTTACAATGTGGTGTTAATTTCTGCTGTACAGCAAAGTGGCTCAGTTATACCCATATATATTCTTTTTCATATTCTTTTCCATTATGGTTTATCATAGGATATTAAATATAGTTCCCTGTGCTATACAGTAGGACCTTGTTGTTTATCCATCCTATATACACTAGTTTGCATCTGCTAATCCCAAACTCCCAATCCTTTCCTCTCCACCCGCTTGGCAACCACAATCTGTTCTCTATGTCTGTGAGTCTGTTTCTATTTCATAGATATGTTAATTTGTGGCATATTTTAGATTCCACATGTCAGTGATATCATCTGGTACTTGTCTTTCTCTGTCTGACTTACTTCACTTAGTATGATAATCTCTAGGTCCATCCATGTTGCTGCAAATGGCATTATTTCATGCTTTTTTATGGCTGAGTAATATTCTATTGTATACATATATACCACATCTTCTTTATCCATTCATATGTCAGTGGACATTTAGGTTGTTTACATGTCTTGGCTATTGTAAATAGTGCTGCTGTGAACATAGGGGTGCATTCATCTTTTTGAATTATAGTTTTCTCTGGGTATATGCCCAGGAGTGGGATTGCTGGATCATATGGCAACTCTATTTTTAGTTTTTTGAGGAACCTCCATACTTTTCTCCATAGCAGTTTCACCAATTTACATTCCCACCAACAGTGTAGGAGGGTTCCCTCTTCTCCACACCCTCTCCAACAATCCGCGGCAATTTCCTATAGGATAATATAAAGTTGATTGTTGGAAATATGGTATAACTTAGATTTTAAATCTCTGACTCAAATCCTTTGTGAAAAAATGCAGTTAGAAAAAGAAAGTGGTCAAAGAAATCAACATATTTCTGATCTCTGGTCATACTTTTTTTCAGGGCCTGAGATGACGCCCTTACCTGAGCAGCCTGTGGCTGAACAACCACATAAAGTAGAAGAAGAAAATAAGGAGAATGTTCCTGCTAATGAGAAAACTGACAATTATTATAAAGGTATAAAACAATGTAAGCTTTTCAAGTTAATAGCAATACATATACAAAAGCCGATTGGACTGGTTGGATTTATTTTAACTCTAAAACTCCTATAATCATTTTATTTCCTACTTAAATTTTAACTTACCGTATAATCCTATAATCATTTTATTTCCTACTTAAATTTTAACTTACCGTATAGACGTTTCAGCGTATGAGATGAAATCCTTATCTCCTACAACTTTTTCCATGAGGTGTTATGAAGTTTAATAAGATTCTCTTGGTAATTGTCTATAATTAACATAGGGTTTATCATTAGCAGTATCGTTATTTGTTCACATTAGTAACAATTGACCTAATTTTATGGTGAGTTAACCAAAATTTATTTGGAGGTGTGTGTCAGCTTTCTAGGGCTTCTTGAAACAAAATACCACAAACTGGGGCTCAAAGCAAAAGAAATTTGTTCTCTCACAGTTCTCACAGAAGCCAGAAATGCAAAATCAAAGCTTTGGCCATGCCAGCCTCTCTCCAAAGCCTCTAGGAGACTATCTTCCCTTGCATCTTCCAGCTTCTGGTAGCCCCAGGAGTTCCTTGGCTTGTAGCAGCAGAACTCCAATCGCTGCATCTGTCTTCACAAGTTCTTTCTGTGTTTCCGTGTCCAAATTTCCCTCTTCTCAATAATGACACCGTTTTGGATTAGGAGCCCACCTACTCGCATGTGACTTTGTCTTAACTAATTAAATCTTCAATGACTTAAATTCCAAATTAGGTCACATTCTGAGGTACTGAAAGTTAAGACTTCAACATAGCTTTTTGGGGCAAACAAAATTCAACCCATAACAAGATGACTTTGAGATGTTTGGAAGGTCCACTGAACTTCAATTTATTCACCATTCATCGTATGGGGCTTTCTTTCCATGTCCTTACAAGGTCCACCATTGTAAAATGTGAAAAATTCATAAGAAACTCTTGTTAAAAATTAAATATAATTGAGATTAAATCTAATTATCCTGGAATCTTTAATAATATTAATTAAAGAAAAAAATAGAAATACAATTAAGATATACACATACACTCAAGTACTTTGAAAATTATAATATGTAAGTTGTATTTCTGTATGTTCTTTGGTGAATCACTGTCCTCTTTTGTAGGTTAAAAAAATCCCTGATGCTCAGAGAGGTCAATTGCCAGGTTTCATAGCTACGAAGAAGCAGAGTCAGGAGTGGTGTCCAGTCTGTTCACCACAGGCTGCCTCTACTGTATGCAAAATGATGCAGTTATTTCCTTTTCAGGATGTACCTCTATTTTGAATTACCAGAGGGTAAATAAATCAAGAGCCTGATGATTATTTTGATTAAAGAAAAAAATCTTTCTTACACACACACACATATATTTACACTAAAGGATTATATTATGACTTGCTTTTTTCATTTAACAACTCCAGAGCTCTTTTCACATCTACCTCATTATTTTTAATGGATATATACTATTCCATAAAATATGTTCCATAATTTATCCACTATCTTATTAAAGAATTAGATTATGTGCAGTTTTTTCCCTCGTACATTCTTCTCATGTACACTTGGATGTATCTCTCTTTGGATAGATACCTAATACTGGAATTTTTGAATCAAGGATAAATCTTTTAAAATATTGATAGATACCACAAATTGTACTCCAAAACTTATCTACCAATTTACATCCCCCAAGAATGCGCCACAATATCACATCACATACAATGAATATTGTTAATCGTATTTTGTGAATAAGTGAGAATTTTTCATTACTGTTTTAATTTGCACTCTGATTACTTTTGAACCTGAGAATTTTTCTCTGTATTTATTGGGCATTTTTATTTCTACTTCTGTGATTTACCTGTTCATATCCTTGGCCCATTTTTCTATTAGGTTGTATTTTCATTTGTTTGTAGGGGCTCTTTTTATATTTAGTATATTAATCTTTTCTCTATGGTAAAAGTAACAAGTATTTTCTCCCAAGCTGTTGCTTATCTTTAAACTTATTTAGGTATCTTAATCACAGAGAAAATTTTATGAGATCAATTCTTGATTAATTTCTTCTTCATTTTGTATCTTATTTAGGTAGGCCTTATCCAATCCAAGATATTAAATTATTTCCCAATTTTTGGATAATTTTATATTTTGGTTAAAACTCTTAGGTCTTTTTTTTTTTTTTGAGGTACGCGGGCCTCTCACTGTTGTGGCCTCTCCTGTTGCGGAGCACAGGGTCCGGACGTGCAGGCTCAGCGGCCATGGCTCATGGGCCCAGCCGCTCTGCGGCATGTGGGATCTTCCCGGACCAGGGCATGAACCCATGTACCCTGCATCGGCAGGCGGACTCTCAACTACTGCGCCACCAGGGAAGCCCAACTCTTAGGTCTTAAATCCAATTATTTGTATATGGCATAAAATATGCATAAAATTTTACATTTTTCAAAGAGGATTGCCAGTTGTCTAACACTAGTTCCCTACTGATATGAAACTCACATTTAATATAATCTAAATTCCATTTGAAATTGGTCAGTTGCTACCTTTTTATTGTTTCTTTGATCTGTCTTTCCCTACAAAAATACCATAGTGTTTTAATTTTTATACTTTCGTAACTCATAACATGAATATTGAGCTGTGATTTCCTTTTATTTCTCCATAGATCTAGCCCAGAAATTCTTCAAAATTAATGGCAGTGTGTGTGTGTGTGTGTGTGTGTGTGTGTGTGTGTGTGTGTGTGTGTGTGTTGGGGAAATGAATATATTTATTTATATACTAAACACACATATACATTCATGTGTGTAAAATTTTCTGTCATTTCACGAGATTTTAGAAAGGGGAGACATGCATATGAATGTTCAGTCTGGCATCTTGATCCAATTTACTTTGACTCTGGTTGGGTGGGTAGGTCCATTATTTTTGAATTACAACCAGCCTCACTGACACCTCTTAAGAGCAGGATTCTTTATGTGCATATGTAAATGTGAATGTATTGGGGAGATCTTGATTGTTATTGAAGTATGTGCTTTTTAAGCTGAACTATTACAGTCTAACAGAAGGTTCAAGGGCAAGTGAATGCTTCTTACTTGGCTAAAATTTGACAATGTTAATACAAACAGTGATAATATTACACATCTACAAATCCTTTGGGACCTATTATACATCTATATATGTTTTTTTGTAATTTCCTTAATAATTTCTTTTCAGAAAGAGTCAGTTAGCATAAGGATACTAGTTTGGCTTTTTTTCCCCATGAATTTTATTTTTGACCCTTGCCCCACTTGTTATTTTGTAGCTGAAGAATGTCTCAAATACTTTTATTATTCTTTTCTTGGAATTAGTTAGTGCATACGTTTTAAGAAAAAAAAATCTGGTAAGGAAAAATGTAAAAGGAACAAGAAGTGACTTAGCAAGCTGCTGATAATTTTTGATCGTATGTTTTTAGATGTGTTTACAACACAAAATCCAAATGACACACGGTCTGAAATATCTGTGAGAGCAGCAACTGACCTGAATTTCTCTCTAAGAAACTGTATGTACTGAAAGGTACCATTGCAAATATGAAGCACCCTTAAAGCAAGATTTCAAAATAGCACTACAGCGTATTGGGTAGGAAAAAGATCTTAGTGGAGCTAATGTCGTCAGGGAGTCTTAGTTCCTAAAATAGGGAGACTCCACCATAGCCATTGCATTGATAAATTCAGAAGGCAAGGATGTTCTTATATTTCTTAGCCTCATATTTTTGGTTTGTGTGGAAAGAAAAATGAAATAACTAAATTTAGGACTCTAGAAAATTGTTTTTTCTTAAACCCACATTTTTACTTCTTTCTGCTTTGCACTTTCAGCTTCAAATGTTATTTCTTTTTTGCATCTTTCCACCAAGTGTAACTATTGATCGATAAAACTGTTGCCAGCATGTGACTCTGGAGGCCATTAAAAGTCTCTAAAGTACCTATACCACATCTTTCACCTTGAAGTGTCAATAGCTCATATCTATGAAAGACAAGAAGACAAGGAAAAGGGGATGAAAATAAATAAGGCAAGAGAGCATATTTCTGGCTATGACAATATTCAATATTGGGAAAAGCCAGACTCAGCAATGCCTAATTATTAATAAAGCTACTTGACAATAACGAAATATTTTGAGCAATTCCAAAATTTGGGGCATAAATGGATAGGGACATTTCAAGGGCATACATTAATTAGACAAACCTCTCATGGGAATTTTGCTTGCACACAGCAGACAACATCTTGAGCCATTTGGGATAAGACATACAGAGCCAATTCTTAAACAGACCAGGTACCTCAAATTCCCTTAGGAAATGGATTATTGAAGACCACAGGACCCATGGAAAAGATTCCAAAACCCTAATTTGTCTTCCTATAATTCAGGTCCCCAAAGGATTGTCAAAGTTGTACTGGGATAAGAAATTTTGGCCATTTTAAAAGGGGCCCTAACAGAGGGAGACATGTTGACATGGTGGGGACATTCTGGAGGAGCAAGCTCCCCAAGGAGATGGAAATCTCCAGAAAAATTTTGACTAACAATTCTTTTAGTCCCTAAAACGATGAGAGCTAGGCAGTAGTGAGACAATCCAGACATTTTTCTCCAAAATCAAGTCTGAAGGTTGCATAGCAGAGTTAAAGGATTACTTACCAATTGTTCCAGCCCTGCCTGAATCTGTGTCAACTCTGGTAACGGATTCTTTTTTCCATCCTTCCTTGCCAACAAGATACCTGTGCTGTTTGTAGGCTCAGTAGAAATCTTCCTAGAAGTGGGGTTGCCTGTACTTCATATGGAACTTTATCGACTCCTGTATGAAGCAATTTAACTGAAAGTGCCAACTTCGTGGGGAGAACAATGGTCCTTCAGTCACAATTGTTCCCAAATACACTCTTGCTGACATACCTCCAGATGGAAACATTGTAGACTGAGATATATACTAAATCAGGCCTGAAAATCCTTGATTTGTAGCCCCAAATCTTTAGGGCCAAAACTCTGTTTTGAGTAGTTAACATGCATGTGTTTCCAGTTTGCAAGGACATTTATGTTACAACTCTTTCATGTCACCACCCTGACCAGCAACCAACTTGTCCTGAAGTGACAGTATCACTTCAAGGCCTGTTCAGGGAGCCATGTGAAGCCAATGTCTCTCATCCAATAGATCTTCCATACTGTCAAAGGAAGCCTGTGGCTCCACGCTCCCAGTTTTTCCTCACTCTTGCAAATTGGAGGCATATTAATCCCACCTCAAGCAACCCATTATCATACAAACATCATTCTTCAAAGCCTTCTTCTTTCCCCTCCTTTAAGGTATCTCAGGAAAATGTCAACATCTTTCTCTTTGTTTTTTTTGTTTTGATATTTTTTGTCTCCTTTTCTTCTATTTTTTTTAGCTTAAAAATTGCCTAATCACAAATGTTGAGTCATTATTTTTATATGCTGATAATCCATTATGCCTTTTCGTAGATGAACTCGTCAATGAAGCAACGACATTACCACCTCCTGAAACAGTCAGCAATGAAGAAGAAAGTAAAGAACCTATTGAAAAAACTATTCACGGTATTAAAGTTACAATACTGTAGTCAGACCTGGAGCTTATCATTATATGACTTAAAAATTTAACTTTCATTAATCTGAGTATTTCGTAAAGTAATAACATGCTTAAAGAATTTGTACTACTACAATTTAAAGTCACTCTAAAATCTTTTAAATGGTAAAAAAATCTAAGACTCAATTTTCAGATTTACTTGACAAGTGATAGGAAGTGAGCTCTTTTTAAAATACAACTTTATTTTAGTAAAATGTATTACATTTATATTTATATTAAATATATATTTATCTAAAATATCATGTGTGTATAAATATATATTTATATAAATATATTTAATACATTTTAATATAATTTTAAAATAATGATATAACAATCACATGCTTGAGAAGTAAACTTGCCTCTGCTTAGCGTCAATTGTTGGTGTTTCCTAAGATTATTAATGGGGGAAAGTTCAGAGTGAGAGTTTACAAAATCAAAATTATCATTTTACTTTTTCTGACAAGAAAATTGTTCCTTATAAAATACTTGTGAAAAAATAACAACCCAGGATGGCTCTCCTCTCAGGTCTTGAAAGAGGAGTGGTCTAATTGAAGACAGTGGACTGTTATTACATGAAACCCTATGTTCTCCAGTTCATGCAATCCAAGTATGTTTCTCATATGATTACTCTAATATTATTCACTTTCTTGATATATTTAAATATAGGAATCTGATCATCCTGGTTGGCCCCTTCTTAAATATCTTCAGTAATTTTCTACTAGGTTTGGGGTCATATTATAAGTTCTTAACCAGGCATTCAAGTCTGAAATGATCTGACCATTGAAGAACTTGCCAGTATCATCTCTGGTCACATTCCTCACCCACATTCTCCACTCCAGAATACCTGAAGCTCTCAGAGCTTACCGAACCTGCTTATGACACCTGAGTTTGCTCACAGTGGAATGACCTCTCTCTTACATAGTTTGTCTGGCAAACAATTTCTAGTCCTCTGAGCCTATACAGGAACATCGTCTCCCTCTCAAAGTGTTTCTGGCTTTTGGAAGTTGAATTAGATCCCTCTGTGCATACCACCTGTGCATCTCTATGAAAGCCCTCATTACCCTGCAACATAATTAACAGTGATTCTTGTCTGTCTCCCAAATTGAGAGTGTGCATAAGACCTTGTTCATTTCTGTAACTTTAATGCCAACCACAGGGTCTGGCACATGATAGGAACTCAAGGTATAACTTTTAGATGACTAAAGTAACAAACGAATGAATGTTCTATCAAAAATTTACTGAAGCCAAATTACCTTATTTTGTTATCATGTTCTATTTTGTTTTTTAAACAGAACCAATCCAGAGTCCAAATGAGCCTGCATTTTGGACAATGTTAGCTAAAGGTAAACTCATAGTAGTTAGGTAGCTGGGAAAATGTTTTGGTTTTCTAAAGTCTTCTGTAAGAAAGCCAAGATCAGTGTAAATTGTTCTAATACTAAGAATTAATAAGTCAACATTTTGCTGCCATCATCACATGTAATAGCAAATGCAAAACAAACCCAGAAATCTGATCAGTGTCACACATTTTCTGATTCTCTCCCCCAAACTCTTATTTTCCTACAAATGTTGCAATCTAGTCATTTACTTTATGATTAAAAATGTTAAATAAGGCTCTTGCTCAATATAATCCCTCTTTGTATTTGGAGCAGTATGCACATGGAGAGGCATGAATGAATGCAAGGTATATATCAAAATATATGCATGCATAAAAGTAATATATAAACCATAAAGGTACAATCATGCATGTATAAATGTAACATGCATAGCATTTGTATGTATGCATGTATAAATGTAACATGCATATCATCTATATATACATACATGTATAAATAGAATTCATTTATCACACACATATATGCATGTGTTATAAATGTGAAATATATACCATATTCAGTGGATTCTAACTTGCAGATTCTGTATTTGTGAATTTACCTGTATCTAAAATTTATCTGGAACCCTCCACTTGCAGAACTTTCACAGTCATTTGTGGACACACACAGAGTAGCAAAAAAAATTTAATTGCCTGATGCTCTTGTTCCGAGCTGAGGTAGAACAAAGGACTTCTTTTTTCAGCTCTCATGCTTTAAACAAGTTCCTTTTTTGTGGTCTACTTAGTGCTGGGTGTTTCGCATTTTTGTGCTTTCTGTTGGCGATTTTGCTATTTTAAATGCCCCCCAAGTATAGTAGTACAATGCTGTTTAATGTTCCTAAACACAAGAAGGCTGTGATGTACCTTAGGAGAAAAGTGTGTGTATTATATAAGCTTCATGTAGGTGTGAGTTATAATGCTGTTGATTGTGAGCTCAGTGTTGATGAGTCAGCAGTATATACTAAATAAAGTGTCTCTAAACAGAAACACACACATAAAACAAGGTTAGATATTGATTGGTTGATGAAAAGTAGTGACCAGAGGCTCACAGGAACCTAACCCTGTATTTCCCTTAGGAACAATGATGGTTCAGTATTCACTAATTCAGTGCTCACATAGCTTAACCATGACTACCATGAACAATGAGAATAAGCTGTATACACACACACATATTCACACACAAAAGTAAGTGAAGTTTGTTTACCGTAACACCAATTTATTGTTTTAACAGCTATAAATGCAACCACCAATGAGGACAACCAACGAGATCAATTTTCTCACCCAATTCCAAGTGAGAACAAAATACTTCAATTAAAGGGATACATAAATACTTTCACACATTTTAGTGTCTACATGGTGATACTGTTTTCCTCAGTAAGGTATAGAATATGTAACAAGGTAGCATGGTGGCTGACATCATACCAGAGAGGACATTTACAGTTTTAGGAAAGTTATGGTTCCTAAACAGTGTTCTTCAATGACCACATTGCAGATGACTATTTCCATCTTCCTGTTTTGTAACTTATATTCCTGAAACAGTAAACCAAATGAAGGAGTAGGCAAGTGAACAATATTTAGGATGCAGTTGTCTTAAATTGACAGACTTTTTTAGAGCAGTTTTAGGCTTATAGAAACATTGAGTAGAAAGTACAGAGTTCTCATATATTCCCCCTGCTCAGTTTCCCCTGTTATTGATATCTTCCATTGGTGTTCCATTTCATAACAAGGCAATATATTAATTTTCCCCAAACCTCTGTCCTACAAAAAGACATTGAAAAAGAAATAGCATCTGATAATACACCTAAGGCCTGTCACCTCAATTCTGTACTGGATTATTTGACAAGTACAGCCACTTGCCTTTCAGTGCATCAAGAAAACAGAGTCAGTCTTCTTTGTTTAGAAAAGTGATATACAGTAATGACAAATGCTTTAGAAATATTTTGTCTTTTCAAGTAATTAAAATGAGCATCACTGATTTTCTATTACGTATTGAGCACATACTACACTATACATACATTATTATGTCAGCCCTCACAGCAACTCCATGAAAGTTGGTATTATCTCCATTTTACTGATGAGGAAACTGAGGCTTAGAGGAAAAAAAAAAAAAAGCTGTCCAAACTTGTAATTCGCTTTTCTATAATTTCCAGTGGTTAGGAATTTCAAACCCTTCTCTAGTTTTGACCACCACCTTGATAAACAAAATGTACTATAAGTACACCTATTTACAAACACCCTTTTAAGGAATAGCAAAGCAATTCAGGAGCACAGTCCATTTTAACCTAATTTGTTTATTCCCAAAATAATCTCCCTCAAAGTCAAGATATCAGTCATTGACAACTGTGTACATTTCACTCCCCTTGGCCTAGGATTGCACTTGGACAATTACAAGTTTTTTAAATATCAGAGAGTTAGACATGGGAGCTTGTCATTGCTTATTACCAAAATATCATTACCTAGAAAATCATGAAAACCATTGGAACTTTTGGGTGGTAGGAGGTTGGGGGAAAGGAGAGAAATAGCAACATGGTTATTTAAAGTCACCATTAAATGCCTATTAAGTCAGACATATATTTAGGAAGATATAAAATTTGGCAGTAAAGATATATTTTCATTACTTTAGTAAAAAGACTTTTGACGTTTCTGGATCCAGACATGATTTTTATTATATAATGTATTTTAGAAATTTAACTAAATTTCCATTTCTTTAACATCAAGTACACTAGATTTGATCACAGTAATAAAATGGCAAATTCAGTTCATTTTTTTTATAAACTTATTTATTTTTGGCTGTGTTGGGTCTTTGTTGCTGCATGCGGGCTTACTCTAGTTGCGGTGAGTGGGGGCTACTCTTCGTTGTGGTGCGCGGGCTTCTCACTGCAGTGGCTTCTGTTGTGGAGCACGGGCTCTAGGCGCGTGGGCTTCAGTAGCTGTGGCATGCGGGCTCAGTAGTTGTGGCTCGCGGACTCTAGAGCTCAGGCTCAGTAGTTGTGCACGGGCTTAGTGGCTCCATGGCATGTGGGATCTTCTGGGACCAGGGCTTGAACCCATGTCCCCTGTGTTGGCAGGCAGAGTCTTAACCACTGCGCCACCAGGGAAGCCCGCAAATTCAGTTCTTAAGCCTTGTGGAGAAAGCATTGTAGTACATCATCCTTTTAGCTTAAAAGAAAGTCAACGTATGTCCCAACAGTAGAATTGCATCTTCCTCTCTTGAAGGACTAATCCCTTGTGTGTAATTTCATCACATTTTTAATAGCAATCTCTTCAGAGTCTTGAATTGTTTTTCTTTTATATTATTCAGGGAGGAAGTCTGATACATATTTTAACATCTGGTAACCTGGGTTTGATACCAAATTTTGCCACTTATTAGCTATGTACCAAGGGCAAATCCATAAACTTCTGTGATCCTGGAAAATGGAGCAAAGGACAGCTCCCCCAAGATTGCTGTGAAGGGGAAAGGTAAAAAAGTTAAGAGTACTTGGCCGTAGGGAGTGGCCTATAGCCTTCTCCTTTGCATTGCATGAGGGTAGCGGGGAGAATTCAGTGAAGACTCCGGGTGGTGAAGGCTTCTCTTCAGTTGCTTTGCGATCCTTATTCCTCCAGGAAAACGTGCCGAACAGAGTCACTCTTTCCCATTGCATTTTCTTTCTTTCCTCTCAGACTCTGATGTGAATGCTACAGATGAAGACTACCTGGCAGAACTACAGGAAGCCAAATTAAAGTTAATGCTGGGCCTCTTGTTGATGACTCTCTTCCTTTTTGTCATCCTCTTGGCAATCTGTAGTGCCGTGATGTACAAAATGAAGACAATGAAGTAAGTCTACAGACCTCTGGAGTCTTTAAAACACATGAGAGGAAACACCCAACCTGCTCTCTTTAGTAGAGTGCTAGGCAAACGTGACTCCCAAGTTCATAAGGTATTCATTTTGGCTCCATTTCCCCTATTTGGAAAGGAGCATGGGGCTGTCTCTCAGGGAATATCCCACTTGGACTTTTTCCCAATATTTTAAATGGTCATCTAGAGATAGAAACAACCCTAGTCAATTGGAAAGGATATAGAGAATCTAGAAATGCATTCTCTTTTAATAGCCTTGAAACAAAAGGGCTATGACCTCTGTTCTAAATAGCACATCTGTGTAGGGTCTAACATTTTTCATTCATTTATATAGTGTTATAATAAATAGCTAATACATTGGATAGAATTCATATATCACTTTAAGATGCTTTCCTAAGCCAAGCTGCAAACGTACACAATTAAAAACAATTTTTGATGTATGTATTTTTTTTTCAGATATAAAAAAGCTTATCAGAGTGGTGAATACTCTATCAACCCAGAGCTGGCAACTCTTTCTTACTTTCATCCATTAGAAGGCGTATCAGACACACCTTTCTCTAAGACTGCTGAGAGCAGCACATTTTGGGGCACCACTTCTTCAGAATTAGGAAATCAGACACAAGGTCAAAATCTAGGACAATGGACATGTTATCCACAGGCTCCGATGAGACAGGCATGAATGATGAGTCAGACTTCAGAGTGAGGAACAGAGAGAGGAACCCACTGATGAATAGACAACTTTAATTTTTTTGTCATAAAAAATAGCTTGGTGACACTCATGTTATGATTTGGAAACTCTGCTGAGACCTTCGAACTTTCTGGTGTTTTAAAAGGAGGGCATATTCAATAAAAAATCTCTCAGCTATAAAAACTATTTAATGGAAAGAAATAGAAGGAAATAAGGTGTGGAAAACTTCATCAAGTAAAACTGATCCTGGAAAGTGACTTAAGGAAAGTATTCATTCTAGGCTGGTTGTTTTTAAAATGAGAACATTTAGTTTTTTACCTTACTTGGGGGCATTTTGAGGACTTTCAGGCTAATCACTACTAACTATGCCCCTCCCCACCACCAAAGCAAAAAAAACACACCTGTTCATGTTTTACTGGCAAAACAGGTGCGCCGTATCAAGAGACAAAACTAGTACTAGAGACTCTTAGCATTCTTCAATTGTTTCCAAGTCATCAGGGTCCTCTCATAGGACAGTAAGATTTAGGACCTTCTAAAGTATCCATAACCATTTGAGATAACATTGTTTTTCAGAAGAAAAGAAAGGAAGGAGGGATCCCAGCCTGTAATTTCCTAGAGGGGGATCCATGGACCCTGAATTTTTTAGAACTGGAGGACCCTTCCTTCTGTCTTCCCCCAAGCACCCAGGCTCAGTATGTGCTATTGAAAGAAAAGCAAACATCTCAAAGACTAATTGAAGTCATCAGTGACTTATGAGCCTATCTATCCTAGGAGTATTTCAGTTTACAAAGAAGAACAATGGAATAGGGAACTGTTTCCCTTTTAGGAATCAGTTTCAACTGGAAGGATTTTAGGGACATGTACCAGGTCCTTTGTGGATATGTGTTGATGATGGGAAGGGAAAGAACTTGTCCTCCTAAATTCTCACCTACCTTATGCTAGGCACTTTGGTACACTACAGAACACTGAATTCTACTACCCTATGAAAGACAAGTTTATTTTACAGATCAAGAAAGGAGAACTCGGGTAAGTCAGATACCTTGCCTAAGATCACCTGCTAGAGAGAGGCAAAGTTTAGATGTGCTTCACAGCTGAGGTTCTCTCCATGATCCATGAAGGTTAATAGCCAAACTTATTATAAGTCAAAGGATGTTGTTTAGGAACAAGGTAGGCATCCACAAGGCAGGAGATTCCTTAATCCAAGGGTCCTTTCAGCTCTTGGGAAATTGTTTTCTCTACCTGTAGGTTAGGTCTTTATGAACCTTCTTCCCCATGGAGGACAGACACACACTACACCCACCTGATGCGGCCCTACCATCTGTTCTCTAGATCATTATTATTTTCTCCCCTGACGCCAGCCCCAACCTCCCCATTGGCTGGGAAAGCTACGAAGCTCCGCCTTCGAGTAGCAACGGACTATATAAGGCGGTACCCTGGCTGGAGAAGAGGCAGCAGGGTGTGTGTTAAGCTTTGCGTGCTTTTGCCGTCAGTGCACACAATTTTCGAAGCCAGAGGAGGTGGCCTTGAGCAGTAGCCCATGCTGCCCTCCGTGGGTTACTTCTGCCATTTTCCATGCCCTTTTGACAGCCCCGGGGGTCGGTGCCAGCGTTTGTGCTGCCAGTTCAGGCACCGGGAAATGCGGTGGGAACTGAGTGAGGCAGCTCGTGGCAGCAGCTTGGAGGTGCTCGGAGCGCAGCGGAGCCATGTTGAATCCATAGGTGAGAAAAGGCTTGTGGGTAGAATGTCAGGTGGGCTTGGGGAGGGGTTGGCTACGAACCGTTCCCACCTTTTTACTCCACCCACCCTTGGAAGGGACCACGAATTTTCTTGCTTGGAAAGAGGTGTAAGGGTTGCTGTTGTCTCCAGTACTAATGTACTGTACCTTGAGAAAATTACTCAATACGGCTTTACTATGCCTAAAAGGGCCAAAAGGGATGTGAACTATATATATTTTTTAAATTGGTATCTCATCCTCAGTTGGCGTTACTCGCACATACCATTGTAGGTAGCATTGTAAAGTGCAGTCATGGTGTTGGGGGCAGGGCATGAAGAATGTCAGGTAGTCCTTACTGAAGTTCGCTTTCTTCTGCCCCCTCCCCTAGCCTAGAAGCGAGGAGAGGGTCATACAGCCCAGGCTGGTGTGTATGTGTGCTGGGAGGAGGAGTGTCTTTTCATTTGTCCCCTGCTGACCCTCCATCCCATGACTAAACCTGGATTTCCTAAACAGGTTGTCTGGACCTCTGATGTGTTTGTTTCCTCTTAAAGGACAAAATAAAACCAGTTCCTTTTTAACTCGTTTCCCCCCATTCCGAAACACCCTTGCATTTCCTTTCTCTGATGCCCATAATCTGTCTCTTCCCCAGCCCTCAAAAAGGGCTGTTTACTCCCACCTACCTACTTAAGGGCAATTCCTATAGAGTGGCTATTATGGGCAAGAGGAAAACAAGCACTTGCCTTCGAACGAGGAACCAAGTTGTTAAGAGTTCCCAAGAGTAAATCTTCCCAGCATCGCACACCCAGGTTCAGGAGCCTTAAGGGCTAGTCCTTAGTCCCTCTTACTTCGCCCCTCCCACGTCAAGTGTGTTCGACATATACCGAGCAGTGAGGGTGCTATGCAAGATCCTGTTTGAGGACGTTCTTCGAGAGCCTTTTGGGTGGTCACACAGTTCCTGAAACCGTGGAGCAGGGGCGTCCCAGGGACATTCGGGAAGATGGTTGGCTTAGGCGGGTCATCCGCAGAGAATCTCCGCCCCAGTAACAGAGAGCTCAGCTTCCAGGCCGGCTCTACGTGGGTGGCCACCCCGCCCCCAAGGCTCCGGAGGGGGGGAGCGGGGCGGGGCCAAAGTCACGTGGCCAGGGAGGCAGGGCGAGGAGTGTGCTGTGGACCGGCGTGTGCGGACCGGTGATGCCAGCTCCTGGGAACGCGGGATCCTAGAAAGGCATGCACAGTAAGATGCACGTGCGTGGTCTTGTGTGGTTTTATCCTCGCTTCCTGTCACCCATCCGCAGTATGGAATTACTCTAAGGAGCTTCCTGGGCTCTGGGGAAAGGTGATGGGTGGGGTGGGACCCCGGTTGTGGCGAAGAGGATTTACAAGTCAGAAGGAGCTGTTTCCAATCACCTGTAGCCTGAGCGAAGGTTGTAAGTGTGCCTCAGACTTCAAAATTTGCCCTCCAAATCTAGCTTCTGATGGAGCAAAAAAGTTTTAAACTTCTGACATGGAGGGAAAGTACAGCTTTTTGTTTGTTTTTTCAATAGCATCCCAACGCACTGCTTAAATAGCCTTTCCTGAATCATGGCAACCAGATAAAACCCAGCTTATGCCAAAATGCAGTTCTAGCTGGTTACCCAGAGTTTACTCCCCTTTCCAAGTTTATTTAAAAAGCAATTCGCGCCATTTGTTTATGTTTGGAACATAGAATAGTCCTCATTCTTGTGCCGGCTCTTCGCCTTTTTCCTACTCCATCAAAATGCCCCGCACCTTTGTTACACACGTTGTTTTGGATTGCAATAGAGTTGATTTCTTAATAGAAAACAAATGGTAAATTGAAACGCTAGCGAGCCAGGAGAAAGCTCATTGTGTAAAGAGGAAGCACATGTGTGTTATCAAAACATGTAGGTTATCTAAAATAAATTCAGAGTTTTAACGAGTGTAATTTGGACATCTCATATCTGAAATTTCTTGTTTGGGCGAAGAGAGAAGTATGTAAATTATCCCATAATTTCCATAGGAAAGTATATCTTGGAGAGAGGGAAGAGGTGGGGATTTCCTTAGTGAAAAGTCAGGAAAGGAGCTGCCAGGTATTGTGAAGAGCCGTGACTAGCAGCCTGATCTCTTGTCGCTATCCTGGGTTTCCTCAGGAGTGTGGATCCAACTGGCCTGGAGTTCTATTTTTTTGATTTTGTTTAAGGTTTTTTTAACGGTTGGTTGGTTGTGGAAGGGTGTGTTTTGCTTAATTTGGTGTTTGAGGCATTCTGTAGAATATCAGGGACCTTAGTGAGAATGTTAAGAACCACTAAATTAAGAAAACTAATGTTTTTAAAAAACTTTCTTGTGACAGAGGAGATATATTGGTGTGTGAGACTATGTACAGTTCTGTGTAAGAGGCATTCGACTATTTGAACTATTACCAAATTGTCACTGCTTGGTAAATAATAAGGTGAATCGTGTATATCCAAACCGTGTCACGTTTGACACAGTTTAATATGTATACACGTGGCCTATCTCACAGATGTATAGTTACTCTAGTAATGAGACACGAATGTACTTTAATGTCATGGGAATGAGCTAGACATTTGAAAGACTTAATCAGTGATAGCCGTTGACATTCTCATTCCAGGAACTGACCTGTTAGTCAACAATTCCCTGCATTTAAGGCTGGGTTTGGAAAAGTTAATGTCCTTGTGATAGGAAACTCATTGTCCAGGATATTCTGGAGTCCACATTTCATCTTAAGTGATGTTTAAAGATAAACTCATCTTCCATTAACAACACTAGGCACAACTATGGAAGAATTGGAAAGAATCAACAAAGAAATCGAGTCAGTCAAGGCTGAGGTTGCAGAAAAGCGGAAGAGGCTCTCCAGGTTTACTTTAGCGCTTGAAGAGCTATCGCAAAGCCCCGTGGCCTCCTTGAGTGACACAATTGTGAGACAAGGTTTTCCTGAAAATAGCCTGCTCCCAAAAGAACAGTGGAATGAACCGTCAAAGAGCAAAGAGAGTCAGCCTAGAAAGTACGTGATGGACCACAGATGTCCAGCAACTGACCTTGAATATGATCCCTTGCTCAATTATTCTGCAGGGCTGCTTGGGGCATCTAAAGCAAAGCAGGGTGAGACTGACAGGCAGCACTTCTGGAAGAAATCTGTGGGTGGAAATTGCCACAAGTCCCTGGAGAGCCAAAGACCTTATGTTTCACCAATACGAATTAAAATAAATCTTCAAGATTCTGATGAAGATGACCTTGTAATGGATGTACCTCCAATCATTCCTACTTCTAAGAAATCTAAACCATTTAGAGGCTTTAAATATCAGAATATGGATGAAAAGATACAAGTATCGCCCCTGGAGGAGAGAAATCTTCAGATCAGTGGTATAGAAGAGGAAAAAATAGATGAAACCCAGCTAACCACACAAACAGATGATGACAGTAACAAGTTCGAACCACCAAAATCACACCTGAAAACCTCACTAGATACTAAAACTAACATAAACTTGTGGGGTGTTAAAGACCACATTTCTAAGATGGAAAGCTTTGGTGGTGAGGAAAAGCATGTCTGTATTTCAGGAGGAAGTATAACTTGTGCACCTCTCAGTGACAAAGAAATACAGAAGGAAAGTCATAATGAAAGTTATCCAAAGAGCAGAAGACATGTAAATACAATTGATGATACTCAGAAAGAAGAAACTGAATGGCGATACTCACCAAGCCAACTCCAGTTCTCTTATTCAGACAATCATGTGAAAGACAAAGTTCTGAGAGTACAAGACGACAGTCAAGACTTCACTACTTTTGAAGACAAGAGATTAGTTGAATTTGATTTTGGTAAGGAATGTACTGAAGATGACACTCCCTCTGAGGCTGATGACACTGTGAAGGAATGTCTTCGAATTTTCAATAAGTTCACACGAAGCAAAGCTCGTAAGGGAGAGACTGCTAAGCAGGTTGGTCACTTTTTAAAAAATCCTTTTCCTAAATCTAAAGGAGTTTCCCTTAAATATATATTCTCTATATTCTAAACTCTATAGAATATATATAACATCTATTATATATATTTCTAATACTTATGATTAATAATGTATTAAAATAAGGCAAAACCTTGGTAATTGGCCAGCCATCATGTCTTGCAGACTTGACATTTTCCAGAGACCCTGGTATTATGTACAGTAACTTACAGTTGATTTCCCAAATTAGAGGTATCTTTTATAGGAATCTATGCATGTCAGATTATCCAAATTAAATTATTTTTTCTGAATTATTTTTTAATAATTTGCCTGGCATTTTGTAGCTTGGATTCCTGTGGCTCTTCAGGAAACATATCTTTGCTTTTACTACCCTGAAATTGGATAAGTCTTATCTTTTTCCCATTAGCCTTCAGGAAAGCAAATGGAATTAGATATGCAATATTACCAAAACATTTCTGGACCGAAAAGGAGGATTGCACACACTGCCAAGTTTGATGTGAGTCACTTTGTTTCTCTTTCTCTCCCACTTCCCACCCTCCCGGTCTCTCTCAGTAGTTTATGAACTACCTACCTTGTCATTTCAAGCTTTAAGTATATTCCAGTACTTGTTATCCTATTATCCACTAGGGGGCGCAAGTGGGCAGTCAATAAATTTCTTGCCTACTTGTAAGCATTTTCTGAAACCTTCATTTTTCTCCCCCATTATCTAACGTTTTCATTAAGAGAAGGTATGTTGTTTTTGTATAACCTTTTAACTATAAATTAATATGGTTAAACCTTATTATTTTCAGATTCTGTATTTGCAAATTTGCCTCTTCAGTAAAATTAATTTGTAACTTTAAAATCAAGACTCATGCTTTTGTGGTCCTCTGTACACAGGCGCAGTGGCCAAAAAAATTGAATTGAATCGCCTAACATGCACGTTCCCAACTAAGTTTGAACAAGGCAACACTGACTTCTTGTTCAGCTGTCATACTGTTAACCAAGGTCCTTACCTGCGTCTGTCTGGTGCCATGTTTTCTGCATTATTGTGTGTTTTGTTGGTGATTTTGTTATTTAAAATGGTCCCCAAGTATAGTGCTGTCTAGTGTTCCTTGGTGCAAGAAGGCTGTGCTGTGCCTTACAGAGAAAATGTATGTGTGTTAAACAACTTTGTTCAGGCACGAGTTATTAGTGCTGTTGACCACAAATTCAGTGTTGATGAATCAGCATTATATACTAAATGAAGTATCTTTAAACAGCAACACGCATATAACAAGGTTATGAAACATTGGTTGATGAAACTGCTGTGACCAGATACTCACCTGTAATGGTTCAGTATTTGCTAGTTCATTGTTTGCGGGACTCTATAGAACTTAACTAGCGTGAGTAAGGGGAATTGACGGTAGTTTTTCAAAGCAATTTGAACCTCTTGTAAATTTATATTATAAATGCTGAAGTTCTTTTATGACATGTAAAGAAACTGTACAAACACTGCAGCGAGTATTATTCCTTTAACACTTTTGTGTTAAAAAGTGCTATTTAACCCAAACTTTATTTCTCTGCTCTAGTGTCTGTATTATTTTTACTTGGTACATACTGACAGCAGAATCTTCTGCATGGCATAAAAAGACTTTATGCTTCCAAGTCGCAAATAAGACCCTGAATTCCAGTTCTTTACAGAATAGTTGAACATGCTTGAGCAAATTATTTAATTTCTCTATTTCATTTTCCATATCTGTGAAATGGAGATAGTGAATACCTGCGCATCCCGGGGTCAGATACTATATTTACTAAACTAGTTTCTCTCCCCTTCTCTCTTATGAAACAGGTTTTTAGGAGGGTAACCTTGTTTCTCTTTAATTGCAAGTGATGTGGTGGTTAGTTTTCACATTACTGTGCTATATAACTTCCCCCCAAATTCTTATATTTAAATGATTGTCGGTTTCATCAGCAATTTTTTAAGAATACATTCTCACAACTAGAAGTAACTGGGCAAAAGAAGATAAAGATTTTTATGATTTTAAAAATATGTTACCGGGCTTCCCTGGTGGCGCAGTGGTTGAGAGTCCGCCTGCCGATGCAGGGGACACGGGTTCGAGCCCCGGTCCGGGAAGATCCCACATGCCGCGGAGCGGCTGGGCCCGTGAACCATGGCCGCTGAGCCTGCGCGTCCGGAGCCTGTGCTCCGCAATGGGAGAGGCCACAAGAGTGAGAGGCCCGCGTACCGAAAAAAAAAAAAACAAAAATGTTACCATATTGCCTTCTAGAAGAGTTGTGACAATTTACAGTCCTACACAGTGTTCCAGGGTTCCCTTCCCACAAACCTTACAAAAAATGGGTATTATCATTTTTTAAACCTGTAAATCTGAGTGAAATTTTATTTCCTTAGTTTATATTACATTTCTTTGATTACTAGTGAAGCTGAACATTTTTTCATATGTTCCCTTCTTTTCTCATAATGAACGTTGCTGTGGAGAAGTCTGATGCTAGCCTGCTATTTCTCCCTGTATGGGTCACCTGATACGCCTGCCAGGTTACCTAATGGATTCTTTTCTTAACTTTGAATTTCAATAACTTCATTAGGATATGTCTTATTACCACTTTTACCTGCATACAAAGTGTCATTTTCTTATAAGATTTAATTTTCTGTTATTTCAAGAAAAAAATGTCTTAAATTATATGCTTAAATTGTTCAGTTTTTTTATTTCTGGGAATATTCCAATTATGTGTGTATCGGACTACATGTAGTATTGTGAATGTAGTCAATTCCAAAGAGCTTTTGTGCAAAAGGAAAGTGAAATTATCCATTTTTAAAATCAGGATTTTTTTGTTTTATGTTGATGCTCTATAGGTTCCAACCAGTAAAGAGATCACTAGCCCATCCAGGGGACCAGTCCCACCATTAATTAGTCACACTGGAATCCTTCAGGCCCAGCAACAGGCAGTGCAGATAATGGCTGCCATTAAGGGTGGGCAGGCTTTTGTTGCTGCTACTTCAGAACAGAAAAAAAATACATTTGCATGTCCAGCCTCTCAGACCCAAAGGAAAGCCTCAGGAGGTATGAGAAAATCTTCTTTTTTTTAACTCACTTATTTAATAAATGAGGTTTTACCTTATTTTAAAAATGTTTCTTATCAAGTCCATATATTCCCCATTATAGTTAAGTCAATCACCTAGAGCTTTACGTGAAATAATACGATTAGCTTGATATCTAAATCATTTATATTGTTTATCTCTGTACGCTAGGCAATAAAAGGTAGTATTTTGCATGCATTCTTACATGGAGCAAGTTGCTTTATAAATTATTTAAATTTGTTCTAGGTTATACTGGAGGTGGTTATTGGGACCCTTTTGTGTTTGCATTTTGTTTTCTTCAAGAAAAAAAAATATATATAGAGAGAGAGAGAGAGAGATCAAGCCTATAAATGAAGCATTGTGAAACTTTGAGTTGATGATTGAAATAAACTCATCATCTGAGACTAATGACATTAAAATTTACCTTTTCCTTTTTCTCTCATTCATTTTAAACTTCTTAGAAAATTCATGTACATCAGACAGCCTTCATGGGGATGTAGCTCTTTCAAAGGAAAATCCAACTGCAAAGCCAAACAGATCACACATTCCTGTGGAAAGTATTGCTTCTTTTCCTGTAAAGGTACTATAAACTAAGTCTGAAGATAAGAATTTTATTTCTAATTACCATCATATACCTGTATATAGAGCCCCTTGGAGAGTGGGTATATTCTTCTCTCCGAAGACCCCTAATTCAGATAAATGCCAAACCTATTGAAGAGAAATTTCAACCTTTTTTGGTTACCCTTAGATATAGTTATTTTCATATTATCATGGGATGTGTGCCTGTGTGTCACTTTTGGTTAATTTGGTTTTCCTATCCTTGGAAACATTAGGCATTTTTTCAGACCTAAAATATCTGTAGCTATGATTAATTTAAGCTGCCTCAGAGTTTTTCAGAGAAAAGTTTTACATTGGAATATGCCTTTCAAGCCACATCCAGTGAGGGGTGTATATGTGTACATATGTGAGAGAGACAAGGAGACAGAGAGACAGACCTTTAGAAAATAATGCCCACTAGTAATATGATAATACAACCTTTCCTCTTTAGTCAATTTTCCCCTACTTGTGGCAATGATTTTTTTTTCTTTTTACCAAATATTCTTTAGCAGAAAACTACCGGTCAGTTTTAAGGCTTTGTCCCTCCTAAAAGTGAGGTAGATTAACTCATCCTAGAATTCTTAGTCTTTTTAAGTCCGTCAAAAGGAATGCTCACCTTGTTTCTAGCTGGGATCGTTTTAATATTGAACATGCAAAGATTGTCATAAATTTAAGTCCAAACATTTCTCTTAATGAAAAGGTAACTGAAAGGCATTGGGACATATATTTGTTTTAAGAATAGTAAACTGGGACTTCCCTGGTGGTGCAGTGGTTAAGAATCCGCCTGCCAATGCAGGGAACACGGGTTCGAGCCCTAGTCCAGGAAGATCCCACATGCTGCGGAGCAACTAGGCCCGTGCGCCACAACTACTGAGCCCGCGTGCCTAGAGCCTGTGCTTCACAACGAGAGAAGCCACCGCAATCAGAAGCCTGCGCACCACAACAAAGAGTAGCCCCCGCTCGCCGCAACTAGAGAAAGCCCTCGCGCAGCAACGAAGACCCAATGCAGCCAAAAATAAATAAATAAATTTATAAAAAAAAGAATAGTAAACTGCACACCTTCTTATACGCTGATCAGAGGACCAAACCATGGTTCTAAGAATCTGGATATGGAAACAGCAAAGGGATTAGATGAGTAATCAGATCAGCCTTAATAATGGTGGACATACAGGCAGCTGTCCCCCTTCTCCCTTCTGTGAGTATAGATAATTTATGCCTTGCATTTACTCTACTTCTGATGAATTTAAAACTTGAAATTATTTTTAAATTTAATTTTGGATATAAAACTTAGCTAAGATAGTTATACTTTCATACACATAGTAGGAATGTTAAACAGAACACACATGTATTCTTCTTTTCTCTAATCAATTTTATATTTAACAAGATGTTGAAACATAAAGTGGCTCATCAGAAAAGGGCCATAGGAGAATCAGAATCCTCGTCCAAAGTACCTGATGAAGTAAGACAATGCTATGTCAACCTCTTTTTTGAGAAGTATTTGGGAGTTTATAAAACAGGATGAGGCTTTTAACAAGGTCAATACTAAACAATGTAATTTATCAGAAAACACACACACACACACACACACACACTCTTAGTAACTATTACTTTGACTAAAGAACTCATGAGGCACAACTAGCAAACAATTTTATTCAGTTTCTCTCCACTACTTTTTTGAAGCCAGGCTGTGGACCTAGTTTTTTTCTCCCTCTTGAATTACTTTTCTGGTCTTGGTAATTTGTAAAAAGTACTCTGGTTACTTTTTTTTTTTTTTTAATAATTAAACTCTTTATGTTGGAGATTCATCAGGTTTTTTTAAAAATTAATTTATTTATTTTTGGTTGCATTGGGTCTTTGTTGCTATGTGCAGGCTTTCTCTAGTTGCAGCGAGCAGTGGCTACTCTTTGTTGCGGTGCGCGGGCTTCTCATTGTGGTGGCTTCTCTTGTGGAGCATGGACTCTAGGTGCACAGGCTTCAGTAGTTGTGACACATGGGCTCAGTAGTTGTGGCTCGTGGACTCTAGAGCACAGGCTCAGTAGTTGTGGTGCACGGGCTTAGTTGCTCCCCAGCATGTGGGATCTTCCCAGCCCAGGGATTGAACCCATGTCCCCTGCATTGGCAGGCAGATTCTTAACCACTGTGCCATCAGGGAAGCCCCTGGTTACTTTTAGTGGTAAAACTGTCTTAGTCCTGAGATTTCATATCAAAGCAAGTAGTTTATTAATCTGAGTTGTGTCTCCCCCTTTATGTACTGTCTAGTGAGCCACAGTCCCCACCACTCCCTATTAGGCATACCTGCTACACTCATTTATAAGCCATGCCTGGTTTCTTGGCAGCACCTGTATTTGCAGTTCCTACTCAAAACCTTTTTCCCAAATTGAAACCTTTCAGATCAGTGGCAATAGCTGTAGCTCTCACCCCATGCATATTTTCAAAATCCAATGTGGAGTGGTGAGGATGGTGGCTTAGTAGATAGAATAAGTTCCATCTAAAGGTGGGCAGATACCTCTCGGCTCCATCTGATTATTGCAGTTTGGAAATTCAAGTTCAAAATGTACAGATTTCTAATCTTCCAATAATTTTTATCTTAAAATCTCTACTTAAAACACTGTTAGACAAATACATGTCTGAGCACTAGATTTGGGCTTTGTGCTGCCCTTCCTCTGACTGAGGTGAATTCAGATGACTCTGGAGGTTATTTTAAAAGACCATGGGTGGTTGAAACAAGAGGCAGATTTCAGATCGACATGAAAAAGACCTTTGTAACTGATATGCTGTCCATAAAACAGATTCACAAAACAGTGAGCTGCCAGTTGCTAAGAGTGTTTGGGATATAAGCTAACTTGTCATCACAACAGGAGATTCATGCATTAGGAGTGAGGAAGGGTCAATTTAAGGATTCTTTTGATTAACAGCTTTATTGAGATATGATTCACATACCCTACAATTCATCCATTTAACATATATAGTTCAGTAACTTCAGTATATTCACAGGGTTGTGCGATCACTGCCACAATTAATTTAAATACATTTCCATCGCCCCCAAAAGACACCGTTTACCCTTCATCTGCCATTCCCCCACTCCTCCATATCTCCCAGCCCTAGGAAACTACTAATTTACTCTCTATTTCTATTTATTTGCCTATTCTAGACATTTCATGGAAATGGAATCATATAATATGTGGTTCTTTTGTGACTGGCGTAATGTTTTCCCCTAGCATCATGTTGTCAAGGGTCATCCACGTTACAGCATGTGTCACTGCTGAGTAATATTCTGTTTTATGGATATACACATTTTATTTCTCCATTCACTAGTTGATGGACATTGGGATTATTTCCATTTGGGGCTATTATGAATAACAAACATTTGTACAGAATGTTTATTTGTATTTGTGTACAAGTTTTTGTGTGGACAAACAGTAACATTACCCTTAAGCATATTTCTAGGAGTAAAATTGCTGGGTTATATGCTAGTTCTACATTTAGCTTTTTGTGGAACTAACAAACTGTTTTCCAAAGTGACTATATCACTACATTCCCACCAACAACATACAGGGGTTCTGGTTTCTCCACATCCTTGCCAGCACTTGTTATTATCTGTCTTCTTTCTAGCTATCCTAGTGTGTATGAAGTGGTAGCTCATTTGTAGTTTTGAATTGCATTTCCCTACCAACTAACGATGTTGAACATACTTTCATATACCTGTTGGCCATTTGTATATCTTCTTGCAGAAATGTCTATTCAAATCCTTTGCCCATATTTTGCGTTATTTGTCTTCTTACTGTTGAGTTATAAGAGTTGTTTATGTATTCTGGATACAAATCTCTTAGATAAAACATTGGCAAATATTTTTTCTTTTCTGTGGGTTGTCTTCTCACTTTCTTGATGGTATCAGTTGCAGCACAAAGTTTTTCACCATGATGTATTCCAATTTATTTTTCTTCTGTTGCTTGTGCTTTTGGTATCATATGTAAGAAAACTAGGTCACAAAGAGTTATTTCTTTTTTTTTCCTAAGAGATGGAAAGTTTTAGTTTTTACACTTAGGTGTATGATCTGTTTTGAGCTGAGTTTTGCATAATGTGTGAGGTAGTGGGTCCAACTTCATTCTTTTGAATGTGGATATCCAGTTATACCACCATTTGTTGAAAAGACTATTTTTCCTTATTAAATTTTTGTGTCATTTTTGTTAGAAATCAGTTGTAAATATAAGAGTAACTGACCATAAATTCTGAGCTCTGGTTTTCTTGCTTTGATCTCTATTTCTGTCCTCATGCCAGTACTACACAGTCTTAATTACTGTAGCTTTGTAGTAAGTATTGAAATTAGAAGTGTGAGTTATTAAAATTTGTTGTTCTTTTTCAAGAACGTTTTGGTCCCTGGCATATCCATATAACTTTTAGGATCAGCTTGTATTTTCTGCAAAAATATCAAGTTAGGATTTTGATAGAGATTGTTCTGAATCAGTAGATCAATTTGTGGAGTATTACCATTTAACAATATTAGGTCTTGTGAGCCATGAACATGGGATGTCTTTGCATTTATTTAGATCTTTAGATCCTTTCAACAGTTTTTGTAGTTTTTCAGAGTACAAGTCTTGAACTGCTTTTGTTAAACTTATTCCTAGGTGTTTTAATCTTTTTAATGCTATTGTAAATGGAATTGTTTTTGTAATTTTATTTTCAAATTATTCATTACAAGTGTGGAAAAATACAATTGATTTCTGATCTTGTATCTTGCAACTTTGCTGTACTTGTTTATTAGTTCTAATCATTTTTATTGAGTTCCTTGGAAGTTTCTTTATGAAAGATTATATCTTCTATAAATAGAGTTTTATTTTTTTCTTTCCAATGTGGGTACTTTTATTTCATTTTCTTGGCTAATTTCTCTAGGCATAAACTCCAGTATGATATTGAATAGAAGTGATAAGAGGAGCCATGCTTATCTCTTTCCTCATTCTAGGAGAAAAACTTTCAGTCTTTCTTCATTAAGTGCAATAGTAACTGTGGGTTTTTTATACGTGTCCCTTCTGTTTCATCTAAATTTTCTAATTTATTGGCATATAGTTGTTCATAGTATTCCTTTATAATTCTTTTTATTTCTGAAAGTTCTATAATGATGTCTTCTTTCATTATTGATTTTATTATTTATTTATTTTTTTTTATGGCTGCATTGGGTCTTCGTTGCTGTGTGTGGGCTTTCTCTAGTTGCAGTGAGCAGGGGCTACTCTTCATTGTGGTGCACAGCCTTCTCATTGCGGTGACATCTCGTTGTAGAGCACAAGCTCTAGGGCATGCGGGCTTCAGTAGCTGTGGCACATGGGCTTAGTTGCTCTGCAGCATGTGTGATCTTCCCAGAACAGAGCTTGAACCCATGTCTCCTGCATTGGCAGGTGGATTCTTAACCACTGCGCCACCAGGAAAGCCCTCATTTATTTTAATAATTTGAGCCTTCTCTTTTCTTGGTCAATCTAGCTAAAGTTTTATCTATTTGGTTGATCTTTTCAAAGAATGAACTTTTAGTTTTTATGATTATCTCATTTTTAATTCTTTATTTTACTTATTTCCACTCTAATCTTTATTATTTGATTCCTTTTGCATTCTTTGGGTTTAGTTTCCCATTAAAATTCTAGTTGCTTAAGGTGGAAGGCAAATTTACTGATTTGAGATCTTTTTAATATAGCGATTTACAATATTAATTTTACTCTAAGCACTATAGGTGCATCCTATATGTTTCATTATGTTGTGTTTCCATTTTCATTCATCTCAAAGAACTTTTAAGTTTCCCTTTTATTTTTTTATACATCTTTATTGGAGTATAATTGCTTCACAATGTTGTGTTAATTTCTGCCGTACAACAAAGTGAATCAGCTATATGCACACACATATCCCCATATCCCCTCCCTCTTGAGCCTCCCTCCCACCCTCCCTATCCCACCCCTCTAGGTGGTCAGAAAGCACCAAGCTGATCTCCCTGTGCTATGCAGCAGCTTCCCACCAGCCATCCGTTTTACATTTGGTAGTGTATTTATGTCAGTGATACTCTCACTACATCCCAACCACCCATTCCCCCCGTCTCCTCAAGTCTGTTCTCAACGTCTGCATTGTTATCCCTGCCCTACCACTAGGTTCATCAGTACCATTTTTCTAGATTCCATATATATGCATTAGCATATGGTATTTGTTTTTCTCTTTTTGACTTACTTCACTCTGTATGGCAGAGTCTGGGTCCATCCACCTCACTACAAATAATTCAGTTTCATTCCTTTTTATGGCAGAGCGATATTCCATTGTATATATGTGCCATATCTTCTTTATCCATTTGTCTGTTGATGGACATTTGGGTTGTTTCCATGTCCTGGCTATTGTAAATAGTGCTGCAGTGAACATTGTGGTACATGTCTCTTTTAGAATTATGGTTCTCTCAGGGTATATGTCCAGTAGTAGGATATGGTCCTACTGGGTCATATGGTACTTCTATTTTTAGTTTTTTAAGGAATCACCATACTGATCTCCATAGTGGCAGTATCAATTTATATTCCCACCAGCAGTGCAGGAGGGTTCCCTTTTCTCCACACCCTCTCCAGCACATCTTGTTTCTAGATTTTTTGATGATGGCCATTCTGACTGGTGTGAGGTGATACCTCATTGTAGTTTTGATTTACATTTCTCTAATGATTAGTGATGTTGAGGATCTTTTCATGTATTTGTTGGCCATCTGTATGTCTTCTTTGGAGAAATATCTATTTAGGTCTTCTGCCCATTTTTGGATTGGGTTGTTTTTCTGATATTGAGCTGCATGAGCTGCTTGTATATTTTGGAGATTAATCCTTTGTCCATTGCTTTATTTGCAAATATTTTCTCTCATTCTGAGGGTTGTCTTTTCTCTTGTTTATGGTTTCCTTTGCTGTGCAAAAGCTTTTAAGTTTCATTAGGTCCCATTTGTTTATTTTTATTTCCATTTCTCTAGGAGGTGGGTCAAAAAGGATCTTGCTGTGATTTATGTCATAGAGTGTTCTGCCTATGTTTTCCTCTAAGAGTTTTATAGTGTCTGGCCTTATATTTAGGTCTTTAATCCATTTTGAGTTTATTTTTGTGTATGATGTTAGGGAGTGTTCTAATTTCATTCTTTTACATGTAACTGTTCAGTTTTCTCAGCACCACTTATTGAAGAGACTGTCTTTTCTCCATTGTATAGTCTTGCCTCCTTTATCAAATATAAGGTGACCATATGTGTGTGGATTTATTTCTGGACTTTCTATCCTGTTCCATTGATCTATATTTCTGTTTTTGTGCCAGTACCATATTGTCTTGATTACTGTAGCTTTGTAGTATAGTCTGAAGTCTGGGAGCCTGATTACTCCAGCTCCGTTTTTTTCCCTCAAGATTGATTTGGCTATTTGGGGTCTTTTGTGTTTCCATACAAATTGTAAAATTTTTTGTTCTAGTTCTGTGAAAAATGTCATTGGTAATTTGATAGGGATTGCATTGAATCTGTAGATTGCTTTGGGTAGTAGGGTCATTTTCACAATGTGGATTCTTCTAATCCAAGAACATGGTATATATCTCCATCTGTTTGTATCATCTTTGATTTCTTGCATCACTGTCTTGTAGTTTTCTGAGTAAAGGTTTTTTGCACCTTAGGTAGGTTTATTCCTACTTATTTTATTCTTTTTTTTGCAGTGGTAAATGGGAGTGTCTCCTTAATTTCTCTTCCTCATTTTCCATTGTTAGTGTGTAGGAATGCAAGAGATTTCTGTGCATTTTGTGTCCTGCTACTTTACCAATTCATCAGTTAGCTCGAATAGTTTTCTGCTGGCACCTTTAGGGTTTTCTATGTATAGTATCATGTCATCTGCAAACAGTGACAGCTTTACTTCTTTTCCATTTTGGATTCCTTTTATTTCTTTTTCTTCTCTGATGGCCATGGCTAAAACTTCCAAAACTATGTCGAATAATGGTGAGAGTGGAAATCCTTGTCTTCCTCCTGATCTTAGAGAAAATGGTTTCAGTTTTCCACCATTGAGAATGATGTTGGCTTTGGGTTTGTCATATATGGCCTTTAGTATGTTGAGGTAGGTTCCCTCTATGTGCACTTTCTGGAGAGTTTTTATCATAAATGGGTGTTGAATTTTGTCAGAAGGTTTTTCTGCATCTATTGAGGTGATCATATGGATTTTATTCTTCAATTTGTTACTATGGTGTATCATATTGATTGATTTGCGTATATTGAAGAATCCTTGCATTCCTGGGATAAACCCCAGTTGATCATGGTGCATGAGCCTTTTAATGTGCTGTTGGATTCTGTTTGCGGGTATTTTGTTGAGGATTTTTGCATCCATATTCATCAGTGATATTGGCCTGTAATTTTCTTTTTTTTTTCTTTTTCTTTTTTTTTTTTTTTGCGTTACACGGGCCTCTCACTATTGTGGCCTCTCCCATTGCGGAGCACAGGCTCTGGACACCCAGGCTCAGTGGCCATGGCTCACGGGCCCAGCCACTCCGCGGCATGTAGGATCTTCCCGGACCAGGGCACAAACCCATGTCCCCTGCATCGCCAGGCGGACTCAACCACTGCACCACCAGGAAAGCCCCTGTAATTTTCTTTTGTTGTGACATCATTGTCTGGTTTTGGTATCAGGGTGATGGTGGCCTCATAGAATGAGTTTGGGAGCATTCCTCCCTCTGCTATATTTTGGAAGGGTTTGAGAAGGATAGGTGTTAGCTCTTTAAATGTTTGATAGAATTCACCTGTGAAGCCATCTGGCCCTGAGCTTGTTTGTTGGAAGATTTTTAATCACAGTTTCAATTTCAGTGCTTGTGATCAGTCTGTTCATATTTGCTATTTCTTCCTGGTTCAGTCTCAGAAGGTTGTACTTTTCTAAGAATTTGTCCATGTCTTCCAGGTTGTCCATTTTATTGGCATAGAGTTGCTTGTAGTAGTCTCTCTCATGAGCCTTTGTATTTCTGCAGTGTCAGTTGTTACTTCTCCTTTTTTGTTTCTAATTCTGTTGATTTGAGTCTTCTCCCTTTTTTTCCTGATGAGTCTGGCTAATGGTTTATCAATTTTGTTTATCTTCTCAAAGAACCAGCCAGCTTTTAGTTTTATTGATCTTTGCTGTTGTTTCCTTCATTTCTTTTTCATTTATTTCTGATCCGATCTTTATGATTTCTTTCTTTCGGCTAACTTTGGGGTATTTTTGGTTCTTTAATTGCTTTAGGTTTAAGGTTAGGTTGTTTATTTGAGATTTTTCTTGTTTCTTGAGGTAGGATTGTATTGCTATACATTTCCCTCTTAGAACTGCTTTTGCTGCATCCCATAGGTTTTGGGTCATCATGTTTTCATTGTCATTTGTTTCTAGATATTTTTGGATTTCCTCTTTGAGGTCATCAGTGGTCTCTTGGTTATTTAGTAATGTATTGTTTAGCCTCCATGTGTTTGTGTTTTTCACGGGTTTTTTTCCCTGTAATTAATTTCTAATCTCACAGCATTGTGGTCAGAAAAGATGCTTGATATGATTTCAGTTTTCTTAAATTTACTGAGGCTTGATTTGTGACCCAGGATGTGAACTATCCTGGAGAATGTTCCATGCACACTTGAGAAGAAAGTGTAATCTGATGTTTTTGGATGGAATGTCCTATAAATATCAGTTAAATCTATCTGATCTCTTTTGTCTGATTTAAAGCTATCTGATTTAAAGCTTGTGTTCCCTTATTAATTTTATGTTTGGATGATCTGTCCATTGGTGTAAGTGAGGTGTTAAAGTCCCCCACTATTACTATGTTACTGTCTATTTCCTCTCTTATAGCTGTTAACAGTTGCCTTATGTATTGAGGTGCTCCTATGTTGGGTGCATATATATTTATAATTGTTATATCTTCTTCTTGGATTGATCCCTTGATCATTATGTAGTGTCCCTCCTTTTCTCTTGTAGCTTTCTTTATTTTAAAGTCTATTTTATCTGATACGAGTATTGCTCCTCCAGCTTTCATTTGATTTCCATTTGAATGGAATATCTTTTTCCATCCACTCACTTTCAGTCAGTATGTTTCCCTAGGTCTGAAGTGGGTCTCTTGTAGACAGCATATATATGAGTCTTGTTTTTGTATCCATTCAGCAAGCCTGTGTCTTTTGGTTGGAGCATTTACTCCATTCACATTTAAGGTAATTATTGATATGTATGTTCCTATTACTATTTTCTTAATTGTTTTGGGTTTGTTTTTGTAGGTCCTTTTCTTCTCTTGTGTTTCCCACTTAGAGAAGTTCCTTTAGCATGTGTTGTAGAGCTGGTTTGGTGGTGCTGAATTCTCTTAGCTTTTGCTTGTCTGTAAAGCTTTTGATTTCTCCTTCAAATCTGAATGAGATCCTTGCTGAGTAGAGTAATCTTGGTTGTAGGTTTTTCCCTTTCATCACTTTAAGTATATCATGCCACTCCCTTCTTACTTACAGAGTTTCTGCTGAAAAATCAGCTGATAACCTTATGGGGATTCCCTTGTATGTTATTTGTTGCCTTTCCCTTGCTGCTTTTAATATTTTTTCTTTGTATTTAATTTTTGATAGTTTGATTAATATGTGTCTCAGTGTGTTTCTCCTTGGATTTATCCTGTATGGGACTCTCTGCACTTCCTGGACTTGATTGACTATTTCCTTCCCCATGTTAGGGAAGTTTTCAACTCTAATCTCTTCAAATATTTTCTCAGACCCCTTCTTTTTCTCTTCTTCTTCTGGGACCTCTACAATTGTAATGTTGGTGCATTTACTGTTGTCCCAGAGGTCTCTGAGACTTTACTCAATTCTTTTCATTCTTCTTTCTTTATTCTGCTCTGCGGCAGTTATTTCCACCATTCTGTCTTCCAGGTCACTTATCCATTCTTCTGCCTCAGTTATTCTGCTATTGATTCCTTCTAGAGTATTTTAAATTTCAGTTATTGTGTTGTTCATCACGGCTTGTTTGTTCTTTAGTTCTTCTAGGTCCTTGTTAAATATATCTTGTATTTTCTCCATTCTATTTCCAAGATTTTGGATCATCTTTACTGTCCTCACTCTGAATTCTTTTTCTGGTTGACTGCCTATCTCCTCTTCATTTGTTTGGTCTTGTGGGTTTTTACCTTGCTCCTTCATCTGCTGCATATTTCTGTGTCTTATTTTAACTTACTGTGTCTGGGGTCTCCTTTCTAAAGGCTGCAGGGTCATACTTCCTCTTACTTCTGTTGTCTGTGCCTAGTGGGTGAGTTTGGTTCAGTGGCTTGTGTAGACTCCCTGGTTGGGGGGACTGGAGCCTATGTTCTGGTGGGTGAAGCTGGATCTTGTTCCTCTGATGGGCAGGGCTGCATCTGGTGGTGTGTTTTGCGGTGTCTTTGAGCTTAGTATGACTTTAGGTAGACTGTCTGCTAATGGGTGGGGTTGTGTTCCTGTTTTGCTAGTTGTTTGCTGTGAGGCATCCAGCACTGGAGCTTGCTGGCCGTTGGGTGGAGCTGGGTCTTTGTATTGAGACAGAGACCTCTGGGAGAGCACTCACTGATTAATATTCCATGGGGCTGGGAATTCTCTGGTGGTCTGACATCCTGCATTCGGCTCTCCCACCCGCAAGGCTCTGGCCTGATCCCCAGCCAGACCATCAAGACCCTGCAAGCCACACGGTGTGGAAGAAAAGGAAGAAGAAAAACAAAATCATAAAGAAAAAACAAAAAAGAACCCAAACAAACAGACAAAACCCCAAGACAAATGGTGAAAGCAAAGCTAAACAGACAAAATCACACAAAGAAACATACACACAGGCACTCACAAAAAGAAAAACAAAAGAAGAGAAAACAAAGAAGAGAGCAACCAAACCAATAAACAAATCCAAAACCAAAACAAACACTAAAAACTAACAAAAACATAAAAGCAGAAACAAATCAAATGCAGAAAGCAAACTAAAAAAGGCACTGAAAACATAAAACAAATACAAAAATGATAAAATGTAAAGATGAAAGATGAAAACAAAAGGAAAAAATACAAAATGACAGAGTAGTAAAGTAAAAATAGAAAAATATAAAATACAGTTAAAAAAGAAAACAAAGCAAAAGAAAGAAAATAACAAACACAAGCAAAAAACACAATATAATATAAAAGTACAGTAGAATTAGGTAAAACAATTAAGTAAAATATATTTTAAAAATAAAAGCATAAAAAGAAAAGTAAATTAAAAAGTTAAATTAAAAAAATAATAATAAAAAAAGAAGAACAGAACCAAAAAAAAAAGTAGTGGTATTTTCCTGTGGCCTTAGTTGTCAGTGTCCTTGGCCGCCTAGTGAGCCACAGACAATCCCTGCTTCCCCAGGAAGCCCTCTGGTACCTCTAGGTGGGTCTCTGGACCTATTGTGGGCACTGTGGGGCCAGCTCAGACTCTGACCTGGCCTTAGTCCTGCGTGTACTTGCCCCCAAAGTCCACAGTTGTCCCCAAAGTCCACAGCCTCAATTGTGGGAACACTCATTGTCTATTCAGGTACTCCACAGATGCAGCATTTACCCAGCTGATTGCGGGGATTTGATCACTGCTCCTGAGCTGCCTGGGGAGACTTCCCTTTCTCTTCTTTGGTCACACTGCCCCTGGGGTTCAGCTTTGGTTTTGGCCCCGCCTCTGCATGTAGCTGCCCTTAGGCGTCTGTTCCCCATCCAGGCAAGAGGGGGTGAAAGCAGCAGCTGATTAGGGCTCACTTGCTCAGGCTGTGGGGAGAGGGATATAGCAGTCATAATTGGGATGTGTGGGGAGTGCCTGCAGTGGCAGAGGCTGGTGTGAAGTTGCAAGAGCCTAAGGAGGTGCGCCACGCATTCTCCCGGGGACGTTGGCCCTGGTTCGCAGGACCCTCAGCAGTGGCAGGCTGCACCGGCTGCCGGGAAGTTGTGGGCAGGTACCTGCCTTGCACACAGGACCCTTGGTGGCAGTGGCAGCAGCCTCTGGGGTCCGAGATAACAGCCACAGCTCACGCTTGTGCCCATGTAGGCTTTGCCCTACCATCTGTGAGCACACAGAGAGAGAAGCTCTTCTGACAGGGCTGCCCCTCTCCTCACACACCCCACAACAAAGGTCTCCTGCCTCTCTGGCAGGCCTAGGTTTTTTCCCAGACTCCCTCCCAGCTAGCTGTGGTGCACCAGCCCCCCCAAGGCTGTCCTCACGCAGCCAACCCCAGTCCTCTCCCAGGGGTCTGACCTCCGAAGCCCAAGCCTCAGCACCTAGCTCCCACGTTCCCCTGCAAGTGAGCTGACAAGTGTCTCAGGCTGGTGAGTGCTGGTCAGCACTGATTCTCCCTCGGCACTCCACACCTCTGTTGTTGCCTCTCCTCCGAGGCTCTGAAGCTCCCCCGTCCCGTCCCCACCAGTGAGGGGGCTTCCTAGTGTGTGGAAACTTTTCATCCTTCACAGCTCCCTTCCAGAGGGGCAGGTCCTGTCCCAATTTCATTGTCTCTTTTTTTCTTTTTTCTTTTGCCCTACCCAGTTACATGGGGATTTTCTCACCTTTTTGGAAGTCTAATGTCCCCTACCAGGATTCATGTAGATGTATTTTTGATGTATTTGTGGGGAGGAAGGTGATCTCCATGTCTTCTCCGCCATCTGGCAGGTCTCTCCCCTAAGTTTCCCTTTTATTCCTCCTTTGACCTGTTCATTATTTAGGAATGTGTAATTCAATTTTCACATATTAATGAATTTCCAAAATATCCTGCTGTTGATTTATAATATAGTACCATTGTGGTCAGAGAACATACGTTGTATGATTTCAGTCCTTTTAAATTTATTGAGGATTGTTTTATGACCTAACATAGGATCTGCCCTAGAAAATGTCCCATGTGTACTTGAAAAGTATATGTATTCTGTTCTCGTTGTGTGGCGTATTCAATAGATGTCTATTAGGTATAATTGCTTCATAGTTTTGTTGAAGTATTCCATTTTTTTCTTGATATTCTGACTTGTATCCATTATTGAAAGTGTGGCATTGAAGTTTCTGATTGTTGAATTGTTGTTTCTCCAATTCTATCAGTTTTTGTTTTGTGTACTTTGGTGCTCTGGTATAAGATGCATATTTGTTTATAGTCATTATGTCTTTCTGATAGATTAACACTCTTCTCATTATAAAATGTCTCTCTTTGTCTCTAGTGACAATTTCTCTTTTAAAGATTATACTGTCTGACGTTAGTGCAGCCACTCCAGCTATCTTTAATTAGTGCTTACAAAGTATCTCTCTTTTCTTCCTTTTGCTTTCAACCTATTTGGTCTTTGAATTTAGTGTGTGTCTTGTAGACAGCATACAGTTGACCCATATTTCCCCCCATTCTTCCAAATGTAAATGGAGTGTTTAATCCATTCACATTTAATGCAGTGACTCATAACTAATAAAGTAGGATTTATTGATACATCATCCATTTTGCAATGTGATTTTTATGTCTTGTGTCTTTCTATTTCCTCTACAATTATTGCTTTGTTTTGGGTTAAATATTTTCTAGTATACCATTTAAATGCCCATGTCATTTCTTTGACTATATCTTTTGAATTATTTTCTTAATGTTTATAGTAAGGATTACAATTACCATCTTAATTTGTGACAATCTGGTTCAAACTAAAACTAACTTAATTTCAATAGTATTCAAAAATTTACTCCAGTATATTTCTTTCTACCCCTCCTTTATACCATTACTGTCATATAAATTACATCGTTATATATTATAAAACCTGTAATTCAATTTTGTAATTCTTGCTTTATGTTATTGTCTCTTAAAATAGATGAAGAAGAAATAGATTACAAACAAATACATATTTATTCTCATATATTTTCCTGTGAAGTTACATTTACCAGTGTTCTTTATTTCTTCATGTGGATTCAAATTACCATCTAGTGTCCTTCTCAGACTGAAGGAATCCCTTTAGCAATTCTTGCAGGATAGATCTGCTAATGACAAATTCCCTGAGAGTTTATCTGGGAATGTCTTCATTTCTCCTCCATTGTAAGGAAGAGTTTAGTTGAGTACAGAATTCTTAGTTAACAGTCTTTTTCTTTCAACACTTTGAGATGTCATTCCACTGCTTCCATGGTTTCTGATGAGAAATCAGCTTTAATCTTATTAAAGATCCTTTGTACATAATGTCATTTTTCTCTTACTATTGATATTTTCAAGATTTTCTTTTTGTCTTTGACTTTCATCAGTTTGACTGTGACGTGTCTAAGTGTGGCTCTCTGTGAATAAGTTCTACTTGGAGTTTGTTGAGCTTCATGGATGTATGGGTTAATATTTTACATAATATTGGGGAAGTTTTTGGCAATTATTTCTTCAATATTTTTTCTGCTCCTTTCTCTTTCTCCTTTTCCTGTGGAACTCACATTATGTGAATGTAGGTATGTTTGTTTGATGGCGTCCCACAGGCATCTGAGGCTTTGTTCATTTTATCTTGTTCTTTTTTCTTCTCCTGAAGCTGAATAATCTCTATTGGTCTATCTTTAGGTTCACTGATTATTTCTTCTGCTAGCTCATATCTGTGGTTGAGCCCCTATGGTGAATTGTTCATGTAATTTTTGTACTTTTTAACTCCAGAACTTCAATTTTTTTTCTATTTTTATTTCTCTTTATTGGTACTATTTGATGAAACATCATTTTCACACTTTCCTTTAATTCTCTAGACATCATTCCATTAATTTTTTAAACATATTTACAATAGCTAATTTAAAGTCTGTGTCTACTGAGTCCCAAATCTGGGCTTTCTCAGGAGCATTTTCTCTTGACTGCTTTTTTGCTTCCTGTTAGTGGCATACCTTCCTGTTTCTTTACATGTCTCATGACTTTTTGTAGAAAACTATACAGTTAAATAATGTATCATAATAACTCTAGGGTCAGATAGGTATTTATTTTGTTGCTAGGTTTTTGTAATTGTTTTTCTTGTTGCTACTTACTTGCTTACTGACTTTTCTGAACTAATTCTGTAGATTCTGTATTGCTTCCAGCGTATGGACACTTAAGTCCTCTGGTGGCATTTTTTTTTTCAGTTCTTTTATTATTTATTTTAGGAGTCATCCTGTGTCAGTACAATTTAGTGGTCAGCCAATGACTGGTTAGAAGAGTTTCTTAAATGCCTTGTCTGTATGTCTTCCACCCTTTTTATCCCTTCCCACTAGAGGATCTATGTGAGAAGGCATGCCTTCAAACTTGTTGCAGTTTATAAGACAGCCTTAGCTCTTACTTGCTGTTTGTGCAGGGTTTCAAGGTCAGCCACTAGTGAGTTATTGGGAGCTTCTCTTTTCCCAGATCTTTCTTGGGTCACCTTTGACACCCTAAAAATATGTCAGAGCTTTTCAAAGTTTCAAAATCTAGTTCTCCAAGATTTCCTTTTAAATTCCTAGTCAGGTTCTTGTTTACCCACCTGAAATCATAGCCTTAGGTAGCTGCCATATTGCCACCCATTTACTATTGTTTTGATAGTACTCTGGGGATAGGTTTTTTTTTTTCCTCCCATGAGCTGAGCTCTGAGTCCAATCAAATACCCACGGCACTCTGGGGATAGAGATTTTTCCAGGAAGCTGCTTGTTCGGACAAAATACTGACTGTGCTCTGGGGATGATGCCTTTAATGTAGCTCTAAAAGAGTTCTGTCCTTTCTGTTGGCTATCAGGCTGCCAATTTTTTGCAGCTATGATGCCAGTAAGCTGGGGAGAAAGGCGGGTGGGAATAGCCTCAAGCTAAAACGTTAGAGACACCACTGTCTTACCGAGGTTCAGTAGTTTCTCTTAGACAATTTTCAGTTTTTTTTTCTGTGGCTTTGGTTAATTTTCCAAGTTTTGAAATGGTTGGTTTTAGTTGTTTTGCCAGTATTTGTATTGTTTTTGTGGGACAGTTTGTGAAGGTTCTTGTCCTACCATTCCGGAAGTCTGTCTCCTCTAGGATTCTGTATAAGTTACAGAATAATGGCAAAGCAAAGAAACAAAAAAAGGAGCCTCTTAAAGAGAAATGTTACCCTTTTTCTTCCAGCTTTGTCTTTTTCTGTATCCCTGTCTTGTCTTCTGTACTGTCTTCCAACCTCCCTATGGTGTTCTCTCTGTGATGGTTTAGTGTAGTGAGGAGAGTCTTGGCTTCGGAACTTGAGCACACCCAGATTCCATTTCTAGCTCTGCAACAGTAAGCAAGATACTGACTTTCCTGCGGTCTCAGTTTCCTCATATAAATTGGTGATACTCATAGAATCACAATAAAGATTAAATGAGAAAACTTTGAACGAGCTTATTCCAGACCTGTACATACTAGGTGTACAGTAAATTAGTAATATAATACGTATTATTTATTCAGTTCTCTCATTTCATCCCTTTTTACTGACCTATCTTAATGAGTTTTGGTGTAAAAATAGTAGTTAATGGGTTTAGGAAAGTAACTTATAGAAGAAAGATAATGAAAAGAGAATCATGTCTTTTCTTTGTTCTGTGATCTTAAGCAAATTATTTAGCCACTTTGAGCCTTAGCGTCCTCACCTTTTAAATGAGAATACTAGTATGTGCCTCTGATATGTTAGGGCCTTGCTTTGAGAATCAAATGAGTTCATGACACTGTAGGCTTGTGGAGGCTTTGCACCATGCACTGTCTGCAAACATACAGTGGTCTCTAGTTTGTGTAGATAAGTGTCTGGTTCTTGGATTACATTCATGGGATTAAGTTTGCTTTTTTTTTCTTCTCAAAAAACATAAACGTAGAATGTAAAATAAGTTGCTTATTATTTGTGGCACCATTTCCCCCCGTCTTTTGAGTTAGATAAGTATTTTGCCATATTTATCCATTATGTAGCAAATGAAATTTATTGTTCATAGACTTTGGATTTAATATTTTCATTTAATTGTTCACTTTGTGATTTAGGCTAAAATAGAAGAAAAGGCCATTTATGAATGCTGTAGCCGTCGAAATATGTATGTGAACATAGCAAGAAATACTCTGAAGAAGCTGAGAGACCAAGGTAATGTCTTTTCAATTAAGTGATAAGATAAAAAGTTGTGATTAACACCTGACACTGAATTTGTTTTCTTCATTAACAGCGTTGTTTTTAGATATTCAATGAGATGTATGTTTTAAATATTCTGTTGAGTCGAACGTGCAGGTGGCATTTTTTTGTTGAAAGTAACAAGTTAGCCTTGAACTTAGTTGTGAATATAACCTCACTGAAGGAGGTTATCAGTGATATATTTAAATTTGATTTCTGGTTATAAAAGTAATTCACCTCCATGTGGAACAGTATCAGTACTTCTCAACCTTTTAAAAATCAGTATTGTCCCCCTAATAAACCTATTTTTTCTACCTCCTTCACCCCCAGTAAAATGAAGTACTGAGGGATAATATTTTATCAGTTAAATTGGGTTTTTGTAGAGCCACATACTATAGTAATATCTAAGATTTTTTTCACTCCTCAAAAGCCAACTTTACTCCTCTGGGGGCAGTACCACCCCAGTTGAGAATATGTGGCATGAGTTCAAATAATACGGAAAAACATCTTTTTTTTTTTTTTTTTTTTTTTTTTGCGGTACGCGGGCTTCTCACTGCTGTGGCCTCTGCCGTTGCGGAGCACAGGCTTCGGACGCACAGGCTCAGTGGCCATGGCTCACGGGCCCAGCCGCACCGGGCATGTGGGATCTTCCCGGACCGGGGCATGAACCTGTGTCCTCTGTATCGGCAGGCGGACTCTCAACCACTGCGCCACCAGGGAAGCCCCAGAAAAACATCTTTTAAAAAAACAGTCAAAGACAGCTATCTTCCAGATCTCTTATATAGACCCTCCTTTACATGACTACAGAGATATATATAATATTCATGAATACAATCATTTTATATACAGTGTGTCTAACTTTTTTTACTCAGTAAGGTATCATAGAAGTCTTTTGTCAGTTAACCTGGAATCCACATTCATATCTAGATCTGTATGGTACTTTTTAAAGACTGCATGAAATTCTGTTGTATAGAACCTATAGTATACATATTCCATTATATGGAATCTATAATGTAGATGAACTAAATGCCTTTGGGTATTTAGATTGCTTACATTTTTTTTGAGTATAAATTCTGTGATAAATATGTGTGAGGATGTTAACACGTTAACATTTACTTAAACCCGAGCGTATGTATCTTTAGCATAAATTCCTATACACAGAGAAGCTAGCAGAAAGGGTCTGCATGTTTAAAATTGGTAAATATTGTGGTTTTTTCCAATTTTATTTATTTATTTATTTTTGGCTGCATTGGGTCTTCATTGCTGCGCGAGGGCTTTTCTCTAGTTGCGGCAAGTGGGGGCTACTCTTCGTTGCAGTGCGTGGGCTTCTTATCGCGGTGGCTTCTCTTGTTGCAGAGCACAGGCCCCAGGTGCAATGGGCTTCAATAATTGTGGCACGCGGGCTCAGTAGTTGTGGCTCACGGGCTCTAGAGCACAGGCTTAGTAATTGTGGCGCATGGGCTTAGTTGCTCCACGGCATGTGGGATCTTCCCGGACCAGGGCTCGAACCCGTGTCCCCTGCATTGGCAGGCAGATTCTTAACCACTGCGCCACCAGGGAAGCCCTGGTAAATATTGTTAACTACCCCAGAAAGGGTTTGTCCATTTACATCGCCCACTAATGGTGGAGTGTGTGGTTTTCCTCACACCCTGCCAAACTTTCTTATTTATCCTATTTCAGAGTGTGAAGGTATATTAAAAAAAATAAAGTTAATTTAATATATTTTATTACTACGAAGTTGAAGATGTTTATTTCTCTCTCTTTTTAAATTTGCTCTTTGTATCCTTCTGCCCTCCCTTTATAAATTGTCCTATTCATTTGTCCTATTCATATTCTCTTTTAATAATACTGCAGATATTTTCTTTAGTTTGTCACTTGTGCATCAGCCTTATTTATACTTTTTTTTTATAATATAGAGGTTATTTTCAAAGTGTAATCAATCTCTTTTTTATTGGTTTCTGGGTTTTGTGTCATGTTTTGAAAGTCTGTTCCATTCTCAAGAATGTAAAAACTGTTCATCTGTAATTCCTTTATGGCATTTTTTTAATGTACAGCACTTTAAGTAGACTTAAATACATGTATTAAAATATATGAGATCTCTTAGATTAGTATTTTCATGGCATTCTAGCTTCCCCCCACTTTTTCCCATATTAAATATAGCACATAGAAACAGAACATGCAGGGGCTTCCCTGGTGGCGCAGTGGTTGAGAGTCCGCCTGCCGATGCAGGTGACGCGGGTTTGTGCCCCATTCCGGGAGGATCCCACATAACGCGGAGCGGCTGGGCCCGTGCGCCATGGCCGCTGAGCCTGCGCATCCGGAGCCTGTGCTCCGCAACGGGAGAGGCCACAACAGTGAGAGGCCCGTGTACCGAAAAAAAAAAAAAAAAGCCTCATGTAAGAATTGAAACAACGTAGATGCTTTTAGAATCTCTTAATACTTCTCATAACACAGTTTTTCATTTTACAAAAGAGTTTGCTAAAGCATGTCTAGTAAATTCTGCTAAAGTAATAAATTAGAGAAACTTTCTCGAGAGCTCATTAGAGTGAGGGGATCTGGGACTGGGTTACTGGTGTTGGGAAGAGATCCTTGAGCTATCTTGCCTTTGTGAGAGTCGTCAGGGTTCCCATTGTCTCCTGCTTGTAAGCTTTTGTACTTTTCTTATCTGAGTGAGTATTAAGAACTGTTACGCAAGATTTCGAGCCAGAAGGCCTGGGTTTATGTATCAACTGTGCTGTGTGACTTTGGTCATATGTCCTTACTTTTCTGAGCCTCATCTAACTCATCTGTAAAAATGAAGTCAGTTCACTTGCCATTCTGGCTTAATGTAAAGTTTAAATCAACATGCTTAGAACAGGTTTCAGCCTGCTTAATATGCACCAGCTATTACTGATATAATTTTAACTTTCCCATCTCTCACCCAAAGCTTAGGACATCACGTGGTCCAGGGAACAATATTGATTTGTTGTGGCTGTTACTGAAGGACACGAAGACTTGGATTCTTTTAGACTACTGTCTTACTTAATGTTAATCAGAATCCTAGCATTTCATAAAAGGGTTAGTGGACTCTAACCCTACCACTACTTAAAAAGGGAAAAAAAGCAATTTAAATTTTATTGGACAGCTTTTCTTTTTCTCTTAGCGCTCACAGGAATTATTCTTTACAGACATCTTAAAGGCTCCCTTCTAACTGAAGCACAGTTCTGTGAAAATAACTACCCCCAACCCAACGCTGACAAACCAGGAAATATTCTTTTAAACCCAGGCATGACAAAAACTCTTGTAAATGATCATAAGCATATGGGTCCAAAAATTATCCTTTCTACACGCTGAGACTGGAGCCCTAAAGTCCCAATGTTCTGGGACTTCCCTGGTGGTCCAGTGGCTAAGACTCTGCGCTTCCAATGCAGGGGGTCCAGGTTTGATCCCTGGTCAGGGAACTAGAGCCCATGTGCCACAACTAAGTCCCATGCTGCAACTGAAGATGCTGCATGCGACAATGAAGATCCCACGTGCCACAACTAAGACCCAGCACAGCCAAATAAATAAATATGAAAAATAAAAGTCCCAGTGTTCTGACATTTTCTAATCGAAACAAGATTTGTGGCCAGCCATGGCCACAAATGATGGCCGCATCATTAGGCTACAGGTAAAAACATGGTTGCATCTCATTTTCTTTCCCTTTCCATTTCATTTTAGTCCCAGTATCTAAGTGCTTTATTTATGTAATCAGTTTTATTAAATCTTAGCAGCCATTTCAGGTAAGTACTGTTACCACCTCCATTTATACAAATGAAGAAACTAAGGTTCAGAGAGGTCAAATAATTTATCAAAGGTCACTCAGAAAATAAGAGGTAGAGCCAGGATTTGAACCCAAGGAGTCTGACTCTGGAGCTTCTGCGTTTACCCCTAGACATATGTAGGCAGTGCTGTGTTCCATATACTTCATACCCTTTCACTAGGAATTCTTATAAAAAGACTTCCAATTAGTCTTACTATTTTGCATTTTCTCCAAATACTGGGCATAGTTAGTTAATATATTTATCCCACTCCCTCTCCCCCCAGAAAAGAGATAGCAAGAGAATATTTAACATTAACACAACTGTCAAATGTTAGGTCCATCAGAGTTTGAAATGCAGTTATAGAAATATTTTTCATTGGCCTTTCTTTAAATCCTCTCATTGGAAGGCAGTACACTTAACAGTTAAGAACCGGTGCTCTGAAGGAGAAAGGCGAATCTGGGTCTGGGTGCTGGGTAAGTCATGAGTCGCTCTCCCAGTGTCGGCTTCCCCACTCTGAACAATGAGATTATGGTAGCTGCCCCATCAGTAGCTATGAGAATCCGTTAAAATAGTGCATCTGAAGTGCCTGGTGCAGTGCCTGCCTCGTCATCGCATAACAGACACCCAAATAAAAGAGTTGCTGTCATCATCGTCATCAGAGCCAGTTTGAGGGTCATTAATAAAAACAAGTATTCATAAACGGGTCTAGTGAAAAGCCCAGATACACTCTCAGTGACAATAAACAGATCACTATGTGTCTAAAAGGAAGACATGGGTCCTAATTCAGGAGTTACTATGTACTAGAGTTGATGACAGATCAAGTCGGTGACAGTCAACTTGTGGTGCTAAAACCACAATCCCCTGGCATTGGGCTGACTCTGGAAGCAGGTGGGAGAATGCCTGTTTGAGCAGTGGCAGCCCGGATGCGGAAGCAGCTCACCTGCACGTACCCCTTTGCATAATTCTGTTCCTTTTCCTGTTACTTGGAGATCACACTGAGTCTGTGCTCACGACAGGATCAGGAATGCAAAGGCAAGTCTCTGCATGCAGGTCCTCATTTCCCGCCCCGAATCTATTCATGAATAACTCCTACTTCATGTTCTGTTTTAGCTTCTAGGAGGATGTGCTGTCGATGTGGGAAGATCTATGGCGTGACTCCTGCAGGCAAACACAGCAGCGTAGAGGAATGTCACTACCACTTTGGCCGACTGGTGAGTCATAAAGGCAGGTGTCTGGTCGTTCCATTTCATTTACTTGATGAGCCGGTGCCAAAGCGATGGGGAGAAAAGTGGAATAAAGTATTCAGTTCAATGTGTATTTGTTAAATACAGTCCAGTAAAGAGAAACTGTATTGATTCAAAAGTTTCCATTACAAACATTTACTCCCGACCATCACTTCTTAACTTTGGAGCTCGCTGGCTCAAGAAGTATGGCTGTGATGATTCTTCTGCCTGTTTAAGACCTCAGGTCAATCAACTACCTCCTGACTTCACCTGCTTTTCACGGGCCAGCGTTAGAATAATTGCTTACGGCTTCAGTTCCTTGGCCCCTGCCCTGCACTGAGTGAGGATGAACAACTGCTTCCTCTCCCCCAGCCCAGCCCCCATTTCTTCTCCAGCACAGTAAATTCCCTACAGTCAACTCAGATGTTTTTTTTTCCCTACTCAGACCAAAAAACCTGGGTGCAGTCATCACTGTCTCCCCTCGGTGCACACCCCCCCATTCAAGGCCTTTGTTTTGTTTTTCCCTTTTTCTTTTTTTCTGCCTATGCCAGCGCCCTTAGTTCCCCCACCAAGGATTGAATCCGGGCCACGGCGTTGAGGGCACCGAGTCCTAACCACTGGACCGCCAGGGAACTCCCTGGTGCGCCCTTTCATCTCAGCAGTTTCCAGGTCCCATTTGTTCTGTTACCTCCAAAGTGTCTCTTCTCCACCTCTGCTGCCCCCCACCAGGGCCACAAGACCCTCATCTCCTTCCCAAGCTACTGCAGCATCCTCCCAGTCTTAACACTCCCCCGCCCCAAGCTACTTCTCACCCAACAACCCCCGGAATAATTTTTAAATCACAGTTCTGTTTACATCACTCCCCTGCTTTAATGAAAATTCTTCAATAACTTTGTCAACCCTGCCGAATTTGGCCTCTGCCCGCTATCTTGTACGCTTTCCACAGTTTCTTTCCTATCACACTGGCCAACTTTCTGGAGCCTTCTAACCTGCTGTCCCCTTTTCACGCAGCTGGTTCCTTCTCATCCTTTGGGTCTCTGCTTAAATGTGACCTACTCAAGGTTCTTTCGTGACCCCGTGACCTAAAATAGGTCCTCCCTCTTCTATCACAACCTTTGAGGGCCTTTGACTGTCACTGCCTTTGACAGCACCCAACTGCATTTTGTAATGATTTAGTGATTTATCTGCCATCTTCAAAAGACTGCAAGCTCTTGGAGGGACCGAATGTCTCCCCAGCACTTAGCATGGTACCTAACGCATACAGGCTGTCAGTATCTGCGTGGATAGATGGGTGAACAGATGAATTATTTATGTAGATATGGAAATGAATATGAAAGCTATTATAATAAATGCTATGAAGAAAATAAAGCAGGGCAGAGGAAGTAGAGAGGAACAGTGGATGTGTTGAATTATAGAATCAATATAAGAATAATGGATCAATAGTAAAGTAAATCAGACAAGTTTGACTTAAGTGTTTAGGGCTTAGTTTTAGTGGGTGGGGAGACTGTAAATTCCAAAAAGGAAGAAAAATAGGAAGACACTGAAGGAGAATAAAAGTAGCAGATTAACTACTGTGTGGAATAACTAGACAACACAGCATAATGAACAGAATGGGACTTTGGAGCCGGCGGACCTGAGATTTTGGGCTGTTTCACCACTTACTTTCTCTGAGACCTTGAGCAGGTTTCGGAAGCTCTCTGAGCTTTTGTTTCCACATTCATAGAATGAGCTTTGTGTGCAGTTTAGTGAGCTGACATGTCCAATTCCTGGCTTCTAACAGATGCTCTGTTAATACTGGTTCTCAGCCTCCCTTTCTCATCACAGGAGAAGGTAAGATAAAGGCGTGAGATGTCAAGATTGGATGGGTAATAGAAGGTTGGTTAAGCAAGAGTCTTCAGTGCCAGCCTGAGAAATCTGCATTTGATTAGCAATGTAGAAGTGAAGCATTCGAGGAAAGTGATGTAATGAAAAATGTGCTTGAGGAAGATTAATCTAACCACATTTTATGGGAAAACTGGTGCAAAACCTGCTGTAGGCAGAGGGGATTTTAGGGAACAGTTGGGAGAACATTACCTTGGGCCAGAGGGAGGAAGGGCTTGGGGTAGGTAAGGGTACGGGTGAGATGGAAGATGTGAGAGAGATAAAAGAGAGATGAAGGCTTAGGCTTGTTGCTGTGAAAATGTGCGAAGTGTCTGGCCAAGGCAGTGGAAGAAGAGGGTGTCGGGATTTCAGAGGTCCAGCCAAGGTTGGAGACAACATCTTTGTTACGGTCTCAGTCTATGTAACTGGGTGATGTCCTCGGGTCAGATGCAGGAAGGGAGAGGGTGGTAGCCGGAGCCCATCATCCAGGGGCTTCAGCACAGAGGGCAGGTCAGGGAGGAGAATATTTTGAAAGGATGGTTGAGGTAGAGTTAAAGCAAGATAAAGAAGTGATATCAGGAGAGGAGCTGAGGGGCCCGGCCACGTTATGGGGAAGCAAAGGGAGGAAGGGGAGAAAGGCATTCAAGACACTGGTAATTATAATTCACCTTCAAAGTGCAGCCTCTGAGAACTCGGCTTCTAGGAGTCAGTGTTTCCTGTTTGTTACATAATAGCTAGAAAAGCAACCATGCAGAGTTTTAGACTTTACATCAGATCGCTTGCATGGTGCAGTCTTAAAGATCCTTGTGCGTGAGACGCTCTGGGAGTTAGCCACTCCGCCTTGTCAAGCTTGCTTGTTTTGATTTTTACTTTTCGTGTGGTTTGCAGTTTTTGGTAGCTCAGAAAGGCGGTACAGCTGTTGTGAAGGTGTCCTTCGATCCCCCGGGTGTCAGGTCGCCAAGGTAGGGCTTGTTCCCCAGAATGCTGCTTGTTTCAGAACCAGAGTTGCTGCCTCCTGCGCAGACCTTGGGAAACCATAAGCATTTGGTATAATCCACTAATTTTCAGTTGATGAAATTTTTATGAGCTTAGTTGCTCTTGCCAAAACATACAGTAACTTATTTGGCAGTGTTCGTTTCAGCTTCATGTTCAGGACCAAAAAGCAAACCTAGAAGGCTTTGTGAAGACTTTTGTCAAGTTCCCACCCCGCAGCGGGAATCACGTTGTATTTGCCGTGAATTGTGAGGTGGTACGTTGGTGGTATGTTTTGCCTTATTTATGCATGTGTAAGGAACGTTCCCAGGCTCTCTCTCTCAGTCCCACACAGTGCTGCGATGTTGTTCACACGTTTTCAGATGAAGCAACTGAAGCTGAAAAGAGTTAAGTGACTTGGTGGGATACCTGCACTTGGTGATGGAGCCAGGAGTTGGCCCACGATCCTCTTTCTTTTACTTATTAATTTTTATTTATATATAATCACTGCTTGTCCTACTCATTACGTTGCTGAAATTACAGGGGTGGAAAATGTTATGAATACTACTGTTATCCCCCAAATCAGCATAAAAGCTTTCATTTTTAAAAAGCTATTGTTTTTATAGAGACAGTAAAATGTTTATAGGGAGTTACCTTCTTCCATATGAGAATCAATACTAAACAGTAGGGGAAAAACAGAACTTGGAATCATGAGACCTCGGAAGCTCCACTGCTTATCAGGCAAGTCTCCCGGATGCTCCAATATGTAAATTATGAGGTTAATAATAACCCAACAGTGATGGTGAGAATCAGATACACTAATATATGGCAAAGTGCTTTGTATGTGTCAAACATCATGTGAACAGTCATCTTTAACAAAACATAAAATTAAATTTTTGTTCCCTGTGACATATTTGGAAAGCAGATTTGTGGAGTTTAATTTTAATAGATATAGAAGGGAAGTGTTCACTTTTTAAGCTTAGATTTTTGTTGTTGTTTTGTTTTGTTTTTTTGTTTTTTGCGGTACGCGGGCCTCTCACTGGCGCCACCAGGTAAGCCCTAAGCTTCGATTTTTAATTGCAGACAATGAAAGCTGTTTCTGGCTTAGAAATCAAATGTTTTTTTTTCATTCAACAAGGTTTATAACTGCATTGTTCAATATGGTATCCACTAGCAAACAAACGTGTCAGTATAGAGAACAGAGTAGCAGTTACCAGAGGGGAAGCAGGGGAGGGCAAAATGGGTAAAGGGGGTCAACTGTATGGTGATGAATGAAAACAAAATTTTTGGTGGTGCAGCGTGCTGTAGTGTTTATAGAAGTCAAAATATAATGTTGTACACATGAAACTTATATGATGTTATAAAACAATGTTACCTCAATAAAAAATTAAATTAAATTAAAAATTTAGTTCGTCAGTCATACTAGCCATATTTCAAATACTCAATCCCCACTTGTGGCTGGTGGCTACCATATTGGACAGGACAGAAATAGAACATTTCATCTTCACAGAAGGTTCTTTTGGATAGCACTGATCTCTAATGAAAATAATTGTAAAGCCTATGCCAAGAAAATGAAATTATTTTTATTAGCAGAAATATTACCAACATTAAGGAAAAAATTAAAGCTTGGAACATCTTTTATATGACCGTCAGATCCACACACTGGCTTTTGTTACCAAAACTGAATGATTGGGTTAGATTGTATATTCCAGTTAGAAATATTCCTTTAAGATATCTAAGATGTTAAAATATGTTTGCCCAATATGATGTTTAAATTTGATATTTCCGTCTTTATAGCGCTATACAGCCAAAGGTTTGGAACTTACTCAAGTGACAGTGGTTGATCCCAGCCTCCAGGTGGGCTATGATACATCTGTGAAACCAGATGAAGAAGTCATTGACTATAACACTAGGTATGCATTATACACAGGGGTTTGTTTTTGAAATTATAGAACATTCAACATGTACTTTGAGTTTTAGCCTAGGTACTTTTATTTGATTCAACTTCAGAGCATGAGTTAACACTGTTTTCTTTTAATTAATTTGTTTATTCAAAACTATTCATGTTCTGTTGAGTACCTTGCTAAAATTATGCAGACCCTGTATTAGGCCCTGGGTAACAACCCGAAATGAGAGATACGGCCTCAGCACTCACGGTGTTTACATGTTGGAATGGTAGGTAGGAGGCTAGAGAGACAGACAAAAATATTGAACAAGTTATTTATTCATTCATTTATTCATTCAATCATTAATCAGTTTCTTCTGAAAATACCATACTATTCCCATTAGATGAAAATTTCTATAATCCTGTAGACGTGTCACTGAGTATACATAGCTTTGATATAGCATACAGAACACTGGTTCAGTGCAAATTCTATTTTATTATTATTATTCAAGTAGGACATGTTTCTGATCCAAATGCAATGCTAACTTGAGATAGTATGATACAGATGTGCCTTTTATTTTTAAAAACCTCGTATAAAATACCGAACAATATCATTGATTAATTGAATTGGATTTCCTAAAGGCACATAAGCCATATGACGTGACATATTTATATATTTATTTAAATATATCTATTTAAATATAAAATAGAAGACATTGATCTTATTGTACAATGAAAATTTAGAAGTGTTAATTACTGGTGTGATTGTATTTATTCAATTTTCTTTAACAAATTCTCCAATGGTACTTAATATGACGTGTGTGTGTGTGTGTGTATACATGCCCACATATATACATACATTTGTATATGTATAGATGAACAAATATGACTTGATACACATATACACGTGTATATTATATGCATTATATACTATAGTACGTAGTTTATAGTATTATAGTATATATAGTATACATAATATATATTATATATGTGTACGTCCATAATGTTGGAGCACAGTAAGGCAAGGTGGTCAAGTGAATTAAAAGTTGTTGTGATAAATTTTGAGAATAATTATAAAGAATTCTGCTAACAAGTATTTTTTAACCTAAATTTCCTCATGGTTCATAAAAATGGTTGTATACATAAAAACTCAGTAAAAGTTGCTGTTATCAGATAATGCATTTTGTTACTAATCTCTCTCCTGACCTCATTTGATTTCTTTTCGTACTCATTTTGGCCATATCCTAATAGCCCCATCTATTTTATATTTTACTTTTTTTTTTTTTTACTTTATTGAGCTATAACTGACAAACAAAATTGTACTATATTTAAAGTTACTGTACTCTTATTGGTTCTCGTTTTTCCATGGGTTTAGCGGAATCTTTTCTAACTCCTTTTTGGAACAAGTCAGGAAATGCTTTGCTAATTACTGATACTCATAGCAGCAAAATGAGAACTGAAGGTCTTGCTTTAAAATTAAAAACTTGAATCTTAAAAGAAAAAGTCAAAAGGGGGCTTCCCTGGTGGCGCAGTGGTTGAGAGTCCACCTGCCAATGCACGGGGACACGGGTTTGTGTCCCGGTCCGGGAAGATCCCACATGCCGCGGAGCGGCTGGGCCCGTGAGCCATGGCTGCTGAGCCTGCGCGTCTGGAGCCTGTGCTCCGCAATGGGAGAGGCTACGACAGTGAGAGGCCTGCGTACCGCACACACACAAAAAAAAGTCAAAAGGATTCAATGCATTGCATTCTTTTAAAATGAACCCAAGTACTCCATCCATGATAATGTCCTCTTAATTCAAATATTTGATTATGCATCACATTCCTTAACTAAGCCAGATGATGGAGCCAGGTATCTTTTGTTCAGGAGACAGTACTATGAACATACAGCTTACATTGAAAATACGTTTGCAGTATTTTTATCTCTTTTCTCCTAATTTGCAGTAAAGCACAGCAGTAGCCACATTTCTGAACACTTACTTTTAGTATGTGCTTCATGAAAACCACTAGGATAGTCCATTTTCTGCATGTATTTTCACTGTTTGCATGTATTTTCATTGGGTCCTTATAAGCCATTAAGATTGGTAATTGACCCTACTTTACAGATGAGAAGACTGAAACCAGAAGGCTAAGCAACTTGTTGAAAATCAAATATAATAAGTAAATGGCAGAGTCATAGCATAGCTCAAACTCAGGTTGTCTAGACTCTGCTTAGGGCTCCTTCTGCTTTTCCATGCTTCTCACATTTCATCTTTAGCTTTGCCTTAATGGGAGATAGACTACTTAACTGTAACTGACAAAACTCAGATTATACAGAGATGAGAGTTCACAAAGGAACTTTATGAACTTGTAATAATGTCTCCCCCTGCCTTACATGATTGATCCAAATTATAAATTTTACTAGGTTTTATCAATATAACCTAGTAAAGGGATAGTTGGCAGACATACAATAAGATCTTTGTTCTGTTCATCAAATGTTTGTCACGTTGAGTCAGTAATGTGTTCTAACTATAACGGATGAAATCTACTTAGTTGTACTCTTACATGCACTGTGTGTCTTCTTGGGATAGGTTTTCTGGTGTGGTTGAAGATGACTCGAAGGACACGAAAACCTCAATCTGTGATGTGCAAGCCACCTTGTTGAACCTGTTCAGCACTGACACTGTACTAATTGGACATAGCTTTGAAGGTAGTCTCTATGCACTTAAGGTAAAGAGTTAAAGGCTCATGTTCTTATAAAACTGTATGCGTTAATGTGGTAGTCATTATCATTGTGTTATCACTGATGCTTGATTTGCCCTTTTAGACAAAACAAGATAAGAATCACTATGCTGATGACTTTGTCCAACTCTTACAAACCAGAAGAAGTATAAGATGCCCGAGTCATCTGGCTAAACAAGATCAGAACGAAAGTCCATTATCAATTGTGATGAAACCAAAATCGTTCTTTTGACGTGGTCTCAGATCATTGTCTTTAATATTCAAGTGGGTAAAACTACGTTTATCTCATAGGTTATAGTCACGTCCTGGAAGATACTTTTTCATATTAGGTCAGGTAGATTTATAAAGCCTACCTGTAAGGTAGGCTCAAAATCAAATGGCATGTTCATTTTTCTTGGCATGATAGACTTGAAAATCTCCCCCTTAATACTCCAGGTTAAAATGGTCTGTTCTTTGCTCCATGTTCTAGAACAGGTGTCAGCACACTATGGTCCATGTTAGCCACCTGTTCTTGCAAATACTTTTATTGGAACAGAGCCGCCACACCCACTCATGGATGTATTTTCTGTCGCTGCTTTCATACTACAGTGGCATTGTTGAGTAGTTATAACAGAAGTGGTATGGCCTGCAAGCCTAAACTATTTAGAACTCGGAAGAGAGAGTTTGGTGGCCACCCCCGATCTAGAACAGTGCTCTGCAACAGAACTCTCCGTTCTACGTGTTCACTCACCGATATGGTAGACACTAGTCACATGTGGCCAGTGAGCACTTAAAATGTGTCTAATATGACCGAGAAAACGATTTTTTCATTTTGTTTACTTAATTTTAATAGTTACGTGTGGCCGGTGGCTACCACATTGCACAGCGCAACTCTAGAACTTTGGGGACCTTGACTATTTGTTTCAGCCACCCCTAGGACTTACCTTCATGCCGAGAAGGGCTAGTTCTTCTTTAGTGTAAGAATGTCAGTAAGGCCATTTAATTTTCCTGAGTATCCACCTCTTTCCCTGCAAAGCTGGTACCCTAGTATAGATAGTTGTTTCACACAGCACTGTTGTCTCTGCATGTGACAGATGAGACTGGAATGTGCTTCCACCAGACCCCACCCAAGTGTGAGCAAAGAGAGTTGGGGACGTAAGCTTTTTGTAAGAAAGCTCTTCACAGGGATGGCCTTCTGTCACCTCAGCGACAGCTTGTCTCAGACTCAGTTTCTCACCATGACTTTCCTTCTCCCATTTTCCAGGAACCGTTCTATTTCACTTATCTCCCAGACCAGAAAATTTGAAACCACTGTGTTTTTTTATTCCTTGTAATCAGTCTGTTTCTTTCACCCAGATTACTCGTAGATTTCTCTATTTTTCTCTATTTCCCCCACCACCTTCTTTCATGTGCTCAGTATTCTGCAGCCAGGAACCAGTGTCCAGGAGGTGGCTGACACATTAAAAGTGAGAATTTAAAGCGTTTATGGATGGGGGGTAGTAGGTGCTAAACATTAAACTTCCATTCTTCTTCTTTTTTTTTAATAAATTTATTTTTTATTCATTTATTTAATTTTTGGCTGCATTGGGCCTTTGTTGCTGCGCACGGGCTTTCTCTAGTTGCTGAGATGGGGGCTACTCTTCATTGCGATGCGTGGCCTTCTTGTTGCGGTGGCTTCTCTTGTTGCGGAGCATGGGCTCTAGGTGCGCGGGCTTCAGTAGTTGTGGCTTGCAGGCTCAGTAGTTGTGGCGCACAGGCCCATTTGCTCGGTGGCGTGTGGGATCTTCCCGGACCAGGGCTTGAACCCGTGTCCCCTACATTGGCAGGCAGACTCCCAACCAGTGTGCCCCCAGGGAAGCCCCAACCCCTCTCTTCTTGATCAGTCTTTAAATTACTCTTGTCCTGAGGCTAATCTTCTTCAACCCTTTTTCAAAGTACAGCTCTTCTAACAAGGAATCCAAACTGGTACCTGACAGTCTAGGCTCTCAGTTATCTGACCCTTCTCTTATTGTATCACTACTTCCTACTTTATTAAATATCAGGAAAAATTTATTCACCTTTTTCCATGTGTAAGCAGAGGGGATTTGGACCTAGATGGGACTAATCCTTGTCCATGCTCCCTCCCCAGGGACAGAGAAACCACTGAAATGGGACTTGCACTAGAGTGAGGTGTCCCCGTGCCTCCGCTGAGTCACAAGGTGGGAGGGGCCTGGCTCACCCTTTACCGCCCCTCACCCTGCCAGTAATTATTGGAACACCTCTGAGCTCATGCTTCCCCCTGGTGGTGCTCTCTTGGTAGGAACGTGGACTTGGAAGTCAGGCTGCTGAGACTGGATTTCCTTCTACCCTGCTGACTCAGCTTAGGCAACTTTCTTAACCTCTCGAAGCCTCAGTTTCCTTGGCTGTAAAAAGGGACAATAACATACCTACCTTGCTAGGTTACTCTGCAGGTTGTAGTGAAATAATCCAAGTTAAGTGCCTAGTGACTGGCCTGTTGTAACTGCTCATGTCACTTGGTTTTGTAGCATAGTTACTGCTGCTACAGTTACTGCCATCAGTTTCCTTATTCCTTGGGAAGAACGTCTAAAGAGTTTTCCTCTTTCATTTGACAGTTAATTCATACTTCAGCTGTGGACACGACAGTTATGTTTCCTCATCGGCTAGGCTCGCCTCACAAAAGATCCCTTAAAAGTCTAGTGGCCGACTACCTGTGGAGAATCATTCAGGATGATGGTAAGAGCCTGCTTGTTCGTGATAAAAATCGGGATCCTAAGTCTGACTAGAGTAAATCAGGAGGTTCATGGTAAAGGTCTGCTGTTTGAAATGCTGCCCTGTGGGTTCTCTTCTTGGGTAGAGAATCCTAAAGCTTCTGCTTAAGTAAAAAGTGTTCCATGCTCACTGCCTGGTATGGTCCTAGATGTTCCACAGGCATCAAAACAGCAATTAAACTGAGACTGGTGACTGCATCATGGTTCACCAAGTTGCCTGACCTTGGAATTCATGCATAAAACTTTTGTTGGGGCTTCCCTGGTGGCGCAGTGGTTGAGAGTCTGCCTGCCGATGCAGGGGACACGGGTTCGTGCCCCGGTCCGGGAAGGTCCCACATTGCCGTGGAATGGCTGGGCCCGTGAGCCATGGCCGCTGAGCCTGCGCGTCCAGAGCCTGTGCTCCGCAACGGGAGAGGCCACAACAGTGAGAGGCCTGCGTACCACAAAAAAAAACACTTTTGTTGGTGTAGAGATCTAATTCCATTCTAAATTTTGCTCTGTACCTCCTTTCATATGTGATTTTCGTTAAGCCTAAAGAGATTCGAAAATTGATTGGGTCCAAGTTATCTCACCCAGGGTAAATAGCGTGCGTTGCGTAAGAAGTACAGCTCAAATTCAATAGATTCATGCGTGCACTTGCTCTGTAGTGGATTGGTACAGAGGTTTTGCTCTCAGAACTTTTTTCCTTTTTGGTTTTTCTGATGAAAAATACCCAACATTAAACAAGTTAATCAAATACAACAAGTACAGCCACCAACTATCCTGTTAGTGGCATTGTGATATGCACGAGATACATGTCTGGCTTGGAATGGAGGTTAGTTACTCTGTACATTTCATGTATACCCACATAGGCCCCACTTTTGCACAAGAGGGAGAAGGAAGTTAATTTTGAGTATGTTAAAATTATGTTATAATGCTGTATGTTTCTACAGATGCTCCGCTGATCATGTCATTTATTGTACAAAATACAGATTTTACTTTATGGTCTTTACTCTTTCATTCTTTGTCTATTAGACACTAACCAAAACCATCTTGCAGAGAATCTTTAATTTACATTATCTGCTTTGTTAAAAATATTCGTATCTCAAATTCCCAGAAAATGCTCTTATAAAATTTGTAGTGTGTTCTACTGAAAACAGTCTGGAACCATGGACACAAAAATATTTCACCTAACAACAAAAAATACCCTATGTAAAACAAAATCTTCGAAAAGTTATATAATACCACAGTTCTCTCAGAATAACACAAATAAACAATAATATACCATTTTAGAAGTGTGGTCCATATGATTTTTCTCATTTAATCTCAGACGTCATTTATTATTTTCACCAGAACTGTAGGCTTGATATTTTGGCTAGATTTCATCTACTTTTTTTTTTTTTATTGCAGTACGCGGGCCTCTCGCTGTTGTGACCTCTCCTGTTGCGGAGCACAGGCTCCGGACGCGCAGGCTCAGCGGCCATGGCTCACGGGCCCAGCCGTTGCGCGGCATGTGGGATCTTCCCAGACCGGGGCATGAACCCGTGACCCCTGCATCGGCAGGCGGACTCTCAACCACTGTGCCACCAGGGAAGTCCCACCTACTTTTTAAAACCATGTCATTTTGTATCTAAGGTCACTCCTTGTCTAGAGAGGTGTACTTTTTCTAGCATCTCTTATTTCTGGCTTCTTGTCAGATCGCTGTCGTTCAGTGGTACCTGTCACTTTGTTGGTGTATCTCCCTGGAAACGAGGTTCATGGAGAAGGTACTGATGTGCTATCCAGTCATAGCAATGTAGTGACCACATGACTGAGGACAGGTCACATAGAAAAAGGGAGATGCTTGTTCATCTGGATTTATGTAAAACATTTCTAAAGCAACCAGTAGGGGTTGTTCTAGGTACGAAATAATGAAATATTGATAAGTGGCCAGTGGTAATTTTGTTTCAAACGCAAGACTTCGTTTTGAGACTATCCGTGGGTAACATCACAGAGTTGTCTATGTCTAATGTGCTATTTTATATTCTATACTATTTGGAGGTCACAATTCAAGTGAAAATGCAACCGCCTGCATGGAACTCTGGAAGGTAAAAGACGACCTGAAAGGAAAGAAGTAACCACTTTGCCCAAGAATATCTTAAACCTCTGCATTGCGTCCGTGACTACTTGGCCTTCACTGCTGGCAGTAGAGTTTGGTCTACAATAACATGAGGTTTCTCCACACTTTCAAAGAGAAGAGGAGAAGGAAAAGCACTGTTGAGGTCTATTTATTACATTTTAAAGGTTAAATTTCCACAGTGATTTCTAAAGTTGTGACTGGGGAAGAGCGGGGGAAGGAATTAGGTTTTTTTGGAATTTGACTCATCTTCGTAGGCAGTGTACAAATAACAGTGGAAGATGGTTTGAAGTTGAAGTAATGGGTCCAGGACTTTCACAAAGGTCATTTCTCAGGTTACTTAAATTCCTTTTTCTCTCTAAATACTTAGAACCATTATACTGCTTGGAGATAGAAACATCTTTACCTAACAAAATTGTAAGTTTTCTTTAGATCATCTATATAGAAATAGAAGTGGAAATTTTCCTCACAAAAGCTATGGAAGTAAATGTAAGCTTTTCAGTGTACTATTAACATAAAAGCTCTGGTCATTTGGCTATTGTGTAATGTGTTTTTAATCTAACTGTTGTATTCTTACTTGATTTTGATATCAACAACTCACTGAGTTTTTTTTTTTTTTTAAGGCAGTGTCCTACGGCTCTTCTAAACACACTGAAATCTAATCGATATACCCAGTACTGGAATTGTCTAATTTCCTTTAAGCGTTGGTTCTTTCCTTCTTAATTGCTTTTTGATAATGTGGAAACTGGCCCATGGAAATGACATGACTTTATTCAATTTGACTACTGACCTTTGAGTAAGTATGAATCTTTAATATCAATGCCGTTAACATGCTACAAAGCTACAAAGGTTTCTCTGCCAAGGGTAGGGGTGAGACCCAGAGCTGTCAATCGTATGGTCTCTGGGCCAGGAGTAAATTCAAGTTGATGGTGATGACGTGCCCTCAGTAAACACCTCAGGTTTGCTGCTCTGGTACTTTGAATTTACAAGTAAATCTTAAGTATCACTGAATTCCTTTCTCTTTTTTCTTTTTAATTATCTACTTCTGGCTGCATTGGGTCTTTGTTGCTGTGCGCGGGTTTTCTTTAGTTGCAGCGAGCGGGGGCTACTCTTCGTTGTTTGCGGTGTGCGGGCTTCTCATTGCGGCTTCTCTTGTTGCAGAGCATGGGCTCTAGGCACGCGGGCTTCAGTAGTTGTCGCGCATGGGCTTAGTTGCTCCACAGCATGTGGGATCTTCCCAGACCAGGGCTCGAACCCGTGTCCCCTGCATTGGCAGGCATGTTCTTATCCACTGTGCCACCAGCGAAGTCCAGTTCCTTTTTCTTGATACCGTAAGTACTTCCTTAGTCATCTCTTACACCTGACATGAAGTAAATTTGTAATGATGTAAATTTAAAGTATTTTAAATATATGTAATCAAGAAGGTCAGGCTGTTATAGAAAAAGCAGCTGTTATTGTGTATTCCAAAGCCACATGCAAAATTTGAAGACATTATCTACATTTTTCAGATCATCCTTGTTCTTGTTCAGTTCCATGTACCTGCAAACCAAGAGCTGTCAGGAGTATCTCCACAACATTTGGGTAAAAAGCAAAAAGGAACTATTTATGTATATATACATATATATATACACATATATACGTATATATATATACATATATATATAAATAGTATATATATGTATATATTTGGACCTACTTTCAATGGCTCTTCATTTGAGCCCCTACTTAGTTGATGAAATAAATGCTGCGACAGCAGTCTTGCTTTTGTTGTGTCTCCACTGCATATGCTGTTGTGGATGAAGAGCGTTTGGGACAAATACAGTTTCCTGGTCATTGTTTCTGATGCATAAAGTTGAGCAGATGGCAGGAATATGGACCATTATGCGGTATGGTGAACTATTAACATTGCAGCACAATTAAAAGGGATTCTAGTTCTAAGCCCTCAGTTCACATTGGAATACTACCAGAGGTGCAAGAAAACAGATTAGACAGTAGGATACTTCTGGAAGACGTTTCTAATCTTGTGAGCTTGAGATATGTCTGGTGGCATATACCCACCAACTGCTCTCTGCATATTACCAACAAGGTAGAGGATGATAATTTAAGGTGTTTAAGGTGTTTTTCTCAAAAGTATAATACAGACGTTTGGCAATACCTATGAGACACATTCCTGGACAAAATGGGTAGGCAAGACATTTATTCACTTACTATATGATCTCAGTGTAGCATGTGCCTACAGTATAAACGGTAAACTCACAAATGATCAAAACTAAAACTTTTTACAATGTGCAATACAGGTAGGGATGTTAATCTGATATGATGTCACATGTCTCCCAAATATAACTAACTCCAAGCTTCCTATTTTAATTTCTTAATAAACACATCAATGTTATCAAAGAAACTAAAACTAAATCCTATTAATTTATCAAACTTATACTTCTCTCAAAGTTCTTAGGCTTCTAAGGAACGAGATTTAAATCTGTTTTTCAGTGTTAGCATTCTGGACTGACTTGTGGGCTCTGGAAACACCTGACAAAGTTGTCAAATTACGGAATGAAATTGGGGTGGCTTCTACAGGTGAGGGGGAAAATTTAGAGATAGAAGAAGCTCTTTTATATCGCTTAGGTACAGACTTAAATCCATGTCCTGTAAGAACTCATACGTTTCCCCTACTTTTCTCACCTGTGCTATCAGGGTCAGGTTTACAATATTTTCTTCTACACAGCAAAACATAACATCCAATATATAGGTAAATATCAAAAATATCAAAAATATCTGGGACAATGAGTTATGCACTACAGTAATTGTACTCTCACACCTTCCTGTAAAGTCCATGTTTTTAGAAAAATATATTATTGCATATGAAACCACAAACAGGCATTCTGATTCCAGCACATTCTTACTCAACACAGTATATACAGTCCTAATAGAGGGTACTATAGATTCACACACAGGGGTCTTACGGTGAATGTCCCAGACAGACAGCAATCTATATACACGTCCATATTCCATGTCACCTCTCTTGACAGAGGCTTGCCTGCTTGGCATCAAGGTCTCAAGGGTCTCTCATGCCGGTGAAGCGGAAACAGAATATACAGCTGAAGATGGTCTGTCCTAGGCTGCTTCTTCGGCAGAACAGTCGATTCCCGCGTAGGTAAACTTCTCATAAAGCGTGGTATTCACATAGGTCTAGAAGAACAAGAGTGGTTCAGAGACACAAACTGGCTCAGTCCTGCCTCCGCCAGGGGCAGTTACAGTAATACCCCGGTTTCCTTAGCTTGTTTCAACACAAATGCAGATACTTGGGGGGGTAGTTTTCTGTCCTCATTCCCTCTGTTGTGTTTAACAACTTTCTTCCTGAAAAGCATCCCTTGCCTTCTGCAAGTAAGATTGCTTCCTCTCACTTGTTTCAGTCTCTGGCTTCTCTTTCTCATGGTCTCTCACTGGTCCCTCCTGACATGCCCCACATCCTCTAAGGCCCCTTTCTCTGTCTGCTTCTCATCTCCTGCTGTGTGACCTCACCCACATCTTTGGTTTAATTACCAACTGGGTTTTGATGACGTTCAACATCTACTTCCCTGACCTAGATTTGTCTTTCGAACCTCAGATCTGTATAGACAACTACTTTCTAGAAATTTTGATAGAATTCCTGACCCTCCCCGTAGTAACCTGTAGACCACGCTCTGTTGTCTACCTGCTGTTTGTCCTTGGGCAAGTCACTTTTCACCCTTCTAAGTCTGTTTCTTCCTCTATAAAATTAAAGGGTCAGGCTGTATGACTGATGAGATTTAAGATTCCTTCTAGCTCGAATAAGCCAGTTCTATATGTTGTTCTACTGTGTGTGACTGTATCTTATATAGGAATCTTATTTCCTCCAAAACTGTAACTTCCTCAAAGTTGGGTCCACATCTTTTATGTCCCTATAGCACCTAGGGTCATGCTCAGGGGAACCTGTTGACTTGTATCAACTTTTTATTAACCACAGTGGACACATGAATTCTACTTATGTAGAATTTGATCTCCATACTCACCTTTCGTTCTTCTAACATCCTGTTTAAGGACACCAGGATCTGGGCAAATGAGGGCCTTTCATAAGGCTTCTCCCGCCAGCATTGTCTCATGAGATCATACCTTTGAAAACAGTGAAAGGGTTAAGTCTACAACTGTGCTTCAGGCCTAGGCACAGCCAGGTGCAGGTGTAGGGTATGGCAAAAAAGAGAATGTAGCCACCCAACGCATGGTCATCATGCTTAGCCAGTAAAAGACAAAAGTACGGCACGTAGGAAGGTTCTGTTAGGCCTCCCATCTCCCCATCCAAGTCCCCTTTCTTCTCCCAGTAGATCTAGTGCCTGCTTTAGGTACCATTCCCACAGGATCTTGGTCTCAGCTATTCTGATTATCTGGAAAGAACTGAGTTACATGTCTAGGGCAGCATGTCCCTTGGAATACCACACCTCTCAAAATGTCAGTGTTTTATTTTTTTAAATGGCCCCGTGCTCAAGTAAATTTGCAAAATGCCACCCATTGCATCTTCCTCTTAGGGATCGACCCAGGAAAATCGTGAGAAGTCATCCATTAAAAACAAACAACCTTTTTAACCAGGTTTAACCTAGAAGCTTCCCAGACATAACTGATCACAGAACTCTTGTGTCATTTATTTACGTCTCACACTTTCCACATAGTTTAGGGAGTGCTGGTCTAAGTCAGTACTTTCTCAAATGTGGCCAGAACTACTTGTACTGTTAAAATGCAGATTCCTGGGACCCACCCTAGATGTACAGAATCACGTCTGGCAATGGGGCTCAAGATTTCACATGCTGACCAAGTGACTGAGGGGAACTGTAGTGCCCAGAGCGCTCTCAGCCATCAGCCTGGGGTGTGAGAGATTCTATCAATAGCACAGTTTGTACTTTAACAGAAGTTTCATAAGGGCTGAAAATATCACTCCTTAGGGAATGAATCTCAAAACGTGGGATTTTAGGGACTTTGTCCAATGATGGTTCAAATACATGCAGGTTTTCCCAGGATGGTCTAGTTTTATATCTCTTGTACCATAACAATAATAACACCCTATTTCACTCTTAGAAAAGGCTTGGTCTGGATGGTAAATGATTTGCTCAGCCTAGAGCCTTGCACTCTTCAAATCATGCCAGTTAGGCAGCAACTACATTGGTTAGCTCTGGGAATGGCAACATCACTAAAGATAATCATTATTCCCCTGAGAAGAATACTTATTCCTGGAAAATAATCCTCATAGAAGTAAGATTTTATGAAGAAAAATCTGTCTTCCTTAATATAACAGCTCTGAAATCTCTGTCCCCAAAGTTAGTCTCAAGGTTTCATACATTTATTCGTGGATAATTTTATGAATTTATTTCAGATCTTTTCTGTCTTTGTTGCCCTTTCTCATTTCAACCTTAAGATTCAACCAAGAATCATCACCTTAAATTCCTCCTGGACTTCTATGCCTAGAAAGCTGTTATTCCCTGCCCATTGCATCACAGTCTTCATTTCAAGAACCCCCTTGTTTCTGACTCTCTGGGGTGTGCGTGTGTGCGTGCCTGTGTGTACATATAGGTAAACATATGTACATGTATCAGATATAGCTCCTTCATTAGAGTTAGTCCAAGAAAGGTACAGGGGGAAAGTTAGGATAAAATGGCCCCGGGCGAGGCCTGACTTACACCTCATCATCACAGTTTAGGGGCTTCTCCAATCTGTAGCCCTGGGGCAGCTTCTCGTAGAGTTCTGCACACGTCATCCCACAGTAAGGGGTGCCACCTGGAAGACAGGAAACGGTGCGCCCTAAGCCCCCTTGGATGCAGAAGGCAGCATCTCCTGCCCTGAGGCTATACAGCCAAGGGGCTGGGAGAAAGACGGGGTGTGTCAAGCAATGCGGAGCGCCCGGTGTGATCTTCCTCCGGGGCAAGCCTACCGCACGTCACAGCTGGACTTCGGCTACAGACCGTGCTCCCGGGCGGCGTCTCCTTCGTGCAGAGGATCCACCACAGTCTCCTTCCTTCCCGTGCTATTCCTCTTCCCCAAGTCTGTCTACACATAGCACATCTACTGTACCAATGACATGGATCTTTTTCCTAATTGGAAGTCTGTATTTATGTTATGCAATTCCTATTTTATCTATCAGTGTTAATTAGAAAAGCAATACATGTTTATTGTGGAAAATACAAAAAATAATGCAGAAAACTACATTTTTTAAATCCTGTGTAGTCCTCCCAGTTTTTTTCATGTGTAATATTCATAAAACGGATTATGGGAATTTTTTCTGGTTTTGGGCATGCACTTTCACATGGTATTAAATGGCCTTAGAAAATGTCTTTTCATAATATACTGTCTTCAAGTTGTAGAAGGAAACTTACGACAGCTCTGTGACATCTGTGCACAAGCAGAGACAACTCAGAATGAAGTTCTTGACCACCAGGTTATTAGTATTAAATATGACATTAGACACAGGGCTTTCATAAAGAGAACCACGGGAATAAACACACTCAAACATGGAAACCCTTAAGGTTCTTTTCCCAAGTGGCGTCTGTTGGCACCGCGTACACGATATCCATGAAAGTATATGGTAAAGGAGTCCGGGAGGGGCCCACTCCCTTTGCCTAGAGCCTCACGCGGTAGGTAGACGTGGATACTCACCTAAGCTAACAATCTCCCAGAGTAACACGCCATAGGACCATCTGCAGAGGGACAAAAGGGAAACCAATAATCAGCGCGCATGTTGCCCAGTCAACTTTCTGCCCAGAAAGCCAGGGCAACTAAGCCTAGGTCAGAAAAGGAAAAGTTACACGTCCGTTTCCTAGGCTAGGGCCTTGCACACAGCATGCATTTATCTCCTCTTCGGCCAATGGAAGGATTATGACAGGGAAACAGTGTTAACTCTGCCAGAGCTCCCACTCGCTTTAGGTAGAGAACGCAAGGTGGAAAGCAGGAGCTTCTAAGCCAGACAGACCTGTGTCCGATCCCATCGCTGCCACCTGATACTCGTGTGACCTGAGACAAGTGACTAGAACTCCTGAGGCCTCTTAGTGTATTCTTCCAAAAGTGGGGACACCCATTTCTTAAAGTTATGCAGAGATGATGTGAGAGAACAGATAAAGGCACACACTGAAGACACAGTAACACTCTGGGCCTCAGTTCTTCCTCCTGAAAAGGGGAAGCCTGAGCAAGAGGGCTCAGGCCTCAATCCCAACCCTTCCGTCCCCCGCCAGCCTGAGACTTGTCACGCAGGCTGCAAGCAGAGATGGTGCCCACTGTGTCTGTCTGCTTTCCATCCCTGCCACCTCTGACCCCCAGCAGCTACTGTGGGCCGCCACCTCTGATCTAGGTCCTTGTGTTGAGGCCAGTCTGGGGAGTGGAGCCATGGGAAGGCTGGGATGCCCCTTGCTCCTCTGGAGGTGAGGAATTCACCACTTGAGGTCACTCCTCGACATGCAGAAAGAAACCCAAAGCCTGCCACCAGGGAAAACTGTCCCCTCTGTGGCTTCATTTAGTCTGGGATTTCCTGGGATTAGTGATTAGCTTTATTCCCCAGACGGATACGATATTCCTGCTTCTCTTTAAAACCTCTGTCGAATGGGTATTTTTCTGGGACAAAAAAAAAAAAAAAAAAATCCCTCAGCAGTGAGAGGCTTTACTTACACGTCACTGTTGGTTGTATACACGCTGTAATTTAATGACTCGATCGCCATCCAGCGCACGGGGAGCCGTCCCTGGAGAGAACGAGGTGAGATGCCGCTTAGGCTGGACAGGGCCCCTTCCCAAGGCTCGCCACTGGCCTGAAGCTGGGGCTCACCCAAGTCCACGGGGAGGCCCCCAGACAGAAGGCGTGGCAGACTCAGGAACTGTTTTGCCCATGTCCCACCCACAAGTGTGCTTTTAAATTCAAAGACCTGCAAATTGTGTGAGTGTCCCACTTACCTCAAGGGGCCAATACCACAGTTTCATATAAAGAAAAATAACGATGTGTGCACCCTTTTTTTTTTTTTTTTTTTTTTTGCGGTACGCGGGCCTCTCACTGTTGTGGCCTCTCCCATTGCAGAGCACAGGCTCCGGACGCACAGGCTCAGCGGCCATGGCTCACAGGCCCAGCTGCTCCGTGGCATGTGGGATCTTCCCGGACCGGGGCACGAACCCATGTCCCCTGCATTGGCAAGCAGACTCTCAACCACTGCACCACCAGGGAAGCCAGTGTGTGTCCTTTTGCTAGTCACTCAGTTATTCCCTTTGTGGCTGTCAGAGGCACTCAGAGGTCTGAAAGGAGAGACGGGCCTAGGAACTGAGAAGTAAGCTATAACGCAGGAAAGGCTAAAGTGATGCCAGGAGACCGCGTGTGCCTGGAGGGGATTGTGCAGGAGTTTCCCGAGGAGGGGACACATGAGTTCGGTTCTGTAAGATGTGTAGGCACCATCAGGTGGATGGGGGAGGAAAGAGCATTTCAGGCCAAAGGGAAGAGTGTACCTGTGACTCACAGAGGAGGTGATGACTTCTAGCCAGTGCCACGTGCACTGGGTTTGGAGACAGGGTGAGAGACACTTGCCCACCCTTTGGGTGCCTGGCCCCGACTCCCTCCAGGTTTGCCCCCTTTCTTGGCTTACTGAGTCCAGGCTGGGGAAAATGAGATGTGGACTGGAAAATGTGAAGTTTGACTTCTGAGTTTTATTCCTAGTTTCCTCAAATTTGCTATGAATTTGAGTTCCTTTCCTCTCGACCCACCCCAGGAATATATGAACCCTACTGAGAGATGGATCCCTCCCTCCCAGAGATCTGTCCAAGCTCTAACAGTGGCATTTCAGCTTACATTAGCCAGTGGGTGGGGCAAAATCAGGAGTATTTAGGGGATCTTAGCCCCCCTCAAAACCAGAGCAGGCATTCTCCCAGACTCCCCTTCCATGAGACCAGCCCTGACCTGGATCCCAAGGATTACTCCTGAATGTGAAATTCTCTCCCAGTTCTTTATTTACTGGCACTATTTTGAAGCTCTTTCTGACCATAAATCCCAAATGGTTGTCCTGTACTTTAAGGTTTACATATAAAAGTATCCTTTCTCAAAAAAAGATCCATGGTTGCTAGGGGTGGGGTCGGGTTTGGGGTGTGAATAGGCAGAAAACAGGATTTTTAGGGCAGTGAAAATGTGTAAGATGCCGTCATTAAAGACATATGTCGTTATAAATTTCTCCAAACCCATAGAATGTACAACACCGGGAGTGAGCTTTGCTGTAAACTATAAACTTCGGGTGATTATGGCGCGGCAGTGCAGGTCCACTGGCTGTAACAAAGGTACCGCTGTGGCAGAGGATGTTGATGATGGGGGAGGGTATGCATGTGTGGGGTAGGGAGTATATGGGAAATCGCTGTACCTCTTTCTCTCCATTTTGTTGTGAACCTAAAACTGCTCTTTTTTTAAAAAAGGATCCTTTCTCACATCTACATCTTCAGTGTTCTCCTCAACATCCATGCCTCCCTTCTCTCTATGTCCACCCCACCCCATCTGTCACCTGGTTTTCTCCCTTCCCCTTCACAGCTATGGAATGGAAAGAGTTGTCTCCGTTTCCTGTTTGGTCTTTGCTCTCATTTACTCCCAACCAGCTGACCTCAGACCCCGGACCTCCTAATGACTGATTTCCATGCACACTTCTTCCTTTTTTTTTTATTTGACTGCTTTTGGATCTGCCCACATGTGTCTGTCCCTACTGCTATCACCTTGGTGCCGGCCACCATCATCTCCTGCCTGATGAAACCACCTCTCCACAGACCTCCCAGCCTCTAGTTTCACCCCCTAATGACCTGTTCTCCACACCACAATCACTCTAAATGGTAAGTACAACCATGTGGTTCCTTTCCTTAAAGTTCTTTAATGTCCCTGTTGTCACAAGATCCCCGATGCTTAGGTGAGTCCCCAAGTCCTTAGCTGGCATCCAAAGCTCTTCAGGACCTTATCCCCACTTGCGTTTTAACTCCAACCTTGCATTTTAGTTTTTACTTATTGCCTTCCACAAGCATACGCTCTTTTCCATAGTTACAATCACAGTGAACCTAACCGTTTTGGAACTTTCCACTCCCTTGGAAACTTCCAGCCTAGCATTTTAACTCTTCCTCTTTTCTGCATCACACTCCAGCCATATTGAATTACTTAATGGCCCAAGGTTCCATGCTTTCCTTTGCCTCTCGATTTTTGTATATACCACGTCCTCCAGGTCACCCACCTCATTCTTACATCTCCGATATCTATTTGACATTTACTGTAAAGCTTCAGTGTGCTTCCTCTGAGTTCCCATGGCACCTGCACTTTCCTCAGCCTCATCCACTGTTACGATTGTTCATTATGTGTCTCTGAGCTCTTTGAAGGAGAACACTGTGTCTGAATATTATCCCCAAACCCAGCACAAGCATGAAACATTATAGTAATAGATAAATCCATGCTGACGGCATCGATAATATTAATCAACGATAGTAAAACCCCAAATCACTTAAGTACATTAGTTTGCAACACTTCCAGTATTAGCATCGCCTGGGGGAATTAAAAAAAAAAAAAAAAACTGATGCAGGATGCCCTCCCCAGAATAATTGAATCAGCATACCTAAGCCGTAGGACTCAGCATCTGTATTTTTTTTAATTTCCCCAGACGACTCTAGGCGCAATAGGAATTGAAAATCTCTGACTTAAATAATAGGCCAGGGCTTCCCTGGTAGCGCAGTGGTTGAGAGTCCGCCTGCCGATGCAGGGGACACGGGTTCGTGCCCCGGTCCGGGAAGATACCACATGCCGCGGAGCGGCTGGGCCCGTGAGCCATGGCCGCTGAGCCTGCGCGTCCGGAGCCTCTGCTCCGCAACGGGAGAGGCCACAACAGTGAGAGGCCCGCGTACCGGAAAAAAAAAAAAAAAAAAAAAACGCCCGAGAAAGTGGCTCCTCTGCCCTCAGGTGGTATCTTGCTATACTGCACCCTTCTTGCAGGGAGGTTGCTCCTCTCCAATCCCTTCTCTTTCCTTCCCCTACCCTCACCCTCTCCTTTTCCTCCCCAGACCCCATGCTGCCACTGCACACTTTGCCCTTCCACTGGGAGATAGACTTGAGCCCTACCAGTGCTCTGCCCCTCTAAGCACTCCTCCTAAGCTCCCCAAGATACAGAAATCCCTACCCTTGATGAAATGCCGAGAAAACCAACCTTAGCTTTGGGGGCCTAAGGAAAGCAACCAAATAAGATGCGTGGATTACGGGGCTAAACTGTGTTAACCTCTCTTTCCCCTCACCTGGGGCAAACCCCCGCCCCACCCACGCCAGAGTGAAGGAAGGAGAGGGATTCTGTGATGGAGGTAAGAGGATTCTAAGGAGGAGTGGGGAGAGCCAGAGTAGATGGGTGAGTGGTGGTAGGTCCTGCTTCTTTAAGACCAGCCCAGCTCCTTCCCAGAGAAAAGTCTGCTTTGAGTGGGGCAAATCTGAAGAGTTTAGGGAAAAAAAAAATATTTCCTGGAAACCAGCCCTCAGGGAGGCATCTCTGGCTTCCAAAAAGTGCTGATGTTAATAAGTATACAGGACCAGGGGCATGGTGGTCTCTAAGAACCAAAGAAGACTACCTTCGAAACCTCATCCAAAAAGGGAATGGAAAGTTCCAAAGTGGTTAGGTTCACTGTGATTGTAACTATGGAGAAGAATGTATGCCTGTGGAAGGCAATAGGTAAAGAATAAAATAAATTAATCGTGTCCAGGTTGTGAACTGTGGACCATTTCCTCTCGAAAGCATTCTTGAGTATTATTTCTGTGTTATCTTGTCAGTAACTAAAATAAGGATATTGAAGAGAAAGGAAACCTGAGCTTGAGGATAAACACAGAAGCCTGAGCCTTGCTAGGAGGCAATTTGGTACCCACAAAAGTAAAAGGACCCTCTATATATTATAAGAACTGGAGTCATCCCAAGAAAGCTGAGCCCGGGTAATGCTGGGAGAGCCAGGCCAGTGGACTGGACCTACCCAACACGTGCAAAGACTACAGGGTGTGCCACCCCCAACACCCTGCATTGCCCACCCGCTCAGGGCAAGCAGAGGGTGGTGGCATGTTGTCGGCACAGCACTAATGTCCAGGAATGTGGCACGTCCAGGGCTTTATGATTCTAGGGTGGACAAAAGTAGCAGAATGAGTCCAGCTTCTCTTTTCTAACACTGTGGTGAGGTTCTCCCGGGAGCTCGTATTTGAAGATAAAATATGAATGTTTAGGAGGCTAGGTATCATTAGGTGAAAGTGGATCTGATCGGGGCTTGAAAAGTGAGCAGAGAACTTTTGGCAAAGAGGGAAATCTTATATGAGCCTTTAGAAGTTACGAGTTTCTCTCTAGAGCATCCTTGGGATTTAGGAACCTCATTCATTGATTTCCTTGATGTTTTAGAAGGTATATTAAGTGTCTTTTTCCCCCTCCTACGTTTGCTGTGCAAAAGGGGACTGTGGGAACTCTCCAGAGGTTTCTGAGTGAGACCAGACCTCAGGGTCTGGGCTGGATGTAGACCTGGGTCCCTGCAGCACTAGGCTTGCACGTTCAATTACTTGGCCACATGTGACAGGGCCTTCTTCATTGGTAAATGTGGACCCTCCATATTTTAGGAATCAAAAATGAGAAAGGATGTTTGCTGGGCCAGGGCATTATCCAATGGGGAAAACGGTCAGAGGCCTCAGTCGTCACAGAAAGATGGTATTCTAAGAGAAACGACATCAGGAGAGGGAGGGGTGATCCGGAAAGGATCTCATCGGCGTCTGTTCTGAACTTACCATCGTCTTTTTCACATACACTTCTTGACCTCGGGACAATCCAAAATCGGCTATTTTGGCTACGTAGTTTTCACCAACTAAAATGTTCCTGGCAGCCAGGTCCCTGTGAATAAACTGAAATTTAAAAAAAAAAAAATCATGTATTTTCAGCATCGCATTTGCTTTTTCACTCGATTTTGTTTCTTGCCTAGGGGCAAGAGCTTTGGGAAACAGAGAGGTCAGTGTGAAAAGGGGTTTTCAAAAGTCACCAGAATCCAGTTCCCTTAAAGTTCCTCTCCTAAATGCTCAGTGAGTGGATTCTGCCAAATGATCCACACGTCTCTGGAGGAGCAACCTGGGAGAAAAACCAGGTCATGAAATCTTCCAGCTGCCACGAATGGCCTCTGCTACTGTGCGTTATTTAGAGCCATGCCAAGCTAAGATCGGTGAAGGCACCTCACCAAATATACATGATGAGAGTCACTAGATAAACATACCGTCAGTGTTGGGCATGAACTTCTACATAAACAGATGGAATATTAGCAAAGATATGAAAGTTAGAAGATTGTAAGAAGGAATTAAGGAAGAGAGAGCGACCAAAAACAAATATACAAACTTATCTAAACTCTGATTCCAGAGAGAATTTCAGAGGAAAGATGTCCAAAGCAAGGTCCTCAGGACGAACCTGTTTTTGGCTCAAGTAGTCCATTCCCCGGGCCACATCTGCTGCAAAGTGGAGGAGCTGCTGGGAGGACAGCGTGGAGGCGGTGCTGTTAGCGATGGCGAACGCGGGGTCCGTCTCCAGCACTCGGCTCTTGCGCAGGAAGTCAAGGAGGTTGCCGTGGGGGGCATACTCGATGGCCAGGTACAGGTAGCCTGTGCGGGAAGGGAGAGAGCACCACTTTATCGTTAACCCTAAGCTGCTGTGATATTTCTAAGATGTGCTATGATTCTCGGGAAACGCTTATAAACCTCTGTTTTATCGTAAAGTTACACATCTAGTGGTACCAACCTCAGTAATGCTGGGGCCAGGAGGAAGACAAGTGACATCATTCCTGCAATACTTAAAGTGCTTGCTCTCGGGGTTCCCCTCCCCACCTCTACCAAACATAGAGGGCTTCCTGTCACCTACTCGGTGACACTAGTAGAATGAAATCAAAGCATTTGCTTCCAGACGATCGAAGACAGCTAGTCCACATCACCTTTCATTTTTTTATTCAATCAATATTGAATATCAATAACCTAATATGAGCCAGGCATGTTATTCCAATATGAATCTAGCTTTTCCTGACGTTTTGTTGTTGTTGTTGTTGTTGTTGTTTTGCGGTACGCGAGCCTCTCATCGCTGCGGCCTCTCGCTTTGCGGAGCATGGGCTCCAGACGCGCAGGCTCAGCGGCCACGGCTCACGGGCCCAGCCGCTCCGCGGCACGCGGGATCTTCCCGGACCGGGGCGCGAACCCGTGTCCCCTGCATCGGCAGGCAGGCGGACTCGCAACCACTGCGCCACCAGGGAAGCCCGAGGTTATTTTTTTTTTTAATCAAAAAACAATGATTCAATATCCATAGCAGAAGGACCCACACCAGGTAATTTCTCTCTCTCCTGCCTTCTGCTCCTCCCTAAAATCTGGAATAAGTCACTATATTGCTGAGTAGGTCACTAGTCAGCAGAGTCTAGTGTCAGGGATTGCATTTTTGCTTACAGAAACCAGAAAACTCAACCTTTTAGGAAAAAAATAAAACAAAATAGTTCCTAGAGGAAACTATGGTGCGGTGTCTTATCTTTATTCCAAATTGCTTTCTCCTTTTTCCTTTTTAATAAAATGTAAGCTGCTTTGATAAAAACATTGATCTTTGGAGCCCATGAAAAGTAAAGTGGTTTTACTGTCTTTTAAAGGTGAATTATTTGGTTTTTTTTTTTAATGTTGAATGAATTCAAACTTCAAAGATATTCTAAGAAAGTGAAATTCTCAACAACAAAATAATCTAGCACTGAATCTTGTTGTACTATAAGGAAAGATATACTTCAATTCTGGTGTGAATGCGCTTTCTCACTTCTTTACTGAATTATAAATTTTAAGAGCCAACCAATAATGTGACGAGAGAGCAAAATTTTAAAAGATGTACATTCTTCTGTTGTTGTCGGTTTCTTTTTCTTTTTTTTTAACTTTCATTTACTGCTGTCCCATGCTGATTACTGTTCTCAGGAAATAGCTCAAAAATAAATGACATTACTTCATTATTTAACCTAAGAGACATGATCTGGCTTTCAGAATTACACCCTTATTGGATCACAGAATGATATATTGTTTGAAGTACCAGTATTTTTAGTTTAATAAATTGAGGAAAAGGAAGTAGTCTCTTTTCCATTGTTGGTATTTGTGCTGCAAAGTCAACAAGAGGTTGTCAAGTTTGTAAATAATTACTGTGTGGAGCTTTTTTGTTGGAGCAAATTTTTCCATGAGAAATTAAGATTAAGCATAGATTTAGACCTACAAACCCAGGTAGCAAGCAGAGGTAAAGCCATGAAAGATTTCTTGTTACCTACTCACTCACAGCTAATTACACGCATTACAATAGGAAATACTCAGTAAATACTTGAATTAATCATATAAGTTGGACTTAAGAGTATGTGTGACATAGGACAGTTGTAAAACTTCAGTGTTATTGCACAGGACATTGTTTTGGATAAAAACAAAGTATTGATCCTATTAGATATAAGCTTATTATTATTTTAACCTAAGCATCACCAGTGCTTTCACATTACAGTAGATTAACGGCATTCACAGATTTAACATTCAGAATATCAGTTCCTTGGGTTTGGAGGGAAAATGAAAAGGTAGGCAACTAACAAGAACCAATCGACTTCACTCTTCCTGGTGCTGAGGGCTGCCTCCATCCACTTAGTAGTAGCTGAGAAAACCTCTGGATTAGCAAAGGTAGAGGCATGTAGGAGCCATGGATCTTTTGGGGCAGTAATAGCTGAACCACATCAGAGGCCAAAAGATTCAGCCTTGGGATCTACCTTCAAAAAGATACTAAATCTCAGCACGATCTATTAATGGGACCAGACATTCAGACTGAAACTGCAACTTAAAAAAAAAATAGATAACAATCTTACATGACTGTCTTTCCTAATTTCAATATGGAATGTGCCTGTTTTTTTTTTTAAAAAAAAAAACAATCTGGCAGGAAAGACAGGAAAAGAGCATCTTACCACGATGTTCACACGCTCCTAAGAGATTGATGATGTTTGGGTGGTGTCCAAGTTTACAAAGCACCTCCAGTTCCCCAGCGAAGTCCCTGTGGTCGTCTTTGGAAGCATATTCTGGGAAGAAAGTAGAGTACTGATCCCTTTCTGTTACACCTCTTCAGAAACAACTGTCCCCCCTCTGCTTCCCAGAACCTTCAGGTACACTCAGCCACCATTAGGTCTGGAAAACTGTATAGAAATCAGAGATGACTATAATGCAGATGCTTCTTTATTGTTGGGGGCTGTCCTGTACAAAGTAGGATGTGTAGCTGCACCTCTGACCTGACCCACTAGATACCAGTAGCCCAACTGAAAATGTATCCGGAAATCACCAAATGTCCCCCCGGGGGCAAAATCACCCCTGCTTGAGAACCACTGCTCTGAAGTTTTCCTGTTGAAGCTCTCAAATACCCAGGGAAATGATCTGGCTCTTAGACTCTGGCTCTCCCAGCTAACTCTACCGTCCAGAGACAAATATGCTCAGGGATAAAAACAAAGTTGTAGTGAAACATCACCAGTAGTGTACGCACCTTGCTTTATTATGATAACTTTACTTTTTTCATAAACCAGTCCTACTGAAAAAACTCAAATCTCAATGACATTTTCATAGAAGTTGCTTGGTAGTCAGGAAACGGTTGCATTTATTTCTGTTCCTTTCATTCCATCTGTCCGCTAGCACTTTGATCAGAGGGAGAACCACCAGTCAGGCTGAAGAGAAAGCTCTTTGGCCAGTGCACAACTGGCTGATCAGCCTTGAGTCGGTGACAGTATGCTATTATGGCTTTTTGAAGAAATAACATTGGGGGAAAGGGTGAGAAGGGAGCTGGTAGCCATGTGCATCCCTGAACATGCTTGGAAATGATGGGATTGTTTCATATGGGCTAAGGGTACCCATAAGGCTGACAAGTAGGCAATTCCAAGTCAAGGACCCTGTTTATACCACAGGGACCTGAGGGTCAATACCTTGGAAGCATTTAAAAAACAAAGCTCTTTATAATAAGGTTGTCAGTAGCTGCCCTCTTTGCATGCATGACTTTTCCTGCAAAAAGTGTCTGCCCTGGTGCCCTGTTAAGCTATTCTACCTCTTCACATGGGCATGAGATAGACAATCAGCTCAGGTCAGATGCCAATAAACACTGATGGTACCAAGTTCTGCACCCTCTCTCCTCTCACTATTTTTACTGCTTCCTAAAGCTCCCTGTAACTAAAGTAGCAAAATGAAAAAGGGATTTCTGGGTGCTAAGCAAGAGGTGTGTGTGGGGGGGGGGGGTTAGAAACATTATTGTCTCTAAGCATAAATGATACTGTGTTTATTCTGTTTTGTTCATTTTCTGACATAGTGTTTTCCAGCAATGTGGAAAACAACGATGATTTGAAAAGATTTAGGGTTAATTGTCATCTTAGGCTTAATATTGCCGTCAAAAAGAAGGAAAACCCATCAGCAACCTCAGAGAGTCCTTACTATGGAGCTGCCCAATGAAACTAGTAACTACATTGCTGGCTCTAATACGCCACTTTTCAAGCCTGTGTGCTGTAAAAGCAACAGTGCAGCTTCGCAGTCATTTCTAAACTGTCGTTTCACCCGGAAGAGAAGACAGCTAGTATTGCCAGGGAACAAGTCTTTCTGCTTTCTCAGAAGATCTGATGAAATGGATAGGCCCCAAGCAGTCTTTTTTTTTTTTTTCCTTCCCCCAAGCAGTCTTGAACACAACTGGAAAAGATCTAGTTCCTGTGACCATACATCAAGGGTTTTCAAACTCGAGTGTGCAGAAGAGCCACTGAGCAAGCTTAAAAACACAGATTTTTCATGCGCCATCCCAGAAATTAGAATACAGTAGAACCATGAGGGGGAGAAACCCAAGTAGATGCATTTCTAACCATATTTCTAGGAATGTTGATGCAATTAATCCATGAAGATAGTGGTTTGCCAAGTGTGGTCTCCCAAGCCTCAGAATCAGCATCACATGGGAACTAATTAGAAATCCAAGTTCTGTGGCCCTGCGCCAGACTTGCTGTATCAGAAACTGTGGGGTGGAGCTGAAGAATCTGGTTTTTTAACAAGCCTTCCAGGTGATTCGGATGTTTTGAGAACCACTGGATTAAGAAAAATAATGCTCCCCCAGAGTCAGCAGGGTATGACAGAGAATCTGTATTCTCACATCCCAAGGAATCATGACAGTGGTATCTAAATAGCTTATGCCTTCATGTTTACATCCTGACCCTCAAAGGAAACATCACCTTCAGTTGCACATAACAGCTCTACCTGACGCCACGCCAATTTTTTGTTTAAAGAGTGTAAGACCTTAGAGGAAAGATTCAACAGGAAGTCAAGCTGTCCCCCCACCCTAGTAAAATGCTGACTCGAGCAGTCCAAGCACTGACCTTTCATTCTCTTTATGGCAGCGTCCATCCGTAACCCATCCTTCTTGATGCGAGCTTTCAGAACCTGGCCAAAATTACCCTCCCCAATCACATCTTGAAATTTGATGTCATTCCAGTCAAGCACTGGATAAATTGTAGGATCTGGGTTGTTTTTGGCCTTCCTGTTCAGGGCCAGAGTTCCTGAGTTGAATTGCACAGCTGGTTCTTCCCGCTAGAAAAATAATGGTTTTGTGTCAGGACTTTTCATAATTTTAAGATACATAATACCTCCTGATTGGTACCCACACTGGGTGAAAAAAGAAATACTGTATCCAATTCTAGAATGAAAACGGAAATAGGGTTCATTGAACAGGCCCACTCGGATGAAGTGGCTGCCTATAGAGCTGCATGGGCACAACCACAGGCCTCAGTGGCAAAGCACGCCACAATCAATTAGTTATGTCTGCAGAGGTGAGGGAGGGGAGGATAACAACATGTATGCCACGAAATAGCACATCCCTGAGTTAGTCACACTTGAGTTTCTACTCTGCTGTGGAATGAGCCGGTGTTGAGTTCTGATCTGGAAAAGAGCTCAGAGACCTATCTGGGTCAGTCACAGCACACACCTCTGTGAGAGCTTTGTTTCCTAGCGTCATCTTGGTCTATTCTTGGCTCTTACTCACTCTCTCCAACTTTTCCTAAAGCTCAGAATCTCTCAAGCCCACTCTGGCGCAGACACTGGCCCCAAGATGACTGATGCTTAGAGCAAAACCCAACAGGGTGTCTCCCTTTCTCCTGAGTTTCAGTGGCTGCTGATGGTATCAGGACAAAGCATCAGTACCATGATGCGCTCTAGCACTCTCTACCCCCTTGCTGGTCCTTCCTCTACAGGGACAGCCTGAGTTGAGCCAGCTCTGGCAAGGAGTCGGATTACAGAGCCTCCCTTGTTCTGTACTGAAGGGAATCTCAGGGACTCACGTACAGGAAGGTATACCTCATTTGGAATATGTAATTGTACTCAATGTTTCATATACAGAATCAATAAAGTTGGGTACAGATTAATTTTACAGAGCTTGAAACCACGAACTAGAGAAATGTTCAGGCTGTAGTAGAGCAAAGGACTCAACTAGGGTGCCTATAGGTAAAGTAGGATTTTCTAAACTTTTTACTGGTCAAAATTCCTAGATGAAAGAAAGAGGCCATGCCAAGCACCACGAACTATGGCTGCAGACCGAAGGGTGCACAGGAATGGAGATACACACGTATATGTAATCCATACATATAGGAGGGATAATAGAATTGAAAGAGGTATTAGAGGTACAAAATGGAAACTGGAAACAGGGAAATGTGGGGAAAACTGGTCTAGTGCAAATCTTCATCACCTATCACTCTGAGGTCTGGTTACCCTTATGCCCTTCATTACCAAAAATGTTCAGTTCCTTCTATTACAAGATTACCCTCGCTGGTGACTTATTACTAGTATGACTGTATTCTCTTTCTGATGGGGCAGTAGTCCTGCTTTAGGCTTGGTCTCCTGCATACTTATTAAGAGCAACCTTTTCATTCTTAGAATTGTTCTGATTTGGACAAGAAATCATATAGTCATGCTATTTATCTCCCATTTCATAATGGAAGACAAAGAAAAGATGAAACTTGCCTAAGGGAAATATTTGCTTTACAGGTAAAATTTTTGACCCACATCTTTAAAATGAAGGTTCTGCATATATGTGGACTTGCACTTATTACTATTAGGAAGATGAGACATACCACGTTTTGGAAGGCTTGGGCCATTCTTCTTTGGACGTTTGCCCTCTTCAACTGCAACATGATCAGAAAGGCCAACAGCACCGTCAGGCAGGTCATTCCCGCTGAGCCAAGGATGGCGATCAGCAGCATCTTCCCACCTCCGAGGTCTGCTGGGGCTGTGCCGGAGAACACAGGAGAAGGAGCAGGTTAGTCTAGGTAGAGAGAGAGGCCAAGACCATCTGCGGGAGAAGTCACAGTGTAATGGGAGTGTAATGGCAGCCTGAGCCCAGCCTGAGCCCTGCTAGGTGACCTTGGGCTACTCATTTATTTTCTGGAACTCAATGGAGATGACTCACAGGGCTGTTCTAAGTTCAGAGAAATGTGCAAAAGGCATTTTTTTAAAATGGCAACATGCTAATCACTAATTGTTGTCCTTTGTTCAACTTTCACTTCCAAGTACAGGCCCAAGCAGATGAACATTACCGAGCAAGAGTGAGAATGGCTAATTAGATCTATGACTTTGGGTAAGTGACTAAACCTCCCTGCACAATTTAACCACCTAGAAAAGCTTTAAAGCTCTGCAACTCTAAAGAGCATAGGGTCTGCTTTGGCTTGTTTCTTGTTTTAAGGAGCTGATGGAGATTTTCTTACTACGCACTCTGATCTGAAGTGCCGGATGCAAGGCCTCTGCATGAAGCACCCTGTGAAAAACTGAAACTAGACGAAGCACAAAGGAAAACAAACAAAAACAATCTGCAAAACCTCTGAAAAAAAAGCCTCTGCACCTGTTGCTCTTGTGGAGTTTAGCATCTTCAATGGAGGCTCCTATTGCAGGGGGACCTTCAAGATGGTGGAGTAAGACCCAGAGATTACCTTCCTCCCCACAAATACATCAAAAGTACACCTACATGTGGAACAACTCCTACAGAACACCTACTGAACGCTGGCAGAAGACCTCAGACTTCCCAAAAGGCAAGAAACTCCCCCCTGCATACCTGGCCACATGGCTGACAGGGTCTTGGTGCTCCGGCCTGGTGTCAGGCCTGAGCCTCTGAGGTGGGAGAGCCGAGTTCAGGACATTGGACCATCAGAGACTGCCCAGCCCCACATAATATCAATTGACAAGAGCTCTCCCAGAGATCTCCATCTCAACACTAAGACCCAGCTCCACCCAACAGCCAGCAAGCTCCAGTGCTGGACGCCCCATGCCAAACAACTAGCAAGACAGGAACACAACACCACCAATTAGCAGAGAGGCTGCCTAAAATCATAATAAGTTCACAGACACCACAAAACAAACCGCTGGACATGGCCCTGCACAACAGAAAGAAAAGATCCAGCCTCATCCACCAGAACACAGGCACCAGTCCCCTCCACCAGGAAGCCTACACAACCCACTGACCCAACCTCACCCACTGGGGGCAGACACCAAAAAAAAAGGGAACTACGAACCTGCAGCCTGTGAAAAGGAGACCCCAAACACAGTAAGTTAAGCAAAATGAGAAGACAGAGAAATATGCAGCAGATGTAGGAGCAAGGTAAAAACCCACCAGACCAAACAAATGAAGAGGAAATAGGCAGTCTATCTGAAAAAGAAGTCAGAATAGTGATAGTAAAGATGATCCAAAATCTAGGAAATAGAATGGAGAAAATACAAGAAATGTTTAACAAGGACCTAGAAGAACTAAAGGGCAAACAAACAATACTGAACAACACAATAAGTGAAATTAAAAATACTCTAGAAGGAATCAATAGCAGAATAACTGAGGCAGAAGAATGGATAAGTGACCTGGAAGATAAAATAGTGGAAATAACTACCACAGAGCAGAATAAAGAAAAAAGAATGAAAAGAATTGAGGACAGTCTCAGAGACCTCTGGGATAACATTAAATGCACCAACATTTGAATTATAGGGGTCCCAGAAGAAGGAGAGAGAAAGAAAGGGTCTGAGAAAATATTTGAAAAGATTACAGTTGAAAACTTCCCTAACATGGGAAAGAAAGTAAGTCCAGGAAGTGCAGAGAGTCCCATACAGGATAAATCCAAGGAGAAACATGCCAAGACACATATTAATCAAACTATCAAAAGTTAAATACAAAGAAAAATTATTAAAAGCTGCAAGGGAAAAGCAACAAATAATATACGAGGGAATGCCCATAAGGTTAACAGCTGATCTTTCAGCAGAAACTCTGCAGGCCAGCAGGGAGTGGCAAGACATATTTAAAGTGATGAAAGGGAAAAACCTACAACCAAGATTATTCTACCCAGCAAGGATCTCATTCAGATTCCACGGAGAAATTAAAACCTTTACAGACAAGCAAAAGCTAAGAGAATTCAGAACCAGCAAACCAGCTTTGCAACAAATGCTAAAGGAACTTCTCTAGGCAGGAAATACAAGAGAAGGAAAGACCTACAAAAACAAACTCAAAACAATTAAGAAAATGGTAATAGGAACTTACTTATCAATAATTACCTTAAATGTAAATGGATTAAATGCTCCAACGAAAAGACATAGGCTGGCTGAATGGATACAAAAACAAGACCCGTATGTATGCTGTCTACAAGAGACCTACTTCAGACCTAGGGACACATACAGACTGAAAGTGAAGGGATGAAAAAAGATATTCCATGCAAATGGAAATCAAAAGAAAGCCAGAGAAGCAATTCTCATATCAGACAAAATAGACTTTAAAATAAAGACTATTACAAGAGACCAAGAAGGACACTACATAATGATCAAGGGATCAATCCAAGAAGAAGATATAACAATTGTAAATATTTATGCATCCAACATAGGAGCACCTCAATACATAAGGCAAATGCTAACAGCCATAAAAGGGGAAATGGACAGTCACACAATAATAGTAGGGGACTTTAACACCCCACTTTCACCAATGGAGAGGTCATCCAAAATGAAAATAAATAAGGAAACACACGCTTTAAATGACACATTAGACAAGATGGACTTAATTCATATTTATAAGAGATTCCATCCAAAAAACACAGAATACACTTTCTTTTCAAGGGCTCATGGAACATTCTCCAGGATAGATCATATCTTGGGTCACAAATTGAGCCTTGGTAAATTTAAGAAAACTGAAATCCTATCAAGTATCTTTTCTGACCACAACGCTATGATATCAATTATAGGGAAAAAACTGTAAAAAATACAAACATATGGAGGCTAAACAATACACTACTAAATAACCAAGACATCACTGAAGAAATCAAAGAGGAAATCAAAAAATACCTAGGAACAAATGACAATGAAAACACGATGACACAAAACCTATGGGATGCAGCAAAAGCAATTCTAAGAGGGAAGTTTATAGCAATACAATACTACCTGAAGAAACAAACAAAAAAATCTCAAATAAACAACCTAATCTTACAACTAAAGCAATGAGAGAAAGAAGAACAAGAAAACCTCAAAGTTAGCAGAGGGAAAGAAATCATAAAGATCAGACCAGAAATAAATGAAAAAGAAATGAAGGAAACGAGAGCAAAGATCAATAAAACTAAAAGCTGGTTCTTTGAGAAGATAAACAAAATAGATAAACCATTAGCCAGACTCATCAAGAAAAAAAGGGAGAAGACTCAAATCAACAGAATTAGAAATGAAAAAGAAGTAACAACTGACACTGCAGAAATACAAAGGATCATGAGAGATTACTACAAGCAACTATGTGAATAAAATGGACAACCTGGAAGAAATGGACAAATTCTTAGAAAAGCACAATCTTCCGAGACTGAACCAGGAAGAAATAGAAAATATGAACAGACCAATCACAAGCACTGAAACTGAAACTGTGATTAAAAATCTTCCAACAAACAAATGCCCAGGACCAGATGGCTTCACAGGCAAATTCTATCAAACATTTAGAGAAGAGCTAACACCTATCCTTCTCAAACTATTCCAAAATATAGCAGAGGGAGGAACACTCTGAAACTCATTCTATGAGGCCACTATCACCCTGATACCAAAGCCAGACAAAGATGTCACAAAAAAAGAAAACTACAAGCCAATATCACTGATGAAAATAGATGCAAATCTCCTCAACAAAATACTAGCAAACAGAATCCAACAGCACATTAAAAGGATCATACACCATGATCAAGTGGGGTTTATCCCAGGAATGCAAGGATTCTTCAATATATGCAAATCAATCAATGTGATACACCATATTAACAAATTGAAGGAGAAAAACCATATGATCATCTCAATTGATGCAGAAAAAGCTTTTGACAAAATTCAACACCTATTTATGATAAAAACTCTCCATAAAGTAGGCATAGAGGGAACCTACCTCAACATAATAAAGGCCATATATGACAAACCCACAGCCAATATCATCCTCAATGGTGAAAAATTGAAACCATTTCCACTAAGATCAGGAAAAAGACAAGGTTGCCCACTCTCACCACTATTATTCAACATAGTTTTGGAAGTTTTAGCCACAGCAATCCGAGAAGAAAAAGAAATTAAAGGAATCCAAATCAGAAAAGAAGTAAAGCTGTCACTGTTTGCAGATGACATGATACTATACATAGAGAATCCTAAAGATGCTACCAGAAAACTACGAGAGCTAATCAATGAATTTGGTAAAGTTGCAGGATACAAAATTAATGCACAGAAATCTCTTGGACTCCTATACACTAATGATGAAAAATCTGAAAGGGAAATTAAGGAAGCACTTCCATTTACCATTACAACAAAAAGAATAAAATAACTAGGAATAAACCTACTTAAGAAGACAAAAGACCCGTATGCAGAATACAATAAGACACTGATGAAAGAAATTCAAGATGATATAAACAGATGGCGAGATATACGATGTTCTTTCATTGGAAAAATCAACATTGTGAAAATGACTATACTACCCAAAGCAATCTACAGATTCAGTGCAATCCCTATCAAACTACCAATGGCATTTTTCACAGATCTAGAACAAAAAATTTCACAATTTGTATGTAACCACAAAAGACCCCTAACAGCCAAAGCCATCTTGAGAAAGGAAAAAAGGAGCTGGAGCAATCAGGCTCCCTGACTTCAGACTATACTACAAAGCTACAGTAATCAAGACAGTATGGTACTGGCACAAAAACAGAAATATAGATCAATGGAACAGAATAGAAAGCCCAGAGATTAACCCATGCACATATGGTCACCTTATCTTTAATAAAGGAAGCAAGAGTATAAAATGGAGAAAAGATACCCTCTTCAATAAGTGGCACTGGGAAAACTGGACAGGTACACGTAAAAGAATGAAATTAGAACACCATACAAAAAATAAACTCAAAATGGATTAAAGACCTAAATGTAAGGCCAGACACTATAAAACTCTTAGAGGAAAACATAGGTAGAACACTCCATGACATAAATCACAGCAAGATCCTTTTTGACCCACCTCCTAGAGAAATGGAAATAAAAACAAAAATAAACAAATGGGACCTAATGAAACTTAAAACCTTTTGCACAGCAAAGGAAACCATAAACAAGACGAAAAGACAACCCTCAGAATGGGAGAAAATATTTGCAGATGAAGCAACTGACAAAAGATTCATCTCCAAAATATACAAGCAGCTCATGTGCTCAATATCAAAAAAACAAACAACCCAGTCCAAAAATGGGCAGAAGACCTAAGTAGACATTTCTCCAAAGAAGATATACAGATTGCCAATAAATACATGAAAGGATGCTCAACATCACTAATCATTAGAGAAATGCAAATCAGATCTGCAATGAGGTATCACCTCACACCGGTCAGAATAGCCATCATCAAAAAATCTAGAAACAAGAAATGCTGGACAGGGTGTGGAGAAAAGGAAACCCTCTTGCACTGTTGATGGGAATGTAACTTGATACAGCCACTATGGAGAATAGTATGGAAGTTCCTTAAAAAATGAAAAATAGAACTACCATATGACCTGGCAATACCACTACTGGGCATATACCCTGAGAAAACCATAATTCAAAAAGAGTCATGTACCACAATGTTCACTGAAGCACTATTTACAATAGCCAGGACATGGAAGCAACCTAAGTGTCCATCAACAGATGAGTGGATAAAGAAGATGTGGCACATATATGCAATGGAATATTACTCAGCCATAAAAACAAACAAACGAGAGTCTGTCATACAGAGTGAAGTAAGTCAGAAAGAGAAAAACAAATACCGTATGCTAACACATATATATGGAATCTAAAAACAAAATTGTTTTGATGAACCTAGGAGCAGGACAGGAATAAAGATGTAGATGTAGAGAATGGACTTGAGGACACAGGGAGGGGGAAGGGTAAGCTGGGGCGAAATGAGAGAGTAGCCTTGACATATATACACTACCAAATATGAAATAGATAGCTAGTGGGAAGCAGCTGCATAGCACAGGGAGATCAGCTTGGTGCTTTGTGACCACCTAGAGGGGTGGGATAGGGAGGGTGGAGGGAGACACAAGAGGGAGGCGATATGGAGATATATATATACATATAACTGATTCACTTTGTTATACAGCAGAAACTAACACAACATTGTAAAGCAATTATACTACAATAAAGATGTTAAAAAAAAAAGCTGATAGAGAAAACCTGAGGATACCAATGGGACAAAGAAAGAAGGAAGGAAAGAAGAGAGAGAGAGGAAAAACCATTAAGTTTTGGGCTCAGGTCAAAATAACTATTAAAGACTATGGTATAACCCCTCCACTTCTTTCCCTTATTTAAATTCAAATAAAGATAAATTCAATGTATTTTTATGAGAAACAGCATGTAGAGCATGATCCTATCTTTTAACAATTATTCTTTTGTGATTAGCTACCTTTCCTTCTATCTCCGTTTTATACGTGCATAAAGAGATGTCTGAAATGGGATGATGAGGGTTGTTTAGTTTTGTTACCTCTTGTTCTAAAATTTTTCTTAGTATTTTATTTATAACTTGGATTTAGGGCCTGTACATGTTTTACCGAAACACAAGTAACTATTGAAATTATGCATTTATTAGGAGTGTCAGGTGAAAACTATTGAATACAATTCTCTATAATTGGCAGACCCATCATTCCTTGCATATTTCAAACATGTTCCAAAGAATCAGCACTGAGAACAGGGCTTGCTTGATTTTATTTCTTAAGCCCTAGGTAGGCCCCAAGAGAACCAAGAAGTTTTTAGTGCTATAACATTTTCTGTAAAAATACTCTGGTCTGAATTATAAATTTGCAGAAATCACCATTTCCCTCTAATGTCCCTCTAGCTACATTCCCTTGCACAAGCTGTATAGCACAGAGGGCAAGGAAGTGCAATTTCAGACAGACCTCAGAGGGAAGGCTCTCCAGGAGCTGCAGTTCTTCCCACCCCCGGGGTCCTTTTTCACTAATTACATTCAACAGGTTTTACCAATCACAAACACTGGAGAGGATGAAGAGGTACAACCCTCCAGTTATGAAATAAATAAGCCACGGGGATGTAATATACAGCATATGGAATGTAGTCAATATTATTGTAATCACTTTGTATGGAGACAGATGACTACTAGCCTTATTGTGGTGATCATTTCATAATATATGCAAATGTCAAATCACTATGTAGTGCTCTTGAAACTAACATAATATTGTACATTACATCAACTATATTTCAATTTCAAAAAGTCTCAAACACTGGGCCTCGTGTGCTTGGCACTCTGAGCGATCTCTATCTCAAAGGGCTTATTCTCTCTGGAGTGGGGGTTAACGGTGGATGTGGAAACATAATAACCTGGATCTGAAAAGTAAGAGAAAACTCGGACTACCATAGTGTCATCCAAGGTAAAAGAGGGTTCGTTCTGAGAAAGAGTGGAGTGTGGTTCCTGGAGCGCCCACTGCACCACGCAGGGCTGTCTCCACTAAGCTGGGTCCTCTGTCTTCCTTCTGCATGGAATCACATTCATATCCGTCAGAGCTTCAGTTGCTGCATGGGGAGTGCTGATGGGCTAAGTTCACCTAAGTTTTCGTGATAGATAACAGATCAACGGGTTATCCTTCCAAGGGGCATTTTCATTCCAAGGACCTCTTTAGAGATGGTGACGCCTACCAGCCCATTATGTCACATGATGCGAATATGGGGTAAATATCGTAAGACAGTGGGGCTTTTCTGATACTCTCTAGAAATAATTCTATGTAAATACCTGTCCACTCTACCAACCTTGAGATTCAGAAAGAGTCATCAGTTCATGAGAAAAGGTTGGATTGCTTGACCCTATGTTGTTCTCTGCAAAGATGTCCACCTGGTAAGCTGTTTGGGGCTCCAGGCCCTTGAGCTGATACTGGGTGATGGTGGCATTCTTGATCTTCACATCAATGTGCTGGTCTTCATTCTTGCCCTGAACCTTGTAACGGATGATAATAGAAGAAATAGAATAGCCATCCAGGATTGTCCAAGAGATCACAGCTGAGGAGTCTGTGATGTTGGAAATCTTGATGTTTTCTGGTTGAGGAGGGAGAACTAGAAATTTAAAACAAACAAACAACATATTACTTAAGATACATTACCATCTCTTTGATTATTATGCTTCTGAGAGAGAGTTAATATCAGCTCATAAACCATGAATGGCCAGTAAGTGTTATCTCAGAGGGTAACTCCAATCAGTTGGTAGTGGACTCGACGCAGACTTGACAAGTGGCTGCAGACAGGAAAATGGCAACACACACACATCACATATTTGCCATCCTTAAACTAAATTAAGACCTCGGAAATTCTGTTACTCCACAAACTGCTATTACACTGTTTTTGATACTGAGGAAAACAGAAAAATGTTGATAGCTGACATTTATATAGGCCCTTCCATATAGTAACTCATTGACTCCTCATAACAATCTTACTGTAAGTATTGAGGCTCAGAGAGGTTACGTGACTTGGCTGAGGTCACACAGCTTTTAAGAAATAGATTCAAGTAGAAGAAATAAGATTCCTATTAGTCTGTAGTTAGCCACTGGTCCATAGGGCCTATCCGTATTAAGCACTTGTTAGAAAATATGTTAAGCACTTAGCAGACATATTCAAAAAGCAAGATGGAGACTATATATGCATGTGCACACTTATGGATGTACTTAATGTATTAAAATTATACAACATTGAATGGAAAGATACATAATAAACTCATAATTTTGGTTGTCTGTGGGGAGAGGGGGAGAGAATTAGATTGGGGATGATGGTCAAAGAGGATTTTGATATATCTGTATTGTGGAATTACTTCCACAAAAAGGCTGAAAGCAAATATGACAAAATGTTAAGAGTTGTTAATTCTGTGTGGTAGAAATGTAGGTTTTTGTTGTATTATTCTCTGCATTGTCCTATAACTTCTAAATGTCAGAATTTTTTAAAGATGAAGAAGACATCCCTAAACACAGACAAAACCGTTGAGACTCCCACATGTTATGGATACAAGAAGAGAGTGCCTGGAAAAACAAGAGCCAGTTTACACACCTGTTACTGGGGAGGTAGCAACTCAGGGGCAGAAAAGAACCTTAGACTTTGGGATTTGGCAAGAGACCACAGGACCCTAGCATAAGTGACAGTTGGTGTGACCCAGAAACACCTAGTCTTTCCAAGGACTCCAAAATGCACAGACAGTTCTAATGCAGTGAATCAAAATAGAACTCTCTGGCTCATGACGAAAAAGCTTTCAATTCTACAAAGAAACCCTAGAAGTTCCAACTCATTTTTAATGACCAATATGAGATTGAGAGAAGCCTGAACTGAAGAATATTTTGAAAGAAAAGTTGTTTTATTACTCTCAAATATATATTACTCTCAAGTATATATATATATATATATATATATATATATATATATATATATATATATATATATATATACTGTAATGCCAAGAATTGTCTGTTTTGAAGATTTTTCAAGCAGAGTTCTTTGGCTTTTAAGATTAGATGAATTAGATGAATCATCATCTGTGTGCAACAATCCTAAAAACTGTCATATAACAGATTCAACAAGCCCTAGAAAACCTTATTCATGTTATTAATTTACTTAATAAGTAACTCTATGGAAAGGAAAGGTAAATTTTAGCACAGTCCTGCCTGAATTATCACAAATCCAAACACATGAAGCGTTCGTATATATTACAGGTTGCTAAAATGATTTGATGTGTTGGTGGGGGGCGCTAATGAGCCTCCATTCACAGCTAACTACCTTTTCTGGTTTCTAAGAAGCAGACTTGAAGTGACGGGAGTTAAGTCTAAATGGCAGCAGCCAAGTGTCATTCAGGCAAGGCTGGGGCATCATGAGGTACTTACTGTCGCTGAGGGTCCAAGCGATGAGATTTTCGCTCCATTCCCCCTGGGCCTTGGTGTTGACTCTGGCTCGGACTATGTACTGCTCCCTGGGCTGTAAATTGTTAAGGAGCACTGAAGTCAGGTTGCCTGGCACTTTAATATTCTGCTGATCACTATTCATTAGCACAGACCTCCTCTCAACTTCAACATAAAAGTCATCTTCTGAGCTTGGAAATATGGGTTGCCAGGTCAAATTTAGAGTGGTCTGACTTTTTGGTAGGAGACTGAGACCTCTTGGAGGAGGAAGACCTAGGAGAAACCAGAATAATCATTGTTTTTATATAGGGTGAAGGTAACAACAGCCCCAAAGGACAGCATTATAGGATAACCCTGGCTCCTAGAATAATATACACTTTCACAAGCTATCAAAGAAACACATGCTAGCAGCCATGTAATACTTTTCCTTTTTCCTACCAGAATAGCAAAGCTTTAAAATATTCTAGTATGTAGCTTGAGTAATTGTAAGACAGGAATACAACCCCTTTGAAGGACAACTTGGAAATATTTTTCAAGAGCTCTAGAAATGATCATATACTTTGGGAGTATAGTCTGACTACCAAGGATTTATCCTGAAGAAACAACTCAAAGGAAGCGAAAAGCTAGGTGCATGAAGATGTCCATTACAACATTATTTATAATAACAGACAATCATAAGAAACCAAAATGCTCAAAATAGGAAAATGTTTTAATAAATTATGATATAGCCATCCAAGGGATTAAAAGTTTATTGGAAAAAGTACAAAAGCCCCTCCAAAACTTAAAACACACGAGACAAAACTCTGCTTACCACTTGGTAAAAACCATGTCTACAGCTGGCGAAAAAGGAAGGAAACTGATAAAAATGGAAACACTGGATTTGCCAATGTTCTGGGGTTGTAGGTTCAGTGTTTCTGTTCCCATTTTGAGTAATATATTTTAAAGCAATTTCAGGGTTACTTCCCCTTAGCAAGGACAATTTCAGACATGACAACACTGTGATGGCTGGGCCAGGCCTCGCACTGCTCTGATCACGTCAAGGTTTGACTCTGACCACACGCCAACTCTGACCCCAAGAACCTGGGCTACCAGAGAGGTAACTGAATAGAAACAATACGGGTTTTGAAATCAAAGAGGCAGGAGCATGCCCCTTTAGTTTTGTGACCTTGGGAAAATTCATAACCTCTCCGAGTTCACATGTAGCATGAAATGAAAATACTCATCTTCCAGACTCAGGAGGAGAAATGAGATAGTGAAGGTGAAAATGCTTGGAAGGTGTTAGGGGCTCTGTAAATGTTTTCTCTCTCTCTTCCTTCCTTCCTTCATAAAATATATTGGGCCAATGGACAGTGGAGGAATCTGTAAATTTTCAGTTAATAATAGTATATTGATATTTTAAACTTCAGATATAAAGTATTTTCAAAACATAGAATAGTGATCCTCTATTCATGCATTCTTGGTGGGGACATTATTGCCCCTAAGGGGGCAAAAATTGGTTCTTGGGGTATGAGAAAATTTTAGATAATGACAATTGTTTATGAAGGGCCACAATATATAAACAGATCTGTGGTATTACAATCCATGGCAGAAGAGACATTAAGACAAAACAGAGATTTTGTCTTAAGGACAAAACTATCTAAGAAGTTCTTTAGAGGGTGATAATTTAAAAAATTACAATAAGATAAAGAATCTGAAAAAGAATGAATATACGTATAACAATCACTTTGCTGTACACCTGAAACTAACACAACATTGTATATCAACTATATTCCAATAAAATGAAAAAAAAGTTTAAAAAAATTAAAAAATAAAATAAAAAGGTTGAGAAACTTGGTTAGAGGTGAGAGGAAGGGTCTGTTTCCACCCAATGGGAGAGGAACTCTCACTGGTCAGTTCTGACCACCCTTAGATGAGGGAGAACCAGAAATCAGGTCCTGCCACCTGCTGGGCATTATGCTCCAGGTCTTATTGGTCTTTTCTCCATAACCTTTGCAAATTGAGAGAGGTGATGTCACCTCCTTTTGCTCTTCTCTAAAGTTTAAGTTCCAAAATAAGCCACCTGGAGTGGGTAGATAGGCTTACGATGACAGCAGACAGAGGGAGGACTGATGGTGTGCAGCAAACATGTAAACCTTCTGAGCCTGTGCCTGGTACAGAGGAGCAACCCCATAAATGGTCCTTTCCCTCCCTTTGGGAGCATGACTTACCCTTCACCCCTCCCAACCTGCCCTCTCTCTGCCGTGTGTTCAGAGTATCTTCTCTCCCCTCCCCTCCCGGCCTTCCCAGCCTTTATCACTCAACCAACACACTTATAAATAGTGCAGCTGCCAAATGAATTTAAAAACAAACATCAGCAAAATTCAAATGCTGGGAAAAGATGAACCTTCAAGAATTCCCTTCCCGCCCACCCCTGAGAACTACTTTGAAATAGATTCCAAGACATCTCTAAATACATCCTGGCTGGAACATATTCTGAGAGCTGAAGACAGCACAGTACGGGTCTGTGCAGTGTTTTATGTTCTGTTCCATAAATACTTTCCATCTGAGTCAGATTATGGCCTTCCCCTTTTGATTCATCAGCACCGCTCTAAGAGAGAATTAACTACCATTCGCCTTTTAGCAGCAACCTGATGACATATGAGGGGCCCCTTGGATCACAGTCATGGAGATTCCTTTATCCTCTAAGTCATATGTAGTCTCCAGTGTTATTTTTGGTATTTACTACCTGGTGGGTTCCCAGGAAGCCATTCCTTACTTGTGCAATGTTTCTACAAGCATCAGAGTAGCTACTGAGTTTCATTTGGTTCTTTAAGGATGCTGCTGGTCAGATGAACACTAGGTGGGGAGTGTGGAGGGGAGAGTCTCTGTTAGGGATGCACAACCCCTGCAGAAGAGCCTGATGTTCTTCCTAGCTTCTCACTAAATCATTCCATATCCTTCTGCTTTTAGTAAATGGACGAAAAATAGGAAAACTCATCAACTGGGATAAGGACATCATGCCTTTGGACTCCCAGGTAAAAAATACCTGGATATTTTGCTTCTCCCAGGAGAAACAAAAAGATATCAAGTCTGAAGATCTAGTATGGCAATGTACCTGACGCATTACCATGGGCAAGTTATTAACCACTCTGGGACTCTACTTTCTCCAGTTGCGGCGAGGGGGGGAGCTACTCTTCATTGCGGTGTGTGGGCTTCTCATTGCAGTGGCTTCTCTTGTTGCGGAACGCGGGCTCTAGGTGCATGGGCTTCAGTAGTTGTGGCATGTGGGCTCAGGAGATGTGGCACGTGGGCTCAGGATTTGTGGCACACAGGCTTCAGTAGTTGTGGCTTGCAGGCTCTAGAGCGCAGGCTCAGCAGTTGTGGCACACGGGCTTAGTTGTTCCACAGCATGTGGGATCTTCCAGGACCAGGGCTCAAAGCTGTGATCCCTGCATTGGCAGGTGGATTCTTAACTACTGCGCCATCAGGGAAGCCCAGAACTGCTGTTCTATAGGTAAAAGCCTTTCATTCTATTTGATGTTTTCACTATGTGCGTGAATGACTTCGAAAAACTAGAAATTACTTTCGAAAGTAAATAAACTGGGATTTCTGGAGTACATATGCGGCAAGAGCCTGTCTTGGGCCCTTAAGATGGAAACAGGAAGCTGGTGGTAAAACTCGGGAGCCAAGACGGAGCACAGTTGCTGCTAAGTAAATCCCAACTCCTAAGGGATGTCCCTGCCTTCCTGAAGGGTCATCTGCTTCCTTCTCTGTCCCGGTGGATTGCTGCAGACTCCCTCCCCCAGGGAGACAGACCAGGAGTGCAGCCCAAATAAAGGACCAGTTTGGCTCCAAGTTGCTAGCCTTCCTGTCACTTTCCCACCCATTCAAAAGCAAACCCCTTTCCACCACCATCCCACTCACCCACCACCACCCTTCCTGGTCTTCCTTCCTCTTTCCCCTTCCTCCCCCACCCACCCAGCTCCTGAATAAATGCCTGTTTGCTTCAACTGACCGATAGAAGCTGTTGTGAACCGCCTCACGGGTCCAGGATGCCCTTCCCCGCCCTCTCCACGCCGGACCAGCTGCACGCAGAGCTCGTATTCTGTCCGAGGTTCCAAATAGTTGAGGGTAACAATCTCATTTGTCACTGAGAAGAGGGAAAGTTCAGGAAACTTAAGTTGGCAATCTTTTACATTCTTTAAACTGGAATGTTGTTATTGTGAGGTGAACTAATGTTTGGTTTTTAAAAATACAATGTCTGAGGAGAACAGAGAGGCAATCCCATCTTCAGGGCCTCAGTGTTCCTAATAGAAGGAAAATAAGGCTTTTTCATGTAAGTATCTCTGTGCCACTTACACATCTCTGCTCTAGTGTGTTTGTCTTTTCATTTGTAGAGTAAAACCACGCAAATCTTCAGCTATATGGAATACCCATCAGATTTAGGGGAAAAACTCAATTAGAATAATATAAAATAACCTCTGTTTTCAAGTACCTAGAGTGATGGCAATCAACCTATCAAGAGAAGAGACTCTTTGAGGGTATGCTTACAATGACTAGACAGTGAACTTGTGATGGTCATGTCCTAACAAATGAAGCATTCTGAAGTACTTGAAAATAGATCCCGTAAGCAAATGACACATGCTTCTTTTCTCCTTAGCTATTCTATTTTGCCATTCTGTTTCTCCGTGGATATTGCAAAGGTAGATTTTTGCCTTACCATATGATAAATTCCTAGTCGGTAAGAAAACGTATTGGACTGTGTTTAAGGGTTTTTAGAAGACCACTTCGTAGATGTCCACAAAGAGAGGATGGATTATGAACACCATGCTTTTTTAAAAAGCTGCTTTTTAAAAATACCTAGCCATCCACAACAGAAACAGCAGTCCAGCAAATCAGCCTTATGTTGCTGGGATTCTGAATTTTGGCTGAATCTTCAAAAGAATGTGAAGAGCTCAGTAATGATACCAAGACATTATTCAATATACCCAAATCAGCTAGTATAATTAAGCCCAAACCCCTCTTTTTCTTCTCCTTTTCTGTAACTTTGATTATCGACATCTCATGGGTAGAGGGCGCTTTTTAGGAAATCACAGCCATCGTGAGACTAAAGTATTGGTGGCGGGCTGCACATTCCCTACAAGCATGACCGCGGCAGGTCTCGCTATAAGATGGTGCGATTAAAGCCTCTGGTTCAATAGATGACGCTCAGCTTTCTTTTTTTAAAAAATGTGATTTTTGCATCATCATGCAACAAACAGAATTGTCATTTGTGTTTCAAAATAAATTTAATTTACAAATAAATACATTTAACTGTTTTCATGAACTTTTGACATTTTATTACATTTTGGGTTTTTTTCCCCAAAAGTTGGGGGAGGGGCATGTACCTCTCTTTGCCCACATCCCCTCCTCTTCCTGCCACAGCCCAAACTTTCTGGTCCAAATTCCTCTCAAAATCTCTGTGAGTTAGGAGCCTGCAGGCAGGGCAAGACTCAAATACAAAAAAGAATAAACAACTTGATACAGCAGCAACAATCACCCCTCAGGTGTAAGCAAATTAAGTCTCTGCCTTTCCTGCAGGCCCCGGACTTTCCTGTTACCCTGTTCATGGCATAAACTTGTATCTTTCACCATGACCAAGCAAGATAGAGTCAAAAAGAGATTAGAGATCCAGAGAAGCCTGGAAAGGAAATATTGATGCAGATAGTAACTCCTGACACAGGTGTGTTCTGTGTCCCATTTTACATCATGACTTCCAAAAAGATAGCCCCAGAACTCAGAGGACCACCCCCCGCCCCCCAACTCCTTCTTGAATACTCTGAAATGGAATCCACTGCTACAGCCCCTAACTGGGGGTAGAGGGTTGGGACTGGGAGAGAGGATTTCTATATTTGGGGAAAAATTTTTTTTTCCTGGTGCCCCATCTCCAGCTGGAGCCTTTCCTTTCCAAACCTTACCTTGAATATGCCGCCAAGCCTCATAATGATTAACAGGTTTGTAGAGAAGCTTCTTGGATTTGATTGGTCCATCCCCAAAGTAAGGCTCAGAGCTGATGTTGATGACAGCAAAGTTATGTCCGGTGTCAATCACGTTTGGGGCATTCAAGGGCTTTGGAAGAACTAAATAAAGTGTCAAGAATCAGATCAGTCCTTACACTTTGGGGTTTTACTGCTGTTCTGAGATGGGGGTAGAGGATGAGTGCCTTTACACTCCCAACAAAGCCCTCTTAGAGTTCTCTGCTCAGATTCCATGCAGTTGCCGTCTCTGTGATCTCCTGGTTTGCTCTTGCCCCTCCAACTCACTATCCACAAAGTACTTTCTTAAAATACAAGCACTCCTCTGCTCAAGACCTTTCAATGGGTTCCCACTACGTTTCGAATAAAATCTAAAATTCATACCATGACCTGCCAGGGATGATAGAGCCCCTGCCTCCTCTCCAACTTCCTCGTTCCCTCACCTAATACCCTCCAGTCCTAGTGACCTTTCAGTTCATTCAACTAACAATGCACCAGGCTCCTTTCTGTCTCTGGTTCTTTGTTGAGGCTGTTCTCCTGCAAGGAATGCTGTAGACCTCCCATGATTCTGCAGTTAATTCTTACTCATCATTCATCTCTCAGCTCTCATGTGAGTTCCTCACAGGGGCTATCCCAGAACCTTGGTTAGGCTCACGTGTCATACCCTTCCACAGAATATTTTCCTTCACTGCAATTTTCAGAATTTATTATTCTTAGTAATTTGGTGTGATTATTGAATACCAGTCTTCCTACTAGACCACCAGACTAAGTCTGTCTTTCTGTCTGTCTGTCTCTCGGGTCTCACCGGGCTAAGATTAAGGTGTTAACAAGGGCTGTGTTCCTTTCTGGAGGTTCTAAGGGCGAATTTGTTTCCTTCTTTTCAGCTTCTAAAAAACATCTGTATTCCTTGACTCATGGTCCCTTCCTCCAACTTCAAAGACAACAGAGTCATGTGTCTCTGACCCTTCTTCCATTGTAATATCTCTTTCTGACAGTCTTTAAAGACTCCTGTGATTAGAGTGGGTTCGCCCAGATAATCCAGAATAATCTCCCCATGTCAAAGACGATGTATTCCTAATGGGACTGAAAGAGCACTCCCAACAAGGTGAAAATTGGTTCTTGGGGAAAGAAAAATTCTTGGATATTACAATGGTTTGTGGCCTTCCTAAGGGCCACAGTATATAAACAGATTTATAGTATGTCCACAATATTAAGCAAGTTCTGGTTTGAAAGGAAAGGACATCTTGTCAGGCTGTCAGTACCCCCATTTATTCAACTGTAGAAGTAGCCCAACTTGCTTTGAGTCTTACTGAGCTCCCGTGAGTCAGAGGTCCACCAGAATCCTGGGCCCTGGGTCATCGAGAGCACTTATGGGAATGGGGTGGCCAAGAAAGAAGACAGAGAGTGAGTCTATCTCTTCTGCTCATGCGCACGCTCCATTGTGTCACCGGACTTCACTTACGAAATTCAAAGATAAAATTTCAAGTTGAAGACAACAGAACATTAAACCAAGTGCAGGGCCCTGTGTGGACAGGTCATAAACCCATGAAGCCAGGCCTGCACATCACTTTTCCTGTATGAGAGGAGGGTTGCTGGGTCCAGCTCACATGCAACGGGAAGGGATTACACAAGGTCATGAATTCCACAAGGCAGGGATCATGAAGGGACACGTTAGATACTTCCTACCTCATCCAATATCATTTGTCTCTTTTGACTTGTTCCTTTCTCCCTTGCACTCTATAAACAGTACCTGTATTTGGAGATAGGGTCTTTAAAGAAGAAATTAAGTTACAATGAGGTCTACAGTCATTCCTAATCCAATATGACTGTTGTCCTTATAAGGAGATTAAATTAGGACACACACACAGAAGGAAGACCATGAGAAGATACAGGGAGAAAACAGCTGTCTACAAGCTAAGGAGCAAGGCCTCAGAAGAAACTAACTCTGCCAACACCTTGATCTCAGATCAAGGTGAGATTACCTTGATCATCTAGCCTCCAGAACATCGAGAAAATTAATTTCTGTTGTTTGAGCCACTCAGTCTAGGGTACTTTGCTACAGCAGCCCTAGCAAACTATTACATATGAATATAACACAATTTACTTATCCTTTCTAATGGTGATGGATATTTGGACTATTAGGAATAAAACTCCTCAGAACATTACTGAAGATTATTTGTTTTTAACATATGAACTCATTTCTTTTGAGCATAAACCTAGGCGTAGAATTATCAGGTCACAGGGTAGGTGTATGCTTAGCTTTAATATATATTGCCAGTTTTCCAAAGTGGTTGCTCCAGTATGTACTCTGGTAGTAAAGTCTAGTACAGTCAGCCTTCTGTATGCAGGTTCTGCATCTGCAGATTCAACCAAGAGCAGATCAACATTCGGGGGAAAATTTTAAAAAACTCCAGAAAGTTCTAAAAAGCAAAACTTGAAATTTGCCATGTGCCAGCAACTATTAACAAAGTATTCACATTATAGTTACTATTTACATAGTATTTACATTGTATTAGGTGTTACAATAGTCCCCCTTATCTTCAGGTGATACATTCAAAGACCCCAGTGGATGCCTGAAACTGCAGACAGTACCAAACCCTATATACACTATGCTTTTTCCTGTACATACATACCTATGGTAAAATTTAATTTATAAATTAGGCACAGTAAGGGAATATTCAAATTGCCAGCATCACATTACTAAGTTAAATAAAGGTTACTTGAACGTAAGCACTGTGATACCATGACAGAGGATATGGTAACTTAGACATCGTCTAAGTGACTAATGGGTGGTATGCACGAGACAAAGGGAGGATTCACATCCCCGGCAGGATGGAGTGGGACAGTGTGAGATTTCATTATGCTGCTCAGAACAGTACACAATTTAAAACTTATGAATTGTTTATTTCTGGAATTTTCCATTTAATTTTTTTGGCTGCAGTTGACCGTGGGTAACTTAAACCTTGGAAAGTGAAACCACAGATAAGGGGGGATTATTGTTTAAGTAATCTAGAGATGATTCAAAGTATACAGGAGGATGCGCGTAGGTTGAACGCAAATACTATGCCGTTTTATATAAGGGACTTGAGCATCAATGGAGTTTGGTATCCAGGGAGGTCCTAGAACCAATCCCCTACAGATACTGAAGGGCAACTGTATCTCTGTATCTATTTTTTTTTTAAATACTATGATTAAAGACACTGCTTAATTTACCTAATGGCTATTTCCATCTTATATCTGTCAATATGACCGTGAAGAGGCACCAGTGACTTAGAACTAGAGAGGTTTCTGTGCACTGATGTTGTGTGCTGTGTCTTTTATTTAAAAAATAAAAATTAGAATCAGTAACTCTTCTGAATCTTGGCAACATGGTTTTTTACTTATAATTATTTACTTCTCATGGGCAGCAAACATTTCAAGAAGCTTAAAAATAACATAATTTATCTTGTCTGTATACCATTTCCTTTCTTCCAAGAACATGTATGATGTAAGAAATTATTTTGATCGTGTTAATGTCCTACTGAATAAAATAGATCTGGGATTTTCCAGTAATCCAAAAAAACATTAAAGATTCTGAGGTGTTTTATATGGGTTCTCAGGGCAGAGAATCCAACTCTGTGGGGCTGTATTTATGCTCGTACTGTTCTTGCCCTTTTTTAAAAATATATATATTCTGGGTAATTACATTCAGTTCATTTACAGAAATTACCTCTGGGAACAACCAAAGCTTCCTAATCAGGTAGTGAAGTAGTTTACATACTAATCAGCTTCTGTTATCTTGCTTCCTTATCTGTAACACAAGAGTCTCAGAAAGCAAAATGATCTACAAAAGATGATGCAGGGTTTGGAGTCAAGACCAGGTTCAAAACTAAGATTGGCTGTTTGCCAGATGTGTTACCTTAGACGAGTTACCTAAACCTTCTGAACCTGTTTCTTGAATGATAAAGTGGGGATAACAATACTACTGTACATTGTACTCATAAAATTTAAATAAGATGAATGAGCACTTAGCTCAGTGCCTTTCTAGAATATACACCACAGAGTTGTTAGGTGTTTTTGTCTAAATGAATTAAAAAGTAACTTCCAAATTTAAAATTCCCTGTTGTATCTCTGTACACCAACCAAGCTAACTTGGATTTACTTCCACTTTATTTCTTCCCTGCAAGCCTCAAAGGTACACACATCCACTTAACTCTGAATTTTGAAATACTAATTCATAGTAGGAAGAATATTCAGAACTCTGAATATGGGAGAAAATCATTCATGTTAATTGTATAGCATAGCCTGGGCTTCATATTAAGTGAGTAGTCCTCAAAATGAAAATTCTCCAAATTATTCTCTACAGCGAATAGGAAGTCACGAGAATGATAAAGTTAAACTTTTTACAAAATAAAATCACTACCAGACACTTTATGCCAGACACAATTCCACTATTTAACAAATCTTCGCAATAACCCTGAGTGGTAGATAAACTAAGCTGTGTTTACAAATAAAGAAAGGCTCAGAGAGGTCAGATTCATTTGCTCAGGGCCACACCCAAGTTTACTAGCTGTTAGCAATGAAAACCAAACCCAGGGCTATGTAACTCCAAAGGTCATAAACTTAATCCCTCCTTTCCATTGTAATGCACGTAATTTTTTTTTTTAAGGCTTAGTGTCCTGGAGAACATCCAAAAGGTATTTTAGTGGTCAGAGAGCATTTCTATTTAGAAGTAGCACCCAGTGATACATAAACACAGCACCATCAAGGTTACAAGCTCTTTCCCTGGAAAATGGACCTTACCTTTAACAGAAACGTTGAAAGGCTTTTCCACCATCCCAGCCACTGTGTTCACACTGCAAACCCAGACTCCTGAGTCAGGGGGCAGGATCCGGTGGATTGTGAAGGTGGCCACTGAGAGATGACCCGTGTGGTTAAAGTCTTTTGGCTGGAAAGGTCAAAAAAAAAAAGCTTCTAGATAGGTATAAACACAAAGGTTCTGAACACTAACCCCATCGCATTGTTAAATAAGGAGTTTTCTAGGGGAGATTAAGAAGATCATTGCAATGCTTGTATAAGCATTGGCTTATTTCCAAAGCTATTGTAGTAGCCCTGAAAGTTTATGTTGGATTGATGCCCTCGCAGATCCTGCTGTTGTATTTGTGTGTTTGGGAGAGTGGGGCAAACACTTCCAAGCAAAGAGTCAAAGTCCTTCTAAACTGCTTCTGGTAACATTTGTTCCTTTCTGGTCCAATACAGAGATGGCTGGGTGAGAAGACAAAATGGCTTCCTACAGTGTTTGAGGGGCTGCCGAGTATGGTATTGTGGAAAAAGTCAGGGCTCCGAAGACACGTGGACCTGAGTTCACATCCCAGCTCTGCCACTTTTGACCAATTCCTTAGTTACTTAACTTCACGCAGTCAGTTTCCACTTCTGCAAAAAGGGGACAGGTAATGTAAAGTAAGATGTGTATAGTATGGTCAGCCCTCACTAGATGGTAGCTGTGACTTCCACTAACTCATGGATACTCCAACAAGATTTTGGAAGCAGTCAGTTGGCTTCTGCTACCGAAAGGATTGTTGGAGTGGAATCAGGGACATCTGACGTGTGAACATTCTACATATCCTGCCCCCAAGAGGTCATTTGGACCTGCCTTCTGGTCAAGTTGATTTTCAGTCACCTTTGAGAGAAAAATAAGATAACTATTTCAAAATCTTAGGTAAGAAAATACATCAATTTCCCAAAGATCACTTGTGACACAGAGAAATTTGAGGTAGTTCCTGTCTCTGCTGCATTTGGGATTGTTGGAACAGGGAAGGGAAACATATCGGAAAAGTAGCTTATTCCTTTCCAGCAAAGAAGAACGTTGTGATAGCACCCTACCCAGTGGTAGACACCAACAGTGAGGACAAAGTGCAGAGGCAGAGACCCAAGGTATGTATTCAGACCTAAGGGATTCCGTGGATCACAGTTTCTGGATTGGAGGTGTGGGATCAGGTCTATCTAGAGTCAAACGGGTTATGCTGAACTCTCCTCTGCTTTTTGTCAAAGCTAACAACACCCTAGCTTAGGAGGATGCAAGCCATGAATGGAATCCAGCCTTTAGCAGGGTGAGTGCTACACTGAAAATATCTAGTAGTATAAGGAGGTCAGATTAAGAATACAGCCACTATGGAGAACAGTATGGAGGTTCCTTAGAAAACTAAAAACAGAGCTACTATATGATCCTGCAATCTTACTCCTGGGCATATATCTGGAGAAAACTACAATTCGAAAAGATACATGCACCCCAATGTTCATTGCAGCACTATTTACAGTAGCCAAGACACGGAAGCAACCTAAATGTCCATTGACAGATGAATGGTAAAGAAGATGTGGTATATTTATACAATGGAATATTACTCAGCCATAAAAAAATGAAATAATGCCATTCGCAGAAACATGGATGGACCTAGAGTTTATCATACTAAGTGAAGTAAATCAGAGAAATACAAATATCGTATGATATCCCTTATATGTGGAATCTAAAATATGACACAAATGAACTTATGTATGAAGCAGAAACAGAATCATAGACATAGAAAACAAACTTATGGTTTAGAAAGCAAACTTATGGTTACCAAAGGGAAAAGGGGGAAGGGGAGGGATAAATAAGGAGTTTGGGACTAGCAGATACAAACTACTATATATAAAATAGATAAACAACAAGGATTTGTTGTTGTTGGGAACTACATTCAATACCTTGTAATAACTTATAATGGAAAAGAATCTGAAAGAAATATATATGTATAACTGAATTAGTTTGCTGTACACCTGAAACTAACACAACATTGTAAACCAACTATACTTCAATTTTTAAAAAGGCTATAATTTGTTCTACAAAAAAAAAAAAGAAAAAGAATAACTCTTACATGGAGCACTGTCCCATCTGGCTTCACCAGGGTCATTTCTTCATTAGCAGGTAGCGGCCAGCCAGATGCTTTGCAGATGGGGTTAAATTTACCACTGTTTACTTCTATGTGATCTGGCAAATCCTCTATCTTTGGGGTCATCCTTGGCATGCCTGAATGAAGGAAAGAGCACTGTGAAATCTAATCTTTAACACAGGAGAAATAGAAATAATAAAAGTAGCTACCGTTTAGTAAGCCATGCACTGGGCAAGAACTTGGCAAATATTATATTGTTTTATCATCACGTAATAAACTTGTGGGGTGGGTGCTATTGTGGTTCCCATTTTAAAGATGAGGAGACTGAGGCTCTGAGTTCAGGTTGAAGCTCAGATCTTTTTTTTTTTTTTTTTTTTTTTTTTTTGCGGTGCGCGGGCCTCTCACTGTTGTGGCCTCTCCCGTTGTGGAGCACAGGCTCCGGACACGCAGGCTCAGCTGCCATGGCTCACGGGCCCAGCCGCTTCGCGGCATGTGGGATCTTCCTGGACCGGGGCACGAACCCATGTCTCCTGCATCGGCAGGCGGACTCTCAACCACTGCGCCACCAAGGAAGCCCAAGCTCAGATCTTTATGACTCCAGAATTCACACTCTTTGGCCATAATGATGTACTTTCTCAGTGGACCTAGGAGATACAGTCTCAATATTGAAAAGGTCATCAGCACCACATCTCTGCAGATCTTACTGTCCACTCCCTCTCTTGCTTTATAAGGGAATTTTTTTTACAAAAACAAAAGTTCTTCTTTCACTCTGCAAGCCCCCAATACTGCCGATCAACAGTATGTCAAGTTTTGATATCTGAGAGATGTCTCATTAATTGGGAAGTCTGCAAGTGGCCGATGATTAATTATATTCACATTTACATCGAAGAAGTAAAGTGGAATAAAACTCCCCCAAATCAATTTCCCATCAATAGCCAAATAAAAAATACTGCTGCCAATACGGAAAGGAAAAAATGTCTCTGGTATCAACAAAGGTATCAGGAGCCCTTGCTTGTTATCTGCAGAGTAGAGAATGAATAATTCTGAAATGTAACAATTTTATTCTGAACTGTAAGGTCTTAGAGAATTTTGGAACATGTGTAACTAAATGTAAGACATGACTGAAAACAGTCCAACACTTAGTAAAGAATGTAGGAGACGGAGATGCACTTAAAGCAAATAAGGGAAACATTGGAAAAGTGGCTTAGTCCTTTCCAGCAAAAAAGAACAGCCGTCACCTACATGCTGCTCCACATCAGCGGTGGGTCAAGGTAAACACATCAATATTGATATTTTATATTGATATCCTATTTCTCAGGCCTAGAATGAAACAGGTAAAGTGTATGGAACAGGAGGGAAAAGGATCTAATAGCCACAAAGATAATTCCTTGATATATCTGCAGACTTGGAGAGATTGTGATTAGAAAATTTGCCAGACTGTTCAGCCTACACAATTACTGCCATCGGAATTCTTCAAAGTGCTTTGACATTTTCAAACCATATCTTTCCTTCATTGTCCCCTTGCAGTTTCTGCAGCTGGATGGGGGTGGAAGAACAGCTAGAGGGTGGAAGAGGGTGTGAGGGAAAGGGAGCTGCTCCCCAGAAGCCCGGAACCTGGTTCTAAGTTTGAGATTCTCACACTTTTTGTAACATCAGCCTTAGAACAGAAAGGAGGAAGTGGTGCAGAAAATTCAAATCGTTAAGCTTGTTCATTGCCCACTTTCAATCCATGTTCTGGCCCACAGCCTTTCCTTCCCTTCCTAGACCCTCCCAGATTCCCGCCCTGTAACAAAGTCCAAACGCTGGGGAAGAGGAGAAAGTATAAAGCTGACAAGCTAAAGTCTTTGAGAAAACAGTTGGTATTTCCCCACATATTTGCTCTGATTTTTAAAACTCACAGGCAGAAGTCCATAAATGTCTTATTATTCTGAGTGTAGATTTCACTGGACATGTTATTTATATTTGATTGAAAAAGTAATATATGTTTATTATTTTTAAATTTTGAAAATATGCTTCTTTGGATTTTAAAAAGTATATTCTAGGGTAAGCGTTAGCAAACTTTCTTGAAAGGACTAGGTAATAAATATTTTCAGCTTTGCAAGCCCTGTGTTCTCTGTGGTAACTCCTCAACCCTGTTGTGTAAGAGCAACCTTACACGATATATTGTAAACAAATGGGCATGGCTGTATTCCAATACTTTTTTTTTATGAGAACAGATAGATGTTCTATCTATCTAAAAAGGAATGAGATACATACTGACATGTGCTACAATACAGATAAAACTCAAAAACCGTATGGTAAGTGAGAAAAGCCAGCCACAAAAGACCGTGTATTGTATGATGCCATTTATAGAATAGGAAATATCAAGAATAAGTAAATCTGTACAGGCAGAGAGTAAATTACTGGTTGCCAGGCGCTGGGAGGAGGAAAGAATGGGAGTTACTGCTAATAGGTACACACTTTCTTTTGGTAAAATGAAAACATTCTAGATTATGGTGCTGGTTGCACAACTCTGTAAAAGCATTCAATTATACGTTTTAAAGGGATGAACTTCATGGTATAAAAATTATACCTCAATAAAACTGTTTTTAAAAAAAAGTACACAAGGGACTTCCCTGGTGGCACAGTGGTTAAGAAACTGGCTGCCAATTCAGGGGACATGGGTTCGAGCCCTGGTTCAGGAAGATCCCACGTGCTGCGGAGCAACTAAGCCCATGCGCCACAACTACTGAGCCTGAGCTCTAGAGCCAGGAGCCACAACTACTGAGCCTGCGAGCCACAACTACTGAAGCCCACGTGCCTAGAGCCCATGCTCTGCAACCAGAGAAGCCACTGCAATGAGAAGCCCGCGCACCGCAACAAAGAGTAGCCCCCGCTCGCTGCCCGTGCGCAGCAACAAAGACCCAGCAAGGCCAAAAATAAATAAATGAAATAAATAAATTTATTTTAAGAAAATAGTACACCAGATTTGGTTTGTGGGTGTTTGCTGACTTCTGCTCTACGGTAATTCTGAACTAGAATTATTTAAAACTTCATTTTGAGGATAATACTTTTCATTTTTTTCCTTTCATTATATCTTTCTTTTAAAAAATATTTTTTATCCAAATCCCTTCCACATAATTCTTCCACTGTTGTGGATATCCAGGGAAAAGGCTGGTCCTAGAGAAGAGAGCAAAAGAGGTAGGCAGAGTTCTCAGCTGGCCAGTTATCACTTAATGTGCTACAAAGAACACATGGTTTATTCCTTAGTGGAAAGGCCAGTGTGAGAGTCCATAGAAAAGATTCAGAAAGCTGTCCTTTAGAACATGGGATATATTCTTCCCTACTTCAGGGTGGAAACAGAAGGAGTTTAAGAATCTTGGGCTAGTGGGGCAAGAATTATGCCAGAAGACCTTGGTTCAGACATGCTGAACCTGACCCTGACTACAGTGTTACCTTGCTTTACCTTCTTTCTCACACTGGAGCCCTTGGTGTCCCGGAGAGCAGAGGCATCCTTGGAACCGATCACACATCTCCCCATTGGTGCAACTGCACCTAAGCTTACAGTCTGGTCCATAATAACCAGGCTGGCATGCTGTAAACAAAGACATCAAAAACCAGTGTTAAGATAGGGAAGGAGGAAAACTCAGGCTATAGGTGGCTAGTTTTACTTTTTTTCTCCAAGCTACCAAGTAGTATTAATTATCTGAATTACCAAGAAGTTAAAGGGTTGAGGAATTCTGCTTCCAGGAGAGTTGAATAAGCTCCTACCAGGTCACCCTTCTCAAAAATAACAACTCTATTTTAAAAACAACTACCTGAAAGCACTGAAGAGTGATGGGAGGAGGGACAGAGGGGACCACACAGGTTCTGAGGGGAACTGAAATTTGGAAGATGAGAATGGTGTGCTCCCCATTGTCAGCTTTTAGTCTAATGGTTGGTACAGTTGACATTGTGTGGGGAAGCTAGGACTCCAAAGAAAACCTGTAGTCTTACAGACAGAGGAATCTTAGAGGACAGAGTCAAAGCAACTACAGCCTCTGGAAAGTGGGAGGGGAAATCTAGAAAGGAAGAGCCGAGGGAGGAAGTCCCAAATCTTTGGCTGACCCCAGAACCACACATGTTAAGTGCAGACTTGAAGCAACCCAGCTACGGCTAAAAGGAATGAACTGAGTTTGAGTTGATGCCTGAGAGTCAGAGTTTGCAGTTTGAGTCATACCAAGCTGATTGCCTGACAGGACATAATGAAACAAAATCAACATTGTTCAGAGAAATATATCATATTCCAAGTCTCCTCAATGTAACATTCACAATGTCCAAAATACAATCAACATAAGAAGAAATGGAAAATTCTGACCCATTCTCAAGGGAAAAGAAAATCGACAGAGACCAACCTGGATGACCCAGATGTTGGAAATAGCAGCTACAATAACTACGCTCAGTGAAGTAAAGGAAAATATGCTCACAACAAATGAAACAATTAGAAATCTCAGCAGAGAAATATAAACTATAAAACATAACCAAAAAGGCATTCTAGAACTGAAAAACATAATATTTGAAATAAAGATTTCACTGTATGGATGTAGCAACAGAATGGCGATGACAGAAGAGTCAATGAACTTAAAGCTAGATCAATAGGTATTCAGTCTGAAGAATACAGATAGGGAAAAAGAAAAAAACGATTGGAGCCTCAGGGACCTAAGGGACAATATCAAAAGGTCTAACATACGTGTAATTGTAGGTCCAAGGAAGGAGTCTGGGAGAACACTAAAATATCTCAATTCATAAAATCTTAGTGATTTCTTGAGCCAGATGTGGGCTGGAATGTTAATAAAGGTATTCCTATAAATCTGGGTCTAGAGACATATTCACCATGAAGTTAATGAAGCTTATGTTCTAGACTCCTCACATGCATGTAACCCTTCTGGGCCCTAGCAAAGTTTTCATATATGCACATGTTTTTTAAAATTTGTGTATGATTTTTTAATAGTCTTTAAGGAGGAACTGGATCTACCCCTACTCGGCGGCACCTTTTACTTTAAAGTGTACATTTCTGAGACCATGTGGGATTCCTCTACGGCTAAGGCTCCCTCAGTGTTCCACGGGGGGCAGATACAGCATTTAGAGGGAACTGACTGAGGTTTTGCAGGTAGTTGAAGCTTACTTTTGTGTAACTCTCCTCTTTGTCCTCTTACTCTAAGCCCCTAGAGCTATGCTGTCCAGTATGGTAGCTGATAGCCATGGAGGGCTATTGAGCTCTTAAAATATGGCTAATCCAAATTGAGATTTCAAAGACTCAGTATGAAAAGAGGAATGTAAAACATCTCATTAATATTTTTTCTATTGATTACGTGTTGCTATGGTAATATTTTTGATATATTGGGTTAACTGAAATATTACAATTATTTCAACTGAAATATTACAATTATTTCACCTGTTTCTCTTACTTTTTTAATGTGGATACTAGAATAATTTAAATTACATATGTGGTTTGTTTCTATTTCTACTGAACTGCTCTGTCCTAGAGCACTGTTATCAAGTGGCTGGAGACCCCATCACAGCTCCCAACAGTGCCAGTTGTGGAAAAAGCTGATTTTGTGAGGCAAATACTGAAACACCATTGAGCTCTGCCTAATCCACCAGGTTAGCATCCATTAGGGAAGGTCTAGCATATTTGGCCACAGGTTCATGTTAAGTTACTGTGTGATAGTTGATGTGAAAAGCTTATTGGAAAGTAGATGGGAAACACATACCTCTGAGCTTCACCAAATGGGAAAATATATATTTAAAAGGGTAGAAGGAATCTTCGAGTAGGTGAAGTTAGTATTGCTTGTGTAAGGTCCACGGAAGATAAGACCTTAACTTCCTCGATTTTCAAATCCCAAATCTTACCTGGATCTGACCTAAAAGCAATGATATTTATGATGCACTGAAGATAACAAATCTTCTATGGGTTTCCAACTCAAAGTGTGGTCTGAAAACCAAGAGCATCACCTCGGAGCTTGTTAGAAATGCAGACCCTCACGCCCCAGTCCAGACCTATGAAATCAGAATCTGTTTTAATAAGATCCCCAGGTGATGTATATGAGAAGCACTTTCTATGAGGTCCAGAGTCTTAACATGAAAGCATAATTAACTTTGGATGAAGATATCTTTGATTCAAAACCCTGTAATTCAGCAATAGACAGTTGAGTGAGCAGTCCAGGTATGTCCTACATGATGATTTCCAGCAAGCTGGATCTCCTTGGTATACCTGCTAGAACCTTTTCTCTTTAGGGGTGTGACTGGTACATACCTTCATTGCACTGCAGACCCTTCCAGCCTGTGGCACAGGAACACCCATAGGGGTCTGGGAGACAGAACACGTAGGACTTGCATCCCTCTGGTCCACTACACCTTTCTTTACAAGTTCTGCCAAACGTGTGCAGTTCACAAGCTGTGGGTGAGAAAAAGATGATTCAGAGGCAAATATGCAGCCCTTTGAAAATGCAGATTCTTCTTTTTAAGGGTCTCTCCTAGACCAGTGAACATGGAAAATAATCCAACGTAAGCTGTGGAATTGTCAGTGTAAACACACCCTTGTGGCCCATTTTATAGATAATGAAACTGCCTCACAGAGAGGATACTCCAGGCACAGCCCCCAGTAGTGCAGTTTGCGTACTGCACAAACCTAGGGAGAGGCGTTCACACCATAGATGTCGTAGATTTGTATACTTATTACAACTTTTCAGTGGTTGACAATAAAGAGCCTTTAAGAAAGGGCACTTTTTTTGAATTTACTCAAAGGTACCATATGGGCTCACAGAGGCCATTTAGCTTCCATTCCCAAATGGGTCCAGATCTAAAATTCTAGATCCAGCAACAATGGCTTTTTAAATCCACAGGTTACTCATCAAGCACTTTTGACTTACCTTTCTCACATGTTCTCCCCATGAACCCAGGAGGGCAAATGCATTCCCCGGTATCTTCGTGGCAGATCCCATTGTTCATACAAGCAGTGCAGACACGGTTACATTCAGGTCCCCACTTCTGAGCTTCACATCCTTTTTTTAAGGAAAACAAGACTATGGTGAGTGGAGCAACTTCATTCCCCAAAGCTTTATTGAGCACCTGATACATGTTAGTCATGTGAGTGGGCACTGGTGAACGAAGATAAATAAAACACAATCTCTGCTCTCTAAAAGCTAAGAGTCCAATGTGGGAAACAGACATGTGATAGAAAATAATGATAACGACAAAGACAGAAGTACCTAATTCTGCCTTAGGGTTGGAATAGGGCATAAAAGAGGGCTTCTCAGAGGAGGTGGTATGTGCGTTGAATCTGCAGGACCCACTAAGTGACAAAGAAGATAAGGCTGGAGAGCGTGTTCTGGGCAAAGGCTAGGTTGGGAGGAAAACACGGCATGTTTGGAGAGCTGCAGTTACGGTTAGAGACAAGAGCAGTGGTTTTCAAAGTGTGACCCCTGACGAGTAGCATCACTATTACCTGGGAATCTGTTAGAAATGCAAATCCCAGACTCCCATCAATGACCTACTGTATGAGAAACTCTGGAGGTAGCCTAGCAACCTATGCTTCACACGTGTTTCAGATAATTCTGAGGCGTGCCAGAGTTTGGGAGCCTCCAGTGTAAAGAATGTGGAGAATAACCCAAATGGGAAAAGAATCTGAAAAAGAATAGATCCATGTATATATGTAACTGAATCACTTTGCTGTACACCTGAAACTAACACAAAATTGTAAATAGTTCAATATAAAATAAAGATTAAAAAAAATAAAGAATGTGGAGACAGAAGACAGCTAAAAGGGGAAGCAGGAGCTAGTAGCCCCCAAATATTTTTCAGGTAGAAAACATATAAGAAATGAAGCAAGATACAAAATTGAAAGTACGAGAATGGTAAAATGCTTCTAGATTCGTATTTCCTGGTTCTTTCTCTCCAGCACTTGGTGATTTCAGATTGTTATTTAGGATACCTTCTGATAAGGAAAGCTCAGGGGGAGCGGGGTAGGGTGACTGTTTGTGGTCAGGAATTTAGTTTAATTTTTCTTCTGAAAGGAACTAATGTCTTTGTCCCTGAATATTAGTCTCGCGGTGGTAAACCTGGACCTGTGCCTACAGCTTATAATATTTTTGCCAAGAACTCCTAGTTAACAGTATTTTCTCTAAAATAATCAGGAAGACTGTCAACACAGACCCAGTCTTACAGGCAACCACTTAATTGATAAAGCTACAAAATGTCTCAAAGCTACTCTTTACGTGCCTTAATATATAAAGGGAAAACTACTTCTGCACAATTAGTGATTTCTGGAGAGCCAGAGCACAGATTATCTTCACATGATGAAAACTAATGATGGCAGACACTGGAGATGAAAAGGGTTCTCCTGTTACATTAAAGTATGTCTCTAACCCTGCACCGATCTGAAGACCAGTCCCAGCTTCACTCCTAATCCTGGGAAAGAGGAAGGGATTAAGCTCAAGGAGATACTTAAAGTGATCTCTTAGAGGGATGCAGAAGACAGGAAAAGAGTTCCTTGATAAGCAACAAGTATGCAGTTAGGCTTCTGTTATTTTCTTCAAAAGCCTCGTGGTTTTGTATTTTAGGAAACCATAGACCCGTGGCATACAGAGAGAAATTCTATAAACTTAATGTTTTCGAGAAATCTTTTGCCATGGAGAGAATTTACGCCGAAAAGAAATCCTACACATATAACCAGTATGATTTTTAATACACATCTTTAAGCACTGACTATTCCTAGGGTTCAAATCTACCTGGAGAGATACCTTACAGTTATGAGAAATGAACAAAATGCCTTCAACTGTACCGCATTTCTTGGTAAACAACAAAGAGGTCAAAGGGAAGGAAGTACTTTTAAATAGGATGGTTGTGGCCCAACTCAAACTTTCTTAGAATGATTTTGGATATTAGCAGAGCTTCTCAAACAGTTTTATTGAAATAAGAGCCAAAGAGAATGAATGTGCTTCTAGCCATCTGAAAAGGAGACAACCTGCAGATCAAAATGTGTTTGAAGTCTTTTGCTTTATCTTAAAATTTCAGGGAAATTTAAAATTCAAATCTATGATAAGTCACGTTTGTTTTGTCATTTAAAAAAAAAAGCTTTAAACCTTTTACCACATATCGACATTTGATGTTTTTGATATTGCTGGAAAATCTGCCAATTTACCCCAGACTATGAGTGCCCCTGGTACATGGTGCTATATCGCACTGGAGAGACCATCTTAATGAAATGAATGCAACCTGTGTCCTTGCCATTCAGACTCTCCGAGAGTAGAGAGGAATGAAAGGGGATTTCACCTGCCCAAACTAGATGAACCACACTTTTCATATGTCTATTTTCATATCGTAGTATCTGTTTATCTATTTATGTATGTACCTGCTCTGCTTGGGAATTACCCAAGGGACAGTGATTCATCTTATTATCCTTGTATTCTCAACACCAGCACAATGCCTGGCAGAGACTTATAATCAACACGGATTTGTTGCATGAATGAATGAATGCATAAATATAATGCAAAGCAAAATAAGTGCTCTTCACAAGTTAGCGATGCTAATCATGAGAGGAATGACAGGGCATCCCTAGTACTCAGACCTGAAGGCCTGAACATTTAATATCATGAATACCTAACATAACCGGAGAAAATTCAGGGCAAATTTTTTGCTTTCTATAGATCAATTTTTGTAAAAACCACTGGTGAGAGTTACTACCCACTTTGATAGTTATAATGGGGGAGAAGTTTTCACCAGTTCTAACTCTTGCATTTTTCAAACCTGAAAACAGAAATCACATTTGAGAGTTAAATGATCTGGAAAGTTGGGATTTACAGGAGACTTAAGGTTTCACTAGATACTAGGCCAACCCAGAAGGCCCAACTCATCTCCCTGTAGCAGACACCTTTTGGGAAGACTGTCCAGCTCACAGTGATTACCATTCTGTATGTAGTATGTGGCTCCACCCTTGTCTATAGCTCATTGGTCTAGGCGAGTAGACACCTGACACGTGTCAGGCCAATCTGATTGTTCATCCTGAGAGTTCAACATTTAGAAGTAAAAGAAACATCACTGAAGCTAAGTTAGGGTCATGGTAGCCTCCTAAAGTCCACCCACCCTCCCCGGTGCTGAGCCCCAGATCTTCCCTGGAAGATCTTTTCTGGAATTTGCTTATCAGCTTTTCCATCGATTTTTTAAAGTCTTCAGTATACTTTCAACTAATCCCTGGTTTTTGCTTAAGTAGCCAGAGTCAGTTTCTGCTACTTCCAACTAAAAATCCTAACAACCACACCATCACTTACTCCGGACTATTAGCCTGGTGAAGGCCGAGGTGAAGAGGTTTCCTCCTATGTACCTGGCCGAGTACACTCCAGCATCCTGGGGCTGAGCATGAGGCAGATGCACTTCTAAAATATCAGGTACTTCATGCCGGGGCACTGAATGGATGAAGGAACCTGTAAGGGAGAAAAGTGGAGAACAATGGGTCTCACTCAAACACTCCTGTTTCCTTGTCTGCCCCCTCCACTTGATCAGCTTTCCCTGGCCTGATACAGAAAATGTGCTCTAGCGTATTAGATGGGGGGGAGAAGAATGAAAAGGCTGAACTATCGAATGCTCTCCCAAACGTTGAGAAAAGTATGGTGTTGGAGCACATAGGTTAGTCTATAGGATCTACCACCAAACACATGAAGATGAGGGTAGCCTAAATTTCTCATCTTCTGCAGGGAGAGGCACACCGACAAAGCTGGGGAAAACGTCAGGTAAACTTGCCAACTAATCAATTAAGAGATAACTAGAATCACTACTCCAACCTGTAAGTCATTCATCCACAGAACTCAGAAGTCTCCATCAATATTCCAGCGGCGTCAGGAAACTGCCACCAGGTGGCGCCAAACCGTAGTCAGACCCAGACAGATTTGGGTTGCGCACTTGGACCCCCAGAACCCCTGCCAGTTGGCTTTCCAGGCTCACTCTGGTCATTTCCTTAGCCTTGCAACCAAACAGCATCCCATTTTACATGGCAGAATTTGAGACCCCACATATTACATCATGATGGGACTTTCTTGTACGTTCATAGTTCTTGTACGTTCATAGTTCATACTGTATATTTGTAAATGTACAATGTGTAAAAATCTTTACTTTAATTTACTTAAGTAACCAAACATGTTACCTAAGACAGCTTCTATCATAGAATCTGATTAGCTTGCATCATAGTAGCTTTACTTCAAACATCTGCCCCCAAGACTGCAATAAGATAATGACCCAGTATGTTTTATGCTATCTGATGTCTCGCACAACAGTGTCAGAATGACACAAAACACATACTCACCGTTTTTGTAAATCACTGCATCTTCTTCTTTAATCAATACCTTTTTGAAAGATATGTTCACATTATCTCCCCTGTCCACAGTCATAGTTAAAGTAGCTGGTAGGAAGGAAGCTTTTAAAAGAGAGAGAAAAAACAAATGAGAAAATGAGGTTATATATCTTTTCCAGGAACAAATGAACCTTGACTCAGAAGATGAGGCCTATGACTTGGCAGGAGTCAGCTGGTTTTCATGAGAGCTTAGAGAGCCACACTGTGAAGGCAGAAGATGCCTCTGAACCATGCTCAGAAGGACCTGAGCTTTGGGTACATCTGCTTGTTTTCCTCAGCGCCTGCTGACCTGGGCACAGTGCCCTGGAAGACTCCCACACAGATACCGTGGTGCAGATAGTGACATGGGGTGGACCCAGAGGGAGAGTGGTGGAGATCAAAGAGCACCGTGAGCCCTGGAATTAGACAGTCCTGGGCTTAAGGCCACCCTCTGCCACTTACTGAACCTTTTTTTTTTTTTTTTTTTTTTTTTTTTTTGCTGTACTCGGGCCTCTCACCGTTGTGGCCTCTCCCGTTGCGGAGCACAGGCTCCAGACGTGCAGGCTCCGCGGCATGTGGGATCTTCCCGGACCGGGGCACGAACCCGTGTCCCCGGCATCGGCAGGTGGACTCTCAACCACTGCGCCAGCAGGGAAGCCCTACTGAACCTTTTTGACCCAGTTATTTCACCTCTGAACCCCTCAGCTTCCTCATCTGTAATTTAGGAGTAAAAGTATTTACCTTAAACGGTTGTTAGGAATAGTAAATGATGTATGCCAAACCCCTGGGTGCTTAGAAGAGGTCAGGATCCTTCCCAAATATAAACAAAGGCCACGCCGCTGTGGTGACACGTGCAGTGTGGCCATGAGTGGCAGGGAAGGCAGGCAGGGGACCTCGGGGCCGCCTTCTGGGGCTCCCTCTCACCTGAGGAGGTGCTTCATTTAGCAATCTAACCGAACAGCTGTTGCTCTCTACGACATGCCCTCAGGCTCCTGTGAGAACTATCTGACCATTTCAGGCTGTTGTTCCTTTCTCTGCGGTTTGTTTATATTTTCTGCTCCTTTGTGTGAAGATTGTTTAGCTGACCGTGGGACTTCTCGCTCAGCATTGTATTCTGAAAAGGAACTGAGATTCTCCACTCGGCTCAACTCCAGTGTGGCTTTACGTTTTCCCCATTCTGTGGTTTTTTTTATTATTTCAGACTTTGCGCCTCTTAAGCTCCCTGTTTTGGGGGTCGGAACACAGTCGCACCAGAGTTCCCCTGCCACCCAGCTGGCCACCTCCCGCATTCATGGCTCTAGGTGGATCGTTCTTTGCTGAGGACTAAGAAAGTACATCCACAAGCCAGCCTTGCACCTTGGGCTTCCTGATGACACAGGAGTCCGACCTGTACACAGTACGCATAGACTGATAGTCACGTGACTCGACTGGATCATGAAAACAATAAGCCCCTATTGACCAGGCATTGTTCTAAGCACTTCACACATATTTAATTTTCATAATATCTCTAGGAGATAGGTACTACAATTATCCTACTTTTACAAATGAGGACATCAAGGTCCAGAGAGGTCAAGTAACCTGTTCAAAGTTACACAGCAAGCTCACAGGAGAGCCAGGATTTGAAGCAGGTAGCTCAGCTCCAGAGGCCCTTCATAGGTCATATAACACCTTCTTTTAGAAATGAGATTGCTGAGGCCTAGGTTATGGGATGACTTGCTTGAGATCATTTGGATTGATTAATTAACTCACAGACCTTAACTACGAACACAATTCACTTATTCCTTAAGCGGTGGAGAAGAAACTAGAAGGTAGTAAAAGTTATAAACAAAGACGCTTCTCATGGATGAAAAATAATTGAGCTAAATTTCAGTTGTCTCCTTTAATTTAATGATAAATAAAAACTGAGAGTAATAATGTCATTTTACGCCCGTTGTTATTTTGTATAATTTCATAACAGCCCTGTGAAGACCAGATATCCACAGTCTGTCAGTGTGGAGATGGAGTTAAGGGTGACCAAGTCCCTTCCCAAGGCCTTCTAACAATAAATGTGAAAGTTGAGACACAAACTCAAGAGCTCCACACTTGTTCCAGACATCAGCCCTCCAGACCCATCCTGCTCCGGGCCCGGCACCCTTACCTCTCACTTCCAGCCATGCTCAACTGTACTCAGTCCCTCAAACAGATCCCATGATCACTCACGTCCAAGTCATGAACTTTCTCCCTTCTCTTCTGCTCCTTCCTTTCCCCTGTGTCTCAGCAAGTCCTACTCATTCATCGGTCTCCATTTAGATGTCACTTTCTCCAGGGGCCTTACGCAATCCTGGAATCCAGGTTAAGTGCCGTCATACTGCCCTCCATATACCCTGTCCTTCCCCATTACAGCCCCACTCAAACTAGGCTGAGCATTCCAGGAGGGTAGGCTCATGGCGGTTTTGAAAGGCAACACAGGGATCAGACCCAAGTTTACCTTCCCAGGTCCAACACGGGAAACCAGGTATATGAATGCTTTTAGTTACAATAGTTATAAGACTTACCTACTAATATGAAATCATAATAATCCTCATCAGATATGCATTTGGTAATGATTAAATTACATAGCAATGTGTAGAAAATTGCTAGGGAGATGTCAGGCACATAATAAGTATTCAGGAAATGTTAACTTTGTTGTGTTTCCCACGTGTGGCACAAATAGAGGTTTAAGAATACTTGTGGGGGGCTTCCCTGGTGGCGCAGAGGTTGAGAATCTGCCTGCTAATGCAGGGGACACGGTTTCGAGCCCTGGTCTGGGAGGATCCCACATGCCGTGGAGCAACTAGGCCCATGAGCCACAAATACTGAGCCTGCGCTCCGCAACAAGAGAGGTCGCGATAGTGAGAGGCCCGCGCACCGCGATGAAGAGTGGCCCCCGCTTGCCACAACTAGAGGAAGCCCTCGCACAGAAACGAAGACCCAACACAGCAAAATTAAATTAATTAATTCATAAACTCCTACCCCCAACATATTCTAAAAAAAAAAAAAAAAGAATACTGTGGAATGAAAGAATAGATGAATGAATCCGATTTCAAATTTTCCTATTTTCTTCATACATTTAACATGCTCATTTGAGTTATTTAGATACAAATGGCTCCTCTCGGTCAACTTCACAAATCATGTTTGGGAAATTGGATGTTCTTAAAGCAAAGCCATTTCTCAAATGAAAAGAGGAAGAAAAATAACCTAGGTTTCTTCTGATGGAACACTCTGTAATAGATCTTCGGATGTGAAAACATTCCAAACTTCATTTATACCTCCCTATCCCCAAATGCAATGTGCAGGGAGGTTTGAAAAAACTGCTTTTGACTTTTTTGGATGATGCCATTGATAAAAATCCCTTTGGCCATTTGGAGCCTGTGAGCCAATTTAAGCTGTGTTTTGGCACATCTCAAATGGATTTTCCACTTCCTCCCCAGATGCACGAGTCAGCAGCAAAGCAGGGATATAGTGATGTTTATCCTATCCTGCTGTGTCCCTAGGCGGGCACTCCTGAGTTCCCGTGATGTTTTACCAGGGAGTTAAGAGCGTCATGAAGACACAGTGTTGGAGGTTTTCTTGACTCACCATAAAGGATATCACTTTCCTTACACCGTATTTCAGCCATTGGATGGTCAACAAAAGAAAATCAGTTCAACAGCTTGAGATGATGTTGTTATTCAAATACAGGAGAGAAAGTACTTCCTATTTTTCTATTTTGTCTAAACCTCCATAATTATGTTAAAAGATGATATTAACATTTTCCACAGTTGAGTAGCAAAATTAATAGTCCCACTAAATTACTGCTCATTCCAAGGCACTAAATAATGACAATTACTGAACATTTACTGTGAGCCAGATAATGTTGGTGATTTCATTTGATTCTCAAATGTACGTGGTAAAGTCTCTATCCCCATTTATTTTTTCAAATGAGCAAACTATGATTTCAGGTAAGTAATTTGCGCTGGGTTATACCAGCAGTTGCAGAGCTAGGCTCAAACCCATGTCTGACTAACCTCCACTCCCGTATCTCTGTGCTCTAGGTTGCTTTTTGGGGTTTCAACTAGAGTTTGTTGTACTTTATAAAACAAGTGCTCAGAATTGGGGTGGGTGGTTAAAGTAAGTGAGAGTGATATAGAGAGGGTAGTGCAATAAATACAGACTCTGAAGCCAGACCGCTTGGCATTAAATCCTATTCCCACCATTTACAAACTGCTATTGTTATTATTATGTAAATTGTTCTGCAATGTCTCACTTTACAGTGAGCTTTCAGGAACATATCTACTGTGTAAATCAAATCTTACACTCATGGGAGCTGGCTTCTTGTATATACCATCTTACTCTTATTTAAAACCTAAGACGCTTTTGAAGATATTATTATACCCATTTCACAGATGATGAAAAATGAGACCAATAGAAGTTGAATAACTTGCTTAAGGCCATACAGCTGGTAAGTGGTAAAGAATTAAACTCAGGTGAAGTTGAGTCTAAAAGCCATCTTCTCTTCACTGTTCCTCACTATCCATGCCTGCCTTAGCCTCATTTAACTGAACTTAAACTATGCTTTACCTGTGCTGACCTGGACTCTCACTTTGGCGGGATCATTACGGTTGGTTTTGTTTTGGTTTTTTTTTTTGCGGTACGCAGGCCTCTCACTGCCGTGGCCTCCCCCGTCGCGGAGCACAGGCTCCGGCCGCGCAGGTTCAGCGGCCATGGCTCACGGGCCCAGTCGCTCCGCGGCATGTGAGATCCTCCCGGACCACGGCACGAACCCGCGTCCCCCGCATCGGCAGGCGGCCTTTCAACCACTGCACCACCAGGGAAGCCCTACGGTTGGTTTTTGACTCCCAATATTCTGTTTTAATTTGCTCTACGGATTCTTATTTATACATTTTCAGGACAGCCCAGAAAGGGCACTTCTCATGTCAAACCTGTGAGATCACTGGGGCACAAATCTCAGATCATCTTCATTCAGAATGTGGGCATATCAGCAGAAGGACATAACTCTTTACACAAGTCAGATCCCAATGACACATGTGAAAAATAACAGAGCCGACTTTTCAGCCACGATAGCTTTGGCACACCTCACATCCCTTTGTTCAACCTCTCTTCCCTCATCAGAGAGCTGCATTCCTGGGAATTTCTGTTGTGCACTTTTCCCACTCGCCTGATGCCATTTAAAGGTGAATGTTATAGTTTTGCTAAGAGGGCCTTTTCCCTCATTTGTGATGAATAATGATTTTATCACTTTGATCTTAAAACGAGCTTGCTGCCTTCAAATTTTTTAATTACCACCATTAGCAAATTCAAAGAAATATTTTCAGGTAGACCCCAGCTAGGGGCTGACTCTAACCCCTTGCTACTCAAAGTGTGGTCCTCAGCCCAGCAACATCTTATCCCCTGGGACCTTGTTAGAAATGCAGAATCTCAGGACTCTCCCCAAGGATCTACTGACTCAGAGTCTGCATTTTAACAAGACCCTTAGGGTGATTTTATAAGCATTTTTAACCTTGAGAAGCAGTAATCTAAAAAACCTACAGATTCCTGTATAAAAAGCTGACAGTCAGAAATGTGCAGAGGTGCATAATTTATCTGGATCAATTTTACAATTAAAAATCAAATCCTAAAGAGCTCACAATGTCATTGTCTCATGAAATGACACATCCTCAGTCCACAGTCTCGTGTGGTTATGATGATGTTAATTTGGTGAGGACCCCTTCATTTTAGTAATAACCAACCCAGAGAAAGGGACTGAGGGTGAGGGGCCAGATCATTTCCATCAGAACAAGGAGAGGTCATTTCTGCTGGAATCTGTACCTTCATCCCAGTAGATAGCATCAAGAGCACCAGAAGTCTACCTGCCTGTCCAAACTTGGGAGCCTTAGGGCAGAACAGAGTCATTAAATAATGTTTACAATGACATCTCCTCCAACTGCCATGAGTTTGGTGGACCGGCCCAAAGATACAGCTTAGGACCCACTTCTATTTTGGGAGAAGGGTTCCATCACATCACTGCTTTTTGAGGCACCGAAAGGAGTAATACTCTTCCTTTGCAGAAGGCTCTCAAGGTCCTCCTTCAAAAGTTCTGGTGTTCTGTGAGCTGGGCCTGGGTACTCCTCTTCTAAAATTAAATCATGTAGCCTGAAAAAAAGGGCCCCAATTCTTCATCCCTCCCGGTATCCATACTCGTGGCCATGTAATTGTGTAATACCCTCCCATTCTGACTTTTGGCTCAGCTGTTCGACTTGCTTTGGGCAATAAAAGTGAGGCAGAAGTGAGAGTATACAGTACTAAGGCTAGGTTTCAAGAAGCCTCGTGTGTTTCCGCTTGCTCTCTTGCACCCCTGCTGTCTCCATGAGAACATATCGACATTAGCCTGCTAACGGATAACAGTCACGTGGAACAGAGCCAAGGTAGCCCAACCAGGGCCAGCCTAATAAGCCTAGAGCCAGCCAATATCCACACACATGAGAGAGCTGCCCAGTCAAGATCAGCCACCTATCAACCCAGCTGACTCAGACTCACAAGCTATGAGTCATTATCATTATGCCACCGTGGCTTTGGTCGTGTGTTACACAGCATTACTATGTCAATAGATAACCACTGTACCAAGTAACTAATTAAATTGAGTTATTGAGAGATGTTTCCCTTAATGTTTTATTTCTACCATATTTCTCCTCTGAAAACATTAACTTCTGTTAAGAATACTCAGAGGCCAAGAAAACAAATAAGGAATCAAATGAAAAATCAATGAGAAAACTCAAAATAGCCCATAGTTTGGCGGTGGACACTTGTCTTCATTGCTGTGAATCATATTATATACACGTAACATGTTCCTATCTCCATCAGGACCATGGAGTCCTTAGGAGAACATGTGATAGATTTCATTTCATCTCATGAACTAGGCACAAGGTCTAGTGAAAGGATTGTATGTGAGGGAGTTGGACTAGATCATCTCTCATCTCTAATGCTCTCAGGAAGCTCATCCCCAGCCTGAGTGAGCAGCCGTCAAGACAAGAGGCGGGTGTGGGTCTCAGTGGACCTCACCTGCCCACAACCAAGGGGCACGTTACCTTGTTGGCGCATCTTCATGGTCCGTATCCTTATTGCCTCTCCTCGAACTCGCCCTTCACAGAAATAAGCACCATTGATTGTACTAGCCTTTTCTCTCTTCCAAACAACTTTTTTAGCCCATTCTCTGGTTGCATCTTGAGTAACTTCCAGTGGATCCTGGTGCTGGTTCATTAAGGCTTCAAAGTCCCTTCCTATGATGATGGGCTCATGCGGGCGCCATCCAGAGGCGATGCAGGTGAGGGATGTCTCAGCGTCAGACACGAGAGGTAGGGAATTGATCAAGATCAGGTCCATGGCACCGTCCACTGTTGCTAAAAGGAAAAGACGGAACATAATGTATGAGGAAGGTTATTAACATGGCCCCACAGGATAAGCTGGTGTTTACAAAGCCTTGTCTAAAAATAACTGTGTGAGCGGTCTTTCTAAAATGCTACTCTGATCATGTGCCTATCTCTCATTGGACAAAATCCAAAACTCTTTACCATGGCATCAAGACTCTTCATCACCTAGACCCTGCTAACCACTGCTGCCCCATTGCACGCCCTAGCTGTAATGGACTATCGGTTATTCTCCATTCCCAAAACGAGATGTGCACTAGGTGTCTTTATGCACTACAGTGCCTGAGACATAGTTAAGTATTCAGTAAGCGTTTGCTGAATTGAGACAAATTCATGATAATGGCATTATCATTATTTATCATTAATTATTGATCAATTAATGATAATGTGGTTCTACCCCAATAATAATGTATTCTAAAGAAATATGTCAATGACATACACCATATGCTAACTTTATAGACTCTCATCATTATCAAAGTATTGCCTGATTCCACATTAAATTCCGCAAGCTAAGGGAGGGACTGAGTGAAGTCTATATTTCCCTCTGACCCTCATCTTTGAAATGAGCCTAATAAGACCTGTCTTGCAGAATTCTTGTAAAGATTAAATGAGTTAAACTACATCACCTGCCAAACACTGTGTCTGCAATATACAGGATACTCAATGACCATTATTTCATTTCTCTTTATTCTGCTTCTGAACACCTAGCCCCAAACCTCAAATCTTCCCAAATGTAAAAAGAAAATCCTACCTGACTTTTAAGATTTATTTACTAAGTGATAAAGCACATTTACAAAAAGAAAACCCTCTCATTTCACTTTCTTTCTCTCCCTCTCCCTATTTCCCTTTCTCTTCTCATTTCCAAAGTTTCGAAGATAAGCAAATGGAATCTGTGCCTATTCTCTCCTCTTGGTGAATGTGGAAATACCAGGGATGGAGGTTGTTTTCTGGCTCCAGTGATGGTTGCTTCTCAAGTCTACATAAAATGATCAGGAGACTAGAAAGGTCAAGCACAGCGGGTGATGAGGGCTACTGGAGTCTCAGGGACCTTTATGTAGATGTAAAGTGATTCAAGTATGTTCCATGTTATCTTATTTAATATTCATCAAATTTTCTCCTGGGAGTATGCGCCATGATCTCATTTTTAAATATAAAGAAATTAGGGCTCAAAAGATTGAGTAGCTTATTCTATCTTCCACAGCTATTGAAGTCAGAGCTGGAATTCAAATTCTCACTGATCTTTCAGTTCCTTAGCTATACCATGCCCTTTCCTACCTCAAAACCTTTGGACATGCTGATCCCTGTGCCTGGAATGCTCTTTTCCACTCTTTTCATGGCTAATTTGTCTCATCCTTTGGGGTCTTAGCTTAAATGCCTTTCTCATGGACATCTTCTTTACTTATCTTATCTATAATATCTACACACTCTCATCCCATAAAGATTACCACAGTCTGTGATTATTTTATTTGATCTCTCTCCTCCTAGATGATACATTCCATTAGAATGAGAATTGAAGCTGTTTTATTTGCATTGATTTACATAGGAATATTCTACCTATTCTCAGCATATAGAGGACTTAATAAATATTTGTTGGCTAGATGGATGGATGGACGGACAGATGGACAAATTTTATACCAGATCTAGTTCAGTTTCACTGATTCACTTGGCTCCCACTTGTTGAAACATGAGGTTAAAAATGAAAGTTCTCTTCTATTTACAATAGCCAAGACATGGAAACAACCTAAATGTCCATTGACAGATGAATGGATAAAGAAGATGTGGTATATATATACACACACCCCATGGAATATTGCTCAGCCATAAAAAATGAAATAATGCCGTTTACAGCAACATGGATAGACCTAGAGATTATCATATTAAGTGAAGTAAGTGAGAAAGAGACAAATACTATATGATATCACTTATATGTGGAATCTGAAATATGACCCAAATGAACCAGTCTATGAAACAGAAACAGACCTGTGGTTGCCAAGGGGGAGGGGCGGTGGGGAAGGGAAGGATTGGGAGTTTGAGGTTAGCAGATGCAAACTATTATATACAGGATGAATAAACAACAAGGTCCTACTGTATAGCACAGGGAACTATCTATATTCAATATCCTGTGATAAACCATAATGGAAAAGAATATGAAAAAGAATATATAGGGCTTCCCTGGTGGCACAGTGGTTGAGAGCCCGCCTGCGGATGCAGGGGACGCGGGTTCGTGCCCTGGTCCAGGAGGATCCCGCATGCCACGGAGCAGCTGGGCCCGTGAGACATGGCTGCTGAGCCTGCGCGTCCGGAGCCTGTGCTCCACAACAGGAGAGGCCACAACGGTGAGAGGCCCACGTACCGCAAAAAATAAATAAATAAATAAAAATAATATATATATGTATAACCGAATCACTTCGCTGTACAGCAGAAATTAACACAACATTGTAAATCAACTATACTTCAATAAAATTTTTTTAAAAAATGAAAGTGCCCTTCTGAGTCTAAACTGACCCCTTTGCCCATATTTAAAAGACTGTTTTGATAATTACTGAATTTATGAGGGGGGGAAAGCAAATGTTACGCTTTTACAAAATGCTATAGAAAGGTGATCAGTGGTTGCTGAGGATTTGGAGCAGACTGGTATTCATTTACCAGACCTACTTATGCCAAGCATTGTGCCTGCCATGAAGTCCTCATACAATTTGTTTTTGACGGCATTTGCCAATGTTTGATGTATACAGTGATGTTTTGAGGATGATCCTATTAGGAGCTACATTTTACCTGATTCACTAGGAAGAATTTCAAAGTCAAGTCTTAATGTAAGTAGGAGTTGGTGTTGCAATATTTTTCTTGTAATATTAACTCAGTACGCTGAGGGAAGAAATCTTGAGTAGAATGGGTTCCCAAGCCTGACCCTCAAGAATCTATCTTGCTTCTAGCCTCATTGGTTTAACTTTAGGATTTCAAGAGAGGGAACAGAGGTTAGGATAAGAAAAGCATCGCAAGAGAGAATGAGCTAGGAAACCTAGCTGTGGAATTACAGCCTCCAAAAATAACACCAGAGCACAGTTACCCGTCCACACACACACACACACACACACATCCAGCCCTGCCTCTGAGTAAGTACCACCTCATCTCCCACACTCACTCCTTCCAGGCATGTTCCCAGAGAGAGTCATCAAGAGGAAGGAAACACTGTAATTCTTTCAGCTCCAGTGGGATCCACCCCCATTTCTAGGGCCAGCTGAGTGATTTGCCAAAACCAAGGGCTCTGCTCTGAACTCACCGAACTGCATTAGCACTGGCCGTGGTTTATTTAATGACTTTAGGAAATAATAGAAAAAGCAGTTGATTTGAAAAGACAACCACACTGCATCTGTAAATTATTTCTAGGTATGGGTCTAGTTTATTTTTCCTTTTGTTCCTCCCAGCTCTCTCCCTTTGCTTTCAGGGATAGAAAGGGAAACTGTATACTCTGAGAGTCTGGATTTGACTACACTTTGCTACCCTTATTCAGCATGTCAGTTTCAGGAAGCACTCTTCCACCCATGAGTTCTCTGTCCTTTGTACTGCCACTTACAATAAAATATCAGAAGAATTTTGTACATGAGTTTTAGATACAGGAAGAAATACTTACCACGTTCCTGGAATGAATTTTAAAAATCATCTGTTTTGCTTTCCTAAAACAAGAATCAGTATTTGTTCTTGTTTGCATATGCCCCAGGGAATTTCTGGAAGGTGATACAGGAAGCTAAGAACAAGGGTGACCCATAGGGGAGAATGAGGTCATTGGGGGGGACAATGACCGGGGCGGGGGGGGGGGGGGGGGACGACACTTTTCACTGTATACGTAATGTATACAATGTTTTTGAACCATTGGAATATTATCTACACATAAAAATTAAATGTAAAAAAGTAAATGTTAACTGCTCTTCCCTTAAAAAGGTGCATTTGCAAGGGAACCTAGAACCAGAGAAATATATATGTCTCTCATCATTTATCCCTACACTCACTCCAAATCTTTTTGGATCACATCCATATAACGCATTTTCTTTTCCTCTCAACTTTGGACTAGTAATAGAAAATGTGACATCGCTCCACAATGCTGAGAAAAAAATTGGTTAAAAGAAAAGAAAAGGGAGGAGGAGAGTGGCCAAACTTCACCTTTCAAAAAGAAGAGAGAAGCAGAGGCCCTACTGCCACAGGTACAATTGTAGCCTGTGGCTTCTCAAAAGGGTTCTGCTACTGGCATAGTGAAAGGTGTAACTGCTACTGTGTGACTGATGCTACCCAGGAATCTGCTGTTGGTGACATTTTCCTGAGAATAAACGCCAAGAGACAGAGCCCACCTGGGCTGGCACAGCTATCCGTCCCCACACCAACACCTTTTCTTCCACTACAAAACTATCCTCTCCAAGTCCTACTGCAGACCGGTTTTGAGTTGTTTCACCACAACCACAGCCTGAAGAGCTTGGATCAAATTCATTAATTAGTTCAATTCACACTTCAACATCAAGACTAAGAGTCTGCCGTAAGTAAGATGCATATGGAATTTCACACATCTTAACGTGTTTTGGGGATTGATATTATTTTTCCTCAGCAAAGATCTCACAAACACTTTTCAATATTTGCATAAAAGTGTCTCTTGTTTGTAAGGAGATACTGGCCAATGTAACACAGCAGCTATTGGGTTAACAAATGACTGGTCATCACAGTTGAAGCACAATATCCTACAACATTGTTCTGCTCATTATGTTTTCTGTGTGCCGTACTGAACAGCATCTAACATTTTGCAGTAACATTTTCTCACTAAATCTCACTGTGGTGAACACAAAATGCTGCTTAAATCTTCTTTTTGCGTATAGATTTTCTCTTTTTTTAATTTTAGTAATTTTTTTTCTCTTTTTTTGGCTTCATTGGGTCTTAGTTGCGGCACGCGGGATCTTCATTGAGGCGCACAGGCTTCTCTCCAGTTGTGGCGCGCAGGCTTCTCTTTAGTTGTGGTGTGTGGATTTTCTCTTTCTCATTGAGGCGCGCCAGCTCAGTAGTTGTGTTGCGTGGACTTAGTTGCCCCACAGCATGTGGGATCTTAGTTCCCTAACCAGGGATCGAACCCACGTCCCCTGCACTGGAAGGTGAATTCTTTACCACTGGAGCACCAGGGAAGTCCCTGCATATAGGTTTCCTTATACTCAGTATTGCTTCTGTAAAAATAAAATAACACCCCCTGAGGAAACGTAAAAATAAGAGAAATCCCTTAAGAAGGAATACAGAAAATGGACCAGGTGTGGCTGACAGGGACCAAAAATAAAACGGAGCCAGGCAGTCACGACAGACCTGGGACTGAGTCACGTAATTCTTTCTTAGAAAAACCACACACAAAAAAACCCTATAAGGACTTCTGATTCTGCTAAGGTCCTACCTGGAAAAGCCCCTAATGAGAAGCTTGGATGACAGCCAATCATCTAAAACTTGTGGTCAGGCTGCAAGGGCCATCCAGTTCCCTTATGACTCTCCCAACCGTGGCTTCTGCAGCGTCCCTGGTTTGCAAACCTTGAGAACAACAAAACTGTCCTTTAGGGCTTCCCTGGTGGCGCCGTGGTTGAGAGTCCGCCTGCCGATGCAGGGGACACGGGTTTGTGCCCCGGTCCGGGAAGATTCCACATGCCGCGGAGCGGCTGCACCCGTGACCCATGGCCGCTGAGTCTGTGCGTCCGGAGCCTGTTGCTCCACAACGGGAGAGGCCACAACAGTGAGAGGCCCGCGTACCGCAAAAAAACAAACAAACAAAAAAACTGTCCTTTTGCTTCAAGATAACCCTGATTCTTTCCTGGGATTGATTTCTAATTTAGGATGACACTTCGAATAATAACCCATCATCTAAGACATGGAAATATCTTTCTTTAAAAACAGTCATAGAAAGGACTCTGGACCTAAATCTACACCCATAGAACCAAATAGAATTAGAACCAAACTGAATTAGAAATGAGAGACACAGTCATGCTTTTCAAACTGTGTTTCAAGGAGCTGTTATTTCTCATTTTCTAAAAAAGGTATTCCAGATCTTTCTGAGAGTGACGGAGGTGAAATTAACAGAGCGCATTCCAGATGTCCCCACATACATACACACTCTCACTGAGCAGCTCAACTTTCATCTGTTTGTTTTATATTTCAGCTCCACATAAATTTTCATTTGGGAGAAAGGAATTTGCTTAAATAAAACATATAAAACCTCAAAGGTCATCACTTTTAACAATTTTACTTTTACAGATGAAGAAAATGAAAGGTTAAATGAATAAATAGCAATGAAAATACATGTCCCTGCCTCACAAGGTGCTGACTCCAATTAGTCTGCTGTGCCCCTCCCTCCACATTCAAGTTCAGCACAGCTGCAGAGGCAAGTTCTGATTAACACAGCTCCCCAACCTTTGAAGCACTTGCCAGCCAAGCGGAAAAAGCAGGTTAAATTACTGCAGAGTGTGGCTATTCCCTTGCGCTTCTTATTACCTCAGAATTGTGCTGTCAGGTGGAGTTTCACTAATATGTGTTTGGAACAACGTATCACGTCTTTGGAACAACTGTCTGTATGATTTCTTGGAAGTTTGGCATTGACTATGTTTCAAATTTTTCCAAGGTGTCCTTGGTTGTCTCAGCTTCCTAACAGCAGCAGATATCTTAGAGTTCTCAATATGTCAAATGGCAATGAGCACTACACCTTGGCCAAAAGTATTTTTGAAATCAGGGGATTGGCAATGAACTGATAAGGTCTTGGCCAAAAGCATTTCTGAAATCAAGGCCCTGACAATGAGCAAAGAAGCAAAGACATCCCCAAAACTATCCAAGATTATTTGGTGGAGCTGTTTGGATTTTGGTTTAGTTATTTTTTATGGTGTCCAGAAAAGGACAATTCTCTTCAGTTTAAAAAAATGAAACTCATTAAATTACTCATATGTCTACTCATCTGTTAACAAATTTATTGAGCACCTCCCATGTGCTAAGGTACTGTATTTGACCCTGGAGACACAACAATGAATAAAACAGATCTGATCTCAACCCGTATGTAATTTACAGGCAAATGTGGAAGACAGATATGGCAAACCAATCACATAAATAAATATAACACTGGAACCATGATAGGTACCATGAGAGAGGATTATAAGGTGCTATGGGATAGCATAACAGTGAACTTAATCAAACTTGGCTGGTGTGGAGAAATGGTTTAGGAATCAGGTAAGGCTCCCTGAGGAAGTGACATTTGGCACCTGAAGGAGAGTTGGAATTACCAGAACAAAGCGAAAGGGATATGAGAAGAGAGTCAGGAAAGTTTTCCCCCAAAGGGTAACTACTGAGCAGGATTTGAAGAATGAGTAAGTGTTTAATAGGACCCACCACTAGAATGTTCTCTCTTGGTTAATGTCAACATCCTAAAGTTGACACTAATTTCTTTTTATCGGATTCTAAGAACTACTGGCACCATTTCTATGTGTCAACTCTATGTTAAAGTAGTTTTCGCGTCTCCTCTCCCTTCTTGTGTTCCCAGAAGAAATCCCGTCCCCAGGCATGTTTTCAATATTTTAATCTTTTGTTTGTTTGTTTGTTTGTTTCTAGGATACTTTTATGTATGTAATAAGTCTCTGAGCAATAACTTCATCCTCAAATTTCCTTCCGAGAAGATAGTGGGCAATTAACGAAAAGATACCAACATGCACAAGCCTGGAAATACCCAAAGGAAGTTGCTAACTTTTTACATGCACAGTTGGGAGTTAGGCAAGGACACCCTTGATATGACTAGGCTGGGTCTCTCTAACAACAAACTGCTCTCACTCAGGAGTTGCTCCAAGCCTGTTTGCCCCAAGGGCATGCCCATTTCCCATCCCCGCCTCCCTGACAAACAGGATCCTCGTCGACTGACTGCCGGAGGAGACAGCATCCCACCCCACCACCCGGTGAACGCCAGAAATTTTCCATCCAGGATAAATACCGCATGCTCTAGTTAGAACATCAGAATTGCCACCAGTCAGCAAGCAAGTTTCTATTTTATACAGGAGTAGACACAGCATCCACAGAGTGTGACTTCACTAAATGCCCAGCACCCATGCACACTTACACGCAAAACTCCATTTCTGTAAGGCGGGGCTGGAGGAGGCATGGCACCATCAAATCAAGGGTTGTTTAAACTGGAAAAGACTTTAGAGATTGCCTGGTGCAAGCCTCCCACTTTATAAAGGGCAAACTGAGGCCCATGGAAAAGAGACTGGCCAGTGGTCACACAAAGGCTAATGGCAAAGCCAGCCCTCAAGTGTGAATTTCTCCCCAGGGCCTTTTCTGTCACCCCGGGGTAGCAGGGTAAATGGACAAACCTTTAATGTGAGGGAATTTGGAATGTGCATCATTTTGACAGGATGGTACCTGAAGAATCCTGGAGCTTGGCAGAAACTGGGCCAAGAGAGAGAAGACATTGAGGAGAGGCAGCCAAAAAGCTGGGAAGGGTACAGGACAGAGAGAGTGGGAATTCCCAGAAATGAGGTTTGCCCACCTCGTAAATCCCCGCAAGCCTTACAATGCTGCCTTATAATCTTTCCTGTCATTTCGCCCCGAGAGAGGGATGCTCTCTAATTGAATCGTATTCGTCCATTGCCAGCAAATTTATCTGGTGTGAGAGGAATCCATCTTTGGAGCCAGGCCACCTTCTCTTTCTGGGTTCTTCTGCTTCAATCACCTGCCAATTTCCCTTCTCCCTTCTGCTGCCAAAAGATGTGCACAGACGTACATACTCACTCCCACAACCAAATATCTCTATCGTCCAAGACAGAATTCAACAAGCTCTTTAACTCCTAAGTTCCCTGTTCTCCAGATCCCAATAAGGAAGGCAATTTGGGTTGATCTGCTTGCACAAAAAAGAGAAGAAGAATTTAAGAATAGCTTAAAGTGACAACTCTGAGAGCTATCAGAAGAGCAAACCAAAGAAGTGAGTCTGTAATGGGAGAAGTTCAGGACCACGATCATTTCTAAGAAGAGACGGACAAAGAAAGAGGGCTAGCGTTCTCAGCAGGCTTCAGCTTATACCGTGTCGGGAAGAAAGATAACACTGTTTATTACAGACTACGTAATAGGTACTATGCAAGGTGTTTTACAAACTTCGTGCGCTTGAATTCTTTGTGCACTTGAAGGAAGGGATTTATATTCCATTCTATAGGTTAAAAAAAGAAACTCACAGATGTTCTGTAATATGCCCAGCGACAGACAAATAGAATTTGAACCCATGTCTCACTAAGTTCCATAACCCGTCACAATGCTTCACTCCAAACACCACAAGAGAATTCTATTTTGCCCTTTGTCCACTATTGTATCTCTAGCAATTAGCACCGTGCCTGGCATATAACAGCTCTTCAATAATCGCGGATGAAGGAATAAATAAATAAATAAATAAATAAGCAAGCAAGCAAGCCTGGCCTTCGATGAGTGAATTTATTCAATAAGCACTTACTTAATAAGTACTATGAGCTGGGCCCTATGCTGCCTTCTGTGGACGAAGAAAAGAATAAAATATGGTTTCTGCCTTTAAGAAGCTTACAGTCTGGCCATCCAAAGGCATGAATATACACAAATCCACAAAGGAAAACACTGACAGATTGCACTATAGAAAATGCCAAAATCTTTTCTAAAATAAATAGCCAACTGCAGTAGATTGAAATATAATGGTCACAATAATTTGCATTTCCTTCCATTGAGAAGTGAAATCTACTTCTTTACCCCTTGAATCTAGGCTCGGCCATGAGACTATCCTTGACCAATGAAACATTAGCAAATGTGACAAAAAGTGCTTTTCCCCGGGCCTGCCCCCTCCTACTGCTCTATGGGACCCTGAGACCACCATGAGGAAAAGCCCAGACTAATCCACTGGAGGATGAGAGACCACATGATAGACACATGAGCCATTCCAGCTGAGGCCCAATAGACCAAATGCCAGATATGTGCATTAACCATCCTAGACCATCCAGCCCCAGCCAAGCCATCAGCTGACTACAGATATCAGCCAATCCACCCTAGAGCAAAGAACTTTCCAGCTGACCCACAGAATCTAAGATATAATAAATGTTTGTTGTTTCACCATTACGTTTTCAGATGACTGTTACTCAACAAAAATTAACTGATACAATAATTACCATATGAAATGATAATTAACTTGACTACAAATCCCAAAACACAAACTAAAAGGACATCTCATCATTCGTCTATCAAATTAACTAACAATAGAGAGGGTCATAATATCTAGTGCTAGCAGATAAACAGGAAGGTTTACACCATTGGTGTAATAGATAAAAAGGCCAAATGGGAAAAATATTGTTATGGATAAAACTTAAAGAGTTAATATGTATAATACATAAGTAAATTCTATAAATTAATAAATCAGTAGTAATTCACAGAGGAAGATACACAAATAGGCAACTGTAGTAAATTGGAAAAAAGGGTCACGATATTTCTAATACTCCTTGGAAATGCATTTCTGGGACATGCTTGCAAATCTATAGTTGTAAAGTTACATAAAAGCTAACCCTAATTCATCACATTATATGTCAGGCACTTTTCCATGTGTGTAACATAATAACTTAATCCTCGTGGAACCTTATGGAATAGGCACTATGATTATCTTTTACAGATTATTTTACAGAAAAGGAGACTAAGACAAAAAGAGGTTAAATACTTGGTCATTGTCATACAGGTAATTAGTGGTAGAACTGAGATTCAAATTTAGGCACACTGATTTCAAAACCCACTCTTTTAATGATTAAACTATACACATATTACACTGGTTCATATCAAAAATGGATCTTCTAACAATTCAGTGAGGAAAGTTTAGTCTTTTCAACAATAGTGTCAGAACAACTGGACATCCATATGCCAGAAAAAAAAAAGCCCTAAACTAAAACCTCCCACCTTCTACAAAAATTAAATGAAAATGGATCATGTAAAATGTAAAACTATAAAACTTTTGGGATATGGGAGAAAAATCTTCATGATGTTGGAGTTAGGCAGTGAGTTGTTAGCTATGACACCAAAAGTGTGATCTGTAAAGAAAAACATTGATAAATTGGATTTTATCAAGATTTCAAACTTTGATCTATGAGAGACACTGTTAAAATCAAAATACAAACTCCAGACTGGGAGAAAACATAGCTGACAAACAACTTACATCCAGAATATATCTTAAAACTCTCAAAACTTAACAGTAAGAAAACAAACAATTCAATTTTTTTAATGGGCAAAAGATTAGAGACACTTCACCAAAGAAGATATGTGGATGGCAAATAAGTACACAGAAAGATGGTCAGTATCATTATCCACTAGGAAAATGCTAATTAAAACCATGTGAGACACCACTGCACACCCATTAGAAAGGCTCAGAAAAACCCTGACAATACCAAGTGCTAGCTAGAATATGTAGCAACTGTAACTCAATCACTGCTGGTGGTATGTAAAATGGATGGTCCAGTCACTGTGGAAAATGGTTTAATCATTTTTTATAAAGTTAACTATACATTTATCACATCACCCGGCAATCCCACTCCTATGTATTTACCCTACAGAAATGAAAATTTATGTTCATACAGTGAATGTTTATAGCAGCTCCATTTATTCATAATCACCCCTAACTGGAGAAACTCAAATGTTCTTCAACAGACAAACGCATAAACAGCCGTTGTACATCCAGACAACGGAATACTACTCAGAAATAAAAAGGGGTTAGACTATTAATACTTGCAACAATATGGCATTATGCTGAGTAAAAGAACCAATATAAAAAGGCTACATACTGTATGAATGCCTTTATATAACATTCTGGAAAAGGTAAGCCTATAGGATGAAGAGCAGATGAGTGGTTGCCAGGGATTAGGAGTAGGAGAGATGTGACTGAAAAGGGCAGCACAAAAAAGATTTCAGGGGGTGATGGAATTGTTCTCTATTCTAACTTGGGGGCAGCTGCATTAAAACTCATAAAGCTGGGGCTTCCCTGGTGGCGCAGTGGTTGAGAGTCCGCCTGCCGATACAGGGGACACGGGTTCGTACCCCGGCCCGGGATGATCCCACACGCCGTGAAGCGGCTGGGCCCGTGAGCCATGGCCGCTGAGCCTGCGCAGTCCGGAGCCTGTTGCTCCGCAACGGGAGAGGCCACAACAGTGAGAGGCCCGCGTACCGCAAAAAAAAAAAAACAAAAACAAAAACAAAAACTCATAAAGCTGTACACACAACATAACTTAACTGTATTTTAATTTTTAAAATTATAGTAAAAAGGTATCCTCCATAATTACCAATACAGATATGCAAAGATACGGCAAGAATATTCACTGCAGCCTACAGCCTCAACTGGAAGCAACACAAAGTTCATGAATGAGAGCACGGCTAAATAAATGATGGTTCATACATTTAATTGAATATTATGTTTGCATGGAATTATACCTTTGATATATTAAGTGAAGAAAAGATGCAGAACAGTATGTTTGATCTCATTTTTGTCAAAATATTGAGAAAAGCCTAGAAGTCACACACCAGTAGTGGTACTTCTGGCTAATGAAATTGCCAGGCTCAGGGATCAGGGGTGGGGTGAGGAGGAAGGGCAGATGTTCACTTATTGTTTTACATATTTAGTATTGTCTCTCTTTTGTAATATTAAAATGAAGACTTTTATTATAAAAACACATGCAACTAATCAACCTAATGGCAGTTTTTTGCTTAATTATTTACACATCTGTCTCCTTCCTTAGACAGTGAGCTCCCTGAAGAAAAGACCTCTAGTTTGTTCATCTCTAGCTCCTAGCACCAAGCACTGTGTTTGACAGACCGTGCATATTTTTAATATATTTAAGTTGAATTTGAAGAAATCAACAGTAATTGAAAGTAGAACATCTTTTTTTTCTTTTTGGAATTTTAATTATAAGTCCAAGAATGCTCCTTTGACTAAATTTTGATGTAAATTATCTTGAAAAGATCTTTGTTTACTGACTCTTTTTTAAATTAATTTTTATTGGAGTATAGTTGATTTACAATGTCGTGTTAGTTTCAGGTGCACAGCAAAGTGAATCAGTTATACATATACATATATCCACTCTTTTTTGGATTTTTTTCCCACACTGGTCATTACAGAGTATTGAGTAGAGTTCCCTGTGCTATACAATAGGTTCTTATTAATTATCTATTTTATATATAGTGAAAGTAGTACATCTTAAACCCAGGTGACAATTCTGTGAATTGTTATTAGCCTGGCACCATCAACAGGATAGTGGAGTAGTTAAGAGCTTTGGTCTTGACGTTCTGTCTCATTTTCCTCATCTGTAAAATGGGAGAATAACCTCTAAATCATTGACTTTTTAAAATATTTATTTATTTATTTTTGGCTGTGTTGGGTCTTCGTTGCTGCACGTGGGCTTTCTCTAGTTGTGGCGAGTGGGGGCTACTCTTTGTTGCGGTGCGCAGGCTTCTCACTGCGGTGGCTTCTCTTGTCGCAGAGCACGGGCTCTAGACACGTGAGCTTCAGTAGTTGTGGCACGCGGGTTCAGTAGTTGTGTCTCACAGGCTCTAGAGCACAGGCTCATTAGTTGTGGCACACGGGCTTAGTTGCTCCATGGCATGTGGGATCTTCCCGGGCCAGGGATCAAACCCTTGTCCTCTGCATTGGCAGGCGGATTCTTAACCACTGCACCACCAGGGAAACCCTAAATCATTGACATTTGTGTAAAGAGCTATCTGTATTAGCATGACATGAAGCCAGTTTGATCAAGTTAATCTGTATGAAAATATGGTCTGTGTTAGCCCCAGAGGAAGGGTTTTTTTTTTGTTTGTTTGTTTGTTTTAATTTTTAAGTCATCTTGGAGCTAAGTCACCCACAGAAGGAAGAACTTCTAATGGCTTTGTGTCCTGCTGTGTGACCACCCTCCCACACACTTCAAACCCACATGAGCAGGAAACAGGCTGATCATGAGCTAAGGAAGATTCCCTGTGTTTCCTTCTAAAATCCTTTGATTGCTGCCCCCTTTCTTACAGGACTGACCTTAACAGGAAACCAAATCTCTGCACATGCAAGTGATTCTGGAAAAGCAGTTTCACAACCAGCTTGGTGGTGTGGAGGGAGCCTTGGAGAGAGAGATGAGGGGGCTACTCAGAGATGGACACAAGCTGTCACTCCATGGCCCTCTGCCAGCTAACCCTCGGGAAGACCACTGACCTAGCCCAAAGGCCTCCCACCGTGTCCCTGGACCAGAGAAACTTCCTTACATTTTCTTCCTCATCTTTAAAAGTGAGAACTAGGGACTTCCCTGGTGGCACAGTGGTTAAGAATCAGCCTGCCAATGCAGGGGACATGGGTCCGAGCCCTAGTTGCGAAAGCAACTGAGAAAGATGCCGCGGAGCAACTAAGCCCGTGCACCACAACTACTGAGCCTGTGCTCTAGAGCCCGCGAGCCACAACTGCTGAAGCCTGCATGCCTAGAGCCTGTGCTCCGTAACAAAAGAAGCCACCGCAATGAGAAGCCCGTGCACCACAAGGAAGAGTAGCTCCTGCTCACCACAACAAGAGAAAGCCTGCGCACAGCAACAAAGACCCGACGCAGCCAAAAATAAATTAAATAAATAAATAAATACATGTATTAAAAAAATAAATAAAAGTGAGAACTATACTCCGATAAATTTTTTTTTTTAAAGTGACCCTCTGCACAGTCTATAGCTCTTCTACTTTGCTTCACTTTACTCTTAGAGCAGGACAGTAGCTCTGTATTCTGAAGCACCACCCCCACCACTGACTAACCAATGGGGTCATGATCTTAGCTCAGTAGTGAAAGAGGGCTCAGGGACCCTCTAGCCTCATTTCATTTAGTTTAGGAATTCCTTTATTACAATTCTGGAATCTACTGTCCTCTGGGCGTTACCTGAATTATTTCTGTGACTGGAAGTCTCCTATTTGGGAAGCAGCTTGTGAGGCCATATTCCCTCCCCTCCATCAAAAAAAAAAAAATCTTGCGTACTTCCAAAGTACAGATTCATTTGCCAGGTAGAATTCCAACTATAAAATTTATGTCAGTTTTTCCCCTATCAAACTGCAGGCCTGAATGTCTCAAGAGGTGCTAATCTATGTGTCTTTGTTAAGAGAGGCTTCTTGAAAAACCCTGAGTATCATAGTTAGTGTCATCTCCTTGGGCCACAGTGGCAATGACATCATTCCAAACATGTTGGGAGCTCTTCTCAAGGAATCGTCCTTGGAATCTGCACAAGCCATACTGCTTAACTGCATTGCATGAGCCCTCCTCCAATGCTTCTTTTATTTCCCCATCAACTGGCGAACACTTGCTTAGCCTCCAAGGCTTAGCTCATGCTCTCACACACTCTGGGGAGCCTCCCAGATGCCACAGGGCAGAGGCTGTTGTCTTACAGACTGCACAGATATCTAGTAGGCATGGCAGTGTGACAGGCCACGATCCTACATACAGCAGCTGCCTGGGAGTTTATCACTAATGGCTTAGGAAAACAGCTCCTCCTTTATCTTCCCAAGTAGACAATCTAAGATCGACTGAGACTTTTCTGGCAGCAAGGAGACAGAGCCTGTCTGTGCAGTCATTTGAGGGAAAACAGTCCAAAAACATGAAAGCCAAGAGGGAATTTCATTACATGTTTGAGTCAGATACTCTTGGCATAGGCTGGGTCCATTTTCAAGTCAAAGTTAGTATAAAATGTAAACGCCATCGGGTAAGAGTCTCGCTTTCTAAGCCCAAGACATGCTCCGTTTCTTCTCTTCATTTTGACAAGGGGTGCCCTTCACCAGCTGCTCTCCAACCTCCTCCACCCAGCTCTGGGACTGTGGAGGTTACCTGTGACCCACTGGGTTCAGCTACAAGGGGGATCCAGATGGAGACAGGAGGGTGGTAGGCGAGTGTGATCAGGGTGTTTATTCTCCCAGGTCTCCACCACCCCACTGAGCCATCTACAGAAGCCACAACTTGGTGGGGGGTCTTCTCATGCCACTGCTCTATCAGGGTTTGAGAACCACTCCTTCCTCTTGTACCTTCAGGTCTATACGCGTTTCAAGAATCGCTCATGTTTCAGTCGTTCCCTTTATGTAAATGAAATTTTGTGTTGAGGTCTGAGAATTAACCAGATAAAACCATGCTTCCTGTGTCTCGGCAGGGAGACAGGAGCCCAGCTTGGTACCTGCTCCCCCCACCCTTGACAGCTCCTCAGGCACCTCCCTAGACAGGCTATTTCTTTAAGAAGCACAGTTCGCAAATGACTGCTATCAAGTATTTGCTAGTTCTGCTTTGCAATAGCGGTGTGTCAGTTACACATAAATAATTCCTAAAATTATTAGTCGTAATGTAAGAGCTATAAATTATTAAGTACCTACCACCTTGTGGATACTTTAAATACATTGTTGTACCTCATTTTCACAATGACCATGTGCATTAGTCATTTATATCTCATATCACAGATGAGGAAACTGACTTAGACAAAATAAGCAACAGTGATGACTAAATGAGATCTTAAATGTAAAACATCCGGAACAGTGTTAGAACTCATGTCTTCCTTTTCCTTGATAGAGAGCTTGACACAGTAGGTTCTTCATATGTATGCACTGTTTGACTGGGTATACATTTGCCTTAGTACCTTGATCATCCCAGTAGAAAAGTGTAAGCCTATGAATCTTAAATAGCAGTTTTCCTTTGGATCTAATTTCCCATTCATCCTTCTTGCCAAGACTCAGCAAGTGGCCATGGCCTTAGCCCAGAGATTATAGCTTGACCAGCACTATGGAAGACTCCATTTCCATCTTCACAGTGATCTCACCAACTCCCAAGACTTCAGTTATCACCTGTTCCAAGTCTCGGTCTCTAGTTCCAACCTCTTCCCAGCTATAAAACATGTTATAAACAGGCCTCCTGTTCACCTAGGTAGGCGTCTCAACTGCGATATGTCTAGAATGAACTCGGCATCTTCCCCTCTCTTCACCTTCTCTCTCTCCTGATCTCTTAAGTCTCCACCTTTCTAACCACAGATCCTTGAAAACTGTGAGTTATTTTCAACAACTCTCTCTCCCTCACTGTTTACAGTGATTGGATAATCACCATATTCTGCCCATTCTAGCTCAGTACTATCTCTCACATGCAACTCCTTTTCACACCCTCATTCTCTCTCACTTGAACTCCTGCAAAATTTTGGTGCCATTGTCTCTTTAGCCCCAAATGCTCTACAGGCTTTCCTTTCCTAGCCGTTGATGACATTGTTCCTTCTGCCGAGGATGACCTTCCCTACATATATTTGTCTGTTCAATTCCAATCTCTTCCAAGATTCAATTCAAATCTCAATGGTAATAGGAACTTATTTTCTATTATTTTGCACAGTTCAAAAAATAAAGTTCAAGTCGGCAGACTGTTGTAACTGAAAATTCAAACCCACTACACCTGTTTTTTTAGTGAACAAAATTAAAGAAAACAAAGGAATTTAAGGTACCCAAATGTGAGGTGATATTTAATTAATTACATCGTGAAATGGAAATGTATATCTTAATAATGAAGTCTGGATCTCAGCTTTAAAATGACATCTGACTAGCACCTTTGATGTAGGCTTTCTCAACTTTCTCCTAAAGACATGGGGAAAAAAAAAAGAGAGAGAGAACCAAGATTGTCAATCTACCTATTGTCAGCACCTAGTAACCACAAAGACCAATAGGATTAGATAGAGAAAATGAATTTTCATTGTTAAAATATTTTTAATGTCAGAAATTCCTCTTAAAATTAAAAATATATGCTGTAAAAAGTAACTTGGATCTTAAATTCCGGATTAAGGTGGCAAAGAATTTGAAGGGAAAAGGCAGGAGGAGAGAAAGTTAACATGTGCTGAGTCCCTCACTGATACACTGATGTTCAAAGTATGGTTTCACTATTTACTGTTATAAACAGAGAAGTATAGGTTAAAGAGTGTTTTTGAAAAACATAAGGGTAAACCACTAATAAAATAAAAAACAGGAGGCATACGCCAAAAATGACTAGAGAAGATAAATGTAAACAAAATGTAGACCCAGTAAGCAAACGACAGGAAAAAATAAAAGACTAAAAGGAAACAGCAGGAAAGTATATAAAAAAATCAAAGTACAAAACCAAATGTCAGACGTTAAGATTAAACATATTATCTGTGATTTAAAGATATTTAAAATCACCTATAGAATGACAAATACTCTCAGAAAAAATGAAACCTTCCAAGATGATGCTTAAAACAAAACCTTGAAAACAAAGATATGGGCAAAGAACTTATCAAGAAATGAAAAGAAAAAAAATGATGAAAGAGAAGAAAACAAAGGTAACAGTATTAGTTTCAGACAAGTGGATAGAAGGCATGGAATGGGATAAAATCTATTACATAGACTGATAAAAAGTAAAGACCATAATGAAAGCATAGTGGTTATGCATCATTGTGCTATAAATCATATAGAATCAAATACAGAAAAAAACTGGTAAAAGCAAAAAGAATGTGAGAAAAGCACAATAGTTCTGTGCTTTATACCTCTCTCAAATTTTGACTAATGGGGCTTCCCTGGTGGCGCAGTGGTTGAGAATCTGACATGGGTTCGAGCCCTGGTCTGAGAAGATCCCACAGGCTGTGGAGCAACTAGGCCTGTGAGCCACAACTACTGAGCCTGAGCATCTGGAGCCTGTGCTCCGCAACAAGAGAGGCCGTGATAGTGAGAAGCCCACACGTCGCGATGAAGTGTGGCCCCCGCTGACCATAACTAGAGAAAGCCCTCACACAGAAACGAAGACCCAACGCATCCAAAAATAAATAAATTAATTAATTAACAAAATTTTTTTGACTGATGAAGTTGACTAAAAATCAAACTACAATTTAGTAATAATTAGACATATGTGTAGTTATATATGTATCTTTCAGATATATATAACTCTATACATTAAAATATGGAATATGCCTTTTTCTTCCCCAATCACCCCTGCAGTACTTATCAAAATTGAGTATATCCAATGGAGCAACACATTTAATAGGAGTGAGAGTCCTAAAGATCAGTGGCAAAGGTAAAAGTTGTGTATACATGACACTACTCTTGACAATCCTTTAAATCGGTCATGAAGGATAATGTGGAAGTATATCTTCTATGCACAAATATAACAGCTAGGTTTTCCTCCAGCACTGGGACAGATCACTGTTGCTTTGGATAAGAACCAGATAAAGCAGTTGGCTGGAATTCAGGAACCAGGCAGCACAAAAAGTATTTACCTCCAAACACGGGGGTCACAACTGGAGCATGAGAAGCCACAGAACAGGGACCAAGCTGTCTATGAAGTGAAAGGGCAACTGAAATCACATGCACTATTTTATATTTGTAGACCTTTTAGACCAAACAGGTATAGTTGAACCTGCTTAACTTAACTTGGCATGGCTCAGAGGTGATATTCAAAATATTTACCAACCTGGGCCCATGAACACTGATCTGGGTAGTGAAAAAGGTTCTGAAAGACCCTGATGGGCCAGATATTAACACTTTAGTTGCTGAATTGTGAAGTGGTCCAGAGGTCCTGAGGGAGTGACTTAGGCAGCCAAAGTGGCAGATCAAGGGGAACTTAGGAGACCCAAGCAGCAGTTATTTACCAGATGGCACAGAATTATTTCACTCTTCTAACAGCTGGTACAGATGAACCAGTACTACCCAGTGGAATATCAGCCCTGCTGTAACTCATGCTATCCTAGACACACACACACACATACACACACACACACACACCCCTCAGTGAAGTCCAACAAAGGGAAACTGTCTTTGCAATAATCCCAAATCACAACAAAACAATCCCACACCACACACAATAAATCAAGTTTAACAACATATCACTGAACAACAAAAAAGAAAATCAACCCGCTAAAAATCATAAAGCAGTATTCTAAATAATCATTAATTCTCAAAAAAAAATAACTGAAAAGCACATGAGGGGGGCTTCCCTGGTGGCGCAGTGGTTGAGAGTCCGCCTGCCGATGCAGGGGACACGGGTTCGTGCCCCGGTCCGAGAAGATCCCACATGCTGCGGAGCGGCTGGACCCGTGAGCCATGGCCACTGAGCCTGCGTGTCTGGACCCTGTGCTCCGCAACGGGAGAGGCCACAACGGTGAGAGGCCCGCATACCACAAAAAAAAAAAAAAAAAAAAGCACATGACTTGTTAAGAACCCTATTTTCAAAACTGCTACAATGAGTCCAAAACTACTTTTGGAGACAAATTTATAGCTTTAAACACTTTTCTTGTTAATGAGTATTTAAAAAACCAAGAAATGTACTCAGGAAACATTTGTGAAAGAACTAACAAGACTTAAGAAAGTCAGGGAGAAAGAAAAACTAACGCTAAATAAGAATATTAATAAACTTAAAAATAGAAAAAGGAGAATTCCGAGAGCTGGTCCTTGGTGTGGGTAAAATTTACAACAGCAAGCCTCTGAAATCTATTTAGAAACTAAAACTGAGAGTAAAACAAGAAGTAAAATAGCTCTTGTGGAAAAGATGCTTTAAATCATAAGAAAATCTCATGTATAATTCTCAGCTAATAAATTTGAAAAATGTATATATAATGATTAGGAAATATAAATCCTTAAACTCAAACTTATGAAGCCTGAATTATCTCATCAAAAATTCACAGGGCCAGCTGGTTTTGCTGATGAGTTTATGTAATGCAAAAAAAAATTTTTTTAATAGAAAGCTACCAGTTCTTTACAGCTAGTAAAATCCTATTACCTAACATAAAATAGCTGAAAAAAGAAAACTACTCCTTATCTCACTTGTGAAAAGGCAAAAAATCCCAAACAAAATATTAGCAAATCAGTTCAGCAGTTTATTAAATGAATCTTCTACAGATACTATGGGTTTATCCTCAGAAGGCAAGAATGGTTTAGTGTATCACAATTGCCTTAGTATATCACTTATTACTTAACAGCCCAACGTGAAATGTATAGGACTTATATGAAAATATCTATGAAATTTTACCAAAGATAAAAAAGATTTAAAGACATGGAGAGATGTTCTGTATCCTTCAGGGGAAAAGCACAATCTTGGAAAGATGATAATTCTTCCTAAATTAATTTATAAATTTAACATAAACCCAATGAGTGACACAAAGAGAAAGAGAAGAAGAAAAGATAAAGGCCAAGCAGCATGATGGGCAGCTGAAGGACTTTAATAAATAGGCTAGTGTGATATTCGTGGTGGAGTCGTTTGGATTGCCACAGTGCAAACCTCATCTTTTTCTCAACTCAGGAGTTACATGCGTTATACTCACAATGCCTTATCTGTCTGCATGCCTCTGTGTTTGTGATTATGTCTGTCTGTACCTGTGTGTCTGTCTGCATGCAGAAAAAATTGTTGCCATTTTTATTTTTAATTGAAGTAAAAGGCTGAGCTACATGTCGAGGCTGACACCAAGTTCAACAGAGACCACACGTGTAGAAGCGAGCAAGGGAGTGCATGCATTTACTTAAATCAAAACTGAAGCCAGAGCTCAGTGTAGGAGGCAACCATGGGAATGTAAGTGCACTGGGAATTCCAGGGGAAACCTGGAGGAGGGCATTTGAATTCCCCAGGGAGAGATATAAAATTCAATCTTATCTAGAAAATGTTAACCGTGGCTATCTCTGGATGGTGGTATATTGTATACACAAAGTTAAAAGATAAACATTTAAAAAATTGAATTCTTTGAAAGGAAAGCAAGTGACTTGTGCTCTACACACTAAGCCTTGGATTTACAGTAGTGTCTTTCATCATGCTGAGGTGTCAGAACTGCCTTCTGTGTGTCCATGTGCCCTGCACAGGGTTATATTTATCTCAGAGCAGATCACATTGCAGTGGAGCGCTGGGAAGCTTAGCATGGCTGAGCAGCAGAGAGATGCAGTGTGTGGTCAGAGGCTAGGGAATCAATCACCTTGGGTGTGAACCCCAGATCTGCCACGTATTACTTGTATAACACAGGACCATATACAAATTACGTAGCCTTCTGTGCCTCGGGTTGGTCATCTGGAAAATGGAGGTGATGATACTTACCTCTAAGCACGTCACTGAGGATTAATAAATGTATAGATCTACACACTATGAAAAAATCTTTTGTAAGTTTTATGAATGATGTGTGTGGCAAATAGTGGAACGGTCAATAAACAGTGAAGATAATGATTTACGATTTTCTAAAGTTGTGGGACTAATGAAGAGGAAATGGCGTTTGCTCCTCTGCAAAGTAGTCACAACTGTATCCTCCTGAGGTGTGATCCTGCCTGCAGAGCTAATCACAGGGAAAAGCTAACATTTTTAGTATTATTTTCATCTTATATCCAAAGGAAATGAGGTCCCGAGAGTGAGCTAATGAATACTACCCAGCACAATAATGGTGGAGTAGCACAAGGATCCTTTTTAAAATGTATTTCACATCCTTTTTTCCATGTAGTAACACATGAGAGAAGCAACACAAACATGGGCAAGAAATGAGCTCAGTTAGCCTGATTGGTCTCTGGACGCCGGGAACTACATTCCATCCAAGTCCTGGCATTCTGGGCTGCACTGCTAAAGCTCCCATCTTCATTTGTTAGCTCTTCAAATGGACTTGACTTCTAGTAGAGGCCATAAAATTTTAATCTGTGGTTTTTTTTTAATGATGAAATCTGACTCCATCTAAAAATGACACACATTTATAGTCTAAAGTCATCAGTGGGAAACAAGATTGATCATGTGTTCTACAAACTGAAGTCCAAAATCCCTGGATTCAGGATTTTAAAATGTGACTAATCTGCTAAAGTCCTAGGTTTCAAATAGAATTTTTGATTCTCCTAATTTTGGCTGCTAGAGGAGTCAAAAATTGGATTAAACTGACTTTAGTTCTTGGACGGTAGAACGTACAATGTATTCAAAGGAAGCCAGAATGTTTGCTCTATTGCGTGTACTTGAAATTAAAACCTGATTGCTGAGGCTAGTGTGGCTAATTTCAAAATTTTAACGTTTGAAAGGGAGGAACGCTCCAATGGTCAACTTAAAAAGAAATAATCACACATTCAATAATCTCCCCCAAAAGTCTTCAGGTTTTTCTTTTCTTTTTTTTTTTTTTGGCCCTGCCACAAGGCTTGCGGGATCTTAGTACTCCAACCAGAGATCGAACCCGGACCCCCTGCAGTGGAAGCGCCCTAACCACTGGACCTCCAAGGAATTCCCAAACTTCAGGTTTATAGGCAGTACATCTCACAGAGTAAATGAGACGATGTTAACTCTCTAATTCAAGTATACATAATATTAATATCTATGCAATAACAGTTCATCCACCCAAAACTCTGCTCTCTAGCAAACAAACTTCAACATAACACTGACAAAAATCAATGTTACAAAGTTCATGACTTAAGATGCATCCCTTTTACTCCTAGAAGAGTCTCAAACCTCCATTCAACACCTTACCAGCCTTTACATAGGCATGATTATCCTGTTTCCAGTCTACAACAAATAGAAGAAACAAACTAGCTTGCCACAGCTCATACTTCAGTTTCAAGACCTGTACTTTGAGCCACTACTGATTTAGCCAATAATTCCTCATACATGATACCGGTCTATCACTCCCAGCTCTGGGCTGTTTTGCCAGAGCAAATCCTACAGCTTATGCCAGCGGTTCCCTAAAGTGCTTTTGTGTAAGACATACTTTTAACAAATGTCATATCATAGAGAAGATAATATGTGAACTAAATAGAGTAGAGTTACTCTGGGTGAAGGTGGGGCAAAGGAGAGGCGTAGGGCCCAGAGACGGACAGGCACAGTCTGCACCCTCACCAGCTATGGCAGCCGCATGGCCCCTCCTTGGAACACCCAGAGCTCTATAACACAAGTGTGAAAGCCACTGGCCTACAGCCTAGTGGGAGATTGGTAGAAAATCAGATGTACTCAGGTAATTAGTTTTGATATAAATACCAAAGAGCAGCAATAAGCTGAGAATACTGGCTCTCGGGTTTGGACATGTCACATGGCCACTAAAATTACAAAGGAAGCCATGGTGGAAGACTGTGGAGAGCAGTGGTGGGCTGCATCCCTCAGCTTACTCAATCTCAGTTGACGGTGGCTCCCAAGGTTGTTAAGGAAGATGGTGACGGGAGAGCTAAAGACAGAGCCAGAAGTCACACCACGTTGAAAGATGCCCTTTGACACCAGGCATTCTTGGACATTCCCAACTATTTCATGACCCTAAAAACAAGCCATGACTCTTTTCTCTATTAACAAATAATAGCTTTTCTTTACTAACAAAGAGTGTGTGTGTGACACTCAAATCCCATTTCCGATACTTAAATCCTCATCCCTCACACTTCCCTGAATCCTCACTCCATCTCTCAGGGTTAAGTCAAGTAATGAGAAGAGGTCCAGGGATAAGAGGAAAGTATTTGTTTCATACACTACTTGATTGTAATGTGGCAGCATCAGAAGACTTGGGTTAGCTCTGTGACTTCACTTTCCATGGGGTCTCTTCCGGCTTATGGTCAATGATCCCGTGGTTGAGACCTTTATTTTTCTCTTTCAGTCCCCATGACAAAAGGGAGTTTGCACAACTGGGTTTATGTTTAAAGGTGATAATTAACAGATGTTAAAACCAAACAATCAAATCTGTCTCTCTGTCTCTCTCTCTGTATATACAAACACACATGTATACATACATATATATACACAGAGAGATATGATATATATCCTATATCATTAAGAAGTGTGTTGAGTTAACTATAGTGGCTGGATTTTTAAAATGTTTTTCTGTGTCCCCGAATTTTTCTACATGAACATGAATTATTTTTGTGATCAGAAAAATATGTATCTTTAAGGAAGCTAAAGCAAATGCTATAATTTGGAATAACTACCCAGAGTTTTAATCTGTATAGTAGTTTTTATTCCCAAACTTTAAAAATCAACTGAATAGGGCTTCCCTGGTGGTGCAGTGGTTAAGAATTCACCTGCCAATGCAGGGGACACAGGTTCGAGCCCTGGTCTGGGAAGATCCCCTGTGTTGTGGAGCAACTAAGCCTGTGAGCCACAATTACTGAGCCTGCACTCTAAAGCCCGAGAGCCACAACTACTGAGCCCAGTGTTACAACTACTGAAGCCTGAGTGCCTAGAGCCCATGCTCTGCAACAAGAGAAGCCACTGCAATGAGAAGCATGCGCACCGCAACGAAGAGTAACCCCTGCTCGCCACAACTAGAGGAAGCCCGCGCACAGCAACAAAGACACAGCGCAGCCAAAAATAAATAAAAGAAATAAACTTAAAAAAAAAATCAACTGAATACTGTGAAAGAAACATTTCTCATTGTCTTTCCTGGCCTTATTTCAATAAGCCATCTGCATGTCCCAATAAAAATGTCCAAGGAAGAGATTGTTTCTGGAATCCCTTTTCTGTAATAACTCAGCATTAATTAACATCTTTACAATCACAAACATTTTATGACTCAAAATAGATTGCAGTCCTGATAAAGATGGGTCCTTTTATATTTATTTTTATCCTGTTAGGTGATAACAATTTAATAATAAAAATCAACAGAGTATCTCTAAAACCACAAAAATAATATATTTAATGGTCCTTTAGACCATTCAGAATATAAATTACTTTAAAATATATCTCCTTATTATGAAATCCTTCTTAAAACACCAGATCAGGCCTATCCAAACATAGTGAGAAAGGAGAAATGGTTAGAAAGGAACATTGTTACTCTTGTTAACATTTTGATATACATCCTTTCTTTTTTTCCCAGAACATATATAAAGAGAAATTGCAGAAACCAACATATATAATTTTTTTGTATGGTAAAAACCAAATACAATTTATCTTGAATTTTTACTTACTCCTATGATAATATTTTAGATCTTATTACAACATTTTGCTTTACAGTGCCACATTTTTATCTAAAAAGCTACAGTGTATGAGAGTGAACACTTAACCAACCCCAGCCATGTATTATTAAGTATTCTCTTTTGTTTTTTAAACTTTGCTAAGTTGATATACAAAGATAGTATCTTACTTTGATTTTATTTTAATTTAGAGGGTGAACTTTTTCACATGCTTATTAGCCATTTGCATTTCCTCCTTTTGTGAATTATTTGTTCCTCTCTTTTTTCTATTGATGTTTTGATATTTTTCTATCAATTCCAATAAGCTTCTTTTATGGAAATATTTTAATCTCTTATACAGCATATTTGTTGCAAGTATTTTTCTTTCGTTCTTTGCCTTTTAATTTTGCTTATGGTTGGATTAACAGTTTACATATTTATGAAGCTATATGTATTGATTTCTATTTTTGTGGTTTCTTCCATTGTTTTTAAACATAAAAAGGCCTTTCCCATATGAAAAGTCAACAAATATTCACTTCCATCTTCTTCTTTTGATGGCTTGATTTGTTTTACATTTACTCTTTAATCCATTTGGAATTTGGTATATGGTAACAGATGGGTTTTTTAAACAATTCTTTTTTTCCAAACAGAAAACTAATTTTCCCAGAGCTATTATTCCTTTCTCCACTGATCTGTGTCCTTTATAGGATATTAAAATTTTATATAGGGCTTCCCTGGTGGCACAGTGGTTAAGAATCCACCTGCCAATGCAGGGGATACGGGTTCGAGCCCTGGTCCAGGAAGATCCCACATGCCGCGGAGCAACTAAGCCTGTGAGCCACAACTACTGAGCCTGCGCTCTAGCGCCTGCGAACCACAACTACTGAAGCCCGCGTGCCTAGAGCCTGTGCTCCGCAACAAGAGAAGTCACCACAGTGAGAAGCCTACGCGCCACAACCAAGTTGCTCGCCACAACCAAGTTGTTCCCCGCAACTAGAGAAAGACTGCGTGCAGCAACGAAGACCCAACGCAGCCAAAAGTAAGTAAATAAAAATAAATTTATTTTAAAAAATTTATATAAACTCAGATTTGGTTCTGACCTATCCAGTCTGTTGATTTGTGTGCTTATACCCTTGGCCTGTACCCCACTGTTATTACACTATTATACTCTGCCTTAAGATCTAGTAGAGCTATTCCCAAGCTCTTTATTCTTTTTTTCCCCAGAACTTTCTCAACTATTCCTCCTGTTCATTCTTCATGATAAAATTCATAATTATTTTGTTAAGTTTTGAAAACAATCTCTTTTTTTGAATTCTACCTTATATTTATTGTACGTATCATATACAGGTATCTTCACAAATAGTTCCATTTGGTCCTCAAACTCAGGGTAGACCAGTATATGCTAACCCCATTTTTTAAAAAAAATTTTATTGGAGTATAGTTGATTTAAAATGTTGTGTTAGTTTCTGCTGTACAGCAAAGTGAATCCATTATATATATACATATATCCGTTCTTTTGTAGGTTCTAGAAAACAATATCTTTTGATGAGAATTATTAGGAAGAAATGTTTAGAACTTAATGTGATGAACATTACAAAACCTTGCTGTGAAATATATAAGAAAACTACAGTAATTAACATTACATATCAGTTTTGTGGAAGAAAACATGACAAAAATGTATCTTTTCCCCCAAAGCATCAGATTAGCAGAAATCTATTCAGTTATTGAATATCTACTGTGGCTACAACCTGAACTAGGCTCTTTAAAAACTGCAGAAACCATGAATCATATGTCCACAATAAGAAAATCCTTATTCTGTCAGGAATGACCGGCAGGGGCAGTGTTTGGGAGTGGTAACTCATCTGGGACCTTGTACTTTATTGCTTGTGCCAAAATATGGAGGAAGTAGTTTACTGGATGAATACTTGGATAATCCCCTTGGAGTAGGGAATGGAGGGTAGTAAAAACTCCCGAAAGCCAGGCTTGAGTAACAATACAGGGCCTCTGCTAAGATTCCAGAGGAGAAGGGGCCAGACGGCTAGCTGGCTGTTGTTTTGCAGTGCTGTATGCAAACGGCAGTGAAAGTGGAATTGCCTGGAAGAGTAGAGGCAGAGGGAGGTAAGGAGGAGAAACGAGGAGGCTAGGAGCTGGAGAGGAATTTAGCCGGAGGACCAGAGAGTCATCTGCTCGTGAATTTATTATTCTGCACACTAGACAACACAAATCATCTTCTCCTTTGACCCACCAAAAGCTCTCTGTTACTTGCTGATCGACAAAGTTGGATCGTTTCAGGACCTTGTTTGGTGTCTCAGAGTGCTGAGTCTTGCTTCTAAGAGGATGAGAGTAAGAAAAGGCTTGAGGCCATCCAGTCAAATCTGGGCTACACAGTGCAGTGCTGGAGGGGCAGAAATCCTGCCCCCACGAGCCCGTCTGGCTGAGCTGGCTGCACCCTGCCACATGGTTCCATCCCGTCACACCTCCACCTCTACTGCCTGCTGTCAGAAACACCCTCCTGCGTCTGAAAGTCTGATTCCAGCCAGAGGACCCTGATTGCCCCAGACTGAATCTGTGCTTGCTTTCCCTCCTGTGCTTCCCCTGTACTTCCATGGAAATGTTATTGCAGTTTGAGCCGTTTAGGCATTTGTATCAACCGTGGATCCTCATCATTTGTTGATTCCATATCTGTGAATTTGCCTATAATTTATTTACAGCCTCAAAATCCACACTCTCGGTGCCTTCCCAGTCACTTGAACACATGTGCAAAGCAGGGAAAACCCTGAGTCCTCAGATGCATCTGTTCCAGACTGAGGTGAAACAACGCATCGTTCTACTGGGCTCTCATACTGTAAACCAGTGTCCTTTGGATGGTATATTTGGTGCCACTTTTTCACATTTTTGTGCTTTTTTGGCAGAAGAAACAAATGCAAAACTGGTTTATGTATTGATCAGGTGACAAAAATGTTGCAGCTGGTAGAAATCTAACCCAGTTTTGGTGGTTTACAGAATACAACTACTACGAATAACAAGAATCTACTATATGTCTATCTGCAACTCACATCCCAACAGGAACCTCCGTAGCAGCACGGACTTTATATCTGCTGACCTAGGGTTGGGCAAAGAGTAGGAGCTCAAAAACTGTTAAAGACTAGAATGGGTTAGGAAGAAATGAGATAGGTTGAAATGGGATGGCATGGAACATAGTAACGTTTATACAGCATCTTGGAGACAGGATGCTCCTAGGAGCAAAGAGCTAGTGGCACAGAGATTCAGAAGAAATAACGATAGCTAATATTCATTGAGCATTTCTTATGAACCTGCGCTTGGCTAAGCATTTGACCTACATGTATTATGTAATCCTCACAACTTTTCAGTGCGGTAACATTATTATCCCCCTTCCACAGGAAGGTGAAAATGACTTGCCTGAGGTCACATAGCTATCACATTGCTGAATGGGGCTCCAGCCCAGATTCATCTGCCCCCAGAGTCGGTGCTCATAACACCACCTGGTGAAGATGAAAGAGGGGCTTGGTGAGGGTTCTGAACTCATGGACCTCTAGGAGAGGAAGAGGGCCTCTAGCGAAGTTAGCCTGAGTCACTGGCTCTCCCAGCCTTCCTGAGAAGACAGTGATGCAATTAATGGTGATTTTTTTTCCCTCCAGCTGGCAAAAACACTGTTTTTTGTTTGATTCCAGAAGCAGCTGGCAGAATTCACGTATTACTCACGATGGAATTACACTCTGCTGATGGTTTATGTACTCTAGAGTCAGGCAGTGGTCAGGGCTGTGTCTAGGACTGTTGTGAGATTACTACAGGCCTCTGAATACGGCTGAGCTCCTGCAGCTGTTGTGTGTTTCTGGCTCCAGTTCCACACCTCTTGGCAGATGGTTTGTGTGAAAAGGTCTGCTGACTCTGGGTGTGAGAGACACAGGGTGGAGGGGGCTAGGAGAACGAAGCAGCACAAAACCAGCCCACGCTGCCTTTTAAGCACTTATAAGCAAAAGAAAGGAATTTATAGATGAGTGATCTGGAGGACCTTCAGAAGGTCACTCCTTTGAGCCCTTCTGCTAGTGGAGAATGGCTGATGCGAGCCAGTGTATCAAGTCAACCCGAACCCTTCCATAGCTGCTCCGGTGGCAAACACCCCAAATATCCTCCATCACCCATGGATGGTGATGGGTGGATGGATAAAATTAGTAACGATCTTAATATTTACCTAGCATTTAAGTTTAAGTATTGTTCTAAATGGTTTACATGAACTAATTCATTTAATCCCCACCCACCCCCAGAAAAAATCTCAAGAGGTAAGTGCTATTACGATGCTTATTTTACAGGTTAAGTCAAGTAACTTGCACCACAGCACAAAGCTAGTAGCGGCTATAGTAGATCAAATTGTTGGCCCCAGCTCTTCAGCCCTCCTTGTATCAAACCCTTGCTTTGGCCTCATCATGGGCAGAGTGTAGTTCCCGAACCTTGACTTTGGGAATGACAGTGTGTTGGATCACAGCCTAGGCCTTAAGAAGACTCATTTGCTGTTTTGTTTCTAATGGTGATGTGTTTCTAATATCACCAATCAGAACAACATCCCCTGGGCTGATCCAAGAAGGATGAGATACATGTGAGCAGAGTCACCCAGACAACCCACATACGTGCAGCAAGAAGCAGAGCTGCACCAGCTGCTGCAATCTGAAGCAGAACCTCAGAGCTGTGCTCAACACAGATGAGGCGAGCCGCGAATCACACAAAGACTTATGAGGGATAATAAATGTTGGTTGAGCCACTGGGTTTTGGGAGTAGTTTGTTACACGGCAATAGCTAACCAATTCAATGATAAAACTGGAATGCAAGCCCAGGCAGTCTGACCAAACAGTACATGCATTAAGCTCTAATTTATATTGCCTTCCACACTCTCTGTTAAAGTGAAGAGACAGCCTCTAATGAGCTGAGTGAGCTTGAGCAAAGTGCTGAACTCCCTGGGCCTCAGTGCCGGCATCTATAAAATGAGCAGGTTGAATCAAACCAGCATTTCTTAAGGTATCAAACATTAGCTCCATGTGATACTCAAAAAAAAAGGGGGGGGATTCAATGATTCTCTTGGAATTAGTATTATGAGAAAACAATTCAATAACACTGGACTAGATCATCTTTTGAGTCTTTGACCGTTCTAATATTTCTCATTCCAGGTAACAGTGTGTGGTACCTCCATGTACCTCCATTACCATGTATTTGTGAAATTAAAATAATTATCTAATTCAGGCAACTTGGGGACAACATCCATGGGAAGGAGAGAATGTCTGTGATGGAAGAGGTTTTTCTCTACTTCCTTCAAACCTTGGCATATTCTCCTAGTACCTTGAACCAACAATGGCAGAGAAGACCTCACCCCTTCTCCTGCCAAATCACCCTAGAATCAGGCTTACAGAAAAGCACGTGGAAACAGGAAGCTGCCGTGCCATGGGACATCTCTCAGAAAGGAATCTATGCTTACTTACTCCACTTCCTCACCTCGCCCTTACTCTTCAACCCAAGCCCTGCCATCCACTGAAAATGCCTTGCAACAATAACTAGTTGCTAAATTCTCTAGTCTCTCTCCTTACGCTGGCTCCTGCCTCTGTAAGTTTTTACGTAGTTGAAACTCCCTCCTCCTTTGGCTTATCTCTTTGAATGCCTTCAGTTTCCTCTTCCTCCACCCGCATCAGCCCTTGACAGAGGTGTTCCCAGAACCACCCTCTCTCCTCTTCTTGGGCAGTGTCATTCCCTCACACAGCTTCATCCTATATCCTGACAACTCCCATAACTGACTCTGGCCCTACCCACTCAGCCAACCTCAAACCAAGTTACCTTCTTCCCAGCCCACCTCCCTAGCTTTATTCCCTGTACCTTAGAGGGTAGCCACATAGAACCACTGCACAAACATTTGTTAAACTTTTTATTCCTCATTTTTCATGCTTTTTCCTCTTCCCAGAATACCTTTCCTCCTCACTTCCGCTCCTGCTTTTCCACAAAGCGTAATTCTTCTCGAATGTCACCCTCTTAGTGAGACTCCTGTTCTCTTCCAGAATGACTCCCTCCAGCCTCGATGCTTCCAACATGCACTGTCTGCCTCTAACAGAGCAGAGCTTCTCACCCACCAGACTAAAAGCCACCTGAAGTCAGAGCCCTCTCTTAACCATGCTTGTAACTCTAATGCCCAGCAGATTCCCAGAACATAGAAAGAGCTCAGTAAATGTTAGCTTGAATGAATGCATATAACTGACCTATCCATTCCTCTACTTTGGGCATGGCCTACTATTTTCCTGGCTGACTACTGGGCCTTTTTTTTTTTTTTTTTTTTTTTTTTTTTTTTGCGGTACGCGGGCCTCTCACTGCCGCGGCCTCTCCCGTTGCGGAGCACAGGCTCCGGATGCCAGGCTCAGCGGCCATGGCTCACGGGCCCAGCCGCTCCGTGGCATGTGGGATCTTCCCGCACCGGGACATGAACCCGCGTCCCCTGAATCGGCAGGCGGACTCTCAACCACTGCGCCATCAGGGAAGCACCTGGGCCTTTTCTGAGGAACACTCAGTATGCCCAACATGTAAACTAGGTCTTGTCTGTAATTTATTAATAAATGTCCACTTTCCAGGTTTCCTGAGAGGAGCAATATTAGAGTCCAAGACAGTCTTTTGAGACAGGTTGATCACCAAGAGACTCTCTTCCACTTAGTCCATGTCACTAGGATAGTATTAATTATGTGCCCAAATTACTTTTCTATTTTTTATTTGAACATACACACACAAAAGAGTCCTAAAAAGGATTGGCTCTGTCATTCAGTGACAGAGCGGTGTCTCTTAAACTGCACTGATGAATATGTCATTTTCATGATTTTTGCTGAGTCTATAGGAGCCTTGTACAATTATTCTATTAACCATTCTCTTTAAATTAACTCATCTATTTTTTTCCTTAGCCTCAAATAATGCCAAAGTACTCATTAAATTACATGACTGATATGATACATACACACATACATCTATATAGACAAATAATTTTTATAATGAAAAATGTTCTTCCAAGCACCACATTAAATGATCTTTCAGGCCAGCAGTAGTATAGGTAGCACACTTAGGAAAGCACTAGGTCAGAACATTTAATCCAATGCAAAACAAGTTATTAAAGCATTTCTCTTACTGATATGTCAAACACAGACCATAGCTTAGTGGGCAAACCATCAAGTAAACTGTAAATTGTAATTTAATATTCTAAGCACTATGGCAGAGACAAGAACAAGGGTGCCTGTATCCAGCACCTCTTGGGCACCAATGCAAATCTTCCCCATTCCAGGGCTTGCTTCAGCTGCTTCTGCAGCCGCAGCTAAACAGAGCTCCACAAGCTTTGAGCAGGTGTAATATCAAAGTAACTCACACAAAGCCCGTGGGGGGATATCTCACTTCCTCCCTTGGGACTTTCTCTGGCACAACAGCATAGGACCCCAGCAGTAGTTTATCAGCTTCTTGCATCTATATGACCCTTGAATAAAGGGGAGGAGAGCAATGGACGAATGCCCTTGAGTCTCATTTCATAAGGCTCCTCAAAAGGTCTGGAGCACCAGGCATTTGAGGCAGTGGCCAACCTGATAACACATGCTTGTACACTTCCATTCCCCTAGTCCCTCACTCTTGCTCCCTGGGATCACTTCCCAAAAATCTACCTGCACATATGCCTTTGCCTCAGTCCACGGGTTTTTTGTTTGTTTGTTTTGGTGGAATTCAGGCTAAGGCGGGGACCTAATCCATGCAAGAAGGTTAGGGAAGACTTCTTAGAAGAAATGACACTTGATATAAATCTCAAAGCATGAATAAGTCAGGTGAAGAAAAGAAAGTGAAGAGGATATTCTGGGCAGAAGGGACAGTGTACACAGGGTACACAGTGTTCCCAGACCAGGGCTCGAACAAAGGCCTGGATGCTTGAAGGTGTAGTTTTAGAAACTGCAAAGATCCTGGAATGACTGGAATACACCCCCAGTGTAGCCTGAGGGACTAAGAATCACAAGAGCCTGGTGAGGTGGGCAAGACTGGCTCCTGAAAAGTTGCTGACCACAACCAACTACCACCGCCACCTTGCTCTTTGATTCTGGAGTGGTAGCAATGAATAGCAAAATAGGGGGTATTTCAATCAACTCTGGAAGATTAGAAAGTGCCTTCCAGATTCAAGAGGTGCTGGACACAGAGAGGAATTGAGACTAAGAGGAGGAGGAATTAAAGGCAAGATGGTGGTGGAATATGAGCAGAGCTATGATCACGCACACACGCACATACACACAGGTACTCCAGGACGGGTCCAAAAATTCAATAATAAGCTTGAAGTGAACCACACTGCACTGGGAATTGACAATGCCACAGAAAATTTTCAAGGACTAGGAATTAATAGGTTTGGAATAAATGAGGTGGGAACAATCTAGGGCAAAGCATCCTAGAGCCTCTGTTTAGTCAAGACCTGAGAAAACAGGAAATTGAGGGCTGGCAGGAGAAAAGTCGGGAGCACCATCCTGCCAGCTGGTAGGGCCATGGGAAGGAATTCCCTCACCTGCACTCCAGATTTTTAGCAAAAACCCAAGAACGCACAGCTCTAAGTTTTTCTCTCTTTGTCCCTGAGACAAGGCCAGGCTTAGGGTACCAATGCTGAGTTATCCCAAGGGAAGCCAGGGAGCTCCATCTGGCATAGAATAGGAGTTGCCTGCCCTCATGGATGGAGATGTGCTTTGAAAAGATTGGCATAAAGTGACATAAGATCCTCCAGCTTTGTTTAGAAGTAAACAATTTAAGAACATCTGATTTTTATTGAGTGCACATCATGTACCCACACCATACTAAGTAATTTTAAGTAGTATCTTTTAAAATCTTCCCCTAAAACTACACAAATAAGTATTGTTATCAGTCTCGTTTTCTGGAAACCAGCCTGAGGTGACCATGAAGCACTAGCTGGAACACAGTGAAGTGTTTGAAAGAGTCCAGGATTTGGGTTCAGGTCATTCTCAGTTTAACTCTTTTTTTTTAATTAATAAATTAATTAACTTATTTTTGGCTGCGTTGGGTCTTCGTTGCTGTGTGTGGGCTTTCTCTAGTTGCGGCGAGCCGGGGCTACTCTTCGTTGTGGTGCACAGCCTTCTCATTGCGGTGGCTTCTCTTGTTGTGGAGCATGGGCTCTAGGCGCACAGGCTTCAGTAGTTGTGGCTTGCAGGCTCTAGAGCGCAGGCTCAGTAGTTGTGTCACATGGGCTTAGTTGCTCCGCGGCATGTGGGATCTTCCCAGACCAAGTCTCGAACCTGTGTCTCCTGCATTGGCAGGTGGATTCTTAACAGCTGTGCCACCAGAGAAGCCCTCAGTTTAATTCTTGCTGCCATCATTCCTACTGAGATCGTGTGGTCACTCAGTACTATTCATCTTCAAGAGACAGAAAACAACTCAAAATAGCACTAGCAAATAAAGCCAGCTGGCTCCCATAACTGGAAGGGGCAGAGATGGGTCTCCAATCTAAAAACATTGGATCCAGGGCTCAGATAATTTCAGAGTGCCTGTCTGGGTTCTGTTCTCTCTGTCTCTGTCATCATTCTTTCCTATCAAATACTAGCTTCAAGTGCCAAGGGAAGCTGGCGGCTCCAGGTAAACAGTGTCTTCACTGAAGAAAGAGAACATCTTGCTCATAAATTCCCAGAGAAGAGTCTATCTGGCCCTACTGGGTCATGCACCCTCCATCTGAACCGACCGCTGTCTTCTGATGGACAGGACACTCTGATCAGTGATTGGCAGTCCCATCAATGGAGGGAAAGCATGGTGGCTTTTGAAAACTAGGAATGTTAGGCAGTCCCAAATAATGAATGTCCACAACATTTTAACCTTAGTCAAGTTACAACCTGTGTGAGCCTCAGTGTCACCATGTATTTTTAAAACAAAACAAACAAATAATAATACCTGTTGTGTGAGATTGTAGTGAGATATTAAAAATCATATTAGGACTTCCCTGGCAGTCCAGTGGTCAAGGCTCCATGCTTCCACTGCAGGGAGCACAGGTTCGATCCCTGGTTGGGAAACTAAGATCCCGCATGCTGCGCAGTGCGGCCAAAAATAATAATAACAAAACTAAAAATAAAATAAAGGAGAAGAATTTTGAAAAATCATATTAAACACTTGGCACATAGCGACGTTCGGCAGATGGTTGCCATTTTTGTTATTCCTGGTACTATTATTGTTTTGCGGTTGTTTTTGACACAGGGATCAGAATTCGAAGCCCATCCCAGATTCCCAGATGTCTAAAGCACTCCTGTCACCAGGGTGGAGTCCCCTTTGGCTCTGGAGCCAGACGCCTTGCACAACCCAGGCTCTGTGTGCCAAGGTTAAGTTGGTTCACCATCTGACGGCCACGGAGCAGCGAGTGCCTTCCCAGCCCCAGCAATGTCAATACTGCCTTCCTGACTCCGCCTATTGTATCTGGAGGAAAGTGGCCGAGCATTGTCTTCCAGCGCTCCCCCCAGGAAGCATGATATCACCCTCTAACAAAAGCGGGAAAGCTGACAGATCTGCTGAGATGGGTGTGACCACCACACACACCTCACTGGTCAAGCCCTGGGCAGGCAGAGCAAACAGCAGCCACCCACATGCCCCTCAGCTGGCTGCCTAATGGGCTCCTTTTGCTCATCTTTAGGTTTTCTCCCTCTCTTTGTTACGTAATGTGCGTACCACGTTAGACATGGTACCACTAGGCAGTGGGAACGCACTCCCTCTAATCAACAGATGTGTTGAAAAGAGTCAGGACTCTGCCCATCTGGCAGATCCATGTCTCCACACCTGCCCCTGCAGCCTTCGGGAAGAAACACAGGGAGAAGGATGGTCAGAATCCTGAAGGGACAAAAGGAGGCGGTGGGGGAAGGATGTAGAGGAAAGCACACAAGGCTCAATCTAAAAAACATTCTGCACGTGTGATGCGAGTTGAGGAACAGTCTGGCTAGACCGGTGGGAATCGAGTTATCAGTTTAAAATTCCAGAAATAAGGGAGGCAACGTTAGACATTCCCTTTCTTGAAGGCTGGGAGTGATGCTAGCTGATCTTCTGACACCCTTCCAGTTCTGGCACGGTAATGCTGTCAGTGCAGCTGGCTCTCTGTAAAATAACACACCTGCAGTCTTGTGCCCCCATGCCAAGCCCAGAGGCTATCACTCTGCTCTCCCCATCTTACTGTCCCCTTCTTTAAACTTTCTCCTTCCTTAGCTACCACAACACCAATTCTCTGAAATCCCAGGGAAGGAATCTGATTGGGTTTGCCTCTCCTGGCAACTCCCTGACTGCTTCTTCGTAGAACCCTTGGCTATCTGCTCTTTCTCTTCCTTTCACATAAGTCTTGGTACACGACCCGTGTCTTCGCTTACCATAAACAAAGATTTCTATGTTTCAATCCCTTGCCCGACCCTCTTCTTCTGAGCTTCAGACCCAGAGAGCCAAATTTTGCTACATATCCACCTTTAACATGGAAATTCAACATCAACATGTACAAAATAATTATTTGCTTCATGCCAGCCTGTCACCAAGCAGTTCCTTCTGCCATGTTTCCCAACACAGAGAATGGCAGAACCATTACCCAAACCAGAAGCCGGGAGCAGTGCTTATTCACCCCACTTCCCACAACCTCCAATATATAACCAATTACCAGTCCCTACAGTTTCACCTCCTAAACACTTTCAAACCCCTTCTTCATCTAAGCCTCCCTTGCGTGGAGTGTTGGGAAGCCAGATTGGTCCAGGCCTAATTCTCTGCCATGTCGATACATGCTTCAGAATATTATCAGAGTGAATTTTCCAAGACATAAATCAGATATGATAGAACAAACACCATACTAAATTTCCATGTGTACAGAAAGAGGTACAAATGACTTAAAATGGCCTATGAGGCCCTTCCTGATCTGAACCCAACCTTAAGTCACCACCTCCTCCTTACATTCCAGACTTACTCAACTTCCCTGAGCTTGCCCAGCTATTTCACACCACCTGCTCCCTCTGATGGGAAGTTCTTTCTTCTCTTTTCCCTTTTATCTACTTAGTTTTAAAATCATTTGGCTATGAGTAACTGATAACTACACTAGCCATAATTTTTGGCAATATTCATTTTTAGGAGTTCTTGCAAAGTGAGGAAAATCTATCATACAGATTATTTTCAATATAAATTTTATTCATATTAAATTTAGCAATTAATGAAGTTGACATTATATGTTTTTAGCCATTTATGTTTAATTTGGATTTTAAAGTTGCTTTTATTATTGAAGCCAATAAACATTTTTTATAGCTCTTGAGAAGCTAGATTTTGATATACCCCTACTACATTATTTATCATAGCATCTTACAATTTATATGCCTATAGTCATCCTTCCTACTAAGATGTGAGTGTAGCAAGGGGAAAAAATAATTCATCCTTTTTTTCATTCCTGGTATCCAGTACAGTACTGGGTGCAAAGTAAGTCCTCAGTATGTCTTCATTGATTGAAATGATAGTTAAGTGACTGAATGAATGAATGAAAGGTGGGCAATAACTCAATAAATGTCTATTGAATAAAACTATGTGTATCTTTAAAGTAATATTCAACAATCATACAATACCTAATATTATGTAAAATCTTGTTAAACCCACTTTCGTGAGTATATCTTTTACGTTTCACACCTAAGGGAAATAAGGGATTTTCTTTTGACCTTATTTACATCAAATATTTAACATAAGCCAACCTTTTAAGATATGAGTGAATACTACTTGCAATATATATGAAATTGATTCTTATTGTTATCCTTTCAATGTTTAAAAGCCCTTTGTACAACAACAATCGATTTCCCTCTTTTTGTCAGGTCTGCCATGGTATACCAAAATTTTCTTACTATGGCATATCAAACTCCATGCACTACGGAGAATAAGAAGTAAATAATATCTGTTGTCAACAATGTTAGAGGTTAACTGGGCTAAACCTATGTGTCTAAAGCTCAAACGCACAGCCTGTGTGGGAAGGGAACTCAGAATTAGGGGAAGAACACGAGGAAGAGTTGGCCTAGGCAAACTAAGTTGAATTTTGTTTGCAGACTGAACATGGTGGGTGTCATTTCCAAATGGATAGAACAGCATGAACAAGAGCCAAGGGGAAAGTATGCATAGATGGTGGAGATGGGCCTGGTTGAAGTAGAAGAGCCGTGAGCAGGGATGCGTGAAGGAAAGCACTAGAGAGTAGGCCAAGTGTTCTGGCTTGTTGAGTGGGGAGAGATCAGCACAAAATTTGAGAAACTGTCTTATGTTGAAGTCTGTTAGGAGAATGCTTCTAAGAGTAGTAAGTGACTCCCCCACACCTGGAAAACATTAGACTGGTCTTGAATGAGCCCAATGGTCCTCACAGCAACTCTTCTCTTTTGATTACATTAGCTTCACTTACTAAGAGAGTTCTTCCTGGCTGAGTACTTTACATGCATTATCACACTTGATGCTTATAACAACTCTGGGAAAAAAGTATTCTCAAATGTAAAAGATGAGAAAACTGTGCTTTGGAACAATCAAATAACTGGCCCATGGTCATCCAATTTGAGCTTAATCCCAGGTGTGTGACTTCACAATCTATACTCTTAACTCCTTCTCCTGCCTTCTTGATGAGATCCACCTCAGCCTCATAGAGCAGTGTCTTCAAAAGTGAGTCATAATAGCACAGGTGCATGTGGTTTTTCTTCTCCTAAGGCATGTTAACTGAGTTACAATTCAGCATAAAGTGACCATATCTGGGTCCACATTCAGAAAACAAACTCAGTTTGATTTCAGTGGGCAAAGATCTAGTGGCTCTTCTGACCTTTATCTACCTGCTAAGTGGTCGGTGAGGAGCCACAGGTAGTGAAATGAAAAGGATTTTCTTTTCACATTCCTAAAGACTATCGATCACCCAACACATGCCCGAACCCTCCCCAGTGTGGGAACTCACTCCCCAGGGGGATAGTGATCCAGTTTTTAGAAGGTTTCCATCAACAAAGCTAAACTCTGTCTTTTGTGCAACTCCCTCCACCCCTGGATCCTAGACCTGACAAAATACAGTGTCAATCTATGGTGTCTACTATGTGGAAACCCATGAAAATGCTGCTCCTTCATCTCTTCTCTCCTGACTAAATGTTCCCATATGACAAAGTTTCTAAAGCACTTACCTTCCCATTTGCCTACAATGTTTGCTGTCAAGCTTTTCAGTGTCTTCAGTGTTTAATGGATGTGCTTTGAGCAGCAGATTGAAGTGATTACCATCTCTAATTCTGACCCTATATCTTTACTATGCAAACGGTTACAGCTTACGTGTTACCTTTTTAGCAAGTAAAGCATGTTTTGGCGCCTATAAATTGGCTCCTTGCAATTCATCAGATTTTGTGTATCACCAAAACTTGGATGTCATTCACTAGAACTCTCAGCAAACCAGGTCTCTCTCACATTGAACAGACGTCATCTATTTATTGAATCCAAATGCATAACTTGACATTTATCTATTTTGACATTTATCTGTTTATCTTTTGGGTTTGGTTCACCCTTCCAGCCTAGACAAATCTATTTGAATCCTGATTCTGTGCTCTTACCAATAAGCCATCTACAGGGAATAAGCTGGTGACACAATCACACACAGAGCTCCAGGAGATGAATTGATAATGTCAGAAAAAACTGGACCTCACCCATCTGAATCCCCCAGAGGATATAGCATAGTCTTCTGGATGAAATTAGAAGAGTTCTTCCCTCCTGGAGAGATGTCTTAGAAGGACTAGACTCTCGAAGGAAGCTCTCCCAGGGTAAGGCTGAAAGGGAAATGCTGAGAGCTCCCAACAAAAACAATGTTTAGGAGGGAGCATCTGAGAAGGGAGCAAAACTCCTCCTTCTGAGAATAATTCCCAGGTGTGTCTCTGTTCCCAGCTTCTATGCCTCCACCCTTGATTACTCAGACTTGATAACTAGCCTTCTAAGACCAGCCCTAATCAGGAGGTTCCATCTGGGACCACTTCCCTGACCTTATAACTGAATTTCCTCTGCCACTCCAGACAAGATATCCACTATCTCTGAACCCAGGTTGTTACTTAAAATGTCACATGAGACAGGAAAGAGGCATGAAGGCATGCTACTTGAGGCTTCACATTGGATCAGTGTTGATCACAAAGGACATATTATGATAAAGCAGAAAGAGTGACTCGTTTTATTTTGTTTTTCTCTTTGGGAGAGCAGCCTGGTTTGGTGAGAATGAGAGAGTAGAGAAAATCTAGTACGTTTCTTAGAACTTGTTTCTAAGGTGGTATTGGCCATGATCTGCTCTTGGGAAGGGAATCTACCAGAATCTAGGTGGATTTGAGGGAAGCCTTCTAAAAACTATACACCTCCTCCAACCCTTTTATAGGTTAGCATCTACCACCCAGAGTCACCTTCACTGAGGCAAATATGATAGTTTTTTCAGTTCTATTTGTTCAGAAAAAAGGAAGGACGAACAACCCACTAGACTAGAGAGAGAAATCCATAAGTCATGAGCCCCTTGCTCCATTACTGTAGTCTACCAGTGGAGTTTGGTTTGAAGAATGGGATCCTATGCCTGTAGACATAATCATGCTGGATTCTTGTTGTTGCAATTATCAGGCCTTCAGTATTCATATTCATGGAGGCTTAGATGGAAAATCTAAGTTAGGATTTAGCACAAGAGACCTACTCCAGAAACCAACTTTGCCGGGGTTACCCTTCCTTTCAACAAGAGCACGAAACCCCTCTCTTTGGGCTTCACCCTGCTTAAGTTAGTGCTGTGCTTTTGGTTTAGACACAGAGTAACTATTTTGCCACATAACTTTTTTGTTTGATTTTATGACATCTTTTCTAAGCCTATATTGCAAAGTGCCATAACATGGTCACTATGGGGAAAAAAGATGAATTAGAACAGAGTGTGTGTGTCTCTGTGTGTGTATATTATTTAACCTAAAAAGTATCTCAGAGCAGCTGTGGACCCCTGGGCTTTGCATGACTATAATCCCTGATGTAGAAGCAGTTCCAGATTTCATGTTACTGATAAATGTCACACAGAAAAAAAGCAAACCGAAAATGGAATTATGATAACTATTTGGCTTCAAGATGCATATTTTTGGAGAAATCAACATTATTTCTACATGAATATAAAAAATTTCTACATACTGAAACTATCTCAGATAATCTTTCATTTTCAGCAGTTTACACATTCTTAGTCTTAAAATATTATTAAATCCTCAATATAATTGATCACTGAAAACAAACTGAAGAGCTATGAACAAACATGCAATTCTGTTATCTTATTTGCTTAATTTTTTGAATATTTAATAATATAATATTGCAAACATATGAAAAATATAAAATAATTAGCAGATACTTATGGATACTTGGATCAAATTCTACTAATATAATATAGCCCACACCATTAAGTTCAGTAAATTTTCCCAAATTCATTTCCTATATCAATTCTATTTTCATTACAATCATTCAAATGCTTTCAAACTGAAGGGGAGAGATTGATGGCCATTATAGTTGTTATTTGTATTTTGTGATTTGATACCACTTTCATAGGTATCTCATAGGGTGAGTGAACTATAAGCCACGCCGCCATCTAGAGAATCTGAACAACAGACAACCTAAATCTAAAAACATTCAAGCCAACCATTCCTTAAACCCACAATAGGTTTTGTTACTCTCCTGTGCCCAGTGATCTGGGTAATTGCTTAAACTTTCATTTCATTGGGCCAATAAAGACTTTACAAATTACTATGTGCCAAATATTTTTTAAATAAAACAAAAATTATATAGCCCTAATCTCCCTGACCCCAACTATAAGATAAAAACCAAAAAGCCTAGCGTTTGACTGCTTTGATTGAAATAGGATACAAATACGAAATCTTTATAGAAAAGCATTTTTGTTCTCATTTAAAAATGTCAATCTGTACAATGCCTTAAGTGAGTCCGAATCATTCTCAGCATGAATTTGATATTTTTTTTAATGACTGAAGATTTTCTTTGAAGCAGGTAAAGCCAGGTTTCTTCTTTTTCTATAGAGTAAGGAAACAATCTAGAATGAGGAACAGTAAAATAATGCACTATGGTAAGCGCGTCTCTTCAAATAAAGTGACCTAATCAGTCCTCACAGAGTCTGTGGTAACACAGCGGGCAATAATCCAGAAGAGAAACTCTAGAAAAATCAGTTCATGCTACAAGGACTTTCCATGTCAATCCTTACATATATTAAACGGAGACTCATGGAGAAACAATCCCTGTGCCACAGCTGCCCCTTGTTAACCAGCACTAAGCATTGGTGAGAGAGCCCAGAATCACTAACTCTGTTAAAAATATAGTTTTTAAAGATAATAAAGCCAAACCTTACCAGAAAGGAGCAAGCTGACTCCATAGAGAACTAAGCCGGCTAAAGAATCCATGCTTCCCCAAATCTCTCCATCCAGTTTCCACAGATGTGCATGAGGTCCCAAGGATCCTTTCAAACACCCAGAGGTTTGTGACTTTCCATTCGCATGTCCTACTAGGTCTTGTTTACAAGTCAGAGGCAAGAAGGAACAGCACAGAAGCGGGCTGTAACAGTCTCATTTCTGTCTGAGCACAGGGAGTTTTAAGTTCCTTTTTCCTGTTTCCTTTGTAGATTAGGATGGGAAAAGCTGTATCTTAAAGGCATTTGGTATCAGCAAGGCTGGGGGCACTGTAAGCCCTATCCATCTTGCAATTCATCAAAACACTTATCTATTGCAGTTGCTTCTGCTGCTGCTTTTGCTGCTGTTGGAGGGATAGAGGAATTTTAGTTGGAAGTGTGGGTCCTGGTCAGCACTTTCAGAAACAATAGGGGTATCCTCTCCTAGGCGGGAAACTGAGAATAACAAGCCCTCCACCTATGTATGGTATGCGCTGATGACTGGCCCTTCTCAGCCCTCTAACGGCTCTCCCGGGTCTACTTGGGAGCCCTGACAGAAGGGGTTTTTGGGTGTGGGGAGCAGTTTTGGCTTTTGTTTTCTTGTTTTAACCCACATGGTTTGAATTGGGAAGAGAAGTTTTCGTGATGAGAGAACACAACCCCTAAAAACAATTAATTTGGGTAATTAACAGTGAGGTCAATGCTCACTGTGGCCACAGAGACCAGAGTCCAAAATTGTTAGCCTGTTTTCTTACACACAGATGGCTTATCTTTTGGCCAAGAGCCCAAAGATATCCATGCTACTGGCCATCGCGTTAATTTTTTATTAACAATTCATCTGAAGATGATCTAATTTCTTAAAGAATTGGCAGACAAGGGTTTTAGTAATACTAAGAGGGATTTCGTGGTTACTGGCCAACTTACTTTCAGAAGAAAATTGTATCCAAAATTTTAAAAATAACCTGTGTAAAAACCAAATACTATAAGTGATTAGATTGGGATAAAAATATTATTCATAAGAGCAGAGAGAGTACATAGGCCAAAAGGAAAATAACCACTGGGGTAACCATACCTGCAATGAAATCGGAGGCCCTAAATTTATCCAGATGACAATTTCACCAAAATACGAATTCTGACTTTAGCATAGAGAGCCGATACTTCAGTCATCACCTCGCCTTCATGCCGGAGGAAAGAGTTGTCTGATCCTTTTTCCTACTCACCACAGGAAAACGCAGATGCTCCTAGTCTTGCCTGATTTCTGTCCCATGTTTTATCACATCAGTGATGATCTCAAGAACCAACTGATGGCAGCTGAGGTAAAAAAGCTCAGGCTGCGTTTTCATGCACACCTGGGTTCAAATACTGGCTCAGCCATGTGTGGTCTGAGAAAAGTTACTGAAAGTGTGAGTCTCAGTTTCAACAGCTATAAAATGACAAAAATCTCTCCATCAAGGGGATTTTTGAGAGGATTAAATGAGGTTTAAAAATCCGTAAAAACATCTGGCACTGTGTCTAATTCATAGAAGGCTTTCATTAATTGTGTTAACGTATTCACTTCCTTTCGTCTTTCCATTCTGTCTCTGATTTCAGTCCTAAAAGCTTCCTCCAGAATGCCATTCTCTATTCCTATGAGATGGCTTCAAGTTTGGCCGTAAAGAACCAGACTAGGAGTCAGGGATTCTGGGTTCTAGTTTAGTTCTGCCATGATCTGCCTGTGAGGCTTTGGACCATTCACTTCCCATCTCTAGGCCACGTTTTCCTCAACTGTAAAGTGAAGGATTTAGACTGGATATGACTAATTTCCCTTCTGATTGTAACACCTCATAGCCTAAATGACTAAACTGTCCGACTCTCAGCATCTCCAGGTTGATTCCTAGGACCTTTCATCTGGGCAGTTCAAAGAAGATGTTAGCTTTGTATATCCGTCACTGTGAAAGCCTGAAGGGGTCACCAAAGTGATCTACTTAAGCACATTGTATCTGGGACTTTGTGAGGTCCACCGGCCCCAGGCCATGTGGAGCAGCTGTGGAAGGAAGACCTTGGAAACAAACCAACCCCAGGGAACCTGCCTTCCCAGGCACAGCTTCCCCTGTTTGTGCTTGATGGGCAAACAAGGAAGCCATCATTGCTCTCGCTCTCTCCTTTTTGCTGGTTCTTGTGGGCTGAATGTGTTGTTACCTTGCGTCCTTTCCTGCACTGCCTGCCTCTGTTATCCACAAAAGCAGTCCAGCTTCATCCTTCCACATCATCCAGAATGATCTCTTACCCAGAACTGTGAGTCAGGTCCTTCCTCCCTCCATTAACCAGGTTGAGTGACTCAATTTCACTCTTCTCTCTGTAATCCAGAAATATTGCTCAGTTTAATTTATTTCTTCATTATCCCAAAGATCCATGTAGCTTAACTTCATCTTCCAGGATCCAGAAATATTATTCCATGTAATCCTTCTCACTGTTATCCAGAATATTGATGCCATATAACAAGTACTGCTGGATTTCCTGAGCCTATGATTATACAGCTAGTCAAAAGGCTAAGCAACTTTCATGTGGGAGGTCTGAATCTTTGGCATGTAAATTCCAGGTGTAAAGCGAAGATAACTTGTGGACAAAAGTGTCCAGACATGCTCTGCTCCAGCTTTCTGCCCTATGGATCTTAGAACATGGAGAACCTATTGAGGAATAACAATATGAGCTTCACTACCAAGTGCAAGGCCAATAGGTCAGCAGAGCTGATTGGCAACAGGTTGGGAAGTTGCACAACTGGATGGCATGCCAGGATTTCCAAGGGAAGGGAGAGGCCATTTCCATGTCTGGACAGGACTTTCCCCAATACATAATGTATTAAGGAAATACCACACACTTGGACATGGCCACAACCCTTCTCTACAAAGCTGGCTGTGGTCATCATCAGGGCATCTTCATCCCCTGAAGAGCCTTGGTGGGGACCAGCTGGATCAGCTCTTTATCCTCAGCAGCTCCATCCACCCAGAAATATTGAAAGGCTCTTCCCATTCTTGCCTGATTAACACCTAGTTATCTTCTGGGTCTCAATTTCAGAAAGGTCTTCCCTGACCTATTCAATCCAAATCAGGTCTTCCCTGTTATTCCATCCCAACACTCTGTCCTTTTTTTTCACAGTACTAATCACTATTGGTAATCATATATTTGTGTCTTCATCTTTTTAATGTCTCTTTTCCCCCAGCTGACTGATATCTTCATGAGGCAGGAAACATATCTAATTTATTCACCACTGAATTCCCAGATCTGACCACAGTGCCTGGAAGGTCATAGTATGTCTTGAATAGATAATTAATGAATTAAGAAATGAGTGAACAGGGCTTCCCTGGTGGCGCAGTTGTTGACAGTCTGCCTGCCAATGCAGGGGACATGGATTCGTGCCCTGGTCCGGGAAGATTCCACATGCCGCGGAGCAGCTGGGCCCGTGAGCCATGGCTGCTGAGTCTGTGCGTCCGGAGCCTGTGCTCCGCAACGGCAGAGGCCACAACAGTGAGAGGCCCACGTACCGCAAAGAAAAAAAGAAAAAAAGAAATGAATGAACAGACTCCCATTGTTACTTATATACTCATACCTTGAGAACGCTTTGGAGACAGGCAAACCTAGATTACATGTTATAGCTGTAATTTACTCTCTGTATGACCAGGGCAATTTAATTCACATCTCTGAACCTCAGATTCCCCATCTTTAAAATGGAAGACAATAATGCCTAATTCATGAGATAATATATACATAGTATCTGGCACAAGTACATATTTAATAAAGGCTTTCTATGGGTTTCTTCCCCATCTACAACCACCACACTACCCCTGGATTGTTATATAGAGCTATTTGCAATGAGGAAACAAGGTCCCACACAGGCTAAGTAACTTGCTTAGTGTTGGGTAGTATCAGAATCCTGGTCTCTTGGCCTCCAATTTTTGCAAAGTTGGCTCTTTTTTTTCATAGTTCATCTTTAGACCACAACGTGCAAAAAAGTAGATAAAGAGAAATGTGGCAAACATCACAAACACCAACAGGGTATGCCCAGACCTTAGGAAAGTATTTGCAATGAAACTTTGACAGATAATGGAAAAGTTTGATGACACTGATAAATGCAGACATTTATCATTGTGCTTCCGAAATAGTGGTAATAACATCAGGATCTGGGGGCACCCCACTGCCATGCTCCAGGGAAGTGAAAGGGGCTTCCTTGTTAGTCAAGCTTACTCAGCTTACTTTAATTTGATTTTTCCAGACACACTTATAGCAGCACAAAAAAGAAAAACAAACCAATATACAAGCAAACAAAATATTCAGAGAAACAAGGCACTTGGCTGATATTTCATTTTCTAGTCTCTGCCCTTTGTACTTAATATGTGAAAAAATAATCTACAGAAAACATTGAAAGTCTTTGAGATGGATTAATCAAAATAGCAATGGATAAATTTAAAATGTGAAGAGGTGTGGAAAATAACTTATACAATGTTCCTATAAGCTGGTACCACCTGTCTAGAGGCCACGATCACAAATATGTAGCAAGTCTTAGATGCATATCCTTTGGCCCAGAAAATCCACTTTTATGATATAACCCAAGCCCAGATAAAAGATGTGCCCAACATTTATGTATGAGGGCATTACAGAAGTATTGTTGATAATAATCAAAACCTGGAAACAATCTAAATAGCCAACAAAAATGGATTATTAATATAAATCATGGTACACGGAGAAATCCCATACAAATGTCAAAATGTTGTGATGGAAGCATACTGACATGGAAAGATGTAAGGATGTTTATGCTGTATTATTGATTGGGAAAAACAACAGTTTGGACAGCATGAAATTTATACACATGCATACATTCTCTCTCTCTATATATATATATTTATATATTATATACTTATATATGTATAAAATATACAACAAAATGTTAAAAGTTACTATTTCTGGGTTATTGAAAAACTGATCCTTTTTATTTTCTTTATAATTTCTAGAATTTCAGCATTATAGAAATGAATATATATGTACAAATGAAGATGATTAGGGGGAAATCCTTGAGACAGTGGACCCAGGGCAGTAGGAGGTACCTTAAAACACCCATTGGCAAATACGAAACAGAATGCAGGTGAACCACAGCCTCCAGGAGGTGAGCAAACAGGGTGGGGTGTTGACTTCTGGCAGTGCAGCGCTGGCGCTCTGCCTTTTGCAGGGCTGTGGGCACTGAAGCTCCAGAGTCATCACATCTGTCTTCTTAAGGACTTTCGTGAACTTTTTTCGTGAAACCACTGCACCTAACGGTGGCTAGAAGAAAAGGAAGGGTCATCAACAATTAAGTCCTGGTCTTCAGCCAGAACACCACAGTTAAAGTGGCAACACCCACTCTGGTCTGGAGCGGAGTTGATGGCCATGGAAAATACCTGACCCTCTCTGAACCCCATTTACTCTAAACCTTTTTTTTTTGAGCATTGAAGTGGCAAGCACTGTACTAATTGTTGTAGGAAGAGACACAGAGAGAAGATGTGGTCTCTGCTCTGGAAGCTCACAATTATACAATCCCAGCCATGGTGACAATGCCTCAAAACAGGAAAAGTTAAATAACAAAATCAGACACTGTGTGGTTAAATACCAAAGGGTGGTACTGGCAGTAAAAGTTGTAGTAGTCTTTGCTTTGGGATCCTTGAGGACATGACGCACCAATTCTCATGGCTTTTTTTTCTTTTTTTTCTTCTCCTGATATTTCCTTGGCACACATGGCATCTTTCCAGATAGACTATAAGCCCCTTAGGCAGGGGCTCAGGTCTTTTACATTTGTTTAGGTTTGTTTTATGGCCCAGAATATGGTATATTTGGTGAGTGTTCCACGTGCACTTGAAAAGAATATGTATTCTACTCTTGGTGGTTGGATTATTCCAAAAATTACAGTTAGGTCCAGTTGGTTCATAGAGTTGTTTAGGTCCTCTCTATCCCTACTGATTTCTTTTCTACCTCTTATGTCAGTTTCTGAAAGCAGAATGTTAAAGGTTCCAACTATAATTATGGATTTGTACTTATGCTTTAAATTCCATCAATTTTTCTCCACGTATTTTAAAGGTTATTTGTTAGGTTCATTCATATTTAGGATTGTATGTGTCTTTGTAAATTGACTCACTTATCTTTATTTATTTAATTAATGTCTGTCTCTATCTCTGATAATATTGTTCTGAAATCTACTTTGATATTGTGGTAATTTTTGAAATTTATCACAGTAGACTTATTCTCTGTTCTTCACAGTTACTTAATTATTCATAGCCTAAAAGGGCCATACAGAAGAAGGAAATTTTGAGCTAGGTACTGAAAGCTAAGGTGTTTACCAGGTGAACCATGACAATGGCATGGAGGAGGGCAGGACAGGCATTTCTGACAAATGGACCGGTAGTCTGAGCCAAAACATGAAGGTATAAAATACTATACCATGTTAGGGGAAATGTAATATTGAGCAAGGCTGAAATAAGCCTGAGAAAGGGCTTAGCCTGAGACGAGGTGCATTAAACAAACTGGGTCCAGGTTTGATATACCCTACTAAGGTCTATAACAAAGGGAAATAGAAGGTTTTAAATCAAGGAGTGCTATGACTAAATTTTCATTTTAGGATGATCACTCTGAGAGCAATAGACATGTTACATTTGCAGAGATTAAAGCCAGGAAAACTCATGATAGATGACTATTGCAGTGTGGTATTTAAAGATCGTTAAGTCTGAATTAAGGCTATAATTGCATCAGAAGTAGAAAGAATGACAAGTGTTAAAGTGATAGAAATATTAATTTTAATGACTGTTTGGGGTTGACTGAGAGGAGGGAGACTAGGATAAGTCCAAGGTTGCTGTTTTGCATAACAATATGAACCTGGTAGTACTCACTGTGAAAGGGCCAGAGGACATGAAGTTCTTTTGTGGGGAAATACAAAATATTCAATATAGAATTCTATTATAGATACGTGGGCTTGGATTGGGTATGGGATAGCCAAGTCCAGATAGATGCTTTGTTTGCAGTGGATACATTGGTATGAAACTCATGAGAGAAATCTGAGCATTGCCATGGGGATTAATGAGCTCACCCAGATGGCATGCAGAGCAGCCTGGACCATAAGGAGTAGATGCAGAAAGGAGATGAGCAGAGGAGTGTGATAGGCCTCTGAGAGGCAGGAAGAGAGGTTTTGCAATGACTCTAGCAAAGTACTGTCGATCTGCCTTACAATTCCTTGTTTCCCTTCTAGGCTGAGTTCTTCAGAGGCAAGGACCATGTCGTAGTCATCTTTGTATCTCCAGTATTTAGCACAGTGCTTCACTCACAGATACTTAATGAAGTTTTGGTAAATGAATACAGAAGGGTCCATGTTTCAGAGAACAGTTTGACCATTCAAAACAAAACCAGTGCAAATGTCCTTAGAGGGTTGGTGGTAAAGTACTTACCAAATTGTCTCTGATTCAATCCATATACACATCACAGAAACCAATTTTTAAGGAGTTGGTAGAAAAGCAGGAAGTATGGGGCTTTAGAATCGCCAACCTAGGACTCAACACAGACCCCACACACTAGCTGTTTCACCTTGGGCTAACTCAGGTCTCTGAAGTTTAGTTTCCTCATGTGCTAAATGGGGGAAGGTAGGGGAGTGGCTTCTCTTTGGAAATAACATTTAATCTGTGTAAAGCATCTAGCATAATGCCTGAAAATGATGATCGGTATCATCATCATCAGATATAACCCACACTTTTTACAGGTTTAAAAACATCAACAACCACATGTGACAACTGTAGAAAAAGCTGAATTGGCCTCTACTGGGAAATAAATCTACCATGCTTCATTGTAGAAAACTGTCTGCCCATCTTTCTCTTATACTAGACTCTGGGCTCCCTGAGAACAGGAATCATATCCTATGTATCTCCAGCAGCTATTTTTACAAAGGTTTATAGAGTTGAAACATTAAATACAGAGCCTTTAAACTCTATTCAGGAGACATTCCAGTTTGGAGAAATTTATTTTGATACCTTTATTTGAAAACCAAATAAAGGTGGTTTAACTAGTTCCTACATAAGCAGAAGTTTGTTCAATTCAGTGCCATTAGCACTGATGGGTTAAATGTCCAGGAAAAGGTCTCTGAAAAGTCTGTTTTTTGCATATAAGATTTATAATGTCCACATATATGTGTCCACAGATGAAACTGAAGTTACCCACACCAGGCCAGTCAGGAATACAGGCATCTCACTGTAAAATAACTAAATCGTAATTCTTTGACTTCTAAAACTGCCTGGAAAACTGCTAGACACTCAGGCCCAAATCTCTCGCTTTGCTTCCTTGGGGATGAAGTAGTGGGGTCATGAGGCACTCTCTTCTGCCTGGCATTGCCCCATGGAAGGCCCCTGCCTTTTGTGACTCATGACTACTCATCGGCTCTGTATTGTGGACTCTTGGCGCGGCCTGCCATACCCTGCATGAGCCATCCTGCCAACCTCTCCAATTTTATAGGAGCCGCCCTCCCCTTGCCCTCTGCACTTGGGCACAATGGCCTCCTCACTGTTCCTGGAATATTCTAAACTCATAGCCCCATAAGCCATTCCCCGCCTTGGGGCCTTTATAATAAGTTTTCCCTTTGTCTTGAAAGCTCTTTCTCTTAATCACTTCAGTGAAATGGGAAAGAGATGGAGAAAGAGAACAAAATTAACCTTAGATTATCTTAGATCATCTCTTCAGTCACACCCACCCACTGAGATAGCAATCATAGTCCTTCTTGTCAGATACAGAAACAAACAAACAAAAATTGTAATGAAGAATTTAACAAAACAACTCAAAATAGAAACTTTTTTTTTTTTTTAAGTAAGGGGGTCTTTTTTTCCCTGCATTTGGCAAAACACGCTTTAAGTCAGGGACATAAGAGTCTGTCTGTGCTATAAATTTCTTGACACCGGAAAGCCCATATTTGAAATGACTTCTGAAACTGGCATTCCCGCATCACATTAAGTTAATAATATTAATTGATGATAATTGTCTATACTTTAACCTGGCTTAAAGGACAGAAAATCCAAAGCAGGAAAAAATCCTGTTCAACCAAAAACTTATTTAATCATGTATACATGTTTAATTTAAAATGTAGATACATATTAATAATACCTACAGACCCACGCACAATTCATGCTATGGCAGATTTAACCAACCTAGACTGTCTATAAGTTGAATACGCAAGGGTCTCCCCAGTACAGCACAGCATATTGTTGAGAACAAGGCTCGAGATAAGAAAAACAAGCATAAAGGACTAAGCCCACCATTTCCTAGTATGTTGCACTAGATATTTCAGCCTCTGCTTCCTTATCTGTAACCGCAGTTTGAAAGTACTCCCCTTATGGGGTCGTTATAAAGACTGTATGAGATAATGTATATACAATGCTTAGCACAGTGCCTGGGATAGAGTATGTACAAAATAAATATTACTATTAATATTCTTAAAGCTTTAAAAAGGAAGTTAATAGCCATCATGTATATGAAGCTTGAAATAATGCATCTCAGTGATTCATTTAAAAGATGAAACAATATAAGTAATTGTGCATATAATTTTTAAATGATCATAAGAGAAAAGAACCATCATAAATACTTCAAGTATACTTCTGTTTTCATTTATTCCCAAACGTAATGTCTTACTCAAGTGTGGCTTATGCCTCGATTGCCTCTTTTAGAAACAAGAAATGTTTGTTAAACCTCATTCTCCTCAAAACGTCAAACAAAAACTTCAATAGGCAAATAGAATTGAAAACGAATTTCCAGTTTAGAGATGGTGAACTAATCATATGCAGAACTACTCCTCCCTCTCAAAATCATTAAAATAGAGTAAATGAATTCTTCAAGGATATAAAGCCAACCAGCCAAAGAAAATGGGAGAGAAGGCAGAAACCACAACATTTCAGAAGCTGGAAAACTGTTGAGCCAGAGTTACCTGATATAACAAGCACAGACATGCTACTGCTTAGTGATTGGTGGAGGGGAAAGCAATATACACTGCAGAACCTCTAAAAGATGGTAAGTTAGTGACTACCTATACCTCTGGAAGTGAGGATAAGGTGGAATTAGGACTAGTTGAATGTATATTTAAAAGCCAGTTAGACAAAATGAGATACCACTTCACACACACTAGAGTGGCTATAATGGAAAAGTCAGATAATAACAAGTATTGTCTAGGATGTGGAGAATTGGAACACTTGTACATTGCTGGTGATTATGTAAATGGTGCAGCCACTTTGGAAAACAGGCAGACAGTTCTTTAAAGGGTTAACTGCAGAGTTACCATGTGACCCAGCAATTTACTCCTAGGTATATACCCAAGAGAAATAAAAACATGTCCATATAAAAACTTGTACATGATTATTCATAACAGCATTATCTATAATAGCCAAAAAGTAGAAACAACCCCAAACCATGAACTGACAAATGAATAAAATATGATATATCCATAAAATGGAATTTTTTGGCAAAAAAAAAAATGACGTACTGATACATGCTAGAACATGCACAGACCTTGAAAACATTATGCTGAATAAAAGCATCGAGTCACAAAATACCACATATTGTATGAATCCATTTATATGAAATGTCCAGACTAGGCAGATCCATAGAAAAATAAAGTAGATTAGTGGTTGTCTAGGTCTGGGGTAGTGGGGGCAGTGGAGGATGAGAGGAATGGTCGGGCAGGTGACTGCTAAGGACTCAGGCTTGTTTATGAGGTGATGAAAACATTCTAAAATTGATGTGGTGCAATGGAATATTACTCAGCCATGAAAATGAAATCATGCCATTTGCAGCAACATTGATGAACCTAGAGATTATCATACTAAGTGAAGTAAGTCAGAAAGATAAAGACGAATACCATATGATATCACTTATATGTGGAATCTAAAATATGACACAGGGCTTCCCTGGTGGCGCAGTGGTTGAGAGTACGCCTGCCGATGCAGGGGGCATGGGTTCGTGCCCCAGTTCGGGAGGATCCCACATGCTGTGGAGCAGCTGGGCCCGTGGGCCATGGCTGCTGAGGCTGCGCGTCCGGAGCCTGTGCTCCACAACGGGAGGGGCCCCAGCAGTGGGAGGCCCGCGTACCACAAAAATAAATAAATAAATAAATAAATAAAATTAAATAAATATGACACAAATGAATTTATGAAAGACTCACAGACATAGAAAACAAACTTATGGTTACCAAAGGGGAAAGGGGGTGGGGGAGGGATAAAGTAGGAGTTTGGAATTAGCAGATACAAACTATTATATATAAAATAGATAAACAACAAGGTCCTACTGTATAGTATAGGGAACTATATTCAATGTCCTGTAGTAAACCATAATGGAAAAGAATATGAAAAAATATATATATGTAACTGAATCACTTTGCTGTACACCAGAAATGAACACATTATAAATCAACTATACTTCAAATAAATAATAAATGAAATGAAATTGATGTGGTAATGGTTGCACAACTCTGTGAATATAATAAAGACCATTGAATCATACACTTTAAATACGTGAATTGTACAGTACATAGATATCTCAATAAAGCCGTTCCAAAACCCCCCCCAAAACCCACACAACAGTTAGATCCTTGACGCATTTCCTCTTCCTCTCCACACAGTGGAGTAAACATACCTTTTCCACCACATAGAAGACTGGGGCAGGGGTGTCAAAGAGGTCTTTTTCTCTGGAGGAGGTATAAAAGAGAGGTTCTCTGGACCATACAGTTGTAGACAGCAGGTAGGATTAAGCTAAAGTTCTGAACTGAATTTAGACCTTGGGCTTTCTTCACCCATTGTCTCACAGAAGGCTGGCAAAAGTTTATTCTCCACACAGGAGTTCATCAGATCTCTGGGAAATCTGACCAGCCCTAGTGAATAAGTCTGAAGATGTTGATATTTCTCCAACGGATATATCAGTAGGGCACCTCCAACAAAACCATTCCGCTAGTTTTGCTGCAGAGAGGTGCAACACACTGAACTCATGCTCAGAGCTTCCAGTCAGTTTTTTGACGTCCCACTCTTAAACAGCCAGCCAGGACAAACAGATATTTGCAGAAAGCCTTTAATGTAAAAGTACAGGCCTACAGAAAGGCCAGAGGAAAAGCATCTTGGCAGAAACAGAGACTACTAAGGAAGAAAGAAATGGCAAAAAATTTTTAAAGGATTATATGAATATCAGAAATATATATGGATAAAGAAGATGTGTTTTATATATACATATATGTATATATATATATATGAATACTACTCATCCATAAAAAAGAGAGAAATTTTGCTACTTGCAACAACATGGGTGGACTAGGCGGGTATTATGCTAAGTGAAATAAGTCAGACAGACAAAGACAAATACTGTACAATATCACTTATATGTGGAATCTAAAAAATACTCCAAACTAGTGAATATAACAAAAAAGAAGCAGATTCACAGATATATAGAACAAACTAGTGGTTACCAGTGGGGAGAAGGGGCAGGGGGGCAATATAGGAGTAGGGCATTAAGAGATACAAACTACTACGTATAAAATAAGCTATATGGATATATTGTACAACATAGAGAATATAACCAATATATATATTTTTTAATTTATTTTTTATTATTTTTTTATTTTTTTGTGGTACGCGGGCCTCTCACTGTTGTGGCCTCTCCCGTTGCAGAGCACAGGCTCCGGACCCGCAGACCCAGCGGCCATGGCTTATGGGCCCAGCTGCTCCGCGGCATGTGGGATCTTCCCAGACTAGGGCACGAACCTGCGTCCCCTGCATCGGCAGGCGGACTCCCAACCACTGTGCCACCAGGGAAGCCTATAACCAGTATTTTATAATAACTATAAATGGAGTATAACCTTTAAAAATTGTGACTCACTATATTGTACACCTGTAACATTACATTGTACATCAACTATATTTCAATAAAAAAGAAATACATGAAAAGATACTGCATGCATGAAGCAAGAGCAGGATGCTATTTTTTAAACATTCAGATACATCCATACAGTGGAATACTATTAAGTGATAAAAAGGAGGCGCTCTCAAGCCACATAAAGATATGGACGAATCTAAAATGCATAATTACTAAATTAAAAAAGCCAGTCTTAAAAGGCTATATACTATATGATTCCAATCACATGACATTCTGGAAAGGGCAAAACTATAAAGATAGTTAAAAGATCAGTGGTTTCCAGGGGTTTGGAGAGAGTGATGAATATGTGTAGCACAGGAGATTTTTAGGGCAGTGAAACTATTCCATATGATATAGTAATGGTAGATATATGACATTGTGCATTTGTCAAACCCATAGAACTTTACTGAACCAAGAGTGAACCTTACTGCATGCAAATTTTTAAAAATTGTTTAGAAGGCCAGGGGATCTCAGAATGCATACAGAATGTAACAAAAGAATCGAACTGTATTACAATTGTATGAAACAACCTCACATAAGGAAGTGGGGAAAAAGGAGTCTCCTTACTATTTTTGTCCCAGTATTCCAGACATTAGATCATGGAATTCTATTAATGTATAAAGTTAGAACACCTTTTCAAGGGACATCTCCAAGTAGATACCGAAATACTCTAATAAAAATGACGGGGTAGTTACAATATGTTTCCTTTGACAAAGAAAGAAACCTGCTTTCTTCATAGGGTATCCTTAATTTTTGAGAACAAGTTAAGAAGTCCATTTTTTAAAAATTTTCAGAAAATAGCTGTTGACAAAAAATAAAGAAAAAAGACATTTAAATCATAACACAGGCCAGGCACTTACATATATGTTATCTTATTCAATTTTCCACAACCTTAAGAAATAGGAATTTCCATTCCCATTTTACAAAGAAACATTACATAAAGTCCTAGATCTCAGAGTATGTAGTAGACTTTCAATCAGTTTACAGGAAGTAAATAAGAGAATGAATAATTTAAGCACAAGTCATGCGTGGATAACAAATAGTTTATTATACATTGCTAAGGGTGGAAATACATAATGAACTTAAGTATTGTTATTACAGAAATTTCAATTATTGTTTAATTTTCACTGAAATATTCAGATATGGTTTCAGTGAGAGGATGAGACTTGAGTTGGGCTTTGAAGTGAGGCTAGAAAATAGATAACGGACATGGGGAGGAGGACATTTCAGGTGGAGGCAGCTAGAGGCAGTCAGGAACATGGTTGTGGAGAGAGTCAAGTGGATTGAAGCACTTTCCTAGGAGCCTTTCAACTCTAATTTTTTTTTTAAACACTACAATATATACAAGCTATGCAATCTATGTCTACTAATTTTATGGCTCTCTTAAAGCTAATATTTAACTTTCTTCAATATGTCAGCAAACATGGAAACATTATCAGATAAATCATTAAGTCAAAAAATGTAAAAACAAGGAGACTGATGCAGATAAGTTGCTAAAATTTTCCAAGACAACACACATGGTAAGTGGCAGAGTTGGGGTATGAACAGATGTTTCTGGTTTTGAAGTTCTATATTCTTTTGACCTACATGGCTTGATTCCTCATTTACAAATGAGGAACTGAAGTCTGGAGAGGTTATATTACATAAAATTTGTTAGAATTAATTCAGTGAGGTTTTCCTGTTCTGATTTCTCTAAAAATACAGATAGAATAACACAATACAAACTATAAATAGAACACAGATAATAGGCTCTGTCATACAGAAAAGGCGTCAAAAGCAGAGGAGCAGGTTAGGAAGATAATTTGCTTGATTTGTGTTGAATTTGAGTTGTTATTAGATAAGCTTTGGATGTCTAGGCACCCTTCTTAAAAAATCCTCCAAATTATGGGAAGAACCGCTTGGAGTTTTGTCAGATCTCGTACAACTGTTTGTATATATGTTTGTTTATTCTAATCCCAAATATTCTTTTTCTCCTCCAGTTATGCAACCAAGTTGTGAATCGTCCCTTTGACAGTTAGGTATTAGGTGTGTGCATTTCCTTGGCTTGATAGTTTAAACTACCCTCTAATCATTATCCTCTTTGAAGATTTAGACTTAAAAGAAGAGATATGGTACTTCTTAGCCACTCCCACTCTGTGAGATATGCCTGGTTGTACCTTCACTCCTTTCTCTTCAGTTCAGTGGAAACCTGATGAAGACCAGGCCTAGAGCTTATCCAAACCTAGAGCTGACGAAGAAAGACAATCCCAACGGTACTGAAAAAGAATATTACATATCCTGCCCCTTTTTGCAGGAATAGAGTAAGAATCTCTCGCTTTTTTCATGAACATATCACCACTTATTATGAGTTAATGTTATATTTTTTAAAAACTGTAAAATCGACTCTTAGTCCTTTTAAAAGTTGACAAATTTCTCAGTAAAATATAAATATTTTCCAGAATGCTCTCATCTTAAGTACAATAATGCAAGAAGCCAGAAAACGAAAGTGATAAGAAATTAAGGTAGTATTCTCATTATCTAAGTTTCTCAATGTGTTGAGAAAGCAAGCTAAGAATACTTCGACAAAATTATGTTGAAAACTATATTTTCATGTTTAATGAAACATATTTGTAGGAGCGTTTGATTTATTCTTGCAATAATTTAAATTTTATATCTACTTTGTTTCAAATTTCATCTTCATGCTATCTTCTGTCATTAGCTCACTTGACCATGAATTAATCAGGCTCTTTTCCTGCTGATATGTAGGAAAGAGGTTTTACAGTTTTAAGTTTTTACCATTTTGACCAGTTTCCTTTTTAGCCAATTTTCATCTTTCTATCATATTTTTAAAGTAAATGTGCAAATTAAGTATATAAATATTTCGTACTCATTATATATCTACTATGCACAGAACTCACATTTCCTCATGGAAATTACTAAAGGAGAAATTTTCAAAATGCTAACTAGCGTCTATTAGTGTTCTTCCTATTAACAGGAACAGTTTGATAAATTTATCAAGATGTTTTTCATTCCAATAAGTAAATGATGGTATTTTATTCTACTCCCTACAAAGATACACTATAAATTTAGTGAACTGAGCAATTAACTTTGAACTTCCTGAAGGACTTGATAGCATCATCTAAACTTTCACATGATGGACTATCTTCTTACCAGAGGAAATTAGTGAAAAATGTTTAAGTGTTATATTTCAGCATTCTGTACACCACAAAACATTTAGCCAAAAGAATACGAAGCCACTGAACTTGCAAGAAAAAGTGTGTAACAGCCATATGACCGTGTATTACCAGGATGCTCAGACATCCTGTTTTAGGACAGCCCACTTGCGGAGGGGAAAGTCACCTATTGATGAAAGTAAACGTGGAAGGATTTCTATTTCACCACCCTTTCTTCTTCAAGTCTCCTGCTCCCTGCCCCCATCCCCTACCCAACTCGACTTCCCAATTACAGTAATTAAAAAAGGAGGACATAGCCCAATGGAATGCTTCTTTTGTTTGAAACTTCCTTACCAGAAGTTTATTGTTCTTTTTTTAAAAAAAGATGTCACATTTATTGCTACAACACTACGATGTACAAGTGCCATTTTCTGTAAAAGTGACACAAAATGTTTTTACATTTCTTACTGTTGGTAGAAAAGATTTGTCAGTATCTATTAAAATTAAAAATAAACATGTCCTCCAACCTAGCAATCCTTCTCCTCGGAATCTGTCCCAAAGAAATAAACACATCAGTAGATAAAGACATATAAATATGTTTATTGTAGCACAATTTGTAGTGCCAGAAATGGAAACAAAATGAATGCTCAGCAGTTGGGGGATTGCTGAATACATAATGTTATATCTAAATCATAGAATATTGTATTGCCATTAAAATATGAATTCACATTATACCCAAGTGAATTGTTCCTCTGGGCATTGCTGGGTGAGAAAAGCAACATGCTTGAGAATATGGTCTCATTTTTTAAATTAATAATCAAAAAACCCTGTATTTGCATAGGTATATAAGTATATTAATTAATAGGTTTGCACAGAATTGTATAAATCAAGAGAAAAAAATGGATGGATACATATTAGGCTATTAACACGGGCTACTATGGGAATGGGGTGTAAAGAGGCTCAAGAAGGGCGAGAGAGATATTTAAAAAAAACTTCACTATGAAAACATGTATATGATCACATTTATGCATTATCTAAAATGTTATGTACATTTATATAAATGTATCAGTAAAGTAATGAACTTTTAAAAATAAAAAGCTTAGTCAATATTGCTTGAAATTTGCACAAATCTATAATAATTCATCCATGAAAACTAGAAGTCAAGACAGGAAGTAAATCATCTAAGGCAATTTGTTCTTACAGTGAAAAAGTATTCCTCAGTACATTATAACCAGACTGTAGTCTTAAAATGTCATTAAAAGTTAAAATCTCTGTATTTCCATTATATAACATCTGGGAATATATAATAACTTCCATTTAATAATATTAACTGTTACTATTTATTGAGCACTTTGGTGGCAGGCACTGTGCAGATGCTTTACTGTATCAGTTCATTTCATCTATATGCTATAAAGAAGACATTGTTTTCCTTATTTTGCAGTTGCTAAAACTGAGGATTAGAGAAGGTAGGTGGTCCTGGGTTACCCTAACCAGTGGCAGACCCAGGAATAAAACCCGGATTTGACTACCTCCAGAACCCATGCTCTTAACCACTATTCTATATGTGTTCCCCATTGTTCTGAAACCAGATTTCCTCTGTATTGTAACCCTTTCTTCTCCTGGAAAGGCTGTTGTAGTGATATCCCAAACCTCTTAGCTGATGTAAGTCTGGTTGTAGGGCTTCTATGATATGCAGTATATCTGGAAAGAAGGAAATCCCATCAAGAAAAATGCTATGATGAGTGTTGCTTATCTAGTTTTGTTCACTATGCAACACTTTTTTTTTATTATCTAACACTGAGCATAAGTTTCTTAATTCAGAATTTTATGAGAATGACAAAAACAATCATCCATTTATCAAAAAATATCTGTTGAGAACCTACCATATACAAAGCATTATTCTAAGCATTATTGAGGATGGGTCCACATTCTATTATATACCAATATATACTACAAACTGTACAGAATTATGGTAAGGTCATTGTTTCATTTTGTTAATAAAAACCTAAGTGTGCACTAGCATTGTTCAAGGCACTGGTGGGTACCACAGTAAAAAAGACAAAGTCCTGTCTGTTATGAAGCTCAAATTCTAGTTGGGTTGAAGTAGGCTAGCGGGGCGTGGTGGTGGGGGGAATTAATCAAACACTTAAGAACATACCATGAAGAGATAAAAACATACGTGCCGGGAAGAGAATTAAACAGGATGATGTAAATAGTGTTGCCGGGTGGGAGGAGGGGGGCTGTGTTCGACTGGGTGATCAGAAAAGGCTTCCCCAAGATCACGAAGAACAGATTTGTGGGTCAAGGCAAAATGTTTAGCAGTGGGAGGTCACTGGAGGTTTTAAGCAGGGGAAGACTGTGATCTAATTTGTGTTTTAAAAATATTACTTTAGGGGCTTCCCTGGTGGCACAGTGGTTAAGAGTCCACCTGCCAATGCAGGGGACACAGGTTCGAGCCCTGGTCTGGGAAGATCCCACATGCCACGGTGCAACTAAGCCCGTGCACCACAATTACTGAGTCCATGTGCCACAACTACTGAGCCTGCGAGCCACAACTACTGAGCCCGTGTGCCACAACTACTGAAGCCCATGCGCCTAGAGCCTGTGCTCCGCAACAAGAGAAGCCACCGCAGTGAGAAGCCTGCACACCACAAAGAAGAGGAGCCCCCGCTGGCCACAACTAGAGAAAGCCCACGCGCAGCAATGAAGACCCAACATGGCCAAAAATAAAAAATAAATGAAATAATTTAAAAAATTACTTTAATTAAAAATTTTGAAATACAAATAACATCTTACATAAAGTGAAAAGATAAGGCATAGACTGAGAGAAGATATTTGGGAGATATATATCAATATATAGATATAGATATAACTAAACTATATATGGTGTAAATAATTAGGATCTAAAACAGTAATAAGTAATAGATATGAACAGATAATTCACAGAAGAAGAAAAATTAATGTCCAAGAGTCACGTGAAAAGATACTTCACCTCACTAGTCATCATGGAAATCCCATTAAAACAACAATTTGAAAAAATTTAAAGTTTGAAAATACCAAGTTCAGGAGTTGATTGGTGGGACTGTAAATCAGCACAACTACTTTGGAAAGAGCTAACTGAAAATGTGCATGCATACCCTATGATCTAGCAATTCTACACCCAAGTAATGAAAGTTGTATGCATGAGCACAGAAAGTCACATACCAGGATGTTCACTGGAGCACTGTAATAGAGAAAAATATAAAGCAACCTAAACATCAATCAGTAGCAAAACTGAAGAGTAGGTTGTATTTTATTCATACAGTGGAATACAATACACAGCAATTAAAATGAATAAACAAGATTTGTAAGAATAAACATGGATAGCTTTCAACAAAGTAATGTTCAGTCGAAAAAAAGAAGGTGCAGAATGATAGCTTTTATATAGATGTTTTAAGCATACAAAACAATTCTATATTTTGTTTATAAACACATATATCAAGTAAAGGTATAAAAACAGCCTTGAGGGATAAACACCAAATTTAAGGCGGTGATTAGTTCTGGGCTATGGGGCTGAAGAAAGAAACAAACACGACATCACCATACATGTAATACCTATTTTAATCATATTTGTAATGTCATTCATATGTAAAGACAAAATATTAATAACTTACTAATTCCAGGTGGTGAGTACACTAGCATTTGTTGTAAAATTCTTTGTATTTACTGAGTTTTAAAATTTTTTCAACAAAATCAGAAGTATTATCATGGCTGCTCTTAAAGAATGGATTGTAGAGAGGCAAGGGACCTTAACTTTTGCTTAGACCTTAACTGAACAAAGTTAAGGTCTAACTAAAACATGATGGTGGCTTGAACTGGGATTATAATAAAAGAAATGAAAATAAATAGACTAAACAGGTGATATTTTGGAGATGAAGTTTTAGAAGCTGCTGTTAAATTGAATATAAAAGTTAAGGGAAATAAAGGAATGAAGGCTGTCTCTTTTTTTTTTTTTTTTTTTAATTTATTTATTTGGCTGCGCTGGTCTTAGGTGCGTCATGTGGGGTCTAGTTTCCTGACCAGGGCTCAAACCCGGGCCCCCTGCATTGGGAGCGTGGAGTCTTAATCACTGGACCACCATGGAAGTCCCTGAACGATGTCTCTTAATTTTAAATCTGTTTTTGCATGTAGACTTACTTCCTACTTGGAGTTTAATTTTGTTGGGCAAAAACATAGATAGTATGAAACTACCTGTGCAGTTCCATTAAATATCACTTATAGTCACTTGAGATAGTTACTGGTTAATTATTTCAGGCATAAAGGTAAGAAAAGTATACTTCCACATTTTGTTGGGAGGTGCTCTACTCCCAAGTAATGCAAAGGCAGCACATTAAGAGAACTTGGTTGGTACATGCCATATGTCTAGCTAACTGTGCTTTTTGATTCCCTTGAACTCAACCTTCCCTTCATTTGGACCAGAACTTCTCCCAAGTTGCCCATGGCAGTAACTAGATCTTCTTCAGCTCTCTATTTACCTGTGTTGTAGTGGCAGTACCAAAGAATAGCTTAGGGGAAGCTTTTGAATTCCACTCCCAATCTATATCACTATTCCCCAAATAAACAGTGTGCTTGCTAGTCAAATACAGCTTTAAGACAAGTCTCCTAGCCACACTTTCAATGAAATTACAATCCTTAAGGCCCTCTCATACAGACATTCTGGAGCCAATGTGAGACTAAACAGTCCTGGGTTATTCTGGGATGTTGGTCAGAACACCACATTTAGGCTAGAGATGGATCCTAGGGACAGAAGCTGTGGTATTCACTTATGCCTTTAATCACTTTAGAAATTGATTATCCCATAAAGTTTGAGAAAGTTGATATGAAATAGATGAGATGTCTTGAAGAACCCCTGGAGGTTTTACTTGAATGCCTCAGGAAAAACATATTTTATGGTAGTAAAGGGTTCATGAACTTGGCAGTTGGGTTTACAAAGAGACACTTTAATTTTCCAGTATCAGCCAGTATTGACATTTACCAAGAAAAGTTATCACCACATGAACTTGCATTGTTTGTTTATTCCTCCATTAGGATGTAAGTTCCATCTGGGCAGAAATTTTGTTGGTCTTGTTCACTTCTTTATTCAATAAGCATTAGTTGAATGAATTTGATAAATGAAAACAGGCAGCCTTACTTGCTGGTATGTTTGGCTTTATATATACAGATACGTTTTGCTTTCCGCATATGATGGACTTCACACCATTAGAAGTTCCTGCTATTGGCAATGAAATTATGACAAATAAGTATGAGGATGGAAACTATAATTGGTGAAAAAGTAATTGCAGAGGGTTGTGGTATATGTTGCATAAATCTGGGCTGTAGTGAATTACCACAAGCTTAATGGCCTACAGCAACACAAATTTATTATCTTACAGTTCTGGAAGTCAGAAGTCTGAGAAGTCTTAGGTTTAAATCCTTCTAGAGGCCCTGGGGAGATTCTGTTTCCTTTCTTTTCCCAGCTTCCAGAGGCTGCCTGCATTTCTTGGCTCATAGATTCTTCCTCTACCTTCAAAGTACATCATTCCAACATTTGTTTCTAACCCTCATGTTTTATTTCTCTGGCTTTGACCTTCTTGCCTCCCTTTCAAAGGGAGATTTGTGATTTCACTGGGTCCACCCAGATAATCCAGAATAATCTTCCCATCTCAATCTTTAATCACACTTGCAATGTCTCTTTTGCCATGTAAGGTAACATATTCACAGGTTCTGGGGATTAGGATATCAAAATCTTAATTCTGTGTACCACAGCTACTTAGAAATCTTACTTGCAATGAAGTTTTCACTCTCTGCTCATTCACTATGTTGTTGCTTCCGTGTAAAAAACTGAAAATTTTTGAAAAGTTTAGAGGCACACAGCAGAGTTTTACCCTGAATAAACAAAATTGGAAATTTATTTCCATCTCAACCAAGAAGACCTGATTATTTTTTATAATAGCTGAGAGCAGGGGGAACACTACTTCTTTTATCAATTATTTCAATAGATTGTAATATGAGTTATAAACAATGATTTTCAAACAGTAAGACTAATCCTCACCTCACTCCCATTCCTCACCTTCCAAACGTACTGAAATCTGCTTTTCAGTTAAATTCAGATGTGTGTTGAGCTTCAAAGCAGCCAACTTGGTAGGGCAGGTTCCTAGCTGAAGGATGTTGCCTTTAAACATTTTTATAGCTTTTTTTTTTTGGAATTGTCTTTAAAGACAGTTCACCAGACACACAGGAAAATGTGGCTCGTTATTTTAAGGTCACAAGGTACTTCGCCTACTCTGTCTTCTTCCCTTCCCCATTGTTTTAATCCACTTGCCTTCATCCTCAGTCTTTCCTCTGCTGATACTAGTGCCAGAAATCTGTGAGGTTGAGAGGAAGGCCTGGGGAGCCAGAGTATAGCCGGGAAGGGGGCAGGGAGAGCTTCATGCAGAGCTCAAGAGGTAGCAGACTGCAATGTAAGTTTTTTTGTGTAACCCAGCCTATTTCACACACTATTAAATAACAATATTTGATAATTTGCTAAGTGTCCAAAAAATCATGCTGTTAAAATAAATCCCTATTGAGAACTGCCTATAAGTTCATCTAAACTTTCTTTTTTTTTTTTTTTTTTTGCGGTACGCGGGCCTCTCACTGTTGTGGCCTCTCCCATTGCGGAGCACAGGCTCCGGACGCGCAGGCTCAGCGGCCATGGCTCACGGGCCCAGCCGCTCCACGGCATGTGGGATCTTCCCAGACAGGGGCACGAACCCGTGTGCCCTGCATTGGCAGGCAGACTCTTAACCACCGCGCCACCAGGGAAGCCCCTACACTTCTTTTTATGGCCGAATAATGTTCCATTGTGTATATTTATACACCCCAATTTATTTATCCATTCATCAGTTGATGGATACTTGGGTTGTATCCACTTTTAGACTATTATGAATAATGCTGCTAAGAACATTTGTATACAAGTTTTTGTGTGAATGTATGTTTTCAAGTCTCCCGGGTACATATACCTAGGAGTGGAACTGTTCGGTCACATGGTAACTCTATGTTTACCATTTTAAGACACTTTCAAACTGCTTTCCAAAGCGACTCTCATGCCTTCTCAATTTGGCTTAGTGTAACCCACCCAAACTAATTCAATTCGATAAGCATTTACTGTGAGCTTATGTGCCAAGTGGTCCACTTGGCAGAGAGGATGCAGATGACTAAGACATAATCCCTGTCTGCAGGGAGCTTACAGCCTGGTGAAAGACCTCATAGTTTAGTAGAAATGAGTGAGAAGTTCTTCCTACCACCTGGTGCCTACCTTAAAGAGAGAAGAAAATACTTGCGGCCCAATAGTACCAGATGAGGACAAGATGCTCAAATGACTGCAATACTTTACAATAACAATAGCATTCAGGGAATGTTTAATAATGGTGTTTTTGTTGTTTTCATTGCTGCTACTGCAGCTTTTTTTACCTTTAGATGAGGCCACAACTGAACTCATTAGTTGTACTAAAATTTATCTACATCTAGTGACACTTTAGAAGTCTATGGGAAATAAGTAGTCACGATCCAATTTTCATTATATAGTTATCTTATTCACAAAATCATTATCAAAGTATGAAATCAGCCTGACACATAGGACTCTTTGAGATAATTCCAATAGCCAAGAAGAAAGAATTCAATTTGGCAAGTTAAAATTCTCTAAGCCTCCTGTAGAAGCAGAAGAGATGCCTGGGAAAAGAATGAAGAGTAGACAAAAAGGTAGAAGAATTAAGTGAAAATGATGTCACAAAATGCAAAGGAAGACAAAGTTTCAAGAAGGTAGTGGTTACTAATTTTAAACCCTACACAGAAGTTTTACTGGAATAAAACCTAAGAGTCCATTAACTTTAGTAATTAAGATAGCAATCCCACTACTAGGCATATAACCTGAGAAAACCATAATTCAAAAAGAGTCATGTACCACAATGTTCATTGCAGCACTACTTACAATAGGCAGGACATGGAAGCAACCTAAGCGTCCATCGACAGACGAATGTATAAAGAAGATGTGGCACATATATACAATGGAATATTACTCAGCCATAAAGAGAAATGAAATTGAGTTATTTGTAGTGAGGTGGATGGACCTAGAGTCTGTCATACAGAGTGAAGTAAGTCAGAAAGAGAAAAACAAATACTGTAAGCTAACACATATATATGGAATCTAAAAAAAAAAACAAACAAAAATGGTTCTGAAGAACCGAGGGGCAGGACAGGAATAAATACGCAGATGTAGAGAATGGACTTGAGGACATGGGGAGGGGGAAGGGTAAGCTGGGACAAAGTGAGAGAGTGGCATGGACATATATATACTACCAAATGTAAAATAGATAGCTAGTGGGAAGCAGCTGCATAGCACAGAGAGATCAGCTCAGTGCTTTGTGTCCACCTAGTGGGGTGGGATAGGGAGGGTGGGAGGGAGACACAAGAGGGAAGAGATATGGGGATGTATGTATACATATAGCTGATTCACTGTGTTATACAGCAAAAACTAACACAACATTGTAAAGCAATTATACTCTAATAAAGATGTTTTAAAAAAAAGATAGCATTGGTTACGTTAACAAAAGCAATTTCAGTGGAGTAGAGGGAGTAGTGTTTGGAAAAAAGCTTGGGGTATGAAGTAAACTAGTCTTTTAAGAACTTCAAATGTGAAAATAATGGGCGGAAGATGAACGTGTTTCTGCATTGAGAGGATGAAATCAATGGAGGAAAGGCTAAAGCCATAGGAGGAAGGGGATGAAAGATAGAAAATAAAGGAAGATTCATAAGGAATCTGGACTGGATATGATGAGCACCAGTGTAGGAACTAGTCTTGAATAGAGAGGGGACTTCTAGAAAGACTTAGAAACTATGCTTCTAAGACATGCTTCTGAGAAGGGACAATTATGCTTCTGAGAGGGAAGAATGGGTACTGATGCAGATGTTTGCATGCAGGTAGTGGTACAAGTGAAAGGAATATAGTAACTACTACTTTATTTATATAGTATTTTATACACTAACGTAATTTCACACATATTAGATACATGTGAGTCTCATAATAACCCTGGAAATAGGCTCAGGGAGACTGAATGAGTTGCCCAAAGTCCTTCAGCTAGTGAGCTGCATGGGTGCTTCTTCAAACTCAAAGTCCCATGCCTTTTCCATTATGCTGCATTCCTCAATCATTATGTACAAGCAGAAGAGAAAGGTGTGAAGGAAAGATCCACAGGAAGTGTATGACTAGCTTGGGTTATATGAAGGGGGATTATTTCTTCTAGTAAGTGAGGAAAATCTTTGCAGACGGCTGCTTCAATGAGGAAAGTTAAAGAAATGACTTATTATGCTTATATGGTGGATGCTTTAGCACCATGGATGAAACAGGGATAAAGTCAGATGACAGGACAAAGGGTCTGACCCGTGTGGCAGTCAAAATTCCAGCGATTTTTCCTTACTGAGGTGCCATGTGTTAGTGCTAAATCTCCTCTCCAGTCTTTATTTGGAAATGTCCTTTCTGTTTACATTTCTGAGGCTGTGATCACATAATGTCAAAACATTAGCTTGGTATGGAATTCCAGACAATCAATCCAATATACTCTTTAAAAAATTCTTTTCATCAGGTCATACCTTAATACTTACTGAGAAGATAATTAAGAGATATGGCTTGTTGAGCTTATTGTTTAGGGAGGGGGATGGCAGTGCACAGTGAGGTCAAGAAATTTCTTAGGAATCAAAAGTCTGACAAATCAGAGTATGTGATACAGAAAACCTGTCCTGGAAATCTAATCTGTGCTCAATAAAAAGATACTGGATCACAGAAACTTTGAATGTTTATTTTATGGAGGCCTTTTATCATTTTTTTTGGCTGACGTGGGGGCACCTTAGAGATAATACAGTGGTGAGTGCTTTTGTAAGAAGCTTGCTTATCTATTACCTGACACCTCTTTCAATTAGCTGTTTCTTAGGGTCTCTTATGGATACCTCTTATGGTCTAACTGGCTACCTCAAGTGTGCCACAGACAAAGGAAACAAGGCAACTGGACTTTTACAGCTTCACCAGCCCCCCTTCTCTGACTTTGATATTTCTGGCAGAAAAAGGAACTGAGCCAAGGAACATCTTCAAGGCTACAGGCCCCCAGGGAGGTAGGGCCAATTGGTAGTAAATGTCCATTTGGCCTTCTGATAACCACCATGAGCAAGGGACAGAGCTTATGTGGCTTACAAAGGCAAGAGCTCTGGTACTCTGCAGGGATTTAGGCTTCATCCATCCATCTACTGTTTGGCACTTTTGTTATTTCCTCCCAAGGGATGCTTGCTTTTCTCTGTAGGCTACATGGGAAGTCAGAGAGGCTGGAAAAGCAATTTTCTCTTCCTCTCCTTCTTAACCATTTCCCCTAATCCTGAGACACAAGGTCCTTGCTTTGTCCTTGGCTGGGGCGGGGATGGAGTGGTAATCGTTGGCCTCTAAGGTGGCCCTCCCTCACTCCAGTAAACAGAGGGAAAGTTCATTTTAACAAGAAGCTGTTTAAAGATTGAGAGAGGCTTTTAAAAATGAACTGTGATTTCCTTTGATAAAAAAAAAAATTCAGGTTGAGCTCATGGACTGTATCAGATAAATATTTTCACCTTTAGCGTTGGTGGTATAGTGATGAGCATAGCTGCCTTCCAAATATTTTCACCGTCATGTCATTTGAGACTTCCTCTAATAGGGTGAGTTTATCTGTTGAAAGTGACAACACAAAAATAATATTTCAGTTTGGCTAGTAGCAGTTCTTTCTTGACCCTATGCCAAATACAATTCTAATCAATTAAGTTTGCTTTCTTCCATGGTATTACTATGTTGTTATCATGGTAAGAATACCGTTTTACAAAAAGATTTTGAAATAAAACAAGTTAATTTTGAAAATCTCATTTTAGTTTTTATATTTTTCTTGTGAAGTGCTCATCTAGTGTGTCTAAGCCTCTTTTAGGTAGGAGACCACTCAAATCCTTCTGACTCATGCTTCCTCCAAACTCTGTTCTATACTAGACTCTCCAATGGGTGTTATTTTCCCTCCCATGACACAGCTTCTCCTTATGTGTAATCACTCTGACCTCGAGGAGGATAAAGTGACCAGGCAGAACAGCCTTGTTTACTGATTAGGTTATTTATACACAGGTTATTCCTATGCCCCTTAAGGTTATACAGTCAGGTTTCAGAGCAGCAATTCATTACAATATGTTATGAAAGAAGATATTGAGGCAGCAAAGTATAATCTATTATCTTCTAAATATAAGCAGTAAGCATTAAGCTTTTGTTATTACAAAGTTATAATGAATAAATATTTTTAATAGTTTTTAAAATATTTTGTTTTCTTTTTTTAGTATGAAAACACATTCTGCATTGTGCTTTCTTGATTAAAACACAAGGTTTCTAGTTGTAGTAATGGAGGCAGTTTGGTTTACTTAAAAAAACTAAAACAAATGAGGTAGTGCAACGTCAACCTGGAAAACGCAGGTAGTGGTGAGAGTGCAGGAAAACAAGCACTCTTGCACACTGCTAAGCACGCCACCTTTCTGAGAGCCTTTTGTGTCAAAAGCCTTGGACCCTGCATACACTTTGACTCAATCCTATGAGTTAAGCACTACTACTTCATTCTATAGATGAAGAAACTGAAATTCAGAGACTAAGTAACTTCCCAAGGTCATATGACAAGTTAGTAGTGGAGCTGTGATTCAATCTCAGTTACCTTAGTCAAAGCTTACACTTAACCCCACCCCTTAAACTTCATTCAATAACATGGCGTTTGTTTTCAGAAAGTATTCCTATAATAAAATAATACGCAGCAATTTAACATGTTGTTGTACATGAATATATAATGACACAAACAAATGTTTGCAAAACTATAAATAGCAAAAGTAAGTTTAAGAACAGTATATTAATTTCATTAAAAATACATAAGTATATAATGCAAAATAGATATGTGTGACAAGACACATAGATGCACATCTAGAGACTAGTGTGATCAGAAGTAATTTATTTTCTTCATTTTGTTTATCTGTCTTTCCTAACTTTTCTACCTTTGTATTAAAACCGGTCTTTTTAAAGATGTTTAATCTCAGTTCTCAAACTATGAATCTGCAATTTAAAGACACAACCTGCTTTTATTTAAAAAGGTACTCTCTAGTAGTCCATCTTGATTTCTTCTTACTTCAAGCCTAAGCATTCTAATTTATTAAGGTTGTTTATGCTGGAATCATATAGCTAAAGGAAAGAACAACAGAGAAATTGGGCAGGGGGACAGCAAGAGCCCCTGGAGCTTCTATTATCGTCTATCTTCTTTCATCTCTAGTGTGAACAGCATTACTCCATGCTCTAATCCTCTCACCCTGCCTGAATTCTATACATTAACACAAACCAGAATATGGTCCAAATCAGGGACTCCCATTAGTGAAAAAGAGTATAAAGAACTCATGTTTATTTACTGATAAAGATAAGGATGGGAAAAACAAAGACTTGCTAGCTTTCCCATGTTGACGTTCATTAGTAAGACTATTCAGCATGTTTGTTCAGTCTGCAGCTTCTTTCCACATGACTTACAAGGTGTTATTTTAACAGGAATGAAACTCACTGAGCAATGTGACTGACTGAGGAAGAGCCGGTTCATGCAGATAGTAGCCTCCAGGTCTATCCTAGCAGAGAGAATATTCTTGTTGGATTTGTTGAAAAGCTCTGAGAGGAAGGAAGAGACATTAGTCAAGAATTTCCCTCAGATAACACGTTTTAGTTTAAAGAAATCCTGCTCAATTATGTTCCCCAAATATCATATATGAGTAATTTAGAATGGAAGTTGAGAAACTTGCTTTTTTCAAGAAATTTTCAAAATTTTTTTCTGCCAAACTTCACATTGTTATAATGCAAATGCATGTATCTAATGAATAGGCAATTTTCCTCCTACTTCCTTTCTGGGTAAAGACTGGTTCAGTTCTAGTTCAATGACTACAGAGTTGTCTTAACTATCATATGTCCTTTCTACAAGTTAAAGTACTAACTGTATATATGACTTTATTTGAATTTTTATTGCATGTCTAAGTATTATATGTTCATCACAGAAAATTTTGAGAACGTATCAGGAAGTCCAACGAAGATGAAAAGACCCACAATCCCACTACTCAGAAAAAAAGACCCTAATATTAATAGTATATACTCTTCTTGAACTTATTGCACATTAGCACATTAAGGGTTCTGAGCAGTCAAGAAGAAAGAAAACAATTTACCTTTGTTTCAAATAATGTTTCCCAAATTCCTTTGACTATGAATCCTTTGGTGGTATAACACCTATTAAAAATCTGAGGAGCTCAGGATCTGAAGAGCACACTTTATGAATGCCACCTAAATGAACTTATCACTGTGCAAGATCTTCAGCCATACTAGTAATTCAGAATTAATCAAACTCAACAATGTTCACCCCTCTACCTAAACTCACACAGAACTAAAGTTGAATAATTTAATGATAAATATTTACTTCAAGAAAGCAACATGCATGGGTATTTTTTCGTATATAAATTGTATCTCAATAAAGTCTTTTAAAAAAGAAACTAATATGCTTGTGTTTCATGAATACTGAGAAGAAGAATAACTTGATGAACATGATATCAGAGCGAAGGAAGGATAGTTTTAAGGAATATTTTATGCTGGTGCATATGCAAGGTGACTCATTCCTGCCCAAAAGAGAGGATACATCTTTAGTTACCATAATGTCTCCCAGATTCCTATAACACAATTCTACTCCTTCCACCTTTTCCTTTCAAATGTTCTAGCAATGCTTATAAATTAATCTACTTAAGTCCTCCTATAGTACTAAAGAGTGAATGTATACTCCAGGGTGGAAATGAACAGCAGTAGCCATAGTCCAGAAGAGCCGGCCATAAGTACAACATTTCTTTTAAATTTCATGTTTTTCCTAGCAAATATTTACATGTGAGAAAGTATTTTAAAAATGTAAAGATTAAAAGCCTTAATTTGAAATCTTTAGGAATAACTGATATATAGAAAGTTATATATTTACATGTGACTTTATATGTCTTAAAACACATCAAATATACCCTATTTGAGAAGTAAAGCTCAAAACTAAATATCTCCCTTCTACTCTTACTTTTTCTAGAAGCAAAAATTGGCAAAGTTGATAAGTGCTAAATCAGAATCATACTCCACACACCCCTCCTAGGCTTGACATATGAAAAGACGATCTCATGTGCTGCCATAGATGTATTATACCAACTAAATGAGTAACAATGGCCACTTTTAGTTTGTTTTTCTCCTGGTTCTTTGAGACATTTTATCACCCACGCAAAACAAATACAAGTATAAAAGGAGACGATACTTTTTTATAAGTAAACTATTTATTTAACTATTATACTATTTAAAATTTCACACTTCAAAGAGGCCACAAAAATTGTAACATTCAAAAATTTTAGGTAAAACTCTTCAAGGGTAAGCTATTATTTTTCAGCCGGCATGTATGAAGTTTAGCAGCAAAAGGATATTTCTATAGAGACTTGTAGTTGGTTCAGACTCAGTTTCTGCTCATGCTATGTAGAGCATCCATGATGGTTTTATTATACTCTGCAATCTGCTTGGTCACATTCTTCATAATTGGCCGGTAATCACTCTCTTGACTCTTGGTTGCTATGACTAATTACATGAGTTAAGGGGAAACAGTATCAAAACAAATATTAATCTAATTTTGTGACTCAGAAAGGACCCAAATTGTACTAGTATTTTTCTTATTGAAAACTGAAGATGGCACAAAAAAGCACAATTAGAATAGTTATTAAAAAAAACAGATTAAGCATCAATTGAAACCTAAAAGGCCAGGCAAAACTTGTTTCAAAAAAGTTCACCTATGGTATAAAATCTTTTTTAGACTTAACATTTCATTCATCTCAATCTTAATCTGGTCATAGAACAACTCAATGTTCAGAAGAACTGTCCTTTAAAGTACTACACAGGATTTCAGGCAAGTCTCTAGACTTCACTCTGTTTCAAAATCACCTACTTTATGTTGCACAAAACCAGAATTCTGGACTTTATCATACTGTGAATGGGAATCTTCTGCTTTTAAAATAAGTTGCACACCCCCTGGGAATAAAGCCCTTAAAGCATCTCATCTGGAGGTAAGCTGGGGTCCATGCTGCCCTGAGCTGATGTTCAGTAGTGTCCTAGAGGAGAATCTATGCAACCACTGAGTCAGGATCTAGTTCTCTAAGCAGAGATGTCCGTAAATAGGTCAAAAGGGGACTAGGAAACAACCTTTGGGGAAATGTTTCTTACAACTCCACAATACTTGTCCTCAGCAGCTGCTTCCTTCTATGTCCATACAAAAAGACAAGCAAGAAGACTGAATATAAGAACTATCTTGATAGAAATAAGATGGGACATAAGTACTTATCTTGGTAGATGAAGCTGAATTGGCTGAAACACAGATGAGTTCGAAGGTCAAATTTCTCATGATACTACTTGGTTTATCTCTCCCTTTGCTGCCCAGATATCCAAGGTATAGCATTATAAGTAACAACAAATGACTATACATACATACGTACATGCATACATACATATACATATATATGGTTATATGTAATTCTCCCAACAACTCTATGAGAAGGAAGTATTAACTGTATTTGAGATGATAAAATTGAGGTTTAAACAATTAAGTAAACTGTCCAAAGTCCATAACCTATAAGTAGTAGAGTCAATATTTAAAATTAGATCTCCTGACTCTAAAACCTGTACACTTAATCACTATGCTGCACTATGGCTTTGTACAGTCTGCTTTCTATTAGTTTGGTGTATACACACACACACACACACACACACACACACACACACACACACACACACAAAATCATAGAATGGAAACTAAGTCTTATTCATTTATTTCCCACATAGTTTAGCCAGTGTTTTGTACATATTAGGTATTTGATGTTGAACTGAATTTCATTTCAGTCTTTAAAGAAATTCCTAAAAAAATCACTCAGTCAAGCTCATTCGCAGTTTTTTAAAGGATACATTCTTTCATCACAAAATTATTTTGCTCATGGTGTTGCCACTTCCTCTCCAAATTTGTAAGCTAAAAACACAAAAGAAAAATGTTAACCAGTGCCCATATTCAAAACAATTATACACCCCTTTGAGATAAGAAAAAAAACACCCCCAATTTTAAATCTTTTCAACTCCCTGCATTTTATTGAGATAAAGCCATGATAGACAAAAAAGGAATTTAAAAAAATTAAATAACAGTAATACAATAATAAATACAATGCTGAATTTGACAACAGGTTTACTCTGTTTACTTTAATTGGAAATTATTTATTATACCAATGAACATACCAACTGAAAGACAATTTATGATTTTTCCCTTTCCTAAAAGAACTTAAAACAGAAGAATGGGACATGATAGGAATCTCTCCTTGAAACCTGAAGGTCTAATGTCACAAAAGTACTATATATTCTAATACTGCAAAGGTTCAGCTATATAGGAGAAACTTCCTTATTTCCAGGGCTAAATTTCCTGTCTAATTCCACAGGCTGTGATAAGAGCCGAGCTGCAGTGTGAAGATTATAAGAGGGCTGGTAAAAAGCTGGCACTGTTACAATAATTTCTGCATCAACAGGAAGCTAATGTGGATATTATATTGATGGTTGCTTCCTCCAAAGACAATTTTACTGTTATAGAATTAAATTGTTTTTCTGATTTAATTAACCTTGTAACTCTGGGTTATGGTCTTTCTTTTTTAAGATGCACATAGTTTTTTTCCTAAACAAAGGACAGTCTGAAAAATGAAACATTAAAATAATGTTCTGCCTGGACATTTCCAAGAAGTAATAATCATTTTAAAAAATCTGATAATTGAAACAGCATTATTAATATTTCTTTCTAATCTCATGTTAAAATTATTTTCAGGGCATAAGTTCAGTCTTAATGTAGCATCCATCCCATTGTTTCCTCCAAAGAGATAAATCTAGATATTAGGATGAATCATAACTAATTAATTATATGAACTGTATGTGCTGTGACTTAATGCTACTAAATCAGATCTAGCTTCCCCTGATAGAACCTTGAAGTTAAGATGGACTTAAGGAAGCAGTCAGCACTTTTTGACAATAAATCTCTAATAACCTTTTGCAAAGTCAAGTACCAAATTTTTCCTCTTTGTTTCATACAAAGGGGTGGCCTTATAATGCAGCAGACCCCTTAAGTGCTACATGAATAATGATATAAAAGCAACACTGTGTCAGATGGTCAAATTCCTTCTATATTATACATCTATTTCAGTTACTTGCCTTTAAAGCTCCAAGGATGTTATGAAGCACACATCTGTCTTTTTCTCCCTACAACTTATTTTACAAGTCTGTTATGAGTTCTTTATATGTTTTGGATATTAACCCCTTATGAGACATATAACTTGCAAATATTTACTCTTATCCTGCTTTTTCATTTTGTTGTTTCATTTGCTGTGTAGAAACTTTTTAGTTTGATGTGGACCCACTTATTTATTTCTGCCTCTGTCGTTTGTGCTTTTCGTGTTATAATAAAAAACTTGTTGCCAAGACTAATGTCAAGGAGCTTTTCCCCTATGATTTCTAGGAGTTTTACAGTTTGTTCCAATATAAATGTGTTTAAATGATTTCAAATCAATAACCACTCAAAAAAAAAAGGTCTATTGTATAAATTACAGATCTCAAAAGCCAGTTTTTGAGTAAATAACTGCAAAAGATAGGGAGACCAGGATGTGATTCAAACAGTTGGGATTCACAAAAGGCAACAAATAATACAGAGAAGCATTGTAAGTTGTGGTTTATGTTACAAATTCCTGTACGTGGGGTTACGAATAAGATTAGTACTTAATGTGGGAATAAATGAGGTAGCCACTGACTGGCTCTAAGAAATTGTGTTTGTCAAATGTTTTCCTCTTTAAATCATCCATTCAGTGGAAGAGGAGGCTCAAAAATCCATATGAAATATCAGTATTTTTTCCTATGAAACATAAGACAATGGCCTCATGAACTTTTTCTTATGTTTCTTCTCCAGTATCCATTCCCACTCTAAACAGACTAGGATAATTTTGCTATTCACAAGTCTATATCCAGGCCTGTATATTACAAAGTAGAGACAGAGTAACTGACGAATAAATTTGAAATATGTAAATTAGTGACTTCTAAGTTTTTAGTAGTTGTGGCAAACTCTGATGAGAGTCCATCCCTTTCAAGAAGAATATAAGGCTTGTCTTTTTTTTAAATGGTACATCCACGCAATGAAATAGCTGATGCCATAAAAATATCATCAAAAAAAGCGCTTGAAAACACTTAAGAAAACAATTGCTTAAAGAGCATATGCATAGAATGATTTCATTATTTGTAAAAATCAATACAATTAAGGGTGTATAACTGCAAAGGAAAAAAAATTTACAAGGATATTATACCAAAATGTTAATGATGGTTGTCTATCATCATCATCATATTACTACACGAAGGAAGAAAACATTTAACGCATTTAGCATTAATAAATCATAGTTGCAAATTGCTAATGTAGATAATTAGATGTGAGAATGACCAACCTTTATCAGACCACAATTACTGATTTTGTATATGACACGCATGCTTCATTTAATCCTCCAACAAATACTTATTGAACACCTATTATGTGCCAACCACTAGCACAGTGCTGGGAAGAAAGTGAGGGAAAGAGACATCATTTCTGCCCTTAGAAAGAGCTCTCAATGCAGAAGACCTTAGACCTTGTTCAGGTAATTATCAACAGGATGAGTGATATGAAAAGGGGGCTTGTCTATGCATCCTGTGTAATAATCAGAGATGTAAATAAAGAAATTCAAGAACATTACTGCTCTTTATAGCATTATTTGAATAGTTTGCAAACAAGAAATAACCTAAATGTCCAACAATTTGGAATTGACTCAGTAAATTATGCTATATCCATATAGTCAAATATTATATAGAATCATATTTTTACAAAATCTACTGACAAGGGAAAGTATTTATGATGTATAGTTAATAATGAAAAACAAGTTTCCAAATAATAGGTACAATATGGTACCATTTCTATAAATATACAGAAATAAATGTGTACGTATGTACATGTATAAACTAAGTGTACACATAACATAGAAATATAGACTAGAAATATCTGTCTTCATATACACAGAATCATCTCCTGGGTGGTGGGATATTAGTCATTACGGCTCATTTTTGTTATCTGCAGCATTTATGTATTAGCAAAGTTTCTGCATTAAAAACTTTACTTTTGAAATTTTTAAAAGCCATTACCATAATGGCTGTGCCCAGAACAGTGCCTAGCATAGAGTTGGCCTTCGATATAAGTTTACAGAAGTCAGGAAAGCAGGAGTAAATTCATTCTGAGTGGAGACTATACAGAATCTAGTTATCTTCAAAGCCAGAAAATCTGGAAGGTAAATAAAGCAGGTGAAAAAAAAAAAGGGAATGGATTGCTTTGGGAGTGAAAATATAGATCAAGAGAACAGGCCAGATAGCCTAAAAACAGAATGAATTTCAGTCTTATTTTTTTCTTTTTACCTGAGAATGTGTCTCGTTTTCTTGCAATTGTGTTTTTAGTGTCTCATATTCTGTGTTTAGTTTCTGAATTAGTTTTTTAAAGGCATTTCTGCGGGTTGATAATACTGTTCTCTCCTGATGCAATTTCTAGATAGATCCAAACAGAAGTAAGTAACAGGCTTTAGCAGATACCTAGTAAACCAATATAAACAGCATTTGACTTAAACAATTTCAATAATATTCTGATAAAATTCTACCAAGGCTATAATTACTCTAAAAGCTGTTTGTAAAAATATCCTTTTAATGATAATAAGCTAAATTAACTATATTAATAATAACTTATTAGGGCTGTCATATGTGTTTGTACTCCACCAGATTTACTTTATTTTAAAATTTTTTTGTAAATTTATTTATTTAATTTATTTATTTTTGGCTGCATTGGGTCTTCCTTGCTGCGTGCGGGCTTTCTCTAGTTGCAGAGAGCGGGGGCTACTCTTTGTTGTGATGCACGGCCTTCTCTTTGCGGTGGCTTCTCTTGTTGCAGACCACGGGCTCTAGGCGTGCGGGCTTCAGTAGTGGTGGCTTGCGGGCTCCAGAGCACAGGCTCAGTAGTTGTGGCGCACGGGCTTAGCTGCTCTGCGGCATGTGGGATCTTCACTGATCAGGGCTCAAACCTGTGTCCCCTGTATTGGCAGGTGGATTCTTAACCACTGCACCACCAGGGAAGTCCCAGATTTACTTTAAATTAATGTAAATGGCAATGAAAAGCCACTGAGAAGTCTTAAGTACAGAAATATCGTTATCAAATTTGCATTTAACAAAGTTTATATTTGAAGTACACTATTACTTGCTTTTCAATGTTTGTCTTTTGTTTTGAAACTTAAATCACTCTAAATTCCTACTATATATGTAAACTTCTTTATTTTTTCTTAGATTATATATCAAATAGTCAATTGAAAATAATAAATTTTTAAAAATACATATATTATTAAATTTAATCAAGAAAAAACCAACTTGAATTACAATTTCATAGAACTGTTACCATTTACCTTTTTCTTTTCTTCACCTGATGATTTTAAAGCTGGCAAATCATTATATGTTTCCAGATCAGTTATCATTTGCTTAATTTTGCTTTTTAGAGACTGTTGTTCCTCAGTCATTTTACTTTCCAGTAGCTCCATTTTTTGTAGATCCAACTGTAGACGCTGACTATCTGAAACGCAGGAAGATTCAAAGCCATAATTAGTCGAAATTTTATTCCTTACACAAAAGGAAATGCAATCATTAAAAATCATGCATTTTTTTACAAGAGTATCTGCACAAGAAACATGCATTCACTGCAACTAGTGAGACAATACAAAGATAAATTTTTAAAAAATTACTTACCCCCCAGGTAACCAACATAAACCGATGTATATTAATCACATTTGTCTCCATTCTCATACAAACATGTAAGAACACACATAGTTCTTTTTCTTACTTAATAATATATGAGATAAAGATTCATCATTTTTAATATGTGCATGACATATACACACAGTTATGTGGAGAAAAAAGCAAGTTATGAAACGTTATGAGCAAAATTTTTTAAGTACATATATAGTCAGTTCTCATTATTTGTGGTAGTTATATTCCGAAAAGTCATTGTAAACACTGAGTTAGCAAATACTGAACTCCTATGGGATATACAGGATTAGGTTTCTGTGAGTTTCTGGTTACGATACTTTTATCAACTTTGATGATACTTTTATCATCAAACTAATATATAACCTTGTTTTATGTATGTTTCTCTTTAAATATGTTATTTAATATATATTATTGATTTGTTAACATTGAACTCAAGGCCAACTTATGCCTCAGTGAAGCTTATATAACTGACATATTTTCTCTGTAAGGCACATCACAGCCTTGCGCTTAGGAACACTAGCCAACACTTCAGCACTATACTTGGGAGCCATTTTGAATAGCAAAAGCACTAGCAAAAACACACAAAAGTGTGGTTAAAAAAAAAAAAGTGACATTAAATAATATACCATGAAAAGGATACTTGTTTATAGTATGAGAACTAATGCAGGAAGGCATAGTGCTGCCTTAATCAACCTCCACTGGGAACTCGAGCATTCAAATTTTTCAAATTTGAATTCCAATTTTTCACCTCTGCGTGTGTTCACAAATGACCATGAAAGTGCTGCAAATATGAATTTGGGGTTACAAATTAATTTCAGTGAGAGAGCAAGTTTACAAATACAGACTCCATAAATAATGAAAATTGCCCATGTGTGTGTGTATGTGTGTGCGCGATTCTTTCTTTCAAAAGTATTGAGCATCTACTATGTGCCAGGTGCTGAGGATATAATGGAAATCAACAGAGACATCATTGTTTTCACTCGAGGAGCTATATTCTAGAGGTTAAATTAGGAAATTAAATAAGCACTTACAGTAAACTGGATAACTACTATGAAAAGAGTAATACAGGGTACCACAGAACATGTGGCATTGGTCAAAAGAATTCTCTGAAGACATGCCTTTTAACTAAGGCATTAAGGATTAGGAATCAACCACACAAAGGAAAAAGTGAGTGTTCCAGAGAAAATAATCAACATGTGCAAAAATGTCTAGAGGTAAGAAAGCATGAGGTAAAGTCTAAAAGTCTAGAGGTAAGAAAGCATGGTACCTTTGCACAAATAAGAGAAGTATGACTAGAACCCAAAGTTCAAAGTGGATGGTGGTAGGAGAGAAAACTGAAAAATTGAAGGATTTCAGTTCATGAAGGGCTTAAGTCAAGACAGGGAGTTGGGACTTTATGCTAAGGGCTGTGGCAAGTCATCAATGAGTTTCAAATCAGAGAGTAACATAATTAAATTTTAGAAAGTTCTCTCTAGTTGCCATGTGGACAATTAATCGAAATAGCATAACTATGTGCAGGAAGACCAGTTAAGTGTTGATTCAGTGATCTAGGCAAGAAATCTTAGACTGGTGGGGATTTTTTTTTCATTAAACAATATTTAGGGACTTCCCTGGCAGTCCAGTGGTTAAGACTTCACCTTCCAGTGCAGGGGGTGCAGGTTAGATCCCTGGTAATGGAGCTAAGATCCCACATGCATCACGGCCAAAAAACCAAAACATAAAACAGAAGCAATATTGTAACAAATTCAATAAAGACTTTAAAAATGGTCCACATCAAAAAAAAAATCTTTAAAAAAACCCAGTATTTATTAAATAAATGCTTTCTATGTGCCAGGCAAATAGAAAGGCATGGGGAATATAGCAACAAACAAAGAACTTATATTCCAGTGGAAAAAGACTATATATATAAAATATACAGTTATGTCAGATAAAAATAAATGAAGAAACAGTGCAGGAGAGATCTGGAGGGACTCAAAAAAGATTAGGCATTTAGGATTAACAAAACAGGTAATCAACCGGATACAGTAGTTGAGCGAGAGAAAATGCGGAATCCCGTTTCCAACTTGAATAAATGAGCGTATGGGAGGGTAAGCAGAGGGACATATAAATTTTTGTCTGTTGGAGGGATTTATGATACACTGAAGTCGATTTAGGATTTGTTGAGTTTGAGATACCTCAGAAACATCCAAACAGAGATAAGTAAAGATGTCCATATATAGAAATATGGGTCTAAAGCCCAGAGGGAAAAATGTGAGCTCTGAAGATACAGATTCTGAAACCACCAGCATAGAGATGGCACCTGAAACAATGGGAGTGGTTCAAATCATCAACAGAAAAGGATTCATGACTGCACCTATAAGAATACCAAATTTTTAAAGAATAAATTAACATGAAGGATCCATATAGAATAAGAAATGACCAAAGAAATAAGAGAAAAATCAGAAGTCATGGGGAAAAGATATTTCAAGAATAAAGAAGTGGTTTGTAGTACAGAATATTACTTAGAGATTAAAAGAAAAAGATGGCAAAATATGTGTTGAATTTACTGACCAGGAGAACCTGGATGTATCTTCTGAGAACAGATTTCACAGAAAGAAATGGAATCAAGAGTGAGAGGAAGGTTTTAAGAAATTTGACTGTGAAACCTTTGAAAGAGAGGGATAATAGTTGGGCAGAGAATACTCGGAATAGGCTTTTTATTTTTTTCCAAGATGTGATAAAATACGGAAAAAAGACTAAAAAGATACCAAAATTTTAATAGTAATAAACTTTTGATAGTGGGATTGTATTTTTAGTTTTTATTTATGCTTGCTTACATCTCCTAAATCCTCTATAATGAATATGAATTCCATTTATAATCAGAAAACAGTATTTTTAAAAATATTCCATTCTGGTAGGATTATATAATACCTACCTTCTCTATTTCAGAGACTTCTTAACTTTGTGATGCTGGCTTTAAAGGTCTCTTTTTTAAAGAGAAAGAAAGGTTTAAGAGGAAACTAACATTACTGAGAACCTGGAATGTGCCTGGCTTTATATATTATCTGATTTACTTTCCCTAATAGCCCTGGGCAAGGGTAAATTTTATTATATGAGGAAACTAAAGCTTAGAAAGGTAATTACTGTCCGAGGTCAACAGCCATTCAAGCTTTGGTGCTGAGTGATATTGTTATCACGTTTATGAAAGGTTCATATTTTACAATAGCAAATGTTACTTTACGATCCAAAGATGCCTCAATGAGCAACAGTGAGTTGTGGGAAGAGGAAGAGTAACACTTGGTCAATTTTGCTACTTCAGGCTTCTTTCCCCAGGCCCCATCCTTTGTTCTGCCTTCCTTATAGATACCAAAATAAAATCTGATTTCAGCTAACTCAAAAACAGATACTAAAATGGAATTGAAATATATATCCTGTATATTTAGATGAAGAAATCTGGATTCAAACCTGCCTTGGCCAGTTTCTTCTCTTCTGTGTTCCCAGGAATAGGCATGGGAATAACCCAATACATCCTGTAGTTACTTATTTGTAGAGGCATACAGTGATGCATTGTCATCTTAGAACATTTTACCTTCACTTTTCCTCTAGTTTAAAGTAGGAATATGAATACCCTCAAAAAAATAGTGGTATTTCAGAGTGTCAAAAGCCAAATATGAACATCTTCCTTAAATTACTTAGATTTAGGGGTAGATTTTTATATTAAAGTAACATATTTCAGAGTAAAATACAAACTTCACAATGATTTTTATGATAAAATTTAATCTCATAGTGGGATATATTGTACCCTGTGTATACATATTATTTTTCTCTGGCTCCTTTTATTGTTCTTTCTTTATTGCTGCATTTCAGCAGTCTGATGATGATGTGCTTAGGTAAGGAATTTTTACATTAACCCTGTTTGGGGTTCAAAGAGCTTCTTAGATCTGTACAATTAAGTTTTTCATTAAATTTTCAGAAAAATTTCAGCCATTATTTCAACTATCTTTTCTCCCCCATTCGCTGTCCCTCCTCTCCTTCTGGGACTCCAATTACATGTAAATTAGACTGCTTGAAACTGTCCCACAGGTCATTTAGGCTCTGTTCATTCTTTTTTCTTCTTCAGATTAGATAATTTCTATTTATTTATCTTTAAGTTCACTGATTCTTTTTTTCTGCTGTCTTCAATCTTCTATTCAGGTCAGTGAATTTTTCATTTTAGTTATATTTTCAACTCTAGAATTTTCACCTGGTTCTTTTTTGTAATTTCCATTTCTCTGTGGGATTCTCCAATCTGTTCATTTTTTATGCTTTTATTTTCCCTCAAGCCCTTAAATATGTTTATAAACTTTTAAAGTCCTTTTTCTTTTCATTTCAACATCTGGATTATCTCAGGTTCAGTGTGTAGTGATTCCCCTTGACTCACATTTTCTTCTTTCTTCATTTTTACTAAATGTAAATTTAGTAAATTTACTAAATGTAAATTTTTATAATGGACATTTTAAATAACATGTTGTAGAGACTTTGCATTCTGCTCCTTTGAAAAGTGCTGATATATATTATAAATAAGCAATTAACTTTGCCGAACTAAATAAATCTCTAAACTTTTCTCCTTTGGAGTGGGTAGCATCTTAAATCTCTGCACTCAGTTCTTTCAACTTCTAGCTGCTGCTTTTTCCTAGGTCCCATAAAGCCTACTCAATGCATACACATTTCAGTAGTCAGATTAGGATTTGGTTAGAGTTTATACATAGATTTTTGGCACTCCTTCTTACCAGGATGTCTCTCTTATACAGGGCAGGCAATGAGTAAGTAAGTTGGTTTCTTCATGTAAGATTTAGCAAAATTTACTTGGACTTAATTTAAGTTTTATTACCTATAAAGATTCTCTAATGGAAAAATCAATACAAAGCTGCTAATTATTAAACCTTCCTCTTCTACCTATGAAATCAGAAAGACTAAAATATACCTGGAAGGTGACATTATAATAAAAATGTCATGTTCAAGAATCGAGCAACTCTCTACTTATGAATATAACAAAAATCACATAGAGTATAAAATACCAAATAGTAAAAAAAAAAGCTTCAAAAGACATTGATTTAAGAAAGGAGGTTGTTACCAACCAAATTTGTCCGAAGTTGGTATAATTAAATGTGAACATTTCCTTCTGTCTCTTTAAAGAGTCTTAAGACTCAACCACATTGACTATATGTTATTTTAAAAGATATACCAATATATGGACTGAAATGTTGAGGGTTTTGTTTTATTGGATTAATATTTCTACTAGGGTTGGAAATAGTTAAGTTGAGAATCAAAGTGCTGAATCAAAGTCACTGAAGCTTATGGTGTTTCAATGCTCTAAATAGGAAATGTACTTACTTTGTATATTTTGGCTGTTCGGTGAAAAGTTATATAAATCTAACTACAAGTTTAATTTAAAGATATATTAGGGAAATACATTTTTAAACTATATATACTGCTTTTTCTAGAGAAAGGGAGAAAACGGTTGGTTGGTACAGGGTAAAGTTTATCTTCCTTCAACCGCAGGACCCCATGAAAAGCTAAAAGCTTCTCCAAGAGAAGAGACAGGAAGAGGATGCAGACTAGTTCCTTCTGATATGCTATGAAGTTGCAAAGTTTACCAAGTAGTGTGTACATAGTAGCAAAACTCAGAAGGAACCACTTTGACCTGGGGAAATGTTCCTGAAATATTCTGCCATCAGCGCATTTGTTTATTCCCTGGAGCTTCCTTTCCAAAAATATAAATAAAAACTATTGCTGACAGGTTCCTTGTCTCTTTACTCATGCAGTTTATCAGTGTATCTTAACCTTTTTTTTTTCATTACTGTCCCCCTAAGGAGCCTTTTGTAGACTATTGTTTTCACAGTCACCTCCCATGAATTTTTTATATTACAGATGTATATCTGTTTATGTACAGTGACCTTTTGGAGGGCCACACACCTTTATAGTTAGTATATAAAATTTTTTTACCCTCCCCCCAAGAAGTAATTTTGCCCCCTTGGGAGTGATATTGCTCCATTAAGAAGCACAGAGTACACTAAGAAAATCAGGTGAGTTCCAATTTTAACTTCAAGGGTCAAAGGGAGGCAGTTCACAAAAGGGGAATGTAAAATTCATTATCTCTGAAAGATGAACCAGAATATTATAAACCTCTTATGGTGATTTCCAGATAGAAAAAGTTTCTTGTGGGGGATGGTATTAAGAGAAGAAAAACAATTTATATGCTTGGCTTAAATTAACACTTAAAAATAACTGACTAAATGAAATTAATTGTAGGGGTCAGATAATTCAAACTTTAAAAGGGAAACTTTCAGTAAAATCCTTATCATAGTAACAAACCAGATTTTTATCTCCATTGAAGCCAGTTCTCATTCTTTTTTAATTCTACATCTCTGGAGAAGACTAGGTTTTTAAAAGAAATGTAAACACAAAGTATAAAAGTATGAAAGGAATACAAAGTCCTGATTATTGAATTCATTTCCCGGTATTGATATTTACCCTTTTAAAAAATGTATGTTTCTCGACAGCCATTATACAAAGGTAGCTTAAAGGAGGCAAAAACTTGTTGAATTAGTATTGACTTTAGAAAATGAAAAATTTAAAACTATGGTCTAAAACACAAAACAGAAGTTTCTTAGATGAAATAATTAAACATAAAATTCTTCAGCTTATAGAAAAAAGAAAATAAAGATGTAAAAACACTCATAGTTGTATACATCCAAAATAATTGAAAATGGGATCTTGAAGAGATATTTGCACACTTATGTTCACTGCAGCAGGATTTCACAATAGCCTAGAGGTGGAAATAACCTAAATGTCCACCAACGAATGAATGAATAATGAAAATGTGGTATGTACATACTACAGAATATTATTCAGCCTTAAAAATAAATCCTGTCACGTGTCACAACACAGATGAACCTTGAGGACATTACGATGTGAACTAAACTGGTCACAAAAAGGCAAATATTGCCTGATCCCACTTATATGAGGTATCTAAAATAGTCAAACTTTTAGAAATATAAAGTAGAGTGTGGTTAGCAGGAGCTCAAGAGGAGGAAATGGGGAGCTGCTGTTCAATGGTATAAGTTTCAGTTCTGCAAGATGAATATGTTCTAGAGATCTGTTGCATTAACAATGTGTAGATAGTTAACACTACTATACTGTACACTTACAGATAGTTAGGATGGTAAATTTCGTGTGTTTTTTATCACAATTAAAAAAATACTCATAATTAAACCAACAGTAGGTATAAATCAAATTTAGAATGCACCTACTCCACTTACGTGGAATATAGTTCAGATATACAAATAAAACTACGGCAAACAAACTTTAAGCAAATCTGGGCAGATAAAATAAATGTACAGAATGACAATTTTCCACCTATATCATCAATTTAAATTCAACTGCATGTTAACAGCGTTCAATATGCATTTGTGGATTCACAATCCTTTATATAAAACTCCTAGGCAGTTGTGTTTTAGAATGCAGAATTCTTTGAATTTTAGAAAAGTAATATAGTGTATATACTGATTATTATATAACTCCCATGACAGGGTCTGAGGCAGCATCCGACATCAAGTAGATAAATATACTTCTGCAGCAAAAAGTATGAACAGTCACACTAGGTAGGATAATTAAAAAGCCTCATGTCAGTTCAGGTCAGGTTAGGTTTTGCTGTAAAGAGCTTTTTTAGATTTGGGGATTCCAGATAAAGGGATATTATGGAAACTATTCCATTTTGGGAATCTTTAAACATTTTTAAGTTAGCAAATAGCGTCTTCCTTCTCCATGATCTCACAACTGCCAGAGTAATTTCCAGTAGATAAATAAAACATAGCTAATTCAAAGTCACCATACACCATCATAGTTAGAATCCACCACTTCAGAAAACCAAAGATACTATACAAATTTTGACTTGACTTTATCCTAGGCTCTTTAAGCTCAATTATATTTGTTTCTAATCTCTACCTGGACTATCCAAATGGCAGCCACTAGCCACATATGACTTTTGAGCACTGGAATGTGTCCAGTCCAAATTGAGATGGGCTGTAACTGTAAAATCTCATTGATCATTTTATATTGACTACATGTTGAAATGATAATATTTTGAATACACTGGGTTAAATATAATATATTATTAAAATTCACCTGTCTCTTTTTACTTTTTTAATGTGGCTACTAGGCAATTCAAAATATATATGTGGCTGGCATTACATTTCTTTTGGAAAACGCTACTCTAGTCTCATGTTAGTCATAATGGCTGAAACTATAATTAAAACATTACCACCTCTAGGATACCTCTCTCCTAACTACCCAAGACCACAGTGGATATGAGCCCTGTGCACGTCCATTGCTCCTTATCCTTCTGTCTTAACACTGTTTCATTACACTTCAATTGTTTGTTTGGCATTCCACCAGATTGCAAGTTTCTTGAGGAAACAGACTGGATTTTTTTTTTTTAATCCCTGTATACTCAAGTTACAGCAAAGGCATAAAGCAAATACTCAATAAATGTTAAATGAGTGAGAATATTCCAATGAATTACTATTAAGTTGATATGAAAAGTCACAAAAAATTCTGAGCCTATGAATGACTGCAGCAATAGGCAGTCATAAATTATATCCTCAGTCTTTCAAAAAAAATCAAAGAGAATAACATTAGATTTTAAAAGTTCCAGTTTGTTACAGAAAGAAAGGATATTAAAATCTAGGTTGTTTCCTCACCTGAAGTCAGATTCCTAGCCGTACTTTGTGATTTCTGCATTTCAGTAGATTTAAAATTGAGATCATCCTGCATCATCTTCAGCTCTTGATTGGTGATAGAGGATATCTGTTTCATACGATTTATATTCTGTATTTGCAGAGACATAGAAGTGGAAAAAATTCCACTGATTTAACTTTCCAATAAAACTCTTGAAAATGCTGCTAAAGGACTGGATGTTTTGAAAGGGTATTCTTTTTTGAAATACATCATTCATTATATATATATTTTATAAAAGAATACAGTGAGATTCAAAGTGGTTTTCTCAATAAGGAGAGGTTAAATTAAAATTCAGAATCGTTTCTTTTACATTTGCTTTATTTTACTGTAGAAAAAATTCAACTATTCTATTTTAGGAACTGACTGGATTTTTAAAACACTTAGAATATTGAAAAGAGACCACGCATTTTTCCTCCTATGGTACCACACAATAGTAGCTGCTCAATAAATGTTTTTTGAGGAATCAAGATACTCATTAGGTATCCTGTACTCTTACATAATAGTGAACCACTGCAGTTTTTGAGTTGTATTTAGAAAGGTAATCACAGAAAAAATAATGAAGACACTAAGACAGGTACATGGTACTTACTCGACTACAGTGCTCCAAGAGTGCAACAATGTTGGCTTCTATCTGTGCCTTCCTTTCCAGTTCCTGGTTCTTAGTTTCCTCAAAAGTCTCAATAAAGGCTGCCAATTGAAAAATATGATGAGATGCTACTGCTGATATAGCTAAACACTACATAAGCTCTGATTTGTAGGTGTGAAAAGTACTTTTTAGAAATTCAAGGCAAATTTTAAACTATCACTGTTTAATTTTTTATTAACCCAAGGGTAATTAAACTACTCAATAAGAACATTTCTACATACTTTCAGGCTTTTAAAGTTTGTTATGACCTTAATATAAATAAACTAAAAATTTATAAATTCAGGCTCAGAAGTAACAGTTGATAAAATGGAGATGAGAATAAATCCTATGTTTTTACACTAGGATCTCACTGATACACCTACAATTAACATCTATAATTAGCCACTAACTTTACTTTGGAAAATATTACTAACTACCTGCAAATTGAGTATTTTATAATGCCAAATTAGTCTCAACTAAGTAAGTTTAGTAATTTATTGTTACAAATAAATATTCTAAGAAATCCTCCCTTTTCTTCTCTAACATAGAATTAGTACATAATTTGCTATTACTTACATTCTTAAAATATTTCTATGGATCTTCCAAAAATTAACTTAAAATAATTTTACTATTAGCATGAAACAACAAATTAATTCTGAGATAATTTTTGGTACTTGCTGAGATTTTAAAGAAATCTTGGGATATCGTTAAGCCAGAGTTGGTAATTACTGCTTTATGACATGTTTCTATGAAGGTAACAATCGGCCTCAGACCTATAAAAATGTCAGATTTTTAAAAAATAATAATTTAAAAAGGAAACCAGTAATTGTTAATATAGTCAATTTTGATAAACTTATGAATGTACAACATAAGTTTAAGTGAAGATCTATTTACAAAGTCAAATTCAGATTTTTTTTTCAGATTTTTTAAAAAAGTGAATAAGAAGTTACAATAGAAGGCTACTAAAGCTTCAGTCAGTAATAGAACCAAGAAACAAAATCAGAGGTGAGGGCTAATAAATAATGAGATAAGTACTATGAAAAGCTTAAAAAAAAGGTGAAAGATATTAAAGGTGAAGCATGTGAAAGAGAACATTCAACAATCAATGAGTGGTCTATAGATTATACAGACTATAAATGTACGTATTAGCTTTAGAATCTATCCCTAACATACAGTCATACACATACATACACATGTACAAAATCTTTCTAGAATTCTCTACCCATCTAAACTATGCTAGATATTTAGTAATACTTCAAGGCAAATGCTTTGAATGTCCACACTTCTGCACTTCTATTATTAGTCATTAAATCTTCTCAAAATGAGATCTCTGATTCAGTATAAATGAACAACTGAGAATATATTTTCACATCTATAAGATTATCACTTACTGTCCATATTTTCCTCCCTTTTTTTTAGCTCCTTGTACTTCTGATTCATTTCACCTATAAGAGATAAAAAATTTAACATTAGTTTCAAGAACTTAAGATATAGTACTCTAAATTAGAAATATCTCTTAGGTTCTCGATATGCCATTAGTCATTAAATATTCAGTATTTTCAATTAGGTGAAATTCATTTACATTGACTTACAGGGTCTTTCAAAACAGCTATATATATGTGTATGTTTGACTATTTGGAAAGAACAATCCCCTGACTGGAAAGGACTGAAAGACTCTCCAATGGTTCTCTATTTCACTTCCAACTTGGAGCTATTCAACCTACGCATGCACACACTGGTGACGGGAAACATAAGCTCCCATGAAATTTCATTTCATCTCTGAATAGCTCATAACAGCAAACAAGATGGCAGGGTTACTTCCCTCACAGAGCTTAAAGTCTAGAGATTTAACAATTAAAATGTACTAAGTGCTATCATATGAAAGTAAAGGGTGCTATAGCAGCACACAGCAAGGACAATTAATCTAGTTCAGGGATTCAGGAAATTTTCCTCTAAAGAAGTAATATTTAAGCTGCATTATAAAGAATGGATGAATAGGAGTTACTTGGTCAAAATATAGAAGGAGTTGAAAGTCAAAGCATTATAAGTACAGAAATATGAAAGTGAGGATGAATATGGTAGCACAGAAAACCGAAAGAGTTCTGAGGCAGAGAATGTGAAGTGAAAAAGTGGCACAAAGATGAGGCAGGTTATGAGAGACCTTATAAGACACATGTTATAAAAGTCTGGATTCTCTCCTAAGGGCAAAGATTACTGAAGAATTTTAAGCAGAGGAATAAAATTATCAACTTGCATTTCTGATCTGGAGAATAAAAGAGAAGTAAGAGTGGAAGCAATAAGACCAGTTAGGAGGTTGTCAAAGTAATCCAAATGAAAGAGGAAGACTGCCTGGGCAATTAGGATGTAAGGTAGAGGATTTTCATTTGAGACATTTAAGAGCCAGAGTGAGGTGAGGATTTTGGTGAGGGTCAGAGAGGGAGAAGTCAAGTGTGACTCCCAGGTTTCTGGCTTGGGTAATCGAGGACATTGTGGTACTGAAAAATAAATAAATAAAAAGAAAATTGAGGAAGAAACTGCCATGTTGCATTTAATATATGTAAAAGACATGATTAAAAGGGCAAAAATCCATGGCCCGTACAGATGGATGAAATCGGACACTTTAGCTGCATAAAGGGACCATTAGTAGAGGTGGATCATGATTATTTTAGATAAACAGGATTTTCAGTGTAACAGAAATTGAGATTTGGAGGCCCAGGGCTATTTTCCTGAACTAGTGAGATGGCTGCAGTCCTGTGCTCCCAGAGCCCCAGGTAAAGAAAGCAGAATAAATTTGTGCTTGATCCAATCTGTACAGTTTCTTCATTAAAGTCAGTTAGATCTTAGCATTCTAGAGAAACAAAGGAAGCTTACTAAGACAATGCCCAGCAAAGATGGAGAGAATAAGAGATTCCTAAGGGTGTTCCTGGTAAGAAGCTGGCATTTAGAAGGACTTTAGGAAGAAGAGTTCTAAGAAAATGGGGGAGCCAATAGTTAGAGTCCAGAGGCTAAAACCCATTGGTCAGTCTGTGTTCTATCTATCCTCCTATAAGCTCTACAGTTTTGCCAAGTACCGGCTAGAGCAGCAATAACATTAGGGAGTGGAGGTAGACAGTCAGAATAGAGCCCCTAATTACGTGGAGGCTACGGACTTCCACTTGTATACTTGCTTGGGTGGGAAGTGAGTTACAATTACACAAAGGTGATGGCAAAGTCAGAGACCCAGGTCAGCAGACAGCTTTTCTGCTTTCTGGTCTGAAAACATTTTTCCCAAATTCACCGAGGACAATCCTTATACAGAGAAAACCTTGTCAAGGCCCCCACCACCAGTACTCATAGTAAAAAGGCTGAAAGCTACTGTATAAGGATAGTAAATACCCAGAGGTCATGAATTCCCAGCCAGTGAACACTCAGAACGAATGGGAAACATTTGGTTCACTCTAAGACTTTGGATGCATTAACAACTTTACTGATCAGTTCAGATGATTAACAATGGTCTCAGGGCATAATGATGCAGCACGATTAGTTGTAAGGGGAAGGGGAGAGATCTTTTTGTTTCACTAATAACAAAGTTTGTATATGATTAAGTTTTTTTTGAAAAATACATTATAGACAGATTAAGATTAGCCCTATAATGATGTTACCATTCAGTAATTTATGGCAATAGTTTTTCGGATGGGAAACAAAGAAAGAATATGAGCTTGCAGCATACATGATCTGGAATATCCTCACAGGAGGCTTATATGCTCGTAAATATTATATAACATATGTGAAGTAGCAGAAAAGCTAGTATCTGCTGAATCTGCCATGGCCTAGGTTTCTAAAAAAGTCCTAGTTCCTTGTGTGGCTGTCTGAGAAGTTGTCCTCTTGGGAGATTGGTCAGGCATTAAGGGATTAAGAAGAAGGCCTGCATCCTAGGCTTTATAGGCATTTAACTACCATCTTATCTTTCCTCTTCTAAACTTAAGAGAATTTCCTACACATGCTGTTTCCAGCTCCTCATCTTGCTATTCGACCTTACGACACTGCAATGAGGCTTCTCCTCCTGACATTCCAATGAAATTGTTCACAGTAAGATTATATGACTCCTTAATTATCAAATCCAAGGGGCAGTTTCAAGTTATCTTACTCTGTAATATTTGACACTATTGATACATCCTTTCTTCTTCCAATTATTTTTCCGCTTATGTTTTTTGTTGCTTGGGGGTTGGGCTTTTCTGGTTTTTCTTACTCTCATTCCTTCTTTGTCTTCCCTTCATAACTTTCCCTTTCTTCATTTAAATTCTGGATTCTGCTCTTCATTGACTTCTAATGCTACATTATATCCAAGGAAATCCCACTCATTCTTGTGGTTTAAAAACTCTTAAATTTGACCTTTTTCCTAATTTTCAGATTGTTTTATCCAATTGTTTACTACATATATTCATGTGGGCACATTTCATGACATCCTAATACACAGCCTATCCATAATTAAATGCATCAGTCTTCCCCCTCAAAGTCTGTACCCCTCTGTATTGCCTATTATGTTTGAAAGCCCTTCACCATACACTTATCAACCAAGTCAGAAACCTGGGAGATTCCTCCCTCCTTCTCCCCTCAAATCCATGCTCCAAGTTGCCATCAGATTGAGCTGGAAGACATATCTGGTCAATGTCTCCCAGCTATACAGCTGGCCAGCTGGATTAGCTAGGACAGAGCTCCCATATATCTTAGCAAATTCCCAAGCTTCATAAAACCTCCTCCCATATCACTGTTGCTAAAAAGAGAAGAGATCAGGGCCCTAGTGAACTCCTCTATTTTGTGATTTCTCAGTTGGTGGATTAATATCTGAGCTTCTCATAAGAGGCAATGTACAGATGTGGGCAGTCCTAAAGTAGGGTAAAATATAGGGCTTGTTACAAAATCTATCCTTAGATTTAATATTATAGGAGAGGACAAGATCATAGACAGGGGAAGCTTATCAGTTATCACACTGGAGGTGCAAAGCAGGCCATAAAAAGGGTCTAATCATTTTAGAAAGATCAACAATGAAGAGACCAAAGGAGAGGGAAAAGGACACGTTCATAAAATGAGGGTTATTTTAGAGCTATCCTCAAACTCTGAGTATTTGATGTGATCATAGTTCTACATAATTTATTTCTTCCAAGTTTAGTGAGTACCTATTATGTGCCAGATACTATAATAGGTGCTGGGGATATCAAAATGAACAAGACAGTTGCCACTCTATCCTAGAAGGGTGTACAATCTGTTAGGTGAACAAAAGCAAAAAGTTACAATGCAACATAAGTACTGTAACTAAGCTATATATGAAGTACTATGATAACTAGATGGGTGAAAAGAGTTCAGAAGGCTTTTATATAGAAAGTATCATATCAGCAAGGCATTTTAACAGGTAACGGAGGAATTATAGAGATGAATAAGATATTTTCCTTCAAGAAATTTATGCTGTAGTAAGACAAGTACCCAAAAATTTCCACTATAAATTCAGGCCTCTTTCCCCTTACAAGGGGGGAAGAAGAAATGAGTACGGACTGTTACAAAAGACTTGGGATATTGTAGAAAGGACACTATTGCTTTTTGATACTCTCAGCTATAGCCAGCCAGTGGAGTAAGGGAACTAGGCTCTTCTTCCAGCACTAAAGGGCTGAGTACCACCATAACCACCTTTCTCCTCACTTGTCAGTAAGGTCATCTGACTCTTTTACCTCTCTATCATAAAATGTTCTCTTGAATCAAGGCTTAACAGAGCAATCTTGGCTTTTATACTCTGAGAAGCAGTTCTGACCCTGGAGAAGGGTCTGATCACCATTTTCCAGAACAGGTAGCCACCCCAATCTTCTCTCATGATCAGTGTACAACAAGGCACAAGCTAGTGACTCCTCTGGCTGCAAGGCTCCCAAGTCAGCAGACCTACTGATTTTAGAGGTGAAAAAGTAGCAGATAGTAAATAAAATTAGAGAGGAGGGGCAAAAATAAACACCAAGGTACTTTTGCTGGAAGGTAGGATTCTTTCCTTTCTAGCACTTGGGGTCCTTCTGAGGCAAGCTAAATATCCCAGTACCTTCGAGCATTCAGTACCTTCAAGTGTTCCTTATGTGTCATAGTTTCAGTCTTGTTATCATTCTGTTCATTCTACTCTTAGCCCAGTTCTTCTGGACTAAGAGTTCATTCTACTCTTACTCCAGTTCTTCTTCATTCCTTTTAAAGTATGATGCCAAGAAACAGGATTCCAAGCAGACTATCACTTCTCATCTCATAGTCCATATATTCATCTTTTGTTAATGTAATCTACGATTCCAGCTGTTCTGGAGGCTGTATCACATGAATTCACATTGAGCAGTTATCTAAACCCCCTCTAACATTTTCACATATTTTAGTAAGATACAGCACTTTCTCCTCCCCCATTTCTGCTTCAATTTTAATTAGTTTTGGAGTCCTATTAAACTTCATCTTTTTACATTCAGGCTCTCTCTCACCTACTTTTCACACATCACTATAGCAGTAAGTGATAAACTAATATATCAAATATTGCTAAACTGGTATGCTAAAATGAGTACATATAAGTTTAATGTTTTAAACTAACTTTTAGCTTCAAGCTTCACCCAATTTATCAATTATACATTCAACAAAATGTTTTATATTTTGGCAGGAAAGTTTCTTTACAGCTATGCAGACAAGGTCTGATTATTCTATCTACTAGAGGCATTTAAAATATATACAATAAAAATTCTCTAAATATGTAAAAGTTAAATTATTGCCTAAAGCCTCACCATTTCTAAAGAAAATAAAAAGGACTATGAAGAAGTTTGTTTCAACAGAGTAATGTCCATAAAATCAGATGGTATAATGAGTAATCCTTGGCATGTATACTAAACACAATGTAAGTTCTTAATTATTTCCTAAAGCAGTGGTTATCAAACTTTAGCATGCATCGGAATCATCAGGAGGGTTTGTTGAAACACAATTTGCTAAGCCCTATTCCCAAGGTTTCATGTTTAGTAGGTCTGGGGTAGAGTCCAAGAAGTTTTATTTCTAACAAGTTTCAGATGGTGCTGAAGTGCCTGGTCTGAAGATAATACCACCATACTAATAAATAGTTTAACCAATCCCCAAATTGAACAATAAGCAATGATTCATTCTTCTTCATTGTATGTATATTGAGAAGCTACAAAACAGCAATGTAAAGATGCCATTTGAAACTCAGATACCAGCTGATAAACTGAATATATTATCTTGTACATCCTGGGGAAAATACTTTCCAAATATGTTTTGGGAAAATCTCCAGGAAAGTTATTAAAGTTTCAGTTTATCAATTAATAGCATTACATATGGTCACCTTATCTTTGATAAAGGAGGCAAGAATATACAATGGAGAAAAGAAAGCCTCTTCAATAAGCGGTGCTGGGAAAACTGGACAGCTACATGTAAAAGAATGAAATTAGAACACTCCTTAACACCACACACAAAAATAAACTCAAAATGGATTAAAGACCTAAATATAAGGCCAGACACTATAAAACTCTTAGAGGAAAACATAGGCAGAACACTCTATGATATAGATCACAGCAAGATCCTTTTTGACCCACCTCCTAGAGAAATGGAAATAAAAACAAAAATAAACAAATGGGACCTAATGAAACTTAAAAGCTTTTGCACAGCAAAGGAAACCATAAACAAGACGAAAAGACAACCCTCAGAACGGGAGAAAATATTTGCAAATGAAGCAACTGACAAAGGATTAATCTCTAAAATTTAAGCAGCTTATGCAGCTCAATATCAAAAAAACAAACAACCCAATACAAAAATGGGCAGAAGACCTAAATAGACATTTCTCCAAAGAAGATATACAGATTGCCAACAAACACATGAAAGGATGCTCAATATCATTAATCATTAGAGAAAGGCAAATCAAAACTACAATGCGATATCATCTCACACCGGTCAGAATGGCCATCATCAAAAAATCTACAAACAATAAATGCTGGAGAGGGTGTGGAGAAAAGGGAACCCTCATACACTGTTGGTGGGAATGTAAATTGATACAGCCACTATGGAGAACAGTATGGAGGTTCCTTAAAAAAATAAAAATAGAACTACCATATGACCCAGCAATCCCACTACTGGGCATATACCCTGAGAAAACCATAATTCAAAAAGAGTCATGTACCAAAATGTTCATTGCAGCTCTATTTACAATAGCCAGGACATGGAAGCAACTTAAGTGTCCATCGACAGATGAATGGATAAAGAAGATGTGGCACATATATACAATGGAATATTACTCAGCCATAAAAAGAAACAAAATTGAGTTATTTGTAGTGAGGTGGATGGACCTAGAGTCTGTCATACAGAGTGAAGTAAGTCAGAAAGAGAAAAACAAATACCGTATGCTAATACATATATGGAATCTAAAAAAAAACGGTCACGAAGAACCTAGGGGCAAGATGGGAATAAAGATGCAGACCTACTAGAGAATGGACTTGAGGACATGGGGAGGGGGAAGGGTAAGCTGGGACAAAGTGAGAGAGTGGTAGTGTATATATGGACATATATACACTACCAAATGTAAAATAGACAGCTAGTGGGAAGCAGCCGCATAGCACAGGGAGATCAGCTCAGTGCTTTGTGACCACCTAGAGGGGTGGGATAGGGAGGATGGGAGGGAGGGAGACGCAAGAGGGAAGAGATATGGGGATAAATGTATATGTATAAGTGATTCACTTTGTTATAAAGCAGAAACTAACACACCATTGTAAAGCAATTATACTCCAATAAAAATGTTTTTAAAAAAAGCAGATTTCTAATCAGAAACAATGTAAGTGAGAAGACAGTGGATCAACATCTCTGAAGTATTAAAAGATAACATCTGTCAACCTTGACTATACCCAGCAAAAATATCCTTTGAAAATGAAGGCAAATAGGCATTCTCAGACATACAAAAGCTGAAAGCATTCATCACCAGCAGACCATAACTACAAGAAATGTTCAAAGTCCTTCAAGCAGAAAGAGAAAGATCTCAGATGGAAATCTGGAATCTACATTAAGGACTGAAGAACAGCAGAAATGGGTAAATAGTAAGATTTTGCTCCTTATTAGTAATCGTTTAAAAATATAATTGACTGTCAAAAATAATAGCTATGCAAAATGGATATCTCAGAAATAACTAAATTTCCTTGTCAATTGCATTATTATGAACTTTCATCAAATCTTTAACCGTGGTCATTTTAAAGTCTTTTGTCATTTACAAACAGTTCTGGGTGTACTCGGATGCTTTTGCAAAAATGTTCCTATAAAAGGGTTTCATCTTCAAGGAATTCATGGAAAAGACTCTGAGACATGCAGGTTTCTGGTAACTGACTGTACTGCTGAACTGAATGAATAAGCATTTTCAGAAAGATCAAGATGAAAAAAAAACTAATGACATGGGACTGAGTGAACTGATGAGGATGATTATAATTTTTTGACTTTCTGTTTGAATTAAAAAAAAAATCCCACAAGGACTCAAGAGGCAAAAAATATACAAACCAATTTTCACTGCAAAGTAAAGGAGCTGTTGTTACAATGGAGGATTACTGGACTGAATGTCAATATTATGACATAGTATGAGTGTGTTTTGTGTTCAGTAATTGCAATCATTGTTGCTTTTGTTGTGGTCAACCATTTACAATGCTTGGTGTCAGTTTATCTCTTGTAAAAATAAAATACAGTGTATGTGTGTGAAAAAAAATAGCTATGTAGTTATTACCTTATAAAATACGTAAAAGGAAAATGTGTGATGACAATACCACAAAGACCAGGAAGGGAGAAGTAGAAGCATGCCATTGTCAAGGTTCTTATACTATACATAATGAGGTATAACATGAAGGTAGACTGTGATAAGTTAAAGATATACACAATATCCTAAAGCAACCACTAAAATAACAAAACAAAGAATTATAACTGAAAGACCAATAAAGAAGATAAAATGGAATCATTAAAAATAATTAATCCAAGTCAGACAAAGAAGAATGAATAAATAAACTGTGGTTTATCTTCACAGTGGAATACTACTCAGCAATGAACAGGAGCAAACTGGTGACATGTGCAAATATATGGATAAATCTTAAAATAATTATGCTGAGTGAAGGACCAGAGAAAAATGTGTACATAGTTATGATTCTGTTTATATAAAATTCTAGAAAATGTAAATTAATCAACAGTGACAGAAACAAGATCATCGGTTACTTGAGGATGGGAGAGTGAAGCAGGTAGGAGTGGGAGGGAGAGGCTGCAAAAGGGTATTAGGAGATTTTGGGGATCGTTGAGTATGTTTACTCTCTTGATTGTGGTGATGGTTTCACAGGTGGATGCATATGTCAAAACTTATCAAATTATGTACTTTAAATATGTTTACTGTATTGTATGTCAATTAAACCTTTGTAAAGCTGTTTTAAAAAAATTAATTAATAGCATTAATAATAACAGCCAATAACTAACATTTATGTGCAATTTTTAAATTGCATGCTATTCTGAGTCATACACACACACACACACACACACACACACACACACACACGTTCCATTCATCTAATCTTCACAGTAACCCTAAAAGGAAGGTAGGTACTGTTATTATTGCCACTTTAAAGATGAGGAAACTAAGGTACAGCAAGGTCAAGTAGCACGTCTGAGATCAGCCAGTAAAACAGCACAGCTCAGATTTGAATCCTAGCATGCGGGTTGCAGAACCCGTGCCCTAAAACAAAACTATTCTGTCTTTATAAATTCTATTTTACCTGACATAACCAGAGAATAAAAGCTTCTAACCTGGGCCTTGGAACTATGAGTAGGAAGAAGTATCCTACAGACAAACCAAAGAAAAGGGTTGTATTTTATGTTTTTACTACCCTTGAAAGCAGCATTTAAATTATAGAGTAAATTGCAATGAATTCATTTGAAGTTTAGGGCAGTAATCCAATGATCCTGTAGCATTTTATGCATACTTCTATTATGATACATATTTATCACATTGTAGCTGTTAGATATTTAGATGTCTGTGATATGCTGTATTGATAACCACATGATATTCCGTTTTATCAATCTTTGGGAAGATACTGTACTCTAAAATTGAAGGAATAATTTGTAGTGAGCAATAATGCCCAAAAATCCTTCTTGGGGAGAAATGTGACTGTACTTTGTAAACTGTGTTCCTTAAGCCTTGTCTGAGCACGCAGATGTCCAGAAAATTAGCTCCACCTCGTGGATCATGGTAGTACTACAAATTCAGGCCTTTGAGAACAGTGAACTGTCAGAGAAGTAATTAGCACTGGTGAGGATGCACTTTCACATACTGCTGCTGGATGTATAAACTGGTACAACCATTTCTGGAAAGAAATTTTCAAAAATAATCAAAATTGTATACATAAGTAACTTTCTATTCAAAATTTCACTTCTAGAAATTTAGCCTATAGAAATATACAAATTAACAAACATATATGTATCAAGGTTATTTAGTGCAGCATTGTTCTTGGTAGTGAAAAATTAGAAACAACCTAATGTCAATGTGGATACAGCTAATACTATTTAACAAGAATATCAACATGACTACAGCTAATAGTTTTTGTAAGTACTTAAATATGTGCCAGGGACCATTCTTAGTCTGGCTTTAAAGCCCTGACATTGGCTACTATGCAATACTTCTTAGAATGAAGTATATACATCCTCATATGGAAGAGTGTTCATTATATACAGTTAAATGAAAAGACTCAAGCTCAGAAGAACTGTATCACTCAATTAAATATATATACATTAAATATATATATATATATGCTGTGTATAGAAAAAAGTCTAAAAGGCTATACATATCAAACTGTAAACAATGATTACCTCTGTAGAATGGGATGCGTATGAGGAGAAAGGAGATGATTTTTACTTTATACACTTTTGTATTGCTTGAATTTTCCACATTAAGTACACACCAGGTTTGTACATAAAAAGTACACAATTAAAAAAAATAAGTTAATTGGAGTCTTTAAAATAACTTTAACTACTTTAAGGAAAATTTTTTAAAACTAGTAAGGGGTAACCTCCTCGATGCTGACTGATAATTTGCACAGTTAATGACAATACATGAGAATGGTCATTTGAGGCAACACACACACACACACACACACACACACACACACACCCCCATAAAATGAAGTACATTCAAGGTGATTAAAACGCTTCAGAAATTCTGGGTAAGTTTATAACTGGTAATTTTTTGACAAAGATGGTAGGTTGAACATGCACATCTAACCCTAACCTGCCCCACCCCCCAAACTCCACTAAAATTATAGTAAAAAGAATTTTTAAAGGTCAAACTCCCAGCAATGAGAAAAATAGGAGAGGAGACAATAGTAATAAAATTTTGGAAGCTGGAAGCAGATGGACAAATGGTAACTAATTTAGCAGACCTGAGAAAGTCTAAACCTAAGCTGCACTGGGTAAAGATGAGAATTAACCAGATTTCAAAAGGCTCAGGAGTTCTGCATAGACAATCACTTATTTTGTGTTCCTACACCATGGAAGGTTTTGTCGTGTCTTAAAATAGTAACACTGCTCTTTTTAGAATTTAACGGAATATAGTGAAGAGTACAGTAGAGGCCTGAGTTAAGTGGACCAATAAACACCATTTACTTTGAGGGACCTTCAATATGAAATATACAAAAATTAATTTGTGGTGAGAATAAATTTTCTTAGTCAACAATTACCTTATCAAAAACTAACTACTCAACCATATGTTAGAAGTAAATCTTTAGGTAAAAGAATAATAAAAATAATATCCTATGTTGAATGAGAATATAGGCTACTATTAGCTTGTTGCCTTCACCTAGATCTACAACGCCTTTTCCATTACTTTCCCTTTCTCATACAGAAGCAGCATTTTAAAAAGCAACAATTAAGTAAATATTTAATGGTTGGCACTTCAGCTTGAGAAAGGAGAAATCAGGATGGATTCCAGGAGAAATCAGGCTTTTCTGAAAAGTAGCATGGCATCTGCCAATAGTACTCTGCTTTAATAATGATGCAGATTGTAGCCGAATTCTGACCATATAACAACTTTCAATAGAGCTATTTCTCACTGCTTCTAGTTAGCAAAAATAGTAACAATTCCTTTCCTGCTAAAATATAGGATAGTACACATATTTAAACCTAAGTATTTTTTAGAACCCATATAACAAAGTTACCTGATCCAGCAATAAAGTAAAACTACTGTAGGGGTGAAGTCTAACAAATACTTAACATAATAGGATTAAATCCCCCAGCAGTTTAAAAAAGTAATGACACCTTATTATAATGAAAATTCTCTGTTATCAGGTTATTTCTCCTTTAAAAATTACTTACAAAGACTAAATAAAGATTTGAGAGCAAAGAAGCCCATCTAGAATTGGTCAAAAGTGTAAGTGTATTATGAGGATTTTTTCTGCATTATCCAGATTGTCACAGAAACTGATAACTCAGCATCTAGGAATAACGAAGATTTTTGTAGAATAGCCAAATAACTGTTAATTGATTTTATTAAGTTAACTTTGAGACAATGTAACTTTTAGCAAATTGTAACTTTAAGGACTTAAAAAGTGCAAAAATATGATGAACTTGAAGAAGCTGTTGGATTACAGGACCACCATTAATATCTAGCAGAGAACATAACTGTACCTAAACCAGTATCAAAGGATGCCTTTAAATTTAGAATGAATTATGCAAACCTTTTAAAAGTTTATTTGAAAACTGAAGGGTTGGAGCAAGTACTAACAAAGTCAGACATGTACAAACACATTTACAGTTTAAGTGTTATGTTAACCAGAACCCCTACAAGGCAAAAGGTGGCCTAGCTGGATTACACACAGGTGCCATAAATGGAAGAAACCAGGTAACATCTAAGAAATTAATAAAATGGCCAGAAGGAATAAAGCTGGGGGCAGAGATAAGTATGGACCAGAAAGTCAAAATAACTTGATAATCCTCCACATCTTAAGGAGCAGATTATCCACAATCTTGAGTCAAGGGACTGCTGAGAATGCAGATGTAGATAAGAATCCACCTCTTTACTGGAAATCATAAATCGAAGGTAGGAATCCTCTAAAAAGTAATAAAACTGTTGCTAACTAATCAAGCTCTCTCTGTAGATAAGAGTGCATTTGTATATCTTAAGAACTAGAGGGCCCAAAGAAGTGACTAGAGCCCAACTCTCACCTTTAATTCATTCTACAAATCCTTCCCTTCTAAAATACAGGACTGGGAATTCCCTGGCTGTCCAGCTGTTAGGACTCCATGCTCTCACTGCTGAGGGCCAGGGTTCAGTCCCTGGATGGGGAACTAAAAATCCCACAAGCTGCACGGTGCAGCCCAAAAAAATAATAATTATTTAAAAATATATAAATAAAATACAGGACTGTTTAATTCATTCCACAAAGACTTATTGAATGTTTATTTTCCCAGGCATTGTGTTGATGAAAGAGGTTACCAAAGTGAACAAGACACAGTCCCTGTCCTGGAGGATGTAGAGCTTAAGGGAAAAGACAAACACCTAAGTAGAAAGTGGTAAAGTAATGTGGTCAATACATTTATGCCGTGTGTTCTGATAACAGAGGGGATCACTCACTTAGCCCAGCCCAGAAATAGGTCAGGGAGAGAAATTAGGGTTACTATGTTGGATATGAAAGGATACCTGAGCTAGATCTTAAAAAATGAGAAGTTAGTAAAGTAAGTAACAGAGAAAAGAACATTCAAGAAAAGGGAACAAATAATAGGAGCAAAGGATTGAGCATGAAACAATCCTTTGATGTATGATAAGAGGGTGAGGTGTGAGGTACCACTGGTAGATTATTATTATTATTCTTAGAATGTAAGGATAGAGATGCTGAGGGGTAGGAGAGGAGGCTGACAATGTACAGGTCAGATTATGGAGGGACTAGAATGCCACACAAAGATTCTTAAACTTTACCTTGTAGGTCACGGGGAACCACTGTTAAGTGGAGAATGATACAGAATCACATTTCACATAAGTCACTCTGGCAACACTGTGGTGGATGAATCTGACAGGGAGCAAGATTGGAGGTCGGGGACCAGTTAGTAGACTACTGAAATAGTTCAGGAAAGAAATAATGAGGTCCTGAACTAACAAGTGACCTTCTAATAAAAACCCCAATAATCCAGGATGATCAAAGTGTAGTAGAACAAAAAACTAATGCATTGATATATATGTGAACATACAATACATAATATTTATATATCACATATATTTTTATATGTACATATATATATGCTTTTTTGCTACTATTACATTACATTATAGATTGTGCCTTTCTACATTAATCAAAAAGGACAGGTAATTCCCTGGTGGTCCAGTGGTTAGGGCTCCTCACTTCCACTGCAGGAGGAACCGATTCGATCCCTGGTCTGGGAACTGAGAGCCCGCAAGCTGTGGTGCGGCCAGAAAAAAAAAAAAAAAAAAGGACAAAGAATTTACGAAAACAAAAAGGAAAAGGGAAGCTACAATTCAAAGCATTCTATTTATCGTAGAACTAGCAATTAATAATAAATTGTTTAAAAACACAGACCTACTAGAGAATGGACTTGAGGATATGGGGAGGGGGAAGGGTAAGCTGTGACAAAGCGAGAGAGTGGCATGGACATATATACACTACCAAACGTAAAATAGATAGCTAGTGGGAAGCAGCTGCATAGCACAGGGAGATCAGCTTGGTGCTTTGTGACCACCTAGAGGGGTGGGATAGGGAGGGTGGGAGGGAGGGAGACGCAAAAGGGAAGAGATATGGCAACATATGTATAAGTATTACTGATTCACTTTGTTATAAAGCAGAAACTAACACACCATTGTAAAGCAATTATACTCCAATAAAGATGTAAAAATAAAATAAAATAAATTGTTACCCCCAAATGAGTTATTTTACTGGAAAAATAAATAGAATTCTGCTAGAAATTTAAATTTAGAAGGAGGAATATTATTTAAAATGTATCCCATAAAGCATCTGAAATCAAGAACATTATCAGATTTCTCAGAATAATTTATTAACAAAGAAAATCTATATACTAGATCTACATAAATTAAAAGCAATAAAATAATTTAATAAAGAAAACAACATGACCTTAGTAACAATTTATTGTGAACCTACCTTGCCATGTGTACCACTTACTATTTGTAAATCTTAGTGAGGTAGGACCACTATATTCATTTTGCAGATGAGAAAATGAAAGCTCAGATAAGTTTACTTACCTAACAACCAGGACTTAAAGTTTGTCTGATTTTAGATGTCTTGTTTACATGTAGCCACATGTAAATAAGACTGTAAGCATTTCACAAGAATATTTTTATTTCACAAATACAGCACTTCATATCAGAAAGCCAAGATTAGGTTTGGGCAATAGAGCTAACACTGGGGTCAAAGAGAACTTGATTTATATCTAGACTTTACCCCTTACTAGCTGTGAGAATTTGAGTTAACTTCTCTGAGTTTCAACAAGCATAAAAGAGGTTAGAAGCCTTCAAAGTGTTCCTGCAAAGATCACAAAGTAACCAGTCCAGGTAAGTAATCAATTAATAGTAGCTAATGCTATTATTCATAAGTCAATAAAATGTATAAATAAAACTAATACACTGCATTAAAATTGAAATAAAAAATTAATTTAGGAAAAGAACACCCTTTTCCCCTGCTATGAATGTTTCTTTAGCCATAATAGGCATATTATTTACAATAGAATACCTAACTCATAAGAATATATAGTCAACTCTTGATAATCCAACAGCATATTAACTGGCTTGCAGTTAATCTGTGATTAAAGTGCCATAGTAACCCAGCTTTTCCTCCCTTGTTAGAGACAAGTTGGTTAGGAACCTGTGATGCCCAAACTCTTCCCTCAACCACACATACACTGTAGCTCCCAAATCCCCACCACAGCATTTCCACCCGAAGTGCTCTGGTCCCTGCCTTGGCACTTCAAATCCCACTGCTGGGGAAAGCTGAGAGAGGACTGGAATAATCAGTACTTGCCACCACATTAGTGGGTCCCCTAGCGAATAATTCTTCCTACATTTTTTGTGATATTTGTGATGTGATCCTCACTCCCCTGTAACTCTACCACTTACGCCAGTTAATAGCTGACAATATTGAAGAAGTATAACTTAGAAATCTGTGAGCAACTTTAAACCATTTTACTTGATTAAAAAAAAAAATTTCTTGGGCTTCCCTGGTGGCGCAGTGGTTGAGAGTTCACCTGCCGATGCAGGGGACACGGGTTCGTGCCCTGGTCCGGGAGGATCCCACATGCCACAGAGCAGCTGGGCCCGTGAGCCATGACCGCTGAGCCTGCGCGTCCGGAGCCTGTGCTCAGCAACGGGAGAGGCCGCAACAGTGAGAGGCCCGCGTATGGCAAAAAAAAAAAAAAAAAAATTTCTTGCTGTATAGCACAGGGAACTCTACTTCACTTCGCTGTACAGTAGAAACTAACACAACATTGTAAAACAACTACATCCCAATTAACAAAAAAATTTGTTTGCAAAACAAAATAAATTCTTGCCATTATATAACCATTTTAAGTTATATAAGTTTTTAGTTGGCTTAAATAGTTCAACACTAACTATAATATTTAGTTACTATTAAAATATTTAGTTACTATTAAAATTCAATACTAACTATAACATTTAAAATATTACTTAAATGATTCAATACTAACTATAATATTTAGTTACTACTACTAAATATTTTAATAGTTTAGTATTTTAATAGTTAAACTTAGTGATATCACAAAGAATTAAATAACAAACCCCAGGTAAACAGTCCCTGAGGCCCAAGTTATTAATACTGTATAAATACTGCTATGTATCTATATTATACTTCATAAAAATATTTAAAAAATTACCTTGGTGTTCTTCTAAATCCATGTCAAGTTGTCTAATTTCTTCATTAAGCTGATTTATTTTTTCTTTTATATCTGTTAACCTGTTGAAAATATTATTTAATGAATTTATGGCAGACAATTTAGATATTCAGTAAAAACATTTAGTGACGATGTTATGAAATCTTACATCTTTTTGAATCTGCAGAAACAATATCAATAAATAATATGCTTTATTCTGAGGACAATACTATAAATTTGAGAGAAAAATCTTTTTTCATGATTCGCATTTAGAGTACAAAGTGTGTTCTGAGAATGCTGGCTTGCCTGACTTCAACAGCAGACCCTTCCCTGCCAGCCATCTTTTGAGCTTTACTTGTGATATTAAGAAAATAAAAAATCTTTAGCAACCTTCTTTTTGTAGGTTTATATAAACTAAACTAAGTTAGCAAGTTTGTCTTAAAAGTTAGAAAATAAGAGAAAATTTACCATTGAGAGAAGATTATATGGGTTAAAATTTTAACAAAAGCAGTTGTACTTATTACAAAGCTATAGTAATCAAGACAGTATGATACTGGAATAAGGATAGACATATCCTTTTAAGGATAGACAATGGAATAGAATTGTGAGTCTAGGAATAAGACCCTGTATCTATATACAACTGATTTTTGACAAAGGTGCCAAAACAATTAAACAGAGAAAGAACATTAAATAATATTTCTTAAAAGAATATTTCAACAAATGGTGCTGGAATAACTGGATATACACAAGCAAAAGAATAAAACTGGACTCCTACCTCATACCATACACAAAAGTTAACTAAAAGTGGGTCATAGATCTAAACATAAGAACTAAACTATAAAACACAAATAAAAAAACATAAGCATAAATCTTCAAGAAATTGAACTAGGCATTGGTTTCTTACATATGACACCAAAAGCAAAGATGACAAAAGAAAAAAATAAATAAACCAGATATAATCAAAATTTAAAACTACTGGGACTTCCCTGGTGGCGCAGTGGTTAAGAATCCGCCTGCCAATGCAGAGGATACAGGTTTGACCCCTGGTCTGGGAAGATCCCACATGCCACAGAACAAATAAGCCTGTGCACCACAACTACTGAGCCTGCACTCTAGAGCCCATGAGCCACAACTACTGAAGCCTGTACACCTAGAGCCCATGCTCCGCAACAAGAGAAGTCACTGCGATGAGGAGCCCGGGCACCGCAACAAAGAGTAGCCCCCGCTCGCTGCAACTACAGAAAGCCCGTGCACAGCAATGAAGACTCAATGCAGCCAAAAATAAATAAATAAAATAAATAAATTTATTTAAAAAATAAAGTCTTAAAAAAAATTTTAAACTTTTGTGCTTCAAAGGACACCATAAAGAAAGTGAAAAGAAAACCCAAATAATGGAAGAAAACTTTTGCAAATCATTGATCTGATAAGAGACTTTATTTAGAATATATAAAGAGCTCTTACAATTCAATAATAAAACAATAAATAACCCAATTTAAAAATGGGCAAAAACACAGGGAGATCAGCTTGGCGCTTTGCGATGACCTAGAGGGGTGGAATAAGGAGGGTGGGAGGGAGGCTCCAGAGGGAGGGGATGTGGGGATATATGTATGCATATGGCTGATTCACTTTTTTGTACAACAGAAACTAACACACTATTGTGAAGCAATTATACTCCAATAATGATCTATAAAAAATAAATAAATAAATTTTAAAAATGGGCAGAGAATGTGAATAGACATTTCTCCAAAGAATATATATATATGACCAATAAGTACAGGAAAAAGAGTTTAAGATCATTCATTAATCATCAGGAAAATGCAAATCAATGATACCACTTCACACCTACTAAGACGGCTACACAGTAATCAAAAATGACAGATAATAACAAGTGTTGGTGAGGTCATGGAGAAACTGGAACACTTATACACTGCTGGTGAAAATGTAAAATGGTGCAGCTGCATTGGAAAATAGTCTGGCACCTCCTCAAAAAGTTAAATATAGAGTTACCGTATGAACCAGCACTCCTAGGTAAATTCCACTCCTAGGTAAATACCCAAGAGAAGTGAAAATATATATGTCCACACACAAAAACATGTACACGATTGTTAATACCAGCATGATCCATCACAGCCAAAAAATAGAAACAATCCAAATGTCCATCAATTAATGAATGGATAAATAAATACGGTATAGCCACACAAATGGGATATTATTTGGCAATAAAAAGAAATGAAATACTGATACATGCTACAACACAGATGAACCCTGAAAACATTATGCTAAGTGTAAGAATCCAGCCACATAGGACCATATATTGTATGCTTTCATTTATATGAAATGTCCAGAACAGGCCAATCTACACAGACATAAGGTACAGTGGTTGCTTAGGGCTGGGAATGGGGGATAAGAGGTGTGATGGTTAAGGGATATGGGTTTCTATTGCGGTGACTGAACTGTTCTGAAATTGACTGAGGTGGTGGTTGCACAACTCTGTGAATATAATAAAAAACTCTGAATTGTACACTTTAAATGTGAATTGTACGGTATGTATTATACCACAATAAAGCTGTTTTTAAAAAGCAATTATACTATGTAATGGCTCTTAACTAAACATTCAAAGAATTATTTAAAGCTATAAATAAAACTGAAAGCTGCATCAATATTGTCAGTGTGAATCACAGAAAAAATTACTGTAACAATATGCACCTCTTACACATTTAGAATGCAATTTAAAAGATGAGAAATGAATGTAAAATGTCCTAGTGTAAAAGTACTTACTGTCGCTCCATGCTGGCTATTTCCTGATTATCTTCTTTAACCTATAAAGGCATGAAGAGAAAACAGAATTTAAAGAATTACTCATTGTTAGGCTATCTTAAAGAGATTTTCCTTCTAGGGTGTGTACTAAAATATCAAATCTAGTCGCTTTAAACTTATTTCTTGAAATTCAGCCTTTGAAGTTAAAAGGAACATCATTAGGGAACTATTCACAGATTTTTCTTTCCTCCTCAAAGGAAGAGTGGTGACTGATAAATATCCATACCTATCCACGTGGCACCAAGAAGTTAACACATCTTCAGGCCTGGATCAATTTACATAAATATCTAGGATTTTTGAGCCTGTCTCCCCCGCCCTGCTCCCCCTGCTCCCCACCCCCAACCCATGCACACGGTAGGGCTGCCAGATTTAGCAATCCTCATTACATCTGAATTTCAGAAAAACAATGAATAACTTTTGTGGTATGTATTTGGAATACACTTATTGTCCTTACGTGTATACTTATTCTAAAAGATTATTCACTGCTTATCTGAAATTCAAATTTAACTAGTCATTCTGTATTCTATCTAGAAATTCTATACCAAGATCACACTCTTCGTCCCCTGCCTTCAATGATCTCTTTCCAAGGAACTTCAGAGATTCTAGATTTTGATACCTTTCTAGAATGATTCTAACACTTAAATAGCTCCTGAGTTGATCCCTAAGCCTCCTACAAACCCACTGGATTCAATCTAAGACCACAAAGGAGTCCCATTTGTAGGTTCCTGACTAGAGGTGCTCCCAAATATATAGGCTCCTAAGGGCTGTATATTTAGGGTGTCTCAGGATAAACAATAGGATAAATTAAAGCCAGTCTTGGGATAGTAAGAAAGCTACTGAACACATCTGACATAACATGGTGACATACTGTGATTTCACAGGACATTTTAATTCCATTCACTTCATGGTGGCACTGATAGAAATAACCACACAAAGTTGTCAGCCTTGGGGCACTTCATTTTCTAAATATGAGGCCCAAAACAAATAATGGAATACATCTTCAATAAGATTAATTATTTACTGATCAATAAGAAGAGTTTCAAGTTTTTCTTATAAGGATCCAAAACATGAAAAAATGACCAAAATATGCATGAAGACCATATAAAATTAGGATTTAAGCAAAAAAAAAAAAAAACAGTTTATTTGAGAAATGACTTTTACCTAGATCTTCTTAGTCAAGCAGTTCATATTAATTTAGATGGAGTTCACTTTTCACTGTTTTTTAAGAAAATAAACTTATTAGTTTTCTGTTCAATTCATATGCCTTAAATAAAACAGACTGATACATTTACCAAATCCTGACATATTAAAATACATATGTTTGTTTTTCCTACCTGCTTAAGTAATCTCTCTCTCTCTTCCATTGGGGATCCCATGCTTTTTTCTTCCGCAATCATTTGATCTCGATGGGACTCCAACTCATAAAGTTTTTCATGCAACAATACAGCCTCCTGTTTTACCTGGGAGTGTGCTATTTCCTGAAGAGAATTAAAATAATTTTAATATTTTATCAAAAACTATTCAAATAGTTTTCAGTTTATAAGACTAAGGACAAATTTAAACTACCAGCATCTTTAAATAGAGATATCAAGAACTTAGAGTACTCAATAATGCTACAAAGTACGTTTCTAAACATTGAAGAATAAAAATAAATCCCTGTATACTTTCATAAGCAATTTTCAGTCTAAGGTTCACAAGAAGGTGGTAGCTTTAGTTTATCTTCTAAATATAAGACCTAAACAAAGATAAAGACATCTCTACTAATGGGAAGATAATAAAGAAAATGTAACGATGTATGTATAACTTTAACCACAAAACCCAATCCAAAGTCCAAGGAACTGATCGCTAGAGGGAAGATATTTTCCCCTGAATAGATCATATATATGCTTTCCTACAAGTTTATGGGTTGAACTATATCCCCCAAAAATGTATGCTGAAGTCCTAATCTCCAGCACCTGTGAACGTGACCTAATTTGAAATGGAGTCTGTGCAGATTTAATCAAGTTAAGATTATCTTGAGGTCATTAAAGTGGACCTTAATCCAGTATTAACTGCTCTTTATTAGAAGAGAAGAGATAAAAAGCAGAGACACCCGAGGAGAATGCCATTTGATGATACAGGCAAAGAATGGAGTGATGTAGCTACAAGTCAAGGAACAAATGCCAAGGATCGACAGCCAGCACCAGAAGCTAGGAAGAGGCAAGGAAGGATTCCACCTAGTGTCCCAAAAGAAGTAAGTCTTTGATTTTAGACTTTTAGCCTCCAGAACTACAAGAAATTTCTGTCGTTTTATGTCACCCAGTTTGTGATACTTTATTACAGCAGCACTAGGAAACTAATAGACACGAGTAGTAAAATTATCATGTATTCACCACTGTTCTACTGTTCACAAAGAGAAAATAAGGGATGTGATAATTTTAAAAGATAACCAAAAGAGCTAGGGATGTTGGTGGTAGTGGTGATGATGATGATGAAAATGACATTTGAAGCTGTTATTTATTGAGCACGTATTCTGTGCCAGGCACTATACTTCATATTTTTTATATACTATCTCTAACACTCAAAGCAACTCTGTAAGATAGTACTATCATCTCTGTTTTACAGATGAGAAAACTGATGACCTGATATCTAAATAATTTTTCTAAGTTAACAAAAATAAAAGTTAATCATGAAAAAAAAGTTAATGATATCTGAAAACAGGCTCACAGTATGAACAAGATTTTTAAGAGGGGAGACCTCCTCCTTTTTGAAAGCAAAAGAGAAGGAATCTTAAAAAAAGGAAAAAGTGAACAAGAGGAAATGTTTGAAAGTCCATAGGCAAAGGGTTATATACACAGCTTAAGTAATGTATTAGCTTCAGGTGAAAAGGCATGATAATAAAATACTGATAGAAAAAATGCAGACATTTTGATGTATCCCTTTTCATAGTACCTCCCCCGTCCCTTTTGCTTAACCACCTATAGACATGTTCATCATTGCATCTTGATAAAACCACTCCTGAAGACTCAAGCTCTTGTTGATCTTTCACCTGATTTTTTTCACACTCCTATGAACTGAATCAGCAATACTTAGCACAGTAGGGAGCATACAGCAGATATGCAATAAACACTACTTGACTGATATTTGACATAATGTTATCTTGAAGAACAAATCTTCCTCTCCCCAAAAAGACCCACAAAGGAATCCAGCTAAAGTTAAACAGAATTAGGATCTACATTTTCTTCATTTGAGAATACTGTAAGTTTTTTTAAATTCATGTAATTTTAGGCATACATGTACTAATGCCAAAGTAGAGTGGCATCAATAGAAACACTAATTCCAAGGTTATACCCTACACCTCTTCCTGTGGAAACTAAATCTGCCAATGAAATAAGACCTAACTCTCTCCTACACACCCTAAAAAAAGATAGTGAGGAATTCTGAAAGCTGGCTGTATTAATACTATATAAATGCAGTCCTTATTCCTTGAAGCATATTTTTATTACCATAGAGATCAAAGAAAATAAAAATTCTGTGTACCCACATGTAGACAACTGGATATAGAAAATCATCTTAATATTTTTAAGCAAACTAGTTTTTTCAATAGCAAATTTCCAAAAGAATGATTACAAAATACTCATGGTTTATTTCTTTTGCAAGCTAGGTGAAAGCAATCATGTCAATTTACAATTGTTACTAATCCTATCATCGTTATAGCTACCTGAATACATAGGAAATCAAGAAAGGCAGGCAAGATTTGATGTACAGACAGTGGGAAGGTAGTTTGCAGAAAAAGAATGCATTGGCCAACAAATATATAAAGAGATACTCAACTTTTTGTATAAATAAATGAAAATTAAAACAAGATACTAATTTTAAACTAGTAAACTAGTAAAAATGGAAAAGGTGGATGGATAATGCAGCTGTTAATGAGTACGGGGGAAATAGGCACTCTCATACATTGAGATTAGGAGTAGAAAATGGAACTTTTTTGGAAGGCAATTTGGCAATGTTACAACGTTTTAGAAGTTTGTACCTTCTGACCCAATGCAAGAAATTTATCTTAAGATACACTCGTAGTAACTTTGCATAAAATGTGTTTTCACTACAGCATTGTTTTATAATCTCAAAAAACTATCAATATAAACAATCTAGTCATCTACAAGGCTGTGCTATATATAGTCATACAATGTAATACAATGCAGTAATTTCAAAAAATGAGAAAGATATCTTAAGAGCTGACATGAATAGACATTCAAGAGAGAATGTTAGGTTAAAAAAAAAAAAAGCTGCAGACAGCATATCCAGTGTACATCCCACTTAAGGTTTTTCTCAACAGTAAAATGAAGGTAGGATTATAGGATTGCTGTGAAGATAAAATGACAATGCTGGTGACATATGTAAAGAGCTCAAAAAAAGCACATAGTAATCACTCAATAAATGTGAGAGCAGTTCTGTCTGGAAAGAGGGAAAATAAATAGGCATTTTTACTTTCATCTTATTCAATTTTTTAATAGAAAACATGTTTTGTGACTTTAAAAACACTTTAAATAAATAATAAAACAAATGCAAGCTTTTACATCTTTAAAGTAATGAACTGACTTCTCCATCTTCACTTGTCTTTAGTCTCTTGCTTGTATGTTTTTTTTTTTTAACATCTTTATTGGCGTATAATTGCTTTACAATGTTGTGTTAGTTTCTGCTATATAGCAAAGTGAATAAGTTATACGTATATATATATCCCCATATCCCCTCCCTCTTGCGTCTCCCTCCCACTCTCCCTATCCCACCCGTCTAGGTGGTCGCAAAGCACCGAGCTGATCTCCCTGTGCTATGTGGCTGCTTCCCACTAGCTATCTATTTTACATTTGGTAGTGTATGTATGTCAGTGTTACTCTCTCACTTTGTCCCAGCTTACCCTTCCCCCTCCTTGTGTCCTCAAGTCCATTCTCTAGTCTGCGTCTTTATTCCTGTCCTGCCCCTAGGTTCATCAGAACCATTTTTTTTTTTTTAGATTCCATATATATGTGTTAGCATACGGTATTTGTTTTTCTCTTTCTGACTTACTTCACTCTGTATGACAGGCTCTAGGTCCATCCACCTCACTACAAATAAATCAATTTCATTTCTTTTTATGGCTGAGCAACATTCTATTGTATATATATGCCACATCTTCTTTATCCATTTGTCTGTCAATGGACACTTAGGTTGCTTCCATGACCTGGCTATTGTAAATAGTGCTACAATGAATATTGTGGTACATGACTCTTTTTGAATTATGGTTTTCTCAGGGTATGTGCCCAGTAGTGGGATTGCTGGGTTAGATGGTAGTTCTATTTTTTGTTTTTTAAGGAACCTCCATACTGTTCTCCATAGTGGCTGTTATCAATTTACATTCCCACCAACAGTGCAAGAGGGTGTCTTTTTCTCCACACCCTCTCCAGCATTTACTGTTTGTAGGTTTTTTGATGATGGCCATTCTGACCGGTGTGAGGTGATACCTCATTGCAGTTTTGATTTGCATTTCTCTAATGATTAGTGATGTTGAGCATCCTTTCATGTGTTTGTCGGCAATCTGTATATCTTCTTTGGAGAAATGTCTATTTAGGTCTTCTGCCCATTTTTGGATTGGGTTGTTTGTTTTCTTGATATTGAGGTGCATGAGCTGCTTGTATAGTTTGGAGATTCATCCTTTGTCAGTTGCTTCGTTTGCAAATATTTTCTCCCATTCTGAGGGTTGTCTTTTCTTCTTGTTTATGGTTTCCTTTGCTGTGCAAAAGCTTTTAAGTTGCATTAGGTCCCACTTGTTTATTTTTGGGGTTTTTTTCCATTTCTCTAGGAGGTGGGTCAAAAAGGATTTTGCTGTGATGTATGTCACAGAGTGCTCTGCCTATGTTTTCCTCTAACAGTTTTATAGTGTCTGGCCTTACATTTAGGTCTTTAATCCATTTTGAGTTTATCTTTGTGTATGGTGTTAGGAAGTGTTCTAACTTCATTCTTTTATATGTTGCTGTCCAGTTTTCCCAGCAGCACTTATTGAAGAGGATGTCTTTTCTCCATTGTATATTCTTGCCTCCTTTATCAAAGATAAGGTGACCATATGTGCGTGGATTTATCTCTGGGCTTTCTATCCTGTTCCATTGATCTATATTTCTGCTTTTGTGCCAGTACCATACTGTCTTGATTACTGTAGCTTTGTAGTATAGTCTGAAGTCAGGGAGCCTGATTCCTCCAGCTCTGTTTTTCTTTCTCAAGATTGCTTTGGCTATTCGGGGTCTTTTGTGTTTCCATACATTGTGAAATTTTTTGTTCTAGTTCTGTGAAAACTGCCATTGGTAGTTTTAAATTACCATTAGATTTTGTGTGCCTCAGCAAGGCAGAATGATTTTTGTACAGGGTAGGTACTCAATAACTGAATCTGCTTTCTTACTAAACTAAGATATTTGCAGTCCTGAATAGGAAAAAAAATTATTACATTTCTATTAGTAAACTACTAAATAAATATGTACCTGAATGAGTTCCATTAATATATTTAACTGAATTTTCTTTTGTAGCTGAGTAATATGAAAACTTTTACTTGATTTTTACTTACAGATTCCAAGCTCTCTTTTTTCATGTTCAGTGAATCTAGTTGTTGCTGAAGTGTATCTAATTCCTAAGAAGAAGGAAAAAAATCAAATATATAGGCAAATTACATTAAGAATAATTTCCTTCTCAACATTTTAAATACAGATGTGACAAAGTAAATTTTGTAAATGTTTTCAACCCATATCTTAAAATCTGACTAGAATTTATTAACATTCATTATTTCTATTTTTGCCAATTTATTTCATTATTACTAAAAACCTTGCCAAGATCAACCTTTTAAAATACTTATGAGCTTTTTAAAGGGAGCCAGAACTTTTCACAGTGAATCATCACTGTATTCTGAGAATATCAAATATCAGAATACTTCAAATTAATGATGATACTGTTTAAAGTTATAATTTTTATTTGTCTTTTTAACCATGTTTCCATATCTTTTGCCTATTTTCTTTTAAGGCCAAGACCTGTAGCCATTTATATGGCTCACTCTTAGGGATAAGTCCCTTGAACTGTTTATAGTTGACCCCTGAATAAGACACGTTTGAGCTGCATGAGTCCAATGACATGTGGATTTTTTTCAAGAAATACGTACTACAGTACTACTCAATCCATGGATGGTTTAATCCGTGGATGTGGAACCTTCGATACTGAGGGTCAACTATAAATTATACACAGACTTAAACTGCACAGGGGTCAGTGTGCCTAACACCCAAGGTGTTCAAGGGCCAACCAGACCCATTCAAACACCCCTGTGTGATATTAGCTATATTTTGATAATATTTTGGTATTTTTATAATATTCTTTCATCAATGTTTCATTATATGTTATAAATTCTGTCTAACATAAAAAGTTATATTAAATTTTCAGTAAAGGATTATCTGAGAAACTAGAACTACATTCATTATTGGCATTTGCGGGGACTAATTCTCTGTTAACTGGTTAAGGGATATCTGGACATGAAAGGGCACTACCTTGTAAACCTGAGTCACCACCATGACTGAATGTTGAGAGGATTCTCAATAATCCCTCAGTAGACATCCAAATTTCTTATTTAAACACCATAATTAGGGGACAAAAGCTGTTCAAATTAAGGGCATAGCAAGTAAACGACTTGCTGTTTATTAGGCAGGAAGAAAAGGAAAGAAAGTAAATATCCATATGGCTCTGGTGTATGAGGACTTTTAATGTTTTCATTAAAAGTTCATTAGAAAACAATTGTTTCATGTATCTTTATGACCTGCAAAAATGAATGATGCATAGAACTGAATAACAGAGTAAAAGCTAGGTCATTATGCAACATAAGAAAACGAAATTTTCTAGATCAGTGCTTCCTAAATTCAAATGTCCATATGAATCATCTTGTTAAAATGAAGACTCTGATTAGTAGGTTTAGTCAAGCTCTCAAGGGATGCCAATGCTGCCCACCTTCAGATCACCTTTTTAGTAGTAAGACTGCTATATGCCCAGCACAGAGTAGTAATTAGTATTACCTGCAACAATTTCTCATTCATGGTTTTCATTTCTATATACTTGACTTGTTTTTCTGGAGGCATATTTTTGATAATGCCCTCTGCTGCTTGTTTTTCCTGTTCAGTTTCTTCTTCTACACTTCTAATTTGTTTTTCCTTCCTGAAATCAAAGGTATACAATATTCCTCTTACAATATTGAGGGGAAAAATCAATTAACTTTACTCAGTCTCAATTAAGTAGGATACGTAAAAGTTATTTAACCATAGTTTGTGATCTAAAAGTCCTTATAGATGTACACACAAATTTTATTTGACCTGTACAAAATTTGGCCCCATCAACACAGACTTATTGGGACTTCCCTGGTGGTGCAGGGGTTAAGAATCCGCCTGCCAATGCAGGGTACACGGGTTCAATCCCTGGTCCAGGAAGATCCCACATGCTGCAGAGCAACTAAGCCCGTGAGCCACAACTACTGAGCCTGCGCTCTAGAGCCCACGAGAAACAACTACTGAGCCCGTGTGCCACAAATACTGAAGTCCGCATGCCTAGAGTCCATGCTCCGCAACAAGAGAAGCCACCGCAATGAGAAGCCTGCTCACCGCAACAAAGAGGAGTCCCAGCTCACCGCAACCAGAGAAAGCCCGCGCGCAGCAACGAAGACCCAACGCAGCCAAAAACAAATAAATTTATAACAAAACAAAACACAGACTTATTTTACATCTTTCTCTTCTCAATCTCCAAATCCTTGTATTTCCTTATTCTCCACTTTACTTTCTTATAAAAAACCACAAAGATTATCACAGAAAATCCTTAAAGTCTTATACATATGAGAATGTATTTGCACTTTTTGTTATCATACCCTCAAGACAAACAAGAGAGTTAAATTTTAGAATAGTGGTTTTCAAGTATCTTTTAGCTATAGAATTCTTTGACCAAATGAAATCTCGCATGGAAGTTTACCACATAAATCATCTCAAGTAACACAGCTCTGACTGCACTGGGGAGTAGGAAGACCAACAGTGCAATTTGATTAAAAAATTCATAGCTTTAGATTAATATATTTTGCTTAAATTCCCTTTTATCTACTGCTTTAATTAAAACTGGTATTGATATTTCACAAATTATCAACTGTACTTTAGCACTGCAAAATAATAAGCTAATTTCCTTGAAAATATAACAGGAACATTATAAGTCTAATCATGTAAGTAGTAGTAATGAAATTAATTACAAACAATAACAATCTTTATCATATAATCACAAGAAATACCAGTGATGTGCCACTTATTACCTATGCAAGATCAATTATAAATAGGGTAAAGAAAAATTCTGAAAAAAATAGAGGTAAGATGCTAGTTATCATGTAAATACTTCAAGATTTACATATAAAAAGCTTGCTTGAAGATAAATTCTCAGTCTCAATATCATAAATTTCTACTTTGAGTTTCAAAATATAATTATTCTATTCAATCTCTTTCAAATGTAGATATCGTTAACAGTTTTCATAATCACTAACTGAGCCTCATAGATCCACATATCTATCCTCCACACACTTTACACATTCATACCCTAGTACCAGAATAAGATAATCTAAACTCAGAAATTTTCCTACAGAGAGCATCTCATAATAACCAAATAAAAGATGAACATAATGAAACAGACAACCTGGAATTTCTATTTATTTTTGTCTCATTATTGAACAGGAAGTGATGTCTTCACGTTGAGCCTCAATTACTATAGCATAAGAAAATGTGTCTGCTGCTGCTACAATTTACACGGGTATATGCATGTGCTCATAGAAATTTCAAACAGAAAAGATCATCTATTTCAATCTCTTTGTTTCACAGATTAAGGATACTGAAGCCCAGAGAAGTTTGTTAGATCTAACTCATTCTGAACTCCATGATTATTTACTACCAACAATGAATCTTAACCATGTTTTTGCCTGATATATCTACTACAGTTAGATGGGAACTAATGTTGTAAAGTATTCCATTTTACAGAGGGGAAGTTACACAAGGAAGCACAAGGAAGGTAACTGATTTTTTTGAAGGTCACGTAATGGCCAAGGGTCGGGTCTTTTGATGCTTTGAGCAGTCTGCTCCTGTTATAACTTGGCAGTAAAACTACCAATGATGGTGTCATAAAAATGAGTAAACAACAAAGTTGAAACTCAGTGGAATACAAAACTTGGTGGAACCTTTTCAACTTGAATCTTTCAAAATACAAAGTACCTTTAGGATCAACACTTAAATCACTTTAGCAATGTATCTTTCAAATTATGCATTCTCAATATTATATACTTTAACTCACAAAGTAAATTTGTTAATATTTAAATTTTCTAAGATTAAGAATCACAAAGGTTAAGCAAGCCACCTTAGTTGTTACACTGAAAAAGTCAAAGATGACTTTAAGAAATTATTCTTCTAGTCAATCTTTTGCTAAGGAAGTCTAGTTTCTTTCTTTTTTGTTTTTTCCACCTGTTCACGGTACAAAGGTTAAAACAAAGTGAAATAAAATCATATGACATACTTTTTTTTTTTTAATGGTGTGGAAGAAAGAGAGTACATTCCTTACACACCAGTCTCGGAGACAAAAGAAAAAAGGAAAGGTAAGATCCTATATATTTATAGGTTCAGTGATTACTGATGAATTTTTTGAAATCATATTTAAACTTGTTAAGTCTATACAAAAATCTCTGTCTCTAATAAGTGATGAAAGAGAAGAAAATATGATTGTATTTTTCACAAGATCTACCTTAGAAATATAAACCTGGGACATGGCCAAAAAATCTTTCCCAAATAAACTGAAAACGTAATAAAAATTAATTATTTTTCTTTTGAAAAAAAAAGGTTTCATCTAACCAATCAAATTTATAAGATCTTTTTATTTTGAAATATGTTAATCACAGAGCATTTTGAAGTGATATTAACTTAAAAACAAATTTGTAAGATGAAAAAAGACTGACTACCAGGTGATAATTGTTGAAACTACGCAATGACTATCCTACTTAGAGGTTTTTTCTTGATAGTTTCCATTATAAAAGTTTTTAAGTTTGAAAAAAGAAGTTCTATAAAATTACAAGAGATAAGTTAATTGTGAATTATTAATACCTTACTCCAAATACATTGAATTCTGGTATAAATATCTAAAATATTTAATGACAAAACTGTATTACAGTATATACATTTTATTTAACAAAACCAAAATAATTGCAATATCTTTTTATTTCATGGTATATAATAGTCATATAAAGTACATGACCAAAAACTTCTCAGAAACTTGTACTTGAAACTGCACTAAGAAGAACATTGTTTCTTTTTTAATATCTACCATTTCCTTTTGTGAAAATCTTTTTTTCTGTAATATAGGTTATAGGCTATATAAAAGGGCACTTAATTTTGTAAGATAGTTTTAAAAAAAACTGATATTCCATTTATTCTCTATTTTTTAATCACTAAACTCAAGCCCACATATCATTTCAAAATAAATATCAAATTGAAAAAAAAAATCCAAAGGGAGAAAAAGGCAATAATAGCTGTTTCCTTTTAAATCAACTTTTTAAATAGGGTAAACTGACTCAAGAACAATTTCTGCATGAACTATTGGCTAGTTATTCTGCCAATCTGATGTCTTCAAGATAGCCAATAAAGCTAGCAAATGTTGCTGTCTAAGGATTTGTCTATTTAGTGTTGTGATGGTCAACATCTACCTACCCCATCTTTCAATCTTTCCCCTCTCAAAACATGTACAAATATACGAAAAGCCCCATGGACCTTGTGGCTCAATCAATGCATTTCATAGCTTTAGACCTAATAATGGTTTAGATCTGTTGACTGCTTTCTTGTACAGAATCTATCTTAAGCTCTAAGTATATATAGTTTCTAACTCTAAAATTTATCAAATAGAAGGAAAAAAAAGATTCCTTTTCCAACCCTTACGATTTTATTCACTTTAGCATACTGGAGAACACAATTATTAGTATAACACAGATGATAAAGATAATAAATACAAGACAATCCTCTGTCTCCATTTTCACAAGTCTCACAGTCCCACCTGACCTCCATTACCTTCTCCGGCTGCTTCTATTCCACATAAACTCTTTAGTTTAGTTAATTTTCTTTGTAGCCTATCTGCTTCCTTTATTCACCCTTATCCTATTTATTTCTTGTGGAAAAAAAAGAAGCTCTTTTTCCTTACCACTGCCCTACCCACATGGGCATCCTACAAAAACATCAGGAAGAATTTCACTACACCATTGAGAAATACTGAAACAAGCCACTGGAGAGGTTGCATACTTATTCCTAGAAATCACTAAATACGGGTAAACTACCTTTTATTTATGACTTAGGGATCTCCTTTTGTAGGCAGTGGTCTGGAATAAGTGATAACTTGAATTCATTTCTGACTCTAAAAGGGATTCTGTTATGATCTACGTTCAAATTGTAAAATCTAGGAGAACAGTGGCTTTTTCTTCAAACTTTGATTTAGCCATGTAAAGAAAGAAAGTGGAAAAGGAATAAACATAAACAGATCATCAGATGGAAGGCAATGAGGAAGTTAACTAGAATAGACCAGTACTCGCATAACAATAAATTCCTCATTGCTAATGCAGCAACAGACTTTAGTAACTTGAAATGAATCTTGCTCACCGAGTAGTTTCTTACCTCCTGCTCTCGTGGAATAAATTTTCCTAAAAAATCATAAGCAACTAATTGTAACAAGTGCAATAAGAAGGCTCAAAAGACTAAATTTTAACCACTAAGGATGATAGTAACAGGACATATTCATATCATTTCAAACAGATCATTTGTTTGCAGCAGTTTCTTATTTATTTCTTATTTATTTATTTATTTTTGATGTGGACCATTTTTTAAAGTCTTTATTGAATTTGTTACAATATTGCTTCTGTTTTGGTATTTTGGCCGCAAGGCATGTGGAATCTTAGCACCCTGACCAGGGATTGAACCTGCACTCCCCTGCATTGGAAGGCCAAGTCTTAACCACAGGACCGCCAGGGAAGTCCCTATTTATTTATTTTTTAATAGATCTTTTTAAAATTAATTTTTATTGGAGAATAGTTGCTTTATGCAGCAGTTTCTAATGTTGACTTTAACAAAACAGAAATAAAAATAAGAAATATCAAGGTCATGAATAAAATGACTAAATGGAAAGTACTTATAGTAAGAAGAATTACTGAAATAAATGGCAGTTTCCAGTTAAACATGGCATGTTGAATGTACCCACTAACTTTGACTCCTGTCCAAAACCCTACTAAAATGAAAATAAAAGGTAATTTGAAGTATATAAACTCATAAAGACAAAAAGAATGGAAGAGGAAACAACAGCAATAAAATCTAGAAACTAGAAAGCTAACAGTTAAGGGCAAACTGACTGGGAAAGCAAAATTCTCCCAAGCCAGCAGTGGGGAAAGCTGAGAAGCCACTTGATTTACACTGCAGAATCCCTAGACGGCCCAGAGATTGGCAGTACCAGATATTCTAGAAGTAGAAAAGGAGGGGCTGAAACACAGTTGAAAGTCTTTCTCCCTGACACTGCCCAGCCAGGTAAAGGTCCTCTCCTACCTAAGCAGAAAAATAAGGCTTCTGTTTTTTTGCTCTGGGGAAAATAAAACAAACAGAATCTGGGCACTAGGCACAAGTGACTGCAGGGACGTTATGCCAAAAGCAGGGAGAGTAAGTTAAAGTTTACATACTAATTACTGAGGTAAACTCAACTTTTCCACCACTGAGCTCTCAGAATGCTGGCCACTTGGCCTCACCTTTTCAGGCAGATTAAAAATGTCATTTTGGGGAATCCAAGCAGCCCAAGAGAAACAATCTAAAGATAATGATATTTAGGGATTCCCCCAAAAAACAGTCCATTAAGGTCACTCTACAGTAAGATCTAAAGTTAATAAGAACTGGGAATTCCCTGGTGGTCCAGTGGTTAGGACTCCACGCTTCCACTGCAGGGGGCACGGGTTTGATCCTTGGTCAGGGAACTAAGACCCCAAAGGCCATGCGGCGTGGCCAAAAAATAATAGCGAAGTTAATAAGAACCACACAAACGCACAGTTTCCCATCAGCTTTTTTGTTTCCCACTCTTATATGTAAGTCCTAAACCAAATATTAACAGATACACAAAGTTCAAAAGAAAACCTCTAACATAAAGGATACTTATAAAAATAAACTGGAAAAACACAACTTGAGAGTACAAAGGCTATTCAAGGAAAAAGAAAACAAGAGGTACAAGAAAAAAACAAGGAAAAAATATATTCATACCACAGTATACTAAAAAAGTAATTTTCAGAATTAAGAAGATGACAGGAAAAAGAAAACTTTAACAGAAGAGTTTGATGATAAAGTTCCAGAAAGCAGAGCAAAAACACACAGAGATGAAATGTGGAAGAGTAAACATAAAAAATTAGAAAATCATACCAGGAGATCCAACACCTAATTAAGGGGGTTCTAGAAAGAGAAGTGAGGCTTTTTTTTTTTTTTTAATGAGGAAGAAAATTATCAATACCATCAATCAAATAATTCAGAAAATTTCCCATTGTTTCCAGATTGAAAGTGCCCACCAACCGCCCAGTTTCATGAATGAAAACAGACTCTCATAAAGGATCATGAAATTTCAGAATATCCATATTAAGGCTATATTGTACAACTCAGAGAATATAGCCAATGTTTTATAGTAACTATAAATGGAGTATAACCTTTAAAAATTGTGAATCACTATACTGTACACCTCTAACTATATAATATTGTAGAGCAAAGAAAAAGCTTTGGGGTTAAGAAACGGCAAGTTACATAAAAGGATAAAGAATTAGAACGGGATAGCATCACAGTTCTTAACAGTAATACAGTCATGGTTGGTTGAATCCACAGATGTAAAACCCGTGGATACGAAGGGTCCACTGTATTCATTATATTGCACCATTTTATGTAAGGGACTTGAACATCTACAGATTTGGTATCTGTAGGGACTCCTGAAACCAATCCCCTGCTGATACTGAGGGACGACTATACTAGAAACCCAAAGACAATGGGGCAATGCCATCAACCTTTTGAGGGAAAATTATTTCCTACTTAGAGTTCTATTTCTAGCCAAAATATCTTTCACGGTCTAAAAAAAATTCTCTTCTATGGACCTTCTCAGGAAGCTCCTGCAGGAAGCTCCATGGAAAAAAGGCAGTAATCCAAGACAGGGCATTCTAGAAAACAGGAATCCAGTAACAAGGGCAAAAGGGAGTCTTTACAATGAGGGTGGAAGGAGAGTGGAAGTCAACGGCTGTGTAGAGGGCCTAGTGATCAGCTCATCTAGATCAGAGCATGGCAGCAGGCTCTGGGAGAGACTTCTTCAAGCAAATGAAACAAATTAAACTATCTAATATACATAAACTATTGAGAGATTTGCTAGGGAGAGTTTGGGTATAAATTAGTGAGAAAAAAAAAAAAACCCTAAGCACATGAAAAGAAAACCAGGACAATTAATTAGAGGAAAAACAGTGTGCAGGAACAGAATAATAATCCTGTTAACAGGGCTCAGTCATTGACAGCTTTATACATTCCTGATAGTATAAACACTGAGTACTCATCTAAACAAAATTACAAGTGACTATGCTCGGAAAGTAAAGAGACAGTAAGTATATATTTGATGCATTGAAGATGAAGGTAGGGAGTGTTTGAAAGAAAGCTGAGGACTCTCATCTCCCAAAGTGTTAAGTCAAAGGATAGTATCAATAGATAATGCCTAAAATTGAAAAATCAAGAAGTAGCAATATAAGCATATACTTAAACGTGTATATATACATAAATATATATCCTTCTGGACTTGCTTTTGTGCACATATATTAAAATTTTAAAATGTACAACCACTTCAATTGTTTTAAAGTTCCTTTCACTAGATCTAGGAACTAAAAAGACACCCTGAAAATTACTGTCTTTCATTCTCCCCAAGAGCTTTCCAGTTTTTTAAGATTAGAGTGCAGGGAGGGTGAAGGGATATTTACTTGTTTCATATTTTATATATTTTAAGAAAAAATAGATTTAAAAGGAGAAAAATGGAAATCAAAATGTCCTAAAAAATCTCTAATGTTCTAGTCTCCTAATGAGATATAAATACTCTCTTTTCTGTCAGGCTTGCAATATGAAAATCACAAGCATCACAATCTTGTTTTGGCTACTCTCCATGCTATTGTTATCAGACGAAAGCCAGACGTCTAAAACCGTAAGTTTTTACAATCAAGCTAGTGAAAATATTTTCAAAGGTACACTTTGTGTAGATTTAGTAAAATATTGAAGGCAATAAAAGAAAGAAGAAAAAAGTCAAGCTATCAAAACAAACTCTTTAGTTAGCTGTGTATATTCAAAACATGTGATCTCTGAGCCAGATTCTAATTTGACAAAAGCGGTCTTCATTTTTTAAAAAACTGAGTTCTTTAAAAGCTGACAAAAGGAGAAATACGTAAAATTTCACTACAAAACCGGAGATTAGTTAAGACATAAAAAACACACTTTAAAATGTAGGAAACTTTTTAAAAAACCACGTATTTATGAGGGAAATTGCTGTTGTTACATTATTATTATTATTGGGGGACATTTCAACTACAAAAACAGTCAAATCAAGAACTATTTCTTTGGATTTATATCCACATAAGGAAAGCACTTCTTCCTGTTGCCTGACTCTTTAAATTCAACACATGGCTCAATTTCTGTTACAAGATATTTTCTTTTAAAACACCAAATTTTGAGCTGTTAACCCTATAGAGATATATATTGAATATTGTTTCTTAATTATTTAATAGTCCTAGATGTAGTGCTGGTAGCTCTGATTTTTAAAAATTACATTTTTACATTATTTTCTCATTATAAATGTCAATCTTGCACACTGAAATACTAAATAAGTTAACAGAATTATTATTTACCATTTATTTCCGCATATATAAATGGTAATATACCAATATTTTCTTTCTGTAATGATTATTTAATAACAGTTGGAAGATACTTGTATGACAAACTACAATCTCCTTCCTCAATTATATATATCAGAATTCCTTAATCTTCAACATTCCATCCCAATAAAAAAAAAAAGTATTTGCTTTACCTTTTTCATATTTTAACATAAAAAGATTAGATAGTAGGGCTTCCCTGGTGGCGCAGTGGTTGGGAGTCCGCCTGCCGATGCGGGGGCCGCGGGTTCGTGCCCCGGTCCGGGAGGATCCCACGTGCCGCGGAGCGGCTGTGCCCGTGGGCCATGGCCGCTGGGCCTGCGCGTTGGGAGCCTGTGCTCTGCGACGGGAGAGGCCGCGACAGTGAGAGGCCCACGTGCCGAAAAAAAAAAAAAAAAAGATTAGATAGTAGATTTTTTTCTAAAAGTATTTCCTTCTAATGTCTAATTGCCTGCATATGAAAATTTGGGAAATTCTGCTAGCATTTTTCCTTATTAATGCATTTCTAATTTTCTTTTTAGGAAGTCAAATGTAATTTCACTGCAAAGAATTATGCTTTGATTCCAGCAAATATCAATAAAAATGTTACTATACTTGACCTCAGTTATAACCAAATTACTCTGAATGTTACAGATACAAGAGTTCTACAGACATATTTTTCACTCACCGAGCTCTATTTGATTGAGAACAATGTCATTATCCTACATAATAATAGTTTTGGTAACCTCTCCAATCTAGAAATTTTAAATATCTGTAGAAACTCCATCCACATAATTCAACAGGGTGCCTTTACAGGCTTAGATAAACTAAAACAGTTATATCTCTGCCAAAACAAAATAGTTCAACTGAATCATGATATATTTGTGCCTCTAAAAAGCCTGATACTATTGAATCTGCAAGGCAATTTGATAAGCTATCTTGATGTACCACAACTGTTTCATCTGGAATTCATAATTTTATACGGAAATCCGTGGAACTGCTCTTGTAGTCTACTGAATTTGCAAAACTGGTTGAACACATCGAATGTGACACTAGGTAAGCAATCATAATTTAAATTAGTCAAAACCAAAATGTGATTGATTTTGGATTGTTCTACCCCAGAAAAGTCTCTTGTTTCATGTCTAAAAGAAAAGGAAACTTCCTGTTTAAGGGAAACAAGAAGAAACACTGAAAAGAAATTGCTGAGTACAAGCCCTCCCTCTGCCTCTCCAGAAAAAAAGAAAAAGAAGAAAAGAAACTTAAATGTTCTATATATATGAGATGAAACTGTCACTTTGTATACTAAGTTTGCAGTTTCGATATATAAGACTAATTTTTAAAAGCACTTCCTTTTCTTAGGATAGCTTGTCAGAGAGTAGGTGAAAACAGGTGATCCACTTTCTAAACTACATGCCATGTTCCAGATATTCACCATAATCTAAATCATAACATTTTTACATTACTAACACAGACAAACTAAACAATAAACAGATACTGCACTTAAGCTACATTTATAACATAAACAGAAATGGGCATTTCGCTTGTTGTGTTGCTAGGCAAATACAACAGTTTCTTTTTTATAATACCTTTAATGATGACAGATAAATATGTCAAAAAATTCTAGATAAAAAATTATAAAATGTTAACCGTAATAATTTATTAACCATAATAATATTATTTTCCATAATAAATCTTATTCTTTCTAATTTACTAGAAAATGAGAACATCACCATGTGCAGCTATCCGGATACACTGAAGTGCTACAATATCAAAACAGTACCTTACAAGGCTGAATGCTACTCAAAATTTCCTTCATCTATAACTGAAGATCTTTACATTCATTTTGAGTCCATTAGCAATTCAACATTTAATAGTTTTTTGAACAACTTAACAAGAAATTCAGGTAATGTACTGGTTTTGAATAATAATATTGCTGAGGATAGCATACCAAATAAATCGAGATAGTTTTCATTATTTTTTTGTATTTTAAATTTCTAGAAACTATGTAAAAGAACAATTCCTCCACCCAAGGAAAGACTGACAAAACACTGGGTTTCTAAAGTAGGCTCTGCTAGCTATCAGTCAAATGCCGTTATGCAAATTATTGATATTTAACTTCTCTGAGACTTGGTATTAACTAGTTAAGTCACAATTCTTAACAGGTATAAATCAATAATGTTCCTAGGTGAACGGATAAACAATACCTGCAAAGACAGGTAGATATTTTGAAAAAAGGTATTCTTTCACCACACTATGAAATATCTTTATTTTTGGCAGTTTTAGTAACTTTTGCTTAAAGAAGATTATGTACATTTATTTCTAATACCAATATTGGGGAGTTATTAGGACATGTAATTATGATTATTTTATTTTTGTCAATTTAACAAAACTACCCCCACCCTCTCTTTCTCGGTATTCCATTTAAGAACGTGAATCTCAAGGAAAAAGCTGGACTTTTCTTGTCAGTGTGGTAGTCACTGTACTGATGACTTCACTCCTCATTTCAATTGCTATCAAATGTCCAGTATGGTATAATTTTCTGCTTAGTTACAAGCATCATCGCCTGGAAGAGCATGAAGCAGAAACCTATGAAGATAGTTTTACCAGAAACCCAAGTCCTCCTCCACAGATACCAGACACAAGCTCCGAAGAAACTATAGTAATATTTGAACAACTACGTCAATTTGTGGTAGATGATGATGGGTTTATTGAAGACAAATACATAGATACTCATGAATTACGTGAAGAAAATTAATTTCTTTCAATGTTTGATTCTTTAAAAAATGTTAACAGCTCACTCACAGTTTAGACGTGGAGATTTTGATACATGACATACTGAACTATAGCTAGTAGACCATCATATTAATTGCAACACACATATATATCATAAAATTATGCTCTTCTCATTGGCATTGTGCAAGTAGGTCCAAATACAGTAACTGCCACTCCTTGTTAGCTAACAGTTAAAATACTAGCATTACTATTCTCAGCAGTATTCAGGGGACCATACATAACAGTAGAAAAGGCCTAAAGTAAATTATTCATTAATTAAAATGAACAGATTTTCATATTAGTCAGATATGTGATGTAATACATATTAAAGTTTTACTGATTGGAATCAGTAAAGAAATAAAGATTATGGAATTTTATCACAAGTCAAAGTGAAGAACAGACATAGTTTAAACTGACAACACGCTAAGGTTGATTTTATGCCCATAGAATGAATTCATGGAACTGGAAAATGCTTTTTAAATTTTTTTAATTTTTTTAAATTTCTGAAAATTTAGTAGCGACTTAAAGCACAGGTTCAATGTCCAGGCACAATCTCTTGATTTTCGTTACAAAGAAAGACTGTCATCAAAATGTATGACTGTCACAATTGAATAATATGGTGGCTTCCAAAGTGGGAATCATCTATGAATCTTGTTTTTTAAAATACCTATTTCTGCCTCTCTTTAGATTTTTATTCAAATGATTCTGTGCTGTGGCTGAGGAATCTTCAGTTGGTCCGTGGTCAGTTCTTTGCCATGCTGTAGATAGAGCAATGTTTCCCAAATTGTCTTCTAGAACATTAATTTCCAGAGAGACATTCAGAAGTATTTACAGGGTGGGGGATTAAAAGGTACATGGACAAACTACTATAGAATTACTAGGAAATACTGGGTTTAAACAAAGTCAAACAAGTTTCTTTACTATAGGACCTACCCAAGGCTTTACTAAACTGCTCTCTGCTCTTCAAGAGCGAAATATTAAGAATTTGCCAAACTTCCTTGACAACAAAACCTTTTCTTTGATGTATGGCTGCTAATACCTCATAGGACAACAATGGTCCAAAGAATACTGGCCTTGAGACTATTATAGGAAGAGTCTAAAGTGAATTATTTGCCAATTCCTTATAATCCATTGGCTACAATCATAATTTTAACAACTTAATGCAAATAGTGGCATTAAAAACTGTAACAAAATCTATCATTTTTACCTTCCATATGTGAGGAAATTTAGTATACAGTATTCATATCTTTTAGAGAAAGGAATATCTCTAAAACACTGAAATATATTTATGGATTAAATAATATGGGGTTTTAAATTTTCTTCATCATTATACAGGGAAGGCAACAGTGTCTAGTGGTCTGGATGGAGCAGGGTTGGATAAAAGCTGATGGAGATGGGTGTATAGGAGTATAATACACTATTTAATTTTTGGGTATGTTGAAATTTCTCTATAACATAAAGTTTTTAACACATGTACATACCTGATAATTTCTTAGAAAAAAGAGACTAAAAATAATGTAGATGTACATTATATCCTAAAAATAGTCATTTTTAAGGTTATATCAATAGTAAATTCAGTTCAAATGTCTACTGAGGAAAATAAAAACTGTTTTGGATGATATACCCTGTGAAATAAAAGAACTGACTCATTTGTAATGCGTATTTGTATTTATAGGAACATGTTTTCAATAAAATATACAAATGTTTTAAGTGTAATATTTCCTAACAGATCATGTAAATTATACGTTATGGTTTTAAATCTCAATTATAAGAGTGAGATAACTTTAAAAATAAAAGTCATCTTTTTCTAAATAATCTATCATTTTACCAAAATATCATTTCTTAATTTGAGGCAAATATTCATATTTGAGAAATGTAGTAAAATGAAATATAATTATGAATGAGCAAAAACTACCTTTCATCTCTTACATTCAAAAGCCTCTTATAATTAAATATTGGGTATTCAATAGATATCTGACTAAACAAAGAAAAATAAATGGGTTTAAAATTATAATTTCATATATTTTTAACGGATAAATGATTTTAGCTAACACCAAACTAGAAAACTGTAGACATTAGAATTGGAAGAGAATCATTAGTTCAAGCAGGCACATGAAACTGAATTAAAGCCACAGGTGTCATAGTAACATATTGAAGCTATATACTATAACCAATTTATTAAAAATAGGTGTTCCATAATAAACTAGATGGTCTCATACCACAGTAAATGGTGGTACTAAAAGAGAAGAGAATAAAAACAAGATTTTTATACCTGCTTTCTCAAGGTATGACATTTCCTGCTCCCTTTGAATGTACAGAGTCAAGGTAAAGTCTCGTGTTATTAAGATGTTGGCTATCTGATTAACACATGAAATAAATCTATCCTGTGATATATAAAAATAAACTTTATAAAAATAATTCGTTATTAATTTAAATTTCCTGTTAAAGGGTCAGTAGAACCTATTTCACTCAGCCTTAGTTACAAACTACAGATATTAAGTTTTGAAACTGCTGACATTTTCAGGACAAAGTACCTTATTTTAAGAACATTTTCCTTAATCAAATGAACCAAGTAGACATAAAAACCTATGAAATTCTTAAATTTATAATCTGGGAGTTATCTTTTTGGATAAAATATCTATAAAACATGTACATATAATATTTATAAATCTGACCTGGGTATCATATAACTTTTCAGATAAATGATGAAATAAATGAGGACCTAAATGTTCTAAACTATATAAGGTCCTCAACAGGGTATAGCTTATTATTTCTTATTCTTTAGGTACCTAGGAAAGTATTTTATATGTAGTAAATGATAAATATTTGCTAAATGGTCTAAAACCAGAACAAAAACAAAAGGAAGTTTTCAAGTAAGTGCTTGGTCACCATGAATATGGAATTTTCTTTGTAAAAGGGAAGAGACTTCCAGTATATTTGTAATTTTTAAGATAGCACTTTAGGGACTTCCCTGGTGGTCCAGTGGTTAAGACTCCGCGCTACCAATGTAGGGGGCCTGAGTTCAATCCCTGGTCAGGGAACTAGATCCCAGATGCCGCAACTAATACCCAGTGTAGCCAAAAAAAAAAAAAGATAGCACTTTACAGTAGCATCAAATGATAGACGGGGAAAATGAGATTCCTTTGTTTTTCATCAATAGAAAATTACATTTATCTTTCAAATAGTTCATCCTTATATTTAAAATCCTATTCTTCATCAAATATTTACTGTACATGCAGAGGTAATATGACAGTATGTTTGATGTTACATAATTTTGGTTAATTATTATCCTTGCTCTCAAGGAAATTGATATTGATAAGTTTATGGAACAAAATGTGTGCAGTATTAGTATGTACAAAATAGCTCATCTTCTGTTTGCACTGCTTTAGACAGTAATTAAGATCAAAAAGTCGATAAAGAATAATTATGTTAACTAATGCTGTTGTCTGAATATTTGTGTCCCTCCAAAATTCATATGTTGAAATCCTAACCACCAAAGGTAATGGTATAAGCAGGTTGGGGCCTTTGGGAGGTGATTAGGTCATAAGGGTGGAGTCCTCCTGAATGGGATTAGGGCCCTTATAAAAGAGATCCCACAGGGCTTCCCTGGTGGCGCAGTGGTTGAGAGTCCACCTGCCGATGCAGGGGACATGGGTTCGTGCCCCGGTCTGGGAAGATCCCACATGCCGCGGAGCGACTGGGCCCGTGAACCATGGCCACTGAGCCTGCGCGTCTGGAGCCTGTGCTCCGCAACGGGAGAGGCCACAACCGTGAGAGGCCCGCGTACTGGAAAAAAAAAAAAAAAAAGAGATCCCACAAACCTCCATAGCCCCTTCCACCATATGATGATACCTTGATAAGGTGCTAGGTATGAACCAGTAAGAGGGCCTTCACCAGAATAGGACTATACTGGTGCCTTGATCTTGGACTTCCCAGCCTCCAGAACTGTGAGCAATAAATTCCTGTTGTTTATAAGTAACCAAGTCTATGGTATTTTGTTATAGCGGCCCAAATGGGCTAAGATAACTACACTACATCCATTTATTATCTTTGTAGTCATTACTGTCACTGCCACATTTACCTTATAACGAAACTCAAAGTTACTTGGTATTTGGTCTTTAACCAGGTTATATATAAAGATGCACAAATAATCTACATCTATGATTAGATTACTAATATAACAACTAATTATCAATTAATAATTGAATAATGAAATAACATAAATAGCCCACTGAATAATAATGTGCATTTCATTAGACTGGGGCTTAAATCTCATAATTTGAATTAGTTAAAAAGCTCAGGTTAGGGACTTCCCTGGTGGTCCGGTGGTAAAGAATCCATCTTATAATGCAGGGCGGGAGGGTTAGATTCCTGGTCGGGGAACTAATATCCCACATGCAGCGGGGCAACTAAGCCTGCGTGCCACAACTACTGAGCTCACGTGCCTCAACTAAAGTCCACGTGCCGTAAACTAGAGAGCCCACGTGCTCTGGAACCTGCATGCCACAACTAGAGAGAAGCCTGTGCACCACAATGAAGAGCCTGCATGCCGCAATGAAAGATCCTGCATGCCTCAACAAAGATCCCGTGTGCCGCAACTAAGACCCGACGCATTAAGCTGGGACGAAGTGAGAGAGCGGCATGGACTTATATACACTAACAAACGTAAAATAGATAGCTAGTGGGAAGCAGCCACATAGCACAGGGAGATCAGCTCGGTGCTTTGTGACCACCTAGATGGGTGGGATAGGGAGTGTGGGAGGGAGACGCAAGAGGGAGGAGATATCAGGATATATGTATATGTATAGCTGATTCACTTTGTTATAAAGCAGAAACTAACACACCATCGTAAAGCAATTATACTCCAATAAAGATGTTAAAAAAAAAAGACCCGACGCAGCCAAAAATAAATAAATAATAAACAAATCTTTTAAAAAAAAGAGTTCAAGTTAAAATTGCAAATGGTAGAGATGAAGATGTTCTTATCCATCTTAGATTTTAAACTCCAAGACGTAGAAATTTTATTTCTCTGAATGAAGATAAGATACATAAACAATACAATTTGTATTGCAAATATTCAACTTTTTAAAATAAAAAATACATCAGGGAAAACCAATTAACAAAATTGTAAAGAAATAAATGGCTCAGAAGGTAAACTACCTTATACAAGTCACTTATAAATCTGTTTGATTTCTAAACAGAGTGTACTCACGCTTGTCTCTCAGTAAATATAATATCCATACTTTGTGTTTCTCGATCATTTTGAGCTTTAAGCTGAATAAAGAGTTAACACAAAAGTTATTGATAAAAATTACCATTAGGCCAAACTATCTCTTTAAAGGTTGTTCTGATTATGAACCAATTAGAGATTATTATAATAATCATAATGCCACAGGCAAAGTTTTAAAAAATACAGTATGCTTCATTTAACAAACCACTACAAACACCAAATACAAATAAATGGTCTTTTTCACAGGCACTGTAATCTCACACCAAAAATATTCACTGTTTACTGATCTGTCAAGTAATCTAATGTAAACTTCATTAATGTAAACAGAATTTCAAGATTTTTTTAAGTATTCAATAGTTGATTAGTAATATGTTAAATTTACACCCAATGCAAGTTGCATTCTTAAATCATTTAGGATTTTACCTGAGTACTCCTAGTTGACTCTACCTGTGCATATTCAGCCTAGAATTTGGACCCATCCCAAAAAACTAAGAAAACACAAAGATTTTACTTTTTCACATTTGGCATTAAAAATACAATTTTTAAATTGGGAATTCTCCTGTGTTTTAAAGCTAAGAATAATTTCACTACATTATCATTGCTTTTATTAATAGAATCCCAATTTAGAAAAGTCATTTTATAAATCCTATGCTTTTATAAAATAGTCTTTGATTGTATAAATAAATTATAAACTATGCTATAAGTTGTATGTTATTTTTTTCCAAATATTTATAATCAATTAAGCTAGCAATTATCATTTTACTGTTTTCTACCAAATAATCCAAGACCACTGAACATAAATTCTCATTTACTAATCAAAAGTAGTATTATGTCTGGCATCATATGGTAACTATTCATTTTCTCCCTTTCTAATAAAACTCTTCATTGAGTACTCAGCTCCATTTGCACAAATGTTAAACCAGAAGTATTGCAAACTAATTTATATACAATTAGTATATATATATACTAATTTATATAGAAACTAATTTATATACATAATATATATTATGTATATCATATACATAATATATATGTAGATGGGACTCCCTAACTAATGCTTAGTGAGAGACCAGTTTAAACACAGCCTTGCAGAAAGACACTGAAGCATCCACTTGGGAGAGCCAACCAACAGGAAGAAATTTTAAAAGAGCAACTAAAGGAACTCAACTATAACAGTAGTATTTAGGATCAGAGTAATACCTATCTCCAAGGTACATAAGGTTTTATCAAATTATTTCTACATATAAATGCTTTGTTTTAGAGGCAGTGTAGATCTATTGCTTATACTTATAAACTTTCTTACCATGTTGTAATCATTCATTACTTCTTCCATTTCAGTATTGGTATTAAGTTTATCTACCAACTAAAAAGAAAAGTACAAAAAAACCATATTATATTAGTCTTCATAAATTTTCTCTGTAATCCATAATATAGGTATTCACTCTTACAACTAATGAGTAGTCATTTAAGTATTAATACTTCCAAGTACTTTACATTCTAAGACAAAAACAAATATTGAGCTATCTAAGTAAGCATATACTATGAATTACGGCAATCAATAAACTACGTCTTTAGGGTGGAAAAGTAGGCAGTAATGAACTACTCTTCCTGCCGATCGTACCTCAAAGAGCTTTGTCTGCTCTGAAAAGATGTCTGAGCTTATAAAGAAGGATGTTGAGAAGACAAAATCTGGGGGAAGATCTCACACTCTCTCTTTTTTTTTTTTTTTCAGCGGGGAGGAGTGTTAACGGATTTACAAATTTACACCAGTGTAAATGTAAAATGATTTTCTTGGTCTTCTAAAAATTAAAAAAAAAATTTAAAAAAAAACAGGGCAAGGCACAAACAGAACACTAGTTAGCGTACTTCAAAGAGTTAGGCAATGACAGGAATAGCAAACATATTTATCTATTTACCTTGTACCAAACCCTGTTCTGAACTTATTAGATGTATTATTTCACTTAATTTTCACAATTACCCTATGAAGTAGATATTTTGTCCACATTTTGCAGATACAGAAATTTAGCAAGTTGTAGAGCCAGAATCTGAACAGGAGGCTACTAAAAGCAAACTATTTGGATGTAATTGATTTTAAAAGACTAAGCTTTCCTAATATAATATAAATTACTATATATCACGTTTTCACTTGTGGTATGAATAATAAGTGCTAATGAGCTCTAATATTTATTGAGACCTTACTATATGTTAGATATCTGGCTAACTAACTGCTTTCTCTGTATCAGAGAAAAACCTACAAACAGCATATTTTACATGTTATTAATATTTTTATATTAAGTAACTTACCTAATGCATTCTAGTACAACTAAAAATCCCTTTCATCTAATGTCTTTTTATATTTTATAAAAAACTATTTTTCGGGCTTCCCTGGTGGTGCAGTGGTTGAGAGTCTGCCTGCCGATGCAGGGGACGCGGGTTAGTGCCCCGTTCCGGCAAGATCCCACATGCCGCGGAGCGGCTGGGCCCATGAGCCACGGCCGCTGAGCCAGCGCATCAGGAGCCTGTGCTCTGCAACGGGAGAGGCCACAACAGTGAGAGGCCCGTGTACCGCAAAAACAAAAACAAACAAACAAAAAAACTATTTTTCTCATATTTAGAACAGAACATCATTTACAGAATATTATGGATTATAAAGTCCAACAAATGTGAAAATTACAATATACTATAATCAGAGAAATTTTGTTTATGAGTACAATGTAACAATATCAAGTAGGTATATCATAATTCACCTAACCGTTATGGTGGCATGTTTCTTATTTTGCGTAACACTATTTTTTTTTTTTTTTTTTTTTTTGTGGTACGTGGGCCTCTCACTGTTGTGGCCTCTCCCATTGCGGAGCACAGGCTCCGGACGCGCAGGCTCAGCAGCCACGGCTCACGGGCCTAGCCGCTCCGCAGCATGTGGGATCTTCCCGGAACGGATCACGAACCCGTGTCCCCTGCATCGGCAGGCGGACTCTCAACCACTGCGCCACCAGGGAAGCCCTGTAACGCTATTTTTTAGTTGGAGAAGTGAGATAAAAGTTTTCAATAAGTCCAGAGACCACTGCTGCCTAAAGTACCTACAGAGTAGGAAGGAAGAAAATTTTGCCACTAGAAATTTTCATGGGGCCAAGATTACCCCAAAGATTGAGGCAGTAATCAACACTGCCAACGGGATCATTTCTTCTGTAAATCCACATTAGGAATCATCTTCTGGAAGTCCACATTAGGAAGCAAAACTATGTTTATGTTAGATACTCTATTTTGACAGAAGGCAAACACTGTATTTTGAATGAAACATACTGATGAAGGTAATTTGTGGACTAAGTAATTAAATTTTTAAAATTTCATGATGACAACACTCCATAGAAAGACAAAAACATTTTTAAAGTAATGACATTGCTAGTACCCAATAAATTTTATCTACTTTAAAAATTATTATTTTAACATTGTTAGGGAAAAAATGTGTGCATGTTTCTGTATTTTTAAGTATTGATAAATTCTTTTTTTTTTTTTTAAAGGCTTGAAGAATACTTATCAATCTGTTAAGCCAAATTATTTCTGGGGAGGGAAAGGAGGGAGAAAGCAAAGCGAAACTTTAATATCTACACTTTCTATGGTTTCAATCTTTCTCACTACGCATGTATTCATGTATTATTTGGTATTTAAAATAACATTTTTTAAACTGGTAAAAAACAATGAAAATATTCAAAAGAGATTCAGAAAAGAACAAATACCATGTTGTAGTCTGCTAGTTGTCCTTGAAACTCTTTGATTTCAACAGCTAAAGTCTCAGCTCTGGAAACATAAAATAAAAACATTCATAAATACAGAAATAGGCAGATGAACATTATGAATATTATGTATAACTACAAATTCAGTATTAAACTCCTGATACATACTATATTAAATGTTACTCATAATAAAAACATATCTTGCATACTTTAACTGCAAAATTACTCACCTCTTTTCATATGACAAATATACTGAATTCTCTTGATTGTACATTTCTATTTCTTTCTGAAGTTTATTGATTTCTGTTGTAAGTTCACTTATTTTACTTCTAAGTGAAAAGAAATTAAAAAGTCAGTAATACTTCCAATCCAGAAAACAGTCTCTCTAGTTAAACAAAACAAACTTTTCATAAATGTGTAACAATAATATAAATGGTTTTGTGAAATTTCACTAAAAAAAGAAAAACAATTTAAGTGGCTTATTTGATTAAGGAGGTATATCCCAACTGATAAACTGATACAGGTTCTCTATTTATTAAAAAAGATGAAACAGTACTGGTATGGAAACCTGGGCAAACTGGTACAATCTAAGACAGAAGTAGATACCTAATTGTCACCCTTACAGCTCTTGCTACCCTCTAGGACAGGGTTTCTCAAGAGCAGCACTATTGACATTTTAGGTCTTTGAATAATACTTTGGTAGGGGGGTGGTATTCTGTGCACTGTAGGATGTTTAACAGCATCTCTGTTCTGGATGCCAGTGGCACACCCCCCAAACCTAATTATGACAACTAAAAATGTGTCTAAAAATTGCCAAATGTTCCTTGGGGGGCAAAATCACTGCCAACTGAGAACCACTGCTCTACAGTCAACTACACAAATAGGTAAAACTATTTTTTAATACAGAAGCACAAATCCTGGAGAAGAGAGGCAATGCAATGATGAGAAACAGCTCTATCACCTTCCCTTCTTTTGATTAAAAAGTGGCTGGATATCAAAAGATGCAATTCAACTGATGGCCTCACTATCTTTCTTACTGATGTCAACTTTGAGGACAGATGGAGAAAACCTACCCTTCTCCTATTGCCTTCTGGAGTTTGAGAATCAAAAGGATTCAGGTAATTGAACAACAAAAGAATTAAGAAGGACTAAGAAAGAAAACAGAGCTTTCAGGACACGATACAAGGATGCATTAAATGGAATGCAAGTCAGAGAGAAAGAAGATATAGAGGATGAGCCAACAAGAAAACAAAGTGTAATGGAAAAATGGAGATAAGAAAGTAGGACACCTGAGCAGAGAAAAAGGTAGGTATAGAAAGAGAAAAGAGTTCTTAATTTAGAGATGCATACTTAGAGATATATAACAAAGCTTATGAATTAACTAAAATTAGGCCACATTTATAGCAACTGACCAAATACATACCTACTTAAAACTCTGTACTAAATATATTAAATAAGCATATATATTTTATCATTAATACATATATATTAATACATATATGCTTATTATAAATAAGCATATATATTTTACCATTAATACAGATATCATTAATACATAATAATATATTATTCATATATGTATGAATAATATATTTCAGAATAACTAGTGAAAGAAGCATAAAAGATTATTATTATTAAATGAAAAACAGTGAACTTGAAATATATAGTTCACATACATTCAAATACATAAAATTTAAAACCTCAGCCTAACTGTATCACCACATTTTGTGATGACATCTATTTACAGCCAAATTAACCAAAAATGATGTTAGAATACAAAATTCTTAGGAATTAACAGACACCTAATTATCTTTTTTTTCATCTTTATTGGCGTATAATTGCTTTACAACCTAATTATCTTAATAAGTACCGTAGTTAAAACTTCATGATCATGCATAGAAAAAAAGTATTTAACATACCGAAGAAGCCCAAGATAATAAGATTTGTCTAAAATTTGCCTCTGGGGACCTAAAAAACATTTTTTTAAGTATTAGTGTTCAGTTTGAAAATGCCACCAAAATAGCAAATCCAAAGCACAACCAGAATTACACTCAACAGCTCTCTAATAATACTGACAAATGCCCCAATAAATCTGAAAATAAGGAAGAAGCACTGAAATAGAAAAGAGAACTAATATCTTAGCATCATGACATAATGGAAGCTTGAATTAAGACCACAAAAAGTGTCAGGACAATGGACTCAAAAAAACAAAAACAAAAACAGTGGATTCTACAGGTCAGGTTGGCTGAATGGAAACTGGGTCTAAGGGGGTCTAGAACAGGGCTAACCAAAAGAACTTTCTGCAACAATGGAAATATTCTATAGCAGCACTGTCCAATAAAGTAGCTGCATGGGAATACTGACCACTTGAAATATGGCTGGTGCTACTGGGAAGTGTATTTTTATTTTACCTAATTTTAATTAATTTAAATTTAAATAGCCACATATACCTATTGGCTATCATAATGGACAGTGCAGATTTAGACTACAAATTTCTCAATGTAGGCAAGATATTATGATTTTACATAATTTTTTCAGAGACTTTTTAGAAAGAAACATAATCTTACATTTCAGTAGGACTAAAAAAGTATTCCTAGGTTAAATGTCCCAAACCTGGAGAGAGGTAAAGTGCCCTGCAAGGCATGAGAGAAACGGCTAGGGAGTACTGACTGAGGTCTATACTGAGAAGAGGGAGAGAATGTCTCACTAGAATGGGAAATGAGAAACTGGAACAGGTAAGAGCAAAAGTCACAGCAGACAGTGGTGCATGATGGTAACAATCAGAACTCTTTCGCACAAGGCTTTGAAGTAGAAAATTACTATCTTAAATGATACTGGTTCTGTTTTAAAGGAGAAATTAATACAGTAATAAAATTTGATGAATTCTCTATAGAATTGTAGTATGTTTCTACCCTTGTTTTTAAATAATATTAAACATAAACACTTCTATGAAGACATTTTTAAAGACTAAACAACTAAAAAATTTTGACTCATTTTCCTTCACAGTATTGATAATTATTAAGCAAGCATTTCTAAATAATCAATTGTTTTTTTTTTCTCATCTTTTGGCCACGCCACACAGCTTGTAGGATCTTACTCCCCAACCAGGGATTGAACCCACACCCCATGCATCGTAAGCATGGAGTCTTAACCACTGGACCACCAGGGAAGTCCAGTAATCAATTGGTTTTTAATATTTAGTGAGCTAAGGGTATTATAATACAAGTAAGAAAATTTAAGTCTCCTGAAAGGCATGATATACTGTATTACAGAATGTAGTATGACATCTTATAATTAATTTTGTACCAGTAGAGTATCTTCATCTCTGATAAGTCATTTGCACAAATACAGAAAATAAAAAGCTCATTATAAAACAGTTCACCGTGCTTTGAATTATATATATATTATAGACCAACTTTCTGAATCATAACATATATTATTATGCCTTTCTAAACACAGAGAGGCATAATGAGAGATGTAGTACATAAATCTATGTGTTAGCCTCACTTCCTTACTTAAGCATTATAATGGAATATTATTACCAAAAGTAACAATTCTTGATTCACTACTCATAAATACACAAGTACCTTACCAGTGTCACTTTGGTATAGAAACCAAAAACAAAAAAGTATTTCAGAATATTTCTATATAGTACTAGAAATCTAATTTTTATTCCTGAGCTTTTCTTTTCTTCAAATTATTTCAAATTTCTTCAAGTTATAGCAAAGTTTACCAACAAGAACCTACTGTATAGCACAAGAAACTATACTTAATATTTTGTAAAAACCTATAAGGGAAAAGAATCTGAAAAGGAGTATATATATACATATGTATGTATATATAACTGAATCACTATGCTGTTCACAATGAATTTTCACATTCATTCTTTTATTTAACCCTTACAATTTTGTGAATCAAGGAATAAGAATTGAGTAAAATAGCCTCTTTCAGTCTACAATTCTGATTTAGTAACATGATACTGTAATACTTGTACAAAATATACTCATCTTCTTAAAATAGATACCTTTCATCCCAGTTTTCATTCCACTCAAACCTTGTTGTGTCACAGGACGATCAGCAACTCTGATTTGAGAGGACAGAACTCCTACTGTCCCTATGGGACCACCACGAGAGCCCAGTCTTGCTGTTCCAGGTGGCATCTAAATGACAAACAAGATTCAGTTTTAATAAACAAGAAAAAGACTGTGCCTCTAATATTGTTAAGACTGCAAAGAGAATATTAAAAAAAACTAAGATTCTATATAATTTGTAAAATTTTCCTTACATTTTAAATGTCTGAAATATTAAATAAAATTAACCTCTAAAATTCTATGATAATTAAATAATACATTGCTTTAAAATTTAAAATTTTATGTGTAGATGTATTTATAGTACTCCCAAACTGGAAAGGAGCAAAATGTCCACTTATTTGTTCTTATTTAATCATAGGAAATGGTTATAATTCCATTTTTGTAAAATAAAGTCTGGAGGATTACATTAAAAAATAGTAACAAAGTTTACCCCTATATAATGATATAATAGTTCATTTTTATTTTATGTTTTATATAATTTCATATTTTCAACATCATTACAGTAAGTATATATTACCATTAAAATCAGAAAAAAATAAAGAAATTTTCATCTTGAGAAAAAAAGATATAATTACATCACAAGATAGCCATATAAGTATTAAAGAGTTTCCATCATTCAGCAAGCATTCATATTATTACTCTACATGATTCTCTACTTCAGGTCTGCAGAATCTAATGTAATATTATACACCCTGAGGAAAGGTCAAAAGACTCCCTTCTTGTCAGTTCATATAGTATGTACAGGCATGGGAAGGTATAAAGGACAGCCTGAAACTGTTCCAAGATATCCTTCTTTTGTTTATCTTCCTTTCCCTCTTTTCTTTTTCTCACTCTCTGTCAAAGAATAAACTAGTAGATTTAAATATGTAGTAGAAATTTTAGATAGAGTTTAGATACAACCATTCTGGTTGATTTTGATTGTTTTTAATTCTTTTAGCTGGTAGCCTCAAATTCTATCAGCTAACATAGTTCTCAAGTGACTCTGAGAAGTACTTGGTAATTAATTTGAGTATGGGGGCCAGGAACAGTAACACATTCCAAAGAATACATTGTATACAGGAATACTGTCAACTACAAATTCAAATGAAATGAGTTCAGGATTATCCTGAGTGATTTTTGGGAAGGAATGCTAAATCTCTCCTTGGATAAACCTTCTGAATAATTTCCTCTTTGGCTCTATGCAAGCATAATTATGACAGCTACTCAAATAACTATATCACTTAAAAAAAATTTACCAGATGAAAGTATAGAGAAGAAAGCATAAATTAAAACTGCACAGGGCTTCCCCTGGCGGCGCAGTGGTTGACAGTCTGCCTGCTGATGCAGGGAACACGGGTTCGTGCCCCGGTCCGGGAGGATCCCACATGCCGCGGAGCGGCTGGGCCTGTGAGCCATGGCCGCTGAGCCTGTGCATCCGGAGCCTGTGCTCCACAACGGGAGAGGCCACAACAGTGAGAGGCCCGCGTACCGCAAAAAAAAAACCCAAAAACTGCACACATTGAAAAGAATGGAGTAGGTATTCATGTGTTCACACAGAAATATATTTACAATACCTTATTGAAAGAAAAGGACAAGATAAATAAGAATGTATACATATAGCACTGTCCTCATTCTGGAAAATACTAAAACCATACAATTATATATGGATGTGTGTTAGTGTTTGTAAATGGATAGAAAAAGGTCTAGAAGGATACACATCACACCTTAGACAATGGTTATACCTGGGGTAGAAGGAGGGAACTCTGACACTTTTCCTTTGCATGTTTTACAGCAAGCATTACTATTTTAGTAACTGCAAAAATTAGTTAAAGCACCTGGCAAACAGTAGGTGGCCAATATATTTCAGATTCCTTTTATAAATATTTAACAAGCATAAATTCTTACTCTTAGAATAATAGAAAAAGATACCCTCGCTCAGTACCATATATATGAAGACTTTAGAAAAATCATTTCAGTATAAGTTGATGATGATGTTGATAATATTACCTAAAACTCTAGAAAAATCTTAAAACTTTAAGAAAACCTAACTTTAACAAAATTATTCCCTCCAAAAATTGCTGCTCTTCTTATGATTTAAACACAGGACCCAACATTATCTCTAGTTTGCAATTAGTCTACCGTCCGAGCTTGAGTACCTCACACGCACCTTGAGATGGGCAAAACCATCTCTTGTGAGCATCAGAGAAATAACTATGAATATTTTGGTGTATTCATTTCTTTCTATGTAAATGTAAATATATATATATCTATCTTTATGTTAAACGGACACCACACTGCTTTTTTCACTTAATACTGTACTATAAAGATATATTATTTCCTGAAATATATTTTGAAAATAATTTTTAAAGGCTACTTAATAGCCGATTATAGGGATAGACATATAATCTATTTAAGATTAACCTGTTGTAAGGCCATTTAGGCTGTTCTCAAATTTTCACTATTATAATTATAATGAAAATGTAATATATATCCTTACAGGATATTATTCTGCTTAGAATTATCAGCTTATAAAGTTTACCAATTCTTTCTAATGTGGTGTGTTTCTCTTACTGATTCACTGATTTATGACACTCTCTATCTTACATTAAGCTCTTAACATTTACTAGAGTTTGTTTCTAGGCTGCTGTAGCAACCAGAACACTGTTTTACTTCTTATATTTTTATATTAGAGTATTGTACTTTTTCTTATTTTTGCCTTTGTACCGTTCTAAGTGAATGCTAGAATAGTTTTACAATGATATTCCTTCCTCTACCCCAAGAGAAAGCTCAAGGAATTTTGATTGGACATAGGATTTATACCTTTAATACAGAAAGAGCTTTTACAAATGAGTAAACTTTCCTTTTTCATTTTAAGAGTCTGAATTCTATGTATGACATATATGTTGCAAATACTTTTTTTTTAACCAGTTTATCATTTTTCTTTTAACCTTTTTATGATGTTTTCAATTTTTTTTAATTCAAATATATAAATATAAAAATATTTTCCTTTTCAGTACTCGACGTTTCCTGTTATTTTTACAAAGGCCTAGCCTATGCCAAGTTTATACAAAATACTTACCCATATTTTCCTCTAATACATTTATGGTTTCATTTTTTAAATATAAAATTTCTAAAATATCTAGAATTCTGTGTGAGGGAGGGACTTGGTTTTTTAAAAAAAATGGTTTACCAGTTATTTGAGTGCACTACTGAATACTCCATGTTTTTCCAACTAATTTGAAATGTCACCTTAATCATTAATTAAATTCTTACATGCCCAATTCCATTTCTGGTCTTTTCCATTTCACTTGGTTCACCAATACACTATACCACTTAAATTATTGTAGCTTTAAAATAAATTTGAATATCAGCATGAGCAGGCCTCTTTCTCATAACAGTGTCTTTCAAACATTCTCCCACATTTATACTTCTAGATGTTTTCCAAAAAACATACTTATATAATAATATGTTTTCTTTATAAAGAAAAACAAAGAAGAATCTCTTATTATAGACAAGCTTTCCAAATTCTACCAGGATATATGCATAATAATTCAATTATTTTTAAACTTACTCCAGTTGCCACTCGAATATTTCCTGATGGGGGCCGTATTCCAGAAGGAGGCCTTCCTGTCAATCCAATCCCACCTCGAGAAACAGGCCGAGCTGCTGAAGGTTTGTGATTACTGGCCATTGCTTGCTCACTTTAACCACTGTTTGGAAACAAGGAATAGGTCTCCTTTGGTATCTTCTGTAGCAAGATAGTAGTGACCTGCATACCCTTCCTTCAAACATTTAATCCATGATGACTTTTCTTGCAAATTGCCATTGCAGGTATCACTACGTACAAGGTTGAGCTTGCTTTAATTCTGTTCAGATTTGACATTAATGTTCTATTTAGAACCATGAAGTCATTTATTACAACATGCCCTCCTCATTTCCCTGTTATCTTATCAAAATGCAAGCCCCTCTAGATATCTTTCTCTCTTGGACTCTCATCCCATACTCTAGTAAGCTTTCTCTCTCCCGGCAAAACCAGTATCTTTCTTCTCTGCCGATATTTTCTCTGTGACTTCTGGTCTATAATAAACTCCTTTATATTCTCAATCCTATTATAAATAGTTCCTTTTACACTTTGCCATAACAGGTTCCCATCTTCTCCTGAAAATGCTTTTGGTAGTGAAGGCTGTTTTAGCTTCCTGTCCCACAATTCCAAAGCAAAGGAGTACATCGCACTCTCCTTGCTCCACAATGTCACTGTCAAAACATTATTCTTCCAAGTTTTTAAAAAAATAAACAGGATTCTCTTCCTTTGAGGACCAAATAATGCAACTATATTGCCTTGCATCTTTCTTGGTTGCTTTTATCTAGGGACCTCCTAATCTCTCCCCCATGTTTACTAGTCTTTTGTTCACAGTCCTCTATTCCAGTACCACCAACATCCTGGATGACTTCCATATGGATCCTGGATTCAATATGTAACATTCTAGCTTCACAGTTCCCTGACCTAAATTTCAATAATTATTTCAACTCTATTTTAGTCATTCATAGCCATGGCCAGAGCTGGAGCTTGTCATCATCTGGAATTGCTTCATCTCAAATATCTTAATTGAAACACTTTATTCTCTGGCCTTAATTTCCTCCCCTTCTACCTTTTTCTCACCTTTATTCTCACTACACCTCCCCTTAAACTATTTCCTTTATTCACTCATTCTCTCCCAGTTTACCAGCCCCCTCCTTTACTCATCAGAATATATTATTATTTAAAGTTTGGGCTAATAATTTAAAATAGCATTTTAAAATTATGGGTCACAACCTATTAGTAGCTTATGAAAACAATTTAGCAGGTTATGACCAATATGGTTTAAATATGAAATAAAATAGAAAATACAAGGGAGTTCACTGCACATAGGAAGAGTATTATTTCATTAAATTCTTTTTCAGTTATATTTATATAAATTTACACATATGTGTATACTGGTCTATAATGTAAAATATATGTCCTATTATAGGTCACGTTCAAAAGAGTTTTAAAGATACTGAACTAGAGAGAGAATATGGAGAAAAAGAGTGCCCAAGACTCTGGCCTCAGGAATGTCAATACCTAGAGATTGCACAGAAGAGGAGAAACTAGTATGAGACTGAAAACAAAGACTCAGAAAGCAAACAAAAAACCAGGAGTATGTGTCAGAGATGCCAAGAAAAGGCAGGAATGGTCAATGCCATTTTCTGCTGGGAATTCAAGTAAGATGAACACTGAAATGTCCATTGGAATCCCCATCCAAGAAACCATTAGTGACCTTGAGGAGGTCAGTTTCAAGGACTCCTTTCCTTCTCAATATTAAATTACTGTCTCAGGAGCACCATCAACAAATTTGCATCCTCGAACTCTTCTTCAACCGTTCTGGCAAAATCAGAAACCATTCTCTACATTCAACCTGGACTGCTGAACACTGTTGATGGAAATCCCAAGACTATACAGACTGGAGAACTGCAAAGCCATAGTAACCAAATTTAGATGGACCCTCATCTCAGAAATTATTTTATTAATCCTTTATAAGCTACTCCGTCCTTGATGATTCCAATTCTTAACCACTTTTCTAATTAAGTCTGTTCCTGCCACTCTCAGCAGATGACTCAATTTCATAATTGAGAAAATTAAGACATGAAATCTATCACATTTGGAGCACATAAACTTTCCTATATCCACCCTGACCTCCAATCTCAATAGCCATCCTTTCTTTCATTCAAGATCAGTCTCTATTCTGATTTATCCTCTTGATCCCATACCTCTGGGACATTAGCTTCCCTCTCCTTACCAACCTCCTTCTCCCTCACGCCTGCCCCAATTTCCTTTGGGGCATTATCCAGCTCTTACGTATGTCTTTAAACTTTCTCCTTTCTTTCAGTCTGTTATCATGTTCCATTCTTTCCTAACCTTAAAAACTAATTTCTTGATCCTGAAACCACCTTTAATACAGTCTTATATGTCCTTTTTCTACACAGGCAAACTCTAAAAAATAGCTTATATCCATTATTCTCTACTTTTTCCACTTCCTCTATCTCCTGGATTCCTACTATTCCATTCAAATGGTTCCTGCCAATGCAGCTAGGAATGTAAATGTCATCTCTCTGTTACTGGTGTCCACTCCTACATGAAACCATCTCCGTGACACTCCCCTCCTCTGTTTCTCCTTTTTCAGTCTCCATCTTATTCTACCTGCCTTTATTAGCAGCATTTCTCAAGATATCATCCACAGTCTATTTTTCTTCTTCCTCTTTAAGCTCTCATTGTGCCACCTCATCTACACTCAGGGTTTTAACAATAAGCTAATGACTCACAACACCGTATCTCCAGTCCTGACTTCTCACACTCTAAGATGTTTATATCCAAATAATTACTTGACATTTCCACTTCAATATATCATCAGTATTTCAAAATAAATATATTTAAATGTAAACTCATTGTCATCTCCCCCAGATTTGCTCTTCCTCTTGGTACCAACTTCTAGCCACACAAGTCAGAAACGTAGTCCTTGATTTCTCCCTCTCCCTCATTTCCCATAGCTAATGAAATAATACTACTGATTGTATGCCTAAATGCTTAAAATCTAACTTCCTCTCCATTCCTACAGTACTGCTCATGGCCTCATGGACTCAAGTGGATTATTATACTGGCCTCCTGAGTGGTCCCCTTGCATAACACACATCTTGCCTGTTATCCTCCCTAGGAATCCTTCAATGACCAGACCATAACCACCCCCACCTTCTTCAATTTGAACTTACAGGGCTGACCTAAATAAATGCTACGATGGATCCATACACATCTCTGGCCCAGGACCTATCACACCAATTGAAATAATCTGCTTAAGTATTTCTCTACCTTGAAGGCAAGAGCTGGATCTTATTTATCTTTATATCCCCAGCATATATCTCAGGGCCAGGCAAAAACTTTGTTCTTTTGTGCCGTCTGAATTTCCTCCCACATGAAGGCATTGCCAGTTACAAAAATTTAATAAATTATTAAAAAGGAAATAAATCATTTCTCGAACTAAAATGGTTTCTCAGTTTCTATAGCCCATGCCCAGTACTTCTTCCCTGGCTTTCCTTAGCATCATTCATGATCAGTCCTTGGATTACTTCTCGTCTCTCCATAATATTTCATCCTTTTCTTATAACTTGAACTAGGCTGTTTACTCATAAATCAGTATCTCCTGTTCTGTCCTTTAAACTGGGCACCAATTCTAAGTTTTCAACTGTTTATTGGGAATTTCTATTCAGATATCCCATTATCACTTTATATTTAATAGGTTCACGCCAAACTTACAACATTCCCATTCCAACTAGCTCCGTGATTCTATTTTCTTGCCATTTTGAACTTTTCGGACAAAGTAGTAAAATTACTACTATTATTATTGCAAATAGAAAAGAGAGTTTCATGAAACAACTTTTTGAAAGGCAGACAAGATCTGTGGTCAAAACGGTTTCTCCCAGAGAAAGCTAATACAATAAACCTGTTTCCAACAGAATTAGTCAGTGTTAATCCAGCTTTCCTGAGGAAATTTAAGAAAATGTACGATATATAGAATTTCCACCTGATTTTCCTTGCCACTGCTTTACTATCGTGGAAGAAGTTTAGTTAGCATTAGATCAGTTCCACCGGGTAAAATAAAAGGGAGAGGCACTAGTAACAAATATGCCACTAACTCCGGGGTTAGTCATTCAAATGTTCACACAATCGCTGGGGTTATTCACACAACCAGAGAGGTTCCAGAAAGTTTAGGGACGCTAACGGAGCTCCGTCAGTTACCAGCCATATTATCCCCTCTGGACGTGTTTCCCTATCTGCAGTGTGGAAGCGAGCTCTAGCTTGCACAGCCGTTGTGACGATTCCAGATACTTCACATGAAACATCTGGCTCCTAATTATTACAATCATTATCCTCCCCGAATCAACCATTTTAACATATAGGAAGAAGTGGAAAGTTGCTAAGTCCCTTCCGCTCTGACCAACAGACAGAAATCTATTATTACTTCGCGTAAAATCCCTCAGCCCACAGTGAACTTTATCTTTGAGGCGCTCGAATCGTTCCCTCTGGTCTCGCCTTGGCAGGTCTCCACAAGGGACTGTTTGAGGTCTCTCCTCACGCTCTGCCGGACTATAAATGGAACTTCCTTGGCGGAGGAGAACACCTAAGAGCTGGATTTATTTTGTTTGAAGCGCATCAGCATCTCCAAGGCTAAAATAATCGGCAAGGGAGGCAAAGAGGGATCGGGATTTCTCACCTCCGCCAGCGCTGAAGGCGCGGAAGGAGGGAGGTCGCTCCGCGGCGGGGCGCGGAAAGAGCGAAGTCGCACGACTCAAGAGCACTCGCACTTCTTTCCGAGCCCTCCACCACCGCGTAGCCCTCTAGTCGGGCCCGCGAACCCGTTAGCTCACCCGAGACGCCCCGCTCACCTGCGCGCAGCTTTCCTGGGCCCTCAAGGCCTAACCCCTAGTGGCCGCTTGCCTTCGCGTCTCCCGGCAACGGGGGCTGGCCGCGGTGAGGCCCCCTCCTCCTGATTGGCCAATCCTCGGCCTTCGCTCAGTGAAGCGAGAGTGAAATGCTCTCGCGATGTTTGAGGACTAACTTCTGTTACCTCGATACCTCTGGAAGACTGGGAAAACGGCGAGTTGGCTAGGGAAGAATATTTTTTAAAAACCTTGGTTTTCTTTGTAATCAGAGTAACCTCTCTTGATTGTGTGCATGACCTGAACTCACTCCAGCGAGTTTTATCATATCGCTGTGTAACACCATTTGTAATACATCAGACTTTTTAATAAGACTTATTTGAAGTTATTCCGTGGTAGGCAGCATTCACTGTACAGTCTTTTTGTTTCTCATAAGTAGTAGTTTCCTTCCTGTTAGAAGGAAGGAATACAACATAGACGATACAGCATTAAGTATTGATGCGATTTTGGTACCATGTTTCATTTCATTGAAAGTTTTATACCTTTAGGCTTCCTTTCAGAGTTATTTTGTGAGGGCTGAATTAAAAGCAAAGTTGTTTTAAAATAATGTTTTTTAAACATGTTTTTTTAAAAAATGAGAATTACGTCGTCTCAAATCCTATTTCTCTAATAAAAATAACTTGCAGTTTGTTTTTTTTCCAGTCTTCCAATAGACAGCTTAAATATGATGGGAGTTCAAAAAAAAAATGTGATGGGATCTCTAAACATACATACATATTGGACTTTTAACATTTTCACATTATTCCCATCTTGCATACTTTTTTTTTTTTTTTTTCCCGGTACGCGGGCCTCTCACTGCTGTGGCCTCTCCCGTTGCAGAGCACAGGCTCCGGACGGGCAGGCTCAGCGGCCATGGCTCACGGGCCCAGCCGCTCCGCGGCTTGTGGGATCTTCCCGGACCGGGGCCCGAACCCGTGTCCCCTGCATCGGCACGCAGACTGTCAACCACTACGCCACCAGGGAAGCCCTTGTATACATTTTTTACGCCCAGATTTATTCTCTTGTATACCTGCCTTCAAGTGGGTTAAAACCAGTGCAATACAAAATGAAATAATGTCATGTGATTGAGTTCTCAAAGTTTGTAAAACATTTTCACGTAATTATTCCATTTGAGACCAACATATTTGTAATGGTCATTTGTTATACTTATGGTCGTTGCAGTGAAGGGTGGTAGAATTTGCCATCCCAAAATATGCCACTTTGGTATTATAAGGATTACTTGGAGGGGAAGGCAAGTGAAAAGCAGGTACAGGAAAAGTTCTCTACTATTCTGCTATTTGCTTAAAAGCAGAATATAAATTTTCAAAAGTGCCCTTCCTTGCTTCTTAACCAGGAAGGACAAAAGTTAATCATTGGAGACAACTTCAGACCTTTACCATCCTGGAGACTGCACCAGTAGAATCTACATAAAAACTTTACTAATTAATTAGCCTTTAACTACTGCTAGTTTCCCATATAGTCGGCTTCCCATAATTTGCTGTCTCTAAAGATTTAAAAGTTCTTTTCTTTTATCGCTTGTGTAAAAACTTATTGTTCCTTTGTTAAGATGCCATATAAGCCCAAGCTCTCGTCACCTCTTTGAGTTATTCATCTCTGAATTTCTCCCTTGTATATATGACATACACGTTAAAACACCTGTTTTTCTCTTGTTACTGTCTTTTGCTACAGAGCCCCAGCAGAAAACTTTTCTGCTAGAAGAGTAGAAAGAAAAAAAGATATTTCCTCTCCTACAACCTCTAACTGTCCAACTATTCCGTATGTTGTCTCACAAAGAAGCTACTGACATTTCTCCCTTAGTGTTTTCAGACGTTAAGGACCCAGCATTTGCCATTTGCATAGAGATGTGACAGTTTGAGAGAAAATTTTAAATCTTTAACACGTAAAATAAAACTTTTTAAAAACCCGGCTTAGTATTCACAGAATTCAAGGAAAGTGACTTGTTTCCAACTTGACCCCAAGCTCTCTCGTTTTAATTTAAAAAAGTTTAGATTAAAAAAAAAATCTCGGGGAACTACTCAGAGAAGGTTTGGGGAAATCGGCGGCGTAAACCTGCCCCCAACTCTACACGCGACGCAAATTCACTCAGCCACAGAACGGCCCTCAGCACAGCGGACTAAGATTTAAAATATCCGGATTGGCGCGCCTACGACTCACGCCCCGCTGGCGCGTGGCATTGTGGGATTTGTAGTCCGGCCCACATCCGGCATCACAATAAAAAGCTCAGCCGGGGCTCGGTGAGGACGCGGGCTCGGGAAAGTCAGGGATTCGGGCGCCCACTCTGAGGGGCTGGACGGTGGTATCTCTTTCTCCGTTGGCGGTCCAGCGCGCATGAGGGAATCGAGCCTCAGTTCCTCAACGGCCTCAGCAGTCGGGACGCACACACTCTGCGTCATGGCGGGCTAAGGCCGATGATGAATTCCGGTGCGCACGTCAGGGTTGCTGTGTCACTCGGCTCGCTGGGCGCGCCCCTTCCCGGCCGCCCTTCCGCACCGGCCTTCGGGCTCTTCCGGTCCCGACGCCTCTCACCTTCAAGGCCCTCTCCTGCTGCACGCCCGGCCTCTCAGACGGACTGATCTTGCGCGGTGCTCGGGCACCGGGCGCCGGACCTCCTAGGGCCATGGCGGGTGGCGCCGCCAGGTACCGGCTGAGCTGCTCGCTCCCGGGCCACGAGTTGGACGTGCGGGGCCTGGTATGCTGCCTCTATCCACCGGGGGCTTTTGTGTCCGTGTCCCGAGACCGCACCACCCGCCTCTGGGTCCCAGACAGGTGAGCGCTGCGAGTCCCGCTGTTACCCGGCTGTGCTGCAAGCTTCCTTCTCTGGGAAGAGAGTGACCCTTCCCTGCCCTATCCTGCCCTTTTCCTCTTTTCCCGGCCTTTCCGACGGTCCACGCTCCCTCCCAGTTCTTAGAGCACTGGCAGTCTGGGCACGGAGTGTAAGAAACTAGTGAGGTTTACGTGGAAAGAGCACCGGGTTGGGGGAACAGAGACCTACTTTCTTGTCCTAATTTGACCACTAAACGACTGAGTCACCTTGGACGAACTTCTTATTTTTTGTGGCTTCAGTTTGTGGACGATGATTTCCTGTGTTTCTTTTCGATTTGAAAAACTTTTGACGCCAGGTGCACCCTCCTTAATGAGGCCGTGTGAAAGCATCTGGCATGTGTAATTTAAGGAAGTCCACTTCTTTCCCTGGGATTTGTTCTGTAGTCTTCCCTCAAATTTGAGAATTAAGGTTCTCAAAAATTGCATTGCAAAAAGTTGTCTTGGCCCCTCTCCACGTTGTCCAGCTCAGACTTTCTTAGTCTGGGGTATGTGATAGACTTGGGCGGAGGGGATGAAACCTCTCAAATGTCTTCTGGATGTGGCGGAGTGTGTTTTCTTGATGTGGCGGAGTGTGTTTTCTTGGGGAGAGAAAGCCCATTGCCTTTAAAAGATTTTCAGAGAGATTAATCAAAAAAAATATTAGGAAACAGAAGGTTAAGCTCCAGTCCAAATCAAGTTCAAGGGTTTAGCCCTGATTTAGTTGTTGTAACAGGAAATTTAAGACCTGGAAGACAGATTTCAGTTCAGATAGGGAAAAATTGAGCTAAGTTACTTCAGGTAGTAACTCTCCCATCAGAGGTTTCACTCATTGAAACCATACGTTTTCCTCCATAAATTCAGATGACAACTGTTTATTGAGTGGCTCCTATTTGTTTGTGATCCGGAAGAAGAAAAGGACAGACAAATTTCCTGTGTTTATAGATCCTGCCTACAGTCTGGGAGGGAAGATGGATGAAAAAACAACCAAGTAAATAATTACTCATTGGCATGTGTACTATGAAGAAAACAAATATAGATATAACATACAGAATTGAGTGGAGGGTGATGTTAAAGAAAGAAGCTTCTCTGAGGAAGGTGTTTTTGGTATTTGTTTTTTTTTTTCTTAAATGATACTGAGTTTGAGCTGGTCTAGGGAGTGAGGAACCAGAAGGGTTGAATTGGAAGAGCACTGTAGACTGTAGGAGGAGCAAACACAGTGGCCCTGGATTGAGAAGGAGGAAATTCCCAATGTGCAGGAGGGAATGAACTGTGAGGTGAGGGCAGGTCTTAGAGGCTGGCGGGAGCCAGATCATGCCCTGGGAAGAGGGCTGAGGAAAGAAGTTAGTGGGTGGAAGCCTTCAGAGTTTCAAGCAGAGGACAACATTATTTGATTTACCTGTGGAGAAGTTTCTGCTAGCTTCAGGTGGAGAATGAATCGCAAAGGGATAAATGTGGAAGGAGACCTGTTTAGAGGCTTTTGCAGTAGTGCAGCCAAAATACGACAGACTAAACTAGGGATATTGTAGAGGAAACTCCTATATTGAATTAGATAAGGTCTTCTCTAATGCTTAAGATTCTGTGATATTCCAAACCACTTGGTAACATTGATACATAACTTCTGTGTATTTGAGTACAAATTACTGATTAAGCTTGTACATTTAAAATTTTGTTCAGTAGAAGCACATGCCCAGTAGGATATGAACATTGCAGTAAAGAGTAGCTAAAGGATGCTTGTTGTAATAGTTGAATTCTGTTGAACAGCTAAATCCTCAAACTTTTACAGTGGAGGACTGTGGTAGGTTGACGGGAGCTTAAATCACTGGATCACAGGAACTTGACAAACTTTGAGCTGCAATGACCCTCTCTTTGAAAACTGTTTTTTTTCCCACTTAGTTCGTGTTGTCTTTCGGTTTTGTTTTTTAGAATTCATGTGGTATTCAATTAACACTGATTGAGAGCCTGCATTGTACCAGGCACAGGACTCCATAGTGAGGGATTGGTGAGATAAGGTTGTTTTCCTCTCATTTCCAAGTGCTGTGGTAGAGCATCTCATAGTCACTCTTAGGCATCCTAACAAGTGTCTCAGCCGTACCTTTAGTGTGATAAAAAGTGTCCTCAAGGCTGACATCCTGACAATTTCTATTTATTTCATGGTATATTAATAAAATTAATGAAGTGCAGTGAAATGTTTGGAGCCAAGTAGTAAACATTTTTATTTTCTCATGTACATTGTTGATAGGACTCTGAATTGGGGTGGATAATGTAGGGGTGGACTGGTAATGATGGGGGATTTAATTTAGTTTCAAGGAGGCAAAATAGTTCTATTCTAGGGTGGACTAAACCAGATATTTCATCTTTCACAAGAGCCCACTGAAAACCCAGAAAGCCTCCGGGTCTTCTGAAGGCGCTTCAGAATGGAGATGCCATTTTTTGGTTGTACATTGAACTGAACCAGTCAATATGCCTTTGTTGCAGACTGCTTCAAGCCTCTAGAAGCCCACCTCAGAGTAAACTGGATTTCCCAAGTCTGTCACCAACGATTGCTTTGCCTTTTGAAAACTACCCGTATTTGAAAGACGCCAACTTCAGATTCAGCATCATGTGTTAAATTTTCCCTGACCATGCCAAGGCTGGAGTGACTTCTCCCTCATGTAAACACTCAGCACCTTGGGTCCTTAGTCAAGTAGTTATACAGAGTTTAAGAAATTAGAGCCATTCCCTTCCTACCCTCCGACCCACTATTCCCTTTTCTTGGAGGCAAAATTTTCATGTCTTTTAATGGCTTATTTTTGAATTTTGCTTCTGTATCTGTATATAAAGTGCTATACTACTATTTCTTTTCATTTAAAATTTCTTTTAGTTTTCTGTTTTAGCATTTTCTGTTAGTTCTTATTATGGAATATGAAAATTTAGCTCTCATTTCTACCCTCTACCAACCCCCATCACATATGCATCCTTTCTATGTCCTGATCCTTATAACATAGTTTAATTTAATGTAGACTAAATCAGTGTTTTGTGACTGTACAGAGTCTACACCTGAGCTGTGGAATAAACTATGATAACTTTTCCTCAACAATTTTATGATCTCCCTATAGCTAATAATTGTCTTATTTTTGGTTTTCATTTGTTTAATTTTCTATGTATTTATCATTAATTCAACTTCATATTGTTTGCTAGTTGTCTAACTCTCCTCTCAAGACCTCTAGACACATTGAATATATAACAGTTTCATTTTCCTGATGATGAAAACTTTCTGACCTGGTCTGTCTGCCTCTGGTGCACAGCTGATCCTGGGATCTCCCTTCACTGTCTTCTCAAGCATCCCTTTTTGGACCTCTTGTCAGATTTCTATTATCAATATCCTTTAACTTTCTTGGTTTTCTTCCTTGATACCTTATTGGAGCACATCCTCCAGGAGCTTCCTGAAATACAGTGCAGTGATAATAAATGTATTAAGACCTTGCAATTGGAACATGATTTTAGCCTGCCTAGCTACTTGAATAATAATTTAAATGTTTGTAGCATTGTAGTTTCCAAATTTTCTTCAGAATTTTGAAGCCATTGCTCCACTGTATTCACTGTGTTACAGTTGAGAAGTCTGAAGCCATTCTTATTCTTGACCTGTTACTTTTTCTCTCTGGGAGGTGGTCTATATTCATTCATTTTTCACGTTCATTAAGTATGGTCCCTTTTAATGTCCATAAGTCATGTCCATAAGTTCTGGGACATTTTCTTAAATTCTTTGGTTTCGTCTTATTTTCTCTGTCCTCTTTTCTGGAACTTTTTATTCATATATTGAATTTGTTTCTAAATTGCTTTTTAATTTCTCTCTATAAATTTTTTTCTTTCTCTCTCTACTATACTTCCTCAGAAGTTGCCTTAACTTTTTGTGAAATTATGTTTTTGTTTCATGGTTGCAATATCTTATACCTAAGGATGGCAATGCTGATTTTTTTTAAGTTATTTTCTCCTTAGTGGTCTGTTTCCTCCAAATTGGTTATTTCCCCTCCCTGTTTGTTTTGGTCACTATTTTACCCCAAATGTCTGGTAATTCTTATTCTGTGCTTTCCATTAAGGGTGGAGAACTAAAAAACTTGAAAGATCTGTGTATCCATGGAGCTTCATGGCTATGAGCTTCACTGTAGGGTTATCTGGCTGGACTGTTTCATAGGACTGATCTCCTGCCTAGAGGATGATTGCCTGGCTTCTAGATTTTGTCTTTGGTGGTCTTGGCCTCTATGGTGAATGTACATGTTTCTCAAACCCCAAGGATCAACTGTGCCTTTTGTCTACCCCCAGCCAAAGACTTTCACCTTTTCTAAAGAAAAAACTTCAGACTTTTGCTGGGTACAAGAGGGGCAGTTGTCTAGCTGGAGTGTCTTGTCTTTTTTTTTTTTTTTTCTTGATGCTTAAAGCATTTTTTCACTGATTCAAGAAGTACTTAATGATTACCCTGTACAACATTGTGCTACAAACTTGGGCAGAACCAGCTCTGGATTCTGCCATTAAGAGCTTCACAGATCATTACAGTAGATACACACAAGCACCCATCTGTACTGGGGAGTGCTAAGGGACACATTTAGGTAGATTTAGTGGTTTATATAATATAGATTTTTAAACATGTCCTATCTTTTACATTTCTTTGGGCTTATTGATGAAATGGTTTCTAGGGCTTCCCTGGTGGCGCAGTGGTTAAGAATCCGCCTGCCAATGCAGGGAACATGGGTTCGAGCCCTGGTCCGGGAAGATCCCACATGCCGCAGAGCAACTAAGCGCGTGTGCCACAACTACTGAGCCTGCACTCGAGAGCCTGCGAGCCGCAACTACTGAAGCCCGCACGCCTAGAGCCCGTGCTCTGCAACGAGAAGCCATCGCAATGAGAAGACTGCACACCGCCACAAAGAGTAGCCCCCACTCGCCACAACTAGAGAAAGCCCGTGCCCAGCAACAAAGACCCAACTCAACCAAAAATAAAAATACAAATAAAAAAAAAGTTTCTAAAACGACACTTAAAAAAAAACACCACCAAAATAAAGTAAACAGTTAAAACTAGCTACTACCAAATACCTTCCTTTGAAGATTTTTTGATATGATTCTGTGTCTGATTCCAAAGACTTTCAACTAGTCTTCCTAATTCTAGTTTTTTGTTCCCATTTCCTAGTGATACATAGTGCTGCTAATTCTTGAGCCTTCTGCAGATTCGTTGGTAAATTGGGCCTCCTACTTTCCCTGATGCCTGCTTAGAACTCATTTTTTTCAAGTATCCTAAGGCCTTTACTACTTTTCTGTCAGCTTTCAGTATTCAGTTATATTTCTGTTCTTTTTTTTCTTATTCTCTCTGGCCTTGTGGGTTTATGCCTTTCTTAAAATATACATAGATGGATAGATAGATATAAAATATACGTTATACATATTGTTGTAGTGGTGTTTGGGAAAGGAGTGAATATAGATGAGCATGTGGGCAGTCTTTATCTGGGAATCTTCCCTTTTATGTTCAGTTGTTTTATCTCCTTCAGCTAGATCACAAACTCCTTGATTTAGCTTGAATCAGGGATATAATTCTTTTATCCCCCTCTACAGCTAACTTACTGCCTTCCACATATAGTATATCATAATCTGTTGTTTGACCTGTTATGTAAGGGAGTGGTACTAAGTGAAGGATGTGTATAACAAATTGGTAATCATTCTAATTCCCAGGCAGTTATTAATATGCTGTGTCCCTAGAGCAGTCATTTGTATGTCCTGTATTAGTTCCTTTAGTTTGCATATTGAAAGTGATTGATAGTCTAGCTATTTAGATACACATGCTATACTAATGAGTACTAAGTTAACGTTTCAGAGTGTGCAAATGTCCTCAATGTGTTTACGGCTTATTGATAGTAGATTCCATTATCCTAATTGCATGAATGTTTCACTTCACCAGGGATTTCTTAAGGTAACAATCACTGATAAGTAGAAATGCAGATGGAGGAAAAAAAAAAACCACTTATGATATTTGTCTCCTTTCCTTTCCTTCCTTGTTCTTTCTGTTAATTAACATACTCTTAACAGTGAAACACTAATTAAACTTCTCCTAATCTGATTAAGCCTCTGTAGTAGCTAAGACAAATTAGGTATTTAATATTTAATTTAAAACAATAGATTCTTAAAGTGGTATATAAAGTTCAACCTAGATACTAAAAGAAAATGAGTACTTTGACAACGTCTATCTTAGGCTAAGTCAGAGGACAAATGTATATCTTATGAATTATCATGTCTTTCCAGTCCTAACAGGGGCTTTACAGAAATGCACTGTATGAGCGGCCACTCCAATTTTGTCTCTTGTGTATGCATCATACCTTCAAGTGACATGTACCCTCATGGACTAATCGCCACTGGAGGAAATGACCACAATATTTGCATTTTCTCACTGGAGAGTCCAGCACCACTTTATGTACTAAAAGGTCACAAAAATACTGGTGAGTATAATGCTTTAGTATTTTTCTGTTTGAATAAGTTTCATCCTTTTGAAGATAAAATTCTTATATCTGCTTTCCCTAGTTTTTTTTTTTTTTTTTGCGGTACGCAGGCCTCTCGCTGTTGTGGCCTCTCCTGTTGCGGAGCACAGGCTCCAGACGCGCAGGCTCAGCAGCCATGGCTCACGGGCCTAGCCGCTCCGCGGCATGTGGGATCCTCCCAGACCGGGGCACGAACCTGTGTCCCCTGCATCGGCAGGCAGACTCTCAACCACTGCGCCACCAGGGAAGCCCCCTAGTTTTTATTATTATTATTTTTTACCTATAGCTATGGCTTAATAGTGAAAACCTTTTGGATCATCATTGTTCTGCAAATTCTCTGTTACAGACTTATTGTCATCAGTAATGGTTGACATGATTATATATGTAAAAAGGAAAAGATTATGGTTTTATATACTTTGTAATTTTGGTTTTTCAGCTATCTTGTGCAAGAAATTCATTTACTCAGGAAAACTGAGAGCACTTCTTTATCTTTGGGCTGTTATGTCTGTATTTATGCAGCAAATTAAAGCCCCAGAAGGAATGTATTTAGGGTTCTGGTATCATTATTTGAGAGTATTTAATACTTTTGAACAGCATTTTCTGTGATTTGTATTTCTGATTCTTTTATATTCCTGGATTTGTGTTTGCTTAACAGCTCTTTGTTATAAAATGATATGCTTAATCAGTGCAGTATGTATACTACTTTTTTTTTATGTATCTGGAATAGTTTGGGACATCTGTAAGCAAATAGTATGGCCCATAAGCAGTCTAAACTTAATTTCTTTAAGGAGTTTGTAAAATGTTTTGTGTGTAGGTATGGGAAATCGTCAATACAGGGTGATACAGATTTTTTTAAACTTTTTGAAGGAAATCTTCAAATGTATACAAAAGTAGAGACATAGTATTTTATAAGTTATATATAAACAAACATAAAAGAGAATAGTGTAATGATCTTTTCTACTCATGTATTTACATAGCTTCAAGGATTATCAACACAAGGCCTATCTTGCTTCATCTTCTGCTTCTTCCAAAATATTATTTTAAAGGAAATTTCCAATATACTCTCTCATTTGTAAATACTTCAATATATAGCACTACAATAGGGTTTGGCAAACTTTCTGTAAAGGGCCAGGTAGTAAATATTTTAGGCTATGCAGGTCATACAGTCACTTTCACAACTGCTCAGCTCTGCCATTGTGTGCAAAAGCAGCCACTGACAATAAATGAGTGAGCATGTCTGTGTTTCAATAAACCTTTATTTATGGACACTGAAATTTGAATGTCATAATTTTCACATGTCAGGAAGTACCTTTTTTTTTCTCTCAACCACTTGAAAATATAAAAACCATTCTTAGTTTGTGCACTGTACAAAAACAGATGGCCTACAGGCCACAGTTTGCTGACCCCTCAAAAATATAAGGATTCTCTTTTTTTTTTAACTAATTAATTAATTAACGTTTGGCTGCGTTGGGTCTTCATTGCTGTGTGCGGGCTGTTTCTAGTTGCGGCGAGCGGGAGCTACTCTTCGTTGGGATGTGCGGACTTCTCATTGTGGTGGCTTCTCTTGTTGCAGACAACAGGCTCTAGGCGCATGGGCATCAGTAGTTGTGGCACGTGGGCTCAGTAGTTGTGGCTCGCGGGCTCTAGAACGCAGGCTCCGTAGTTGTTGCGCACAGGCTTAATTGCTCCACGGCATGTGGGATCTTCACAGACCAGGGCTCGAACCCGTGTTCCCTCCACTGGCAGGCGGATTCTTAACCACTGCGCCACCAGGGAAGTCCCTCTCTCTTTTTTAAAAACAATATCATTATCACACCTAAAACAAAACAAAACCTAATTTCTCGTTACCAAATATCCAGTGAGTGTTCAAATTTACCCAGTTGTCTCAAATGTTTCTTTTTACAGTTTGTTTGAATTGTGACCCAAAGGTCCACTTGTCTTTCCATCTATTGGTTTCTTTCTTTTTTTAAATCCCCTCTCTATTTGAAACCAGCTTATTTTACCTGTAGAATTTCCTGTAATCTGAACTCCGCTGGTTAAAGCCTCATTTCTCTAGCCTCATGTTCCTCAGTCCCGTAGTCTTGTAAGCTATTAGATCTAGAAGCTTGATCAGATTCAGATTCAAGTTTTGAGCAAGAATTTTATACTTTCTGTTGTAGCACAACAGGAGGCATGTAATATTTCTTTTCATGATGTTAAGATTCATCCATTCTTTTTTTTTTTTTTTTTTTTTTGCGGTACGCGGGCCCCTCACTGTTGTGGCCTCTCCCGTTGCGGAGCACAGGCACCGGACGCGCAGGCTCAGTGGCCATGGCTCACGGGCCCAGCCGCTCCGCAGCATGTGGGATCTTCCCGGACCGGGGCACGAACCCGTGTCCCCTGCATCGGCAGGCAGACTCTCAACCACTGCGCCACCAGGGAAGCCCTATCTTGATTTTTTTTAATGTGTTTCTCATAGAAACCTGTGCAGTAAAAATACTGCTTCACATTTTAGAGTATTTTTTCTGCCTGGTTTGTTTCTACTTTATCATAAGGTCATCTTTTGTTATTTTGTTAAGTTACTTGATGGTTTGAAGCCAAATGTCATTTCTTCCTTCCTTCCTCCCTCCCTCCCTCCCTCCCTTCCTCCCTTCTTTCCTTTCTTTCTTTCTTTCTTTTTTAAATTTAAAACATACCACATTAGTGAGTAGGAAATAAAGAAATTAATGATTGACATCTTTATGTCATGTCATTTTTCTGTTAGCTTTCTAGCCCAAATTTTATTTTCTAAATGGTAGAGTGGTACTGTTTTTTAGTCAGTGTATATATATAACACTTTCCAGTTACATTACAAGTTGCGGTTTTAGGTAATGGAGGAGGAAAGTGCCATCCCACACTTCGGGGCAAGTGCCAGGGCCCAAAAAGAGAGCTACCACAGTTTGCCTCTGGTCACTAGTTATTCAGCTTGCTCTCTCTTCTGCAGGCAAAATATACCCACTTCTCTCTGAATGTCAGACAAGCCAAAAGTCCCATCCAGTTGCAGCATCAAGTTCAAAATTAAGAATTTCTGGATGATACATAGTATTCTAAATATCAGGGAAATGATGCTCAGGTGTTTCTACATCAGGTCCAGACATAGTTCCTCTTAAATTTGGAGATCCGTGGACCAAAAAACACAAGTTATCTGTCACCCATTCACTCAGTATACAACTGTGGAATATTGAGGGTAGTCAGAGGAAGCACTCCCATTCAGAAAAGGGAGCAATGCAAGACAGCAGTTTCTAATCTGTAGTCATCTGAAATTCAGATGGGTGGCTGTTTCAAGGACCCCCTACTCTGAGAGTGATAGGTTTTTGTGATCAGTTCCCTCTGGTCTCCAAAAGGGGTTTCCCAATCCATTGTTCTTCATGGCTCTCCTTTAACCCTCTGGGATTCTTTTCTGTTATTCTCCTTGGTCACATTGACCCTCCTTGGGGACTACCAACTTTTTCAACTTGCTTTCTGCTTGTGGGAGCCAGGTGCACAAGGGTCGTGTTAAGTCTTGAACAGTCACAGACATTTTTAGTTATTGGCAGCATGACTCTCTGAAAAACTTATGTTTTTTACCTGTTTGATTTCCAGTCAGATCTCTTTGTCAGTAGTCATACCTCAGCTGTAGTCTAGATTTGCTGTATTACTCCCCATCTCTCCTTTCTTTCCCTGTGTGCCTCTTCAGATTTAGCTACTGAAACCTTGTGCCTTTCAGACGTTAGTTGGAAAGCTGAACCTTTAGGTTCTTTTCCCTGAGCTCTTTTCCCAGGTGAAAGCATTTATTTTCAGGGCAACAACCTTAATTTTCTTTGCTTTGAAAATGCTTTAAATCCATTTGGAAGTTTTGGCACTGTGCAGGATGGATGGCCATGTTTTTGATTTGTTCCTGTTGCATGGCTGGGTTTCAGTTGTCCTTTGCTGCTGAAAGGACTTCTCGGGTTTACATTTTTCATTTGGGCTTGAGAAGCAATTGGCTCTTCCAACTCTGCAAATCCCTAAGTTTGGACTCTTCGTTTCTGGCTGGGAACCAGCCAGTTCTTGATCTCATTCCATTCTTTTAGTACCTAGCCAAATGTGGCCAGTAGTAAGCGACACCCATCACTGAAGTCCTGTTTTCCAGCCTCTTTCTTTAGACTACAAGTTTGTCATGTCCTGAGTTATTGCCGGTAACAGCTTTATCAAATGTTCCTTACTACATGATAAGGAGCACCAGCCTTCTATTCTGTGGTAATAGTCTCCTCATTACCTGCCTGTTAAACCACTGCCGTATATTTCAGCTTTTTGCTTCAGCAGTGCCTCACTTTTGCTACTAATTCTGAATCGGTCAGGTAGGCTAGGTGACCTTGTGGTAACAGACAACTCCAGAATCACAGTGGCTTAATGCAATAAGTTTGCTTTGCTTCTTATAGATCCAGTGCAGCAGGGGGCTCTACTCCTTGTGGGATCCGGATGACAGAAGCTTCACTGCAGCATGTGCTTTCACAGAGATTGGAGTAGTGGGGAGGGAGCATGGCTTCATTGTGCACGTATCCTTAAAGCTTCCGCCTGAAAGTAACATTATTTCTGCTCATTTTTCAATGCCAGAACAAGTCATGTAGCATACCTAAAGCCAAAGGAACTGGGGAGTTCAGTCTTACCATTTGCTTAGAAGGTGAAGAGCAGAAAATATTTGATGAATATAACTAATGGCTACCACACACGTTAAAATATTTATATGTTCCATGTATTTCCTGGAAACTTCCTCTTGTAACCTTCTAGCCTTTTGTTGGATTGGTACTACCTGGGCTAATGTCATCCCGGATTTCCCTATTTCCTAGATCCCGTGTTTTGTCATTCTTAACTTACTCTTTCATTTTAGTGTAATACAGCTGTTGCAGCTTCCTAAGAAAGCTGTGACATGGGGGTTAAATATATTGTATTTGCATATTGGAAAATAGCTTTATTCTAGTCTTATTGAATATTTGATTTTTTGGCTAGACGTAGAATCCTGTGTTAAAACCATTTAACCTCAGAATTTTGAAGGCATTGCTCCATTGTCTTTAATGTATAACGTTATTTAGAAGTTTGTCCCGTAGAAAAGATGGGGAATCAAAATAGCATCACTTTTCTGGTCCCCTCCCAAACTTTTGGAGTCTTCTCTATTTCTAATGTTATAAAATTTCACAATGCATGTCTATCTCTGTTTCTCAAAGTGCCTTTCATTGGGCACTTCTGTGGGTTCATTCAATCTAGATATCATGACCTTCATTTTTAGGAATCTTTCTTGTACTATTTCTGTGTTCTTTGCCTCATCTTTCTCCTCCCCCTCCACAATTATCTCTTTCTGGAATCCCTGTTAGATGTTGGACATTTTGAAATTACTTTCTAACTTTCTTAATTATCCTTTCCTATTTTTCATATATTTGCCTTTTGGGTCTAATTCTCAGGAGACTTTTCTCCCCCTAGTTTTTTTTTTATTATTTTTTCAGTTTGGTTCTTCTATTTTTAGCATTTAATTTTCTCGTTCTCTCATTAGTTCTTTTTTTATATAATATCTGTTTGCAAATAATACTGTATTGAAGATTTTTCTTCTGCTTCCTGAAATTGGATTTGTTTCTTATGGGTCCCCCAAACCCCTTCCCCCTTATTTTTGTTTCTTTGTTTTGGTTTTTCTCTTTCATGTAGGTGGAACTTGATGTTTGGTGGGCTTCGTTAGAGGGTGATCTGATGGTCTGACTTTTTAGATGGAAACCCTCTCGAATGTCTGCATCTGGAGTTCTTTAACATTATTCAGTCCTCTAGAAAAGAGTCCTCCTGCCTCTTACTTAGGTGGAGTGGGATGTATGCCTGGCTGCGGATACTGTGGGAGCAGGGACACTGTAGGTACCACATTTCAGGATGGAGACTTTCTACTTATTCCCCTTGTGTTTCTTAGGGTTCCTTATTCCAGCCCTTTATTATGCCTGATGACCAGAGTCTAGAAACTCTGCTTCAGTTCCTCCAGAGAATAAACCTCCAGTCTCCTTCCTGCAGTGGATAAGGATGTACTTTCCTGACACTGTAGGCTGAGAGGAGAGGTCTAGTGTTTCACTCTGTTGTGTGCAGCCTTTGAATCACTGTTCTCATTTTTCAGGTCCTCTGCTTAGCCCCATCCTCTATGGAACCTAGTGGCTGGATACTTAGTCTCAGTTTTGTGGGGCCAGTTACTCTGCTTCTAATCGCTTTCTGTGTAACCTCCTCCATTTTGCTAAGTCAGTTATGTTGTTTTCTGTTTTCTTTGTCCTTGTAGATTAATACCATTTATAGCATTACTGTGGATAATCTGCCATTTTTAATCAGAACTCTGTCTTTTTTGTTTCCATGTTTTTAGATAATTTTTCATACTTATAATTTTTAGCTTGTACAGTGTTACATCAAGATCATAAGGCACTTAATTAACCATTTCACTACTGTTGAGTAATGAAATGAGTCAGCTTCACTCTAGTTTTTTCTGTCATGTTAACTAAAGTGACCCTAAATAACTATATAAATAGCGTTTGAAAATCATTTGCATTATTTTCCTGTGTAGTTTCTTAGAACTGGAAGGGATTGTGCAGCCCACTTAATCCTGCTCCCTCATTTTACAGTCTAGGAATCTGATGTTAAGTAATATCCCTGAGGTCAGACAGCTCCTAAGTGGTATAGCTAGGACTTGGACACAGTCAGTCTGGCACCAGAGTCTGTGCTCTTGACCGCTGCACTCTTCTGCATTTCCATTGAGTTGAGCCTTAATTAGCTAATACTGTCACTTCATAAAGTGTTTTTAAAATTGTAGTGTTTTAGTAACTAGCAAGGTTGAGCATTTTTCTCTATGAAAATGTGTTAATTAATGCCTTTTTCCCCTTTAGTTTGTAGTCTTTCATCTGGAAAATTTGGGACATTACTTAGTGGCTCATGGGACACTACTGCTAAAGTCTGGCTGAATGACAAATGCATGATGACCTTACAGGTACAGTAGTTCTATGTGAATATTCGAGAAAATAATTAAAGATGATGATTCTGTGGCAATTTAACTTAATACCCATTTTTCTCACAGGGTCATACAGCTGCAGTATGGGCAGTAAAGATATTACCTGAGCAGGGCTTAATGTTAACTGGATCAGCAGACAAGACTATTAAACTTTGGAAGGCTGGAAGATGCGAGAGGACTTTTTCTGGTAAGATCAGAGTAGACAGCTTTTGTAATCTTTTTGCTTCCTATTTGCACAGGTGATTTTTTTCAAAAATTTAGAAGTTTTAAAGTGGTATTTGAGCCATTTAACTTGGGTGAATGTAAATTTTCTGACAGTTAATATGTAATATCTTTTTTTTTTGAATTATTTATTTATTTTTGGCTGTGTTGGGTCTTCGTTGCGGTGCACAGGCTTCTAATTGAGGTGGCTTCTCTTGTCGCGGAGCACAGGCTCTAGGTGCGCGGGCTTCAGTAGTTGTGGCTCACGGGCTCTAGAGCGCAGGCTCAGTCGTTGTGGTGCACGGGCTTAGTTGTTCCGCGGCATGTGGAGTCTTTCCGGACCAGGGCTCGAACCCGTGTCCCCTGCATTGGCAGGCGGATTCTTAACCACTGCGCCACCAGGGAAGCCCGGTAATATCTTTTTAAAATATGTACTGAGACCTCTCATAAAACAACCAGATACGGACTAATAAATAGCTACAATATGGGTATGTGCTTCTGTGTATTTTATATATGTAATTTTTGGTACTCAGTTATGTTTTGGTTGTCATTTGAACAAGTTCAGCCTGAAACTTCCAAGCATAAGTCTTATTGAGGGTGGGTCAGTAGTGTTATCTTCATATATGAGGAAAACATCAGTTGTGCTTTTATTAATATTGAAGTACATTGTTTAATAATAACAACTTTCAGGCTTTGTTTATGTTGTGGTTTCAGGTGGGTAGTCTTTTAAAACCTCAGCTATTAAATAACTCCTAAAACGAGGCATCTGCTGTCTAATATTAGAACTGATGATTTATTTGTGGGGCACTTAACATTTTTGGTATGATTTTGTTTGTTTGTTTTTCCTTTTATTTATTCCTTAAAAGTTGATCAGCATCCTGGATAATACTTCAAGAAGTCCCTTTGTGCAGATAAAACTATCTGTAGGTGGAAAGTAGACAATGAGTTGTAACTAAACATCCCTTTGTTTCTGCTTCCATACATACAACATATGTGTTAAGTTTTTATTAATCTGCTATAGATAATCTGAATCAGCATAGGAAATACTGAGCATGGGAAAGGTTTTGACTTCTGGTCTCCTTTATTAGGTCACAAACTTCTGAGAATGTTTTGTCTTTTAAAAAAAATTGTAGTGGCATCTACAATGCCTCAATTAATATTGAAAAAAATGGAATCTTATCAAGTTTTTAAAAACATTTAATATCCTTTGATGAGAGGAATAAATACACACACACATGTGTGTGTGTATATATATATATATATATATATACAATCAACATAACACAAGAAGTTTTCATTCCATAAATTCTTGCCCTTTTAAAAAATCAATAGTCATTAATTTTTATTTTATCATTTTAATGCCTGCATTTATATAAATTATGAAATATTTCCCTTGGTAAAGCAACAATGTTTGGCTTTATATTTATGTTTTGGTTGAATCGAAAGAGGCAGGAATAGGAGGCAGGAAACTTGAATTCTTGCTTTAGCTCTGCCACTGATTGTGTGGTTTTAGATAAATTAATCTCTCTCAACCTGTTTCACATTTTAATAAAGTTTACTTTTCTATGATATTTTATTTCAAACTCTTAAATAATTGAAATCTTTTTTGTAATCTTAGTTTTTCTTTTCTTGGTGCTTTATAAATATTAATCTCAGTATTATGTGGTGAGAAATTTAGGGGATATTTACTCTTCGTTATATATCTGTTTATATTTTAATATTGTGTATGTTATGAATTACTCTTGTTATTGGGGAAGAGAAGTTGACATGAATTGTCAAGTAAAAATTGGAGGACTTCGCTGGTGGTCGGGTGGTTAAGACTCCGAGCTTCCACTTCAGGGGGCACGCGTTTGATCCCTGGTCGGGAACGAAGATCCCAAATGCCGTGAAGCCAATCAATCAATCAATAAATAAAGGATTTCCTTTAAAAAAAATTGTGGGGATCAGAAACTTATTTCTGGAGGGGTTTAAGAAATTTTTAAGAAATAATTTAGAGAAGATATGGTAAATATAGAACTTCCCAAGACTGGTGATAAAAAATACTGCCAAGCCTACAGTACAAATTTTGGCTATCAGGTTTTTCTACTGGAAAAAAAAAAAGTATTTCTCTAACTTGAAAATCAGTTTTTAATATTCACTGGTATGTGTTTTATAATGTTAATAAAATACATAGAGCCATCAACCAAATGATCCATTTTTATTGATTTATCATGTTCTTTTTTTTTTTTTCATACAGGGCATGAAGACTGTGTAAGAGGCTTGGCAATTTTGAGTGAAACAGAATTTCTCTCCTGTGCAAATGATGCTAGTATTAGAAGGTGGCAAATCACTGGCGAGTGTCTTGAAGTATTTTATGGTCATACAAATTATATTTATAGCATATCTGTCTTTCCAAATTGTAAAGGTAAGACTGTCTTATACTACATATTTTAAATTTTGTATTGAGCATTGTTCTATTCCATCTTGAGGTGGGGGGCAGAGGGCTAATGATTTAAATCAATTTACTAACTGTAACTTGAGTAATTTAGTAACTTTATTTCATAAGTATCTTTTTCCTAAAGGAGGAAACTGTATGATCATCTTTATATTAATTCAGACTTGATGGTGTGTTGTAAAAAGTTCTTGGGCGGGTTCCCTGGTGGCGCAGTGGTTGAGAGTCCGCCTGCCGATGCAGGGGACACGGGTTCGTGCCCCGGTCCGGGAAGATCCCACATGCCACAGAGTGGCTTGGCCCGTGAGCCACGGCCGCTGAGCCTGCGTGTCCGGAGCCTGTGCTCCGCAACGGGAGAGGCCACAGCAGTGAGAGGCCCACGTACCGCAAAAAAAAAAAAAAAAAGTTCTTGGGCATCTGAGGAAAGACTTCTTATAATTTATTGGTATAAAGTATAGTGTGTAAGATGTTAAATATATAAAAATGTGATTCTTTGAAGTTGTATATTGTATAAGTGACAAATACATAAAATTTAAAGCTATAATTTATAAATACTTGGGGTTTAAAAATCAGTATGCCTATTTAGAAAGGTGGTATATATAAATGTACTTAATTTTATATATTCAAACTAATTTTTCCTGTATTCATTAATTTTAGATTTTGTGACAACAGCAGAAGACAGATCTCTGAGAATCTGGAAGCATGGGGAATGTGCTCAAACAATCCGACTTCCAGCTCAGTCTATATGGTGCTGCTGTGTGCTAGACAATGGTGACATTGTGGTTGGTGCGAGGTACTCATATTCTAGTCAATCAATCAATAATATGTGTCTAGGCCTTAGGTAGGTGTTAGAGTGCACAGAGATAAGCCATAGGAATTTCAGGTGAACTGGGGAGACCACAGGCACATTTGTGTTACTAAACAAAACAGTAGTAGGTATAACAGGTTTTGCACTAATGATACATGATATATTATAATAGTATTGCATTGTAAGTTCTGCAGTCGAAACATGAAATTAGAGAAGTTAGAGATTGATGTGGGCAAACTTTCTGGAGAAGAAGAAATTTGAATTGGGTTTTGAAAGATAATGAAGGAAAATGGTGGAGGAACAATGCTGGGGAACAGTGGGTGACAGGGGAAGATGGTAGCGTGGGGCTTAATTATGGAGAACCTGGAATGCCCAGCATTTGTTAGATTCAGTGCTTGGGGTTAAAGGGTTGTAGCTCTTGAGCAAGAAGTGCTGTGATTAAAGCAGAACTTATGAATTATTAAATACGTAGGTTAGATTTAACTAGTGGTGACAATGGGCAGGAAACCAAGTTGGTAAGCAATTGCAGTAGTAGGTGTGAAGTTGTGAAATATTGACCCTGCAGTGCTAATGGATAAAAGACTGGAAAATGAGATAATGCGGAGGGAAAATGATCAGAAGGGGGCGTGTCAGAAAAGGATAGAGTTTCAAACTTTGGATGATTAGAAGTCCACATTAATAAAAATGGACAAGAGTGAGAGTTGGTTTGGTGAAGAAGGTGATAACTTCCTGGGATCCGAGTGGTGATAAGCCACACTCATGCAGATTGGTCATGGGCATTTGGACTGGGTCCTAGTGTAGCAACTGAGACTGAAGATCAAGATTGGCACAGAGCTTCCAGAGTCAAGCAATAGGGCATCTTTCTCTGAGGGAAGAAACATAGAAGGGGAGGAACAGAACTAAAGACTGAACTTGTGATACACTGTGGGTAGAAAAAGAAGCCAGTAGCCTAAACAAAAAGCAATCCAGATGTTGAAATTCAGAGATGGAAAAGAGATTTTGGAGGGAGATTGTGATCAGTGTCAATAAGTACATGAAGGGGTTAAGGAATGGAAAGTTAGGAAAGCTTTTGGATTTGCTTTGAAAGATGTTAGCAGTGACTTTTTTGACATCACATTTTCATAGAAAATGATAGAAAAAGGTAAATGAGAGGAGACAGATAGAAAGAGATTTTTGAAGAAATGGATGAGGGAAAGGATTATAGACTACTGTGGCACTGAAGGCAAGAGGAAAAAGGGCGACAGCCATAAGGGATACAGTGTCTAATAAAGCGGATGTATTTTACTCCTTGGCTGGGCCAGAGGTTGATTTGTTGGTTTAGTTATTTTTACCCTAAAATCATTTAAAGTTGAAGAAAAATAAAGGGGTAACACTGCTGTTAGTAGAAGGTTAAGTAAGAAAGTTTTTCTGCAGAGTTGAGTAGGATTAGTACAGTTGAAAGTGGCTAACTTGTCTCCCCTACCCCAAAATTTCACAAAGAGAAATTATGGAAATGAAGTCATTTTTCTGAGAATAGAGGCTGGGACTGTCATCTATTCCAGAGGTGAAGCTGTTTTTTTCTTGATTCGGGTTAGGTTACATTGCTAGTTAATGGCATAGTAAGGACAGGCTCCATGCATTTCTGATTAACGGATATCAAGCATCTGGTATTTTCTAAGCCCTGTCCTGGGTATTTGAGCCCTTTATAAGTTAAACAGTTTACTACCCTTCTTTATACCATAATACCTATGTGTGTAATGTTCATTTTAAAAGTGTATGCTATGTCTGTAGATTTTTATGAGGGTAAATATTTAATTTGGAATTGAAAATTGTGTTAAATATATATTTCTTTGTTCTTTCCCAGTAACTTTTTCCTTAAATAGTCTTTTTCCACCCTTTCCATTGCTTTAGAAAGTAATAGAGGGTAGTGTGCTGAAATCGGCATAGTTCTACACTCAGCAATAAATACATAGTAACATTTCTCGTATTCACAAATACAGATTATTTTTGCTTTGGATCATTGAAGTGTGATAATGTTAACCTACTGTGGCAGTGACTTAAAATCACTTTCTGTTTCCTTATAGTGATGGTATTATTAGAGTGTTTACAGAATCAGAGGATCGGACAGCAAGTGCTGAAGAAATCAAGGCTTTTGAAAGAGAACTCTCTCAGGCAACCATTGATTCCAAAACTGGTGATTTAGGGGACATTAATGCTGAGCAGCTTCCTGGGAGGGAACATCTGAATGAACCTGGTAAATATTTCAATGTATCTAGTAGTAAAAAATGCTGCCTTGTTTGCCTTTTGGAATAATGAGTGACAAGAAAAAAAGATTGTTTTGTTAAGTCATTCAGTATTATTCTCATTGCCAGGTACTGATCTTTGATACTTTTTATTATGCATAACCACAGTGAAAAATCATGTTCTTTTTGCCTCTGCCTCACAGTTTTAAAGACTTCGAGCTAAGTTCCCATAAACAGGAATCTTTTTCTTTAAATAAATCACCTAATACTTAGCTCATATATAGTAGGTGTTCGGAAATCACTCATTTAATACCTTGTGGTTGATTGGATTCTCTGAGAGGTTGTAGAGACTAAAAATAAAAATGAGTTTAAATAAAGCAATGTCTGCTTAATGCGTTAGGGATCATTTGATTTTAAAATCAGAGGACAGTAGTTGTCTCAAATGAAATCTTAGGTTGGATATGTCCATGATCCCTTGGTCCGTGGACCCCTGGGGATTCTGAGATCCTTTCAGGATATCCATGTGGTCAAAGCTAGTTTTATAATACTAAGATGTTATTTGCCTTTTACACTGTGTTATCATCTACATTTATGGTATAAAAGCGGTGGTGGGTAAAACTGCTGGCTCCTTAGGACGTAGATGGAGGCAGTGGCACCAAACTATTCAGGTAGTCATGGTGTTCTTCACTGGTATGCAGTCGTCATTAAAAAAGAAAAAAATGCCATCTGCCCTTAGGAGTGTCCCTGATGAAGCATTAAAAATTAATTTTGTTACATTTTGGCCCTTTAGTATGTGTCTTTTTTAACATTCTGGATGACAAAATGTAAAGTACACATACAGTTTACCGAAGTACCATGTGCCTTGGGTAAGTACTTCTGCAGTCATTTGAGTTGCAGGCTGAACTCTCCCTTTTTTCAGGGAATTCCATTTTTATTTCAAAGAACAACTACGGTTATTCAGGCTTAGGTATTTGGCAGATATTTTTTTGAAAATGAACAAAGCGAGAATGTCACTTTAAGGAAAACAACTGACAGCATTCGTTGCCAAAGATAAAATTCAGACTTCCAAATGAAAATTGAATTTTGGAAAACTTGTGATATTAGTGGTAATATTAACAAATGCAGTTTTTTTATATTGAATAATAAAATGTGTAATCATATGGAAGATCTGCATAGCTCAGTGAATCAGTATTTTCCAAATGACCAGTTCATGGTCTTACAAAATCATACATGGGTAAAAGAACTGTTCAGAGTATAACATCAATGGATTTTAGTATAATAGAGCATGAAAAGTTCATTGATACAGTTTCAGATTTTAAATTTGTAACCTTTAGGATCTACTACTTGTAGAATACCCACATTTTTCTGAAAAGGCTATTAAACTAGTCCTCTGTTTCTCAACTGTATTATCCGTGTGATGCTGGATTTTCTTTGTATACATCAACCAAGCAACAGATTGCAACAGGTTAAATGCAGGGGCAGGTATGATAATCCAGCTGTCTTCTATTAAGAGAGACAGTAAAGAGATTTACAAAAATGTACAACAATGCCAGACTTCTCACTAAATTTTTAAAACTATATTTATTTTTCATTGAACTATTACTTATTCAATATGTAATGGATCTATTACTGTTTTCCATGAAGTAAATATACTTTTTGCTCTTCTCATTTTTAATTTCAAATTCAGTAAATCAACTGATATAACCTACATAAAAAAAGCTGTTTGGGCTTCTGAATAACATTTCTGACTGTAAAGAAATATTGAAACCAAAAGTTTGAACACCACTGTATTATTTCATGTTTTTAATATTCTTACAGTTCTTTGCAAAAATGTAATCTTTTTGTCTATATATACACAGTCAATAAATATTTACTAGGTACCCACTGTCTGCTCTGCATTGGTCTAAGCTCTGGGGAATACAGATAACAAAAGGGACAGAAATCTCTGTTCTCACAAATTTATGTTGTACAGGAGGAGACAGATAATTAAAAAGTTAATAAGTAAATATACAAGTATGTCAGATAAGTACTATGGGAAAAGTAAAGCAGGCATTGAGTTTTAATAAAAAATAAAACAGGAGTTTGAAATTCAGTGGTCAGGAAATGTATAATACTTAGGATAGCACTGGTTGCTGTAACAGATAAATCCTAAAATGTCAGTGGCTTAACACAAGAGAAGGTTATTTGTTGCACATTTGAAGTTCAGTTGACAGCAGGGTATGCTGGAACATGTTCGTAGAATAATTTTACTCCTCTAGGTCATTGAGGGACCCATGCTGAAATCACCATCTTCATCATGTGCTTGCAGGGTCCCCCTGAATTATAGATATTCAGCCACTAGACAGCATAAGAGGGGAGGGTAGAAGATGATGAACTAGGCCTAGAACTGGCATTTATCACACCTACCCAGATTCCACTGACCATTACTCAGTGTGTAATCTAGGGACTACAAAATGTAAGGGGGCGGAATAAGGTAGTCTTCGACTAGACAGCTACAGCTCTACCCATTGGAATAGGAGCAGGAATCTCTGGAGGACAGCTAGCAGTCTGTGCCACTGAAGGCCTTGCTGAGAATGTGGCTTTCAGGTAAAGTCCTTAAGGAGACAAGGGGGCAAATCTTGCTAACATCTGTGTGGAGAATGTCGTAGGCAGAATAAAGAGCCAGTGTTATAGACTCTAGGGGGCTCCAGGGCCTATAGTAGGAGGCCATTGAATCAGTGCAACGGAGAAATAATGGTGGCTTGTACCAACAGGTAGCAATGGAGATGGTGAGAAGAGGTAGTCTTTTAGCTATATTTTAAAGATAGAGCTGATGGAATTTGCTGAAGGATTAGAATTGAGAGAAAGGAATCACACTCTTCTATTCTTTTTGGCCTGATCAGCTAGAAGAATGGAGAATCATTTACTGAAATGAAGTATTGTCAGAAGATACTCGTTAATAAAATTTGTTTTATTTTCGATCAGCCAGCTGCTTTTTAGTAGAATCACATGTTTTTAACCATCCTTAATAGAGTTTTTTTTTTTAATTAATTAATTTATTTATTTATTTTTGGCTGCATCGGGTCTTCATTGCTGAGCACGGGCTTTCTCTAGTTGCGGCGAGAGGGGGCTACTCTTCATTGCGGTGCATGGGCTTCTCACTTCTCATTGCAGTGGCTTCTCTTGTTGCGGAGCACGGGCTTTAGGCGTGCGGGCTTCAGTAGTTGTGGCACGTGGGCTCAGTAGTTGTGGCTCGCGGGCTTTAGAGTGCAGGCTCAGTAGTTGTGGCACACGGGCTTAGTTGCTCCGCAGCATGTGGGATCTTCCCGGACCAGGGCTCGAACCCGTGTCCCCTGCATCAGCAGGCGGGCGGATTCTTAACCACTGCGCCACCAGGGAAGTCGCAGTAGGGTTTCTTTTAAACTGTTATTTTCTTTTTGGCCAGTTTCCAGTAGAATTACATTTTAAAATATTTTGTTTCATAAAATTTTCTATTAAACCAAAATACATATTTTCTTTTATATATAAACTTTAATGTTAAAACTTTTCGATCTAATGTTTGTAAAATTTACTCTGCCATTCTCTCTTTGATTCTTAAAATTTTTATTTTAAGGTACTAGAGAAGGACAGACTCGCCTAATCAGAGATGGGGAGAAAGTCGAAGCCTATCAGTGGAGTGTTAGTGAAGGGAGGTGGATAAAAATTGGTGATGTTGTTGGCTCATCTGGTGCTAATCAGCAAACATCTGGAAAAGTTTTATATGAAGGGAAAGTATGTCGACTTCTTTCTAATTGCTATTATCTTAAAGCATTAGACAAATTAAAAGTTTTTGTTTCCCTTTCCCCATGCTAATAAAATTTTCTTTGGTGTTTTGACATTTAAAAATAGATTTCAATGGGGAGATTCTTAGTCTTGAAGTAGATTTTTTTTTTTTTTTGATATCTTTGCATGTAGAGAGAGCTGCATTTGTGATGGACACTGCCATTATTTGCCTTTTGGTAGTTACATAGATAAGCTGTTCCCAACCATTTTGGATTAGGCGCTTCTGTGTCACCTTTCATGTAATGCTTTGTGCCTAGTTATATTTAACTTGACAGGCCATGAGGGACCCTGCAGGGCTGTGCTTATAATGCCAGCATGTTTTCATGAGTAGGGTAAGGTAACAGCTAATACTTTTGGCCTTGAGATCAATTAATTGGAAACCATCCTTTGGTCTTACAATTAATATGTAGTAATAATCCATCCCCCACATCTACCTGCCAGTGAACTACTATTCTTGCACCACATGCATATGGTTGCTATTAAACATTATTTGCCAAGTGGAAGATTTTAAAATTGTGCTTTGGAGAAAGTTTAGCACTATAATTATTAACATAAATCTGTGTTATGTATGTCATTAATTTATGTGAACAGATAGTAATCACTTATCTCCTTTTTATATTCCTATTAAAGGAGTTTGATTATGTTTTCTCAATTGATGTCAACGAAGGTGGACCATCATATAAACTGCCATATAACATCACTGACGATCCCTGGTTAACTGCATACAACTTCTTGCAGAAGAATGATTTGAATCCTATGTTTTTGGATCAGGTGGCTAAATTTATTATTGATAACACAAAAGGTCAAATGTTGGGACTTGGGAATCCCAGTTTTTCAGATCCGTTTACAGGTAAGTTAGGGTTTGTATTAAGTCTTATATACTTCCACCAATGTTGATTATTTTTTTTTCTTTATTTGTTGTGTTTAAACACCTATTATGATTAGCTGTTTAAATAAAAACCAAGATTTACAGCAGGTTTTTGCCGCAGATATATATTTTTGAGGCTCAAATTATATAGTAATTTTGTATTTATGGAAACAGTTGTAAATCGTTCTCTTTCAAAAATACAGCCACACTGTAAACTAAATAAAATTAAACTGAAACTAATTCAGTCATTTGAAATGAAAAGAAACCTGTAAGTTCCTTCATGTTATTGCTTCTTTTTAAAATATATATTTTGGTGAAATTTAGTAAATAGAAATTCTGTTTTCACATGAGGCGAAACTAGTTAGTTATGCATCAAATCTAGAACTGAACTATGGGTAGTTTTAGTTTACATGTTATTTGTATTCCACATGTTCATTTTTTTTTTTTTTTTTTTTTTGCGGTACGCGGGCCTCCAGCTGTTGTGGCCTCTCCCGTTGCGGAGCACAGGCTCCGGACGCGCAGGCTCAGCGGCCATGGCTCACGGGCCCAGCCGCTCCGCGGCATGTGGGATCCTCCCGGACTGGGGCACGAACCCGCGTCCCCTGCATCGGCAGGCGGACTCTCAACCACTGCGCCACCAGGGAAGCCCTCCTCATGTTCATTTTAAGTCAGTTGTTTATAACATAGTATACAGCGTCTAAAATGTTATTAATGGGATTAGGTTCTCATGCCAGTAGTATTATAATCCCAGTAGTATTAGTTTGAGTCTGGGATCCTTGGAAATGGAGTTTAATTCTAGAAGTATTAGCCTGAGCTCTGGGCCCTGGGAACTGAGGCCATGATATGGGATAGATATAGAGCTGACCCTATATCTATCTTTTCTTAGATATAAGGCTAGTTCTAAATAAAAATTTGAAATTGACACTTTATTGTTAATGGGTTCCTATTATTTCTGACTCTATCTTTCATGTGCTAGTGCTCTTCCTCGTATTGCAAGGATCCCATATCCTCTTCTTGTCTCAGGTCTTTTTTTTCTTCTTCCCTCACAGATGCTTCATGCTCCTAAATTATCTCCTCTCCTTCTAGTTCAAAATTCCATTGTTTGTTCACATAATAAAGTTAATCTCACCTGCATGTGGACTTAAACAGATTATCAGACTGATTCACTATGAACTATAAATGATAGGACCCTCCCAGCAGATGCACTTGACAGAACAAGAAAAAAAAATGTTTATTACCTGTATATTTCTGTTGGTTGGAATATCAGTCTACAGTACAAAAGAGTACTGTATTTCATGAGCTATCTTGTGGGATGGAGGACCGAAAAGCAGCTGGCTCTGTCTGGAAATCTAACAACAGTTTGGCTTTTTTGCTCCTCTGAAACTCTGTCAGCATCCTTAGATATATCTTTTTGTAGACACCTCTGATTATTTCCTTAGAGATACTAACAAAACGTACTCACACACACCACACATTTGTAATTGTATAAATGGGAAGCCTGTTTCCTTTGAACCACTCATCCCCTTTGTGATTTTCTCCAGTAGGTTGTAAGCTTCAGTGGATACAAGCAATCTTGTTCCCTGCTAGATCTCAGCACTGAATGCACTGTTTGACACATGAATTAATGAACCCAGGGGTTCTCTAAAAGATTCACAATTGGTGCCTGTGGTTTGATAGCAACAACAGCAGCAGGAATTCTAGTGAATTCGTATAGGAACAGGAACTGATTGTATGTGTATATTATTTAGGTCAGAGACCAACTGCAATTTATCTTTTTGTATTTGAATTCCTAGTTATTTTAATATTTAAGTGCAGAAGCTAAGATATAATAAAGGATTAAAGTTAACAAAAGCAAAACTTGGAGAATCACTGAAATTTTAGTTTCTTACTAACCTTTCCAACTATAAGACTTCTGACTGTAACTCCTCTTATTCTGTCATGGGACAGCCTTGCTCTTTTATTTCTCCCCAAATTTAGAGTCTTCTGATGTAAGCAATGTGCCATTTATGAAATGCAGGATTCTGGCGTACTTGAGACTTTTCTTTGTTTGCATGCACAGGTGGTGGTCGGTATGTTCCAGGCTCTTCATCAGGATCTTCTAACACACTGCCTGCAGCAGATCCTTTTACAGGTGGGAAGCAGTTTTGATCAATATGTCTTTCTTCACTAAATGTATAACATTTTGTATTATACAGCTTTACATTTTGAAGATATTATCCAGTAACTGATAATTCCCTTATTATCTGTGTTTCCAATTTTGATGGATCTCCTTTTCTTTAACTTCTAATTTTTTCTTTTTCCTCGAGTACTTTTATAGCTTTCCTCATGACTTTTAATAACATATTATTAAAATTCATCATTTTCTCCAGTGGTCCTTCCTGGAAGGAGAGCAGAGTCATTAAGATCATAGATTTTAGAGTCAGACAGACCTTGGTTCAAAATCTGGCTCTACCACTTACTTGCTATGAGAAGTTGGCAAGTTACTTAACCTGTCTGAGCCTATTTTTTTTATCTGTGAAATTAGATAATAGGGGAATCCACCAACCAAGACACAGCATGAGTGCTATCACTGGCGAGATGCTACTGATCACGAGCAGAGAAGGAGCCATGTGAGTCCCTGAGATTGGATGGAGCAGTGCAGTCAAGAAGTTTGCCCAGGCATAATTTGCCTTTAGCATGGAAGGAGACAGTCCACCCAGCTACCCAGGATTAGTCTTCCTAATCTAAGTTATTAATGGCCTTCATGAAGCCCTGGAGGTGTTGGTGTCTCTTCAAAGTGACTTTATTTACCAAAGGTATGCATGCCTCAGCATCAACACTACTGGAAAAAAATTGGACTTTAATACAACTGAAGAAATCTCTGTTTTCAGAATAGCATTTGATGTATTTTATGATGCTGTTGTTGGATCTTCAGCCAGAGTTCCTGGACAATATACCAAATTTGGGAAGAAATTCATAGTATTTATGGTATCTATTGGCCTTGCAGACTTAGTACTGTGAGCTCTAAAAGTGACCGTATAGTCCTTTCTAAACCATAGATGCGACCAACACACAACCTTGGGTCAGTATCATGAAGTTGTGAACTGCTCTCAGTGAGCTTCCCTTCTCCTAAGAATGCATTGGTGGCCCAGATGCAAATAAATAGCTGTACCCTGTGCAGTGTACCAGTGTACTACAGAAACCAACTATCAAGCTAAATGTTGTGATAGCATGATGGCTATTAAGGAAGTCTTTGGTGACCCTGAAAAGGCAGTAAAGATCTGAAGAGTAGATAAGATGATAACTTTCTCTATCAGCATATTCAGGCACAGTGATGCTCTGAAACTTAGAACAACAGAGTTCCTGAATCTCATTAGCAGCTTTTTTTTGGAACAGAAAGAATATACCAAGCTTCAAACAGTACCAACAAAATCAAGAGAACAACTGGGGCCATCGTAACTGGAGCATGTCTCACTGTTGCACAGTGTCAGTAACTCAGAAGATGCACTGATTATGGAGATATGCAAGATAGCATACTAAAAGTCCAAGAGAATTATGGAATTAATAGGTTAACTGAACCACACTGTTACAAAAGATAGGTAAAAACGTTTGCCGTATTGAGATATTATAAAAATTAAGTGGTATAGTACATATAAAGTGTTTAGCAAAATGCCTGGAATATATTTAAGCCCTCAATATATGTTAGCTATTACTATTGTTGATGTTGTTCCTCCAGTTTTACCAACAGCACTGGGGCCAAAACATTACCCATCTTGCTTCTCACTTAAGGTCAATCTTAATTCTTTTTTCTTTTCCTCATTTATATGATTCTCAAACATTTAATGTCAGTTAGAATCACATGGGATGCTTGTTTAAGTTAGTTATTGCAAGGTCCCACCCAGAGTTTCTGATACACTAGATTAGTGAGGAGGTTAAAAATACTCAGAGTCGGATCCCTTCCCCAGGAATTCTGATTATATGGTCTTGGGTGTGGTTTGCTGTTTAGGTAGTTTTAAAAGCTCCCTATTGGTTTCTAAAGTGAAGCTAATTTGGAGAACTACTAGGCTATTATGGGCAGGCCCTGGGAGTCTGTATATTGAACCAGTGACTCGCATTCAGGTGGTCAGAGAACCACATTTGGAACAGTGTAGGACTACTTTCTGCCTCATAATAATGCCTTGGGCAAATTATTCAGCCTTCCTCTTCTGAAATATTATATAATAATGATCTCTAATTAATATTTAAATGATTCATGCATATAAGATGCTTAGCATGCTAGCCAGCATATGGTAAAAACTCAGCAAATCCACTTATTCTGTGTTCTTCATTATTTTAATGAATCCTGTTCACATCTGCAGTTTTGTTTTTTAGTTTTGTTTGCTTTTTCTGTATCTGTTGCACTGGTTATACCAACTCCTGAATATTAAGCTTAGAGGGGCTAGAACAATAGCTCATCTTTCTTCTTCCCACAAAGGCTGATCCAGGACTCCGAACATCTCCAAATCCTGCTGATTCTCTCTCTGCACTTGTTTTTCCTGTTTCTTTCTTTCTTTCCATTTTCAATAAAGCAGCTACAAGTATTCTCAAATCTGAGACTGGGCTATTATCATAGCATCCCTAACTCTTACCTAGTTTCTTTTCTATTTGTCTTATGTGCCAACTAATCCCGTCTCTATTTCAATAAAATAGTGTTCACATTTCATTATGGAAACTTCTGACTTTCTTTCTCTCCAATCTATTAATGCTTTTATAATTCATTAAACTTCTATAATTATAGTATATAAGGCATGTAATATTTATTTTATAACTTGAGAATTACTTTTCCGGCTAATTTTATTGAGATCTAACTGCATGCCAGATACTGTTCTAAGCATTTTGCTGTATTAAATTTACAGCTGTTTTATTAAGATGTCATTCTGAAGTGTGACTAATAATGAAAATAAGTCATTCTGTGTAAAGAAGGAGCAGTTTGAACTTTATCATTTGCTGTTACCTATGCTTACTAGGAGTATTATTGCATTTTAGGTGGTGGTCGGTATGTACCCGGGTCTGCAAGTATGGGAGCTACTATAGCTGGAGTTGATCCATTTACAGGTACACATTTTTCATTTCCTCTTTTTTTTTATGTAATGAAAGGTTAAGGAAATTGGCATCTTCTTCTTGCTGGAAAACTTTTTATACAGTAAATCAAGACCAAACTTTTGACCTGGCTTTTAGAGTGTTCTCAGAATTGTGTCATTACTGCACATTAGAATCATCTGGGGAGCTTAGAAAAACTACTTCAACCTCATCCCCAGCGATGCTCACTTGATCTAATGTTGCTCTGGGTTGGGATCTTAGCAAGAGTAGTTTTGTAATTTTCTCATGTGCATCCAGGATTGAAAACTGCTGTTCTACTGTATTAAGGCTGGTTTCCTCACTATCCTTACAAAATCTGAGCTATTCCCATCTCTTCCACTTCATTCTTACATACTTAATGTGTTTAGAATATTATTTACACATTGAGAGGACTCAGGAAAGAATTTGCTTTTACGATTTAGGCCTGGAATATTTGGCTTTCCCCTGAGCAACTAACTTTTTTTATTCTTAGTATCCAGCCTAAACCCTGACACATCTTACTTGTTTAGCATTGTTGAATATGTGCAGGCATACTTTTTTACTCTGTATAGGCTGCCATAAAACGCAGAACCGAACTTGTGGTTCACCTCTTGTAAGCTTGACAGATCTCTTGGCATATATATTTCCCTATTATTTTATACAAGAGAATATGTGTGACATATATGTTATTGAGCATAATAAAATATTCATAAACCCAGCACTCTACTTGAGAACTAAGTTGGTATGTGATTTTTTAAGCTATTTTTTCATTGTGAAAGTAACATTGGTTGGCAGTATTGAAGTTTAATGTAGTAAGTAATTAAGATTAAGGACTCTGGAGTGAGAATGCTTAGACTCAAATCTCAGTTCCACTACTTTTTATGTGTTTTACCTTGAGCAAGTCATTCTGTTTCTGTGCCTCTCTTTTTCTCATTTGTAAAGTTATATCTACTTCCTAGAAATAAGACTTTAAAATTACGAAATATATGTAAATCATTTTATATGGAATAAATTCTTAGTAATGTTATACCTGTTGTATTACAAAAGAGTCTTAAAGTTAACAGTGCTTCCTCTCATTTTTAAGAAATTAAAGTTTTTAACAGTTTGGTGTATGTAATGGACCTTTGTATACCTTATCTAAGCCACTGTCATCTCTCACCTAGACCAATGAAATAATGGCCTCCAAATTGGTCTCTCAGTCGTCCTCTGTTTATGCCCCTCCCTTGATTAAAACCCTGTAATAGCTTCCCATTGACTATTTTCTCTTGCCTTGTATCACATTCCTCTCTGCCTTTTTTCTTCCATACTGGCCTGCATCAGTGTCTTGAGCATGGCATGCAGTTTTCTACCTCAGGAGTTTGGTACTGCTGTTCTCTTTGGGAATACTTGTGCCCTCTACTTTGCTATTTTGACCAGTAATTATTGTTTGGCTTTTTCCCTCCTTTTTCTTTTTTATTTAATTTTGCAGTATAGTATTTATTAAATGAATTCAGTGAAACTTCCTGGATATGCACATATACCTCTTGCTAGATCCTCTAGTCTATCATAAGCTCTCAATGCATCCTATACTTTTCCTTCAGAGAACTTTTCATTGTATTTAATTGTTTGGATGATAATTTGATTTGCAGTCTCCTTACCACAACTAGACTCTAACAACCAGGAGTACAGGCAGTGTCTTTGATCATGTCAATAAATATTTTATGCTTTGTAAGCAATTAGAATTAATTTTGTGCACTTACCTCATTCTTCATTTATCTACCTTCCCCCTTTCTATTCCTAATATACTCAGAAGATTAAAATGTTTTATTCATATTTTTGCAAAATACCTTCATTTTACGTCAGAACAAAAATGTTGTATAAATTAAGATTTGAAATGAAAGACATAAATGAGATTTAAATTATGCTTTAGTTGAAGTAGCTTATACACTGAGTATTGTTGAATTTTCATCTTGTGGCAGTTTTTTGTTCATCATCAGATACTGAGTTAGTGTTACTATAATGGGGACTTAAGAAGTAAATACATATGCCCTTCAGGAGCTTACAACTTGGGAGGGATTTATAAAAATGATGTAGAAAATGATTGGAGAAAATGACAATGCCTACTACATGATTTGGAATGAGAAAAGAGAGATTAGTATGCCTGGAGAAGAAGGAAATGGAAAGTTTCATAATTGTTTTGTGTTCTTTGATCTTTTAAAAACTTTCAATTTAGATTGAATCTTAAAAATATGAGAGAAGTAGAAAATATGAAATGGAAAGGCTTTGTTTTACAATGAAGCTCCCATTCCAAAAACTAAAATTTATTATATTAACAAATATATACAGTATATAAAATCTTACGGATTTATTTTCTTTTTTTCTGAAGTTGGTTGTTATTTTATTGCATGCACTGAATAGTTATGTATCTCAGTAATTTTGAAAACAAAAATCAGTTAGAAAAATCTTGCTCTTGACCACTCTGAACGATTTTCACTTTCTTCTATTCTGTAAATAGGGAACAGTGCCTACCAATCAGCTGCATCTAAGACAGTGAATATTTATTTTCCTAAAAAAGAGGCTGTCACTTTTGATCAAGCAAACCCTACACAAATATTAGGTAAGTGTATTTTAATTAAATAGTTTTCTCACATATCCACAGACTCCTTGAGTTACTCTCAAGGCTGTTTCTGTCCTAAGCATGTGCTGGGAACCAGGTGCTTACATGATAGAGACTTGTATTTTGGTATTACACAACTGAGTCAACTAAAAATACACGATCTGATAATGGACATTAATACTTTATAAGAAACCTTACACAAATATAAGTAAATGCTTTTTGATGACGTTAATGAGAAAAAAAATTAAAGGGGAAAAATATCAGTCACATTCCCTAAGCTCTTAACTGATTTCAGAAAAAAAATAATGAAAACGAATGAGTAAAGCATTTAAAAAACAAAGATCTTGTCTGTAAAAATGAAACTGCTCAGTTGGCTTTCATTGCTTTTTCTGTTAATGTTTTCCTCAAAACAAAATGACTAGGTTTTGTTTCTTGTTTGTTTATTTTTGACTGAGAGTATTACTAGCTCTGTTTTCCTCAAAGATTATGGTGGGAGTCTATTGAGATAAGATAACATACATACCTGAATATATGACAGGGGTGTTATTGTTTTGGGGAGGTTTGTTTTGTTTCTCATCATCCTTCATACTGTCTTTATAAAAATCATTCATAGGTCTTTTCTTAATTGCTTTATTTTTGAACAATAAAGAAGTGTATACACACTTTTAGACAACTTGACATTTTTAAACTCTTGTACAAATATAAAAGATCTCTTTTTGTATTCCCTTAATAAACTGTTTTAATATTCTGTTAGTGTTAAGCAATTTTTAATGCCAAAGAATAATGAAATAGATCCAAGTTTCCAGTTATGATAGATAAAAATTTGTAAATTTGGACATTGTATCTTCTTAAACCTTTTGTGATGGAAATTTGGCCTTTTTTATTCTTTGAGATGAAAATTTTTGAGGAAATAGTGTTAGATGACTCAAAGTAACATTAATGATGACAAAGATGCTGATATTGAAGATGCATGTGAAGAGTTTGAAAGAAATAGTTTCATGAAATGTCAATATTATGGGAAGCAAATTAAATGTTTTTTTTAAATGTGATGTCAAATGTACAGATGAAACTAAGTCAATAAATTAAATATAAATACACATTTAGCTTTTTGACTATTTCATTGGTAGTCATAGAAGTTGCCATAAGTTGGCTAAAAGACGTTATAAATTTTCTCTCTGAGAAAGTAGGGGATTGACTTATATATGACATAATATTACTTTGAAAAGCATTCAAAATGATAACAAATATGGTATACTTAAAAACTTATTCAAAGCAAAAAGCTTTAGAAGATCTTAGAAGACAACAGGTAAAATAAAAATCATAACAGTAATCTTTCTTTTTCTATACTGTACTCAGCTTAAAATTACTCCCAGGCCTTATTCTTGTTTTATGGTCTTTGATAATTGCTGTGAAAAGTCTTACCTCCCCATGGTGTGTGGTAGAGTACTTTTATTGAAAATGTTGGCATTTATGTGATATATCTGCCTAATTACAGTTAGAGAAAATTGAAGGTTTGGATTTGGGTTCTAGGTAAACTGAAGGAACTTAATGGAACTGCATCGGAAGAGAAGAAGTTAACTGAGGATGACTTGGTACTTCTTGAAAAGATACTGTCTCTAATATGTAATAATTCTTCAGAAAAACCCACAGCCCAACAACTTCAGATTTTATGGAAAGCTGTTAACTGGCCTGAAGGTACAGAAACACTCTTTAAAATGTAACTAGAAAGCAGAAATTATATCTTTTAATTTCATACTACTGGTGTTTCTGGATTAAATAAAAGTTGACATGTTAGTTGAAATTCGCATTGGGAAAAACTTCACAAAAAGGATTCACTATACCACCGTAACTCATAGTCTTGCTTTGGTCACATACCTTAAGAGAATCTGAAGGTAATGTAATGATCCCATACATGGACCATTTTGTATACTCTTTCAGAGCATTTGTGGGTTCCCTGCAAGCCATCCACGAAACTCTATCTGACCTGTTAAACATAGGCTACAAACATTTGCTATAAGTATGTTTTCTTTTATTTAGTTAATTAACTCTTTTTTATTCTAAAAGTGTCCTCTTCCCCGTTATTTTTTCATGTAATTGATTTATTGGAGAAAAAAATCATTTTTCCTGCAAAATGTCCTATATTTTGAATTTGGCTGATCACTTAATGTGTTCCTCTATCTGTGTTTTTCCTGCTAGACATAATTAGATTCTGGTTCAGTAGTTTTTTTCAGGTGAATATCCTTTATAAATGATGTTGCATACTACCTCTATATCACAGGGCCCATAATTTCTGCTTTCCTCACTTTTAATGATGTTAAGATTGTTTAGCGCATTCATTTACATGGTGTCTACCCAGTCCCTTAAATATAAATCCTTCTACCAATGTGTATAATAAGCATCCTATTGGCATTTGTGAACTGGAATTCTCCTATAAAGAACTTTCCCTCAATTCTTTGGTCTTGTTTTAGAATTTTTTAAAAGCAAGGTCCCAATCCTATTCTTTGCACAAAGATTTATTGAATACTCACTGTATGTCAAGCTATTTTAATAACCCAGGAGAGTTACCATATTTTTAAAGTAATGTGATCTTGTAGCGATAAATACAGTTTCTATAAATATGAAAAATCAGTTAACACAAGTTTCAGAAGTATACACATTTTGTAAAGCAGGCGTATGATTTTTAATGTTTAAAATTTTTTTTAACATTAATGAATTTTTCTTTTCAATAGATATTGTCTTTCCTGCACTTGACATTCTTCGGTTATCAATTAAACATCCCAGTGTGAATGAGAACTTCTGCAATGAAAAAGAAGGAGCTCGGTTCAGCAGCCATCTCATCAGTCTTCTGAACCCTAAAGGAAAGCCAGCAAACCAGCTGCTTGCTCTCAGGACTTTTTGCAATTGTTTTGTTGGCCAGGCAGGACAAAAGCTCATGATGTCCCAGAGAGAATCACTACTGTCCCATGCAATAGAACTGAAATCAGGGAGCAATAAGAACATTCACATTGCTCTGGCTACATTAACCCTGAACTATTCTGTTTGTTTTCATAAAGACCATAACATTGAAGGGAAAGCTCAGTGCTTGTCAGTAATTAGCACAGTCTTGGAAGTTGTACAAGACCTGGAAGCCACTTTTAGACTTCTTGTGGCTCTTGGGACACTTATCAGTGATGATTCAAACGCTGTACAATTAGCCAAATCTTTAGGCGTTGATTCTCAAATAAAAAAGTATGCCTCGGTATCAGAACCAGCTAAAGTAAGTGAATGCTGTAGACTTATCCTGAATTTACTGTAACAGTGGGCTTGGGGACTGAGATTTTAAATTGATAAGTTTTTTTTTTTTCCTCACATTTCACATGTCTGATTACAGATGATGAAAAGAATGCTGTGGATTAAGTAAAATTTCAGATCTTGTAAAGTGGGGGCGGGGGAGGGGAAACAAAGGAGAAATAAAATTTTTGCACTGGTGAACTGTGAAATTTTCCTGGGTAATGGGGATAGGTTTTTTAATAGTTCAGATATAAATTAAGAATGAGCTGTGACCAACAGCAACACAACTACAGTGGTGTAGTTCCCTTACCTTAGCCAACTAGGAGAAGACAAGGGCTTTTATTTATGTAATCTGCTTTACTACTTATATACCCCAGACTGTTACTTGTTGGTGGTTGTCTTTTATTTAATTTCTGCTCTACTCATTTTCATTGCTGGATTCTTTCAACAGCACTGATTGATTTCAAGGTTTTGTTTTAGGACAACTACTTTAGAATTTTTAAAATTAAGTTTGTTATAAATTATTCCATATATTGAAAAGATATAAAATAATTTCTTCATTTAAGTCCTCTGTAAATAGAAAGTTTGTTTGATGGCTTATTTTCAGTTGAAGTAAAAGCAAATTACTAAGCTGTGTTATGTGTATCAGTTCAGACAGATGAAGCCCCAAATTGACTACAGGCTTATGATCCAGTTTCTTTTCCCCTTCACTATTTGAGGTAACTTCATTATTCATTCCAATTTCGATATCTGATTGTCTATTTTTGGTCATTTCCATTATATCAAAGGGAATTTGGAATGTGTTGAATATTATCAGGCAATTGAGCGAGCAAGAATACATCAAACTGTTATTTGCAAGTCCAGAGACTGTCATGGGAAATTAGTATTTTTGAGCCTCTAACATGGTCCCGGTATAGTGCTAAACACTTGGATATTTAATTCCCAAATCCTGTTAAATGTAGGGTGATGTTATCTCTATTTTCAGAAGTAAAGATAGTGGGATGAATCATGATGGAAAAAAGGAAAAGTACAAACCATGCCATACTTCCTAGAGAGGGAGGGGTCACAAATTTGTCTATGAACATCCTAGCAACTAACACCAAGAAGGAACCAACCCATTAATTATATAATTTGTTGTGTCTAAGAGAACCTTAATTTCTTAAGAGAAGTGTAACTATTCTTAATCTGAAATAGTGAGCATCATTCCCAACATTTATGATATTTAGAACCATGAATTTCCTGGCTTAATGCCAAATTGCAGTCTAAGAAGAACAGTTCCTCCCCAATAAGAGAGGAATGGTTTGATTGTCTAGATTAGTCCAAGGAAAAACTTTTGGAATATCAAAAGAGAATGGGTAAAATGTAAATTGAGGGGATATGTATTTTGCTAAGTATTAAATTGCAATTTTCTGGCGTGTACCCAGACGTTAAATATTGTTTGCTGGTTCCATTAGTTACCTGTGCTTTGCTTTTTGTTGAATTGGGATTTAGGGGGTTAAGTCAAAGTTAAATGACTGCATTAAGAGTGTAACTGGGTCAGCCTGGTTCAGTGCTTACAATACAGTGCTTTCTTTTTAACATGTCATGTTTAGCATGCAATTATAAGTGCAATTTATTTGCAATATTTTGAAATACTAGGTACCTTTGAATAATGGTAGGATGTAAAGTCTTCGTTAAGAATAGGAGTTTACTCTTCAGAATGTAAGGGGTGGCAAATGGTAAACACTGTTTGCTTCCCATTAGTGTGCAAGTGTTTTTATAACCACTTTTATTATACTGTTATGTTTATTGAAGAAAAATTACAAAATACAGTTTAGCAAAAAGGAAAAAAAATCCCACTTGAAAGATAAGTGATAAGTGGTGATCTAATTGTTTTAAAGATTTTTTTAAGTTATTTAAAGTTACTTAAGTTACTTTTTTCCATTCCCTTATTATTTTTTTCTGAATAGAAAAATGCACATTCATTGAATAAAACACACACACATTAAATAAAAATTGCCTATAATTCCACTACCCAGAGAGAATCATTCTTGACATATTGTGCCATATCAATTGGTATATAAACATGTTTTATTTTTAAAAAAAGGATTGTATGATACACATTGTTCAATAACCTGATTTTTAAACTTGACATATAGTACACATATTTCCACCTTAATAAATATGTTATATCGATGTGCCCATTTCCTATTATCTGACATTGTTTCCTATTTCAGCTATCAAGCAATGCTATGGCAAATCTCACAAGTTTCTTACTAATTCCTTCGGATACATTTTATACTTGGAATTGGTGGGTCAAGTTAATGCACATTTTTAAACTTTGATAAATGTTGCCAAATCACCTCCAGTGGTAAAAGTCTTGGAGTTAATGTCCTTCATATTGCATTAGAAACAGTTGCCTGCAAAAGAGCTAAGTTATCATTGTCTCTAATTCATTAACTATTGTAGTCCCCCTCTGGCATTACATTTTTAAAAATGAGCATTTTAGGGAATTCCCTGGCTGTCCAGTGGTTAGGATTCCACGCTTCCACTGCAGGGGGGCAGGGTTCGATCCCTGGTTAGAGAACTAAGATCCCCCATGCCACACGGTGTGGCCAGTAAATAAATAAATAAAATGAGCATGTTATGATTATTTTTCATGACTAGCTGAATTTATAACTAAATAACAATGTGACAAATTTTTTTTATCTACCTCATAATCTTCTTAAAATAATGGAAGAAGCATAGCTAAAAACCTTCACAAAGATAATTCTGGGGATAAGACTGGGTTATGGCTTCCTTAGCAGTTATCACTGTATATTATGGTTATTTTGTGAAAAAATAATAAAATGTATAGAGGATCATTAGTGATGTATCATCCTTCCTAGAGGTCTTGAGAGATAAATTACCCACCTGAGAATAGGGAATGTTATTCAATCATTAGAAAAAATAATTTATAATTACTCTAAATTCTAGTGCATTCTTCTGTAGAAAATTATACACAGTATCTCAGTCTGTTTCGGCTGCTACAACAAAAATACCATAGATTTGGTGGCTTAAACAACAAACATTTACTTCTCACAGTTCCAGAGACTGGAACGTCCAAGATAAAGGTGCTGGCATATTTGGTGTTTGGTAAGGGCCCACTTTCTGGCTCTTAGATGCTGTCTTCCTGTGTCCTTGCATGGCAGAAGGGAGGGGGGAGCTCTCTGGGGACCCCTCAATCCTGAGGGCTCCACTCTCATGATCTAATCACCTCCCAAAGGCTCCACCTCCAAATACCATTACGTAGGAGATTAGGTTTCAACATATTTTGAGGAGGCACATTCAGTCTGTAGCACAGTGTAGTTGTCATTATAAATACAATTTTGAAGGCTCATTTAACATTTTTCCATGTGTTTCCTTTCAATTTTTTAATGAAAATGTTCATACATACAATGAACACCCATGGACTTGCCAACTGGGTTCTGCAGTTGTTAACATTTTGCCATATTTGCTTTATTATTAATACTTCCATTTGAAATTATTTTAAAATAAGTTACAAATAACACACTTATCAACTAAATAATTCATTATGCATCTTTTAAGAACATTTTAAAGAATATTCTTATTAATAACCACATACTAAAAGAATTAGTAATTTCATAACATCTAATATCCAGTGTATATTCAAATTTCCTCATTGTCCTAAGAATGTTTTTTATAACTTTTGTTCTAAAGGCTCTAATCTAAAAAATCAAGGTTTATGTATTGAATTTAGTTATTTGGTTATATGGCTGTTTGGTCTCTTAATCTACAACAGTTCCTCCATCTCTTTTTTTTTTATCATTGACTTTGAAGTGTGTTGGCCAATCCAGAATGTTAACTACTCCCGTTTTGTATTTGTAACAAACATTCTTATAACCCTACTGTATTATCTACTGTTGCTTAATAAATTACCTCAATACTTAGTGACTTAAAATAACACACATTTATTATCTCAAATTTTCTGTGAGTGAGGAATCCTGCCACAACTTAGCTGCTTCTTCTGCTTCTTTGTTTCACATGAGGCTGCAATCAAGGTGCCCACCAAGGCTGGGGTCTCATCTGAAGGCTGGACTGGGGAAGGATGCATTTTTTTAAGCTCACTTATGTAGTTAGTGTTCAGTTCTTTTTGATTGCTGAGTTAAGGACCTCAGTTCCTAGCTGGCTGTTGGCCAAGGCTGCCATCAGTTTTGCCTGGTGGGCCTCCCTGACATGGCCAGTTGCTTCATCAAAGCCAGGAAGAGACAGTCTGCTAGCAGGACCAACAAGAATCTTTATAATTTAATCACAAACATGACATCCCATCAACATCAAGATACTCTATTGCTTGGAAGTAAATTACTCAAAAAAAGTGGATTACACAAGGTTATGAATACCAGGGAGAGGGATCTTTGGTGGCCCTCTTAGAATTTGCCTGCCACACCTATTTCCTATAAACAGAAAGCTAAATCCAAAGGCTTGGTTAGATTGAAATTAGACTATTGTGGCCAGAATATTCACAGGTGATTAGTACTTGTTTTTTGTTTGATTTTTTTTTTTTTTTTACTTGATTGCATCATATCTGAGCTTCCTTAGTGATGCTTTCCTTCCCTTAACTAAAGGAGGTTAGGAGAATAAAAATGGTATAATTGGCATTCTAGTTACCATCTCAACAAAGATGGGGGAACATTTTTTTGAAGTTTTCTTGTTCTTAAATATTTTTCCACCTGTCTGCTTCCTAAAGTGGTTATCAGGTTTTATTTGTTTAATATTTGAAATTAGGATGCTTGTTTTCCAGGGATACTAAGAAAGGCAGGATCTTGACTTTGAGGGCAAAAGTAAACCACTCGTGCCTGTCATGGAGGAAAACAGCCTTCAGAATAAGGTGGGTAATGGAAGTTTTAGAGGAGAAAGTTGACCAACATACTTCTGTAAAGTAGGTAAGCTGATATTGATGCTAGGCCTAAGATGAATTCCTGGGACTTAAAACTTGACCCTGGGTTTCCTGGACACTTTATAATAAATCACAAAAGTATAATGTCCAAGTGGCAATGATATTTTCATTAGATATGATGTGATAGAGATAACATCACTCTACATTTAAGGCATATGATATAGCAATGTTTACTCAATGGTTTGCAACTGTATTTAAAACCAACCAGTTGAGCAGCATTGCAAAGAACAGATGAATTTAAGTAAACTAAATAGCATGCATTAAGCAAGTACACTATGCTATTTCCTATGTTTACCATTATTTCCATGGGGCAAGTACTGCTAGTAATCTTACAGGTGAAGAAACTGAAAGAGGTCAAGTAAATTTTTTTGACAAGTCAGTAGTAACAAAACAAAATTATATTTAAAAAATGATGTTGGCAAAACTGGACATCCATATGGAGAAAAATCTCGACTTGTAGTAGCCACTTCACTTTATCATAATAGCAACTATGATGGTTGGTAGTGGCATGTAAGGTTGATACATAGAGCAGAAAAAAGTGGCCTGAAACAAGTCCTCAAACCACATTTCTTTCATTCTTGTGTCCTCAAAGGAACTAATAAATTCAAGAAATGTTTGCTTACGTCTACATTATTTAAAATTTCAGTAGTAAGAGCAACCAGAGATGCAGTGTAATATAGCAAAAGAGTACTGGCTTTGGAGTTAAAAAGCCATATAGTTCAGTGATATTTCCACCACTTACTAATGAGTTAAGGCAAGTTGCTTAACCTCAGTCCCAGTTTACATATCTCTACATTGAGATTTCATAAAATAGAAGAATAAGATATTTGTGTAAAAGCCTAGCAAAATATGGGCTTCCCTGGTGGTGCAGTGGTTAAGAATCCACCTGCCAATGCAGGGGACACAGGTTCGAGCCCTGGTCCGGGAAGATCCCACATGCCGCGGAGCAACTAAACCCGTGCGTCACAACTACTGAGCTTGCGCTCTAGAGCCCTTGAGCCCAACTACTGAAGCCTGTGCACCTAGAGCCGGTGCTCTGCAACAAGAGAAGCCACAACAATGAGAAGCCCGCGCACCGCAAGGAAGAGCAGCCCCCGCTCGCCGCATCTAGAGAAAGCCCGCGCATAGCAATGAAGACCCAACGCAGCCAAAAAAAAAAAAAAAAAAAAGGCTAGCAAAATATCTGCCACATATGTGTTTACCAAGCATTACTTTCAAAGATAACAAAGTCTAACATCTTCTTTAACAATGAAAGTGACTGCTGTGTACAAAGAATATTTAAAAGGAAAAGAAAAATACTAGATTTTATTGCTACCGGGGGAAAAAGTGCCCATGTAGGTGGTAGGGGGGGGGTGGTGTCCTGATGATTTTTTAATAAAAGCAGTTGGTTGGAACTCTAAACACAAATATCCTTACACTTCTTTATAATGCCACAGAACCTCACCATGAAATATAAAGGCATTTCTGTTAGAATATAAGAATCACATCTACCCATCGTACAGCTGTAGCATTGAACAGTGACTCATTTGATATCAAACAGCGTTGAAGGTCCTTCTCATAACTAGCAGAGAAATACAAGGAAAGAGGGGGCAGGGGGAGTCTAGAAAGTATGCATATAAGTTAACTATAGCCACAGTAATACTGCACAGAAAACAATAACAAAAACGATAGCATTTATTTAGCTCAGGAGTTAACTCGTTTGGGGTTTGGCTGATCCTGGCTAGGCTCATTTGTGACTCTGCTCTACTCTGGACTTGACTGGATAGCTTACCTGGGGCAGCTGAGCCCTATCTGTCTCCTCTTTCTCCTGGGACCAATGGGCTAGCCCGAGTATATAATTTTTATGGTGATGGTGGAAGCACAAGAGTGGACCATCTTAACTGCACAAGCTTTTATTGAGACTGCTTGCTGCACATCTGCTAATATCCCCTTGGCTTCATTAAGTCATATGGTTGACTCCACTTTGCAGGAATTATGTCTCTAGTCAGTGGAAGAAGGACATTATCAAATTACATGGCAAAGGGCACGAATACAGAGAGGTGAAGACCTGGAGCCATTAATGCCATTTACCACAGTGACGACATAGAAAGAAGCTCTGTGTGGATCTGCAACTTCTCAGTACAGAGTTTAACAAGCAATGAGTTTCTAGCATGTGCCAGATACTGTATTATATGTTGAGACTACAAAGCTATGTAATACACAGCCTCTGTTCATGAGAACTAACAGTATTTTGAAGAAGATATTAGCAAGTGCCTGCAGTAGAGAGTTTTGGTTGCTCTGTAGGGAGAACAGTAGGTTACAAAGGAAAAAGCGGCTAATCTTAGCAGGGTTCAGAATGCAAGTGATTTGGAAGGGTTTTCAATAAGAAGTGATACTTGAAGTGAAATCTTAGATGTAGTTAAGGTGAGTGGAGGTGGGGTTTTTGAATAGTCTCGGAGGGTATATTTCTAGGAAAGCTATGGGGCAGCAGAAAAAAATGCTGTTACTGGAACATCTTACATGTCGTAAGTTGTATTAATTGGGACTCTAGGCTGCAAGTGACAGAAAGTAACAAATCAGCTTAAAAAAAAAAGAATTATTGGCTCACTGATGAAAAATGACACCATTAGGACTTTCTGTGTCTTGTTTCAGCAAGTGTCTCTTGTTGGTCTCATTCTCCTAGCATCCTTCCCAGGACAGGGAACACGACAACTAGCAGCTATGAGGTAACTTCCTTATAGTTCATAATTTAAGATGAAAGAGCAAAATTCTCATCTAATGTCTCTTTATAAAATTCCAGAGAAGTACTGATTGGCCCCAGCATTAATGCATCCTGTCCCTAGCCAATCACTGTGATTAATGCTCACTGGGTTAACTCACTGAAGAGTAGTTATGAAAATGGCATATAAATCCCAATCTCTGTCCACCCTCCCATATATCTGTTCCAGGGCAGAAAAGCAGTCCTGCATCTGCTTGCAGAGCTTTTAAGTTCATAACAATATTTAGTGCTGGGCCTCTTAAGCTCTATAATATTGGGTTGAACCATATGAAACTGTCACCATTCAACCAGTTTTGACTTAGAAAAAAGGCAATTTCATATGGTTCAACCTAAATAGACAATGGCATCTCACTGACTCTATGACAACCTGGATGTCATATTCACACCATGAGTCAAAGCCCTTTCCCTGTCCTCATGAACTCATTTAAGCTTAATTACCTCCTTAAACTCCCTACCCCAAATATAGTTATATTGGGTTAGTTAGGGTTTCTACATATAAATTTTGGAGGAACATAATTCAGTTCATAACAAGGTCACAAAAATTACATGTTATTGATTTTATGTATTTATTCTGTCTGTGAATATACTGTAATATTCCCATTCCTTTCAGGCATGAGACTTAATGAGGCCAATATGGAACTCCTGAGGGCACAGTGGGCTTGGCCTCAGCACTGACTTTAGAAGGCAAATATAAGGGTGGAATGGCGAGTGGAGACAGCTATTTTCCCAGACCTGGGATTGCCCCTGCAACCTGGTTTGTTTTAGGCACTTACTAAATTGTTGCTGAGTGACTGAGACAGGTAGGAAATGTGGTCAAATGTGCTTTCTGTCACCTCAATGAAAGTTAGAAAATTACTACCACCCAACTAGTGTTGCCCTATCCTTACCTTTTTCCTTCTGTGGCTAAAGGCCTCAGCTGAGACCACCGAAGCCAAAAGGTGACACATTTTTTTATGTGTTCTTGATCTCTGATTTTAAAACCTGGTTTGTGTTTAGATCCAAAAATCCCACACAGCAGCCCACAAAAGCTAACATTCATAAAACTATGACCCATAATCTATTTTCAAAAACTCACTCGTCTTTTTCTTGTCCCTCATGCACTCTATGCAGGAAATACATAATCTCCGGAAGTACTCCCTAAATTCTCTTCTATTCTTTTCCATCGCTGCCTTCACACACTGCTCCTTTTCTTTTGCATTTCTTGCCTCAAATCCCTTTAAAAAATGGTCTGGGATCTCCTTATTGGTCACCTCCACTCCTAAACTCTTCTTGTTTTCCTCTCCTTCAAAACACCATGAACTAGTGTGAAACGGCAGTTTATGAGGAAAGAATGAAGAGAGAAAAGGTAGCAACACTAATATGCCAAGAGTATTTTATTCCTGCTCCCCTTTCCCCAACATAAAGAATTAATTTACATTTAGCAGTTCGCTATACTTATTCTGGTAGATAAAAGGTTAAACAATACCGGACTACTTGATGATGAGGAAACAGTGTTTCAATCAGTGGAAAAGTATTCAACACTGTAAGTCAAGAATCCAAGTTAAAACTACTATTATCATGTGTTAGAACAAATTCTTACAAAGATTTCAGTGTATGCATGACATTCTAAGTTGGTTCAGCCCTTCTTTTTCAAAAGAACTCGATTAAATAGAAGAAAAATAAGATGCTTATATCCTTTGGTCAATTTCTTTTTTTTTGAGTACAAAATAATGTAAATTTTTTCTTAAGTTATATATAGCGGCATTTTTCTGACAATGTGCCAAGCTGTCAACAACCTAAGCGCCAGTATTTGAATATTAAATAAATTGAGAAAGAATAAATACAAGCGTCAAGGGCCTTTAGAGTGAAAAGGCATCATGCCCAGTGAGTAGTGTTAATGGGGAAAAACAAAGAAGCAGAAGAACCTACTCTTGTACAACTCCCTATAATACATTAAAAAAAAAATCTATACACGTGATGATGATAATGAGATTTCCCTTAAATTTTCTTTATTGTTGTCATTGTCAACCAAAAACTGAAAGACAAATGACACTGGAGAATCAAACAATATACCTTTACCTTACTGTTTATTGTATATAGACAAAGATTGAAAAACAATATCAATAAGGCAAAGAGTTGTTGTAATGCTCCGCCTTCGGCCCTTTGTAGGGGTATGAAAACAAACAACAAAAAACCACCCGCGCTGCTCATCTGCCGCAAACTCAAGCCTACCTCCTCGTCTGGCGGAGGCAGCGCTATTGGCCCCGGCCCCGGCTCCAGAAACGCCTCCTGACGTCAGCGATGCGGCCGGAAGTGACGTCGAAGCCGCGACGCCCCGTGCCCGCTGCTAGCTGCTGCGGCAGGGTTTCGGTCGATCCACAAGCGGCGGGCTTTCCCCGGATGGTTGCAGCAGAGGGATCATGACGGGGAAGAAGTCTTCCCGGGAGAAGCGGCGCAAACGAAGCGGTCAGGAGGCGGCGGCGGCGGCGGCGCTCGCGGCGCCGGACCCGGTTCCCGCCGTCGCCAGCGGCGGCAGTGGAAGCACCAGCGGTTGCGGGAGCGCCAGCGGCTGCGGGAGCGTCACCTGCTGCGGGAACACCAGCTTGAGTGGAAGTGTCACTGGCGGTGGGAGCTGCGGCAGCTGCTGGGGTGGGGGCAGCGTGGAGCGCAATGAGCGCCGTAAGCGGAGGAGCACTGACTCATCTGCCAGCGTCTCCGGCTCCTTGCAGCAGGTGCGTGCGTGCTCTTCTCGCCTCTTCTCGAAGCGGCTGCGTTTCCGGAAGAAGGTGGGCTAGGAGCGGAATGTGGCAGCGGGATGCGGAGCCGGAGGTATCTTACGTTAGCGCTGCGATCCTAAGGGGTCCCGTGTTTGAAGTTCACGTTCCTAAGTTCCCTTGAACCCCACACTCGCACGTCTTGAACTTAAAGTTTCCGATTTACCGATCGTCTGACTCATACTGCTTTTGGCTTCTTCCACTCCTGTGGTCTCCTCAGTCTCCTTGAAAAGTATGGGTCAGAAACTACCCTTCAGTGCCCTTGCGAGCTGCGCTTTATTTCTCTCTTCCTCCACGTTACAAGATGAGAAAATTGAGGCTCAAAGAGTTTAAGGAAGTCTACCCACAGTCACAGTTTGTTAATAACGCCTACATTCGAATGCAATATCTGATTATAAAAGCCATGTTCTTTATGCTCCATCGACCTAGCAAGATATTAACGTTTTTTTAAAAAAGTTTGCTTCCATTATAAAACAAATGCATGAATACATACTTTAAATGTATACAACACAGAAATGAAGGGAAAATCATGGAAGTCTCTGTGCTTCCCCATTAATAGTTTGATATGCAGCCTCTTTATTAACTCTTGTCAGCCCTGATAATTCTTTTTTTATATAATTTTTTTAATTTTTATTTTTTATTGGAGTATAGTTGATTTACAGTGTTGTGTTAGTCTCAGGTGTACAGCAAAGTGCTTCAGTTATACATGTACATATATCTATTCTTTTTCAGCCCTGATATTTCTTATTTTTTGTTCTTTTCAAAATTTTATTTACTTATTTTTCACTGCGTTGGGTCTTTGTTGCTGCGCACAGGCTTTCTCTAGTTGCAGTGAGTGGGGGCTGCTCTTCATTGCGGTGCGCGGACCTCTCATTGCAGTGGCTTCTCTTGTGGAGCACGGGCTCTAGGCGCACGGGCTTCAGTAGTTGTGGCACGCGGGCTCAATAGTTGTGGCTCACGGGCTCTAGAGCGCAGCCTCAGTAGTTGTGGCGCACGGGCTAAGTTGCTCTGCGGCGTGTGGGATGTGGGATGTGGGATCTTCCCGGACCAGGGCTTGAACTCATGTCCCCTGCATTGGCAGGCAGATTCTTAACCACTGCGCCACCAGGGAAGTCCTTTTCTTTCTTTTTAATCTAAGGCTTTTAGTATAGTGTTGAACACAAGCGTTCATAGTAGGCATTCTTTTCCCATTTTTTTTGTAGTGGAAACATTTCTAATTTTACACCAGTAAGTGTATTTGCCATAGGTTCTGAAAGATACCTTTGATCAAGTTAAGGACATTTTCTTTAATTCGTGGTTTTCTGAGGGTTGTAGAGTTCTATCAGATGTCTTTAGGGCATTCTGTTGAGGTGATCAGTAGTTTTCATTCTTAATCTGATTATGTAATTTTATTGATAAGTTAACTTATATTGAATTGTCCTCAGCATTCTTGGGATAAATACTGTTTGATTTGTTGATTTGGTTGTTGTACTCGGCTGAAATTCAGTATTTTTACTTTTGTACCTATGTTCTTAAGTTAAATCAGCTTATTGTTTTTATTTTTGTAGTTAACCTGTCTTGTTTTGGTATCAGGGTTATGGTAGCCTTACGGATTGAATTGGGAAAGCTTTGCATTTTTTTTGGTGTGTTCCAGAGTAGTTTATATCTTTTTCTCAAAGATACGTCGGAACTTGACTGTTGGACCATACAGCTGTCGGGGTCTGGTGGATTTTTCTAGGGGTGTTTTTTTTTCTCTTAACTGCCATCTATTTTTCCCCAAATTCTTCAATAGTTATAGATCTATGCATTTTTCCACCCCTTTTAGATTCAGTTTTGGATATCACCATTCTTATCTTAAATAGTTTCCATGTCTTTAGTACTCTTTATTATTATGGGGAGACCAATAATAAGGATTCTATAAGCATTTGCATACAGAACTAAACTGTACTTCTCATGAGAAGTAACTGTAGTTGTAAAAAAAAAAAAAGAAGTCATTATATATTAGGCATGTAGAGAACATCGCAAAATTCCAATAGTGCCATAATATTTGTTGTGTATTGCATTCCCTATTGTTGTTAACAGCTTTATAGAGATATAATTCACATACTGTACAATTCACTAATTTCAAGTATACAGTTCACTGGTTTTTGAGTATATTCACAGAGTGGTGCAACCATCACTGTAGTCAATTTTAAAATATTTTCATCATCCCCAGAAGAAACCCTATATGCAATTTTTAGCTGTCATCCCTACTAGCCCTACACCCATACTCCCATTCTATGCCTAGGCAATCACTAATCTACTTTCTATCTCTATAGATTTTTTTCTTTTGGCTGCATTGGGTCTTCGTTGCTGTGTGCGGGCTTTCTCTAGTTGTGGCGAGCGGGGCTATTCTTTGTTGCGATGTGTGGGCATCTCATTGTGGTGGCTTCATGTTGCGGAGCACGGGCTCTTTGGCGTGCCGGCTTCAGTAGTTGTGGCGCGCGGTTCTAGAGCGCAGGATCAGTAGTTGTGGCACACGGGCTTAGTTGCTCTGCGGCATGCGGGATCTTCCCAGACCAGGGCTCGAACCTGTGTCCCCTGCATTGGCAGGCGGATTCTTAACCACTGAGCCACCAAGGAAGTCCCCTCTATAGACTTATAAATTTCCCTGTTCTGGGCATTTTATATGAATAGAATCATATGTGGTCTTTTGTGTCTGGCTTCTCTCACCTAGCATATTTGTTTTTCAGAGTCTGCCCATGTTTTAACACATATCAGTACTTCATTTCTTTTTGTAGCTGAATAATATTTCATTGTGTGGCTAATACCACATTTAAGTTTTTAATTTGTCAATTGATATAGACATTTGGATTGTTTCCAACTTTTGGCTATTATGCATAATGCTGCTATGAGCATTTGTGTACAAGTTTCTGTGCGGACATTATGGTTACATTTCTTTTGGATATATATCCAGGAATGAAATTTCTGCATCATATGGCAACTTTATAAGGAACTACAAACCATTTTCCAAACCAGCTGCACTATTTTATATTCCTACTTGCACTGTATGGGAGTTCAGTTCCTTTACATCCTTGCTAACACCTGAATTGCTTTGTGAGCCATTAGAACAAGAGCTAACCTTTGCTTTTTCAGTGTAATTATCATAGTGTTCTTTAATATTAGCCTGTTTTTAAACTGCATTTTAAACAATTGTGTTAGAAAGTATAAAAAGGAAACCTACTTGAATAATATAGTTAGGGATTTTCCTGAGGAAATGACTTTTAAATTGATACCTGAGTTTGTTGATCTTGGGAGTATAGAGTGATGGGGAAGTGGGGAAGAACGACTCTCCTAGACAGAAGAACAGTGTGTAGAAAAGCCCTGCCTGTATGAAATGAAGGGAGAACACCTTATGTTTGAGTAGTTCAGACAAGGTCGTTGTGTTTGGAACACAATGAGCATGAAGGACCTAATAGGCTATATTACCCTAAGAACAGTGGGAAGTCATTGACAGCTTATATCAGTAAATAGGGAGGATGAGTATATGTGCATTTTATAAAATCCATTTTGGTGTCAGTATACAAAACAGATTGGCAAGACCTCAGATTAGATGTAGGGAGTCAAGTTAAGTGCTACTGAGGTAATCTAGGCAAAAAGAGGATGGTACCTTGGATCAGGATTATGGCAGTAGATTTGGAGAGACTGGATAGATTTGGGAGATAGGAGGTAAAATTGATAGAAATGTCTTAAATTACTTGCCTGCTTTGAATATCATTAGATATATAACAGTTTTTAAAATGATAGAGACTTCCCTGGTGGCCCAGTGGCTGAGAATCCATTTTCCAATGCAGGGGACACGGGTTCGATCCCTGGTTAGGGAACCAAGATCCCACACGCCTCGGGGCAACTAAGCCTGCACGCTGCAACTACTGAGCCCATGCGCCTCAACTAGAGAGCCTGAGCCCGTGTGCTGCAACTAAGACCCAGTGCCACCATAAATAAATAAATAAATATTTTTTAAAAAGAAATCTTTATTTTAAAAAATGACAATAGCTTCTGGTAAGCAACGATACTTTAGTATATAATATTTGTGGTTTATAACATTTTTGCTGCTATCCCATTTCTTTTTATGAATTAAGAAGAATGACAATGCATACATAAAATTCTTGGGTGAATTGTCTACTGGAGGAATATCGTATTCCACAAGTATAAAATTGTAGGAAATCATTCAGTATTGAGTATATTTTCATTTGTGTGTCCTAGGATATTATCTCTTCACTTTTTCTCAATTTATTGATAATTACAGAGTGGGGAGTAACTTCAAAGAATACTGAGCAATTAAATAATCTTTCCTATGGTTTTAAATAAATAATTTGTGCAAAAAAAGAATTTGGAAATGTTTAATGAAGATTTTATGAAATGAAAATGTATAACATTATAGACATATCTCTGTTGTTTAATGGTTCTTTATCTCTTTTAATTTTAGGAAGCCAAATATCTTTTGCCAACTCTGGAAAAAGAGTTATTCTTGGCAGAGCACAGTGACCTTGAAGAAGGTGGATTAGACCTGACTGTGGCATTAAAACCAGTTAGTTTCTATATATCAGACAAAAAAGAAATGCTTCAGCAGTGTTTCTGTATCATAGGAGAGAAGAAGTTACAGAAGATGCTTCCTGATGTGTTAAAGGTACTTCATTACATACATTATCAGGCTATCCACATATACAGAATATACAAACACTTTTTTTATAGCAGTCATTTTACTTAATGGAAATTATAATCGGACGTTTTCAACTAATATGAGCTACTTCGAAAAGATATAAAGAAGGGATTTTGTAGATCCATAAATGGCTTTGTATACTTAAAAATTTGCCAGGAAGAAATAGGGTACTTTACTATATTTAGATAAGGAATTTTTTGACCTTCTGGAAATTATTCTATTAAATACAGGCAGTTTAAGTAACTAAGTTAGAGGTATACTGATTCTTTCTGGTGCTTTAAGAAGTAGTGTACTGCTGTGTAACAGTATGCAATGATAGTTGGTAATAGCCTATATTTCATTAAATTCATAAATGTTTTCATATATTTATCTCTGAAAATTATTCAGGGAAATACATGGTATTCTAATTTTACAGATGTGGAAAAAAAGCCGTGGACACGTTAAGCCCAACATCATATATATCTAAGATGTATGGAGCTAGGACTTGAATATTTAAGCCTTTAGAGGTATTACCTAACATAAGTAGGCTGCTATTAAGAATATCTGGGCACCTACTTATTCTTCAGTTCTTTCATAATAAACATGACTTTATATATCCAAATCAAAACTCTATAAATTATAATATTTACATGTTAACTGGCAGATCTTCACATTTCATCCCAGAAAAAAATTTATGTGGCTTTTAATTTGTTTTACTGTAGGATTTTGCTTAGCAGACTTTTTTTTTTAAATGGTTGCTGTTTTCTAGTTTATATTGGTGCTTTGTTATATAAATGCATTTTTTAAAATGTCATTTTCTTTAGAACTGTTCCATAGAAGAAATTAAAAAACTGTGCCAGGAACAGTTAGAGCTCCTGTCTGAAAAAAAAATCTTGAAGATTCTTGAGGGTAAGAATGCGTATTTCTACCTTCTGGTAACTTAGTGGTTAATACTATACTTAGCATAAATCCTGAGGTATTCTTTTTTTTTTTAACTGCTACTTTAATTTTATTATTGGGTAATCACTGAGTATTTTTACTTCTGTTTGTACAGAAATATAGTTTACATATCAGAATAGCATCTCAGGAATGGACTTTTTGATGTATGTATGGTTTCTCCAAATCAGTTGTGTAGGTAAGAGCATTAAGTTTGTGCACAATAAAAAAAAGAAATAAAAAATGTTTATCCAAAATACTATAAAAAATTACTTATTGAGAAGGCAAAGCCTTCTCTTAAAATATTTTAAAATTTTCTGCTTTATATTCTTACTGCTTTTAATTATCTGTTGAATACCATTTCTGCTCTGATAAGACCCAAATGCAGAGTTAGAAGAATTGCCAACATTTATCTGTCTGCCTGAACTAAGACTCTTCTTTGTATATATTACCTGTAGAATTTTGGATTTTAAAGCTTTTCTTTTTGGACTCTACAAGGATATTAGCATTAGCATTACAAGAGAAGGAACAAAAAAATGGAGAATTTCAATTTCCAGATATAACATCTTTTTAAAATGTAAAATGGTGATAGATGTATACATGCGTGTATAGTTTGTAAGTATTATATGTACACACCTTCTTGCTTATATATATTTTGTACATTTATAAAATAGATCAAGGGAAGGCAATGACAAATACCTAATAAGGCATTTTAAATATAAGCAATTAAAAATGTCATCTTTCAGCAACACTGAAGTTATTTAATCGTCACTTTATACATGACACTTTCTGTATAATGATTAAATCACTCTGACATTTTATGAGCATGCTTTCAATTTTTTTTATGTCATTCATAAGGTGACAGTGGTATGGACTCTGATGTGGAAGAAGAGGCAGATGATGGCTCTAAGATGGGATCTGATTTAGTTAGTCAGTAAGTTAAAAACTTTCATTTTTATTTCAGAATTTCTTTGTTATCCCTTTGGTGATTTCTTACCTCAAGAATGTGATTGTTTTTCTGTGTTATGTTTATATAAAGTGATTCAACAATGTTGGATTGATCTTTTTACTTGTAATGATTAGTCCTTTTGGTATATATGAGAATGAAGTTAATTGCGTTCAGGATTAAGATGATTTTCTTAAACTACTGCTCAGATATAGGACTGCAACAATGCCAACCTCAAGCAGAATCACATTTCTCATTTGGAATTTGAATATATGTATCACTAGTGATCCCACTATTTATTAAATATTATACTTACTCTACCAAACATTATGTTAGTAGTTTAGAAGACTTTATCTCGCTGAATATCTTCTACATACCTATTAATGTTTGGTGATAATAGCTTCTTTTCATAGCTGAGATAGTAAGGTGGTTCACTTTATATAGGTACATATAATTTGATTATTGTGATGATGAAAAATACCTGATGTTTTGAGATGCTGACTAATCAAGAAGCAACATGCTAATTTCTTTTTCTAGATTATTCTGCTCTGCCATGGGCTCATCAAACTTTCACCCACTGATTTTATCATCTATTGATGATTTTTGACTAAAACAATTTTTTTTTGGTAGTTGCCAAAGACTGACTTGTATCTCTGTTGGCAGACTTTGGCTATAGGCAGGAACACAAATAAAAACAGGTAACCAGAGGCAGTAGCATAAATAAGTAGCACAGATTTAACCTGAAACCTTGAGTATATTTTCATTTCTAATACAATGCTATTGGGTAAGTATCACTGAAAAAAGATAATTTAATTTCATGTTATAACTGTAGAGGGCATCAAATAATCTACTTATACTGAAGCATTGAAGAAATCGTTGTATCTTGGTTGCCTCATAATCAGTAGATTTTTGGTCATCACATACATCTTGCCTAGGAGTGTCACAGGATGATTTATACTTACCCACAGAGTAGAAAATGTACACATTTCTAAGAAGTCTTGCTATTGATTTTCCTTCAAAATACTTAGCTTTAAATTGTTTATTTAGTATGCTAATCTAGTTCAGATAGTTTAACCATTTACAAGGCTTGTCACTTTTTAGTACTTATTTTAGTTTCTTTTTTTAATTTTTATTTATTTATTTATTCATTTATTTTTGGCTGCGTTGGGTCTTTGTTGCTGTGCACAAGCTTTCTCTAGATGCAGTGAGCAGGGGCTACTCTTTGTTGCGGTGCGTGGGCTTCTCTTTGCAGTGGCTTCTGTTGTTGTGGAGCAGGGGCTCTAGGCGCACGGGCTTCAGTAGATGTGGCACGTGGGCTCAGTAGTTGTGGCTCACGGGCTCTAGAGTGCAGGCTCAGTAGTTGTGGCGCATGACGGGCTTAGTTGCTCTGCAGCATGTGGGATCTTCCTGGATCAGGGATCAAACCCGTGTCCCGTGCATTGGCAGGCAGGGAAGTCCTTAGTTTCTTAAATTATCTAAATTAACCGTCTTGCTTCTTGATGTTTCTTACAGAGCATCAACTTCTGTTTGATTACATTTGTTTGCCTTTATTTAAGGCAAATGTTTTGCCTCTTTGTTTGCCTCTGCTTATTTTTTCCAGTTTTTGAGGTGTCAAGTTTAAGTCCGTTATTGTTCACACCTGAACATTAATGCTACCTTTTCTACTGTTAGAAGCCATTTGATGGATAGCCAATCAGATTAGAAACTTAATTCTCTTAAAAAAAATTACAACAAAATACAGTAGTATTTGACTTCTGAACTTTTCTAATGAAAAAAATGGTGATTAGATTCAAAGTGACTATTGCAAAGAACCCACTTTTACAGTGTTACTGTAAGACAGATCATGTTAGCTTTTAAATGCTGCAATGAGCGTTTATTACCCAAAACTGTCATAGTAGCCACTTGTGGATCTGATAAGTGCCAGATCATTGGGATTCTTTTGAGTTATTTGAGAATATAGGCTTTTTAAAAAAAAAAGCTACAAGATGCCAAATAAATAATAATACTAAGCTAGAAGATGCCAAATAAGCTAAAGATGCCAGATAAATAATAATATTAAAGCTAACACTTACTGAGCCAGTAAGTGTTGTATGCCACACACTGTTCTAATCACTTTATATGACTTCATTCACTCATTGGGTTTGTACAACAACCTTGTGAGGTAGGTGGTATTAGCATCATCATTTTACAAATGGAAAGATAAGGCCCAGAAAGATTTGTGTGCCTGAGGTCACACAAATGAACGTGGAAGTAGGAGGAATGTTAGTTCTGAAGAGATTATATAAGCATTCATGTTAATGGACCTGGCTTTAAGACACTTAACCTTCCCTAAAATCACTTTATACATTTGTAAAATGTGGGTAATCCTTGCTTCAATAGGATTGTTGGGTTTAAATGAGCTAATGTGACTTGTTTGTTATTATTTGTTTACTATTTTATTATTAATAATCTTAGTTATGAATGGGGAGATATACTGCAGTGTGAAACAATGAAGGTGGGACAGGGAGTTAATGTGAGAAGATGCTGGCTTTAGTGCATGTTCCTGACATTTGCTATGTGCTTTGTGCTTAAAGGGACAATTCAGTCCTGTTAATCTCTATAGAAGAGAACTGAACCTGGTGGGCAGACTTATAAAAACCTCGTTCCAGTGCTTCAACAGAGGGCTAAGTTAGTTAACATGTTTGGTCCTTGGTGCTGAAAATTTCCATGTTTTTTATTACCTGCTGGTTTTTTACTCTCTAATAAATAACAGTAGTCTGAGCTGTCCAGATGCTGAGGGAACAGTTACGAGTAGGCAAAGACCAATGAAAGGAATTCAATAATTTGAGAGAGGAAAATGAAGCTGAATAAGTTGAATAGGTAGCTTCTGTGGAACACAGAATTAATAGACTATAGGAAAGAAAACTTTAACAAAATAATGAAAACTCTCAAAGAAGTACAATTAGAGCACAAGTGTAGTTTTTTTTTAATAAATTTATTTATTTATCTTTCTATCTTTGGCTGCGTTGGGTCTTTGTTGCTGCACACAGGCTCTCTCTAGTTGCAGCGAGTGGGGGCTGGTGGCTTCTCTTGTTGCAGAGCATGGGCTCCAGGTGTGCGGGCTTCATTAGTTGTGGCACGTGGGCTCAGTAGTTGTGGCTTGGGCTCTAGAGCACAGGCTCATTAGTTGTGTCACGTGGGCTCAGTAGTTGTGGCTAGTGGGCTCTAGAGCACAGGCTCAATAGTTGTGGCATGCAGGCTTAGTTGTTCCGCGGCATGTGGGATCTTCCCGGACCAGGACTCGAACCTGTGTCCCCTGCATTGTCAGGTGGACTCTTAACCACTGTTCCACCAGGGAAGTCCCCACAAATGTAGTTTTAGGAACTAAAAATAAATTCTGAATTCCTAAACTTAGTAGACAAACTGATAAAGAGGTTAGCTATGACTGGGGGCTACATCATTTTCCTAAGAAATCAAGTTGAATAAATAAACACAGAATAATAAAAACCACACACAAAAAGTATAAATCCTTATGTTTAACTCATGGCTACCTGGAAGACAATTTTAGACCTATCCTGAACATACTAGAAATTATAGAAAGAGAAACAAATAGCTAGAAAAGTATTGAAGAAATGATAGAATTAAAATTTTTGATTTAAAGACTTAATACTGTAAGGGCAAGGATAACGAGAAAACACCTGGTTATGGGCTGAATTATGTCCCTTCAAAATTCATATGTGGAAATCCCTAACCCCTACCACCTCTGAATGTAATCTCATTTGGAGATAAGGTCTTTAAAGAGGTAAATGGGACTTCCCTGGTGGTTCAGTGGTAAAGAATCCACCTTACAATGCAGGGGATGTGGGTTCAATCCCTGGTCAGGGAACTAGGATTCCACATGCCGTGGGGCAGCTGAGCCCATGCACCACAACTACTGAGCTCGCACGCCTCAACTAGAGCCCACGTGCCTCAGACTACAGAGCCCATGTGCCCTGGAGCCTGTGCACCACAGCTAGAGAAGAGAAAACCTACACACAACTAGAGAGAAGCCCACGCACTGCAAGGAAGAGCCCGAGTGCTGCAACTAAGACCTGATGCAGCCAAAAATAAAAATAAAATAAATAAACAAATAAATAATACATAATATTTAATATATTAATAAAAATAAATTTATTATATATTTATATATTAAATAAATAATCATAAACAAATAAATAATAAATAAATCTTTTTTTAAAAAAGAGGTGATTAAGTTAATCCAATCTGATTGGTGTCCTTATAAGAAAAGGAGATTTGAGTACACTGAAAGACTCCAGGGCTGGGCACACACAGAGAAGAGCCATGTGAGGACACAGCCAGAAGGCAGCCATCTGCAAGCCTCAGAAGAAACCAAACCTGCAGACACCTTGATCTTTGACTTCTACCTTGTGGAACTGTGAGAAACACATTTTTGTCATTTAAGCCAGCCAGCCTTTGGTATTTTGTTATGGCAGCTTTAACAAACAAATACAAACTTACATGTACGTGTGTGTGTATATATTTCCCAGTGAAATTTTTTTCCCCAAACTTTTTATTTTGGAAAACTTCAAACTTATATAAAAGTTGAAAGAATGATGTAATGAACATCCATATACCCTCTACCTAGATTCAGCAACATTAACATCTTGCCATTTTTGCTTTTGCTCTCTCCTTATATTTATCCTTTTTCCCCAACAGCCATTTGTATTAGGCTGCTAGAGCTGCCATAGCAGAATACCACAGACTGCCTGGCTTAAACAACAGAAATTTATTTTCTCACAGTTCTGGAGGCTGAAAGTCTAGATCAGGGTACAGGCAGGGTTGTTTTCTCTGAGGCCTCTCTCCTTGGCTTGCAGATGGCTACCCTCTTGCTGCCTTTTCACTTGGTTGTCTTTCTCTGTGTGTGTCCCCCTGGTGTCTCTCCCTGTGTCTTAATCTCTCCTTATAAGGACACTAGTCAGATTGGATTAGCACCTACCATAATGGCCTTATTTTAAGTTAATTAGCTTTATAAAGGCCCTATCTCCAAAACAGTCAACATTCTTAGGCACTGGGGTTAGGGTTTCACATATGAATTCTTTGTGGGGAAACAGTTCGGCTCATAACCTATTAAAAAATAAGTTACAGATGTCATAACATTTCATGCTTAAACAATTCAGTGTGCACTTCCTAAAAATAAGGAGAGTTTTACAGCCACAATGCCATCATCACTTTTCAGAAATAAACAGTAATTCAAATAATATCATCTAATATATTGCCCATATAAAATTCCCCCAATTACTAAAAAAATTTATAGTTTACTTATTTATTTTAATTAATTAATTGATTGATTCTGATCCAGGATCCAGTTGGAATTCATGTGTTCTGTTTGATTGTTAGTATTTCAAAGCTTAATTTAAAGAGAAGATTTAGATATGAGAGAGAAAAGCTTAATGACTAGCCCAGGAACTTAGTTCACATCTTAAAGGAATTTTAAAAATAACAAAATAAACCAAAAGAAAGTTGGAAAAATGAAACAACAAAGGTAAACATTAAAACTAAGAAACAGAAAACAAAAGGATAATTTAAATTTATTAACTTGATTTTTGTAAAGACAAGAAAATAAGATAAACTCTTCTTCGGTCTGATTAAGGAAATAGGTAGAGAGCAATTAAAATTGAGATTAGTGAGAAAGGAGGAGACAGAATCATAGGCATGTATGAGTTTAAAAGAATAATGAGAATCCAATGAGAATCCACATGCAGCATTGTATAAACAAACTTGAAGCGAGCAAATGTATGGTATTCTATCAAAATACAAATTAACCAAATTAACTTCTCCCAAAAGTGGAAAACTTGAAAAGATTAACAAAGAAGAAATTAGAAAGGTGAATAGAGATCTGTTGAAAAAGACAAGGTGAATTCACAACGAATTATTATTTGCATGATGTAATGTGTTTAATGTGTTTACAGCTAATAAAACATTCAATAATGCATGCCATCTGTTACTATTTTCAAACAGATTACACCTGTGTTATTTAAATTAGTCCAAGCCCTAGAAAAAGATGAAAAGATCTTCAGTTTACTTTATGATTTCTGCATAGCTTTAATATCCCAGATTTCATAAATAGTGCCAAAAAAGTGTTCAGGGGATTATAGGCCTTCTCACTTGTGAATATAGATGTAAAAATTGTAAGTACAATATTAGCATATCGAATCCAGCAGTGTATCAGTGGGTAATTATGCTACTGACCAAGTAGGATTTACTCTAGGAATTTACAGGAGACTTCATTAGAAGTCTATTAGCATAAGTCATTTCATCAAATTAAAAGAGAAAAATTACATGGTCAGATAAGTAGATGCTAAACAGGCCTTTGCTAATATTCATCAGTCATTTCTAATATAAGCTGTAGGTAAAAAAGATATAGTAGAAAACTATTCAGATATGTAATGACCATTTGACCAAGCTTAACTACCCACTTGGTAAATTAAAATGACGAATCAGACAGGATCATTCATTTTCAATGTTTCTTGGAGGTTCTAGCAAATGCATTTAGACCAGAAAAACAAAAAACAACCGCGCCCCCCCACCCCCACCCAGACACACGCATGCAACATTGGTGGTAGGGAGTAATTAACTGGTCAAAGGCAGCTAAAAGAGATGGGATGATGGAAGCAGAGATTGGAGTGATGTACTTTGAAGATGGAAAAAGGAGCCACAAGCTAAGGAATGCAGGTGATCTTTCAGAAGCTGGAAAAGACAAGGAAATGGATTCTGCAGAAGAAATGTAGCACTACCTACACCTTGAATCTAGTGTCGTAAGACTAATTTGGGATTTCTGACCTCCAGAACTGTAAGATAATAAATTCACATTGTTTTAAGCCACTAAATTTGTGGTGATTTTTGTTACAGTGGCAATAGAAAACTATGCAAGGTACTTGATTAAAACCTAGACATAAACCAGAGTTTTAGATTGTTGCTTGTAACCATAGAGATGTTTTGCTCAATTTAAATATTAAAAAGATTTTTAAATAGTTCCAACATTTAAAAATCAAGTGATAACACACCAAAGTTTGGATTTCTGACTTGCTTGAAAATCAGATCAAGCAACCTTTCCTGAGAGGGCAAAAAAAATTTGGAGCTGAGTGTAGGTACTCTCTTTTTGAGTGGCATATATATGTTTCACTTTGCCACATAGTACTTCATTTGCCTATATGCTTAATGTACAGAATGTCTAGAAAGTGAAACTCTGATTCAAGGGAAAATACATAAAGGCCAAAGGTTTGCCTTGGAACCAGTTCTGTCAGTTTGTCAGTGTCTTATCAACTGAGACATACACCTTTACCTTTTTATCCCAATTTTTTTTGTTTGTTTGTTTTGCGTTACGCGGACCTCTCACTGCTGTGGCCTCTCCCATTGCGGAGCAACAGGCTCCGGACGCGCAGGCTCAGCGGCCACGGCTCACGGGCCCAGCCGCTCCGCGGCATGTGGGATCTTCCCAGACCGGGGCACGAACCCGTATCCCCTGCATTGGCAGGCGGACTCTCAACCACTGTGCCACCAGGGAAGCCCTATCCCAATTTTGATGAACAAAAAGAATTTTAAATAGGTCTAGATAAAGCAGTCAGTGGTATTAAAGACACGTGAAAATTTTGATATTTTCTTTTAACGGCAACCTGTGTGCTTTATTGTGGTGTTTATGGGAAAGGACATAACATTAATAGCTTCTTAGAATTATCTAAGAAGCTGTAAAGTGACAACTTTCAGTATGAGGTATATGTATGCGTATGTGTATGTACATGGTATTTAATATGCCCTATGTAAATTAATTTTCTCATAAACCATTAAAAGTTTGAAAATACAGAAGTACACACAAATGTTTATGCACAAGGGAAAAAAATCTTTATATTTTCAGTTTTATATGATCTCCTCACATTGTTAGCTTTATATTTTTAAGTTATATTTATCTTCTAAGGTCAGCTTTCAAATACATGTTTTTGCCCCCAAGCTCTCTTGATCTCTACTGCTTTTTAAATTTTTGATCGCTTACTCTTACTTTACAATAGTTCTTTTTTACAACCCAAAGGAAAAAGAAAGTAGTAGTTGTAAGAAATTTTTGACAGTGTACTACTTTGAAACTTGAAATTAGTGTTAACTTATAACAATTTTAATCGGAATGAGATGCAGGAACTGTGAAGATAGAACATTCATAGTTTCTAAATACCTTCATTTTTAAAAAGGTGAGGGATGGGTTTGTCTGTCACTTTAGTTCACCTTAGTTAAGTAAATGAGCAACTTTGTATTGTACTGAGATAGTCTAAAAATTTTAGCATTTACAATTTTGCAGTGTTTTAAAACTTAGATATTGTGACAAGATTTGCACGTTACAGATTACAAGTTGCTTAACAAGAACAACAATTTTAAGTAAATAAGGTAATATGCCTGGAATCAGAGCGCTGTCTTCATTTGGAAAAGAAGCTTTATTATAGCTAAAGTAACACTAAAAATGAGAACAGGTATTAGCTTGGCCTATAATGTGAGATGATTACACCCTAAAGAATATGTTTGTAGTGAAATTTAAATCTTGAATAGTGCAATAAAATAATCAGGATCGAGGTTTTATATAAAAAGAATAAAAATACAAACACTTTAGGGAAATCTTAACAATGTTTTAGAATTGATTTAATAAATACCTTTATGAATTTTAAATTAATATGCTTTTAGTGAATGATATTAAGGGAGATGTCAGTGGAAATGAAGTTGTATTTCTCTATGGATAATAAGCAGTGATGAGATAATATTCCAGTTCTAGAAGGCAAAGAAATTTAAAAATCGAGATTCTCAAACTAAGGTATACTGCAAAGTAGGTTCTATAGGAGTGTTCTGGAACTATTGATCCTAGTCACTGCTTCTTAGCAGAGGATGGGCATGTTCTAAATTAGTTATTATCAAATTCTAGTTTTGGGTGATTAACTTTCTGAAAAAGCAAGATACTCCTGAACAGGCCTTAGAGCTTTTAGGTAATACATATAATTTGGACAACAACCCTTATAGTGATATGTGGTAGAACTCTGATGCCATTTGTTAGTTGAATAAAAAGCGTTAGTTTTGTTTTTAGTAAGGGAGAAGGATTCATGTCCTTTTTGATGAGTTATAGCTGTCTTGTGGGTTCAGCTCAGCTGGCATTAGAGTATTGAGTTGAATTTGTTCCAATTCAGGCAACGCACTCCTTGGATTATGTACGTATAAGTAACTTTCAAAGGGGCAATAGTACTAAGCCAAATGCTGAACTCTCAGTAAGTGTCAATAAAACTAAACTTGTTGGGAATAAAAGAGTCCTTCATAAACTGCTATTATTAAGCTTCAAAGGAATAAAGCATTTGAATAAAATTTACAGTGCTCCGGAGCATTGAATTAATGGACAGCATAAATCTACAGTACATAATTAAGTAAGCATTTTTATCAATAGATACAAAAATAGGCCTCAGGTAGACCCTAGACCCGGGCTTATTAGTAATAATACCTTCACAAATTGACCTGTGATTGATCTAACTCACATAACCCACTCTGGAGTGTATGAGGTTGTTTTGTAACAGTTATTCGTTTGTTTTAACTCTATTATGAAAAATTTCAGTGTATGATGAACGCTTGAATACCTATCACCCACCATGTTTCCTCCCATATTATTTTAAACCCCCTGCTTTCAACTTGATAACTTTGAAGCAGATGTTGACCCAGTTCTTTTAAAATATTTAGCAGATAGGCACCTCTCTAGAATCTTTAGAGCATTCCTTGAAATGGGAGGGCCTGAGCTTCTCAGAGGTCTTAGATAGGCTCTTCATTTGAATTGCAACTGTGTTTTCCATTGGGGGATTTTGAGGGTCTTGGGAAGGATTTTCTGGTTTTGTAACTGTCTACACACAAAAAAAATCTTTGTGTTACAGAAAGCTGATTTTTAAACTGTATCTGTTGTTGTTTTCCCATCAGTCGTTTTAATGCCTCAGCTTGCTGCTCAAGCACTAGATTAGATGTAAGCAGGTAGTTTTCCTTTTTTCTGCTCTTCCCTTATGACTTTTTTAAAAAATGTAAGATTTTAATCACTTATCTGATTCTTTGTATTAACTGTCTTTTCCATTTCACTTGAAAAATAAATTCACTGATGTTAAGTGCACTCAACTGGTTGTTAATGATTATTCTTTAATACGCTGGTGCACTTCTCCCACCATTTGAAGTTTTTGCTTACCAAGAGTCACTTGTATTTGTTTCCAGTGCAGTTACTGTAGTTTTACAATATAGTTATATGAAAAAACAGGTGAAATATCAGTATAAAAAGATTATTTGATCACGCTGAATGCTTTGGAAAAACTCAAACAGCAGTTGTTTTTAGCTGTGGGATAACAACAGTAAAAGTTTGGGCAGCACTGTATAAATAAAGAGGGTTATTTTTTTCTGCACTCAGATTTTTGTGCTTTAAATAAGCCAAAAGTAGAGATGTAGTCAATGGCTTATATGAGTAGGATGAGACTGAACTCTTTTCCATGGATTCATATCAAAGATAAGACTTCATATCCAAAGGCTGATGAATGAAGATACATTTCTGTTTTATGTTAACCTAAAAAGCTTAAATTATATATGTAACTTTTTTTCTTTCTCTTTTTTAACATCTTTATTGGAGTATAATTGCTTTACAATGGTGTGTTACTTTCTGCTTTATAACAAACTGAATCAGTTATACATGTATCCCCATATCTCTTCTCTTTTGCAGCTCCCTCCCTCCCACCCTCCCTATCCCACCCTTCTAGGTGGTCACAAAGCACCGAGCTTTTCTCCCTGTGCTATGCGGCTGCTTCCCACTAGCTATCTATTGTACATTTGGCAGTGTATATATGTCCATGCCACTCTCTCACTCTGTCACAGCTTACCGTTCCCCCTCCCCATATCCTCAAGTCCATTCTGTAATAGGTCTCTGTCTTTATTCCCGTCTTGCCCCTAGGTTCTTCATGACCATTTTTTCTCCCCTAAGATTCCATATATACATGTTAGGATATGGTATTTGTTTTTCTCTTTCTGACTTACTTCACTCTGTATGACAGACTCTAGGTCCATCCACCTCATTACAAATAACTCAATTTCGTTTCTTTTTATGGCTGAGTAATATTCCAGTGTATATATGTGCCACATCTTCTTTATCCATTCATCTGTTGATGACACTTAGGTTGCTTCCATGTCCTGGCTAATGTAAATAGAGCTGCAATGAACATTTTGGTACATGACTCTCTTTGAATTATTGTTTTCTCAGGGTATATGCCCAGTAGTGGGATTGCTGGGTCATATAGAAGTTCTCTTTTTAGTTTTTTAAGGAACCTCCATACTGTTATCCTTAGTGGCTGTATCAATTTACATTCCCACCAACAGTGCAAGAGGGTTCTCTTTTCTCCACACCCTCTCCAGCACTTATTGTTTCTAGATTTTTTGACGATGGCCATCCTGACTGGTGTGAGATGATATCTCATTGTAGTTTTGATTTGCATTTCTCTAATGAATAATGATGTTGAGCATTCTTTCATGTGTTTGTTGGCAATCTGTATATCTTCTTTGGAGACATGTGTATTTAGGTCTTCTGCCCATTTTTGGATTGGGTTGTTTGTTTTTCTGATATTGAGCTGCAAGAGCTGCTTGTAAATTTTGGAGATTAATCCTTTGTCAGTTGCTTCATTTGCAAATATTTTCTCCCATTCTGAGGGTTCTCTTTTTGTCTTGTTTATGGTTTCCTTTGCTGTGCAAAAGCTTTGAAGTTTCATTACGTGCCATTTGTTTATTTTTGTTTTTATTTCCATTTCTCTAGGAGGTGGGTCAAAAAGGATCTTGCTGTGATTTATGTCATAGAGTGTTCTGCCTATGTTTTTCTCTAGGACTTTGATAGTGTCTGGCCTTACATTTAGGTCTTTAATCCATTTTGAGTTTATTTTTGTGTATGGTGTTAGGGAGTGTTCTAATTTCATACTTATACATGTACCTGTACAGTTTTCCCAGCAGCACTTACTGAAGAGGCTTTCTTTTCTCCACTGTATATTCTTGCCTCCTTTATCAAACATAAGGTGACCATATGTGCGTGGGTTTATCTCTGGGCTTTCTATCCTATTTCTGTTTTTGTGCCAGTACCATACTATCTTGATTACTGTAGCTTTGTAGTATAGTGTGAGTCAGGGAGCCTGATTCCTCCAGCTCCGTTTTTCTTTCTCAAGGTTGCTTTGGCTATTCGGGGTCTTTTGTGTTTCCATACAAATTGTGAAATTTTTTATTCTAGTTCTGTGAAAAACGCCAGTAGTTGGATAGGGATTGCATTGAATCTGTAGATTGCTTTGGGTAGTAGAGTCATTTTCACAATGTTGATTCTTCCGATCCAAGAACATGGTATATCTCTCCATCTATTTGTATCATCTTTAATTTCTTTCATCAGTGTCTTATAATTTTCTGCATACACGTCTTTTGTCTCCTTAGGAAGGTTTATTCCTAGATATTTTATTCTTTTTGTTGCAATGGTAAATGGGAATGTTTTCTTAATTTCACTTTCAGATTTTTCATCATTAGTGTATAGGAATGCTAGAGATTTCTTAGCATTTATTTTGTATCCTGCAACTTTACCAAATTCATTGAATAGCTCTAGTAGTTTTCTGGAAGCATCTTTAGGATTCTCTATATATAGTATCACGTCATCCGCAAACAGTGACAGTTTTACTTCTTCTTTTCCGATTTGGGTTCCTTTTATTTCTTTTTCTTCTCTGACTGCTGTGGCTAAAACGTCCAAAACTATGTTGAATAATAGTGGTGAGAGTGGGAACCTTGTCTTGTTCCTGATCTTATTGGAAATGGTTTCAGGTTTTCACCATTGAGGACGAGGTTGGCTGTGGGTTTGTCATATATGGCCTTTATTATCTTGAGGAAAGTTCCATCTGTGCCTACTTTCTGGAAGGTTTTTATCCTAAATGGGTGTTGAATTTTGTCAAAAGCTTTCTCTGTATCTATTGAGATGAATATATGATTTATCTCCTTCAATTTGATAATATGGTGTATCACATTGATTGATTTGCATATATTGAAGAATCCTTGCATTCCTGGGATAAGCCCCACTTGATCATGGTGTATGATCCTTTTAATGTGCTGTTGGATTCTGTTTGCTAGTATTTTGTTGAGGATTTTTGCATCTATGTTCATCAGTGATATTGGCCTATAGTTTTCTTTCTTTGTGACATCTTTGTCTGGTTTTGGTATCAGGGAGATGGTGGTCTCGTAGAATGAGTTTGGGAGTGTTCCTCCCCCTGCTATATATTGGTAGAGTTTGAGAAGGATGGTTGTTAGCTCTTCTCTAAATGTTTGATAGAATTCACCTGTGAAGCCATCTGGTCCTGGGCTTTTGTTTGTTGGTAGATTTTTAATCACAGTTTGAATTTCAGTGCTTGTGATTGGTCTGTTCATATTTTCTATTTCTTCCTGGCTCAGTCTCGGAAGGTTGTGCCTTTCTAAGAATTTGTCCATTTCTTCCAGGTTGTCCATTTTATTGGCATAGAGTTGCTTGTAGTAATCTCTCATAATGCTTTGTATTGCTGCAGTGTAAGTTGTTACTTCTACTTTTTCATTTCTAAATCTATTGATTTGAGTCTTGTCCCTTTTTGTCTTGATGAGTCTGTCTAATGGTTTGTCAGTTTTGTTTATCTTCTCAGAAAACTAGCTTTTAGTATTATTGATCTTTGCTATCATTTCCTTCATTTCTTTTTCATTTATTTCTGATCTGATCTTTATGACTTCTTTCCTTCTGCTAACTTTGGGGTTTTTTTGTTCTTCTTTCTCTAATTGCTTTAGGTGTAAGGTTAGGTTGTTTATTTGAGGTGTTTCTTTTTTCTTAAGGGAGGATCGTATTGCTGTAAACTTCCCTCTTAAAACTGCTTTTGCTGTATCCCGTAGGTTTTGGGTCATCGTGTTTTCATTGTCATTTGTTTCGAGGTATTTTTTGATTTCCTCTTTGATTTCTTCAGTGATCTCTTGGTTATTGTGTATTGTTTAGCCTCCATGTGTTTGTATTTTTTTCAGATTTTTTCCTGTAATTGATATCTGGTCTCATAGCGTTGTGGTTGGAAAAGATACTTGATACGATTTTAATTTTCTTAAATTTACAAAGGCTTGATTTGTGACCCAAGATATGATCTTTCCTGGAGAGTGTTCCATGAGCACTTGAGAAGAATGTGTATTCTGTTGTTTTTGGATGGAATGTCCTATAAATATCAGTTAAGTCCATCTTGTTTAATGTATCATTTAAAGCTTGTGTTTATTTACGTATTTTCATTTTGGATGATTTGTCCATTGGTGAAAGTGGGGTGTTAAAGTCCCCTACTATTATTGTGTTACTGTCAATTTCCCCTTTTATGGCTGTTAGTATTTGCCTTATGTATTGAGGTGCTCCTATGTTGGGTGCATAAATGTTTACAATTGTTATATCTTCTTCTTGGATTGATCCCTTGATCATTATGTACTGTCCTTCTTTGTCTCTTCTAATAGTCTTTATTTTAAAGTCGATTTTGTCTGATGTGAGAATTGCTACTCCAGCTTTCTTTTGATTTCCATTTGCATGGAATATCTTTTTCCATCCCCTCACTTTCAGTCTGTACGTGTCCCTAAGTCTGAAGTGGGTCTCTTGTAGACAGCATATATACTGGTCTTATTTTTGTATCCAGTCTGTGTCTTTTGGTTGGAGCACTTAATCCATTTACATTCAAGGTAATTATCGATATGTTTGTTCCTATTACCATTTTCTTAATTGTTTTGGGTTTGTTATTGTAGATCTTTTCCTTCTCTTGTGTTTCCTGCCTAGAGAAGTTCCTTTAGCATTTGTTGTCAAGCTGCTTTGGTGGTGCTGAATTCTCTTAGCTTTTGCTTGTCTGTAAAGGTTTTAATTCCTCCATCAAATCTGAATGAGATCCATGCTGGGTAGAGTAATCTTGGTTGTAGGTTTTTCCCTTTCATCACTTTAAATATGTCCTGCTACTCCCTTCTGGCTTGCAGAGTTTCTCCTGAAAGATAAGCTGTTAACCTTATGGGGAATCTCTTGTGTGTTATTTGTTGTTTTTCCCTTGCTGCTTATAATATGTTTTCTTTGTATTTAATTTTTGATAGTTTGATTAATATGTGTCTTGGCGTGTTTCTCCTTGGATTTTTCCTGTATGGGACTCTCTGTGCTTCCTTGAGTTGATTAACTATTTCCTTTCCCATATTAGGGAAGTTTTCAACTATAATCTCTTCAAATATTTTCTCAGTCCCTTTCTTTTTCTCTTCTTCTACTGGGACCCCTGTAAGTCACATGTTGGTGCATTTAATATTGTCCCAGAGGTCTCTGAGACTGTCCTCAATTCTTTTCATTCTTTTTTCTTTATTCTGCTCTGCAGTAGTTATTTCACTATTTTATCTTCCAGGTCACTTATCCGTTCTTCTGCCTCAGTTATTCTGCTATTGATCCTTTCTAGACAATTTTTAATTTCATTTATTGTGTTATTCATCATTGTTTGTTTGCTCTTTAGTTCTTCTAGGTCCTTGTTAAACGTTTCTTGTATTTTCTCTTTTCTATTTCCAAGATTTTCGATCATCTTTACTATCATTATTCTGATTTCTTTTTCAGGTAGACTGCCTGTTTCCTCTTCATTTGTTACGTCTGGTGGGTTTTTAACTTGCTCCTTCATCTGCTGTGTGTTTTTCTGTCTTCATTTTGCTTAGGTTACTGTGTTTGGGGTCTCCTTTTTGCAGGCTGCAGGTTTGTAGTTCCCATTGTTTTTGGTGTCTGTCCCAAGTGGCTAAGGTTGGTTCAGTGGGTTGTGTAGGCTTTCTGGTGGAGGGGACTAGCGCCTGTGTCCTGGTTGATGAGGCTGGATCTTGTCTTTCTGGTGGGCAGGTCCACGTCTGGTGGTGTGTTTTGGCGTGTCTGTGACCTTATGATTTTAGGCAACCCCTCTGCTAATGGATGGGGTTGTGTTCCTGTCTTGCTAATTGTTTGGCATAGGGTGTCCAGCACTGTAGCTTGCTGGTCGTTGAGTGAAGCTGAGTCTTGGCGTGGAGATGGAGATCTCTGGGAGATTTTTGCCGTTTGACATTCCGTGTGGCTGGGAGGTCTCTTGTGGACAAGTGTCCTGAACTTGGGTCTCCCACCTCAGAGGCACAGCCCTGACGCCTGGCTGGAGCACCAAGAGCCTTTCATCCTCACAGCTCAGAATAAAAGGGAGAAAAAATAGAAAGAAAGAAGATAAAATAAAATTTAAAAAAATAAAGTAAAATAAAGTTATTAAAATAAAAAATTATTAAGAAAAAATTTTTAAAAAGTTAAAAAAAGCAAACACACACAAAAAACAGACGGAACCCTAGGACAAATGGTAAAAGCAAAGCTATACAGACGAAATCACACACAGAAGCATACACACAAAAGGAGAAAAAGGGAAAAATATATATATATATCTTTGCTCCCAAAGCCCACCTCCTCAGTTTGGGATGATTCATTGTCTATTCAGGTATTCCACAGATGCAGGGTACATCAAGTTGATTGTGGAGATTTAATCCTCTGCTCCTGAGGTTGCTGGGAGAAATTTCCCTTTCCCTTCTTTTTTTGCACAGCTCCTGGGGCTCAGCTTTGAATTTGGCCCCGCCTCTGCGTGTTGGTCGCCTGAGGGCATCTGTTCTTCGCTCACACAGGACGGGGTTAAAGGAGCCGCTGATTTGGCAGCTCTGGCTCACTCAGGCCTGGGGGAGGGAGGGGTATGGATGCAGGGCGAGCCTGCAGCAGCAGAGGCCTTCGTGACATTGCACCAGCCTGAGGCACACCATGTGTTCTCCCGGGGAAGTTGTCTCTGGATCCCGGGACCATGGCAGTGGCGGGCTGCACAGGCTCCCAGGAGGGGAGGTCTGGAGAGTGACCTCTGCTTGCACACAGACTTCTTCGTGGTGGCAGCAGCAGTCTTAGAGTCCCATGCCCGTCTCTGGGGTCCGCGCTGATAGCCGCGGCTCGTGCCCGTCTCTGGAGCTCCTTTAAGGGGTGCTCTTAATCCCCTCTCCTTGTGCACCAGGAAACAAAGAGGCCAGAAGAGTCTCTTGCCTCTTCGGCAGCTCCAGACTTTTCCCGGACTCCCTACCCGCTAGCTGTGGCGCATTGGCCCCCTTCAGGCTGTGTTCACGCCTCCAACCCCAGTCCTCTCCCTGCTCTCCAAGCCCGAGCCTCAGCTCCCAGCCCCGCCCGTTCCGGCGGGTGAGCAGACAAGCCTCTCGCGCTGGTGAGTGCTGGTCGGCACCGATCCTCTGTGCGGGAATCTCCCCGCTTTGCCCTCCGCACCCCTGTTGCTGCGCTCTCCTCCGTGGCTCGGAAGCTTCCCCCCTCCGCCACCCGCAGTCTCCGCCCATGAAGGGCCTTTCTAGTGTGTGTAAACCTTTCCTCCTTCGCAGCTCCCTCCCACTGGTGCAGGTCCCATCCCTATTCTTTTGTCTCTGTTTATTCTTTTTTCTTTTGCCCTACCCAGGTACGTGGGGAGTTTCTTGCCTTTGGGGAGGTCTGAGGTCTTCTGCCAGTGTGCAGTAGATGTTCTGTAGGAGTTGTTCCACATGTAGATGTATTTACGATGTATTTGTGGGAAGGTAGGTGATCTCTGCGTCTTAGTCTTCCGCCATCTTGAAGCTCCTCCTATATGTAACTTTTAAAAGTGTTTCCCTGTGTTAATAAAATATTTTTTTTTTCAGTTAAGTGATACCATCTTGTCCGAGTTAGACAAAAGGGACTTCACTGTATTAGGTTGTTCTTGTGTTTATTTTTTTATTACGAAAATTGTCAAGTGTATAGAAAAGTAGAGAGAACAGTATAATGAAACCCCCAAATAACTATTGCCTAGGCCTAACAATTATTACAGTTTTCCATATTTATTTTATCTATTTTCTTGAAGTACTGTAAGTTGATTCTACATATTTATGTTTGAATTTTCAGCAAATGAGGACATTTTCCCACATAGCCATATATCTTGCGTGTGTTATTTAACAGCTTATTTATTTGAATGGTAAATGTATGCGCATAGTATAAAGTTTTTTAAAGTATACAGTGAAAATAAGTCTCACTCTTTTTTCTGTTCCCCATTCTGAATCCCTTCTTGTAGGCAACCACAGTAAACCAGTTTCTTGTGTATCCTCCCAGAGAAATTGTATACATTTACAAATGTATAAGTGTATGTATAGTTTTTCTTGTCACGCAAATGGTAGCATACTGTGCAAACTGTTCCATACCCTTTTTTGTTTAATTTTTTCCATTTAATAGTATGACTTTTTTGGATTTTGTTCTACGTAGTGCATATAAGGCTTCATACACACACACACGCGCACACACACACACACCTGTATACTATTCCATTGTTGAATATAGCAAAAGTCTATAGACATTTAAGTGTTTACTGTCTTCTGTTACTGTATATGTTGAGTATCTCTGTATATAAGTAATCTTGTTCTTCTGGACATTTAAGTGTTTACTGTCTTCTGTTACTGCGTATGATATGAGTATCTCAGTATGTAAGTCATCTTGTTCTTCTGTGATTATATAAAGCCCTATAAGTTAATTGTTGGATCAGATGTTTGGGCATTTGAAATTTTAATAGATACTGCCTAATTGACTTTCAGAGTTTAAACCAATTTATACCCCTCCCCCAAAATGTGGAATACATGTTTTCATATACTTTAGCTAATATAATGTTATCTAACATTTTGATCTTTGTTCATCTGATAGGTAAAAAAGGATATCTCATTGGAATTTTAATTTATATTCTCTGAGTGAAATTGACTGTTTTTCCATATATTACAAAGCTATTTGAATTTCCTTTTTCTGTGAGCTTTGTCATTTTTGTTTACCTTGTGTGTGTATGTATGTAGAGGGCTTTGGTCTTTTTTTTTAAATTAATTTATTTTATTATTATTATTTGTTTTGGGCGCACTGGGTCTTTGTTGGGGTGCATGAGCTTTCTCTAGTTGCGGTGAGTGGAGGCTACTCTTCATTGCGGTGCACAGGCTTCTCTTTGCTGTGGCTTCTCTTGTTGCAGAGCATGGGCTCTAGGCGCACAGGTTTCAGTAGTTGCAGCATGCAGGCTCAGTAGTTGCAGTATGCGGGCTCAGTAGTTGTGGCTCACGGGCTCTAGAGCACATGCTCAGTAGTTGTGGCACATGGGCTTAGTTGCTCCACTGCATGTGAGATCTTCCTGGACCAGGGATTGAATCCATGTCCCCTGCATTGGCAGGAGGATTCTTAACCACTGTGCCACCAGGGAAGTCCCCTCTGGTCTTTTTAATCCGTTGTTTGTGATGTGGGTTGCAATTTTTTTTCTTTTTGCTTGTTGCTTTTTTTTTTTTTACTTTGTTTATGGCTTTTATTGTTCTTTTGCACATGCATAAATATTTCATGTTTATGTAGTCTGATTTTATCAATCTTTTATGGTTCCTGGGTTTTATATTTACAAAAGTCCTTCTCTATTCTGAAATTATAAAAAGTATTTTTCATACTTTCTCTTAGTACTTTATGGTTTTTTAAAATGTTTAAATCTTTGATTCATTTGGAATTTGTTTTGGTTACCAGTTGTATTTGCTCATGTCTGTCTTTTCATTGAAATTTTCCACTGTAAAATAATAATTCTGTCTTGATGATTTAATAGCATATCTTAGTTTTTCCAATAGAAAGAAGTATTTTCCTATGAGGTCTTGGGGTCAAATTTTGAATGAAAACTGACCTGATACTTTGAGATATAGATGATGGCAACGTATAATTTTCAATATTACTGCTTGGAGAACTATTTCTTTAAGTAGGAGAAAATCTGCATAAATGTAAAGAATGAAGGTTCTAGAGTTAAACTGCCTGCACTTTTAGCAGCAGAATTCCACAGCTTACTATCTCTCTGACCTTTGGCAAGTTAGTTAACCTCTCTGGGCCTCAATTTCCTTGTTTGGAGAATAGGGGTAATATCAGTACCTACTCACAGGATTGTGATGATGATTAAATGGGAAGAGATTGTAAAGTGCTTAGAATAGTAGTTGTTGAAACGCATTGAAAAAAATGTTGCTGTATTTGCTCTAGAATTTTTACTATGAATCACTGAATTTTTACTTTGAGTCACACAATCACTGTTCTTAAAATTCCACTTTACATTGATGAGTATTGGGGATTCCCTTCTCCAAATTCCTTTTATGAAAGCCTAAAGAAAGCAAAAGAATTCATTGTGATTTTTAAAATTATTATTCTTTACTGCTACTGCTTTTTAAAAATTTATTGCTTACAAGTGTCTAACTTTTTCATTTATTACAAACATAGTTTAAATTAAGAGAAAACTATTGTATACATATTTTAAAGCATAAAAGGATTTTTTTCACAAATGAGATCAATTTGTTAAATTGCCATTACTTCTGTATGCTAAATTCTTTTAGACATAGTATATGTATTATAAAGGGCTTGACTGTGTGCTTTTTGGCTGGTAAAGGGTAATAAATTGGTTATCTGTACACCACTTATGTTCTTGTGTCCTTCTAAATTAGCTGTAATACTTAGGCAGACTATTCTATATAATAACTTTATCAGAAATAACAGAATACGTTTTTCAGAAAACCTTCACAGAAAGTACTACTAATCATTGACAGTATTGCGACTTAATGCTTAGATAGGACTCCACATTCAAAGTAGTAGGATATTTACACATCCTACTTGTGCACCTTTAAATAAAGCACTTATAAAGTGATCTCATACAAATTTTAAAACTGGAAAAGGCTTGAAAGCAGGAATATAGGGATAGAACAAAGAGGAGAACCTCTGTGATTCCCTTTAGTCACTTTTATATAGATTAGAGCCCCCATTTAGAGAATTGACTTATTTACAAAAACTTGGAGTTGTGGGGGGCAATTTATAGAATGAATTCTTAGAGAATCATGGATCAGAGAAACTGGAGTATGGTAACTGATTTTTGGAATTATGTTATTTGGGGAAAAGAAATGGAAACAAGGGTTAAATTTTGCTATCTTGAGGAATGAGCTTGCTGAGGGAAACACTAGAGATGTGAATTTATTTGCTATTTGGAAAGGCCCTTTGAGAAAGATTGTTTTGCTCCATTCCATAGTGTTTGAGGGTTACATTTGAGCACTAGGTGATTTCATTTTTCTGAACTTGTTCTAAGGCTTTGTGGTACCCCAACTTAAAAAATATTAACAGTGTAATTTAGATACAAAAATATTAAAAGTGTAATTTAGATAAAAGTGTAATTTAGTTTTGGTTTTTTTTTTTTTTACTATATAGTTATGCAGGTTTGGACAAATTTATCTACCATCACAGCCACAATATAGACCCGTTCCATCATACCCAGAATTTCCCCCATGGCTCTTTGTAGTCCACTCCTTCTCCTGTGTCCAACCCTTGACAACCTGATTTATGTCCTCACACTTTTTCTTTTTCCGGAATGTCATATAGATAAATACAGTATATAGGCTTCTTTCACTTAGCATAATGCATTTGAGATTCACTTATGTTGCTGTGTATATAAGTAGTTCCTTCCTTTTCCTTGCTGAGTAGTTGATATTCCATTGCGTGGGTGAACCACAGTTTGCTTATCCATTCTCCAGTTCAGGTAATATAGTAGGCAGAAAAATGACTCTCTAATCTCCAGAACGTAAGAATGTGTTACTTTATATATTGAGAAAAGGGACGTTACAGATTTGGTTAAGGTTAAGGACTTTGAGATGGGGAGATTATCCTGGATTATCCAGGTTATCCCAGTCTCGTCACACTGAGTTATTAAAAGTGGAAGAGGAAGACAGAAGAAGAGTAGGTCAGAGAGATGTGACATGAGAAGACCTTGACTGGAAGCTGGGTAAGCAGCAAGGCAACAGGGATTTTGGCCCTACCATCTCAGGGAACAAATTTATGCCAACAATCCAAATGAGCAGGAAATGAATTCTCCCCTAGAGTCTCCAGAAAAGAGTGCAGCCTGTGGACACTGATTTTAGTCCAGTGAGACCCCTCCCAGACTTCTGACCTACAGAGCGGTGATACACATTTACGTTGTTGTTTTAAACTATTGACCATATATGTGTTAGATCTGTTTCTGTACTCTATTCTGTTTTATTAATCCAGATGTTTATCCTTTCTCTAATACCATTACTATCTTGGTTACTGTAGCTTTTTACTCTTGAAATGTGATAGTGTGCATCCTTAAACTTGGTTATTCTTTTTCACAATTGTTTTGGCTACTCTAGTTTCTTTGCCTGTCTCTTATTTTTAATAGTAGAAAGCTCATAACATGATAAGCTGGCATCATTCAGCCTCTAGTTTTACTCCCAGGATAGTGGCGAGAACCAAGGGTATATCTATCGTTATGCCAGTTTGCCTGATTCTTTGTTAGCTGACTTTTTCCAAAGTGGGAGGAATCCTTCTGGTTTGGTTCTCTCTTTATCCTTCTGTTGAGGTCTCTTCCCAGTATTTTTCTTTTAGACAAGAAATTGATTTTTTTTTTCTGTTTAGCAATATATTTTAAACCTTAGTAATTCACATGTGTGGTTGTTCTTGATTAAGTCCTACAGATCTCCCCAGTGTATTACTCTGATTTTAAAAAACAAATTCATTGGAGTTATAAGAAAGCATCACTCATAGAACCATATTTGGAGTAAAAGAAAGAAAGTTGGACTGATATTGGTTTGAGAACTTAAATCCCAAGGATAGATACAGGGCTCTTTTATAATTCAAGGCCAAGATTGTAAATTAAGGTGCTTTAAGGAGCATTGCAGATGGGAGAAGAGAATTGGGGAAATAAAAACTGTCTTTTTTTTTTCTTAATGGAAAAGACGACAAAAAACATTGCAAGATTCTTAACCCAAGCCAGATTTTTAGTGTGTTCCTTCCCTTCCCCCTTTTTTCTCTTCACCTCTTCTCTCTCCAGTTGTTATAAAATTCTTATATGGTTTTAAAGCGTTTGATAGAAATATTTAAATGTAATTTAACTATAAATTGGAATTCCTTTAGTTTTCCTAACTCTGACACTTAGTATGTTTTATTATGTTGGGGGAGACATAATTTTCTTACACTTTAAGACATTTCCTTTTTTGTTTCTGTCTTGCCTTTTATGCTCTTTAGTGAAAATGTTTAAATTGCATTACAGAACTCTGAATGTGTATGATAATTTTAGTTGCAAATCTACGTCTTGGAAAAATTAAAATTCCAAACTATTTTCTGGAACATTTTTTCAGCTTCAGATGGTAGTGATGTAAAAGCATCTAGCTTTTCACTTTTCAGCCACAAGGTGGTGTACTACCTCTACTGTCTGAAGTTTTTTTTGGTGATTTTCTTCAGCAGTCTGATCAAATCCAACTTAAGAGAAAACAGAACATTATAAACATTCACTTTGGGCAATAAAAAAATTTGTTTATGACAGCAGATAGACTTTATAGAGGGGTCCAGTTTTATTTGAAGGGGATTCAAGGAGCTTTCACAGAGAAAATCAAATAATGCATAAAATAATGCACTTCACTACATTATTATTAATTTAAAATTTTTATTTGGAAATAATTTCAGAATTATTAAAATGTTGCAGGAATAAGAATAGTACAAGAAACATACATATATTCTGTACCTGGATTTACCTATTATTAACATTTAGTCCCATTTGCACACCTTCTCTTTATATACTTGTATATTTTCTTCTGAAACATTTGAGGCTAAGTTACATACATCATGACACTTTACCTCTAAATACTACATTGTACTTTTCCTAAAATAGTGATATTCTTTTTCATATAACTGCGATACATTGTTAACTTCAGTAAATTCAGCTTTAGTAAATTTAACATTGATACTTTTATCCAATCTGCCATCAGTATTTTAGTTTGTCACTTGATTCAGTAATATCCTTTATAATGTTTTCCCCTCCAGTTGAGCAGTCTCAAGTCAGTTATAACATTTAATTGTCATGACTCTTTAGCCTCCTTTAACCTGGCATATTTCCACAGCCTTTCTTTGTCTTTTATAACATTGACTTTAACTCCCCTCCCTCTTTTTAATAGAACATTACTCATTTCCACTTGCAGTTTGTCTCATGATTCCTCATGATATAGATTATACATTCTCAGCTATAATGTTGCGTGAGTGATGTTGTGTCTTTATTAGGTATTGCATATGCCCATGGTCCTTTTAATGGTGATGTTACATTATGTTTTTGTTCAAGTCATTTTTTGAAAAAGTTAGGTGTATGTGTTTAGAAGAGAAATAAGTGCCATTCAGGTATTAGAGCAAACAAACATTTTCTCTAAAGGAATATACTTAGAAATAGATAAATGTTCCCAGTAGGTAAAGTCTAATTTGACGTAAGGCTTGAGGTGGCATATTTTAACTTATTCTTTTTTTTTTTTTTTTTTCTTTTTTTTTGGCTGCGTTGGGTCGTCATTGCTGTGCTTGGGCTTTCTTTAGTGGTGGCGAGCGGGGGCTACTCTTCGTTGCAGTAGCTTCTCTTGCCATGGGCTCTAGGCATGCAGACTTCAGTAGTTGTGGCTCGTGGACTCTAGAGCGCAGGCTCAGTAGTTGTGGTGCACTGGCTTAGTTGCTCCATGGCATGTGGGATCTTCCTGGACCAGGGATCGAACCCTTGTCCCCTGCATTGGTAGGCAGATTCTTAACCACTGTGCCACCAGGGAAGTCCCCTTTGCAAAGCTTTTAATGTGGTATATTGGCATTTAATCTGCCCCTAGATTGCCAGGGTGTGTTGTTGATATCCTCCTTGGGATCTGCTAGTCATTCTGGTGAAAGAATAAAATCTGAGTAGGCAACATTAGACAGAAAGAAGGATAAAAAATGGAGCTATCTTAATTATAAATCTCTAAGATGTCATAGTACCAAGTTAAATATTTTCATAGTTTCTATTTGAGTTTGTACTGTATTAGTAAAATTTTAATACAGAACAAACTTATAAGTGCCAAATGTGTTGACTGGAAAGAAAATTGTAAACTTCTCAAAGAAATAATCGCAAGTCTTTATCCTTTAGTTATTTGAGGGATTTGTTATTAAGTGGATATAAAAAGTTTTGTGAATACGAAAATTTCCTAGATATTTCTAGTATGTTAGTCTTAGGGTGTGTATAAAAATTCTCAGAAGGTAATAGATATGTATTTTAAAGAAGATAATTATTTTGAATATTTACAATAATTAATGTCTTGACTTTTGCTGTAAAGTATTTGTAACATCAATATTATAATGGTATAATGCTCTCTAAGAAAGAGTATTAGTTTAGTTTACAGCTCTTTTGCAGAAATAGTGAATCAAGAACTTTTTTTATGGCATGATCTTATACATAATCCATTTACTTTGATTACATATGTATATTACAAATAAGATATGTATTTTCCACATCCTGTAGACACCAAAGCATTTGAGGTATGAAATTAGATGAATATAAAATAATTTGAGGCTTCCCTGGTGGCGCAGTGGTTGAGAGTCCGCCTGCCGATGCAGGGGACACGGGTTTGTACCCCAGTCCGGGAGGATCCCACATGCTGCGGAGCAGCTGGGCCCGTGAGCCATGGCCGCTGAGCCTGCGCGTCCGGAGCCTGTGCTCCGCAATGGGAGAGGCCACAACAGTGAGAGGCCTGCGTACAGCAAAAACAAACAAACAAAAATAATTTGAATGCCAGAGTGCCCATTAAATTTAACAGTTGAACTTGAAAAATTACTAGATTCTTCTGTGAGTTATGACTTCTCCCATCAGCTACCCTGCAGAGTATTGGAAGGGAGAGAAAATTAACCTCGGTATTCATTCCAGGTTTGTTCCTTGATTTTACAAAGTATACTACTTAAATTGGTAGTAGTTTATAGCCGCTGCTTCTGACCCTTGTATACATGTTTCTGAGTTTCCAGAATGTACTGAATGGTACCCTGGGGGCTGAGAAGAATTCACTGTCTTCTCAAGTGTATAACTTAATTCTAGGAACCTCAGCAGTAAATATTATTTCATTGAATAATGTTTAAAAGATTGTTTTTATTTATTTTCATTCCTCAGACAAGACATCTGTATAGATTCTACCTCATCCCTGAGAGAGAACAAGCAACCTGAAGGTTTGGAATTAAAACAAGGTATGGATCACGTACTTAACTTTTTCTGTAACATTTTACCTGAAAATTATAAGCATTTTACCAATAATAAATTTTCACAGTCTTCCAGTTTGCCCCCATTTTATAGATAGGGAAACAAAATAGTTTATTTAGTCTAAGATCAAGAGTAAGATATACATCCTTTATTTCATGACTCCTTTAGCCATTGGAGTGGTTCTGTCTTAGTGCTGTATGGTTACAGATGCCAACAGAAAGGTGTCATTTTTGAATAGTTTTAATTCAGTAATCTATTATATATTCTCACCTCCAAGATACTGTAGCTGTGTTAACTGGATATCTTTGGGTTGTATATGGGGAGAAAGTTTTATAGAGTAACTTTTTTCTGTCTTTTTTTTTGCTAGATATTTTATCCTTGTTTACTTTCTTCCTCATATATTATTTTCTATAAATCAGTAATTTTTGACATTACCAGCTAACAGAAGTAAAATGGTAGTTGTTATTTATTCAAGCCAGGTAGATGAATAGGGCTAATCTTTTAGATGTCTTTTTGTTGTTGTTGTTGTTTTCTCATGCCTAGTAGGGAAAACTGAATGTAAAAATAAATTTTTACTAGTTAGTCAAAGATTACTTCACATTTTTCCATTTTTCTGATGAAAATTACTTCACAGCAGTGAGAATCTGTTGCAGCCAAGAGGGTTATGTTGTTTATTTTGTAGGCAGCTAGTCTTTGATGGCTTAGAATAGTTTCTCTAAAACTTGAATCATAAGAACTTATTTGGTAGAGAGAAACAGGTCATCAGTTTACTTAGGCAGAATTTCTTTTTTTAAGCCGTGGCCTGTACTACTAATGCTTAATTAAGAAAGGGAGGGACTTCCCTGGTGGCACAGTAGTTAAGAATCCACCTGCCAGTGCAGGGGACACGGGTTCGATCCCTGGTCCCGGAAGATCCCACATGCTGCTGAGCCACTATGCCGGTGCACCGCAACTACTGAGCCTGCTCTCTAGAGCCACAGGCCACAACTGCTGAGCCCTTGTGCCACAACTACTGAAGCCCACTGTGCCTAGAGCCCGTGCTTTGCAACAAGAGAAGCCACCATAATGAGAAGCCTGCACACGGCAAAGAAGAGTATCCCCTGCTCGCCGCAACAAGAGAAGGCCCGTGTGCAGCAACGAAGACCCAATGCATCCAAAAATAAATAAATAAAATAAATAAATTAAAAACAAAAAAACAAAATATGTATTTAAAAGAAAAAGGGAAAACGTTGATTAATTAATTTTGTGATTCCTTCAGTTTATGTGTAGTGAGAACAAAATCTAGATTTTCTGTAATTCTAACTTACGTTCTCTGGTGTTTATAAATATTTCTGATGATTTTGAGAATTCCAGTGCCAGACAAAATTACATCTTTGTGCCCTTATCCTTCTCAGCACCCCCACAGACAGAAACTCAGATTCATAGTTTTATTTACATTTGTTTGTCGTGTATCAATACATGCCAAGCACACATCGTTTCCATATAATGTAGTCATGGTCATTTAACTCTTATGCCCCATGTGTAATTTGACAGCACTACTATTGTTTCTGCCTTTGTTCTGTTCTTTGCATTTAATGAGCAGAAGGTGTGGAGACTGTGCTATTAAATTATCTGTGGAGAGAAGAACACCGTATACGTATACGTACAGCTGATGAACTTTGTTTTGCAGCAGAAACTAACACAAAATTGTAAAGCAATTATACTCCAATAAAGATGTTAAAAAAAATCCTGAAAAATAAATTTAAAAAAAGAATGCCATATAAAGGATAGAAAAGTCTAGAATGGGCAGGTTGATTCCAGTTCCCAGGGAAAAAGGAATGGAGACCTCATTGTGCACATTAGCCAGTGCTGCCCTCTAAGGGAAGGGGTTTTTCTGCTTCTGTGTTCAGGTACCTGGACCTCTCTTCAGAATTCCCTTCCTGGCGCTGACAGCCTATTTTGCTGTGATATATATATATTTTTTATGGTAACTTCAGTAATTGGAAAATTAGCAATGGAGGTGAAGAAGGAGAGAAAAATAACTCAGTAACCAGATATCACAAAGCCTAGTTTTTTATGCTCAGGAGCCTTTATAGACACTCTTGGGTTCTCACCTCAGCATCAGAAACATCAAGAACACACTGTCATCAGTAAGTGACAGCAAGCAGAGGAGAGGAAACAGGAGATCCAAGCACAGCAGTTACCATTTTGCAGTACAGTTCCTGTTCATACTGTAACTAAATTTGTAGAAAATGGTTAAATTAAATTTCAGCTCTTTTTAGAAAGCAGTGAAATAAGTGAAGTCTTTTAGAAAAATGCCTATGAAGTGGTTAAAATTTTAAATTTTGTTGCATAATGGGATAAACGTAAGTCATTTAGAAGACTCAATTATATGGAACTTTTTACAGACAAATATTAGTATAGCTGAAATCTGAACCAGATAGTAACTAACTTGCTTGGAGTTAACCAAGAAGGTGAGGTACCGCAGGAAACAAATCCTGACAGGCTCAATAATCAGTAAAGATTATTGCCTTTATTTATTTATTTATTTTTATTATTATTATTTTTTTGCGGTACACGGTCCTCTCACTGTTGTGGCCTCTCCCATTGTGGAGCACAGGCTCCGGACGCACAGGCTCAGCGGCCATGGCTCACGGGCCCAGCCGCTCCACAGCATGTGGGATCTTCCGGACCGGGGCACGAACCCGTGTCCCCTGCATCGGCAGGCGGACTCTCAACCACTGCGCCACCAGGGAAGCCCTTGCCTTTATTTTAAATGAACTAATATTGTCTGTCTTTAATATGCAGAACTTTCAAAATTGATTTAATATTATCTGTAACTTTCTATTTTTGCTTACAGTTATTAGCTCAATAAAAACAGAGCATAATTCTCCTTGTGAATGCGTTGTCATTTTATTTAATGGCTTGACCATTTAAGAAAATTAATTGAAGCTTACTTAGCACTAAAGTAACCCTTTGCTCAGTAGACCAAAATATAAAGCAGCACTGAATTTTCCCTTTGTTCTTTCAGGATAAAATAAATCTTATATGCCCTATTAATGGTATATGATATTGACAAGTTATTTAAATTATATTTTCAGTTTTTTCAGTTTCTAAAATACTCAATACTGAAAAACAGTGACTATGAATTAGGTAAATTGAAAATGGCATTTCTTTGTCTAGTACTGGTATTATTTATCTTATTGATAGGAAATTTATTTATGAAACTGGCTGTGCTGAAGGTATCAGATTGTACACTAACTTTCACCTTCACTGTGCAAACATTATTTAAATGTAAATATAATCTACTAGTTGATTGATTGGTCCTGTAGTAAAATAGGATTAGGATTAGTGTCCTAAGTCATTCATTTTTAGCAGGAGGGTAGTTGTATAAGAATGGTTTATATAAATTTTCTAAATTAGTCATTTGTGCTACAGTTAAGAAAAAAATGAAACTGCTGTTTGTCAAAGGTATTTAATGCATAGAAAATACTTTTAAAATATCAAACAAATCTTTGCTAATCTTAATGAGTTCTCTTCTATATATTTATCTATAAATAAATAAAGTTAAGACATTTAGTAATATTAAAACAATTTAAATTTTTGCTTTAAAGTTTACAACTGGGGTAAACTTTGTGTAATTTTGCAAATTATTCTCCTTTGTAACTTCAAGAATTAAAGTCTTATGTTTGCATTCCTTCTTGGAAATTGTTATGAGAAATTTTTTTTTTACTATACATGATTAATCAAATAGCTAAGTTAAAAATTGTGTATTTAGGTTGACGAGAAGAGTTGAGGTTTATAGTAGTCCCTTTAAAATATTTGAAGGGCTGTTAAATAGAAGACTGACTAGGCTTGTTCTGTATTGAGAATTTGAGAATAAAAGCAGGGCCAGTAGATAAGGTTATCATTAAACATGTTTGGATCGATTTATTTATTTCAAATAATCAGATGTATCAGAAAATGCATTGGGCTGCCTTCTGAGATACGTTCATCCCTATTGCTGAAGGTGTTTGAACACAGGTTGCACAAATGGCCACTTGGTGTTGCTGTTGTAGAGCAGATTCTCGCAATGTTTAAATATTTGGATGTTTGGCCTCGATCTTGAAGTTCCTTTCTATCAGATTTTCTAAAGAACAGGGCCTAGAGCAGTGTCTGCACTTGTGAAGAGTGCTTCTTAGTAACTGTTTTATTAAATTGTTTAATGGAAGAAGAATGAGATACACAATTTTTTCTATCTCTACATTTTTCTGTTAGAGAAAAAGATGTTTGAGTTTTTAGTCTTTAAGCTGTGTGATGGTTCCTTAAGATGCATTCATTTGAATACAGTTATAAAAATAAGTAATGTAACCACATGGTGTATAAAACGATTAAAATTAATAAGACATTGACTACATTTTACTCTGAATCTTTTACATTAACTTTCTCATGTGAAAATTATTCCTCTTTTCTATTAGAGAAAGATGTGCAAACACACACACAAAATGCACAGACTTTTGCTGTGGTTAGACTCAAATCTTGTCACTTTTTTTAAAGTAATGTAGTTGCCTCATGCAATTATATTTTGGCCTTCTAATTCAAGAGTTAATGAATGATAGGACTTCCCTGATGGCGCAGTGGTTAAGAATCCTGGGGTAGAGTGCAGGGCACACGGGTTTGATCCCTGTTCTCGGAAGATCCCACATGCCGCAGAGCAACTAAGCCCGTGTGCCACAACTACTGAGTCTGTGCTCTAGAGCCCGCGAGCCACAACTACTGGAGCCTGCATGCCACAACTACTGAAGCCCACGTGCCTAGAGCCAGTGCTTTGCAACAGGAGAAGCCACTGCAGTGAGAAGCCTGCATGCTGCAACAAGAGTAGCCCCTGCTCACAGCAACTAGAGAAAGCCTGTGCACTGCAACGAAGACCCAACGCAGCCAAAAATAAATAAATAAATTAATTAATTAATTAAAAAACAGTTAATGAATGATAGACAGCTTTAAGAATTACCTTGTTGAGAGCTTCAAGAATTTGAAAAGTAGACTTTAATAGGGGAAAATTGTTTTCAGTGGTTAAACCGTGTGATGAAAGTTTAGATAGGTATTTTCTTTGGGCTTCTTTCAGCCTTTCAGACCACTGGTCACCACGGTGTAATTATACATACTCCCTGGGAATGCAAGATAAAAATACTAGAGCTTCTAAAGTAAATAAATACATATAAACATATATTTAAACCTCTCCCTTTTAAAATTTTCAGTTACATGTATGTAATTGTAATGGTTCATATTAATTATGTATTAATTTATAAGTAAATAAAAAATATGTAGTTGGACAGGTACTTAAAAAATGTTTTCACTGATAGGTTTATGTAAATAATGAAGTTGAGAGACCACTCTTTTAGACTATTATAAAGGATTGATGGTGGCCATAATGTATTCATTTATTACTTCAAAAAAATTCAATTTTATATGGGATATTTTCCATCACTTAGCAAAGATTAAACGTAAAATTATGTGAGACTGTTTGAGTCCTTAAGGTGAGAGAGAAATGGAAAAACTCAATTTTTGTTCTTATTGCTTCTGTTGTTGTTCTGAGGTAGTACTGCACTAGGAGAAGGGAAGGTAGGTACGGAGAGGGACTAGAATAAAAAAGAATGAAGAAATCAGTTTGCAGTTACAAAGGGGTTGAGTTTTGCTGAAAAGAACTTTACAACCATGAAGGAATAAGTACAAGTTATAAAAAATTGAAAAGATAATGAGAAAAATGTCATCAGAGACTTTTATTGCACTGTAAAGGAAGAGAGAATGAAGATCATCAGTTAATTAAGTAGCATTTGTAGGCCAAAAGTTTTACGTGAAGAAGTCTGGATTGGCAGGTGAGCTCTGTGCTGCCTCTTCCTTTGAAAACCAAAATTGCAGGTAGGAGTGTTAGAGAGCTGAGGGGAAACTGAAAAGAAAGTGTTAGAAGGCTGTTCTGGAGTTGGAAGCAGAGAAGCATGTGTACTACTGATTTGTTTTCAAAGTTTGAGTCTAATTCCTTTCCTCCTTGCCCTTGATTATCTCCTTGACTGGCTCTAACAAATACGTATTCACAGAATGCAGCTTTTCAACACGAGTTAACTTCTTTAAAAGATTTAAAAAAACTTGTTCTGGGGAAATGTTATCCAGTTCAGCAATTGGTGAAGTAAGAAGAGATTGTGGTGTAACCATCGGTGTGGCATAAGAATTTACATTTCTTTTCTCATTCCTTTGAGCTTTTTCACAAGTTATTACCAGCAGTGACACCAACATGATCCTCCCTGCTTTTTAATTTGTCTCTTTCTATGAGTAGTAGTTGAATGAAAGGGTAAAAATTACATTTTATATGGAAATTAGCCCATACTGTTCCTGTTCCTTTAACACATACTGTTCCTTTTGAAGGCCCCTCTGTTGCATTTGAATGTGAGACTTTTCTGGATTTAAAAAAAAAAAGTAAACTGATAAGGTTTTTGGATGCATAATGCTCTGTGTGTTTTTTATCAAGAATGAAATTATGAATTTGGTTCAGTATTGAGAGAAATGTTTATTTCCATGTTTCTTTAAATTGTACTCATTTTAAACATTCTATCTTGTGATGCATTTCATAGGATCCTAGACACACTCTTAGGGGAGCTACTTTGGAGGTTGCATACTCCAACCCTTCCTCAGATGTTTGGATCCTCTGCGTTTTTCAGCCACTATGTTCTCATCCAGTTCATTGGGAAAAGTACCTCCTTATATAGAAGTGCTGCTACCAAAAGAAAGATAGTAAATACTAGGCTTGAAATCAATTTTGTTAACAGTTCCTGAACTTTTTATACACCTCACACCTAGCCTATGATTTAATCAGCCGTTTTGGTTGCCACATCATCTAGTTGATACATATTGAGCTTGTAGTTAACAAGCTTTATTTTTATTTTTAAAAACTAATACTTAAAATTTTTTTGAACAGCTTTAAATTAGGTTTACAAAAAATTGAGTGGAAAGTACAGAGCTCCTGTATACCCACTTACCACCGCTTCTCCCAGTTTCCCATATTATCATCGTGCATTAGTGTGGTAAATTTGTTAAAATTGATGAGGCACTATTAATACATTATTACTAACTAAAGTCCATAGTTGCCTGTTTATTTACTCCTGTTATAACACTGCCCAATAATTAATAATTGTTTTCAATTCAATAAGCATTTGTGAGTACCTAAATTTAGGTACTTAAGGTAAAGGATTGTGTCTTAGGATTCTTTAAGTCTTCACTGCTTGTCTATAGTGGGTACTCATATTCTTTTGAATGAGTAAGTGGATGGATAGATGACTAAAAGTATTCCTTCTTTCTCTTCTGTCCTGTCCAGTATGGTCAAGGTTCTTAAAAAGAAGATAGAAATGAAATAGAATATTAGTTATATTTACCTATTAATATTCTACCACCTACCCCAAAGAGTGAGTTGCTTATAAGCTTGTTTTTCTTTCTCGTCTTAACAAAACTGAGCCATGTTTTGGTTTGTTTCCCTTAGCCTTTAGCTTTGTTTATATTGCTTGTATAGATTAATACCAGTCTTTTATATTAAGCATTGATCATGTGCCCTTTATAAAATATGTGGTCATCATAGAGATTCTTCTGTAGCTTATATTTCTTTGGATATTTCCTCATTTGGATAATTAATGTTTGGTTAGAGTTTTATTTTTTTATTTTTTGCGGTACGCGGGCCTCTAACTGTTGTGGCCTCTCCCGTTGTGGAGCACAAGCTCCGAACGCACGAGCTCGGCGGCCATGGCTCACGGGCCCAGCCACTCCGCGGCATGTGGGATCTTCCCGGACCGGGGCACGAACCCGTGTCCCCTGCATCGGCAGGCAGACTCTCAACCACTGCGCCACCAGGGAAGCCCGAGTTTTATTTTTGAGCATCTTTCTACACTCTTGAACTGTCCTTCCTCATGAGATTATCTTTTTTCCAACCATTCTGAAAACATACAGGACACTTTATACTGCATTTTCCACCTTCATACCATATACTCTAAGGCGACATAGTTATTTTTTCCAAAGACTCTCACTACTTCCACGTATTTTCTTTTATGGAAAGAATGAGGGTGAAACTGACAGTTTTCATTATTTTTCCTACTTCTTTAATGAAAGTGTTTTTAGTTTTAGGGTAGGATTTCTATGTTTTATGAAATGCACTACCACTTTTCTGGCATACTGATAATGACTGGCTGCTTTCTGCATGAGTATATAAAAGATACTTTTACATTATCTAAAATTAGAATACAGTCTTTAGTATCTCTTTGTAAGCTTATATTTAAACAAACTAAAGCAGTGTCGCAGGAAACGTGGCCTATTGTAAGGTAGATGATGAGTTTAAGAACGCCTTCCTTGGATGGGCAGATTGTGGAGCACTGAGATGTTACTAGCAGAGAATATTTGAGTGTGATGCCCTTTTAAATTCATAAGTTCCAACAAATCTTTGGGGAGAACAGTTGCCTGATTTTAAACAGCAGTGCTTGTAAATACGCTACTCTGTCTTCATTTTTAACCCCATGTTTTATGTTTTGTATGTTTTCATATTAGAAGCCTGTTTAATCAAATGATAGGAGAAATGATGAATGACATTTAAAAATATGTTCCTCCTGTTTACTTCCAGATTACTAGAGGAAGGGTAGTCAGAAATCTCTCATGTGTTAGCCTGTTATTGTACCCCAGTGTGACCCCAAAATATTTACTTACCTGATCCATTGTAAAAGCCTGTTGTGTTTTTTATCCTGGAATGGTGATGTCTTCAGAGGCAGTAATTTTGGGTACTACCCTCTTCTGTATTCTCACGTCTGCGTTTTATTCTGTTAGGCTCACATATTGTACTGAGTTTAGATCTAATACTTTGCCTTTGTCCATTCTGTCCCTCACACTTGGAGTTTCCTCCCCTGTCAATATCACCTGTTAGATTCTAAAACCTACTTAATAATACATGTCTGTAAAGATCTCCTTGACTTTTCACTATTGCTTTATATACTGTGATATTCTATTATACTTTATATTGTACAATTTAGCATTTTAAAGTGTGATGTTCATATTTTAAGCATCCTCAAGCACCATGAAGGCAAAACCTGTGTCTTAAATCCTGCCACACATATTTAGTCTACACTACCTGTGGCATTTTGTAAGGCCTACTTCTGTGGCCTTTACGGCACATATGTAGATAGATACTGAGTGAATATTTATTGATTCTTGGACTAATCTCCGGATTCGTGTTTCTTAAAAGTTAGGTTTACAGGCTAGCAGACAATCACTTATCCAGAAGTTTAATGGATAGTTCAAGGGGTTTGGTAGAATACTAGACAGTTTTTCTGTATTAAATAGTTTGCATTTTCTTTTTTATGAGTAATATTTGGTTAATGTCATGATTAAGTTTTGAATATGATGGTTAACATCATGCACTTAAAGTTAAATCAATAGTTTAAAACACTGCATGAAAAAAAATAGCCAAGATCTGTTAGTTTTGCTGAGAGGAAGATTGAAGGCTTATCCAGAAAAAAATACTCTTATATATTAAAAGAACAGTTTTGTTTCTTTTTCAGAAAATAAAGTTTTGGCTTCTTGAAAAGGCTGGAACTCACTAAAAATGTTAAAAGTTATCAAGCTGACTTTCTACAGTTAGAATACATTAAAAATGTGTTCTTCATAACTTAAAAAATTTTTAAACCAAAATTATCTGTAGTCTAAGAAAAGAAATCCATGGAGGCATAGCATTGCTGTCCAATATATCATACGCTTTGTTACTAATGAGATTCCAGCAGATTGATAACGCCGGAGGCCTTGGAGAGTTAAGATTCTAGAGGGAAGGATGGTGAAATGTGTTGTTCTAAATGGCATAACCACTGAACGTGAATAACTTAAAATCAGATGAGAAAAACTAATTAAAATAGAAAAAGTAAAGTAGTTTAACCCTTCTAATAACCAACTCTATGTTTGCTTGATAGGAAAATTGGATTTCAATTTTCTCATTTTCTTTTCCATTGTGTGTGTGTGTGTGTGTGTGTGTATGTGTGTGTGTGTGTGTGTATTAAAACCTGTTGTTACATGTTTCTAAATAAAAATCAACTTTATAAAACCTTTTTATTTGGGAAATTTTCAAGCAAAAATAGGAAAGAAAATAGAAATATTAATTCCCATGTACTCAGCTACATCTTCAACAATTATCCACCTATGTCTAATCTTTTTTCATGTATATTCCTACCTGCTTCCTACCCGTTATGTTATTTTAAAGCAAATCCTACATCTTTTCAGTTCATTTGTATATATTTTATTGTCAATATATCTCAAAGATAAGAGGTGGGTTTTTAAACATAATCATAATACCTTAAAAAGTAGCATTTCTTAAACCATCAGATAATATTCAGAAAGTGTTCAAATTTAAACCTAGTTGTTCATTGGTGGGTATTGTGATATTAAGATTGATCTATTGGGTCAGGTGTTGCCAGCCTAATGGTTTTAATAGCTATTTAGTATTGTCTAGTTCCATTATTTCATTAGGGGTTACAGAACAATGATAATGTAATTTTAATCCTGAGATATTCAGTGTTCAAACTTCTCTGATTGTCTTATAGTATTTTTAAAACTATATTTGTAAGGATCGGGATCCAAATAAGGTCCCTACATTGCAATTGGATGGTACTGAGTCTCTTTTTAATCTACTCCCCTTTCTCTCCCTTTCTCCCTCTCTTTGCAGTTTATTTCTTGAAGAAGCTGGGTTGTCGGAGTTTCTCAGTTTAAATTTACTGATTGCATCTCAGTGTTTTATTTAACATTATTTTTCTGTAAATTGATAATTAGATATAGAGGCTTGATCAGATTCATGTTCCATCTTTTAACAAGAATATTTAGAAGCAGCGTTGTGTCCTCGAGACACAGAGTATGTCATTACTCCTCTTTTTTGTGAGCATGTCTGTAGCCATTGGAATGTATTGTCCACAGTGGCTGATAAGAATGTTCTTGATTTCTTGAGGCTATCTTTTCTTGGACATCTGTTTTCTCCCTCCTCGAAAATTTTAAGAACTATTTTTTTTTTATCGTTGAGTTCTGATATTTCACAGGATGTGTCTTAGGTGTGATGCTCTTGGCAGACCCTTTCAGTATGAAAGCCTTCTTTGTTTCATATCAGTTTTCTTCTCTTATTTCTTTATTTGTATTTTTGGGGGGTATAGTTGCTTTACAATGTTGTGTTAGTTTCTGCTGTACAGTGAAGTGAATCAGCTATATGTATACATATATCCCCTCTTTTTTGGATTTCCTTCCCATTTAGGTCACCACAGAGCACTGAGTAGAGTTCCCAGTGCTATACAGTAGGTTTTCATTAGTTAACTATTTTATACATAGTATTTTCCCTCTTCACTCCCTCTCTTCTTGCTTTCTGACTTGTTCTGTTGCTTTAAGTCTCTGCTCAACTGTTACTGTTTCAAATCACAGTGATCACTCTGTATGAAAACATTCTGCTACTATCTTCTATCCTGATTTATTTTTTTCATAGCACCTGATGTTGATTTATTTATAGTGTCTCTCCTATGACTTAATGGTAAGGCAAGGAATTTTTAAAATTCACTGCTGTTTCCGCAGTGTTTAAAACAATGTCTTGTACATAGTAGGTGCTCAACAATATTTGTTGAATTAATTATATTAGGTTGTTGAACTTGTGAGTCATTCATCCTCATCTCTTAACTTTTATTGCATATTTTAAATATATTTTTATTTTCTACATTTTGAAAGGTTTTTTTTTTTTAAACATTGTCTTTCAACAGCCATTGAATGTTTGCTCTTGATAACTGTAATTGTAAATTATAATATTTCTTGTTCTCTGGTCCTTTTTCATTGCACCCTGTGCTTGTTTTATGGCTACATTGTCTACTTCAAACTCCATAAGGATACTAAGTAGACACCCCAACCCCTCATTCTCCTCCAGTAGAATATCTTCTGATCCCTAAATTTTCTTTATGTCCTCCTTTGTTCATCTTGGTTCTTCATTTATTGTAGTTTTTCTGGTAGCTGGTTTGGATTTCTTCAATAGATGTTTAGTTATATTTCTCTACCAGATCTCTTTAGTGTAAGTGAATGGGGTAGGCCTCTCAATAGAGTGCTTGGGCATGTGTCAGGGAAGGGGAGGGAAGGAAGGAAGGGTTCAGTTGACTCAACTATTCTGAATGAGTTTAATTATCTTGCTGTATGTTCCAAGGCCAACTCTTCCCTGCTTCCAAGACTCTAAGAAAGAATTACACTTATCTGTGGTGTCTTTGGCAGTGATTTTGCTTTTCTTTTATTTTTCTGTCAATTTTATCCTGCCTACTTACATTTTGTAAAAATCCAGCAAAATTTCTTTTTAGATGATACCCTTTCTTATCTAATATTATAATTTCTTTTTTAAACTTTCTACAAGGTTATATTCTTAGAAATGGTTGAAGAAATACATATGTTCATAGAGCAAAATTGGAAAACTCAATTTCTTCTCTTCCCCTTCTACTTTTACTCCCCTCCCCAGAAGTAAACCACTATTAATAACTTACTTATGTTATTTTTAACATAGTATGAGTATTACTCTTTAGCTTACTTTTTTGACTTAACAATGTGTCTTGATCATTTTTGCATCCTGCCAATTTATTATTTTTTTCTCCAGATGGCTGAAATTCTTATTTTTTACTAATGAGTAAAAAGTAATATCTTAATGTTTTAATTTGTATTTCCCTGATGAAAAATTATGTTGATCATTTTTTATATGTTTATTGATCCTTTGTATTTCATATTTTGTGAAATGCTTAACCCGTTTCTATCCTTTGCCCATGTTTTTAGTTATTTCTAACAATACCCAGACGTTGTATATATCCTTACATTTGTCCTGTTAAAAAATGTATTTTGCTAATATTTTCTTATAGGTTTGCCCCGTCTTATAATTTTATTTGTAGTCTATTTTCTTTCTCAGAAGTCTTACGTTTTTTCAGCTTTGTTTGTTGATATTTTTCCTTTGTGGTTCTCCGTTTTGTATTTTACTTAGGAAGGACTGATGTTTGTTATTTTCATTCTCAGTTAATTTACAGTTTTTTTTTCTTTTTTATAAATTTATTTATATATTTGTTTGTTTGTTTATGGCTGCGTTTGGTCTTCGTTGCTGTGTGCAGGCTTTCTCTAGTTTGCGGCAAGCATGGGCTACTCTTCGTTGCGGTGTGTGGGCTTCTCATTGGGTGGCTTCTCTTGTTGCAGAGCACGGGCTCTAAGCACATGGTCTTCAGTAGTTGTGGCACTTGGGCTCAGTAGTTGTGGCTCACAAGCTCCAGAGCTCGGGCTCAGTGATTGTGGTGCACGGGCTTAGTTGCTCCGCGGCATGTGGGATCTCACTGGACCAGGGCTCAAACCCTTGTCCCCTGCATTGACAGGTGGATTCTTTTTTTTTTTTTTTTGCGGTATGCGGGCCTCTCACTGTTGTGGCCTCTCCCATTGCGGAGCACAGGCTCTGGACGCACAGGCTTAGCAGCCGTGGCTCACGGGCCCAGCCGCTCCACGGCATGTGGGATCTTCCCGGACCAGGGCACGAACCCGTGTCCCCTGTATCAGCAGGCGGACTCTCAACCACTGCGCCACCAGGGAAGCCCGACAGGTGGATTCTTAACCACTGTGGCACAAGGGAAGTCCTAATTTACAGTTCTTATGCTATTATTTTTAAGTATCTCTCCTGTCACTTCAGTGGATTCTTGATAGGGAAAGGAATTAGATATGTGTGCTCAATTTGCCATCTTTATCAGGAATTCAGACAGGTACTTAATTATTCCATGTACTAGGGTTTGTCTCTTGGCTTAATTTAATAACTCACTATCAAGAAGTTTCACAAGCATGTAGTCACTCATAACATTAGATATGCTTTCATTTTATGCCTTAAAAGTATTCTGATATGTTGAATTATTTGCAAGTGGAATATTATAGGCCCTATCAAGGTTTAAATGTAATATAACGTAAAAGTCCTTTTTAATTTTTATTACTCAAAATATTTAATAATTCTTCTATGTTTGTTTACTTTGGATAATTAAAACTTTTATTTTAACAAAAAGCAAACATAAAACATAAAATGTTTTCCTTTATCTAGCTTAGGGGAATCTCTGTAGCTTTCAAGCATTGAGGTTTGTTATAGATGATAATAAAAATACAGGTATTGCATTTTAGCTTTTCTATTATGTAGTACACTCCCATTTTTAAATACCGAAACTATATTAATTTTAAAGTGATTGAGTCTTTTGTAGTTGTAAATTTTCTCCTTGTCAGTAAAATATTTAAAGAGTGTTGGGTGTTCTGTTTAGTTGTGAGATATTTTCCCTTTATGGTTTTATCCCATGTTTATAACTATGCCTCATTAAATAGTATAAACAAATATTTTCTCTGATAAGTTGTTCCATTTATTCATCTGTGTTAGTGATGAATTTAGATAGTGATTGATTCATTTTGCTGTCTAGATACTGAATCTAGATGGATTGATTTGTTATTTTAAAAGCTTTGGTACTTGGGTAGAGTTTGATGGGTATGAATCAAGTTGGTAGCACAGAAGATAGCAGGAAAACAAAAGAAAAGAGAAATGATGAATGTATCCAGATCAGAGGAAAATGGAATAGAACGTATATTTGTGAGTAGTTGGCTAGGGGATCAACCATAAGAGATGAATGCTCAATAAATCCTTGTATTGCTTTTTCCCTGAAAAATATTTTAACTCTACTCTGTGTTCCTTAGCCAAATTCTTCAACTCCTTTAGTCCTTTCCCTTAAGTTATTTGATTCATTTCTTTAGTTATGCTGCTTTTTCTCTGAAGTTCTCTAAATGGTATGTAGTATTTTAAGGGCCACCCATGTTACATTAATTCTGCTCTTTTATATAAGCTAGTAAGGAATATATCATACCCTCTTGTTTCTTTGTGTATATTTTAAAGTTACTTTATTTTTAAATTTAATTTGTTTATTTTAATTTTATTGGAGTATAGTTGATTTACAATGTTGTGTTAGTTTCAGGTGTACAGCAGAGTGATTCAGTTATACATAAACATATACATATATTCATTCTTTTATAGATTCTTTTCTCATATAGGTTATCACCTATATTCATACTCAATATGAATATTGAGTAGTTTCCTGTGCTATACAGTAGGTCCTTGTTGGTTATTTATCTTATATATAGTAGTATGTATATGTTCATCCCAAGCTCCTGATTTATTCCTCCCCCCACCTTTTTCCTTTGGTAACCATAAGTTTGTTATTTACAACTTTGAGCACTCAAAGTTGTAAATAAGCATAAATTTGTTTTCGATATCTGTAAGTCTATTTCTGTCTTGTAAATCGGTTCATTTGTATCTTTTTTTAAAAATTAGATTCCACATATGAGTGGTATTATATGATATTTGTCTTTCTCTCTCTGACTTACTTCACTTAGTATGATAATCTCTAGGTTCATCCATGTTGGTGCAAATGACATTACTTCATTCTTTTTTATGGCTGAGCAATATTCCATTGTATATATACCACATCTAAGTTACTTTAGTTATCTTGCTGCTTTATGACATCAGTAATTTGGGTCTAATTTTATGCTTGCTCTCTTCCCTGAGCCATTTTTTATTGTAATGTCTTTAACAGTCAACAGTCTGAATTCTTATTCTTAATATTTTCAATTACATTTGTATTATTTTACCTCAGACCCGTCTTTTTATTTTTCTTGGTGGATTTCAATAGCCTTACTTTAACATCATGCATACAGTAAAACTGTTTTTATTTATTTTAGAGGAGTACACACAATTTCCCTGAGATTGATTTGTTACTCTCAGACTCCTAAGCCCATGTAAAAACTTGAAGATGCTCTTTTGTAGAATTCTCTTATAATTTAAATGTGTACTCACTTCCCTGTGAGCACACATGCGCACACACACACATTTTCACATATGTAGAATGGGGGTGTGGAAGGACAGAACTTTACCACACTGACATTTTGAGGGCTTAGAATGAGGCATTTTAGGTTAAAGTTACTTTTTTAGAAAGAGTGTACAAGTTATACCCCTTCTGATTTGAGGATCATAATTGACAACAAAAAAACCTGCTATTTCTAATACTTAGGATGAGAGTAAATTATCTTTGAAAATGTATTCATGTATTTGCAAGCTATACTTTAAAAGTGAGTCAGTAGAATGAAGAAAATTAAGAAATAGTGAAAAGACTTGAAGTATGATCCTAGATCTTTACATAGTTTGTCAGATTACATTGTACAAATCACTTACCTTATTTTCACATTTGTGAAGTGAAGTGCTTATGCTAAATCATTTCAGGTACAGATTCTACAAAGCTTTGGCATCCATGGTGCAGGTATAATGGGCAGATGGAACTTGTGAATGCTTTTACCAATACTGTGCTACAGAGAACTCAGTCACTTGGATTTGGATAATTTTTAATGTAAACTGAGAACACCAAATTTATAGAGCCCCATTTCTTCAGTGAATAACATGTATAGCTGTTTCTGATTAAAAAAATAAAGCAAACCCCACCTCTGCCCTCTAAAAATGTTTGAAACAAACCCATAGAAAATATAATCAAAAAAAGTTTTTTCATAAAGAATTTTCTCCTTTGAAACATTGAGAGGGTGTGTAGCAGAATCAAGGTCACTAAATCATTTATTTTAAAATCCATGGAGTAGAATTGTTTGTACATTCTATTATCAGAATTTTCCATCTGTCAATCTATATTTTGTCAATAAGTTCTTCCTACTACAAGAAAACTAACAAAGCTAACAATTGGGGGATCATTACTTTCTTTTTAAAAAACATATTAGGAATTTAAAAGATAAATAAATTGGAGGTATAAGGGAGCACTCAAAGTTGTAAATAACTCATGGACTTCAGTAATGGTCCAGGCCAAGGTGGTTGAGGGCTACAATCTGTGTTTATATGCAAGTTCTTAGCATCAGTTATAGAAGTTTTATAACAAACGTACTGTAAAAATTTATGGCATGCTAACTTTATTAATTAAAATCCTCTTGGTGAAAAGTTATTTTACCTTAGAAAGTGGCCTTAGGCATTCTCCTTTAATTTATTGATTTAGAACAAAGTGTTTGAAAAAGTATATGAAAAGCTTTGAAATAATTGCAATGCGCATGGTGTCCAGCTTGCCAGTGATATTTTTCCTTTTTTGTAGTTTATAAGGCAAAGTATTTTAAACTCCTTCTCAAATAGAATTTTGCTTCTTCAGTAATAAGCTATACTCTATCCAAAGGGTGTCAGCATTTTGTAATGTAGAGGCTTCACTGTGGTCTAAAGAGTTAACGATATTTTAATTAGGAAAATTGATCAGGGACATCCATATGATGGTATACATTTCCCAGTGCTTCCATATTCTTCTAAAGTGGAATGAAAAATACATTAAAATTTACATTAAATTAGATCTGTTTTCAAAGTTGAAGGGGGGAACCCTGGCGGTCCAGTGGTTAGGACTCGGCGCCTTCACTGCTGGGGCCTGTGTTCAATCCCCGGTCAGGGAACTAAGGTCCCACAATCTATGTGGGGGTGGAAAAAAAAGGAAGGGAGGGAGGGAGGGAGGGAGGAAGGAAGGAAGGAAGGAAGGAAGGGAGGGAGGAAGGAAGGAAGGAAGGGAGGAAAGAAAGGGCGGGAGGGAGGGAGAGAGGGAGGAAGGGAAGAGGGGAGGAAGGAAGTTGAGTCAGGGGAACAGGGGTTGGGATGGGGTTTATGGAATGTATTTGGGACTCCATGGTGGGAGGTGTGGGTCACAGCAGCCCTTTCATCATAAACAGAAAGGAAATTTTGATCAGGGCATTTAGGTTACATGGTTCTTTGCCTTTTTTTGTTTGTTACAGGCAAAGGGGAAGATAGTGATGTACTCAGTATAAATGCAGATGCTTATGACAGCGACATAGAAGGCCCATGCAATGAAGAAGCAGCTGCTCCTGAGGTCTCAGAAAATACAGTCCAAAGTGAAGCTGGTCAGATAGATGACCTGGAGAAAGACATTGAGAAAAGTGTGAATGAGATTCTGGGACTGGCAGAGTCTAGCCCAAAGGAACCGAAAGCCGCCACCCTGACTGTTCCTCCACCAGAAGATGTTCAGCCTTCTGCACAGCAGCTGGAGCTGCTAGAACTTGAGATGAGGGCAAGAGCTATTAAAGCCCTAATGAAAGCTGGTGATATAAAAAAGCCAGCCTAGTTTATTTAAATTGTATCTGAATATTAGATGTGTTTGAACAAAGCCACATCATATAATTTTGTATCTAAAGTTTATTTGGGGTCTTACATGATATTTCTCATGTAACTCTTATTAGATAAACTCATTTTAGGCCTAAAATACATGTTTTTGTTGTTGTTGTTACTTTTGTATTATATATGTTATTGTTTTCTGAATTCATGGCAAATATCATTGGGTAACCGGGATACTTTGTTAGATGAGTATTTAGCTATATCTGCAAATTAATACCAGAAAAGCCATTAGCAAAGAGTCATGGTATTTTTTTCTTTATTTTGAAATGTTTTGACATCAAACCAAAAAGTTTATGAAAGATTGACCAAGCATGTTGCCTTTAGGCTACCTGTATTTTGCGATAGAATATTAAATTATTGCTCCTAGATTTGTTAACAATTTAAGAAATTTAGTTATGCTTATATGCACTTTTAAAATATGTACTGCATTGAAGATGCCTTCTATGGGTGTGGACTTGCTAGTAAAAACTGAGTGACATTTTTGTTACAAGACTTAGAGATCCAAAATGGCTGAGAAAAGCTTTCTTTATAAAAGAGAAAAAGGACTTAATTTAAAGCATTTTTAAACAATGTAGAAGTAATTGCCCAACTTTAATTCCAGCAGACAAGTTATTCTAACAGGTATTTGATATTACTGGACGCTTAGTTCATTTTTTTTCCTTCAATAAAAAGGGAAGGGCTTCCCCGGTGGCGCAGTGGTTGAGAGTCCGCCTGCCGATGCGAGGGACACGGGTTCGTGCCCCGGTCCGGGAAGATCCCACATGCCGCGGAGCGGCTGGGCCCGTGAGCCATGGCCGCTGAGCCTGCGTGTCCGGGGCCTGTGCTCCGCAACGGGAGAGGCCACAACAGTGAGAGGCCCGCGTACCGCAAAAAAAAAAAAAAAAAAAAAGAAGGGAACACATTTTACATTCCAAGCTATTAGGAAAAGGAGACTATTTTATCGTACAGCCTTTCATCCGATGTTTTTGCTTGAAGATCTGATGTGCTATAATTAAAATAATTTTAAATTAATGAATTAAAAATAATAAAGACTATCATTCTGGATCTGAGGACTTTTGATACATTTCCAAAAATGAAACTAATTTCAGGAAGCTTTGATAAGTTGATGTAATAATTAATCTAATTTTGTATAGGTTTTGTAAATAACATCCTGCCACAATTATGGATGCTTGCCCCATCACTAATTGTAGTTGTTTGATACCAAAATGAATTTAGGCGGAGACTCTTAAAATAAATTAATTTTTTTTCTAAAAGATAAATCTGGAACTGTTGTTTTTATATTTGCTAACAAAAACAGTATATTTTATTTGTAAGCCATGTTCTGTTAATGTTGTATGAGGATTTTCCTTATACACAAAACTTACAGGGATTGTGTCTTACTAGCTGGCTTAATTAGATGTAAATTTTAGAGGGTTTCTTATGAAAATAGTATTTATGAAACACTGGAGTTGCAGTTAATAAATTCATTTTTGTTGTTCCTGAACATGCCTTTAAATAATCCTGTCATTTTTTTTCTTGTGGAATCTTTCTAATGAAGGACAGAGGCCTATATCATTTGAAATGCTTCTCTTAGGCTGATAAACATGGATATGATTTAAATAGTTCTCATAGTTACTGCTTCGAAATGAAAAAATCAGTTTCTATTTCCACTTAAAAGTTAAAATAATAACAAAGTAGTGCAGAATAAACTTTATTGCTGCTTATTAATTATAAGATGCAGTAGATGACTTTTGTGTGATCAAACATAGGAGTAGAAAAAGGTCTGAGTGCTTTGTAGCTGATTAAAGTCACCACCTTCATGAAGCATTGTGTGTCTGCTGTATTCACTGTGCAGAATTGTTTAGAGGACATTTGACTAGAGTGGGAGCGTTTGAGGTAGAATGAACTGAACAAATCAGAGGCTGCTTGGATTCTTACCTTGGAAAATCAACTTTCTCACTTTTTTTTTTTGTAATGTTGAAAGATGAGGTTTTTGCAAATGAATGGCTTTAGAGAACAGGAATAAGGTTATTTTAGAAATGGGAAAGGTTATTTTAGATATGGGAAAGGTTATTTTAGATATGGGAAAATATCATATATTGATCTGATGCTGTCATTTAAATCATCAGCTCACAGGTATTTATTGACTACCTCACAGGTGTTTAGTCTTGTTCAGAATCTTAAACTGTTATGGTGTAGGAATGTTGTGGTATAGATTTTAGCATGGAATAGACTGATGAATAAACAGATGAGCCCTGCTTCGTTTTATGCCTAATTCTTCCCTTTTGCCAAGGTAAAGAAAAATTTTAGGCCATGTTTAATTAGTGATTAAGAGGAAAAAAAATGGGCAGCCTAACTTTCCATCCAAAGTCAGGTAATTCTGATATTTGACTAGGAACTTGACCCAAGACTTGAATGATAGGTGGCAACTGGTAATAATGGGTCCTCTGCAATAGGCCTTGGCCCGCTTTTTGATCTTCCTATTAATTCAGAGACTCAAGGTATATCCTAAAAACCTATCACTAGGTTACCAGTATGTAGCATAATAATTATGAAAATCACCTAACACTCTCAAGTCCTTTGGTTGAACACCATCAGTTCCTTAAAACTATAGGGCAGTATATCTTTTCCTAGTAAATCTTGTTGTCAAAACCTACTTTCAGCAAATCGTTAGATCCTAGGGCATGATTAGCTATCTGAATAAAGGTGTTCTGAGTCATTTGAATAGTAATACAAATTGCAATAAAATATGTGTTTTCAATGCCATTTTCCAGGTAGATAAAGCAGGAGTGAACCCACAATTTAAGCAAAATATAGATGGCAGCCTGAAAGTTTTAAAAATTCTCGGTTCCATTTCATCATAAAAAGTAGGAAAAGAGAGTTTGGTTATAGATACTTTTCCTTTATTGTATAATGTCTAATTATTTAAAAGTAAAAGACCAATATGCTTTAACTTAAAACTAATAGATATTTTTACACTTTTTATTTTCAAGTAGTCTCCCTTTTTAAATAAAAAGAAAAGTGCTAATGAATATATCAGTAGGAACTCAATTTCCTTGATACTTAATTATTATTTTAAAATGCATTGTGATAAAATGACAAGAGTGTGAGAGTTAACAGAGGGTTCTGATTCTGCCCAAACCAGCTGTGTAACTTTGGACAAGTAACTATAAAATAGGAGAGATGAATCATTAGCAAATATATAAGGTTTCTTTCTGCTGTAACATCCTGTGATTCCAGTAGAAAATACCATAAAATTTGTAAAACTTAGGGAACTCTTTTGAGTTCAAGTATTTTTTAGGGCTTCCCCTCCTCTTCCCCCTATTCAAAATGAAACAGTCTAATCTTTCTTTGTCCCATAGGGTTGCTAGATATGAACAATAATCCAGTTTTTTTTCTTTTACCTATTTTTTTCACTATTTATTTATTTATTTACTTATTTATCGTTGCTGCCCGCGGGCTTTCTCTAGTTGTGGCAAGCGGGGGCTACTCTTCATTGTGGTGCGTGGGCTTCTCATTGCGGTGGCTTCTCTTGTTGTGGAGCATGGGCTCTAGGTGTGCAGGCTTCAGTAGTTGTGGTGCATGGGCTCAATAGTTGTGGCACACGGGCTTCGTTGCTCCGTGGCATGTGGGATCTTCCTGGACCAGGGATTGAACCCATGTCCCCTGCATTGGCAGGCAGGTTCTTAACCACTGTGCCACCAGGGAAGTCCTACCTATTAGTCTTTATTGTCAGGGTCACTTGGTAAGTATTGTCTAGAATTATTCACTTTGGTCTATAAACTTAGGTTACTATCTTTAACTTATTGCTTTATTTATTTATTTCAAAATATGTAGATAGTTTTAAGTCAAAAAATTTTTTTCCAAGGCTTATTATAATGAAAAACAGTACTGCCTTCCCTATTCTTTTTACACCAGCTCTTGCTACTGAGAGGTAACCACTTTCAAATCTTTTAGCCTTCTTAAAATTTTACCTTTGTATTTCTGAGTAACATGATTTTTTGCTATTCCTTGATATTTCAGTCTTAGATTTTATTTATTGATCTATTTTGGAATATGAAAATTAAGCTCTATTCCTTCTCCCTGTTCCCTAAAAATGTAGCTTCCTCTCTCATCCTCCCAATTTAGTGCAGTTACATCACAGTTTTGGTTCAATTAGCATTCAATATTTATACTCTTTTGACTGTGTAAATGTTATTCACAACTGGGTTGTGTGGTATCTGTAATTAGATTTCCTTTTTTGTTCCAATTTTTGTTTTAAGCCGTTTGGAATTAATTTATAATGACCTTATTCTTTCATTTGCTCAGTGTTCTCTGTAGTAGCAGTTAAATTGTACCCTAACTACCTTCCAGGAGTTTCAGTTTCTTAGTAGGTTCAAACACATCATGTAATCTAGCTTTGTTTTTTTCTTTCTTTAAAGACATTTCTCCTGGGGCTCTCTGTCCTATGCTAATCTGGATTGGTTGCTCTTCACCTCTTTCATGCTGGATATCCCATTTCCTGAATCCTGTCTTCCTCTTTTCGTTTATTCCCTCATTTTGGCGGTGTACCTCTTCCAGCAGCTTCCTGTGAAAAACTGCATAAAGAATAAATAGTTTTGATTCATTGGTGTTAACCAACATGGCTCAATTCTATCCATATGTTCAATTGAAACATTATGTGAGTGTTGACATTATGCTGGAAATCATTGTCCTTTTCAATTTTACAGCATTACACCAGTGCCTTTTAACTTCCACTGAAGCTATTGAGAAGTCGTTTGTCATTTTGATTCTTGATACTTATGTGTGTCCTGTTTGTTTCTCTTTGGAAGCTGTTAGTATCTTATCTTTACTCCTAATATTCTGAAATTTCTTGATGATGTGTTAAAGGATGGATCTTTTTTTTCATCCTTGAGTTCATCATTGATGGACTCTTTTAAAAGGGAAATTCACATCATTGAGTTCTGGGAAGATTTTTAATATTACTTCTTGGATAAGTTCCTTCCCTCTAATTTTTTCTAATCTCTATTTCTAGAACTCCTTTTATTAAGATGTGGATATCTAGGCCTAATTTTAAAATTTATTTCTCTTTTCCATCTTTTTCTTCTGCTTTCTTATATATTTTCTTAATATTCTCTTCCAGTTCTTCCAATGATTTTTTTCTCCTATCATATTTTTAATATCCAAAAGATTTTTTAATTCTCTGAATATTCCCTTTTAAAAGTAGCAGTATGTTGTGTCTGTAGGGCCATGGCTCCACTCCATGGTGTTCTGGTGACCTTGTACATATCCCCGTAGGCCATGCAGTCAGAGCTTGAACCTCCTGGCCTAAGTCTTGGTGCAATGCCTTGTTATCTTCCTAGGAACGTGGTCAGACAGTCAAGTCTTGTGAGGAGCCGTCACAAGAACATTTTCTCATCGGCCTTTTCTTCTTGAGGGAAGCTCCCTATTTTGCAGAAGGATGTCTTGAGGCAATTTTCCCATCTGCCTCCCTGGTTCCTTGGAGACTTGAAACTTTCTATCTTGCCCCACTTAAGGCACAGCTGTAGGCTGTAAAATTTCTTAGCTGCAGCCTGGCGTTAGCACCTCAGCAGCAGTGTCCCGTTAATCCTGTTGCATCTGGTTCCTTTTACTTTGGTGTCACCCTACCCAGAGGCCATGGGGACTTGGCACCTTTGACTACGATGTTTTCACTGTGTAAGTAATAAGCTGCCTGCATCTAAAAGGAGCTTGTTGTTTTTCGTTAATGGCTAAGTCTGTTGGGCCTTGCTTGACCCTTGCCTTGGACTTGCGCTTGATAGTTTCGTGGACGAAACATTTTTACCTGTCTGAAGATGTTAATTTTAGTGGTTGTTTTCAAGTTTTCTTCTGCTTTTTTGCCTTCTACTTCCTTCAATTTAATTTTTTTCTTATTTTCCTCTCTAAGGTTGTCTCGAATTTCCTTCAATCTGTGGTGATGTTTAGCTGCTTTCATGAGTAAGACCCTAAAAAGCTGATTGGAAGCCCTGTTTATGGATGAGGCTCGCTAATTGGTACAATTCACTTTTCTTTGGGGCTGCCTGAGGATATCCACGGTTTGCTCTGAAGGCTTTTTCCTGAATGCCCTTAGCTCTGCTTGGTATGCCTGAGTTTAGAATCTCATGCTTCAACTCTGCCAGAGTTTTCTGTGGAGTTAGTGAAAGAAGGGTTGCCTGTTTGTGAAAACAACTTTCGCGTTTTCCCCTCTGCACTGTCTTTGGAGGAACCTAGGATCTTCATTACTTGGGTTTGTGTTTAGGAGCAAGTTGCTTCTTAGTTTCCTACGGCCCTTCGGGTTGCAAATTTCTTCACCTGCTAAGTCAATTCCACTCATTTGTGCTTCAGCTTCCAAAATTTTCTTATCATTTCGGTGGACTTTCATGAGAGAGCAGTGGCAAATGTGGTTGTTTATAATACGTTTAAGCAGATGTGACTTGAATTTTTAACTTGTTTTTGCTTTGGTCAATTCTGAGTTTTTGTTTTTCTTAAATCCAAGCTCAGATTAATTGGTTTCAAGTGGAAAGGTGTGAAAGAGAGTAGACAAGGATGATGGTAGACTAGAATCTGTGATACCTGAGGCTGGCTTATGTAGGTCACCATGTGTTTTTCTTCTTTCACTCTAGTAATTTTTAAGAGAATACGTGTTGGCGTTAGTTATTGTGCTGATATTTTCAAATGTGCCGTGTGCTCTTTCATTATGTAATTTCACATTCTTTTTAATTTTACAAGTATTTACTTGCGTTCTTATCGTAGTATTTGTTCTTTTGCCCTTGCTTTGGTTTTCTTCTGGATTTCCTGTTATTTGCCATGTGTCTTTGCTTATCTTCAATACATGTCACTTTCTTGTGAACCTTCTTTATCCTCATTTTGAGTTAAATTTTTTTCCCTTTTCACCTGTTTCTCTTAAGGCACTATCTGTTATGTTTATTCACTCCTATGTTTCTTCTAGTTTTGTTTTCATTTCTGGAGTGACATTTTTCTTTCATTTCCAATTTCTCCCTAAATTCTGTCTCCTCATTTCTAATTCTGATTCATATTTCATTTTTTTATGGCTTGTATCATTTTTGTAATGACTTTAATCTCATTTTAAAATACAAGGTAATAGTTTTGATATGTTCTGTGGGTCTTTCTGGTGTACTTTTATTGTCTGGAGGGATGTTATTCTTTTCCTTATTCTCTGTTTTATTTATAACAATATAGCATAGGATTTGATCTTGATTTTTTTTTTTTTTTTTTTTGCGGTACGCGGGCCTCTCACTGCTGTGGCCTCTCCCGTTGCGGAGCACAGGCTGCGGATGCGCAGGCTCAGCGGCCGTGGCTCACAGGCCCAGCCGCTCCGCGGCATGTGGGATCTTCCCAGACTGGGGCATGAACCCGCGTCCCCTGCATCGGCAGGCGGACTGTCAACCACTGCGCCACCAGGGAAGCCCTGATCTTGATATTTTTGTTCCTCATTTTTAGTGAAGCTCATTTTTCTGAACTTTAAAAAGGAACCTGGTTCAGATTAGCTTTTCTATCTTCATACTCCTTTTGGTTTGCAGTAGTTGTGGCATGCAGTAGTTGTGGCATGTGGGCTCAGTAGTTGTGGCTTGCGGGCTCTAGAACGCAGGCTCAGTAGTTGTGGCACATGGGGCTAGTTGCTCCGCGGCATGTAGGATCTTCCTGGACCAGAGATTGAACCCGTGTCCCCTGCATTGGCAGGTGGATTCTTAACCACTGCACCACCAGGGAAGCCCCTCCTTTGTTTTTTGTTCTCTGCTGTTCAAAATTGTGCTGCCTTGCTTTCAGAGCTCTGTTCCCCTTTCCCACCTTTACTTGAACTCCTCTTTCCATCTGTTGATTTCCTCTATCCTGATCAGTTTTGATTCTACCACCAAGTGATTCTTTTTAGTGGGACTCTCTCCTAGAAGGGAGCCCTGGCTTGTCCGTTTCAGGAGTGCTTAGGGTCTAGAGTGCTCCTGCTGCTTTGAGACATTATTATCCTCACATTCACCTGCTATTATGAGAGGCAAAACCCATCCCACCTTCAGTTGCTGTCTCAAATTGCCTCACCTGATTTCTACTTATTTTGAGCATCTCCTATTATCAGATCTGTTAGATGCCCAGTTGGCTTCCCTTTGTTTTCTCCTACAGAAGTGCTGATATTATGAAGGTAATAGGACTTGTTAGTGGTTTGTTCTACCTACTTATATTCTGAGGTTGTTGCATACCTGTACTTAGTCTTGTTTTAAATGTTGTCCATGGTTTTCGGGTTTTCTTTCCATTACTCTCCCTGGGTTTATGGAGAGATTCAAAAACTCTTGCTTTTGCTACCACTATCTTCCCAGGGTACCCCTGTGTTTTCATTTTAAGACATGTAGTCAGTCTTCATTGTATACAAATAAAAATGTACTTTATATAAAGGAGAGCTGACATATATATGAGATATCTTATTGAATTATTTCAAAGAATTCTTAAAATTATTACATTAATTTTATCAGAGTTACTTTTAAATTTTAAAACCAAAGCTTGATTGTTATCTGGTAGAAGCAGTTGTTACCCTGAATGTAAAACACGTTAGTACTGCTCCTTAATAGCAAAGGGAATTAGCTTTATTAGGTATATTCTTATAATAGTTATTGTCAGTTGTAAGATCTTTTTTATTCTCTTAAGATTAAAAGTCATTTGTACAAAAATAAAAAGATATGACATTATGATTCAGAGAACCAATATTTTAATGTTTTAAAATTTGGGGGGAAGATAATTCACTCTGTCACTTTTAAAAGATAAATTGTTTCTTATTCTTTGAATAACTTATATTTATTCATTAGTCTTCTGTTTTAGTATATCTTCTCTGCCTGGAACGTATTTCCTGAGGCCAAAAGAGAGCTATGAGTTTTAGTAACTGATTTTTTTCCCTCTAAATACATTTGGTGGAGGATTTTAAATAAGATTCTATCTTTAGTGTGATATTTAAAATCACCATATTAATGAAAAATTGGTACTATCGTATGCCATGTTTATCAATCTATTATAACATGGTCACAAAAACCAAAAAAAACTCTGCCTGAAAAGAGATTCAGAAAGTGTCAGTATCATTATTACATAAAGTTTTTCTCTGTCTTTTAGTTTAAAAGATAGCTTGATGTGGTTGATTACTGTAACACAATTGTTTTGGTATTAAATATTTGTGTAATAGCTTATTTGTGGAATTTTTCTATTAGTAAACATGGAGACTATATTAGGAACACTTAAGATATCAAATTAAAATCCGATTATGCCTTTGGCTTATTCACGATTATATAAATTTTCTTGTTTACATCTATGTCAAATATGCAATATGTAAAAAGAGAAAAAATGTTTATTATGTATATTTTATTTACAGCCAGATTTGAAGGTTAAAATACTGCATTTTCCAATCAGGTTTCATGTTTTATAGTTCTTGCTATTAACATTTAAATGCATAAATGGAATTCTTATGCATTCTGAAGTCTGCAAAAAGATTTTTGCTGCACACTAGTTGATCAAACTGCTGCTATAGTCCCATGAGAAAGAACCAAAGATGATAACTGTAAATACTGTATGTTTATGAAACTGTGGAGGACAAGTAATCATCCCTCTTTTTAAAAAAAATATATGTTCATACAATTGACTATTGTCTTTTCAATATACCTTCAGATATCATCTTTTTCCATTTACTCTTTAGATACTTCTGTCAAAACTTAATGTGAATATTATCTTTTTCCACTTAATCTTTAGACTCTTTTGTCAGAACTTAATGTGAATTTTAACCTATGGTAAAAATCAGTCTTTTATAAATGCTTATTGTTTTCTGTGTTGAGTAAATGAAATCAATCCCTCCCAGTTATGGAACATGTTTAGATCGACATGTGACATCTATAAGAACTTGGTTTTCATATTTCCACTTATATATTAATTAAATGTTAATTGATTTTTTTTTTTTTTTAAGGAAAGCCTGCTAGTCTTTAGTGGAGGAGAGACATTTCATTGGCAGTTTTTTTTTTCCCCTGAATCTCCAAAATGAACCTTTATTAGTGCGTTGATTTGGAATTCAGAAGCTTTTAAATTGTAGCTCAAAGTATTTAAACATTGTGAGTTGGCAATCTTAAGCACACTTTACTGTGAATTAGTTTGAAATTATTTGTCTTTATTAGCTAGATCTTATCAGAAAATAGAGTTTTGACTGGTAAGAGAAGGAACTTTAAATAGAGCTTATGGATCTAACAAATGGATAGGAGACCATGGGGTGCAGCTACCCACGTTAGCTTGGTTGGTGTGTCTGTTTTGAAACAGCCCTACTGACCAAAATTTTTAGTAAATCTTCTTTGTTTGCTTTTCTTCCCTTTTTTCTTCCACCTCGCTATAAATATTAACTCTTTCCTTTGCTCTTTTTTCATTTTCCTGCTCTGCATTTTCTTCCTTAACTGATCATTATTTGAGAAAAATTTTTAAATTCTTTGTTGTATTCTCAATCTATATATTTAAAAAAATGTCAAAAACTTTATGTTTAGAAACCTGTTTTTCTTTAAAGTATATAATTGAGAATTTTATAATAATTGAGAATCAGAGAAACAGAATTTTTGATTGGATGAGATATTAAAGATCTAGTTCAAAATACCAACAAATTGAATGTCTATTTCTGTATATGATCTTCAAAAAACTTCATTTTTGAATTAGTGTTTTACCATTACAAGAAAAGATTAAAGCTTTTGGTCATGCCACTTCCTTCCCCCATTCCCCACAATCATTTCAGTGCATATGTCACCCAAATATTAATTCTCTTCCTCCTGTTTTATCCACAGCTTCAGTTTAAATTATCAAAAGTACATGAACATTAGGTGATTTTGAGTTCAAAGTTTTCTTTCTCTTTTTTTAAAGCTCTGTTTCCTAATTTCTCCTTTGCAGCATTAGAGCTTTATTGCAGAATACTTGGACAAAAGAGAAAAGCATAGAGAGGAACCTCAATGTCTAGACGTAATCTATTGGGTATTTTACCTTGTTCTCCAATGTTTAAAATCATTGTTGATCAAATTAGCAGTACAACACACACACACACACACACACACACACACACACACAGTGTGTTGTCAAGATACTCAGTGTTGTCAAGAGTACAGAGCTTCCTTGACTTACAATGGTGTTATGGCCTGATAAACCCATTATAAGCTGAAAATACGGTAAGCTGAAAGTGTATTTAATACACCTAACCTACTGAACATCAGAGGTTAGCCTAGCCTACCTTAAACATGCTCAGAACACTTACATTAGCCTACAGTTGGACAAAATCATCTCACACAAAGCCTATTTTATAACCAAGTGTTGAATATCTTACGTGATTTACTGAATACTGTACTGAAAGTAAAAAACAGAACGGCTGTCTGGGTACAGAATGGTTGTAAAGGTATCGGTTGTTTACCCTTGTGATCACGTAACTGATGGGAGCTGCAGCTCCCCACCACTGCCCGGCATCATGAGTATCATATACTGCACGTCGCTAGCCTGGGAAAAGATCCAAATTCAAAGTACGGTCTCTAGTGAACATGTATATTGCTTTCACACCATCATAAAGTGGAAAAATCCTAAGTCGAACCATCATAAGTTGGGGACCATCTGTATAAGGAGTAAAAACATGAAAGGCAAACGATCTGGAGGAAAAAGAGCATGTGTACAAATGAAAGCCATAGGGTTGATATTCTTAAGATACTAAGATTTAATACATATAATCAAGAAATTACAAAGTGTTAATATCGTAGAATTGTGTGTTAACTGTGGTTGCTGATTCTTCAAGCTCAGAGAATATTGGAGGGGTAGGAGACAGCGCTGGGAGATGTGCGGAGTAAGCACATCCAGTAGGAGAAATGACAGCTCACCATGAAAGAAGTGAAAGAGCTCTGGTTCCGTGGTCCCTGGAGACCATTTAGGGCAGGGGCAAATAGTTTCACACTCAAGAGGTTTTGTTTGCTCTAAGTATCACACTATAGTGTGATAACTGACGTGTCTAATGATGAATCCGAGTCTGTAAGAAATGGAGTTCCTGTGGAATTGTTTGCAAATTTAAGTTTTGCTGTAAAGTGTAAAAGCAGATGTTTGGGTATAAGAAGACTGTATATATGGGCAGCTTCTTTTCTTGATTTACTGGATAACTGAGACATCATCTTTAGGTAACTATTTGAGAACATCCTGTTATATTCTCTTATCTCCGCTTTGCGTCCTAGCTGCAGTTAGAATATATGTAATTTCTGTTCACTGAAACAATAGAATAGAGAAAATGGACTTGAGTATTCCTTGGTAGATGTCCACATAATGTCATTTGAAGCATAAAACATATTTATCACTGAAAACTGAAATTAGCCCCAGAACTAGGGGGCTCTGTTTGACACTTTAAAGGTATAAGCTCAGTGAAGAACATAATTAGGGATAACAGGCTTTAATGCTTGGCAGGAGTAGGTGGCGCATTTACTTAACATGCAGTGCTTAATATTACTCTCTTGACAGATTCTCCAAATATCATTTTTTTCCATAGCAACATGTTCCCCCATGTGTCTGATACTTGATATGAACAAAATTTTAACAAATGGTTGATTGCAGTTAAATGAGAACCCTGTGGTATAGTCAAAGTGAAGTATTGTATACTTTGTATGTAACAACTGTGAATATTATAACTTACCTGAAAGTTAAGAAATCAAGTCAAGAAATCCAACTTTTTTTTTTTTTTTTTTTTTTTTTGCGGTATGCGGGCCTCTCACTGTTGTGGCCTCTCCCGTTGCGGAGCACAGGCTCGGGACGTGCAGGCTCAGCGGCCATGGCCCACGGGCCCAGCCACTCCGCGGCATGTGGGATCTTCCCGGACCGGGGCACGAACCCGCGTCCCCTGCGTCGGCAGGCGGACTCCCAACCACTGCGCCACCAGGGAAGCCCCAACTTTTTTTTTTTTTTTTAACATCTTTATTGGGGTATAATTGCTTTACAATGGTGTGTTAGTTTCTGCTTTATAACAAAGTGAATCAGTCATACATAAACATATGTTCCCATACGTCTTCCCTCTTGCGTCTCCCTCCCTCCTACCCTCCCTATCCCACCCCTCCAGTCTGTCACAAAGCACCAAGCCAATATCACTCTGCCATGCGGCTGCTTCCCACTAGCTATCTACCTTACTACGTTTGTTAGTGTGTATATGTCCATGACTCTCTCTCGCTTTGTCACAGCTTATGCTTCCCCCTCCCCATATCCTCAAGTCCATTCTCTAGTAGGTCTGTGTCTTTATTCCTGTCTTACCCCTAGGTTCTTCATGACATTTTTTTTTCTAAATTCCATATATATGTGTTAGCTTATGGTATTTGTCTCTCTCTTTCTGACTTACTTCACTCTGTACGACAGACTCTGCGTCTATCCACCTCATTACAAATAGCTCAATTTCGTTTCTTTTTATGGCTGAGTAATATTCCATTGTATATATGTGCCACATCTTCTTTATCCATTCATCCGATGATGGACACTTGGGTTGTTTCCATCTCCGGGCTATTGTAAATAGAGCTACAATGAACATTTTGGTACATGACTCTTTTTGAATTATGGTTTTCTCAGGGTATATGCCCAGTAGTGGGATTGCTGGGTCATATGGTAGTTCTATTTGTAGTTTTTTAAGGAACCTCCATACTGTTCGCCATAGTGTCTGTATCAATTTACATTCCTACCAACAGTGCAAGAGGGTTCCCTTTTCTCCACACCCTCTCCAGCATTTATTGTTTCTAGATTTTTTGATGATGGCCATTCTGATTGGTGTGAGATATCTCATTGTAGTTTTGATTTGCATTTCTCTAATGATTAGTGATGTTGAGCATTCTTACATGTGCTTGTTGGCAATCTGTATATCTTCTTTAGAGAAATGTCTATTTAGGTCTTCTGCCCATTTTTGGATTGGGTTGTATGTTTTTTTGTTATTAAGCTGAATGAGCTGCTTATAAATTTTGGAGATTAATGCTTTGTCACTTGCTTCATTTGCAAATATTTTCTCCCATTCTGAGGGTTGTCTTTTGGTCTTGTTTATGGTTTCCTTTGCTGTGCAAAAGCTTTGAAGTTTCATTAGGTGCCATTTGTTTATTTTTGTTTTTATTTCCATTTATCTAGGAGGTGGGTCAAAAAGGATCTTGCTGTGATTTATGTCATAGATTTTCCTGCCTATATTTTCCTCTAAGAGTTTGATAGTTTCTGGCCTTATATTTAGGTCTTTAATCCATTTTGAGCTTATTTTTGTGTATGGTGTTAAGGAGTGATCCAATCTCATACTTTTACATGTACCTGTCCAGTTTTCCCAGCACCACTTATTGAAGAGGCTGTCCTTTCTCCATTGTACATTCCTGCCTTCTTTATCAAAGATAAGGTGACCATATGTGCGTGGGTTTATCTCTGGGCTTTCAATCCTGTTCCATTGATCTATCTTTCTGTTTTTGTGCCAGTACCATACTCTCTTGATTACTGTAGCTTTGTAGTATAGTCTGAAGTCACGGAGCCTGATTCCCCCAGCTCCGTTTTTCGTTCTCAAGATTGCTTTGGCTATTCGGGGCCTTTTGTGTTTCCATACAAATTGTGAAATTTTTTGTTCTAGTTCTGTGAACAATGCCAGTGGTAGTTTGATAGGGATTGCATTGAATCTGTAGATTGCTTTGGGTAGTAGGGTCATTTTCACAATGTTGATCCTTCCAATCCAAGAACATGGTATATCTCTCCATCTATTTGTATCATGTTTAATTTCTTTCTTCAGTGTCTTATAATTTTCTGCATACAGGTCTTTTGTCTCCTTAGGTAGGTTTATTCCTAGATATTTTATTCTTTTTGTTGCAATGGTAAATGGGAGTGTTTTCTTGATTTCACTTTAAGATTTTTCATCATTAGTGTATAGGAATGCCAGAGATTTCTGTGCATTAATTTTGTATCCTACTACTTTACCAAATTCATTGATTAGCTCTAGTAGTTTTCTGGTAACATCTTTAGGATTCTCTATGTATAGTATCATGTCATCTGCAAACAGTGACAGCTTTACTTATTTTCCAATTTGGATTCCCTTTATTTCCTTTTCTTCTGTGATTGCTGTGGCTAAAACTTCCAAAACTATGTTGAATAAGAGTGGTGAGAGTGGGCAACCTTGTCTTGTTCCTGATCTTAGTGGAAATGCTTTCAGTTTTTCACCATTGAGGACAATGTTGGCTGTGGGTTTGTCATATATGGCTTTTATTATGTTGAGGAGAGTTCCCTCTATGCCTACTCTCTGCAGGGTTTTTATCATAAATGGGTGTTGAATTTTGTCAAAAGCTTTCTCTGCATCTATTGAGATGATCATATGGTTTTGCTCCTTCAATTTGTTAATATGGTGTATCACGTTGATTGATTTGCGTATATTGAAGAATCCTTGCATTCCTGGAATAAACCCCACTTGATCATGGTGTATGATCCGTTTAATGTGCTGCTGGATTCTGTTTGCTAGTATTTTGTAGAGGATTTTTGCATCTATGTTCATCAGTGATATTGGCCTGTAGTTTTCTTTCTTTGTGACATCCTTGTCTGGTTTTGGTATCAGGGTGATGGTAGCCTCGTAGAATGAGTTTGGGAGTGTTCCTCCCTCTGCTATATTTTGGAAGAGTTTGAGAAGGATAGATGTTATCTCTTCTCTAAATGTTTGATAGAATTCGCCTGTGAAGCATCTGGTCCTGGGCTTTTGTTTGTTGGAAGATTTTTAATCACAGTTTGAATTTCAGTGCTTGTGATTGGTCTGTTCATATTTTCTATTTCTTCCTGATTCAGTCTTGGCAGGTTGTGCATTTCTAAGAATGTGTCCATTTCTTCCAGGTTGTCCATTTTATTGGCATAGAGTTGCTTGTAGTAATCTCTAATGATCTTTTGTATTTCTGCAGTGTCAGTTGTTACTTCTCCTTTTACATTTCTAATTCTATTGATTTGAGTCTTCTCCCTTTTTTTCTTGATGAGTCTGGCTAATGGTTTAAATCACTTTAAATATGTCCTGCCAGTCCCTTCTGGCTTGCAGAGTTTCTGCTGAAAGACCAGCTGTTAACCTTATGGGGATTCCCTTGTGTGTTATTTTCCCCTTGCTGCTTTTAATAAGTTTTCTTTGTATTTAATTTTTAACAGTTTGATTAATATGTGTCTTGGCGTGTTTCTTCTTGGATTTATCCTGTATGGGACTCTCTGTGCTTCCTGGACTTGATTAACTATTTCCTTTCCCATATTAGGGAAGTTTTCAACTATAATCTCTTCAAATATTTTCTCAGTCCCTTTCTTTTTCTCTTCTTCTTCTGTAACCTCTGTAATTCGAATGTTGGTGCGTTTAATGTTGTCCCAGAGGTCTCTGAGACTGTCCTCAGTTCTTTTCTTTCTTTTTTCTTTATTCTGCTCTGCAGTAGTTATTTCCACTATTTTATCTTCCAGGTCACTTATCCGTTCTTCTGCCTCAGTTATTCTGCTATTGATCCCTTCTAGAGTATTTTTAATTTCATTTATTGTGTTGTTCATCGTTGTTTCTTTCATCTTTAGTTCTTCTAGGTCCTTGTTAAATATTTCTTGCATTTTCTCTATTCTATTTCCAAGATTTTGGATCATCTCTACTATCATTATTCTGAATTCTTTTTCAGGTAGACTGCCTATTTCATCTTCATTTGTTACATCTGGTGGGTTTTCATCTTGCTCCTTCATCTGCTGTGTGTTTTTCTGTCTTCTCATTTTGCTTATCTTACTGTGTTTGGGGTCTCCTTTGGAGGCTGCAGGTTCGTAGTTCCCGTTGTTTTTGGTGTCTGTCCCCAGTGGCTAAGGTTGGTTCAGTGTGTTGTGTAGGCTTCCTGGTGGAGGGGACTAGTGCCTGTGTTCTGTTGGATGAGGCTGGATCTTGTCTTTCTGGTGGGCAGGTCCACGTCTGGTGGTGTGTTTTGGGGTGTCTGTGGACTTATTATGATTTTAGGCAGCCTCTCTGCTAATGGGTGGGGTTGTGTTCCTATCTTGCTAGTTGTTTGGCATAGGATATCCAGCACTGTAGCTTGCTGGTCGTTGAGTGAAGCTGGGTGCTGGTGTTGAGATGGAGATCTCTGGGAGATTTTTGCCATTTGATATTATGTGGAGCTGGGAGGTCTCTTGTGGACCAGTGTCCTGAAGTTGGCTCTCCCTCCTTAGAGGCACAGCTCTGACTCCTGGCTGCAGCACCAAGAGCCTTTCATCTACACGGCTCAGAATAAAAGGGAGAAAAGGTAGAAAGAAAGAATTAGTAGAAGTAGAAAGAAAGAAAGAAAGAAAGAAAGGAGGGCGGGAGGGAGGGAGGGAGGAAGGAGGAAAGAAAGGAAAAAAGAAAGAAAGATAAAGTAAAATAAAATAAAGTAATATAAAATACAATAAAGTTATTAAAATAAAAAAATAATTATTAAGAGAAAAAAACGAAACAAACAAAAAAATGGATGGATAGAACCCTAGGACAAATGGTGGAAGCAAAGCTATACAGACAAAATCTCACACAGAAGCATACGCATTCACACTCACAAAAAGAGGAAAAGGGGAAAAAATCATAAATCTTGCTCTCAAAGTCCACCTCCTTAATTTGGGATGATTCCTTGTCTATTCAGGTATTCCACAGATGCAGGGTACATCAAGTTGATTGTGGAGCTTTAATCCGCTGCTTCTGAGGCTGCTGGGAGAGATTTCCCTTTCTCTTCTTTGTTCTCACAGCTCCCAGGGGCTCAGCTTTGGATTTGGCCCCGCCTCTGCGTGTAGGTCACCAGAGGGCGTCTGTTCTTTGCTCAGACAGGACGGGGTTAAAGGAGCCGCTGATTCCGGGGCTTCGGCTCACTCAGGCTGGGCGGAGGGAGGCGTTCGGAGTGCGGCGCGAGCCTGCAGCTGCGGAGGCCGGCGTGACGTTGCACCAGCCTGAGGCGCTACGTGCGTTTTCCCGGGGGAGTTGTCCCTGGATCCCGGGACCCTGGCAGTGGCGGGCTGCACAGGCTCCCCGGAAGGGGGGTGTGGATAGTGACCTGTGCTCGCACACAGGCTTCTTGGTGGCGACAGCAGCAGCCTTAGCGTCTCATGTCTGTTTCTGGGGTCCGCGCTTTTAGCCGCGGCTCGCACCTGTCTCTGGAGCTCCTTTAAGCAGCGTACTTAAACCCCTCTCCTCACGCACCAGAAAACAAAGAGGGAAGAGAAAGTCTCTTGCCTCTTCGGCAGGCCCAGATTTTTCCCGGACTCCCTCCCGGCTAGCCGTGGCGCACTAACGCCCTGCAGGCTGTGTTCACGCCGCCAACCCCAGTCCTCTCCCGGCGCTCCGACTGAAGCCCGAGCCTCAGCTCCCAGCCCCGCCCGCTCCGGCGGGTGAGCAGACAAGCCTCTCGGACTGGTGAGTGCTGGTAGCACCGATCCTCTGTGCGGGAATCTCCCCGCTTTGCCCCCCGCACCCCTGTTGCTGTGCTCTCCTCCGCGACTCCGAAGCTTCCCCCCTCCGCCACCCGCAGTCTCCGCCCGCGAAGGGGCTTCCTAGTGTATGCAAACTTTTCCTCCTTCACAGCTCCCTCCCACTGGTGCAGGTCCCGTCCCTATTCTTTTGTCTCTGTTTTTGCTTTTTTTCTTTTGCCCTACCCAGGTACGTGGGGAGTTTCTTGCCTTTTGGGAGGTCTGTGGTCTTCTGCCAGCGTTCAGTAGGTGTTCTGTAGGAGTTGTTCCACGTGTAGTTGTATTTCTGGTGTATCTGTGGGGAGGAAGGTGATCTCCGCGTCTTACTCTGTGTCTTTATATTTAAATTGTGATTCTTGTAGGTAACATATGGTTGGGTCTTACTTTTTTTATCCAATATTACAATCTCTGACTTTATTTTTTAGAATTTCTTTGCAGTTTATTTTTTATACATATTATTTGCACATAGTGTATGATATGTAACACTATCTCTCACCTTTTAAATATCTTCCACACTATATTTCTATCATTTCTTTTATATTGACAGTCTTGTTGATATATAATTCACATACCATAAAGTTTACCCTTTTTTTCTTTTTTTTTTTTTTGACTCTGCCACTCGGCTTGCGGGATCCTAGTTCCCCGACCAGAGATTGAATCCAGGCCCCTCGCAGTGAGAGCACTGAGTTCTGATCACCAGGGAATTCTAAAGATTACCCTTTTAAAGTGTGCAGTTCAGAGACTTTATACCTATTAGCAGTCACTTCCCATGCACACGTTCTCCCAGCCCCTGGCAAACATTAATATACTTTGTATGGATTTGCCTATCCTGGATATTTCACATAAATGGAATCTTACAATAGGTGGCTTTTTATATCTAGCTTTGTTGTTTTCAAGATCCATCCATGTTGTAGCATATGTCAGTACTTCATTCCTTTTTTATGGCTAAATAATTTTCCATTGTATTAATATATCACATTTCATTTAGCCATTCATTAGTCGGTTAATTATTGGGTTATTTCTACTTTTTGGCTACCGTGAATAATGCTGCTATGAACATTCATGTACAAGTTCGTGTGTCAACAAATGTTTTCATTTCTTTTGGATGCACACCTAGGAGTGGAGTTACTAGGTCATATAGTAACTCTATGTTTAACTTTTTGAGGAATTCGCAACCTTTTTTCCAAATGACTGTACCATTTGCCTTTCCTACCAGCAATGTACTAGGGTTCCAGTTTCCTTGCCAATACTTGTAATTGTCTGCCTTTTTAGTATTTTAAAGATGTTGCTTCACTGTGGTCTCATTTGCTTGTTTCCAATGAGATATCTCCTGTCGTTATTATTCCTCTGTATATAACATGTATTTTCCTGACTGCTTTTACAGTTTTCTTTATTACTAGTTTTGAGCAATTTGATTACAATGTGGCTTTATGTAGTTTTCTTCATATTTCTTGTGCTTGGGGTTCATTGGTATTCTTGGATTTGTGAGTTTATTATTTTTATCACATCTGGAAAAATTTCAGCCATTATTACTTCAAATAATTTTTATTGCCCTCTTTTTCTTTTGGGAACTCCCATTACACATATATAGAGTACTTTAAGTTTTTATCATAGCTCACTGCTGCTCTGTTCATTTTTTAAAAGTCTCTTTTCTCTTCATCTTTCAAATTCACAATTTTATATTCTGTAATATCTAACCTGCTGTGAATCCCATCTAATACTTTCTCAGATTTTACATTGTAATTTTCAATTTAAGAAGTTTGATTTGCATCTTTTTATATTTTTCATATCATTGCTTAACTTTTTGAAACTATAAAAAATAGTTATAGTAACTTTTTTAAAAGTCCTTGTCTGCTTATTCTGTGTCAGTTCTGAGTTCGTCTCAATTGATGAATTTTTCTCCTACTGATGGGTCACATTTTCCAGTTTCTACACAGGCCTGGCAATTTTTGATTGAATGCCAGACAGTAGGACTTTTACTTTGTTGGATGCTGGATATTTTTATTCATATAAATGCTCTCGAGCTTTTTTACTGGGACATCGTTAAGTTACTCGTAAACAATTTGATCCTTTCCATTCTTGCTTTTAAGATTTGTTAGGCCCAACTGGAACATGCTTATGCTCGGTGTAGTTTGTCCTCATTACTGAAAAAAGCCCTCTGTGTATTTAGCCTAGTGCTCTGTGAGTCATGAGGTTCCAGTCTGGCTGCTGTGAACAGGCACTGCTCCTAGCTTCGTGTGAATGCTGGGCCTTATTACCTCCTGTCCTTATAGTGGTTCTTCTCCTGGCTTTGGCAGCTTCCTCGCCTGCATTCCCTGTTCAATCCCCGCTGAGTATTTGAGAAGGCCTCTGTACTTCTGCAGAGTTCTTTCTGTGTCGCTCTCTTGTCTCTGGTTTAGAGTGCAAGTCAGAGTTTGTCTTCAGTGCAGATTTGTCTTTGGCTAGTTTATTCTGACTTCTGTTCTTTAGGGTGTTTCTCTAGTCTTAATAAATCTAGATTTATCGTACTCCCTTCAGATGATCTGAAGCCTTCTCTCTCTGCCTCTCTTTACACCTATTTTCCTCTATTCCCTCACCCTACATAGCAAAGAACTGTCTTTCTATTTATCTTATATGATGTGTTGTCTGATTCTGGAGACGTACTCATTTCTGTGTTTCATAGAAGTAGAGAACTGAAATGTCAATCGTTTATCCATGTTTTGTTATTACGCAATAGGATACTTGCCTACGTAAGTGTATTAGTTAGTGCAGCCGTCAACTGGTAGTTATTTGTGTTACCCTCATTTCCTTTAACAGTGTGAGTTATAATTTAGATTGTCAGTTTTCCCTCTTAATTTTAGAGGTAATTGATACTGCTAATAAATTTTTTAAAAATTTCTTTTAGGCCTTCTTCATTTGCAATGAAATAACTGTATTGCCATCTGTTTTCCTTAGTATTATAGGTAATGAATTTTAAGGAGAGTTGAAATGATGGTAACTTTAGGCCCTTATTAAAGTGGCAAAGAAGAATTATTGGGGAATAAATGTACAATTCTATGAATAACTGTTTTCTGGTTGTAAAATAATGTTTATTCATATACTGTTTAAGTAATACAAAGACAGATGGTTAATAACTCCTATCTGCAGCCATAAAAGTAAAATAAGTTTGTTTAAAAAAATTTTTTTTGTCAAATGGACATGTGGGCAATTAATCTGTTGCCATCTTTCCATTGAGAACAAATTTAAAATGGTATAAAAATATTCAGAAACAATTTCTTAGTCATGGAACATAGTTTCTTATTTTGCTTCTCATTGGTACTTCTCTGTTCTTGTTGGAACTGCTGAAGTATTGAAATACTTCAATAAAAAGGGGGTGGACCTCCCTTTTATCCAGGAATAGATTTTGTGGCAGACCACTGAGCCAGCAGTTATTTTGACTTTCCCTGAAAGAGATGAAGTTCCTAAGAATTTATTATATATGTGTTTTGCCACTGAGTGAGCAAGAAAAATACATACCCATCAGTGCTGACTGGATGGTAATTTCTGAAACATGATGCCACCGTCCTCATAAATAACAGTGTAACAGAATCACGGAGAATTTGGCAGAGATCAATCTCTAGATGGATGAGTTAGTCTGCAAGCAAAGAGCTACTCAACTTCTCTTGACTTTTAAGAATGCTCTGTGGGTTTTCTAATCCAGACCCTTGGATTTCAGTGAGTCTCTGGAGATCAAGAAATTTTTACAGACTAACAAAGACTAACTGGTCAACCACTGAGCGTTGGTGTGTGGAGGTACATTGTAATTTCAGTGAGAGATGCCCCTGTGCTGCTTCTAGACACTCGACTCCACTTGCTATCATGGAAATTTGCCATGACTGTTTCGTGAGTTGAATTTTACCCTGATGTCGTACGATGAGAAAGTATAGATTTCATCAGTGAAAACCTCATCAGATCTGTGAAAACCTGCCAATAAAATGTTTGTGTAGTTTCATTTTTGGCGTATTTATGAGGCTGGGTTATGTGGTGTCTTCGAGATCATCTATCTATCTATATGTCAATTGCCTTGTATAAAAGTATAACCTTGGTAGCCAAAGACATTTCCTGCTCTTGCCATGTTTCTCTATAAATATGCTGCAGGGACTATAAACTTGTAGTTGTTTGATAGGTATGGTGCCTAATAGCCCCTGTTTCCCTGTTTGGAACCTAGCAACATTCCCTGGCTCTATAAGTGAACAAAGAGATGATCTAAAAGCAAGTGAATATGATTTGAATTTTCAAGTGAGATATGGACCCAAGCAGTCCTTTATGCATCTCTGCATATGAGGAACGAGGAACCAGGAGATGCCTGAAATGGTCCCTAACGTGCCATCAGCTATTATCTCGGGCTTTTGGCAGGTGTAGGCAGGCAGGGTGGTTAGAAGTTTGAAAACAGAGTTGAAAAAATTATGTCACATTTTTAACAGCCTTCATACAGGGTTTGCCTCATTGCACTGCTTTTTACTACCTCTGTACATTTGGACAAGCTGAGGTATTTTTTAAAAAAGATTTTTTTTCAATATGGCCCTTGGCAGGGGCAAAGCTACTGTATGGGGAATGTTAACTAATTTGGAATGGATGTCCTCAGACAGAGCTGTGAAATAGGCCAAGTGCCTTTCTGGCAACCCATTGCCTCTTTTGAAGTGTCCTTCCTGCTGAAGGGATTTGTGCCATCAGTGCTGCCTGGGCCCCAAAGAGGGAAGAAATCCCATCAAACAAAGACAGTGGGGACTTAATACATTACACATACCAAGAGCAGTGACATTTTAAGAGAGAACCCAGGGAAATGGCAATGCTAGCCATAAAGGTAATGGTAATACTAATAATGATAATGAGTTACCTGTATCAGGCACTGTGCCAAGTACTCTATATACATTGTCCTCCAGCATGAAACCAGTGGGGAGTGATTGTTCTCCCCATTCCTTAGATGCCACGCCCACAATAACACAGGAAAATAACAGAGCCAAGGTTCGTTTGTCTGACACCAAAGCCAGGCTCTTTCCTTTGTGCTGTGATTTTCTACTATGAATGGCTGGTAACTGGAATTTTGGATATCACAAGGGGACATGATTTTAGGATAGGGACCTTCTTAGCTTTCTCAGATTATGGAGAGACAAAGTTAATTCTGGAACCAGAGATTTTTTCACACCCCATACAAATGGTTTCCTGGCTCCGAGGATCTGAATCGATTAAAACGTATGCTGGAGCTATGAGCCAAGAAAATAAACAAAGTGCCTTGTGGTGACAGGAGGTTTTGTCTGATCACTGGAATACCACCCTGGGGAAGCATGGCGCCCACGGGCCATCAGCCACTTTGCCCCTGTTTGTTCCTGAATGCCATTGGTGACCTTCTGTGAATGTCAGGGGAAGCAGCATCTCCCCACTTGAGTGGCTGCACGCCATGGGTAAGAGCATCATTAATCATCGATAGAGGCATTTTACATTTTCTAGCTGTGCTCCAATAGCATAGAAGTCACTAATCATAGATGGTGCAGGAGCAAGTGCCAAGTAGGTATTTTCATTTAATGGGAAAGTGAAGTAAGGGCAGATAATTGGTAGCTGTATATACATCTCTTTTTCAGTCAGTGGTCTATTTTGTGTGAGGGATAGTAGGTTTCTCACATGTCAACTCCAAATGACAGTAAGGCCTGCTCTGAGCTCTATGTTACAAAGGATTCTGAGAACCTACCTGGAGGCCATGATCTATTAATGATGTCTGCCAAAGGTGCAGGAAGAGCTAGTGAGTCATGAGTTTGCCACCACTTGTTAGATCAGTAAAATATATTCCAAAAAGACCCTCAAGTACCGGGTAGTTTTCTCAGAGTATAACCAAATACTAATTCTGCTCTGGTGTCGGACCTCTTGGTTCTAACCCTGGCACCTTTGTGACCTTTGGCCTCGAATTTCTCTGTGCCTCAGTTTTCCTCATCTATGAGATGGGGCGTAATAATAGTATTTAGCTCAAAGGTGTCGTTAGTTTAAATAAGTTAATATATGTAAATTTCTTAGAACAGTGCCTGGCACATTCAGAGTGTTCAATAAATGTTAATTATGATTAATACAAAAATGGCTTGAGTACCTATTATGTATAGGCACATTCTGAGTTTTGTGCCACACCTCTAACCTAACATCCTGCCCAATTTAGGCTAGTATTTATTGAAAGTGCATCTTGATTTTCACTTGGTATCACCCTAAGGACCAAGTGAATGAGAACCGTCTCCAAACCAACAAATCCTGTTTTGGTCTAATACCAAAATTTTATAACTGGAAGGTATCATAGAGATCATGGAATGTACTTCCTTATTTTATATAGCTGAAGAATCTGAAGCTCAGGAACATTGAAAAGACATCTCTTTTTGTGACTTAGGCATTTATCTTATTTGTTAATGAAAGAATCATAGGCTGTTATAGCAGATTAGGGTTTATGTTTCTTTCATGTATCACATGAAGTGGTTATGTGCACCGCGATGCCTCCTTAGAAGGAGATATTTAGGATAAAAGAGGAAAGTTGGGCACTAAAAAGGAATTGGACCCAGGAAGGCTTGATCTTTTCGGCAGTAGAGTGTGTCTGACTGAGACAGTGCTCTTCTGAAAGGGATGAGCTGCAGGATGTCTTGAGCCCCCTGCAGGGAGAACAGCGCCAAGACTTAGAACACCTCTGCTGTGAAACCATATAATGAAGGATGGAAGTTTTACATTTTCAACACCTGATTCCTGATCCCACTGTCCCTGAGAAAAGACCCTGACTTATCATGTGCAACACAATATGGAATATGAAAATCTTAATAAAAACGTGTGTGTGTGTGTGTGTGTGTGTGTGTGTGTGTGTGTGAAGCGGTATTGTCTGTAATTAGATTGTCTTCAAACTTGGAAACAGCTTAAAAGAACTAAAGCCCAAACAGTCACTTCAGCAATCCAGGAAGGAGGTAGCAATTTACTGTTGACCTTGACCACAAATTCTTTATTCTAGCAGTGAGGCAGATGACAATTTGCCTAAGGTATGTTTAAACAGTAAAGAGCTAAAGACTCTTGTTTGTGTGTGTGAGAGAGAGGAAAATGCAATATTTAATTTGGGACATTTATTTGGAGAACTCTGAGGATTTGAAGTAGAGCACTATAGGTATAGAAAGAATTGAAGAATAAAGATCTAGAACTCTCTTTCTCCCCTCTCCCTCCAAAGCTCTTCTGGAAGCTGCAGATAAAGGGTCACATTAGCTGCTCTTTTCCATTGATACTGGAACAAGACAGAGGCTGAGATTATACCAACGGGCATTTAAGTAATAAATTAAGAATTTGTTGCATGATATCACAGTTGCTAATGCCAGAAGAGAAACTAACTTTTCTAGGAACTTTTCCCCTTTCTTTTTTGAAAAGGTTAGTTCTAGTGTTGTAGCTTTGTAGACACATCTGGCTTCAAATCTTGGGTCCTCTACGGTTAGCTATAATGAATTGAGTCAAAGTTACTTAACATTGTTTAGTCTCAATTTTCCAAACTGTAAAGTGGAGTGAATAATACTCACCTGTAGGGGTCATTGTGCGATCTAAATGGGATAACATGAACAGTACCTAGTATGTGGAAGCAGCTAAATAAAGGTTACTTCTCTTGCCATTTATTTGGAAGATATATTTGAAGTAGTTGAAAAGAAATGAACAAGGTCATTGATTGGCACACCTAGATATGCTATGAAATTACATGAGGACTTTAAAAAAAACTACTGAACTACTGAATCAGAATCTCCAAAGTGTAGCCTAGAAAACTGTAATTTTTATAAAACTCTCAGATAATTCTGATGCCAAACTCAGTTTTAGATCAATAAACTACAAGAACTCTTGAAATTCTCTGTATTTTATTATCTCCCATCATCATTTAAAAATCAATTTAGTTAGGCAACGAATATTAACCAGTGTTAGAATCATCTGTACTGAGTTTAGAAATACTTCTGATCATGGGCTGAGCTGTAGAAGACACTTGAATTGCTTTGATCACATCTCACTTTCTGAAAGCCTTGCAATAGTCTGATTAAGAATTATATGTAAAAAAGTTCATTCCACAGATATTTATTTACCACCTCCTATACACCAGACACCATGCTAGGTGCTTATGATTGGTTAAACAGGCAGAACTCCCTGCTTTGTGAAGCTTAATAAAGTTAAGCTTGTTTGTGTGTTTTTAAGACCTGAGCAAATAAGCCTTTGCTACAATTATAATTTTAACCTTAATAAATAGCCAAACCGGAAGTTTACTGCCATGCACATCATACTTCATATTTATTTTTTTCATGTTTTCTAACATTTTGTTATGAAAATTTTCAAACAATTAGCAACATTGTAAGAATTTTACAGTGAACACCCACATACCCAACACCTAGATTCTACTATTAACACTTTACCGGACTTGCCTTGATACTTAGCTATCAATCCCATAAATAAACCCATCTTAGTATTTGTGATGTACTTCAAAGTAAATCTAAGACATCAGTGTACTTCCGCTAAATACTTCAGAGGCATATCATTAGCATCAGAGTTTAATATTTGTTGACATTTTTCTTTTGGTGTAACATTTACAATGAAATGCACCATCTTAAGTGAACATTCGCTGCATTTTGGCAAACGTATATACACATATAAGCTATCAAGACACAGAACACAGAAAGTTTTCTCACTCCCCTTCCTAGTGAATCCTTCCTCCAAACCCCAGCGGCAACCTCTGTTCTGAAGTTTTTCCACTGTAGATTCGTTTCGTATTTTCTGGCATCATGTCAATGAAATCATACAATATATACTCTTGTGTAAGACTTCTTTTGCTTTGCATAATACTTGTGAGATTTATCCATGTTCTTTCATGTATCAGTCATTTGTTCTTTTGTGTTGCTAGTTTCATTGCTTACCACCATGTATTTATCTGTTTTTCGGTTGATGGGCACTATGACTCTTTCTAGTTATTGGCTATATGAATAAAGCCATGATAAACATCACAAGTCTTTTTTGTGAACGTATTTTCATTTATATTGGGTAAATACTTCTGTGTGGAACTGCTGGTCATAGGGTACATGTATGTTTCATTTTAGAAGAAACTGCCAGACCTTTTCCCAGCGTGGTTGTGTCATTCACCCCACCGTGGACAGCATTGCTCCAGGTGCTGCGTCCCTGCTTCCATGGGTAGCTAGTGTCAGTCTCTTTGACTGTAGCCCTTCTGATGGGTGTGTAGTCCTGTCTCCTTGTGGTTCTAATTTGCAATTTTGATAACAAGTGATGTTGAGCGCTTCTTTCATGTGCTAATTGGCCATTCTGCTATATATATTTTTGATTCTTCAAATCTTTTGCCCATTTTTAATAGTTTTTTTGTCTTTCTATTGTTGAAGTGCCACAGTTCTTTGTATATCCTGGATAACAGTCCTTTGTTAGATATATGTTTTGCCAATGATTCCTCCAAGTCTGTTGGGTTGACTATTCATTTTCTTAATGGAGTATTTTGATGAGCAAAAGTTTTTTAATTTTGATGAAGCCTGTTTTTGTTTTCTTTTGTGGTTATTGCTTTCTGTGACCTGAGAAATCTTGACTACTCATGAGTCATGAACATATTCTCCTATACTCTGTTGTAAAAGTCTGATAGTTTTAGCTATTATGTTTAGGATATTTATTTCACTTTTTCACTAATTTTCACAGTTTTTCAAAAATGGATCTCCTAAGCTATGTAAAATAATATCCAGTTAAATTTCTTATATATAAACAAATAAATGAATTTTATTCACTGTCAGGGAGGGGGAAATTTCCCCCTCTATCCCTTCTTGAGTTCTGTGGCTGTACTAGTAATAAAATTGGCACAAGACAGATTAATAGGAGAAACAAATTTTAATTTTTGCACACAGAGACCTAAGAAGTGACCAAAGCAAGCAGCTTTTATACTATTTAAACAAAGAAACAATAAATTTTTAAAATTGAAGTATAGTTGATTTACAATATTATGTTAGTTTCAATTATATAGCAAAGTGATTCAGGTATATATACATATATTTTTTTTGTTCAGGTTATTTTCCATTATAGGTTATTATAAGATATTGAGTATAGTTCCCCATGCTATACAGTAAATACTTATTGCTCATCTATTTTATATATAGTAGTGTGTATCTGTTAGTCCCATATGCCTAATTTATCCCTCCCCCACTCTCTTTCCCTTTTGGTAACCATAAGTTTGTTTTCTATGTCTGTGAGTCTGTTTCTGTTTTATAAATAAATTCAGTCATATTATTCTTTACATTCCACATATAAGTGATATCATATAATATTTGTCTTTTTCTGTCTGACTTACTTTACTTAGTATGATATTCTCTAGGTCCATCCATGTTGCTACCAAGGGCAATATTTTATTCTTTTTTATGGCTGAGTAATATTCCATTGCATATATATACCACATCTTCTTTATCCATTCTTTTTTTTTAATTAATTAATTTTTGGCTGCATTAGGTCCTCGTTGCTGCATGCGGCCTATCTCTAGTTGCAGCAAGTGGGGACTACTCTTTGTTGCAGTGCGTGGGCTTCATATATTTTTTTTTATACAACAGGTTCTTATTAGTTATCCATTTTATACATATCAGTGTATATATGTCAATCCCAATCTCCCAATTCATCACACCACTACCACCACCGCCCCCCCACCGCTTCCCCCCTTGGTGTCCATACGTTTGTTCTCTACATCTCTGTCTCAATTTCTGCCCTGCAAACTGGTTCATCTGTACAATTTTTCTAGGTTCCACATATATGCGTTAACAAATGATATTTGTTTTTCTCTTTCTGACTTACTTCACTCTGAATGACAGTCTCTAGATTCATCCACATCTCTACAAATGACCCAATTTCATTGCTTTTTATGAATGAGTAATATTTCATTGTGTATATGTACCACATCTTCTTTATCCATTCGTCTGTCGATGGGCATTTAGGTGGCTTCCATGACCTGGCTATTGTAAATAGTGCTGCACTGAACATTGGGGTGCCTGTGTCTTTTTGAATTATGGTTTTCTCAGGGTATATGCCCAGTAGTGGGATTGCTGGGTCATATGATAATTCTATTTTTAGTTTTTTGAGGAACCTCCATACTGTTCTCCATAGTGGCTGTATCAATTTACATTCCCACCACCAGTGCAAGAGGGTTCCCTTTTCTCCCCACCCTCTCCAGCATTTGTTGTTTGTAGATTTTCTGATGATGTCCATTCTAACTGGTGTGAGGTGATACCTCATTGTAGTTTTGATTTGCATTTCTTGAATAATTAGTGATGTTGAGCAGCTTTTCATGTGCTTCTTGGCCATCTGTATGTTTTCTTTGGAGGAATGTCTATTTAGGTCTTCTGCCCATGTTTGTTTAGGGATTTTTTAATATTTGTTTTTTTTAATATTGAACTGCATGAGCTGTTTTTATATTTTGGAGATTAAGCCTTTGTGCGTTGAGTCGTTTGCAAATATTTTCTCCCATTCTGAGGGTTGTCTTTTTGTCTTGTTTGTAGTTTCCTTTGCTGTGCAAAAGCTTTTAAGTTTCAATAGATCCCATTTGTTTATTTTTGTTTTTATTTCCATTACTCTAGGAGGTGGATCAAAAAAGATCTTGCTATGATTTATGTCAAAGAGTGTTCTTCCTATGTTTTCCTCTAAGAGCTTTATAGTGTCTGGTCTTACATTTAGGTCTTTAATCCTTTTGAGTTTATTTTTGTATATGGTGTTAGGGAATGTTTTAATTTCATTCTTTTACATGTAGCTGTCCAGTTTTCCCAGCACCACTTATTGAAGAGACTGTCTTTTCTCCATTGTATATCCTTGCCTCCTTTGTCATAGATTAGTTGACCATAGGTGCGTGGGTTTATCTCTGGGCTTTCTATCTTGTTCCATTGATCCATATTTCTGTTTTTCTGCCAGTACCATATTGTCTTGATGACTGTAGCTTTGTAGTATAGTCTGAAGTCAGGGAGTCTGATTCCTCCAGCTCCGTTTTTTCCCCTCAAGACTGCTTTGGCTATGCGGGGTCTTTTGTGTCTCCATACAAATTTTAAGACTTTTTGTTCTAGTTCTGTAAAAAATGCCATTGATAATTTGATAGAGATTGCATTGAATCTGTAGATTGCTTTGGGTAGTAGAGTCATTTTCACAATATTGATTCTTCCAATCCAAGAACATGGTATATCTCTCCATCTGTTGGTATCATCTTTAATTTCTTTCATCAGTGTCTTATAGTTTTCTGCATACAGGTCTTTTGTCTCCCTAGGTAGGTTTATTCCTAGGTATTTTATTCTTTTTGTTGCAACGGTAAATGGGAGTGTTTCCTTAATTTCTCTTTCAGATTTTTCATCATTCGTGTATAGGAATGCAAGAGATTTCTGTGCATTAATTTTGTATCCTGCAACTTTACCAAATTCATTGATTAGCTCTAGTAGTTTTCTGGTGGCATCTTTAGTATTCTCTATGTATAGTATCATGTCATCTGCAAACAGTGACAGTTTTACTTCTTCTTTTCCAGTTTGTATTCCTTTTATTTCTTTCTCTTCTCTGACTGCTGTGGCTAGGACTTCCAAAACTATGTTGAATAGTAGTGGCTAGAGTGGACATCCTTGTCTTTTTCCTGATCTTAGAGGAAACGCTTTCAGTTTTTCACCATTGAGAATGATGTTTGCTGTGGGTTTGTCATATATGGCCTTTATTATGTTGAGGTAGTTTCCCTCTATGCCCACTTTCTGGAGAGTTTTTATCATAAATCGTTGTTGAATTTTGTCAAAATCTTTTTCTGTGTCTAATGAGATGATCATATGGTTTTTATTCTTTAATTTGTTAATATGGTGTATCACATTGATTGATTTGCATATATTGAAGATTCCTTGCATCCCTGGGATAAATCCCACTTGATTCATGGTGTATGATCCTTTTAAAGTGTTGTTGGATTCTGTTTGCTAGTATTTTGTTGAGGGTTTTTGCATCTATATTCATCAGTGATATTGGTCTGTAAATTTCTTTTTTTGTAGTATCTTTGTCTGTTTTTGGTATCAGGGTGATGGTGGCCTCATAGAATGAGTTTGGAAGTGTTCCTTCCTCTGCAATTTTTTGGAAGAGTTTGAGAGGGATGGGTGTAGCTCTTCTCTAAATGTTTGATAGAATTCACCTGTGAAGCCATCAGGTCCTGGACTTTTGTTTGATGGACGATTTTTAATTTCATTTAATATGAAATTCAGTTTCAATTTCATTACTTGTGATTAGTCTGTTCATATTTTCTATTTTTTCCTGCTTCAGTCTTGGAAGGTTTTACCTTTCTAAGAATTTGTCCATTTCTTCCAGGTTGTCCATTTTATTGGCATAGAGTTGCTTGTAGTAGTCTCTTTGGATGCTTTGTATTTCTGCAGTATCTGTTGTAACGTCTCCTTTGTCATTTCTAATTTTAGTGATTTGAGTCCTCTCCCTCTTTTTCTTGATGAGTTTGGCTAATGGTTTATCAATTTTGTTTAACGTCTCAAAGAACCAGCTTTTAGTTTTCTTGATCTTTGCTATTGTTTGTTTCTATTTCATTTATTTCTGCTCTGATCTTTATAATTTCTTTCCTTCTGCTAACTTTGGGTTTTGTTTGTTCTTCTTCCTCTGGTTCCTTTAGGTGTACGGTTAGGTTGTTTATTTGAGATTTTTCTTGTTTCTTAAGGTAAGATTGTATTGCTATAAACTTCCTTAGAACTGCTTTTGCTGCATCCCATAGGTTTTGGATCATAGTGTTTTCATTGTCATTTGTCTCTAGGTATTTTTTGGTTTCCTCAGTGATCTCTTGGTTATTTAGTAACGTATTGTTTAGCTTCCATGTGTTTGTGTTTTTTACAGGGTTTTTTTTTTCCTGTAATTGATTTCTAATCTCATAGCATTGTGTTCAGAAAAGATACTTGATATGATTTCAGTTTTCTTAAATTTACTGAGGCTTGATCTGTGACCCAAGATGTGCTCTATCCTGCAGAATGTTCCATGCACACTTGAGAAGAAAATGTAATCTGCTGGTTTTGGATGGAATGTCCTATAAATATCAATTAGATCTATCTGGCCATTTGTATCATTTAAAGCTTGTGTTTCCTTCTTAATTTTCTGTTTGGATGATCTGTCCATTGGTGTAAGTAAGGTGTTAAAGTCCTCCACTATTATTGTGTTACTGTCGATTTCCACTTTTATAGCTGTTAGCATTTGCCTTATGTATTGAGGTGCTCCTATGTTGGGTGCATATATATTTATAATTGTCATATCTTCTTCTTGGATTGATCCCTTGATCATTATGTAGTGTCCTTCCTTGTCTCTTATAGCATTCTTTATTTTAAAGTCTATTTTGTCTCATATGAGTATTGCTATTCCAGCTTTCTTTTGATTTCCATTTGCATGGAATATCTTTTTCCATCCCCTCACTTTCACTCTGTATGTGTCCCTAGGTCTGAAGTGGGTCTCTTGTAGACAGCATATATATGGGTCTTGTTTTTGTATCCATTCAGCGAACCTGTATCTTTTGGTTTGAGCATTTAATCCATTCACATGTAAGGTAATTATCAATATGTATGTTCCTATTTCCGTTTTCTTAATTGTTTTTGGTTTCTTTTTGTAGTTCCTTTTCTTCTCTTGTGTTTCCCACTTAGAGAAATTCCTTTAGCATTTGTTGTAGAGCTGGTTTGGTGGTGCTGAATTCTTTTAGCTTTTGACTGTCTTTAATGGTTTTGATTTCTGCATCAAATTTGAACGTGATCCTTGCCGGGTAGAGTAATCTTGGTTGTAGGTTCTTCCCTTTCATCACTTTAAATATGTCATGCCACTGCCTTCTGGCTTGTAGAGTTGCTGCTGAGAAGTCAGCTGTTAACCTTATGGGAGTTCCCTTGTATGTTATTTGTCGTTTTTCCCTTGCTGCTTTCAATAATTTTTCTTTGTCTGTGATTTTTGCCAATTTCATTACTGTGTGTCTAGGCATGTTTCTCCTTGGGTTTATCCTGTGTGGAACTCTGTTCTTTCTGGACTTGGGTGGCTGTTTCCTTTCCCATGTTAGGGAAGTTTTTGACTATAATCTCTTCATATATTTTCTCGGGTCCTTTCTCTCTCTCCTCTCCTTCTGGGGCCCCTATAATGTGAATCTTTTTGCATTTAATGTTGTCCCAGAGTTCTCTTAGTCTGTCTTCATTTCTTTTCATTCTTTTTTTTTTATTCTGTTCTGCAGCAGTGAATTCTACCATTCTGTCTTCCAGGTCACTTATCCGTTCTTCTGCCTCAGTTATTCTGCTACCGATTCCTTCTAGTCTATTTTTCAGTTCAGTTATTGTATTGTTCATCTCTATTTGTTTGTTCTTTAATTCTTCTATGTCTTTGTTAAGCATTCCTTGCATCTTCTCGATATTTGCCTCCATCCTTTTTCTGAGGTCCTGGATCATCTTCACTACCATTATTCTGAATTCTTTTTCTGGAAGGTTGCCTATCTCCACTTCATTTAGTTGTTTTTCTGGGGTTTTATCTTGTTCCTTCATCGGGTACATAGCCATCTGCCTTTTCATCTTGTCTGTCTTTCTGTGAATGTGGTTTTTGTTCCACAGGCTGCCGGATTGTAGTTTTTCTTACTTCTGCTTTCTGCCCTATGGTAAATTCACGGTGCATGGGCTTCTCATTGCAGTGGCTTCTCTTGTTGCAGAGCACAGGCTCTAGGTGTGCGGGCTTCAGTAGTTGTGGCACGTGGGCTCAGTAGTTGTGGCTCACAGGCTCTAGAGTGCAGTCTCAGTAGTTGTGGCGCACAAGCTCGGTTGCTCCATGGCATGTGGGATCTTCCCGGACTAGGGATTGAACACATGTCCCCTGCATTGGCAGGCGGATTCTTAACCACTGCACCACTAGGGAAGTCCCTCCATTCATTTATTCATGGACACTTAAGTTGCTTCCATGTCTTGGCTATTGTAAACAATGTTGCTATGAACATTGGGGTGCATGTATTGATATCTTCTCAAATTAAAGTTTTCATCTTTTCCAGATATATGCCCAGGAGTGGGATTGCTGGATCATATGGCAACTCTATTTTTAGTTTTTTTAAGGAAACTCCATACTGTTCTCCATAGTGGCTGCAGCAATTTACATTCCCACCCACAACGTAGGAGGGTTCCCTTTTCTCCACACCCGCTCCAGCAATTACTATTTGTAGACTGTTTGATGATGACCATTCTGACCCATGTGAGGTGATACCTCATTGTGGTTTTGATTTGCATTTCTCTAGTAATTAGCGATGCTGAGCATCTTTTCATGTACCTGTTGACCATCTGTATATCTTCTTTGGAGAAATGCTTATTTAGGTCTTCTGCCCATTTTTTGATTGGGTTGTTTGTTTTTTTTGATATTGAGTTGTATAAGCTGTCAAAGAAATAATTTGTGAGGAATTGACAGGACAAAGACACTTAAGTTTTGGGTGCTTAATTAGTGAAGAATCTAAACAGAGTTTGGTCTTGGGGTAGTAAATTAAAGAAGTAACAAGGTTTGTTTATAGAAGCTTCTCGGCCCAAACTCCTTGTATCTGCGGTAAGGCTGTCTTACTTCCAAATGCAAGGTGTGCACTTTTCACATGAGAGATTTATTTCCTGCTTTCAGGGAGGCAGAGGAACATCAGAGTTTCCTCCTTGGGTCCTCTGCTTCTCAAGTAACTTCAGTTCAAAATAATCAATATGTCATTGTGGCATGTTTTGGGGTGTCCTGCTGTGAGCCCCAACATCACATTACAAGAAACCCATTACAATGTCTTTCCAGAGAAAATATGTGTAAACATGGGATTATTGAAAAGATCAGACTATCTTCCATATTCATGCTTTGTTTTCAAGCATATCATTTAAGAATAATAAAGGATTCTCTGATTAAAGAGCAACCTTGACTTAAAGAGGTTTGAAATATATGTTTGTTTAGTTAAAAGAAAATGGACTGTTCTGTGCATTTATAGGTAACAGTGAGGGGCAGGGAGACAAGAATAGCATCCACACGCTGGGCTTCGTCTGCTCGCACGGAATTTGGGAGGAAAGTGAGAGCAGAAACCACATCCTCCTTGATGACACAGGAGAGAGAAACTTACTCCTCCTGTTCCCAGTTGTCCTCATAACTTGTTCTTTTCTATCTCATATGTTCAGATCTGATAGTCAGATGATGACTCTGGCCACCCTGCTTCAGGCGGAGTGTCATCTGTGTTCCTTTACAAGGCCTGGCTCCCAGCTGTTACCTGGTGGAGGAATCTGACACTCTGACAAATGAACAGGCCATCGGATAGTCTATCCAACAGAGGGCAGTGGCTCATTGAAACATTTGCTCTGAAAATAGATTTTCTGAAACTTTCCACTTAAATAGCTGTGGATTAACTTTTAGTGAGGCCAACATAGTGGAAACTAAGCAGAGCGTATAACCCCAGACTGTTGGGCAGCCGCGCGTGGTCACGGTTCTGCCTTAATTTGCTGTATATTACTTCCTTTGAAATTTGCAACCAGATTCTAAACTATTCACCTTTTAATGTCTGGAAGTGCTGAAAGCATCTGGCCATTTGCTCACCTTGTTTAAGCTGAACAACCCAGGGAGGGTAAGACTGTATTTGCCAAAGCAGAGTGTACGTCTCTGAAAGTTTAGACTGGTACTTCCAAAATGTTCTTCTAGCCTAGACAAGCCATAGAAGGTTAGTGATCATGTTTTTATGCAGTCCAATAGTGACAACATTCTATGTTATGATGCCTCTCCCCAAAGCTTTTTTTATGAAGTTAAAAAAGTTTCTAATATAAAGGTTGTATTATCAACAAATGCTGGTTTGAAAGAACAAAATAGGATTTTGAAGATTACCCTTCTTTAACAATGTCTTAAATTTTTATCTCCTTATACATTCCTCGTTGCTTTCTTTCTCAAGACATTATGGTTTATTGTGTCTCCACTAGGTGCCTTGCATGTGATTTATACAGTGAATGGCCCTGCTTTTGGAGCAAGTTAATGATATAATATCCCCATTTATATTCAGAGCAGTCAACACTTTCTAGCTCCCAGAATAATAAAAGCACCTGCATTTAATATACATGGAAGAATGGGAAAGCAAAGAGCAGATAAGGCACAATCAGGTAAATGTAATCCGATAAAATATCACAATATTATAGTAGATCAGCATCTGGTAATGACTTGAATTTTGAAAGACTGACAAACAGCGTGGCCTAAAGCAGCCAGGAAAACCTCATTCAGAGCAACTCTTCCCGGAGCTGATTGCTCCTCTCATGTGTTTCCTGCCAGATCGTGCAGGTACGGTTTCTTATTTTAATTCTTCTAGAACAGCATTGTGCCACTGGAAAAACACTGGCAATGTTCCTTTTTGAGCCCAGATCAGAAACAAAAACAAATGATGTCTCCAAAATAAAACCTGGCATCTCCCAGCAGTTATCTCCAATTGATCCAAATCAATTTTATTAAAAAAAATAAAGCTTGTGGTGATAGGCAGAGCTTTCATTTCCATCTCTGTAAACTTGCCTGCCCAGCGTTGACATTTTATTCTTATTTTTTTAAAAGCAGGGAAAACTTAGTTTATTCGAAGCTTATTTGTCTCTGAGAGCTTCTTCACTTTTGACCCTTGGAAGCTAGTAAACCTAGCTGTCTTGGCCTTGCACAAGTCCTAACGTAACAGAACCATAAGGAGACAAAGAGAACGCTTCAGATGCGCAAAAGTAAGAACTGAACAAACCTGGTTTGTATAGTGGAATTTAGTAGTTTTCCTCTCCTTTTAAGTTACTCTTTTTTTTTTTTAGGTTTTTAAATTGAAGTATAGTTGATTTACAATGTTGTGTTAATTGCTGCTGTACAGCAAAGTGATTCAGTTTTATATATATATATATGTGTGTGTGTATATATATATATATATATATATATATATATATACTTTCATTTTATATTCTTTTCCTTAAGTTACTCTTTGATGGAGGCAGGTGAGCTCTTCAATTAATTCACTTCCCGGTACCGCAGAGGCAAGGGAGGGTGGCGATGGGGTGCAGAAGGGCTCTTTGACCCACAGTCTGCCCCAGTGCTGGCCTCTCTGGTGGGACGATCAGGAAGTGTCTTGGCTTGTACCTGCTGCCACTGGACTAGACATCAAATGTAGAAAATGGCATCGACTGCTCCATCTTCTGAGAAGGGCTGTATCCACCCTCTTGTTCCTTAGTTCTTATCCTTCTGTTCCCTGTTCTAAGGGTGGTAGCCCTGGGCATGGCCAAGGGATGTCTATTTCAATGAAACTTTCGTAAATATAAGTATGAAGGAGATAAAATAACTGTCCATTGCATTTAGAACAACCATATCTTTATGGAGATCACTCTTCCCGGAATGCCTTTGTCTCTTCACCTGGTTTAGTCAGCTCGTGCTGTGATAACAAAATACCATAGACACAGAAATGAATTATCTTACAATTCCAGAGGCTGGTAGTCTGAGATCAGGGTGTCAGCATGGCTGGGTTCTGGGAAGGTCTCCCTTCTTGGCTTGCAGACCATGACCATCTCCAGTGGTGCTCACTTGACCTCTTCTATGTGCATCCACAGGGAGAGATAGAGCAAGCTTTCTGATGGCTGTTCTTATAATGATACTAATCCCGTCATGAGGGCCCCACCCTCATGACCTCACCTAAGCCTATTTACTTCCCAAAGACCCCATCTCCAAATACCAGCACTTTGGGGGTTAGGGCTTCACCACATGAATCTGGGGGGGCAGTGGTACAGGTCAATTCATAGCATCATCCAGTTGTATTATTGTGGCAAAGTTACTAAGGCTGAGACAAAGAGAGCTACTGTGTGGCCAACAAGGCTGACATGAAGGATATTAGTAGCTCAGTCCACGATGGAGCAAATGTCAATGAACCAGAGCCCTTGATGGCCATATTCTTCATCCCTTCTTCGAACACACCCACACCCACACTCACTCATCCCTGCCACACCCACTTGCAAATCTTAGGAAAAAGATCACAAGAGAAAGCATTTGTGTCAGGAACAAAATGGGAAAGCCACGGCTTCAGGATACTTATGGTGTCAACATTCTCTTGTATTTTTCTATCATACTTTTCACCCTTGCTATAACATGGACTGATCACTGATTTCAGAATGACAAATGAACCCACTTGGGAGGCTCACTCACTCAAGAATTTTCAGTTATATTCTGAATATAAAGGATGGCAAAAGAACTAATTTTCAGACGTCTAATGACAGGAGTAGAAAGTAAGAAGGAGTTTGTGGAGCATCATGGGTTTATTGTAACACCCTATTTCCAGAGCATCCCATTTTATATAATGCTTTTTTTTCACAGAATTCATTATTCAATGCTTTGGGGAGGTGGGCTGAGATTTACACTGTACAGTTGAAAAATGTGAGCTTCTCCAAGGTCATGAGAAGAGATCTGGATTGTCAGTTTAAACATGAACTGTACAATATTGAAAATGGGAAACACTTACCTCAATGGTTCATTTGTTGTTTGGTTGATTGGGTTGGTTGGTTGAGGTTTTTCTGCACTTTAGTTTTGGCTCAAGAGGACAAACAAAGCAGTCTGTTGTTATTTTTTTTTAATATTTATTTATTTATTTCGGCTGTGCCGGGTCTTAGTTGTAGCACGAGGGATCTTCGTTGCAGCATACAGAATCTTTAGTTGTGGCATGCAGACTTCTTAGTTGTGGCATGCGGACTCTTAGTTGGAGTATGTGGGATCTAGTTCCCCGACCAGGGATCGAACCCGAGTCCCCTGCATTGGGAGTGTGGAGTCTTATCCACTGGGCCACCAGGGAAGTCCCTATTGTTACTTTAACTTGTCATTTAATGAGTCTGGGCCATGAAGAGCCATGGCCTTGTCAAAAAAGAGACATATCACTACCTGATTTGTGATAGAGACAACCTTAGACAAAGCCCAGTTGAGGCTACTTCAGCCTCCAAATTGAAAACATTTCTGTTTCTGCTTAAAGCCACATTAAGGGGTATTTTGTAAATAGTGATGGTGATATTGCAACCAGACAAATTCTTCTCTGGTTCCACCTGCATTCCTCACCCTTTCATCAGAGCCCCTGACCTGGAGAGACTGGCTACTGCAGTAAGTAAGCAGTAACACAGTTGTTTGAAGTATAGGGTGAGCATTGAACCATCCTGGGTGTTTCAATATAGACTGTGCTGTACGTAATTGGGTATGAAGCATAAGCCTCTCTGACTTAAGACTGTGGCTTATGTGTTTTGCTACCACCATCTCTGTTTTGGGCAGATAAAGTACTGATCTTTTAGAAATGATAGTGGAAATAGATTGAGGAGAATAAAAAGACTGGGGAGATATATGGGTGTGATGGCCTTCACCCACACACAAGAAAAGAAGAATCATTACTTGAAGAGAGAATTTGTATTTTAGGTAACAGAAAAATATTTCTTACTTTTTCAATTATATTTGAGTTGTTTACCTTGACCCAGAAAAATACCTGAGTTTGCCTTTGTTAAATGCACACCCCAAATCTAAACTTGGTACATTTCAAGCTTCTGGAATTAAAAAGATTAGATCTTCATGCATGTTAGTTCTTAGGAATTCATCTAGCTCTATGCTTCAGCTTTCTCATTTCAAAAGCAGAAACATATTATTTTTATTCCACATTTCATAATCCACTCATTTCTTAGCTGAATTCTCCAGATACTTGTCAGAAGATTTTTTTCCTTCCGTGATGAGGCACAAATGTTTAATAAATCATTGCTATCAAGACATTACAAAATATGTATATAAATAGATTTCTTTTTTTTTAATTTATTTTATTTATTTATTTTTTGGCTGCATTGGGTCTTTGTGGCTGCACACGGGCTTTCTCTAGTTGTGGCGAGCAGGGGCTACTCTTCGTTGCGGTATGCGGGCTTCTCATTGCGGTGGCTTCTTTTGTTGCGGAACATGGGCTCTAGGGCGTGCGGGCTTCAGTAGTTGCAGCACACGACCTCAGTAGTTGCGGCATGTGGGCCCTAGAGTGCACGGGCTTCAGTAGTTGCAGCACACGGGCTCAGTAATTGTGGCTCGCGGGTTCTAGAGTGCAGGCTCAGTAGTTGTGGTGTACGGGCTTAGTCGCTCTGCGGCATGTGGGATCTTACCGGACCAGGACTCAAACCCGTGTCCCTTGCACTGGCAGGCAGATTCTTAACCACTGCACCACCAGGAAAGTCCCTATAAATAGATTTCTAGGGAACAAGTATATGCATAGTTGGAAATGACAAATTGTTAAATATCAGAAATGACTAGTGGAGAAAGCCCATCCGAAAAAAAATGGTAACTTAGCTGAGTAATGAGTGCTCTGATTAACATATTCTACAAATCTATCAATACTATGGCTCAGCATGTCCTTGTTACTCTGTAAAATTAATAATGACAGGTACCAAGACCCTTTTAATATTGTAATAGTCTAATAGGCCCAGGCAAGCATGCAACAGAGAAGAATGTAAATCATTTGTCAGGGTTGCTGGGTGGTCTCCAGAGAGTCTGCCAGGTGGGAGAGCTAAGTCCTTATAAAGCTTTCTTAACTTCTTCCTGCCTTCATTCACATCTCAGCAACCAGTTTCAGAAAATGTACTAATTTTGAACAGAAGGATGTGCTAGTACAAGGCAAAACCCATAGAGTATTTAGCATTCTTTATGCCCACAATGTATTTTAAGAAATACTAATGTTCGGGCTTCCCTGGTGGCGCAGTGGTTGAGAGTCGCCTGCCGATGCAGGGGACATGGGTTCGTGCCCCGGTCCGGGAAGATTCCACATGCTGCAGAGCGGCTGGGCCCGTGAGCCATGGCTGCTGAGCCTGCGCGTCCGGAGACTGTGCTCCGCAATGGGAGAGGCCACAACGGTGAGAGGCCCGCGTACCGCAAAAAAAAAAAAGAAAAGAAAGAAATACTAATGTTCATGTCAGTGTATGTCCTTAAATGCTCTGTCATCTGAAAACTAGTAAGAACTCTTACAAAGAATATATGTACATGAGTTTGAAGAAATAGGCTTTCTCTGATTCTAGCACTAGCAGTCTCCTTGTTCTCATCATCTCCAAATTCATCCTTAGTAGAAATGGCATAATGTGTATAAACTACTGAGAGATACTTGAAAGAATAAAACTGAATGAAATGAGCAAAGAAGGGAAGAAAAACATTCAGTAACATGTGTAAAGTACCCATGGTGGTGCCCAGCACAAAGGGGGTACGTATACAGCAGTGTTCGTTTCCTGCTCTTTTTCGCTTCAAGGAAGTGGTCCATTTCCTCAGGAACTTTCGCTTCACCTGCCTGTGTGGCCCACATGTATTTTGCAGCTCTCATAAAGTTTTCCTTGGAGTAGACTTTGGATTTGAGGGTATATTGATAGTTCCCCACTGTAATAGCATGTCCCTATAATTTGATGCTCATTGACGTTGTTCTTTAGAGAGGAAGCATCTGTGTATTGAGGGCTGTCATCATCGGGTAGTTTTGAAGGATCATTTGTTGAAAGCCGTACAGGTCCAGGGAGGAGAGACCAAATATTTTGGGGTTGGAATATCTAATCTAAATACCACAATGGATCTATAGAGCAAGGGGGGGACAAGCCAGAAGAAGAGAGGCCAAATTCCAGAAGAAAAAGAGGGAATAAAGGAATTTTTGCCAGGAAGCCAGAATTTGTATATACACCCCAGGACTAGCACCCCCAGATGTAGGTTTTGTGGCAGCTGCTGGAATCTCTCCAAGACCAGAATTAGCTCTGTTCTTGGAGTCTTCTTATACCTCAGCTGGCAATGAGCACATCCTCATTTTTAATTACCTGATTATACTTAGAGCTCAGAGATAGGAAATATTTCTTCTCGCTCCCTCTCTTTTATATTTTCTTACAACTTAAAAGAGGTTGGTTTTTATTTTGGTCTTGACTCTGCTGCCAGTTTGCCTGACTGAATTTTCTCACCACAAGTCCCACCCAGCTCTCACTCCTGTATATGCTTGCTGTATTTTCTGTATTTTCCCTTACCACCTCTCACTAAGCTATTGTGTCAGGCATGTATTGGAACCAGCCACCTTCTTTTTTTTTTTTTTTTTTTGCGGTACGCGGGCCTCTCCCTGCTGTGGCCTCTCCCTGCTGTGGCCTCTCCCGTTGCGGAGCACAGGCTCTGGACGCGCAGGCTCAGCGGCCATGGCTCACAGGCCCAGCCGCTCCGCGGCATGTGGGATCCTCCCGGATCGGGGCACGAACCCGTGTCCCCTGCATCGGCAGGCAGACTCTCAACCACTGCGCCACCAGGGAAGCCCCAGCCACCTTCTTGTCCCTGCCTTTTGACCAACTGTTCATCCTCAGGGTCTCCTCCAGCATCACCTGCAATGAAGTTTTCTCTTCCTTTCCCACCATCTCCGGTCTAATGAGCTCCATTTTCTTCATTTCCACAGCACAAGCACTGCAATCTGTACCTGTAGGATTATGCTTCTATGCAGGCATGCTCGTCTTTTTCACTGGATTGTCAGCTCCTTGGCGACAGGGTCTGTGCCATTCATTTTTATATGCGTGGTACATAGTAGGTGCTGATGGCACATTTGATAAACAAACATTCAGTACATTCTCTTGTGTTTCATGCAACAAAATAATTTGAAGTTAATAGGGAGCTTCTGACGTGCAAGATGTTAATGAAGAGATTAACTGCTTGTATTTTATTGTTTGTTGAAGACATGGAAGGCTACATATGTTTAATAAATATGGGAAAAAGTTATTGACTTGGTGAAGTTATGGGATGAACCATCCTGAAGGATGGCATGATGAGGTAGGACAAGAACCCTGGTCTCAGGTTCATAAGCCAGCATCCTAGGCAGAGCTTTGCCATAGACTCTTATCATAGTCCCTGGAGACTTGCCTTTTCTTGACCTAAGTTTCTCATCTTGTAGAATGGAGAGATAGGATGAGATAATTTTTTAAGAACTCCAGGTCATTCAAGCTCTGAAACTTTATCATCTATCATAATAATCCCGGTTAGGAATTGTCGTTAGTTCCAAGAAGCCCCATCTCTCTAGCCCCCAAATAAGGTACTTAAATTTCTTATACCTTATTCAGATTTGGGGTCCTCTAGGTACTTTTTCTTACTTCCCTCCTTCTCCTTCCTCTAGAACTATAGTGTTTGCCTTGAAGCTGCAGGGTAGTTTGAATGTGGTGTTATATGGTGCCCCCGTTCTTCCTGTAGGGTGACCTCATTCCCCGCTCCATGGCCTCATTACACCAGCCCTCATACAAGCCTTGGCCCCTCTCCAGCTCGGCCTTACCTCCTACTGGCCCAGATAAGATTTTAAAACCTCCTTGCATTTTGCCCTATCTTCGTTTTTTGTGTAAAAGCCATACCACCATGAAAATCTGCGGCCATTTCACCATTAGCTCATCTACTTTTTTTTTCTTTTTTTTAAGTTATTTATTTATTTATTTTTGGCTGTGTTGTGTCTTTGTTTCTGTGCGAGGGCTTTCTCTAGTTTTGGCAAGCGGGGGCCACTCTTCATCTCAGTGCGCGGGCCTCTCACTGTCGCGGCCTCTCTTGTTGCGGAGCACAGACGCACAGGCTCAGTAGTTGTGACTCACGGGCCTAGTTGCTCCGCGGCATGTGGGATCCTCCCAGACCAGGGTTCGAACCCATGTCCCCTGCATTAGCAGACAGATTCTCAACCACTGCGCCACCAGGGAAGCCCTCTCGCCTACCTTTTATCTGTTTTTTTTTTTTTTTTCAGAACTCTCCCATTTTTAATATGAATCAAGTAGTAAATGCTGTTTACAGAATGGTTACTATATACATGCCAGGTATTGTGGTAGACATTTACTTACATCTCTAATCCTTGTAGCATCCCTAAAGGGCCGATATTTTACATTAATTTTAGAGGTGAGGAAATTGATTCTCAGATTGTTTAAAGAAATCACCCAGATTGTCTAACTCCAAAGCCAGTGCTATTTCCGTTGCATTAGGCTACATTTCAGCATATGTAGGTCCATATCAATTTTTGTTGTTTTGTTCATATCAGTTTTTTATTTGTTTCAGTAACAGTATTATATCACCAAAAAGAAAAACATTTCACCACTTTATGACACATCAACTTGCTATTTTATATTTCTTATACACTAGTCTATTCTTTGTTTATATTCACACATATTTTAAAGAGTTATGATTGTAATGTGAATGTAGGCCGTATTCTAAAAAGAAGAATTCCATAACTATTTTCTTTGTTGCTCTCTTCTGTATTGTCATTTTAATGGCTGCCTAGTTTTCATCAGATTGGTTTATCAGAGATTAAAAATTTTTTTTCTCCTGTAGAACATTTAGATTATTTCCATTTTGGGCTGCAATAAATTGTTATAATAATGATGCTTATGTAGTTTTTTAGATTAATGGTAATGCATTGGCTTTTAAAACCTTTTTTATCACGAAAATTGTGAAATATTCATGAGTCTAGAAGGGACCTGCATCTACCTATCACTAGGCTTCAACACTAATCAACCTTTTGCCCATCTTGTTTAATCTATTTCCCCACCTTTTTCTTGAGGACATTAAAGAAAATTTCAAGTAGCTTGTCATTTCATGTGTAAATACTTCAGGATAGACTTATAACTGATAAAGGCTTTTCCCTAATATCATCTAATACTCAGTCTGGTTTAAATTGCCCTGATTATCATGAGTGACTTTTAATATTTGGTTTGTTCAAATTAGGATCCAGTTATGGTCTACAAGTTGCAATTGGTTGTTACATCATTAAAATTTTATTCATTCTAAACAGTACACACAGACACAATTTTTTTTTTAATGGCATCAGTTTATTGGAGAAACCATGTCAGAAGTCCTGTAGAGTGTCCTACTTTCTGAGGTTGAAGTTTCCTTCAGGTTCATTTAACTTGTTTCTCTATCTACTACAGAAGTCTCTTGATATCTGTAAGGTATTGGTTCCAGCCCTCCCCCCAGACACCAAATGCATGGATGCTCTAGTCCTTTATATCAAAAGGCATAGTATTTGCATATAACCTACGCACATCCTCCTGTACACTTTAAATCATCTCTAGATTACTTGTACTACCTAATACAATGTAAATGTTACACAGATAGTTGCTAGCCATGGCAAATTCAAGTTTTGTTCATTGGAACTTTGTGAAAAAATGTTTGTTCAAATATTTTCCATCAGCGGTTGCTAGAATCCACAGATGGGGGACCTGCAGATGTGGAGCACCGACTGTATATTGGTTTTAACTGGCATTTAGATGTTGAGAGCCTAATAAGATTGTGGCTCAATTTTGAAGAAAGACTACGTTGTTAATAAGGTCCTTTTCAATTTGAATTCAAACTTAGCACACCTCTCAGAACATTTCGCCAGATCATAAGCTTCTTTTCTTTCTTGCTCTGTTAGAAAGCCTCTTGTACAGGCGGTTTATTAAAATAAAAGGCCACTTGTGTCAGATGCACGTAACTGGATCCCCGTTAATCCCAGCCTCTTCTGTGCTGGGTACTGGATCTAGTGTTAACATTAACCAATTTCATTCTAGCCCCTTCAACCTTGGTAGAAAGCTAGGAATTGCCTGAAATACTTTTGAAAGCTGTTAGAGACCCAAGAAAAACCTGGATTTGAAAGAGGAATAATTGAGAAATGAAGAAGGATGCCTCAACCTTAGACATTGAATGTTCTGTTCACAGGTTAAATTCAAGGAGATTGGGCAGGACCATCACAATGATGCCTTTGCAGGTTAGGCAAGGGTTGAGATACACAACTGTTCCTGCTTCTATACTCTGAGCTTAGGGTATAAATAAGTTTTCTTTTTTTTTAGAGTGTTAATGTTGAAGGTCATCATAAAGCAGTAAGTTCTCATGAGTCTGGTTCCATCATCCTGAATCCCTGGGTGCAATGAGGAAGCCATGGCCAGAGCAGGGGAGTGGGGCACTTCCCTATCTCACGATAACACATTCCTCCTTATAGTTTATTTTATTTATTTATTTTTTTAGCTACACTGGGTTTTTGTTGCTGCGCGCTGACTTGCTCTAGTTGCAGTGAGCGGGGGCTACTCTTCGTTGCGGTGCATGGGTTTCTCATTGCGGTGGCTTCTCTTGTTGCGGAGCATGGGCTCTGGGGCTCGCGGGCTTCAGAAGTTGCAGCACGTAGGCTCAGTAGCTGTGGCTCACGGGCTCTAGAGCGCATGCTCAGTAGTTGTGGTGCACGGGCTTAGTTGCTCCACGGCATGTGGGATCTTCACGGACCAGAGATTGAACCTGTGTCCCCTGCATTGGCAGGCGGATTCTTAACCACTGTGCAACCAGGGAAGTCCCTCTCCTTATAGTTTAGATGTGGGATTTGAGGCCTCTCTTCGGGGCCACATGACACCTAATGTTTCCACCAAACAGAGCAAAGGGATGTCCAGGAATTGGGAGAGGCAGACCAAGTCTCCTTTCTCTCTGCGCCCAGGAAATTGGAGGGCGTATGTGGCTTTCTTTTTAGGTCATGAGGCAAAGTCAGATCTTCCATGTCCTGGTTTGCTTGACTTTTCCAACCCACTACATCTTCATACTCTACACACTCATACTCTACAGGTAAAACCTAGCATTACTGGGCAAGTTGACATATGTTCCCACTGCAGCCTTCTCTGGATTCCCTGCAACTGGAAAGGCTAGATCGAGGCGCTATTACATTTTTCCCATATGTGCCAGAGGCAGTTATGCTATTGTGTTAATGGGAACAAGGATGGAAAGGGCTCATGACAATAGCTTCAGAGAGAGAAGGACTGCGAAGCACTTTATATAACAGGGCAATTTTGGGGACTAAATTCAAGTATCTGAATTTTTCTCTTTTATCTTATTGGACAGGCTCTGGAATGGTGACTCCGGATTTTAACTTTGAGGGCGTAGGAATACAGAGACTTTCTTCATTCTTTTAGCTGCTGGTTGTTCATTTGTTTTTTTTCATTACCATTGTATGGTATTGGCAACCTCACTGGAAGGAGTCACAGAAATTGTGAATTTGAAAAAGGAAGAAAAAAAAAGACTCACCATTAGGTTGTCTCATGCTATAAAACTCTGTTTAAAATTATATTCTGCAAGTTGATCTTTTCCCAGTTTAAGCTTAGTGCTAACCTTTTTTCCTCTTTATTTTTCTTAAGAAATGGCTTTGGTGTGTATCAGGTATTACTTTGAATCCTTGTTACTCTTGTTTTTTCCTAATTGTACCCAGGTATGCCTCTTTGGGCATAGTAAGCAATTCTTTCTCTTCCTTATTTAACCTTTACAATATTTAGAGGTTTTTAAATTGCCACTGTGGCAAACTGCACTATTTGTACCATTTGTTCTTTGACCATACGATTCTTTTTACTCTTTTGATAATTCTATAATATGTGTGCAAGGTGTAGTGTGAATACAATGAATAATGTGTGTACAATAGAGTATTGAATTCCTCTAAATGAGAGGAGAGAACAGTGTCCGACTTCTTTTGGTTTTGAACAAGTCATGTAAGGAAGAGAAATGAAATTGAAAGGAGGATGTTACTTCAGGCTGGAGTTTATACAGCTAACTAATTTTAAAGACCTCTTTCAATATTATGGTCCAGTATTTCTCAGACGTAGCAAGACCTAAGCTAAAAAGTGTAGTACTTTATTAGACTATCCAGTAATTAGTTAAGCATACTTAGAAGACAGAAGCTAATGTATAAGATTCTATACTAAATGGAAGGCAACTGTATCATGGCTCTTAGATCATAGAACTTTATAGCTGAAAGAGGTACTAAGAAGTCATACTGTTTCATACTCTTCCCTTGTCCATAGTGAAACTGAAGCTCAGGGGTTTTTCTAGGTCCCCTGGCTACTTAGTTGCTGAGCCTAGTTAAGTCCCCGCCCCCTCCACTCACTATGCTTTGTTTAGTCAGCACCAAGTAGGAATGACCTTAAGAACTGCAAGCTTCTTTTGCATTTTTAACCTTTATGTCATGAATTATTTATTACTTTTACACTAAATGTTACTTGGATGTTCAATATTGTTGCTTATTATTATTTGGCAAATACTAGATAAATCAATGTTAAGTTCCTCCAATATGATCCCAGACTATGAATCCTTTAGCTGTCCACTCTGAAATTGTAAAAGCAGTGACTAACTCCATCATGATGTTTTGTCTGAATGTTCATCAGCATCTAACATATACATGTTCACCAGTGCAGGGAGGCCAAAAATGAGTCAAGTAGTAGATGAAGAATGTTGTTAATTATTTCCAAGGTCAATGACAAACCTTTTGTCCCTCGGACTCCAGAGGGAAAATGTAAATAAGGCAGCCCCTAAAATGGAGAATCAGCTTCTGACTTGATACCTGGCATGGATCTAACTCTTTGCTAGAAAAGGAAAGTTTCCATTCCATTCCTCCTCTGTGTGCTTATCCGGATTTTGTCTTTTTCTTTCAGTGTCTTCCATTTGTTTAATTCTTTTGATTGTTTTTTAAACCACTTTATTGAGGTATTGACATACAAAAAGCTGTGCATATTTAATGTGTACAACTTGATGAGTTTGGAAATAAGTATACACTTGTGAAACCATCACTACAATCTGTGCTTTGCACCTTCCCATCACCTCCAAAAGTTTTCTGCTGCTCTTTTTACTTTTTTTTCCCATATATTTAAGTCTTATCTCCTGACACTCTACATTTGAAAAAGACCTCTCTGTAATCCATGGACACCATCTGCTTTTTGTTTTATAGTGTTAATTTGCTATATCCTAGGCATTCCCTGTAAATGTATACACGTTGTAAGCTGGGTAATTGGTATACGCTACCTAGCAGTGTTCAGTCTACATTCATTTCCTTCTATTGCATAAGTAGTTCTGGCTTTTATGCAAACAAAGGAGTACATTTCTATATACAGTATATGGATGAAGCTAAAATGAAAAACAGCTTGGCTATCAGACGTGAATCCAATATGCTATACAGACTAATCCATTATTTGAGTATATCTGGGATGGCATGAATTAATCTTAATCGTGTTTATTCTTTAAAAAAATATCAACAGTTAAAAATTGCATATCTTATTACTAAAAATGGTTTTGGAGCTGAGATGTAATCTCCTAAATGAAGGAATAAAAATAAGAGCAGGATGATCCAGCTAACCGTTTTTCTTCCTAAAACTTGAAATAAATGGAGATCAAGAATGTTAGACATCTTTAAATAAATCAGAGGTCTTATGACATTTCTAATACTTTATCAACAAAATTTTGATTTGATGTATCTATCTAAAATAACCAGCAAAGTATTCCCTAAGTGCTGAAACATAAATTACAAACACGAAAACTTGATTTATGTTAATGGTGGATAATATGCGAGACATGGCAAGTTATCACGGACTTGGCAATATTCCTTTAGGCGGGGGATGGAATCACAGAAAAGTACTGAAGAAAGTGCTGCCTTAGGCTCCATTTGTTGATATATAGATGACAGCTGTCTTCTAAGAAATGGTATAATCCTGATGATGTGAACTTCACTTTTATTCCAGACACCTCCAGGTTAAGTGAAATCTGCTCGACAATTCTGAGTGTCTCCGTGTCTCTGTGATGGATAAGAAACATTCAGACCTCTGGAAAGGATGGCAGAGGAGTATTAAAAAAAGGTTCTGCATAGGTAATTATTGGATCTCTCTGGTCTCTTACCGAATGTTAACGTTTGCATATTTCTCAAAGCACCTTCATTTCTATCACATCTTAGACCTTTAATGATGCTCACTGCCAATTCCCAATTCTGTGTCAATTCAAAATATGTCTTCTGTGTCCTTTACCTGGGCTGCTAAGCGAGCATCAGTAGGGGGAAATCACATGGTTCTGCAAACTGACACCAGTACACATCTTTATTTTCCAACCTCAGGGACTTGTGTTTTTCTCCTGCACCATCTCCCTGTTTTTTGTATGGCTGTCCTCTTCCGATTCTTAAGGTCTCACCTTCAACGTAACTGCGTCAAATAATCCTTCCCCGATCTCTCTGCCTAACTGGGTCCCCCCCTCACCTGGGGCCTGTTCATTTATTTCATGACACTTTGACTCCTTATAATTCTTTATTTAGTGTTTGCCTGACTTTTTGTTTGTCTCTACAACTAATTTCTTGTGCAGAGGGACAACATCTATTTTATTAATTACTGTGGTACAGCACTTCCTAGCATGTCGTAGGCACTCAGGAAGAATTTTTGTACAAATAAATAAGTTGTAAGATTGCTTTTTTTTTTCTTTAAAGAAAAGTCATCCCTAATTTTAAAAAAGTTTAAAAAGCACTCCTTTAAATGATTGTTACCATAAGCCCAAGAGATATTCTTATAGATGTCACGTTGCATATACCTTTCAAATCAACTTCTCATGTGTGGTTAAATAGTTAAACAGACTCTTGTATTGTGAATTCGGAACATGTACCAGTTGCTAAGTCTTTACAACAGTGGTTTTCACCCTCCCTCTGTTTGCAGATGTGCACAGACTGATGATGCTCTGTTGACACATGCCACGTGGACACACCCAGTTGTATATGGTTCCCAGAGCCCTGGCTGTTTTTGCACCTCTTTCTTCCCTGCTCGAGAAACCATATTGAGAGTGACTGAGTGTGAGTATAAGGCTATTAGAAGGATTACCTTGAATTTGTTCTCATTTATATGAAAAGTACAAGACAAACCCATTATAAATTTTGGATTAAAAAATAATAATAATGAATGGTTTGCTACACACCTCACAATTAATCAAGACATATCAGTGCGTCATGACATGGGATCTTTTGAAGTGGTGTTTCAGAAATTAGTTCCAAACCACTGGGGAGATTTTTACTGCTCATATAACTTTTGGAGAAGAAGAAAATGCATGAGCTGAGAGTGAAAAATAGCAAACCCTGTAGAAGAGGAACTCATGGAAATAATAATTGCTGTAAAGGGTATACTGTTGCTTATAAGGTATTGCCTCTGAAGGCCTCCCTCAATGATGAACACAAAATACTTGTTATTTAAGTTGCACCATATAGATGTAAATATTAGACATCTTTGGCCTAAAAATGCAATTTCATATGGCTCAGACTAATTAATTTGGTAATATTTTCTATCATTCATCTAAAATACACTTGGAAATGAGCCATAAGTGCTTGAAAGAAAAGTGGCACAACAGTTGATTTTTTGGTGTCCCTTTTGGTGTCTTCTTTCTCAGGACAAGTCAACCAACCAATGAAGCTGTTGGTCTTGGTCGCACATCCTTAGCCCAGCACTGGTCTACGTGCTCTCTGGGGAACACCAGAGAAGCCCAGGATAGCTCTGACCCATAAGAAGTTATAGTCTAAGTGGAAGAACAAGATACATCTAGAAAATGAGACAGTTTATACATGCTAAATTATGCAGCCCTTACAAATAAAGAACGGCTTTTCTGCCACTATGGTTCCACTGTGGCTTGCCATATATGTATTTAAAATTTTTTTTATTTTGAAAAATAATTTTATATTTATAAATGAGTTGCGGTGATAGTACAGAGAATTTCCATATAGCCTTATCCTCGGCTTCCCCAAGTGTTAACATCTTACATAACCATGGTACAGTTATCAAACTAAAGTACTACCATTGCTACCTTACTATTAACTAAGCAACAGACTTTATTCAGATTCCATGTTTTTCCATTAATATTCCTTTTCTGTTCCAGGATCCAATCTGCTGAGGTACCACATTACATTTAGCATATATGTATTTTAATAATGGATAAGATATAAAAGTAAGGAGGAAAGCATTTTATACATATTCAGATATCACTGCTGTTGGTATATTCTCTTCCTAACACACACACGCAAACACATACCACACACATTTCAGGATCAGACTGAATATCTATTTTTGTACCCTATTTTTTATCATGTAACAAATCATAAATATTACCCTATATTATTAAATTAGTATTTGAAATATGTTTGATGTATACATAGTTTTATCACATGGATTACCAGATTATTTAAAAACTTTAAAAAATTGAATAAAATCAATTTGTAACATTGTACGTATCATTACCAGATTATTGAATGCTTGTTTCCATTTTTACTCCTACAAATGACACTGTGATGATTTTCAGTGCACGTGAGCTCTGGGCAGTTTTCGTATTTCTGCAGGCTGATCATAAGGAAAAATATATAAAGTGAAGGTCTGTGGAATTTCCCCTTTTATTATCTTTTAAAATCCAACAGTAGCACGTTTAAACTCTACTGAAATCTCTAAATTGAAAATGAAAATCTCCCCCTGCTCTGGTAGACTTACTTCCCTGAGGAAAAGAACGTATCACGAGGTCTCTGGCTTTAGCCTGAACCCGTGCAACTGAAATTATTAGGGGTGTTTCCAGCAACTATGTAAAAATGTAGCTTTAATCCTCAGCTTTTCATAAGTGGTCAAAGTTCCAATGAGTTCACAGGAAGACTATTTCAGCCCTATGATCTTTTGATTTGTGACCAAGGGTGGCACTGGTTGAGCATTTCCTGTGTTTGTGGTTGGCTGGCTTTTTTTTTAGGATTTTGCTGCTCATTTGTCACCGAGGAGTCAGTTTCATTACTAGGTAGACATCAACATCAGGGAAGAAGGTCCTCTGATTGTCCCTGCCTTCAAGAATAGATAATTCATCCGTTCCCAGGACACTAAGTCTTTTAGGGGCAAACTCCTGACCTAACTCCCGTTGGTCATGAGAGCATCCAGGAAGCATCTTGGGACCCCTTAACTGCCAAAGCCGCCAGCCACAGTGGCTTGACTGGTCACGGAGAGCTCACTGCTCATGTTGGGGCTTACCACTACCAGCGGACAGAGCACGGGTAATGGAAAAAGTGTGGCTCTGGGCTTCCCTGGTGGCGCAGTGGTTGAGAGTCCGCCTGCCGATGCAGGGGACATGGGTTCGTGCCCTGGTCCGGGAAGATCCCACATGCCGCAGAGCAGCTGGGCCCGTGAGCGATGGCCGCTGAGGCTGTGTGTCTGGAGCCTGTGCTCCGCGACGGGAGAGGCCACGGCAGTGAGAGGCCCGTGTACTGAAAAAAAAAAAAGTGTGGCTCTGAAGCTAGTCAGGCCTGGGCTCAAATCCTAGCAGGCAGGATCCAGTACCTATCAGGGACTCCAAGTTTAAGCAAGTGACTGAACCCCTCTAACCTGAGCTTTCTCAGCTGTGAGCATGCGATTGTTACACAGGCAGTTGTATAATTTGAACAAGATTTGAAAATGTTTGGTACAGTGCCTGGCATAGAGTGTGTCATCGGATCAAAGTTTGTTAAATGAAGGGATGGATGAATGACTCGCAGAGCCAACTGAACACCCGTTTAAAAAAAAATAGAGGTGTGCCCACTTGTGATAGAAAGCATAAGAAATATCAATGCAATGAGTTAAATGTCAATTTCATTTCTTCCCCTGGGTGGCAGACAACATACACCACCTCCAGCTAGCTAACATAGAAGGAATTTATTGACAGGACACTCAGGTTCTGAAATCTAAGAGTTAAAGCAGCCAGTCTTTGGTTGGGTTGGAGCCAGGCAATGTCAGGGACCTCAGAAGCAGGAAATTATGGACCTTTTCTCTAGGATACTGACATCTATAATTCTCAGCTTTAGTGACCTGCTGTCAGATGGACCGACTCTGGCCAGGAAGGCAGGGTCACGTGGTCCAGGCATGACTGCGGGGGGGTTCCTCCTTTGTAAAAGGGGCAATCCCCAGGACAAGGGGAATATTGGAAACTAACTGAACATGCACACGTGTTTTCATTTCTCTTGGGTGAAAACCTAGGTATAGAAAGGCTGGGTCATATTGTAGGTATATATTTAACTTTTTCAGAAACTGCCACCAGTTTTCTAAAGTGGTTCTACCGTTTTACATCCTCACCAGCAATGCATGAGACTTCCAAATGCTCCATATTCTCACCTACACTTGGTACGTATCCAGAATTTATTTTTTAAAAAACCTCTCAAAACTTAATACTAAGAAGACCAACAACCCAATTTTTTAAAACTGTATAAAAGATTTCGACAGAGAATTTGGCAAAGAAGATGTAGTCCTTAGAGAAATTAGTCATTAGGGAAATGAAAACTAAAACCACAACTGACATGCTTATTTAAATGGCAAAGGTTAAAAGGGAGCAAAAATTTTACATTAGTATGATATCCATTTTATGGATGAGAAAAGTGATGTTCTGGGAATTACATAACTTGACTGAGGTTGACCAGCTATTAAGTGGTAGAATTTGAATTTGAACCCAGGTCTGCTAACCCCTGCTTAAACCTGATACTATTCAAGCAGTAGTCCTTTGAAGGAGGCTTCAAAAGCCAAGGTTGGGGGCTTCCCTGGTAGCGCAGTGGTTAAGAATCCGCCTGCCAATGCAGGGGACACAGGTTCGAGCCCTGGTCCGGGAAGATCCCACATGCCGCGGAGCAACTAGCCCGTGCTCCACAACTACTGAGCCTGCGTGCCACAACTACTGAAGCCTGCGCACCTAGTGCCCATGCCAAGAGAAGCCACCACAATGAGAAGCCCACACACTGTAACGAAGAGTGGCCCCCACTCACCGCAACTAGAGAAAGCCTGCGTGCAGCAACGAAGACCCAAAAATAAATAAATAAAATAGATACAACATTAAAGAAATAAAAAGTGATTTTTCTTTAAAGAAAACCAAGGTCGGAAATGGGGGAACTCACTTCTTACTAAGGAATACAGTTTCCATTTCCTCTCCTGATGGGGCAGCCTATCGCCAGTCACAGTGGATATCATAGAACTTCAAGTCTGGATATCTCTTTTGCCTAAAGGATAAAATTTATGTTTTCCCAACATCCAGCGTTGTCTAGATGCCTTTTTAGAGAAGAATTCAAAGTGTAGAATGCCCACCAAAACTTCATCAGTCCAACAGAGATATAGGCCTGTTGAACCATGATGATGAAGAATGTGTTTTTCTTTAAAAAAAAAAAAAAAAAGAATGTGAGTTTTTTGGCTCAGAGAGATATGAGTTTGAATCACAGATCTGCTATTTTTTTTTAATTTATTTATTTTTGGCTGTGTTGGGTCTTCATTTCTGTGCGAGGGCTTTCTCTAGTTGTGGCAAGCGGGGGCCACTCTTCATCGCAGTGCGTGGGCCTCTCACTGTCTTGGCCTCTCTTGTTGCGGAGCACAGGCTCCAGACGCACAGGCTCAGTAGTTGTGGCTCACGGGCCTAGTAGCTCCGCGGCATGTGGGATCTTCCCAGACGAGGGCTCGAACCCGTGTCCCCTGCATTGGCAGGCAGATTCTCAACCACTGCGCCACCAGGGAAGCCCTGCTATTTCTTGATTACGTGATCCAGGACAAATTACCAAACGCTTTGAGCTTTGATTTCTTCATTTGTGAACTTGGAATGATACTGACATTACAGTGTTTTAAGGGTTAGAGGAGCTGATGTATAATATACAGGTTACCACAATGTCCTACAGTTAATAAATTCTCAAAACACTGTTACCATGTCACAAATAATAATGTGCAACCACACTAAGAGTAGGTATATTAATCGTCTCACTCACTACAAAGCCTAAATGAAACACTAACTCATCATTACCTAACATCTTACATCCCTCCAGGGACTTGCTCCTTTATTTAGGAAATGCTAATCCACCACCAGATGATGGCATTAATTCTATAAGGATTATTAAGAAGTCAGTGAGATATTTATCCTTTAGTTGTCAACGTTAGACATAGTCTTTGGAGGGCGTATCTCTGGCTGCTCTTGGGCCACATCAGCTCAGTGTCTGTGCGGTGTTTCTACAGTTCAATTATCAGATATGCAGGGATCCCACGGAATAAAGAAATCAAAGTCAATGTAATGAAAGAGCTCTACGCAGCCCTGTTACTTATGCTAAGATAACCAAAGCCTGGCTGCGGTTCCGTGGCTTATGAACCTTATCAGGTGTGCACACTCGGCATCCTTCCTTCATCCTTTACCGGTTCTAACTCCACCAGCTCTTTCCCCAGCCCCTGGACATGCTACTTTAACTACCAATGAAGTGTTTTCCTCTGTCCTACTGACTTTTTTTTGAAATACAATTGATGTTTTCAGTCAGTACTTAGGGACCACAGTGAAGCTTCCTCCAAGCACTTGGATGTCAGATGATGAGGAAAAACGAGCCATTTTCTCTCTGGATGCCTCCAGCAACTTTCTCTCAGGTCGTCCAGTAATGAGCTGGCCCGGCAGAGAGAGCCAGAAGTTATACTGGTTGGCACCAATTCTGATACACAAACTTCCCAGAAGATGGGCATTGAGAAGAGAATGTTTTTTCACACTGGCAAGGTTGTGCCTCATTTTCAGAGCAACAGGGTTAGGTGATCTCTGTCACCTCCCAGCTATAAATATGTGAGGTGGTGGGTACCAGAAGATCTCTCTCCTGGAGCACAATTTAAATTGTCTCCAGCTATGCCCACTTAAGCAAGACGGACTCAACTTAAGCCATATGATGGTGGGAGACTAGGTAACTGCCTACATTCTGTTCCTTGAGCCCAAAGGCACCTAAGACAATTTCTTCTTAGTGTGTCATTGTGGTGTTTGACCCTAGATCTCTTGCAACGGGAAAATAATGCTTTTTTTCTTTCGTAACTTGACTTAAAAAAAAGCACATAACACTTTAGAGTGGAGATACTGAAATTCAACTCCAAGGCCTATAAGATATGCCTATAACTCATCCAATTAATCCATTTATTCCTTTTTTAAAAATTATGGTAAAATACACAAAACATAAAATGTATCATCTTTACTATTTTTGAGAGTGCAGTCCTGGGGTATTGAGTACATTCATATTGTGCAACCATCACCATCACCTAGCTCCAGAATTCTTTTCGTCTTGCAAAACTGAAGCTCTATACCCATTAAACAATAACTCCACATCATGCCTCCACCACCCCACTTGCAGCCTCTGGCAACCACCATTCTACTTTTGGTCTCTATGTATTTGATTAACTCTAGGTACCTCATGTAAGTGGAATCACACAGTATTGGCCTTTTTCCCCCTTTCATTCTTAAGATATATTGATAGAAGTTAGCCAGTTACTTTCTAGAAACTTTGGCAATGGAATTCCTATGGAGTTGGGGGAATCCTGCTGTTTATCTTAATGCCATTAAAATTTGTATTTCTGGATTTCTTCTGATCCCAGGTTTATAAAGCAACCCTCTTTACAGTATGTCTTTGTACAGTAGAATCATGTCGCTGCCTCCCAAGCATTTATCCCAGCCTATTTACACTGTATAGATTGTATTGTAGTTTGGCCATCCCTTAACTCCAGAGATTGGCTGTAAACCAATTTTCACAAACCCATACTCTTTGTCACAGTGATTGATTCAGGGATAAAAACTGACCTAGACCTAAACTAATCCTCTGGCTATAGTGATTAGATCATGGATAGGTACTTATCTCATTTATTCCAGTCAAAGTAAAGTTTAGGACCTTTATTTGATGGTTGGACAGAAAGAAGCCATCATTCTTTTACTAAAGTTGAATAGAAAAATGCATATCATCTTATTGCTGCTGACAACCATTTTGCCACCATGGAAAGGGTGCCAATATGATGGAAAATAGAGCCAATATATCAAAAGAAATTTAATTCTTGGTGATAGCCTTAAGCTGCTGGATCAAGCCTTGCCTGGAGTACTTCCTAGCACAGACCTTTTGGGTTATATAAAGCAATCAATAAATTATTGTTTAACCCAATTTGAGCTGGATTTTCTATGACTTGTTTTTAAGTACATTCTAATGGCTTTCCATAGAGATCTGTGAACAGAACCGGAAAACAGTGGTTAAATGGAATCCATGTATTCCCTTTGATACTAATTTCTCTTTGTGAAAAAATACATTGGTCTTCTGGTTTTACACATTAGTTTCTTTTGCTTGTTTAATATGAGATGTGGGTTAATTCTCAGGATCCTGAAAAAATTTAGTTTTTGACTTTGTCCTACTGGGAACCACGGTCTACTTTCAAGATAGTGAATATCATTCTGTGGAGGCATCTTGGGAAAAGACCTTAGCGACCATGCACGGTCTGCCTTGAAGGCACTCCTTGACCTTGAGCTTCTGTTTCATCCCTTTAAATTTCTGTAGCCACTGGAATTCTTTTGGACATCAGCGAATGCTCTAAAAGTAGCAGTGCTAGTCCCACCATTGGCCACTTGTTCTCTGACACTTGGCCTCACAATCCTGGAAGCCTCCTACTTAGGTGCTATTGTATTCTCTGGTCAGCAAAGGGGAGCCAAGTCTTCCTGCAAAGGCCTGAGCCCTTTGCATGTGACCCATGATGGAGGTGATATCATCTAGCACAGTGCCTAGCAAGTATGTCCTGCATTGACTCTGAATCTGAGAGGTCCCTCTAGTTCTGTCACTGGCAGCCCTGAGAAGGCTGGAAGACACCAAGTTAAGTTCAGTGAAGGCTCATATTTTTCCTTGTCTTGTTTATCAGCTCTTCCGACTTATACAGATCCCTGGCTGACCTTTCTGGTAGTGTAGTTGTGTGTTCTCAGTATTTTCCCCCTTCCTGCTCCTCTTAGAGAAATCTATGCATCATTTCTCTTCTTCTGCTGGCCCTGGGTAAAAATATATTACACCCAGAATAGAAATAACACATTAGCAGTAGGGTTGTTCACACATGGTGTGCTCATGAAGCATTTCTTTCTAATGCGACTCAAAATGCAAAAAGAAGATGCTAACAGAAGATTGCAATTACACCAAAAACCTGAGTGTTTATTGTTTTCAATTTTACCCTAGAAGTTGTGGACTCCTTGAATTCAGGGAAAGTTGTGGATGAAGTGATGTTCAGACATACTTAGGGAAATGTCCGTGGACACATATTCTATTAGTTGTGGCTAAATGCAGAGCTATTTGCCCTGTCAGCATCACGACAAGACATTCTTGGAATTCCAGTCTATAAACATCTACATGCAGTCACTCTAAACGTTTTGGGGCAAAGACTTGTATTTTCTCTTTTCCAGTGACGGAACCATTTTTTAACAGAGCATCCCGTGTGAACTGGTTGAACAGAGTGCCATGAAAGTCTTTAATAAATTATAGATGGATTCATGGGTTCTGCTCAGGACCATTGTAGGTTGGCTGAGTTGAAATAAAATGGCACATATTCATCCAGAAGGTTCAGTGGGTCCTAGGTATTAGGAAAAGGAGATTCATGAGTGGAAGCTATTTTTTTTTTCACCTTATAGTCTTCTTACTCTACATGGACAATTGTCTCTAGGATTGAATAGTCCCATCACATTAAAGTGCCGTATTATTAAGTTACTTAGGAAAGCTTCTTCAGAGAAACTCAATTTACCTTTTGCAAAATCATATCAGTGAGCAAACTGAGAGCCGGCCCCACAGTTCCAACAGGAAAGCATCACAGCAATCTAGGGTGGATGGACCTCATTTATATGCGTAACATCTCTAAGAACAGATATTCACAAGGTCTCTTGTGACTAGTGTTTTCCACCATGTATTACATTTCCTACTTCCTGTGCTTTCATTAAGAGGAGCAGAGGACTGCTGATGGAATGTCAAAGCCTCTGCTGACTTGGCCACTTCTAGGGATGTCGTTGGCTTTGTCGGTCCATTGTGACTTTCTGTACTCATTTATAAATAAACCTCTTGTGAGCTGTGCTCATGAGAAAAATGTGAAGATGAGTGGGAGTTAGGTTCTAAATTAAACAGGAGTGTTTCCTTAAATCAGGGCCAAAGTATTAGCAGAAGCAGTGGTGTTTGGAAATTATGGCTGAAATAACTGGGATTCTTGAGGGAAGGTTCAGAAACCTTGAAGGTTATCTGTACTGAATATGTATATTGAAAGTTCCACCTCCTGCCATAAGCAGTTACATGGACCTAATTTCTAACTGCATGATGTTGACCTGTTCTGTGCCTCTTCTTCCCTTGACGTGGTGCTTCTCTTCAGCTCTCTCTTCGGTACGGTTGATAACTAACATGGATATTCGCCCTCTGTCTTCATTGAACTTGTGTGTTCAGTTTATGCTGCTCAAGCTGGCGATGTAACCAGTCACACCACTCAACTAGTGACTAATCTTTGTGAAGCAAAACAAGGATAATTTTATCTAAAAGAAAATTTTCTTCCCCTTTTTTCCTCTTCCAGAAGATCACTGAGATGGCTAGAATTTATATGTTGTTTGTGCACTTGGAGAGCTCCCAGTAGATAGTGCGAAGGACAAGGAAAGAGTAAGGAAGAAAAGATAGTGAGCAAACTCTTTGTTGGCAAAAATAATATTGCTGTGTTGCTGCCTCCAAAGGTCTGTGTGATGTTTCCACTTACCTAGTAGCTTGTGTGCTTTCTGGTGAGTTTCCGTGAAGGTCCTACTCCGTGTAGGAAGGCCAACAAAAGGGCAATTTCCAATGCATGGGATGGAATTGTCTCTCTTTCCTATAGAATCAAGTTAGAAAATGAATCTCGACATTTATCAGGGGGTGTCATAACACTGGAGACCGCCTCATGCAAGTAGGCAGCATTGCTTTTAAGAGGCTCTTGTGAATCACACAGGGAACTCTTTCCTTATAGAAGTGCTAGAAAAGTCATCTTCAAAGAGATGAGGATGTACACTGGCCCCTCTGCCTGGAATACCCTTCCTTTGCTTGACCACCTGCAAAATCCTGATCTTGTCAAGCAGAGCACAAGTGTCTCTGACCTCTCTTTCCTCTGTAGAATTGTGCCCCTAGAATATTTAGTTCTTAGTTTATTGAGTTCTTGCCACTGTTATAACACCTTTTAGAGTAGAACAAATATCTGTTGCCTGCTTTATGTTGGGAACTGGCTATGTGCTTTAAGGGTGACTCTTCATAACCACCCAAGTATTATCTCCATTTTACAGATGAGGAAATGAGGTAATGTATGAAAAATGGTTAGTATCTAGCATAAAGTAAAGATGTAAAATAAATTATTAGAAGTAATCAATATTATGTGTTTACATATTGACCTAATATTCCTTTGAGATAAGGGCAGAGTCAAATTCTTTGTAGTCCTAGCACCTAACAGAGCGCTTGGGGCCTAGTAGGTGCTTAATAAATCTTAGTTAAAGGTGTGAGTAATTGGCCAGTAGATCTGAATCTTCCTAAGAGTTTAGAGTAGAGCGAAAGTGATTCAGGTTAGATAGAAAGCAGAGCTTTATATCTCTTATAAGGTATTTGTCTAATTATAAAAATAATAGAAGGGCATTGAAGAAAATTAGGACAATACAGAAGAATATATACTTTTCACAGTCATCTATCACTCAGAGAAAATAATTTTCCTTCCATTCTTTTCTCTGTGCTTTTACTCTGATATCATAATATATATGCAACATTGTATGTTGCTTTTGTGCTATTCCCAGTATTACAAGTATTTTCCATGTCATCAAAAACTTTCAGTAAACTTTACTTCTAATTGGTGTATAGATAAATATGTTTATTATATGAATTTACTTATACATTCCCTTTACATTGAACATTTAGGGTGTTTGTAAATTTTTACCATAATAAATAACACTGTAATGAACATCTTCGGGCATATATAAGTTTTGTGCACATCTTTGATATTAACTGTTGGTATAGGGATTTCTACAAATTGAATTAGTGGTCAAAGTGTATCAATATTTTTAGGCTCTTGGTACATATTGCCAGTTTGCACCCAAGAGAGGTAATAACAGTTTATTCATACATTAGCTGTGTCTGAGCACACTCATGAACATTATTATTACCTTTTACATCTTTGCTACTTTGATAGACTAAAAAAGACATTGAACCAGGCTCAAAGGCTACTTAACTTTATGATTCTATTTATATGACATTCTGGAAAATGAAAAACTATAGGGAAAAAAATTGGATCAGGGTCTGGGGAAGAGGGAAGGGATTGAAAAGAAAGGGGTCCAGGGGAACTTTTTGGGGGTGATGGAAATTTTCTGTATCTTGATCTTGATGATGGTTTCGTGACTGTGTATATTTGTGAAAACTCATTGAGCTATATACTTGAAAAGAATGAGTTTTCCTGTGTGTAAATTATACTTCAATAAACCTAACTTATAAAAAATGACATTGCTCATTTTTTAAAGTCACAGTTCTTTTGCTCTCCAGTGAAATTGAACGGCTTTATATTGATTAGTCATTTAATGGAGAATTAGTTCCACTGGAGTTCTTTGGAGACTTGTATTTAATCCCATTATAGAATTGTCTACTAAGTCTGAGAATTTTTCCTATGAATTTGAGTGATCTTTTGATAGTGTCTGTCCTACTTGCTAAAAATAGTTTTCTAAAGTTCTTTTAACTTTGTGAATATTTTATGTAGTTATTTGATCTAGCCAAATTTGCTGACATTACTTTCATGGTTTCTTTAATTTTTTAGCAGGCCTTCCCGATAGAAACCTTTGAAACATCGCATTGTTTCAGTAAATTGTACTTCAGTTTCTCTGGGGAATTTACCAGGTATGCTCTGGGAACACTTTTCAAATTAAAAGAAGATGACCTCTCTATGCATAAGTGTAGTTGTTTACCTTCCAAGATGCATGTTGGGTTCATCCTCTCATCCTTTTCCTACTGCACCATTGGGCTGAGTGACTGGAGCCTGTGCCTGTGACCTAAGTCACCACGCTTTCCCCACAGTGGCGGCAATGCCCTGTAAAGTGATTTTAGCGATAGAAATGGACTAAAACCTCAGTTAATAGAGAACTCATTTAACTTTTCCTTCTGCTCTCCAGTTTTTGGAAGTTCTGTTTTGTCTTGATTTGCTCCATAATTGGATTGACGGAAAAGTATTACTTAACTTTGTACATTTCAGTAAATACCTACTGATTGCTTACTGTGTGCCTGGAGCATTGCTAGGTGCTAGACATACAAAGGTGAATAAGATAGACTAAGTTTCCTGGCCTCATAGAACTTACGGCCTAGTTATGTGGATAGACAATGAATAAGTATCAGACAGTGACATCAAATAATTGGAAATTATGAAAAGTGCTATGAAAGGAACAAAGATGATGTTGTCTGCCTGCTGCAAGTAGGGACGTGAAGAGTGACCCTGTTCTCACTCCAGTCTGAAAAGTTCTGTTTGGCCTCAACCTTCCAATAAATTTTCCCTTCTTGGAAGACTTCAGCAAAAGGAAAATGGTTGCAAACCAATGCCCTATGGAATTATAAATAAATGTGAGAAGCTGAGTGAGCTTGGGCAAGGCCAGGTTTCCTCATCTATAAAACATAGTTAATGTTATCTGTCCTAGGGGTTGCTGGGAGAATTACCAACTATAAATGTAAAAGAGGCAGAAGAGATACTGGCTGAAGACTCTGAAGTCAGACAGCCAGGGTTCTGGCTTCTCCACTTACTAGCTGCTGCTGTGTCAGGTAAGTTATTTAGCCTCTCTGTGCCTCAGTTTCTTCATGTAGAGGGTGGTGATGGCAATAGTGCCTACCTCCGAGGGTTGATTGGAGAATGAAATAAGAAAAAAATATACATTTGGCTTTTAAAATAGTGCTTGGTGCATGGTAAGAGATAAATCAAGGCTAGCTTCTCTCCTTGTCATCATATCATTGTCGTCGTCGTCATCATCATCTTGGAATACAGGTCCTAACACAACCACAGTGAATCCTCATGCATTGTAGCCATGTAGTCAGATGACCTGGAGCAGTCGGGCCCTGGGTCTATGAGGAATAGGTACGTGCGTAAAGAGAGAAATGTGAGCAGCACGGTGGCTGTAGACTTTCTGTGTAAAAGGGGTCAGAGATCTCATCTCAGTCCCAGCCCCATTTCCCTATCCCTTTTATTAGGGAGAATGACCTTGAAGGAGGGAGAATTGCACTCTGAGTAGGTAGTACAGCCTTGGCTACAAGCCCAGCTTCACCAGCCAGGTGCAGAGGACAGCCCTCTGATACCTCTGCAATGATTTAGCTTTATTGCCTATTGTCTCTCTCTCCAAACTGCCTCCAGGATGAATGTCCCAGCCAGAACCCCTATAAAGGACACCAGCTCCCCAAGTACCTCCCGAGATGCGGATACTCTCCCTGTGTGAAACATCCTTCAAATTGACCATTAGTGGAGGCTGTATTTTGCACCTTACGAAGAGGAAATTACACTGCATTAGAAGTTTTGCCCTCTGGCTTAGGGAGTGAATTAGATGAGGGATGCAGGCTGGGCTGCTTTCCTACTGGGCATAATACCCAGTTTATTTTCATTTACATTAATTTCTCTACATCAGTGACTGCATGAGGCGTTAAACTATTAAATGCAAACAACTCCCAATTGCTTGACACAAATAGAAATGTTTAGTGAATATTAATTTTTAAAAAGTAGCCTATGGATCCTCCAAAATTCAAAATTGTGAGAACATGTTAATCAACTTTTCACATTGCATAGAGCTTGACTCTCTTTCTCTCTCTCTTTCTCCCTCCCTGTCTCCCTTCTGTCCTCCCTGCTTCTTTCCCTCTCCTCTTTTCTTTCTCCCTTTTTTTCTTCCTTTCTAAGTTTCCTTTGAAAAGACAAAGCAAATACTTTTAAGTGGAAAAAGTTAAAGTAGTATAACATTGGTAGCACAATGAATAGAATGCATGGACATGAAAGCCTTTATCTGGAGGATTCCAAGATGCAAAGAATTAAAAAAAAAATCTCCCTTCAGCTGTATGAATGGAGCAGTTTGGCTGCTGGTATGAAAGGGGATTTTAATTTATGCATCTCATCTAAATATCAATTACATCTACCTAATATCTTCCTGGCCTCACTGGCCTGTTAGAAGGAGAGTCAGTTTAGGAAAAAGGAAGATGTCTCTACTGGGGTGTCTCATCAGCACCTCGTTCCCAAGCTTCCAGGAACCTTGGGACTTACTTGAGCAAGAGTGGAATCTTAAAGCCTCCATAAAAATTGACGGATCGGGCTTCCCTGGTGGCGCAGTGGTTGAGAGTCCGCCTGCCGATGCAGGGGACATGGGTTCGTGCCCCGGTCTGGGAAGATCCCACATGCCGCGGAGCGGCTGGGCCCGTGAGCCATGGCCGCTGAGCCTGCGCGTCCGGAGCCTGTGCTGCGCAATGGGAGAGGCCACAGCAGTGAGAGGCCCGCGTACCGCAAAAAAAAAAAGAAAAAAAAAGAAAAAAATTGATGGAGCTTTCCCCCCATAGTTTTATTCTCATCTCCTAACTTCATTGTATGCTGTGGTTAAAAGAGTTTTGTTGTTAAGAGAGATCTGGAATCCAGGCTCTGTCCTTCATGAGTTGTATGACTGGGCAGAATGACTTTCACCTCTCTGGTCCTCAAATTCCTTACCTACAAGATGGGCAACAAAGACCTGTCTTCCATGGATATTTCCAACACTCTGATAGTAAAAGCTCAAGTATATAAAAATAAACCTAGAAAAGACACTGGAAGGAAAAAATAGAATGTTAAAAATGGTTGTTTATTTTTCCTCTTTGTTTCGCACCTTTCAACTTTCTATATAGGCAAGCATTATATTTCAATAGGAAAATTATGGTTTATAAAATCACATTTTCTTTTGTTCAAGATCACATGGATTATAATAATATCTATTGAATCTCCTTTTCCTTTTCCTCTGCTCCATAAAATCTACCCTTCTCTCTTACTCTTTTGAAAGGAAAGCAGATATGGGGTGTATTCATTTCCAATTGCTGCTGTGACAAATTACTGCATACTAAGTGACTTAAACAACACAAATTTATTCTCTTACAGTTTTGGAGATCAGGAATCTGCAATGACTCTTAGGGGGCTAAAATCAAGGTGTGGGCAGGGGCGGTTCTTTTGGGGGCTGTGAAGGTAGAATCCGTTTCTTTGCCTTTCTTGGCTTCTGGTGGCTGCCCGTATTCCTTGCCTTGTGGCTCCTTCTTTCTCTTCTCTTTTTTTTTTTTTCCGTAATAAAGTATTTCTATTTTTATTTTTTAAAATTTATTTCATTTTTTAAATTTAATTTTTATTTTGTATTAAAATATAGTTGATTTATTCGGTTGGCTTTTTGGCCAATCCAGAACAATGTTGCGTTAGTTTCAGGTGTACAGTTATACATATACATACAGCCATTCTTTTTCAGATTCTTTTCCCATATAGGTTATTACAGAATATTAGGTAGAGTTCCTTTTGCTATACAGTAGGTCCTTGTTGATTATTTTATATATAGTAGTGTGTATATGTTAATCCCAAACTCCTAATTTATCCCTCCCCCCACCTTTCCCCTTTGGTAACCTTAAGTTTGTTTTCGAAGTCTGTGAGTCTGTTTCTGTTTTATAAATAAGTTCATTTGTATCATTTTTTCAGATTCCACATATAAGTGATAGTACATGATATTTGTCTTTCTCTGTCTGACATATACACAAGGGAATATTACTCAGCCATAAAAAAGAATGAAATAATGCCATTTGAAGCAGCATGGATGGACCTAGAGATTATCATCCTAAGTGAAGTAAGTCCTTCCCTCACTTTCAAAGCACGTCACTCCAGTCTCTTCTTCTGTCATCACATCACCTTCTTCCCATGTAAGGACATTTGTAATTACATCAGACATAGCCGCTTAATCTGGCACAGTCTCCCATCTCAAGAATCTTATTCACCTCTGCAAAGTTCTTTTTTGCCATATTAGGTAACATATGGAGATCTTTTAATGAGGGGACATCACTAAGCCCAGCACATGGGGCTTGTGTATAAGAGGTGATGAATTAAACAAAAACTGGGCAAGGGAAAGCCACAACAAAGTTTCTGATAATGTGAAATAACAAGTACGTTACACAGAATATCTGTTCATGTCTTAAAGATCATAGCTGTACTGGACCAAATGCACTGGCAGGAGATACAACGTGTTTGGGTCTGGTGTAAATGCAGAAGCTGGTGTGTTCTATTAAAAAACCCAAATCATGACATACAACAATGAAAAATGATCAAGTCGCTTCTCCCCAAATCTCTAAAAGGCTAGAAATTCAGTCTAAAATTATTCTGATTATTCTTTGAAATGTTAATTCTTACTGCTAAAAGGCACCAGAAAGACTCATATCAGGGACTACTCCTTGATTCAAAAGCAGCCTGGTTTCTCCAGCTTGGTACCAAGATATGGCAAGGATGACTTTTTTAAAAAGCAAAAAGGTTCAAATGATTATTTTTTGTTGAAAAAGTGCCACAGGTTATTAAACTAGCATCAGGAATGGATATAATCAGATCTCATCTATTATTAATGAGGTTCTGCCTTAATGTGATCATTGTAGGTGTGTGCCTTACACCTAGAAGCTATCATCTAACATAATAACAACCTGAAATAATGAGTTGCCAGCAAGATATTTTTCTTCTGTGAAGGGTTATACCTATAGGGCTGCTTTTTCCTTTTCCTGTAACAACAACAACAATAATAAACTGTAGCATTTTAGACAGAGACAGGTGTAAGTTTTATTTGTAATATAACAGTAACTGCTTATCATCTTTACAGTTAAGATTGGCTACAGAGCCTACACAAAAATGTTTTGAAAACCATATTATTACACCTTATAATAATGATCCCAGAGCCAAAAAAACTCATGTAACTTTTTTTAACATCTACTGTGTGGATGTGTGAAGGACAGAGACAGAGAAAGAGACCGAGAGAGAGAGAGTAACAGAGATCCAAGATATGATTATGCTTAGAGGTCAATTTACTAAGAAATTTAAAAATATTTTTTCTTGTACACAAGCCTTTTAACTGCAATCCATTTCCTTCTCTAAGGCATAAAGCTCAGAAAAGACATAAATTAAGCCTCTATGAACAGAGGAAGAGACAGACCACATCCTGAATAGGTTAGCTTCCTTTATAGCTGGTTATTACATATAGCGTGAGGCTTGCTCACAAAAATCCTATTTAATCCTTAACGCAGTTGAATTCTGTGGGGTGCAGTTACCTGGAAACCAGATTAGGCAAACTTAAGTGTCAGGAGTGAGAGTGAATGAAGAAATAAGGCAATAAGTCCCAAGTACCCGAGCATGTGACAACAGCAAAATCAGTGGCGAAAAGCTCAAGGTTGGCCAATTAGAACCTTGATCTCTCCAGTGGTTATTCCACTAATTCCCCCACTCTCTCCCTTCCTGGCTGGACTCCACTTCCTTACAATCTGCTGGATTCCAGCTCTGCAGTGTGACTTTTGCTCTGCTGGCCTGGTTTCGGGGCAGGGTGTCTTGGAAGTATTGGTGACTTGATCTCGGTCAAGTTAGTGCTATGGCGTCTGGAGGCTCTCCCCTCCTCCGCCTTCCTCAGCACGAGGCTTTCCTGGCTCTTCTTTTCTTTCTTTTCCTTTAAAAATTTTTTTATTGGAGTATAATTGCTTTACAATCTTGTGTTAGTTTCTGCTGGACAGTGAAGTGGATCAGCTATATGTATACATATATCCCCTCCCTCTTGGACCTCCCTCCCACTGCCCACCCCATCCCACCCATCTAGGTCATCACAGAGCACTGAGCTGAGCTCCCTGTGCTATACAGCAGGTTCCCACTAGTTATCTATTTTACACATGGTAGTGTATTTATGGCAATCCTAATCTCCCAATTCATCCCACCCTCTCCTTCCCCCCTGTGTCCACACGTCCATTCTCTACGTCTGTGTTTCTATTCCTGCCCTGCAAATAGGTTCATCCGTACCATTTTTCTAGATTCCTCATATATGCGATAATATATGATATTTGTTTTTCTCTTTCTGATTTACTTCACTCTGTATGACAGTTTCTAGGTCCATCCATGTCTCTACAAATGACCCAATTTTGTTCCTTTTTATAGCTGAGTGATATTCCATTGTATATCTGTACCACATCTTCTTTATCCATTTGTCTGTCGATGGACATTTAGGCTGCTTCCATGACCTGGCTGTTGTAAATGGTGCTGCAATGAATATTGGGGTGCATGTGTCTTTTTGAATTATGGTTTTCTCTAGGTATATGCCCAGTAGTGGGATTGCTGGGTCATATGGTAGTTCTATTTTTAGTTTTTTAAGGAACCTTCATACTTTTCTCCGTAGTGGCTGTATCAATTTACATTCCCACCAACAGTGTAAGAGGGTTTCCTTTTCTCCACACCCTCTCCAGCATTTACTGTTTGTTGGTTTTCTGATGATGGTCATTCTGACTGGTGTGAGGTGATACCTCATTGTACCTTTGATTTGCATTTCTCTAATAATTAGTGATGTTGAACAGCTTTTCTTGTGCCTCTTGGCCATCTGGATGTCTTTAGAGAAATGTCTGTTTAGGTCTTCTGCCTATTTTTGGATTGGGTTGTTTGTTTTTGTTTGATATTGAGCTGCATGAGCTGTTTGTATAGTTTGGAGATTAATCCTTTGTCCGTTGATTCATTCTGAGGGTTGTCTTTTTGTCTTGTTTATGGTTTCCTTTGCTGTGCAAAAGCTTTTAAGTTTCATTAGGTCCCATTTGTTTATTTTTGTTTTTATTTCCATTACTTTAGGAGGTGGGTCAAAAAAGATCTTGCTGTGAATTATGTCAAAGAGTGTTCTATGTTTTCCTCTAAGAGTTTTATAGTGTCCAGGCTTACATTTAGGTCTTTAATCCATTTGAATTTATTTCTGTGCATGGTGTTAGGGAGTATTCTAATTTCATTCTTTTACGTGTAGCTGGCCAATTTTCCCAGCACCACTTATTGAAGAGACTGTCGTTTCTCCATTGTATATCCTTGCCTCCTTTGTCATAGATTAGTTGACCATAGGTGCGTGGGTTTATCTCTGGGCTTTCTATCCTGTTTCATTGATCTATATTTCTGTTTTTTTGCCAGTACCATATTGTCTTGATTACTGTAGCTTTGTAGTATAGTCTGAAGTCAGGGAGTCTGATTCCTCCAGCTCCCGTTTTTTTCCCTCAAGATTGTTTTGGCTATTCCAGCTCTTTTGTGCCTCCATACAAGTTTTAAGATTTTTTGTTCTAGTTCTGTGAAAAATGCCATTGGTAATTTGATAGGGATTGCACTGAACTGTAGATTGCTTATTGCTTTGGGTAGAATAGTCATTTTCACAATATTGATTCTTCCAATCCAAGAACATGGTGTATCTCTGTATCTGTGTTATCTTTGATTTCTTTCATCAGTGTTTTATAGTTTTCTGAGTACAGGTCTTTTGCCTTCTTAGGTAGGTTTATTCCTAGGTATTTTATTTGTTTTGTTGCATGGTAAATGGGAGTGTTTCCTAATTTCTCTTTCTGATATTTCATTGTTAGTGTATAGGAATGCAAGAGATTTCTGTACATTAATTTTGTATCCTGAAACTTTACCAAATTCATTGATTAGCTCTAGTAGTTTTCTGGTGACATCTTTAGGATTCTCTATGTATAGTGTCATGTCATCTGCAAACAATGACAGTTTTACTTCTTCTTTTCCAATTTGTATTCCTTTTATTTCTTTCTCTTCTCTGATTGCTGTGGCTAGGACTTCCAAAACTATGTTGAATAATAGTGGCTAGAGCGGACATCCTTGTCTTGTTCCTGATCTTAGAGGAAATGCTTCCAGTTTTTCACCATTGAGAATGATGTTTGCTGTGGGTTTGTCATATATGACCTTTATTATGTTGAGGTAGTTTCCCTCTATGCCCACTCTCTGGAGAGTTTTTTATCATAAATGGTTGAATTTTGTCAAAAGCTTTTTCTGCATCTATTGAGATGATCATATGGTTTTTATTCTTTAATTTGTTAATATGGTGTATCACATTGATTGATTTGCATATATTGAAGAATCCTTGCATCCCTGGAATAAATCCCACTTGATCACGGTGTATGATCCCTTTAATGTGTTGTTGCATTCTGTTTGCTAGTAGTTGGATGAGGATTTTTACATCTATGTTCATCAGTGATATTGGTCTGTAATTTTCTTTTATTGTGATTTCTTTATCTGGTTTTGGTATCTGAGTGATGGTGGCCTCGTAGAACGAGGTTGGGGGTGTTCCTCCCTCTACAATTTTTTGGAAGAGTTTGAAAAGGATAGGTGTTAGCTCTTCTCTAAATGTTTGATAAAATTCTCCTTTAAAGCCATCTGGTCTTGAACTTTTGTTTGTTGGAAGATTTTAAATTACAGGTTCAATTTCATTACTTGTTATAGGTCGGTTTATATTTTCTACTTCTTCCTTGTTCAGTCTTGGAAAGCTGTACCTTTCCAAGAATTTGTCCACTTCTTCCTGGTTGTCCATTTTATTGGCATATATTTGCTTGTAGTAGTCTCATATGATCCTTTGTATTTCTGTGGTGTCAGTTGTAATTTCTTCTTTTTCATTTCTAATGTTATTGATTTGAGTCCTCTCCCGTTTTTTCTTGATGAGTCTGGCTAATGGTTTATCAATTTTGTTTATCTTCTCAAAGAACCAACTTTTAGTTTTATTCATCTTTGCTATTGTTTTCTTTGTTTCTATTTAATTTATCTGCTCTGATCTTTATGATTTCTTTCCGTCTACTGACTTTGGGTTTTCTTTGTTTTTATTTTTCTAGTTGCTTTAGATGTAAGGTTAGATTGTTTATTTGAGATTTTTCTTGTTTCTTGAGGTGAGCTTGAATTGCTATAAACTTCCCTCTTAGAAGTGCTCTTGCTGCATCCCATAGGTTTTGCATCATTGTGTTTTCATTGTCATTTGTTTCTATGTATTTTTAAATTTCTTCTTTATTTTTTTTGGTGATCTCTTGGTTATTTAGCAGTGCATTGTTTAGCCTCCATGTGTTTGTGTTTTTTACAGGTTTTTTTTCCTGTAATTGATTTCTAATCTCATAGCGTTGTGTTGGAAAAGATGCTTGATATGATTTCAACTTTCTTAAATTTTCCAAGGCTTGATTTGTGACCCAAGATGTGTTCTGTCCAGGAGAACATTCAGTGTGTACTTGAGAAGAAAGTGTATTCTTCTGCTTTCGGTGGAATGTCCTATAAATATCAATTAAATCTATCTGCTCTATTGTGTCATTTAAACCTTGTGTTTCCTTATTTAGTTTCTGTCTGGATCATCTGTCTATTGGTGTAAGTGGGGTGTTAAATTCCCCCACTATTACTGTGTTACTGTCAATTTCCCTTTTATGGCTGTTAGCATTTGCCTTATGTATTGAGGTGCTCCTATGTTGGGTGCATAAATATTTATAATTGTTATGTTTTCTTCTTGGATTGATCCTTTGATCATTATGTAGTGTCCTTCCTTATCTCTTGTAACAGTCTTTACTTTAAACTCTATTTTATCTGATATGAGTATTGCTACTCCAGCTTTCTTTTGATTTCCATTTGCATGGAATATCTTTTTCCATCCCCTCACTTTCAATGTGTGTGTCCCTAGGTCTGAAGCGAGTCTCTTGTAAACAGCATATATACGGGTCTTCTTTTTATATCCATTCAGCTAGTCTGTATCTTTTGGTTGGAGCATTTAATCCATTTACATTCATGGTGATTATTGATATGTATGTTCCTATTCCCATTTTCTTAATTGATTTGGGTTTGTTTTTGTAGGTCTTCTCCTTCTCTTGTGTTTCCTACCTAGAGAAATTCCTTTAGCATTTGTTGTCAAGCTGGTTTGGTGGTGCTGAATTCTCTTAACTTTTGCTTAGCTGTAAAGCTTTTGATTTCTCCATTGAATCTGAATGAGATCCTCGTTGGGTAGAGTAATCTTGGTTGTAGGTTTTCCCCTTTAATCACTTTAAATATGCTCTGCCACTCCCTTCTGGCCTGCAGAGTTTCTGCTGAAAAATAAGCTGATAACTTTATGGGGATTCCCTTGTATATTATTTGTTACTTTTCCCTTGCTGCTTTTAATATTTTTTTCTTTGAATTTTTGTTAGTTTTGCTAATATGTGTCTTGTTGTGTTTCTCCTAGGTTTTATCCTGTATGGAACTCTTTGCACTTCCTGGACTTGTGTGGCTATTTCCTTTCCCACTTAGGGAAGTTTTTGACTATAATCTCTTCAAATATTTTCTCAGTCCCTTTCTCTTTCTCCTCTTCTTCTGGGACCCCTATAATTCGAGTGTTCGTGTGTTTAATGTTGTCCCAGAGGTCTCTGCGACTGTCTTCAATTCTTTTTATTCTTTTTTCTTTATTCTGCTCCTCAGCAGTTATTTCTACCATTCTATCTTCCAGGTCACTTATTTGCTCTTCTGCCTCAGTTATTCTACTATTGATTCCTTCTAGTGTATTTTTCATTTCAGTTCTTTGGATCATCTTTACTATCATTCCTCTGAATTCTTTTTCAGGTAGATTGCCTATTTTGTTTCCATTTATTTGGTCTTGTAGGTTTTTACCTTGATCCTTCGTCTGTAACATATTTTTTTTTTGTCATTTCATTTTTTTTTTGTTTTGATTGATGGGGCTGTGTTCCTGTCTCACTGGTTGTTTGGCCTGAGGTGTCCAGCACTGGAGTTTGCAGGCAGTCGGGTAGAGCCGGGTCTTGATGCCGAGATGAAGACCTCCATGAGGCCTCACTCTGATTAATATTCCCTGGGGTCTGAGGTTCTCTGTTAGTCCAGCAGTTTTGACTCGGCGTTCCCACCACAGGAGCTCAGGCCCAACCCCTGACCTGGGAACCAAGATCCTGCAAGCCACATGGTGCAGCAAAAGAAAAGAAAAAAAAAAGGAGCATACAAAAACAAAGAATACAAGATAAAATAAAATTAGAAAAATTAAAAATATGTTAGGAACAATAAAAATATAAGTGAAATAACTACAACAAGGTAAAACTGAACCACAACAGAAAAAAAACAAAAAGGGGAAGAAGCCAAAAGGAGCAGAGCAATAACAAAGTATAAAGAATAAAATAAAACTAGAAAAATGAAAAATTTATTAGAATAAGTAAAAATATAAATGAATCAACAACAACAAGGTAAAACAGAACCACAACCTAAAAGAAAAAAAAAAGGCCGGAAAAGGCCTTGGCTGTGGGGGGCAGAGCTTAGGCGGGAGGATGGAACTCAGGTGGGGGCGGGGCTTGGGGTGGTGTTTAAGCGTGGGGTGGGGCCTATGCTTAGGACCTGGGGACAGGCAGCACGGCCTGAGGGGGGCCCCGGCTTAGGCTCAGAGCTGCTGGAGGGAGCCTCCGAGGCCAAAGGATTAGGCTCAGGACCTCAGCAGGCTCCCTGGAGCCCAAGTGGGCAGGGGAAACACTGGCCGCGCTCCCTTCCGTTCCTCTGCTCTCCCGAGGGTCTCCCCTGTTCCCCCTCTGCGTGTGGGAACCCCTCCCCTTCTCCAGCCGCCCCTCAGGGGCACCGGTCCCGTCCCGCCTCCACTTTTCCTCCCCGCTCACTTACCCTCCATGTACTACCCAGTTGCTTGGAGGTTCCTCCCACCAGTGTCCTTGGTCCTCCACCAGTGCCTGGTAGGTGCCCGAGTTGTGCGGAGCTGCGAACTCTGCATTCTCCTCGACTGCCATGTTGACTCCGCCCCTCCTGGTTCTTTTCTTGCCCCTTTTCCCCACTGTGCCCAGCTGGGTACTGTGCCTCCATCCACTCTCCAAACACTGTCATCCTCCAGGTGCTTCTTCACATCTGTACTGATGACTCCTGAGTCTGTTTCTCTAGCCTTGTCCTTGCTAATGTGATTCAGGCTTGAATTGTCACCCCCTCTCTGGCTGGGTCCACAGGAAAGTTCCAGCAGCCTCTCAAACTGTACAAGTCTGGTTTTGCTCAGCAGCGTCTCTTCTCTCTCCATCATCTGGCCTCACCTACTCTGTCCTTACTGACTCTTGGATAAAGGCCTCACCTTCTCTGACTCCTTCAGTCTGGAAACACCTTTGTCTTTTTTTGCCAGTTTCTCTTTCTAGGTTCTGCACTTTCTTGTTTGACCAGGGGATGTGTGTCTCCCCTTGTTCCCAGTCCTGCTATCATTGCCCCAGCAATTATAATAACCTCTTAACTGACCTGTGTGCCTCCAAAGTTGCCTTTGTTGTGCTGCTAGAACTAGCTTCTCAAAACACCTAACTCGTGATACTGCTTGTTGTATTGCTTTGCGTAATATTTACTCAATAAATGCTACTTTATTACTTCCACAGCTTCAGTGACTTTATCTGATAAATTGAAAGATTTAGACTAGATAGCTCTATAATCCAGCCTTCATCTGATATTTTATATGCCTCTAAGAAAGAAAGGATGGGGTTTCCATTTGATCTCTGCCTGAAAATCTTACCATTGATGAATTTGGGCCCAGGCCATCCCAACATTTGAGGCTCACTTTTAACTCTGAAACTCTTTTTCTCTGCCTCGTGGATTTAACCGATGTCAGAAAATCTCAAGTTCTCAAATCAGTGTTGCTCAGAATATAAAATATACTCTTGAAAAATAGGACATCAGACATTTTCTAAAGGGTGGACTATTTGAAATACCTTCTTATCTGTAAACACCTTGAATTAGGGAGTTCTGTGGTCCATTCTGCTTCCAAAATGTCAGTGTCTTTTTGGAATCTCATTTATATGCTGCTTTGGGGTTTTAAAATGATTTGTTTCATAGAGTCACGCACTTTTTTTTTAAACATTTTTTCTCCTTTTATTCAAACATAAAGTCACAAAAATTATAATCATCCTCATCAGTTCACTCAGTCCCATGTCATTAATTTTTTTTTTGTCTTGATCTTTTGTTAGCACTTTTATGAGTTCATCAGTTTTCCATTAGAGTTCTGAAAATGCTTATTCATTCAGTTCAGCAGTATAGTCAGTTACCAGAAACCTGTACTTGTCAGAGTCTTTTCCATGAATTCCTTGAAGATGAAACCCTTCTATAGGAACATTTTTGCAAAAGCATCAGAGTACACCCAGAACTGTCTGTAAATGACAAAAGACTTAAAAATGACCACGGTTAAAGATTTGATGAAAGTTCATAATAATGCAATTGACAAGGAAATTTAGTTATTTCTGAGATATACATTTTAAAGTAATTACTAGAATTATGACTTATAACATTATACCAGAACATATAAGATTTTTAGAAATTTCATGTAATGTCTGAAACATTTATATTAACATATTTCCATACAGATAACCCAAAGAAAGTTTAGTATTAGGTTTGGTTTTTTTTTATACAACAGGTTCTTATTAGTCATCAATTTTATACACATCAGTGTATACATGTCCATCCCAATCGCCCAATTCAGCACACACACCCCTGCGGTTTTCCCCCCTTGGTGTCCATACGTTTGTTCTCTACATCTGTGTCTCAACTTCTGCCCTGCAAACTGGTTCATCTGTACCATTTTTCTAGGTTCCACATACATGCATTAATATACAATATTTGTTTTTCTCTTTCTGACTTATTTCACTCTGTATGACAGTCCCTAGATCCATCCACGTCTCAACAAATGACTCAATTCCATTCCTTTTTATGGCTGAGTAATATTCCATTGTATATATGTACCAAAACTTCTTTATCCATTCGTCTGTCAGTGGGCATTTAGGTTGCTTCCATGACCTGGCTATTGTAAATAGTGCTGCAATGAACATTGGGGTGCATGTGTCTTTTTGAATTATGGTTTTCTCTGGGTATATGCCCAGTAGTGGGATTGCTGGATCATATGGTAATTCTATTTTTAGTTTTTTAAGGAACCTCCATACTGTTCTCCATAGTGACTGTATCAATTTACATTCCTACCAACAGTACAAGAGGGTTCCCTTTTCTCCACAGCTTCTCCAGCATTTGTTGTTTGTAGGTTTTCTGATGATGCCCATTCTACCGGTGTGAGGTGATACCTCATTGTAGTTTTGATTTGCATTTCTCTAATAATTAGTGATGTTTAGCAGCTTTTCATGTGCTTCTTGGCCATATGTATGTCTTCTTTGAGAAATGTCTATTTAGGTCTTCTGCCCACTTTTGGATTGGGTTGTTTGTTTCTTTAATATTGAACTGCATGAACTGTTTATATATTTTGGTGGTTAATCCTTTGTCTGTTGATTAGTTTGCAAATACTTTCTCCCATTCTGAAGGTTGTCTTTTCGTCTTGTTTATGGTTTCCTTTGCTGGAGTCACGTACTTTTGTGTGTGTGTTCTTTATGGTTTTCTTTGAGGTGACCGTGACAGTGTATCTCTCAGATCTCTGATTGTAAGGACTGTAGTTCCTCAAGGCCCCAGCTCCTGGCCTAAAAATCCATTCCTGCAATTCCATGAGGGCACGTTTCCTGCCAGCTGCTGTCAGTCAGTGACCTGAGCTAGGCTAGGATATGAAGCTCGTGCATCACTGGGAGAGGCGGGTTCCACTGACAGATGGTTTCGGCTCAAGAACTCCTTGACAGTCCTGAACTTTTCTTAGAACTGTACCACATTCTCAGACGCTGCCGCCCAATCTTCCTTTTCTTTCCCTTTCACTTGGGGTCAGACCAGCGTTACACAGCCTCTCAGCTCCTCCTCATTTTCTCTCACAGGCATTTCCCCTAGAAAGTTCTTCCGTGTCTTGGGTACTGCTTCTTGGGTGACCTGGACTCATATACAACCTATATTTGGTATCATAAGAAATTCACCTTTCTCCATGGAAGGAGATGGAAAATTTGGTCTGGTTTTAGCATCATTTGTACACCTGCAACCAGTCCCACAGATTCTTTTTTCCATAGCAAAGGCATCCATTCGTCTTTTTCTTAAAAATGGTTTTTTTCCTATTAATAATTAAGAATACATAACATTTGTGGGAAAAAAAAACACATCTGTAAAAAGAAGGAAATAAAATTCTCCATAATCCCTCCATCCCTGAATAACCACTGTTTTCATGTCTTTTCTAAAATATACCAGAAAAGTTTTAAAATAACAATGACTAATAAAAGTTGATCGCTATAGTGGTTTAGTAGAAGAGTTGGCAAACTTTATCTGTAAAGGGTCAGATTAGTGAATATTTTTGAATTTATTTGCTCTGCAGACTCTTGTAACTTTACAACTCTGCCCAGTGGGGTGAAAGTAAAAGTAACCCTAGAGGAGGTGTAAATAGAAACGTGGCTGTATTCTAGTTAAACCTTACAGTATTTAAAAATCAAGTAGGAGACTGGATTTGACCTGGGGGCCGTGATTTGCTGACCCAGGATTTAATAAAAAGAGGAGATCTTGTTGAAAGGCCTAATTTGTGGCTGAATGGGAATTTTCAGACCTTATTTAAAATGACCCACTGCAGCCTGTAGAATCAGCCTGAGCCTTTTGCCAAGTGGCTGCTGGAGCAGAGGCCCCAGCAGTGTCCTGTAAGAGTGCGACTGCTACAGGCAGGGCTCGCTTACCTCTGTGGAGTGGGTCCCAGGCCACAGCGGGCAGGCCCTAGGATGTGTGAGAGGCTCCTGTTTGCTTGGAACTTCCCAAAAGGAGTAGCCATGATTTAAATTGGGAAGGAGAACCACTAAGCTGACAGCTACACTGTGCTCTTTTGCTGTTGTCAGGCATGAGTTAAGTAGGTTGCAAACCCTTCCTAATGGGCTTTTCTCATTTAATTTTGTGGCTACATAAACTTTCATAGCAAATAATGAGTTAGGGCTGCAGCCCAAATGTTATGGACTCTTTATGTATCTGGAGAGCCTGTGTGTGCAGCTCTGCATTCTAATGGCCGCTTAACCAGGCGCTGCCTGGGCTGAGCAAGCTTGTTTTGGCTTGAAGATGGATTCTGCAGAATGCGAGGGGAAGCCACCAGGGAGCTCCTTGGCCCCACTGCCGCCCTCCCCTCTCCACGGAAGCATTTTTTCCCCAAGACTTGACAGCTGTTCCTCTTGGGTCGGAGTGAATTTTTCCCTCGGCTAGAATTCTGACTCTGTCTGTCATGATTTGAGTGCTGAAGGATAAATTCTTACCTAGGAGTCCTGTTTTCAGCATCTACACTTGATACTCCTATCTGTCCCAGGAAATCAACATTGACTACCTATTCTCTGGCCCATCTGATGGGGTGGCACGCTGCCTGGTTCCTGGCAGGGCGGGGGTAGTCCAAAGGGCTGAAGTTTCAGTGAGTGGTATTTGGAGGGATGGCTGGGAGAGGTGGGGAGAGCAGTGCGCTTTGGAAGGACAGGAGGTGCAGGAAACTCCTTTTTCTTGCATTGTCCTCAACCTCAGGCTCCTGGCCCCATGTAGCAGCAGACCTTGCTTTACCCCTCGAGGGATCCTGCCATTTAGAAAACCTGGGCGTGAGAACTGCATGTCTGCATGGGGGATGGTGAATGTTGGAATCTTGTTTCAGTGCTCTCCCCATCCACAAATCTAGAGGGGTCGTCACCTGAGATAAGACAGAGTGAAGTGGGTAAAGCAGGTTAAAAATGATAACGTATAGTGTTACCCCATTCATGTAAAATGTGTGGTGTGTGTGTGCACGTTAGTATTTTCGGAGGTAGGTAGGTGGTGGGATTATTGGTGACTTTTATTTTTCATTTCTTTTTTATTATCCGCTTTTACAAATTCCTACAATAGATATGTGGATGGTAATAATAAGAAAGCAAAGCAGAACAAAAATAGCTGCAGAATAGTAGGTATAAGAGACTTTCCTAAAGGACCTAACCTCTGACTGAGGAAGAATTTCTCAGCCCTCTGTAAAATGTTAATCAACGGGTGCTCGTGAAGTTCAAGCTGGGACTTCAGGACATGAGACAAAGGACCTGGCAACAGAGGAGATGGGGCAGTGGCTGGAGTAGAGGAGGATGCAGCTGCTGGTTCTGAAAGTGCTGGGGAGGCGAGTAAGAGCAGAGCTGGAGCTACGGAGGAGACTCAGCATCTGTGTTATTTTCCTGAGAAGCCTTCAACTGTCCCTCACCACCCCATCCTTCCCTGGACGAGTTGATGGCTCCCTTTTCTGACTCCACAGGCTGCTATCAGAGAAGTTTTCCACTGTAGGTCCAATTCATTGAAACAATCCAGTTCCTCTCTCTAGAGGTACATGGGTTCTTTGAGAAACAGAACCATCTCCCCAGTGCTAACAAGGGAACCTGATTTATGGCAGAGGCTCTTCCCCCAGCCTTCCCCCAGCCAGAAAACTTTTTTTTTTTTACCACTCTAGTTTATTTTCATTTTTTGTGGTAAAATAGATAGAACATAAAATTTACCACCTTAACCATTTTTCAGGTGTACAGTTTATTGGCATTAAGTACATTCACGTTGTTATGCAGCCGTCACCACCATCTATCTCCAGAACGTTTTCACCTTCCCCACCTGAAACTCCATCCCGCTCCTCCCAGCCTCTGGCAGCTACCATCACCATTCTACCTTCTGTTCCTGCGAGTCTGACTTCTCTAGATACCTCGTCTAAGTGTAACTGACAATATTTGTCCTTTTGCCACTGGCTTATTTCACTTTGCATAATGTCCTCAAGGTTCATCCATGTTATAACGTGTCAGAATGTCTTTCCTTTTTAAGGCCCCATTGTATGTATTTACCACATTTTGTTTATTCACTCCTCTGTCGATAGACACTTGCGTTGCTTCCCCTTTTTGGCTATTGTGAATAATGCTGCTGTGAATGTGGATGCATAAATACCTGTTCAAGTGACTGGTTTCATTTCTTCTGGGGTATATACCTAGAAGTGGAATTGCTTAGAAAACTACTCTTTAGTAGCCTGGCATGAGGTTGAAGCCAGATGTAAAACGGGTCGTAGGTGGAGGGATCAGAGTCCAGGTATAGTTGGAGAGCTACCCACCACAGCTATACCTACTGAATCAGAATCCTTCTGGGTGCTGGGCTACGAATCCATATTTTTAATAAGTATTCTGGATGATTTGATGACCAGCTAGGGTTGAGGAATCATGGAATTCTATGATTTCAAGGTTTCTTTCCACTCTGTGATTGGATAAAACTCTGTCACCGCTCCTACCCATGGGGCTTCTATGAAATCTTTGGATGTTTTCCTCGCAGGTGGAAAATAGAATTTGAAGAGTGCTCACTAATTCTCACAAAAAGAGAAAGAATGGTAAACCAAGTTATATTTAATAGGGTTATTTTGTTTCCAGGGGAAACAAAAATTCCCATACCTCACCTGAAGCCCATTGCTATATCACTGTCTTTATCCTGCAAAGTTGTTGACTTGATAAATCTACCTGAAGATCTATAGTAATTCTAGCTACCATTTATTGTACCAAAGAGTATTCCTGACTGTCTTTTGGAAGTATTGCTTTTAATTTCCTCCAGATCTTGCAAGGCACGTATCCAACCTTCCATTTTACAAATAAGGACACAAAGACATTGAGGGCTTAAGCAAGTTGCCTCCAGCCACGTGTAATATACACCTGTTTGTATATATGCAATGACATATCAGAAATTTAGGGTCTAAAGGAATTTCAATGCAATACCCTCATATTCCAGATTCATATTAAGACTGAGAGGTGAATTGTCCTGCAGAGGATGCACGGTGGACGGCACTGGATCAGAATTCATCTGCCCTGATTGACACCCTAATGTGTCTGTAGAGACTCACTCCCTTGAAATTCTTTCATGCTTTCTCCCAGCTAGGCTGTGAGTTTCTTATAAGTATAACCTCATTGTATCCCTCAGTATCCCATTGTGCCTAGGATAGGGCTAGACACATAACAGCGTGTGACTGAGGGGATAGGAGTGACAGTGCAGATGAAATGAAGAAATATTTGACAAGTGGAATGACCGCCCCTCCCGAAATGGTATGATTTATTTCTGTGAATGTAAGTGGGAAGAGTTGTTCCTATTAATTATCAATGTAGTGGGGAAAGTACATGGGTTATAGAGCCCAAAAGACTTGGAATTTCATTTCATTTCACTTTTTACTACTGAAGGGGATCAGGATATGCCACCCCCAAATATACCACTTTGGCATAGCATTATTTTGAGTTGAAGGCAATGGAGGATCAACAGATGCAGGAAGAGTCTCTGCCCTCTTGTTAACTGCCTAAAAGGCAGGTCATAAATGTCCCTTTGTAAAAGTGTCCTCCTCTACCAGGAAGAGAAGGACTCTCTTATTACCAGAGATGGAGAGTCAACACTGAGACAAGTGTGCATAAACAGACTTTACTAAAATAACCCTTATTTTCCATTAGTTCCCCCATATATCTCCTAGTCGCTAAGAAATATACTGCCTTTCCTTTGTTAAAATATTATACAAACCCCAGAGACTAACCTCTTCTTTGAGTTTCATTTCTTTTCTGTGAACTTCTGTGCATGTAAACATTAATAAAAATTGTGTGTCTTCTGTTAATCAAGTTTTTGTTAGTTTAATTTGCAGCCCTCCGTACAATCACCTAAGAGGATAGTGGAAAATATTTTCTTTCTGACACTACTTTGACATCTTGGGAAAATTGTTAAACTCTTAGCCTGAGGATCCTCATTTGTAAAATAAAGAGATTAATATCTACTTCAAAGGTTTATTAGGAATAGAAGATGAAAGCACCATTCACAGAGACTGACACATACTGGGCATAATAAATATTAGATCTTTTCCAAATTCCCTCCTAGGAAAAAGCATACCAATCTCAAGGAAAAGGCTGGTTCACCCGTCGCAGGGGGGATGCATTGCCACTGCAACTGGGGCAACTGGAGGTTGAAGTTAGGGTCAAATTTTTGGACCAGAAAAATGTGTCTGTTTATATCAAATCAAGAGAAGAGTCCAGTTGTACACCCATGTTCACAGCAGCATTATTCACAATAGCCAAAGGTGGAAGCAACACAAATGTCTATCCACAGATGAATGGATAAACAAAATATGGTATATACATACAATAGAACATTATTCATCCTTAAAAAGGAAGAAAATTCTGACACAGATTATAACATGGATGAACCTTGAGGACATTATGCTAAGTGAAATAAGCTAGTCACAAAAGGCAAATACTGTATGATCCCACTTAAATGAGGGATTTATAGACTACCTAGAGTAGTCAAACTCATAGAGATAGAAAGTACAATGGTTTGCCAGAGGCTGGGGCGTGGGGGGCGGGGGGAATGCAGAGTTGTTTAATGAGTATAGTTTCAGTTTTGCAAGGTGAAGAACTTCTGGAGATTGGTTGCACAACAGTATGAATATATTTTTAACACTACTGAACTATACATTTAAAAATAAAGATGGTGGGCTTCCCTGGTGGCGCAGTGGTTGAGAGTCCGCCTGCCGATGCAGGGGACATGGGTTCGTGTCCCGGTCCGGGAAGATCCCACATGCCGCGGAGCGGCTGGGCCCGTGAGCCATGGCCGCTGAGCCTGCGCGTCCAGAGCTTGTGCTCCGCAACAGGAGAGGCCACAACAGTGAGAGGCCCGCGTACCGAAAAAAAAAAAATAATAATAAAATAAAGATTGTAAATTTTGTTATATGTATTTTACTACAATTAAAAATTTAAAAAAGAAAAGAGCACAGGAGCAATGAATAATATTTTATTCCAGCAGCATGTAAAACCACATCTTTTCTTTCTGAGTCCAACCTGAGAACCTGAGGCCATTTCTTTGCAGGCAGAATTCCAACCATGCTGCAACAGGTAAGAAATAGCTTCATAATTTTCAGATTAGCAGACTTTCTCTTCTAATGTCTCACTAATTATCATGTAGACTTAGCATAGAACCATACTTATTATCAGTTAATTAGACCTTAAAATGTATCTTTGATAACACCTCTGGCATTTAATTATGTAACTGGTAACTTATGAATGTTATTATTTTCTTTTAGTTACAAATTGAATTTTTTATTATTTCTTATTTGATTGTATTTTCAGTTTAGTATTGCTAAATACACTCTCTTTAAATATAAAATCCCCATGGAATTTTTACTAATTAATTCTTTTTTTTAACACCTTTATTGGAGTATAATTGCTTTACAATGGTGTGTTAGTTTCTGCTTTATAACAAAGTGAATCAGCTATACATATACATATATCCCCATATCTCTTCCCTCTTGCATCTCCCTCCCTCCCACTCTCACTATCCCACCCATCTAGGTGGTCACAAAGCACCGAGCTGATCTCTCTGTGCTATGCAGCTGCTTCGCACTAGCTATTGGTTTTACATTTGGTAGTGTATATATGTACACGCACTCTCTCACTTTGGCCCAGCTTACCCTTCCCCCTCCCCGTATCCTCAAGTCCATTCTCTAGTAGGTCTGTGTCTTTATTCCCATCCTGCCCCTAGGTTCTTCATTACATTTTTTTTTTTTTTTTTAGATTCCGTATATATGTGTTAGCATACAGTATTTGTTTTCCTCTTTCTGACTTACTTCACTGTGTATCCTGGAGAATATTCCATGAGCACTTGTGAAGAAAGCGTATCTCGTTGTTTTTGGAGGGAAGGTCCTATAAATATCAATTAAGTCCATCTTGTTTAATGTATCATTTAAAGCTTGTGTTTATTTATGTATTTTCATTTTGGATGATCTGTCCTTTGGTGAAAGTGGGGTGTTAAAGACCCCTACTATGATTGTGTTACTGTTGACTTCCCCTTTTATGGCTGTTAGCATTTGCCTTATGTACTGAGATGCTCCTATGTTGGGTGTATAAATATTTCCAATTGTGATATCTTCTTGGATTGATCCCTTGATCGTTCTATAGTGTCCTTCTTTGTCTCTTGTAATAGTCTTTGTTTTAAAGTCTGTTTTGTCCAATATGAGTATTGGTACTCCAGCTTTCTTTTGATTTCCATTTGCATGGAATATCTTTTTCCATCCCCTCACTTTCAGTCTGTATGTGTCCCTAGGTCTGAAGTGGGTCTCTTGTAGACAACATGTATACAGGTCTTGTTTTTGTATCCATTCAGCCAGTCTATGTCTTTTGTTTGGAGCACTTAATCCATTTACATTTAAGGTAATTATCGATATGTATGTTCCTATTTCCATTTTCTTAATTGTTTGGGGTTTGTTATTGTAGGTCCGTTCCTTCTCTTGTGTTTCCTGCCTAGAGAAGTTCCTTTAGCATTTGTTGTACAGCTGGTTTGATGGTGCTGAATTCTCTTAGCTTTTGCTTGTCTGTAAAGGTTTTAATTTCTCCATCAAATCTGAATGAGATCCTTGCTGGGTAGAGTAATCTTGGTTGTAGGTTTTTCCCTTTCATCACTTTAAATATGTCCTGCCACTCCCTTCTGGCTTCCAGAGTTTCCGTGAAAGATCAGCTGTTAACCTTATGGGGATTCTCTTGTATGTTATTTGTTGTTTTTCCCTTGCTGCTGTCAGTATTTTTAGTTTGTATTTAATTTTTGACAGTTTGATTAATATGTGTCTTGGTGTGTTTCTCCTTGGATTTATCCTGTATGGGACTCTCTGTGCTTCCTGGACTTGAGTAAGTATTTCCTTTCCCATATTAGGGAAATTTTCAACTATAATCTCTTCAAATATTTTCTCAGTCCTTTTCTTTTTCTCTTCTTCTTCTGGGACCCGTATGATTTGAATGTTGGTGTATTTAATGTTGTCCCAGAGGTCTCTGAGACTGTCCTCAATTCTTTTCATTCTTTTTTCTTTATTCTGCCCTGCAGGAGTTTTTCCCACTATTTTATCTTCCAGGTCACTTATCTGTTCTTCTGCCTCAGTTATTCTATTGATTCAGATTTCATTCATTGTGTTGTTCATTATTGTTTGTTTGCCCTTTAGTTCTTCTAGGTCATTTTTAAACATTTCTTGTATTTTCTCTATTCTATTTCCAAGATTTTGGATCATCTTTACTATCATTATTCTGAATTCTTTTTCAGGTAGACTGCCTATTTCCTCTTCATTTGTTAGGTCTGGTGGGTTTTTACCTTGCTCCTTCATCTGCTGTGTGTTTTTCTGTTTTCTGTGTTTTTCTTCTCATTTTGCTTAACTTACTGTGTTTGGGGTCTCCTTTTCACAGACTGCAGGTTCGTAGTTCCCGTTGTTTTTGGTGTCTGTCCCCAGTGGCTAATGTTGGTTCAGTGGGTTGTGTAGGCTTCCTGGTGGAGGGGACTGATGCCTGTGTTCTGGTGGGTGGGGCTGGATCTTGTCTTTCTGGTGGGCAGGACCATGTCCAGTGGTGTGTTTTGGGATGTCTGTGACCTTATTATGATTTTGGGCAGCCTCTCTGCTAATGGGTGGGGTTGTGTTCCTGTCTTGCTAGTTGTTTGGTATAGGGTGTCCAGCGCTGTAGCTTGCTGGTCATTGAGTGAAGCTGGGTCTTGGCACTGATATGGAGATCTCTGGGAGATTTTCAGTGTTTGATATTACATGGAGCTGGGAGGTCTCTGGTGGACCAATGTCCTGAACTCGGCTCTCCCACCTCAGAGGTACAGGCCTGATACCTCACTGGAGCACCAAGATTCTGTCAGCCACACGGCTCAGAAGAAAAGGGGAAAAAAAAGGAAGAAAGAAAAAATAAATTAAATAAAATTATTGAAATAAAAAGTAATTATTTAAAATTTAAAAAATTTAAAACGTAATAAAGAAAGAACAGAATAAAGAAGAGAGCAACCAAACCAAAAAACAAATCCACCAATGATAAGCGCTAAAAACTATACTTAAAAAAAAAAAATGGACAGACAGAACCCTAGGACAAATGGTGGAAGCAAAGGTATACAGACAAAATCTCACACAGAAGCATACACATACACACTCACAAAAAGAGGAAATGGGGAAAAAATCATAAATCTTGCTCTCAAAATCCACCTCCTTAATTTGGAATGATTCGTTGTCTATTCATGTATTCCACAGATGCAGGGTACATCAAATTGATTATGGAGCTTTAATCCGCTGCTTCTGAGGCTGCTGGGAGAGATTTCCCTTTCTCTTCTTTGTTCTCACAGCTCCCAGGAGCTCAGCTTTGGACTTGGCCCCGCCTCTGCGTGTAGGTCGCCTGAGGGCGTCTGTTCTTTGCTCAGACAGGACGGGGTTAAAGGAGCCGCTGATTTGGGGGCTCTGGCTCACTCAGGCCGGGGCGGGGGGGTGGGGCACGGAGTGCGAGGCGGGCCTGCGGCGGCAGAGGCCGGCGTAACGTTGCACCAGCCTGAGGCGCGCTGTGCGTTCTCCTGGGTGAGTTGTCCCTGGATCCCGGGACCCTGGCAGTGGCGGGCTGCACAGGCTCCCCGGAAGGGGGGTGTGGAGAGTGACCTGTGCTCGCACACAGGCTTCTTGGTGGCGGCAGCAGCAGCCTTAGCGTCTCATGCCCGTCTCTGGGGTCCGCGCTTTTAGCCGCGGCTCGCGCCCGTCTCTGGAGCTCCTTTAAGCAGCGCTCTTAATCCCCTCTCCTCGTGCACCGGAAAACAAAGAGGTAAGAAAAAGCCTCTTGCCTCTTCGGCAGGTCCAGACTTTTCCCCGGACTCCCTCCCGGCTAGCCGTGGCGCAGTAACCCCCTTCAGGCTGTGTTCACGCCGCCACCCCCAGTCCTCTCCCTGCGCTCCGACCAAAGCCGAGCCTCAGCTCCCAGCCCCGTCCGCCCCGGCAGGTGAGCAGTCAAGCCTCGGTCTGGTGAGTGCTGGTCGGCACCGATCCTCTGTGTGGGAATCTCTCCGCTTTGCCCTCCGCAACCCTGTTGCTGTGCTCTCCTCCGTGGCTCCGAAGCTTCTCCTCGTGGCTCCGAAGCTCCCCGACTCTGCCACCCGCAGTATGCGCCCGCGAAGGGGCCTCTAGTGTGTGGAAACGTTTCCTCCTTCACAGCTCCCTCCCACTGGTGCAGGTCCTGTCCCTATTCTTTTGTCTCTGTTTTTTCTTTTTTCTTTTGCCCTACCCAGGTACGTGGGGAGTTTCTTGCCTTTTGGGAGGTCTGAGGTCTTCTGCCAGCGTTCCGTAGGTGTTCTGTAGGAGTTGTTCCACATGTTTATGTATTTCTGATGTATTTGTGGGAAGGAAGGTGATCTCTGCGTCTTATTCTTCCGCTACCTTGAAGCTCCTCCTATGAATGTTATTAAGGGGATATATGACTACAGTAAAGTATAATTAGATCTCATTTTTGTTTCTTGATATCATATTGATTATGATAACAGTTTTGTAGTTTTTACAGCTTATATGGTTATGGTCACATTAAATTGATAGTCTATAAAACAAATGCACATTTTAACACATATTGAAGAAGCATATTACAAAGAGAGAGACTTTGGGAAAAGGAAAAGTAGCTATCATTCTTGATACTATTTGGCAAAAGTCACAATAAATAAATTGCCTGTTTTCAGGGTCACTTTTTGCCTAAAAACCAATAACATTTAAGAATTTATGCCATAAAAAATTAACTCCTACTGTTGGAAAACAGAAACACACTACTCATCTGTTTCCAGTGTTGTGAAAGTCACAAATATGTTCTCCCAAAAGCTGTATGGACATCTAGTCATATTTTATTTTATTTTTAAAAAATATTTATTTATTGTTTGGCCGTGTTGGGTCTTAGTTGTGGCGTGCGGGCTTCTCTGTAGCTGTGGTGCACACATGGGCTCAGAGCACGCGGGCTCAGTAGTTGCAGTGTCTCTCGTTGTGGCACACGGGCTCCAGAGTGCATGGGCTCTGTAGTTGTGGCACACGGGTTGCAGAGCATGTGGGCTCTGTAGTTGCGGCAAGTGGGCTCTCTAGTTATGGCACGCAGACCCAGTAGTTGTGGCGCATGGGCTTAGTTGCCCTGTGGCATGTGGAATCTTAGTTCCCCGACCAGGGATTGAACTCGCATCTCCTATATTGGAAGGTGGATTCTTAACCGGTGGACCACCATGGAAGTCCCATCTACTCATATTTTAAATGTCCTACTGTACATTAGGAAATGTGCAGTGAATCTTTTTGTAAAATGAAGGATCCCTTTTTAGAATAACGTGATTAATTTCCTCTCTGTAGGAGAATTGTAAGTCAGTTAGAAACTAGATCATCTAGTCAGATTGGCTGGTAGATTCTAAGCCCCTTGAGTACAACATTCTATCTTTTTAAAATCTTAACATCATTTATAATTCCTCATGTGGTAGTTCACATATAGCAGGTGTTTGTTCAGCTTTCTTGGGGTATAATTAACAAATAAAATTTTAAGATATTTAAAGTGTACATCATGTGGTATGATATACATGTACATTGTGAAAGATTTCTTCCCATCTAGTTAATTAACACATCCATCACCTCATATACTTATCTTTTATTGTGTGTATGTGAGAACACTTAAGTTTTACTTTCAGCAAATTTCAATTATACAATACAGTGTTATTAACTAGAGTCACCATGTTATACATTAGCTCCTCAGAGCTTATTCATCTTATAGCTGAAAGTCTGTACACTTTTACCATCCTCTCCCTATTTCCCCCACTCCCCAGCCCCCAGCAACCACTTTTCTACTGTGTTTCCCATGCGTTTGACTTTTTATTTAGATTCCACATATAAGTGATACCATGCAGTATTTGTCCTTCGTTGTCTGGCTTATTTCACTTAGCATAATGTCCTCAATTTCCATCCATGTTGTCTCAAACAACAGGATTTCCTTCTTTCTCATGGCTGAATAATACTCCATTGCATACATATACCACATCTTTTTTATCCTTTCATCCACTGATGGATACTTAGGTTGTTTCTGTAACTTGGCTGTTGTGAATAATACTGCAATGAACGTGGGAGTGCAGGTATCTCTTTCATTTCCTTTGGATATATACCCAGTAGTAGGATTGCTGAATCCTACGGTTTGAATCTTCATTGCCTGTTGAGTGAGAGAGTTTGGAGGAAATTAAAGAAACTCTATTTTTTGTGCTTTCTCTCCAAAATGGAGACGATGAAACATGCCTTAGGAAAACAAGATTCTGATGTGGAAAGGTTACCCAGAGCCTGAAGAATTGGTGGATACTTGGTCACAGAGGAGACTGTGGGATATATAAGGAATAATGATGCAAAATAAATAAGGAAACTCTGGTAGTAGGGTCAGGTATAGGCGTGAAATCTAAGCTATGTGAAACATATTCAGATTTGAATTTCTACAACTAATCTTAGACAAATAGATGGATTGATTTATATAGTTTTCACTCCGTGTCCTGATTTGTAATAAAAATGTAATAAATTAGCTGGAATTTGGGGTACCATTTGAAGTGTAGCATAGATGAAGAAGCTCTTTGCTCAAAGCCACAAAGAAATCATTGTTTAAAATCACAGGAGTATGATGCATCAGTCATTAACTGAAAGTTTTTGTCAACATAATTCTCATTTTTCAATTCATATTAAATGGGAAGATTTTAAAAACAAATTTTGATAACTTAGTTTTGCTCTTCACAGAGTAGCAACTGCTCTGTTGTCTTCCTTTTGCTAAACAGCAGATCATTGGTCATATACAATCTAAGGAACAGAGTGTGAAAACACTAGCCTTCTTTCTTTTCTAAACATGAGCTTTCTTATCAAATCCAAACAGCTCTGATTTGAATATTTGTACAAACTAATTTACAGTTTCCTTCCCTGAAATGAGTGATCCTTGTATAGAAGGAAAGTATGTAGACGTCAACATGCTTTCTGAAAGAGCTGCGTCATAGGTTATAGGGCTTAGTGGGGAATAAAAGGTAGACTAGTCGAGAGAGAGAGTTACACAGACATAGAATACAAACTTATGGTTAGCAAAGGAGACAGAGAAGGGGAGGGATAAATTAGGAATTTGTGATTAACAGATACACACTACTATGTATAAAATAAATAAACAACAAGGACCTACTGTATAGCACAGGGAACTATATTTAATATCTTGTAATAACCTATAATAGAAAAGAATCTGAAAAACTATATATATGTATAAGTGAATCACTTTGCTGTACACTTGAATCATTTTAAGTCAAGTATACTTCAAAAAAAAAAGAGAGAGAGAACGCCTTGCTGTGTGGTCTTGGGCAGCCTGTTAAACATCTCTGAGACTATATCTTGACTTGTAAAATGGGGCAATGGGTCGTTGTTAGGATAAGAGAAAATATTTGGAAAGCATATGCCATTTGATTGGTGCTTAATAAGTGTTAGCTAATTTACTCTTATGATTGTAAGGAGCTGAGATGCAAATTGCAATGCCACTGAAAGGGAAACCAATCAGTTAACCAAAGAGGAACACAAAAATGGAAGTAAAACCAGAAAAACAAAACTGTTTAACACACAGAAGCTGTAGATGAGCTTTGGGGAAATAGCAGTTGTGTTTACCCAAAGCAGCTTCAGTGTATTTTGTTTGGGGAAGAATGGAGTGAGATCACGTAAGGGACCTTGGACAAGAGTGGGGCTAATAACAGTACTCATCTCATAGAGTTATTATAGGGGATTAAATGAGATACTATTTGTGATGCACCATGCATAGTACTTAGAACAAAATAAATGCTTAATGAACAGAAATAAAAGGGTCTTTTCAGACCAAACACATATTTCATTGATGAAGAAACTGAGGCTTAGGAGAATTAGGTAACTCTAAGCTTACACCAAAGGAAAAATAGGCCCTTGGTCACCTGATTCCCAAGTCCAAGACCCTTTCTATTTTACCATCCTTCTGAAGTTATTTAAGAATCATTGCAATATACTCCATAACTTCCTACATTTATTCAATAACTAAATCACATTTCTGAGGAATTATTCTGTTCACAATGCTTAGTGTCTGGGAACCCTGAATAATAATGGAATAAATGCTTTAGATGGTATTTAAGAGTTTATCAAGGTACAGGTAATGCATTTAGATTGTATTACTATCATTATCCTCTTATGAAGCCTGGCTGCTGCCCCCTGGTGCTGGCGGTGTGGAAGTCCTGAACTTCATGGAAGTTCTGCCCAATGTCTAGGTTTGAGTCAAATGTTGATAAGAAATTAAACAAGCAGTCCTTCAAACCAGACATCCGTGCTCATGATCTGGATGTGAAGTTGCAAGCCAGAGACCACCTAAGCATACCAGTGGGTAGCAGAATGACTTCACCTTACTCAGAAAGTAATCCATTTCTGAGAAACCATTGCAGGCAATTTGGCACAGCTGAACTTCATCTTTAACCTTTTACTGTGATTTATGTGATTAGGCTATGGGAGGATGTGGTTTTCAACAGCATGATTAAAGCACTTTGAGGAAATAATTTCTGTCTCAAGCACCTTGCGTACATTTTTGTTTTCAAGTGTTTGTCCTTTCTCATTAAAAGGACAGACAGGAAGTGGAGAAATATTGACTTTTAAACATTGTCTTGGACAGAAAAGAGAGATGACAAAACAACAGAGTCAAAGCCAGGGTGTTGGTCTTTTGCAGACCTGTACAGTATGGTTTCTTGCCTCAGCATTCCCCAGATTTGTGAATTTCATCCATCTGCCAGGGATTTGTGTTTTTCTAAACTTAGGAGACCCATCAACTTTTAAATGTTACCAAGCAAGGACTTATTTAAAAACAAACAGGGCTTCCCTGGTGGCGCAGTGGTTGGGAGTCCGCTTGCCGATGCAGGGGACACGGGTTCGTGCCCCGGTCCGGGAGGATCCCACATGCCGCAGAGCGGCTGGACCCGTGAGCCATGGCCGCTGAGCCTGCGTGTCCAGAGCCTGTGCTCCGCAATGGGAGAGGCCACAACAGTGAGAGGCCCGCATACCGCAAAAAAATAAATAAATAAATAAAAACAAACACACATGACTATCTAAGAACTAATTTTATAAAAGAAAGGACATTTTAATACCAGAAAAATAAGACAAACATAATTGTATAATAATGAGCAATTTTATCCAAGGAAATATAATTGTTGTATTAGTCTTCTGTTTTCTCATTTTGCCAGGAAGTAGGTTTAGAGTTCCGTATATGGAGGACCTGCTCAAATCCAGTTCAGACTAATTTTAGGCCAGAAATATTAAACTCTGCTTCTGCATTTACCTCTGTGCCTCAGGTTATGTTTAGCGCTTCCCAAAGAGTCTTCAAAATGAATGAAATTTATAGGCAATATATGTTGTTCCACATTTATGGGAGTAGGGAGGAATGTTTTAAGAATTCAGCTGAGTAGTGAGATTCGCAGATCCCAAGATTCTGAGTCATCATCCTGAACTCTACTTGTCCTTTGCCATTTTCTTTGGAGAAATAGGATCTTTTGCTCTTGCACCATGGTACTTTACATCTCAACAAAAAGGAAAAGAGTATATGTTCTTTCTGGAGAGAGTAGGTTGTGGGTGACCTATCTGAGTTCACTGGCTCACTGAACATTGATTAACATTTAAAATGTATGCAAACTTGACTCCTAATTAAAGTCCAATAATGTAAGACTTTGAACCTGTTCCCTGCCTTTGGAAATAATCACAGTTGCTGGCTGCTTATCATGAAAAAGTCATTCTGGTAAATGACCAACTCCCCCACATTCTCCCATCAGTTGCAAAAGTGATTCTCCATTGTAGGGATCTGCAAATGGTGCATGTTGCAGAGTCCAGCGTCTCCTGATAGCTGGAATTGTTATGCAAATTATCTCGGTTATAGGAAGAATAAACTTTATAGAGCTCCTGTCTTATGCGAATTTGCAAGCAAGTACCAAATTTGGAGATGGAGAACCCTAGCGTTGATCTGTAGGGTCATCAAGAGCTCTTGATGGTAATTTGAGCATGGTGGTGATAAAGGATGAGACACCCTTCTTCCCATTCTTTATTCTTACTCCCTTGCTTTGCTCAGTCTTTGTGGGAGGGTGTATATGGAGCACAGAGACGGAGTCAGAAAAAAAGTGATGAAATCCAAAAGACGTTAAAGGACACAAATATTCAGGCACGAGGTATTAGTTGCATGTTGAAGAATTAGTCAATTTGTTTGCCAGAGATGGGGAGAGAATCCAAGTAAGAGTGAAAGACTCAGCCTCAGAAGAGAAAAAGAGGAAAAAGTGAGAACCAACATTAATTGTGTACTTGCTGTGTGCCAAAGATTCCAGTACGTATGTTACCCATTTTCTCATCTGACCTGTATTATAGCCTGATGAACCAGGTTGTGTTATTTTACAGGTGAAGAATCTGGGGTTCAGAAAGGTTGGTGTACATGTGGAAGGGTCTAATGACTCAAAGCCAAATTTCAACTCTAAATCTGATTTGAAGATTCATGGCCTTTGCCCCCTCAGGCTGCCTCTTAAAATTACTCAAAAATGCACCCTTGGAAATGAACCTCAGAAACATGATTTCAGAGCTGTAGTTTCAATTCTATGTTCGCCTGGACTTTAGTGCCGCAGAGGCAATGTGGTTACCATAGCTGTTTTTCTCAGAAGCAATTCTGGCAAGACCAGGGCACCATGGTCCTGGAACAGAACACGATAGAACAGGTAGCTACAGAAGAAGCTTTGGGGAGCTCTTCTGTGTGCTTCATCAAGCCCTCTCCCCATACTCTGAGTGGTAGATGTGGGGTTCTCACCCGATGGGAAGGGTTGTAGCTGGAGAAGATGCTGGAGCGGGGCCTTTTGGCTTGGGATCCAGGGCAGGCCCCCTTGCTGGTTTGAGTGGCACTACTGTCACTATTGTTCATGGTTACATGGGAGAGAAGGGCAGCCTGTAAGTGGGAGATGAGAGTGCAATTTGCTGCAGGGCAAATATTCTTCAATATTAAAATACATTTTAATTCCTTTTTATTGTACCAATCCTTCAATATTAAAAACATTTCAGTTTACAGTTTTCTTACAAAATGAAACTAGCCAGTATTACTCTAACTAATACAACTACAGAGTTCTTTGCACTTTCGTGATGTGGGAAGGTCATCAACTAGCTTTTGCAGACCTTATATTTTGTTTGTAGAAGAGTCTGTCAGGGAAAAAATTGTTGATGCATGTAATCAACAACTTTAATCTTGAAGTTATTGGAAAAAAATGAGCACAGAATTCATAAAGGCCATTTTCAGAAAGTCACTTTTCTGATTCCAGCTGCATTCTAATTAATATCACGGAGTGTTAGCACACTAAGTAAGGAGCAATTATTAGCTATCAGATTCTGGGTTTGGGAGAGAAATGATGGTGTATTGTGCATAATTTTTGCATCATTAAAAATTAAATCCCATAAGCATAATGACTCAAACATCAGGCCCTGACAGCATCTGCAGATGATAAACTATGGTATGTAAAAAAACAATTTACTAGGTAATGGTGCAATATTTTCTATATTTAGACAGCAGTTCCCAAAAAAGGCAAAATGATACTTTATATCAAATTATTTCTAGGCAGAAGTTAGCAAAAGAATAAGGATATATAAGATAGGCTATTGTACAGGAAACTCACAGTTTTTGTATTTTATAGAAGGTGATTTAACTAGAAGAACATGGATTTTGTTGTCAAGTAGACACATGTTTCAATCTTAGGTTCACAATCTTTCTAGCCTTGTGAACTTGAGCAGGTTTCTTTTTTTGCGGTACGCGGGCCTCTCACTGTCGTGGCCTCTCCTGTTGCAGAGCACAGGCTCCGGACGCACAGGCTCAGTGGCCATGGCTCACGGGCCCAGCCGCTTCACGGCATGTGGGATCTTCCCGGACCGGGGCACGAACCCGTGTCCCCTGCATCGGCAGGCGGACTCTCAACCACTGCGCCACCAGGGAAGCCCTTGAGCAGGTTTCTTTATCTCACACTTAAGTGAAACTGATGGTGGAATCTTCAGTTTCACCAACTGTCAAAACAGACACCTTACCTTATAGAGTTTTTGTGCAGATTAGATGAGATAACATAGTTAAAGTACTCCACACGGGTCTGGGGCATAGTAGACACTTACTAAACATTAGTTCATTTCTCCCTTCTTTTTCCCATGTTGTTGAGCTCTTTCTCTGAGGAGAGTACCTTAAAATAAGATTCTGTTGCTCCAGTAGAAAGTCAAGCTCATGGGATGAATCACAATACAGATCAAAAATTGCTGATTGTGTCATTTATTTTGTATCTAGTAGTTTGTACTTCTTAATCCTCTTTCCCCATCTTGTCTCTGCCCCCACCCCTTTCCCTGCTGGTCACCACTAGTTGTTCTTTGTATCTGTGAGCACAGCATTGGAAATATAGCCAATATTTTATAATAACTCTAAATGGAGTATAATCTATAAAAATATTGAATCACTGTTATATGCCTGAAACTAACAGAAAATTTTCAATCAACTACACATCAATTTAAAAAAAAAAAAGGGCTTCCCTGGTGGTGCAGTGGTTGGGAGTCTGCCTGGCGATGCAGGGGACGCGGGTTCGTGCCCCGGTCCGGGAGGATCCCTCATGCCGCGGAGCAGCTGGGCCCGTGAGCCATGGCCGCTGGGCCTGCGCGTCCGGAGCCTGTGCTCCGCGACAGGAGGGGCCGCGGCAGTGAGAGGCCCGCGTACCGCAAAAACAAAAAACAAAAACCACTGCTGATTGAAATTAAGCAGGAACTCTTGAAGACACAACTGTGAGATCTCTGAACTCTTAAGCCAGTGATGCACACACAGCCAACCTCTATGGAAGCTGCTAAGATTTCCATGGGTGGGAGAGTGACTGGCATTTGTACCTCTTGGTTTGCTTTTCCGGGGGGACTTGCCATAGTTACCTCAGTGATGATTTTAAGCTTTCAAGGGAGTAAAATGTAGCTGATGTCTGAGCCACCCAGGATGTTACGACAATGAGCTAATGAGAACAAGAGCACAGATTTGATCTTGTTTCAGTCCTCGAGCCATATATAGCCTGCCATTGTACTGTCTGACTGGTCTTCTCACAAATGTGCCCGCTGGGTCCAAGCCGGGACTAAAAGAGAGACTTTGGGTGGTGACCATTAACTGGTGCGATGATTTCCGTTCTTGAATGGCATTTGTGACTTCTAGGACCCTAAGCAACTGATGTATCTGCATTCCTCAGATTTTCTTACTATAAGTGAGATTAGCCACCTTTGTCTTACATTCTCCCTTGAAAATCCTTAAGCAAACACAATTACCTGCACAGTGCAGTGTCAGTGATAATTTTGCATCTGGTTCCATGCCTGTCGTATGTTAGGTAGTGTGTAATAAGTGCTTGTCCTTCCAACATGTGGGGAGGTGTCGGTGTAGTGGAAATTCCTCAGGCTTTAGAACCAGAAATACCCACGTTCCTGTTCCTTTTCTATCACTTACTAGCTACGAGGCCTTAGTGTGGTTACTTTACTTCTCTAGAACTCAACTTCCTCACCTGCAAAGTGGGGATAATAACACCAAATTATAGAGTTATTTTGAGGATTAAATGAAATGACACATAAATATTGTTTCCTTTCCTCTTTCAGCTCCAAGCTAAAAGTCAAATAACACAAAGAAGGAGTGTGCTGCGGCTTAGTCATGAGGTAATTAATGGAGTATTGTAATAGGTATTCAGAATTTATTTGTAGCTTCCCAGAAGCTTTATATATTTCAGGGATTTCCTACACCTTTTGTGGTCTGTTGAAAGTTCTCCTCTTGTTTTCAAGCATCCTGTATGCATCCATTCTATGTTCATTTTAAGAACATTTATTCTTTTTGTTCGTAAAGGGAAATACATTCTCTCCACCATCTTGAAACTGGAAGTTCCAGGCTTGCAAATGTTTTTAACATCTTAGTTTTCTTCTTTTCCCTTGAGTTGCCTCTGAGTTAAGAAGGCAGTGCCTGGTAGCAGTGGTAGGGCAGTGGGGTGCTGAAAATGAGTCATGGACACATTCAAATTTTTATGTGTACATTATGAGGTAGAAAGAAAAATAGAAAAATTATGTATCAGAGTGGAATGAGAGAGTGGTATGGACTTACATTACCAAATGTAAAATAGATAGCTAGTGGGAAGCAGCCGCATAGCACAGGGAGATCAGCTCAGTGCTTTGTGACCACCTAGAGGGGTGGGATAGGGAGCGTGGGAGGGAGATGCAAGAGGGAGGGGATATGGCGGTATATGTGTACATATAGCTGACTGACTTTGTTATACAGCAGAAACTAACACAGCCTTGTAAAGCAATTATACTCCAATAAAGATGTTAAAAATAAAATAAGAAAATTTAAAAATAATGAAATGGTTCCCTCCAGATAGTCAAGATTTGAAAAAAGTCTAGGGTTTCCATAGAAGTAACAAGAATGAAGACAAAGAATATTGGTTTGAGATTCAGAGGATCCAAACTTCCACCCAGTTTTTCCATCCCCTCTTTGTAATCTGGCCAACCTGCACCTGCTCTTTGGGCCTTGGTTCCATCTCCTGTAAAATGGTGGTGAAGGAGGGACATCACACGGATGGCTTCCATTGTCTCACTCAAGTCTTGAAACAATTAAGGTCAACACCTAATTCCAGTGTCTGGGGAATTCCTTGCTGGAGGTTTAAAAGTAGAGTTCTGTGGAAAAAACAAATGATAGACCCATGATATGAGGATTCTATTTTAAGAAGAGGGACTGAGGGCAAAACTCTAGGAGCCAAAGATGTCGTAACATTTTAATAGCAATATATTGGTATATAAATATTAAACTGTGAAACTTTTTGTTCAGTATGACCTAACCAAAGGGAAAGAGATCAGTCACACAAACCAATTAAAAAATATTCATATGGAAAGAAGGTCCATTTGTAAGTGTCTGCCTGCCTTACAACCTTGCTCATAATAAAGTAGATACAAATAAATAAATAAATAAGTTTTTACTAAAATGAGTGCAACTTACCAAATATTATGCACGCAGCTACAGAAGCTATAATTGGATACCAATAACCTAATACGGCTTGTCCATGCAGAGACTGTGCTTAAGTGCCTTATCAAACAATAGATCATACATAAAAAAATTGAAAGTAGAGTGTTTTTTGAGTGAAATCAGATTAGACATAAGGACATTGCTTTAGATCTTTGAATACCTTACATCCCTTTGTGTCTTTGAAGTTTTGTTTTTGTATTATAATCTTAATGGAGAGAGTAGAACAGAAAGATCCAAGTTCATTCTTCCTTTTGCTCAGAGTGAGGAAATAGCTTTCAAAAGGTAGAAGCCAAGGCATTTTGGAAAGGGTGGAACAGGAACGATTGATGATTGGGATAAATGGAGATTTCATTAATTTTTTCACTCAGTGGATATTTATCAGGGGCCTGTTATGAGCCATGCTCTAAAAGTTTCACAAAGGAAAAGTGAATGGACAAAGAGGAATTTCATGTTAATAGAAGACATGTGTGACCTGATGTGGAATTATTTTACCAATATGTGAAATTTCCAGGAAGCAAGGGAATGGAAGTGGGGAGTCAGTTGTGAAGGTAAGGTTGCATGGGAGGGTGAGATGGGGGGAAAAGGACCACTCCAGAAACCATATGGAGAGAGAATAAGAGATGCGGGAATGTCTTAGAGAGAAATGTCATGAACATCAGCAAAATAAGTCAAAGAGAAGATGGGCTGCCAGGAAACAATGGAAGAGTATGGTTAACATAAAAAGATATTGACAGGATCGACAGAATTATTGCGATGGTTGTGCCTGGAATTAAGGCATCATGAAAGAGCTAACGAGGGGTGATTTTATTTTATTTATATTAAATATTTATTTATTTATTTGGCTGTGCCGGGTCTTAGTCGTGGCACACGGGATCTTCATTGCGGCATGTGGGATCTTTTTAGTTGCAGCATGTGGGAGCTAGTTCCCTGACCAGGGATTGAACCTGGGCCCGCTGCATTGGAAGTGTGGAGTCTTAGCCACTGGACCACCGGGGAAGTCCCAACGGGTGATTTTAGAAGTACGGTTGGCACGGTATAAGTTGTCAGGAAGCATAAAGAATGAATTTATTCTCAGTAGGGAAAGAGCATTAACTCCTATCTGTTGTAAATGGGAGAACTTGAACCTGTAGAAGGTGAAGGGGAAAGGAATCAACTTTTTAAAGCCTTTATTATATTATGTCACTTGTCATAGATTATCTCATGAATCCTGACAACTTTAGGATATTATACCCATTTTATATAAAGGAGGAAGGAAAACGCAGACATTTTAAGTAATTTGCCCAGGGCATACAGCTGGTGAGTAGTAAGGCTGGGATTTTCAACCCAGGTCTATCTGATTTGAAAGTAAACAAGGTGTATCAGTCAGGGTCCAATCAGGAGACTGAAACTACACCAACTAATTTTCAGAATTCATTATTAAAAATTGTATGAAAGGTATTAAAGAACTGGAAATGCAATAAATGAACATTAAGGCATCACAGAGGTAGCGGCTGAGGAAGCAGTGACCAGCCATTGAGGGAACCAAGGAAAGAGGGTGGTGTTACCAAGCCGAGCCACTTGGAGGACGGACCCTGGGGCTGGAACCGCCCCCACCCCCCCTTTGGGGGAGGTGCACAGTTTGCTGGCGCTGGTGTCTCAGAGTGTGAGATGAGGCTTCTTTTGCCAGTGTTGTAAAAACTGCAGTCGACTGCTGGTGCTGGTGAAGAAGCGCTACTGGGATGACACTCAGAGGGACTGGAAGTTGAAACCGTGAGCAAGGCCCCTCTTTCCCCTCGTGACTGCCAGTCTCCCTAGTGCCCCCTGTTGGCGAAGTCTAACAGCATCTGGCAAAGGACAGAAGGGTGGTTCAGAGTTCCAGTCTCAGCATCAGTGTAGAAGGGCAAGTCTGAAGTAGGGTACATAGCTTGATGATCAGAACAGAGAAGAGAAATTCAGGAAGGCGGTTGCAATATTTCACCCCTGTAAGAGTTCCGAAGAGTTTTATGGCCGATTTTAATATTGGTTTTGTTGAAAGGGGCATGAACAGCCACATCTCACTAACTTCTTCAAATTAATGTAAAATCTAAAGTACAGAATACGTTTGGAAGACATATAGCTTTAAAATTTTCCAAGTATACACAAAGCTGCTTTAATTGGACCTTAAATAAAAACGCATGTTAATTGCCCTGTGCAGTGAGGTAGGAAAAGACAATTAATTGTTTAGCTACTGAAGAGTCTCTGTTATTAGGACAGAAGGACAATTAGCTTTAAAAGCATTGCTCAGAACATGTGTTGGTTTTTTTTTTTCCTCAATGTTTCTCTTTTCCAAAAGAGAAGAGAACAAACCAAACCCTTTTCCACAATAACTACACTTTTGAGAAAGCAAGTGCTAAACAGGAATTAGGAAAGAGAAAACATTCCCCAAAGCCCATGGGGATGACAGTTCCTGGTTAACTGTAAAAAATGGAGAACATAATTGAGACAGATGACCAGATTTAGGAAAAATAAACCTCACCATTAAAATCTAATTAAATATTTGCATTTCAGCATTAAGTTTCTTCTCAAAAGTTTTGTGAGCAGCAGGGTGACAGTGAAGATTATTGACTGTAATTTGCTGAAGTTTTTTAAACTAAATTAGTTTTGTGCGATGTATGTAAGGTTTACTCAGCAGTGCTTATCCGGTGGCTGCTTTATTATTCTTTTAAAGTGAATCATTTATAACTGTTCTCAGAGATCTTTTATCAGCCACTTATCTCCTTCAACTGGACTTGTGACGCCAAGGGATAAAATGAATTGCTGGCTAATATTGTGAGAATTAATCAGACCACAACAGCGGGAGAGTAATGACTTACTTGCACTTAGATATTTGCATTTGGCAGTAAAATCACAACAAAAATATAAGGACGTTTAATCTTCGGCTTTGACTTGAACACTGGAACATGTTGGCAATATAAAAAACTAAATACAAGAACTGTGTGCTTTAATTTTGGGTGATTAATCAGAGGCATTTATTATGTGAAGAAAGCTCTTATTTGATGCAGATATTTAAAATTTTTTAAAAATGTAATTTAATTTTTTATACAGCACGTTCTTATTAGTTATCTATTTTATATGTATTATTGTATATATGTCAATCCTAATCTCCCAATTCATCCCACCACCACCATCCCCCCCCCCACTTTCCCTGCTTGGTGTGCATACGTTTGTTCTCTACACCTGTGTCTATTTCTGCCTTGCAAACCGGTTCATCTGTACCATTTTTCTAGATTCCACATATATGTGTTAATATACGATATTTGTTTTTCTCCTTTTGACTTACTTCACCCTGTATGACAGTCTCTAGGTCCATCCATGTCGCTACAAATAACTCAATTTCGTTCCTTTTTATGGCTGAGTGATATTCCATTGTATATATGTACCACATCTTTTTTATCCATTCATCTATCGTTGGACATTTAGGTTATTTCCATGTCCTGGCTATTGTAAATAGTGCTGTAATGAACATTGGGGTACATGTGTCCTTAAAAAACTAAAAATAGAACTACCATATGACCCAGCAATCCCACTACTGGGCATATACCCTCAGAAAACCATAATTCAAAAAGACACATGCACCCCAATGTTCATTGCAGCACTATTTACAATAGCCAGGTCATGGAAGCAACCTAAATGCCCATCGACAGATGAATAGATTTTAAATGTTTTTATCATTTTTCAGTACCTTTGAATCAAACTGGTCTAGTTTCCTGAGTTTTTTTTTTTTTTTTTTTTTTTTAGAGACCTCTGGACTAATGAAATGAGCCTTTTGCCCTTCATCTCACCATCCTTCAAAGTCTGCCAGAACTGTTTCATTCCCTTTGTTTCCTTTCTGTCTTTCCAGGTTTGATTTCCAGTCCCTCAGCCCCACAATAGCTTAGAAGAAAGCAGTGGCAAAATCAAGACCAAGGCGGTGGAAATATTCCTGCTGCTGTTCTGTTGACGTGATTTCCTACACTGCTTTCTCGCTTTCTGTAGGGTCTGACAACTTCAAATAATAGGATTAGGTTCCTGGTTGCTCTATAAGCCCTGGTGAAGGTGTACAGTAGGAAATTTCCTGATTTGAGTCCATGGAATCAAATGCTTTAGGGGGCATTTCTTATGATCAGAAGCCACTTTTTTTCAATTTATACGGCTGCAGTCTGTGTTAATGGCATCCATTGCTGTTTAGTTCTGGTAATTCATAGAAGTGCAGGTGTTCTCCTTAGCAACTGTATGGGTGTTGGTTTCTGCAACACACATACATAGGACCGTATAGACCAGATAGATAGATAGATAGATAGATAGATGTGAGTGTACCTGTTCACATAAGCTCATACATACTTTTCCCCTCTTCAGATGTGGTGTGGCGTGGTGTTAAGCAAATGGACTCAGAAAGACCTAAGTTTAAATCTCATTTCCAAACCCTTAAAGGCTGTTTCCTGTTCATGGTACTTCACCTCTCAGAACTTTATTTTCCTCATAAGTAAAATGAGAATAATAATATCTGCCTTGCCAAGTTGTTGTGAGGAGTGGAGACTATAAACAAAAAGTGCTTGACACTTGCTCAACAAATGATAGTACTGAGTATTTCTATAATCAGTAGAGAGTCAGCACCTTTGGATTCCGTGAATTTCTTTTTAAATTTTTTATTTTCAAGGGCAAGTTTTTTTTTTTTACTTAGATGTAATTTATACATGACATTATATTAGTTTTAGGTGTATAAAATAATGATTTGATATTTGTATATGTTGCAAAATGATCACACAATTAGTCTAGTTAACATCCATCACCATGTAATACTTATAATTTTTTTCTTGTAATGAAGGATTCCCTGCATTTCTTGTGTTTTCTGGTTTTAGCAAAGAATAAAGCATATATGTTGACTGGAGTAGCCCCTGGGTTGTAGCTCTGGGAAATCTAAACTCTAAGTCTACCTTTGGATGAATGTAGTTCTAGTCAAGGAGAAGGAGCCCTCAGCAGAATCTTGTGTATCTTGTTTTTTGGTCTTTCTAAAGTCTACCTTCCTAATCTCTACAGCAATTTGCTGTCTCTTCCTGTAACATCCTCAAGGACAGAGAATGTCCTGTCTTAGTTTCCTTTATGTCACCAGAGCTGGCATGTATTGAGTAGGTGCTTAGTAGATGCTAAATAAAATGTATAACTATTATCATTCTTTTTCTAAGATTTTGTTCACTTTTACTTTGCTATTGTGCCAACAAACTCTTCCTTTGGTCTTTGGTCACAATTCGTTTCAGAATAGGATGTAGGATGGCAAATAAGTTTCATCCTGTGAACTAACTTTGTAGGGGGATTGTTATCCAATCTCCAGTCTGAAAGAATGCCATTGATTAGTGATGACTGTCATAGACCTGGGAGTGCGGAACAAGTGTGTCATGCATTTGCTCCCTATGTTAGAGTTATTTCTTTCACTCGTTGGATTTTAAACCCTCTTTGGATGTTTCCCCTGCACTCCAAACGTTTGGCTGGCTGGAGTAGGGAGAGGTTAGGAGGATGAGAATCTCCTCCTGAATCTCACTCCTTCCTGTAGCATAACTTGAATGTCACTGTACTAAAGGATGACCCTCTTGATACATGGGGAGAAAACTCTGGTCTCAAGGTGTTCCTGTCCTATCCCCCCAGGTCAATCTCTGGTGATATCTGAGTGAGGATCAAACTTCTTAAAGTCTCTTGCTGGTAGTGAGAAAGAAATTTCTACGGCAACAGCTGACAATGACAACACCTTCAGGTTTGACAAACCCTGCGCTTAATTTTAAAATTCTGCTCCAAAATCCTTAGTGATGTTAGAGTTTATCTCCCTGATCCTCCATTTTCTTTCAAATGGGAATGGAAGTGTCAGATTTATCTCAGGCATATTGAGGGTAAAGAAGGAAATTTTGTTATGGTGTAATTTGAGGGGGATATTATTATTATTACTATTGTTGTTGAAAATAGCTTAATTAAAAAAAGTCAATCATGCTTGCTGTAAAAAATTCCAAAAATACAAAAAAGGTGGAGAAGGAATCAACTCAAGTCATACTACCTAGAAATGACTAAGCATAACATTTTGGTGAACATCCTTCCAGGAATCTATCTTTTGGATAAATCATAAGATACCAACAAGTTTGGTGACCTATTTTATTATATCCAACAATATGTTCACAGACATCTTTCCATGTCAATACATTTAAATCTACATAGTATTTCTTTTTAAATTTTCATTCTGGAAAGTTTCAAATATACACAAAAGCATGCAGAATATGGTATAACCCCCATGTACCCGTTATCTAATTTTGTCTTATCTATACCTCCCTCTGAGTGTCCCCTAACCCTCTCCTCACTGGATCATTTTAAAGTCAATCCAAGATATCATATTTGTGTTAGTTTCCTAGGGTTGCCATAACAAATTACCACAAACAGAGCGGCTTAAAATAACAGAAATGTATTTTCTCATATTCAGGAGACCAGACGTCTGAAATCAAGGTATGACAAGGCTAGTTCCTTCTGGAGGCTTTGAGGGAGAACCTGTTCCATGCCTCTCTTCTAGCTTCTCATGATTGCTGGCAATCCTTGGCATTTTTTGGCTTGTAGCTACATCACTACAATCTCTGCCTCTGTTGCCACATGGCCATCTTCCTTGTGTGTGTACCTGTGTATCTTTCAGTGTCCTCTCCTTTTCCTATAAGGACACCAGTCACTGGATTTACAGCTCATCCTAAACCCAGGATGATTTCATCTTGAGACTTTTAATTACATCTGCAAATACCCTATCTCCAAATAAGGTCACATTCTGAGGTTTCATGTAGACATGAATTTTGGGGGGTCACTACTTTGTCAACTATAGTATACCTTAATCTGTTAAGTATCTCAGAACTAATGTCATATTGTCTGAATATTCCATTCTTTACTAATGATAGAACGGGTTATATCTCATTTTTCACTAAGCATACATCTTTTCACTTCTGTGTGAGCTGTCTGGGTCAAAGGGGTTCACATTTCTCATTTTGATACACATGGCCAAACTAGCTCCTGGAAAAAGTGTACTAATGTACACCCCCAAAACAGTGCCTGAGTGTGTACTCATCAACCCTGGATTTTGTCCATTTCTTAAATCTTTACCAAATTGTAGGTGGGAAAAAATTTTATTTGCGTTTTTTGATTTTAAGTGAATAGGGGTGATTTTTTTTTTTTTTTAAAAAGAGGAAGAATATGCACCAGTAGTGGAAGTAAGAGGGAGTAACAGCTAGGAGTGCTTGAGTGCTGGTGTTCAAAACTGATTTAGATCAAATCATTTCCATGAACACTGCTTGTATCGAGAAGTTCAGGCGAAAAGTGCTAGAGAAATATTATTAATCTTCTATATGTAAGGTATACACATTACACTGTGGGATGTTTATAGTAGAAAATGAATGCCCCACAGATCAAGGAAATAACTTCTTTAAGTTTCTGTGGACAACTGTAACAAAATGTTCAATCTAGAGGAATTATCGCCCATTGGATGTCACTTCTGTAACCAAGGGGCGATATTTTTCCAATTACATATTTCACAGCCAGGTTGTATATTAGGCTTTTGTTCATTTTGAAAAAAAGAAAAAAAAGATCATTCTAGATATTCTCTGTCCCATTTACCATCAGTCAGGCCTATCAGGTTAGCTAACATATTTATAGGACACAGTCAATTCTTTGGCTAATGGTCAAAGTGCATTGGGGTAGAATCATCAAAAAGGATAGATTAAGACCTTAACAAAGTCAAGTTTTGTCCCATATTTTACCTTCCTTCCCATTAGTAACTTAGATTTTAAAATATATTTGTGTTTTAATTATCAAAGTAATGCACATTCATTTGTAATATCCAGATGATAAGGCATTGCACATAGTAGAAAGTGAAAGTCCCCTCACATTACCCTAATATAGAATAATTTTGAATATGTTTTCTTAGGTTTTTCCTATGCATATAAAAAATTTCTATTACTATTTTTTACAGAATTGGGCTCATATTGCCCTGCAATTTGCTTTTTCACTTATTCATACATGTGGCACATTTTTATCATGGAACTATACATAGATCAATTTCATTTTAATGACTGCGATATACACCACTGGAGGGATATATCATAATTTATTTAGTCATTTCCCTATTGATTTGAGTTGTTGCTGATTTTTCACTCCTGAAAACAGTGTTTTACACTGTTCATGTAGAACTGTACATTTTTGCAGGTGTTTTTATAGGGTAAACTCTTAGATGAACAATTGTTGAATCAAAGGGTAATGCATACTTGACACATTGATAGATACTGTCAATGTGCCTCCCTCCCTCCCCAAGAAAGGTTGTTCCAGATTCTATATTCACTAACAATGTATCCGAGTCCCTAATATCTTCACTTTTTACTTATTTGCTTATTTTTTTGTAAATCAGAAAACGTCTTTGATTACATGAAGACAAGATGTCACAAAATACTTCAACTTCCTTGCCCAAGATCCAAAGTGGTTTCACGGGTGGCGAGTCTAAGACTCAGAGTTGAAGAGACTTTCTCACAAAATTTCTAAATGGAAAATACAGGATTTACATTCATTGTCTAACCCCAAAGCCCATGTTCTTTTCATGACCCAGGGCTTTCTCTCAACAGCAGCACCTTCATCTCAGGCTTTGATTAATTAATTCGTAATGGACTACTGTGGTTCAGTGGTGTGGGCTTTGAATGCATCACCAGGTTTTTGAAGTTAAACATCACCTTCCCTTCCTTCCTCCCTTCCTTCCTTCCTTCCTTTCTTCCTTCCTCCCTTCCTTCCTTCCATCCTCCCTCCCTTCCTTCCTCCCTCCCTTCTGTCCTCCCTTCCTTCCATCCTCCCCCTCTTCCTTCCTTCCATCCTCTTTTCCTTCCTTCCATCCATCCTCCCTTCCTTCCTTCCATCCTCTCTTCCTTCCATCCTCCCTTCCTTCCCTTCCTCTCCTCCCTCCCTCCCTCTGCCCCCTCCCTCCCTTATTCATTCATCAAACATGTGTTAAATATATGTCATGTGCCAGGTAAAAGAAATGTGGCTCCTGCTTTTGAGGGTCTCAGAGTAAACTGAGGGTGACAGAGGTACATGTTACAACCCAAATGCTTACAGCAGTGAGATAACTAACTGTTATAATGAGGAATGTATTCAGCATGTCCTGGGAGCCCAGAGAGGGAGCATCCACTCTGACTCCAGTGGTCAGGGAAGGTTTTGAAAATTAGGTAACATCTGAATAAAGCTAACCCCTTCCTTTCCCACAAAACATCCCTTGATGCCACTGTTAAAATCTTGGCAGGATTGCCCCAGGAGTTTGACGTTTGAGAGGAAAAAAAGCAGGGGCTTAGTGTTTCAACTGGAAACATTTTATCCTTTTTATCTGATAATATAGTTATTCAAAATTTTAAATAATTCAAAGACACTGAAACCACGGATAAGTTTGTTGTGTATCTTTCTAATACCTACACACACACACATACACACATGCATAATTCTATTATAATAATCTTCTATAATTTGCTTTTTTCACCTCAAAGTAAATACCGGTTATATATCAATATATAACTTACTTTGAATCTTTGAAACAGGTATATACTATTCCAGTATGTGGATTTATCAAAATTAATTTTTTCAGTCTCAGTGGACACTGTGCTGGTTCCCAATTTTTTATATTGTAAACAACACTGCAATGAATCTCTTTGTATATACTGCTTTGGAACCTTGTCAATTATTCCCACAGGTTAAATTTCTAGAAAGCAATGGCTTCAGCAAGGAGATATATATCGCTAGATTGTCCTCAAAAGGATTATATCAATGACACTGACACCTGTTGTTTATGAGAGAAAAAACTTTGGAATCAGAAAGAACCAAGTGCAGATCCTGGATCAGCCACTTTGTATCTCAAGTTACTTGTACCCATATCTCAGCTTCCTCATCTCTTAAATACATTAGCAATACTTATTGTAAAAGATTATATAAATTAAGTGAGATTATCTTCATATTATATATGGATCTAATAGAGTACTTGGCACAAAACAATCACTTAATATGTGATAATTAGTGGGTCTATTGAAAACTGCATCTCTAGGAAAGCAAAAAGAATACTTTTTCATATTCATGATAATGACAGTTTCAGGCTTCTGGTGTGATGAACTATGTAATGCTCTTTTCCACAAGAAGCTCTTAGAAATTTCCTTCCCACAAAGGGCTAAGGCCTGTCCACACATGCCTTTGTATTATATAGCCTTACATGGAGGTCCCCAAGCGTCCCCCTCCTTCCATCTTATTTATCAGATTTAATGTGTCCAGGACACCACACTGTGTGCCTTAATGGCCAGGTTTAAGAATGCTTTTTCTTTTTATAACGTAAGGCCTTTAAAGGGTGTTGGTGATCTATAATTTGGAGGTATTTCATGAAGTCCTAGATCACTTGCAGTGAGATAAATTGGACCCGCATAGTAACACATTAAAAACGGACATCTGTGCAGCTTCCCACTAGTGCTTTATAACTGGTCTCTTCCTTTTAAATTCACATCTGTTATAAAGCTCCCAAGTAAATGGCACACATTTCGCTTAAAGGCAGGACAGACTGTAAGGACTAAATTTTATTTTTCCTGACCATTAGTGCCCGCCACCAAACAGATTGTGAAAACGCACACATTTTTGAGCTATAAGCAGGCATTTTGTATGCATTCCCATGAAGGAAACAATTTATTCCCCTTAAAAGTATGTATATATGTGTAATGTGTATAAGTTTATTTGTTAATATACATATTCACTTCTTTATTTAGGAAATATTTTGAGATTTGCAGTGGGGAATTCCGAATTTATACATTGTGATATGATTTAAAAGGGTTTTTTTAGACTACTTTTCAAGAATGGCAGGATCTTGATAATTGATGGAGCTGGGTGATGGATACATGTGGGATCATGATACTACTACCTTGGCCTGTGCACACTTACAATTTTGCTTAATAAAAATTAGATTCAAAAGATTATATTTTTCTGAGTCAAAATATAGCCCATGTCACTGTGCTTTGTCCACAGCAGAACATATAAAATTCCACATCTGACTGAGAAAAGATCCTTAGAGCTTAGTGTAAAATCAGATGGCTGAGAACAACCAGTGTTCTGTTGGCCTTTGATTAGAGTCAAGTGTTTTTGTGGTATTACAATCCGACTGTGCTATGGAGAGTGAGGGCAATTCACTTTGAATTGTAAATGTCCAATATAAGAATTATTTAATCCTGTTCCATGCTCTCATCTTTTGATTATTTGAGATTGCAGCCTAAGTCCCATTTACCCTCTTTTTTTTTTTCCCTTTTAAGGGCTATTTAACTTTTCAAGTGATACAAGCCAGACTCAGAACATGAGAATTAGCATTAGAAGATATGGTTTGAATCTCGGTTCTGTGTAACCTTGAGAAAGAGACTTAATTTCTCTGAAAATCCATTTCTTTTTCATATAGAAAATTGGTATAAAAATAATCCTTACAGGACTGCTGTGAAGATTTAAAAAGAGAGTGAATAAAAACATGCTTTACAAACTGTAAAGCCCTACAGCCTAAGAATAATGTGATTGCATTCTTGTAGGGCTCTATCATCTCAAAGAATAAAGAACTCTTGGGAACTCAGAGCACAAGATATACACAGGATAGGAGAGTGAGGAGAGGATAGCACCCTTTACCTTTCTCGGCTGAGGGAAAGGGTTTGATAACTTTATTCATACCAAGTAGTGGTTTTCAAGTGTTAACCTGCCCCTTGGAGCTTATTAGGATTCAGACTTCCAGACCAATCTCTGGGATACTGATTCAGAAGGTCTAGGGTGGGGATAAGACCATATATTTTTTTTATAAGCATCCTTGGTGATTCTGATGTAGATGGTCTGAAGATTACATGGCTTCTAAGGTATAAAAGTTAACCTTTAAAAAAAAAAGTTAACTGTAAGGTCGGATCTTAACAAACGGCACCGCGAAACAGAGGAAAGCTTCAAGTGAGCTTTATTAGGGAGCGCTCCCGGGCAAGGTTCACTGGTCCGAAAGAAAGGGGGTCAGAGAAGTCGCACCCGGGCGAGGGTTGGGCAAGATTTTATAGGGGAAGAAGGGAAAGGGGTGTGGTGAATCCGGGAGGGCGCAGGGTATTCCTTATTTGGTGGTCTTTTCGGGTATCCTGGGGGACCGTTAGTCTCGCCCCTCGAAAGGGGGGAAGGCTGGGCTGGGTTCAAAGTCCCCGCGTCAGTTCCTGGAACTGGGTGGTCCGGAAAGTCTCCAGGTCAGTTTCTGGAGCTGGGTGGTCCGGAGAGTTTCGGTCTGATTCAACCTGTGAGTCTGATTGCGTTCCCCTGCCTCGGGCCAGTTGGCCTTACATTAACCTTTTAAAGCCTATTTCCAGTTTAAAAGACGACTGTTATCTGCCCTATGGCCACTTGAGATGACACACAGAGGCTTTACTATATTTGTATAATTGAATTCATCTGGGTGCTTGTTAATTGAATTGGCCCTTCAGGGGTATTCCAGGTGCTTCAGGGTAGGACCATTACCCTAATGGTTGCTGAGCCTGCGCGCATCCGGAGCCTGTGCTCCGCAATGGGAGAGGCCACAACAGTGAGAGGCCCGCGTACCGCAAAAAAAAAAAAAAAAATAAAATAAAAGAATAAGACGACTCTGTGATCAAGAAGTATTATTTAACTTAGGAATGTTACCAGGAATGAAATGCCAGAGAGCAGTGCAGGAAAGTTTTGAGTGGAACCTCCCCAGGGTCCTTCCAACTGTGCTGCACAGCGCTGTGAGGCGTGGGGGGAGCGTGGAGGGGTGGACCTGAAAGTTCCAACCCCCTAGTCACGTGATTGTTTCCCCTGGCAACTGTGCTTTCCAAAAGTAGTCTTTTTACAGTAAACTCAGTTGTGGTTGAAAGGGGCTTGTTATGAATACCAAAAAAAAATGCTCCTTTCAGCTTTATTGCCCTTATCACTTAGGAAATTGTTGGTACACGAGGAGAGAAGAAAGAAGCAGACAACTCCAGACTGGTAGGTGGTGGTTTTTTTGTTTGTTTGTTTGTTTTTGCGTTATGTGGGCCTCTCACTGCTGTGGCCTCTCCCATTGCGGAGCACAGGCTCCAGACGCGCAGGCCCAGCGGCCATGGATCACGGGACCAGCCGCTCCGCGGCATGCGGGATCCTCCCAGACCGGGTCACGAACCCGCGTTCCCTGCATCGGCAGGCGGACCCCCAACCACAGCACCACCAGGGAAGCCTTGGTAGGTGGTGGTTTTAATAAACAAAGGAATTCACAAATGAGGCTTGTCTTGAGCGGCCGGCCGCAAGATGGGTAGATCTCTGCACCAGCCTGCTGGAATCTTAAAAGTTTATATATAGGCCTTAAGAGGGTTCACTCGTATATGCTGTGCAGATGGTCTCAACAACACAGGGCTCTCTTAAAGCTGCATCCTTGAGAACAGTTCCAACCACGGGAATGGTGAGCAGGATGTACATTGCAAGGACAGGGGAGGGGGGTGAGGAGCGTCCGATTGCCGGAATCCAGCTCACAGATCAAGCGGAGGTCATGTCCTCTCGGTGACCTCCTCCGACAGAAATTTCAAGGGTTTAAAGAACTCTGTGCCAGGAATGGGAGGAAGGCCAAATATATATATATATATATGTGTGTGTGTGTGTGTGTGTGTGTGTGTGTATATATATATTTCATGGTCTAAATCACAACAACAGAGACTGCCTTAAGTTGAAGCCTCTGTTAGTGACTTTGCCTCTACGTGGATCTATCCTTAAGGTAATGTTGTTCTGGAGACTTGATTTGCATTTTCTGAATTATTTTGAGTGTAATTATTGTTTTGTCAGAAAGCTATAGCTTTTCCTTTAGATAATTGTCTTTAGAGGGGTTTGTTGCATTGTTAAATGTGATTTTTATTTCGACTTAGGGCTAAAATATTTCCTGTGGGGAACACATCTTTGGTTTGGTAATGTAAGTCAATGGAAAAATACGTTTTGATTAAAAGAAAATTGCTCTTTTTTAAAAAAAGTATGTGGTTCTTTTTTTAAAATTTTATTTATTTATTTTGGCTGCGTTGCGTCTTCGTTGCTGTGCACGGGCTTTCTCTAGTTGTGGCGAGCGGGGGCTACTCTTTGTTGTGGTGCGCGGGCTTCTCATTGCAGTGGCTTCTCGTTGCGGAGCACGGGATCTAGGCGTGTGGGCTTCAGTAGTTGCAGCACACGGGCTCAGTAGTTGTGGCACGCAGGCTCAATAGTTGTGGCTCACAGGCTTTAGAGTGCAGGCTCAGTAGTTGTGGCGCACGGGCTTAGTTGCTCCATGGCATGTGGGGTCTTCCCGGAGCAGGGGTTGAACCCGCATCCCCTGCATTGGCAAGCGGATTCTTAACCACTGCACCACCAGGGAAGTTCCGAAAATTGCTTTATAGTCTTTTTTTTTTTTTTTTTTTTTTTTTTTTTTTTTTTTTTTTCTGTACGCGGACCTCTCACTGTTGTGGCCTCTCCCGTCGTGGAGCACAGGCTCCGGACGCGCAGGCTCAGCGGCCATGGCGCACGGGCCCAGCCGCTCTGCGGCATGTGGGATCTTCCCGGACCAGGGCACGAACCCGTGTCCCCTGCATCAGCAGGCAAACTCTCAACCACTGCGCCACCAGGTAAGCCCTATAGTCAATTTTTAAAGAAGAATTGGAACAATTGCATTAAATGAGATTGCCCAGTATACCTACTCTCCAAATGTTACTCGTTTACTTTTTACAAAACAGCTATTTTCGGTGTTCTCTTTATCTTCTTAGGTTTACCTTCTCCATTCAGATTGTTGGGGTTTGATTTCCTTATTATGCAATATTTAAGTCAAATAATATGAAGGATATAAAAGCAGTTTGGAAAGGATAGTACTATAAAAATGTAAGAGACTATTAATGTTATGGAGCGCGCTTCCTCTTCTGTGCCATGCTGAGATTCTCCAGAGTTTTGGCATGAAGGACACTCTAATTATACACTATTCTGAGCCTAGGTAGACCCCACCCAGACTCTCTGCCTCCTACCCTGTAAGCTTGAGGCGAGCAAACTAGAATATAATGTTAAGATTCCCTTTATCTGTCTTCTGTAGATTCTGGGTCAGGCGGTGGAGCTAAAAGGGGAGAGATAGATACATCTGGGAAAGAACATCTTGCCTGACTCTTTCTTGATGCTAGTTTTAAGCAGACTGCTGAGCTGTTTTATCTATCTACCAGATTTTGGCGATGACCTCTTTTCAAGGTATTTATAAGAGCAGCATAAGGATCACGTCTCCTCTTCATTGCTGTTTCAGTCAGGCTACTATCAGGAGAAGGAATTCATCCCAGATGGCTCGAATTCAGGAACCCTAACAGAGTGATTCCTTTCAGATGTGTGGGCAGGTTTAGAAGAGCTGAGGCACCTAGATGCTAACATGCATGGAAAATTGTTGCTACCCAGAGGACCAAAAGAACAAGGGAAGGAAAAAGTATCTGGGAGTGTAGTAACAACCAGAGCCACAAGGAGAGGCTGCCTGACTGAAGCTATGATAGTAGAAGGACACGGAAACAGGGACTGAAGCTGTCAAGGAACAGAAAGAGACCTTAGCTTCTCTTTCCACTGGCTCCGGTTGACTGTAGCCAGCGAGAAGCCAGGTGGCAAGAAAGCCTAGATGATGCAGTCAGCAAAGTTCAACCTCCTGGGACACAGAACACACAAAAAGGTAGAGAATAGACTGGGGCTAGGGAAAGCTGAAGGACACCCAGTATAATTGTTCCTTAGCATCAAACAAACATTTTCCCGCATTTTCTTAAGTCTTCCACCTGCTTCTCATCACGTAATACCATTTTTACAATGCAACACTTTGAGTTATTATTGATTCATTAAGGGAAAGTATTTTGGGCTGTAATTATGAGTATGGGGGTTGACCTGAGAAATAGTTGATCAAATTTTTTTCACATGAGCAAATTGGAGTTGGGGAAATTCTAAATAATATGAGAACATTTTATATGTGAGTTTGTGTTCTTTGTAATCAGAAAAAATAATTTAGGCAATATATTTTTCAGGAAAATGCATTATTGGTACCGTAATGTTTAACACAGTTTATTGTCAATTGTCTACACGTGATTGAAGGATTTTCAAAGTGGGCATTTCAATGTAATCTCTGATCCCAGAGATTTCTTGAATTGTGATTTTGATGTGGCTCCTTTTAATGAAGTGTGCCTTTATCAGTAAACTTCCTGCTTTTATTAAAAATATTACCAAATGTGTAAACTATTTTGTTTTATCCTATACCTGAGTAACATACTCTTGCTGAATCCCACCGTCAGGGGTACGTTGTAAAGTGAGGGGTGAGGGATAGGAGGAGGAATGGGTGAGTTTTCAATAAATGATAGACATGTTAAAAAAAAATCGGGCTTCCCTGGTGGCGCAGTGGTTGAGAGTCCGCCTGCCGATGCAGGGGACACGGGTTCGTGCCCCGGTCCGGGAAGATCCCACATGCCGCGGAGCAGCTGGGCCCGTGAGCCATGGCCGCTGAGCCTGCGCGTCCGGAGCCTGTGCTCCGCAACGGGAGAGGCCACAACAGTGAGAGGCCCGCGTACCGCAAAAATCCATGCCATTGAAATGGCAGTGGTAAAGTGGCTAGGTAAAAAATAAAAATAAAAATGGTCCGCTGGTTTGCACATCTGTCCTCTACCCTAAATTATGAGCAGTTCAGCAGAAATTGAGTTTGGGCTCGTCGTATGTATATAAATGGATTAACTGCTATATGACTAAATTGCAATATTGCCACTCAGTTTGACAGTTTGGCTTGAGGAAGGGGAAAACACAAGAGTCTGTAGCATTTGATAAACTAGAGGTCTGTGAAGAACTATGGTAATGACCGTGAAAGTGCTGTGTGTGATGGCAAGTGTGCTAGAGCCAGTAATGATGAGGGGATGGTGGACACGGTAGTGATGGTTGGTGGATAGAGCTGGTGATATTGGTAAAGGAAATGTGGAGATGGATATGGGGGTGATGATGATGGTGGTAGAGCTGGCAACACTGGTGGTAGACCTGATGATGCTTGTGCTATAGGAAGTAGTAATGAAAGTTGAAGAGGTGAAGATAGTGAGTTGGGAGCAGAGCTGGTGTTATAAGCCAGGATGTTAATGGGGATGGAGAAGGTGGTAGTAATGATACTGATAATTCCAAAAATGATGGTAGAGCTTAGAAATCTTGAAACGTTATGAAGTGAGGTGATGCTGCTGTGACATTTAAAATTGTTTTATGTGTCTTTTGTTGGATACAAATAATGAAGCCCAGTAAATTTACTTGCAGAGAGATTTGCCAAACTAAGCATTCTCATTGCAGATGTTCTTTAAGTTTTTCCTTAATTACAGATATTAACACCATGCTGTGCCCAAAACACAGTGCACTCTTGGCAATTTCAACACAGTGCACAAGTTCTTCTAATAAATATCATTCAACCCCAATTATTGGACACTTTTAGAGTAAACCTGGCTTCCCCTATTCAATACAATGCACTTGAAAGTTGATTTTTATCTTGAAAGTGATGCTATTTAGTCAGGGATTATCTTTTATCTCTGTTTGCAAAACAGCTGGAAGCGTAGCTACTGAGATTTGATATTTGTCTTCCTGCACTTGACTGCCAAGCAAAATCATTTCATTTTAATCGACAGAATTTACCTTCATAAATTAGCATGCACGTATACCATTGAAAGACTGAAATTACAAGCCTGACCTTCTTGTAGGTATAATATATGATCGTTTTTTGGATAGACAGAATTTTCTTTGCCTCTCTGACTGTATGTTTGAGATTAAACAAAAATGTGTATAGTAAATTTTCCTTTTTCACTGTTTAAGCCTCCTTCCCTCTCCCTGGCAACAGGTGACTTATTCTTCCAGCTGTGAGACCACATTAGACTCTAGAGACCAGCATGAACTCTGCTCAACAAATTTGCTGCTTAAACAATTAAAATGTTTTCTTATTTGAGGTATTTAAGAATATCAGGTACAGAGAAGAACACATTTAATAACCATGGTTTATAGTTACTGAATGTTTGCTATGCAGCTGTCACTTTTCATGACTATCTTGTGGTATGTTCTAATACCTTCACATTTTATGGATAACAAGAGCAAGGCTTAGGGAGTCACACTAGTACATGGCTTAGCCAGGATTTGGACCCAGCTGCCTACCTGTACCCACGCTCTTAACCATTATGGTATGCTTCCTATAGGTTTCCGCCAACATAGAGTTTAGTTCAACTTTTCCTTTTCTACTTGGAAAACCAAGTAGATTTATTCTTTTAAAAACCTTTGGGTTTATTGGAGAAGGACAAGGATTGCCCTCCAGGAGAAAGGAAACCATATGGAAATTATCCATTTTACTCTTAGAAACTGTTTATTTAAGTGAAGAGATTGGACTTGGAGTTAGAAAGATGGAAGGTTAGTACTCACTCTTCAATCTACCAGCCATGAGACCATGATTTAGCTTCTTAATTCCCAGAGGCTTGGAACACCAGAGGCTCCTTTTCCTGATCTGCCAAAGAGAGAGAGAATCTGCCATACTCAGATAGTCACAACTCTATAAAGACTGAACCCTCTAAGTAACTGCAATGATGTCTTAGTCAATTTCCCTTCCTCTGATTTCCACCTCACAAAGCCATTTTCCATACTTATGCCATGATACGTTTTCTAAAGTGCAGCATTAACCATGGCTCTTGTCTGCTCAGAAACCTTCTTTATCTAACCATTACCTGTGGGGTAAAGTTAAAGTGCTTAAGTTGATATTCAAAGTCCTTTTCCACCTGGTTCCAGCTTAGCCTTCCAGTCATACCTTTCACATTCCCCTTTAAAGAACCTATATGCCACTTAAACACTTGTTTGTCGCTCTGTTATCCCTTGCCTTCATGCCTTTGTTCATGCCTTGAATTACTTGTCAGTTACTTACTTAAATATTTTTGATTATTGCTGTGGACTGAATGGCATCTCCCCCAAATTCATGTTGAAGCTCTAACCTGCAGTGTGACTGTATTTGGAAATAGGCACTTTAACGAGGTAATTCTGAGAGGGCTGGTGCCCTTATGAGGAAAGGAAGAGAATTTTCTCTTTCTCTCTCCACCATGTGAGGACACAGCAAGAAGATGGTTGTCTGCACACCAGGAAGAGAGCTGTCACCAGAACCTGACCCTTGTGGTACCCTGATCTTGGACTTCCAGCTTCCAGAACTGTGAGAAAATATAATTTTTGTTGGTTAAGTCATCTACTCTATCGTATTTTGTTACGGCAGCCTGAGCAAACTAAGGCAAGTACAGGGGACCCTTGAACAACATGGGCTTGAACTGCGCAGGTCCACTTATACGTGGATTTTTTTTTCAATAGTAAATACTACGTTACTGTACCGTCCGAGGTTGGGTGATGCAGACCCATAGATACGGAGGAACCTCATTTATGGAGGGCGGGACTACAAAGTACACGTGGATTTTCAATGGTACTGCACAATCTGCGATTGTTTGGTTGAACCTGAGAATGCAGAGGAACCACAGATACAGAGGAACCAGGGATACAGACGGTCAAATATAAATTATACACCAGTCTTTGACTGTGGACGGTCGGTGCCCCTATCCCTCACACTGTTCAAGCTTCAGCTGTATCTACTATTAGGGACGTTCGTTTGAAGAGTGAAAATTCCTTCATTTTTGATTCTGTGATCTGGATTGCTGGCTGGTGAGTTTTCCCTCAGTCTCAGTGTCACCTGATCTTGGTTAATCTCCTTTGCCCAGGGGAATTTCCAGTATGTCTCAGAGCAGGGCTCATTTATGATCAATGTTTTGAGTAATATGGAAAGTTTTCCTGGAAGTGGCATGTGAAGATGTGGACACCCTCTCTTTGTTGAAGGTATCTGTTTGAGTGGATAAATCTAAACTGCAAAAAAGAAAAAGAAAAAACAATTTTTCTGCTCGCTAGTGGGAAGAATAACAGCTGAAGTGATCATCAAAATGATTGGCATGATCTGTTATTTCAGCAAGATTATGAGCGAGAGGAACTATTGAAAGAGAATAAAAGAAGTAATAATACATTATCTAATTATTTTGGAAAAATGGGGAGAATTAAGGAACTATGTTTGAAATACCATTTTTTTAAACAGATTTTTTTTTATTTTTAAGAAAATTATGCATTTTCCCACCTCACTGTAGCTTTATGTTGCCATTCTATTCAGTAGAGCATCGATCCTCCTCTGGAATCATGGTGGGAAATTAAATGTTTAATTGCAATGTGTTAGTGTTAAGATGGGCAAATTGCCTCCAATGTGGTTGTTATTAAGACTGTCATTATAGCTTTATACAATAACACCTCATTAGTGACGTCTTCATCCTTGGGAGATCAGCTGAATTGTTTCTCACACCTCGGTGAATACATTCCATGCAGGTACTGGGACATTATGAGACTGATTTGTACTTCTAGTGCATTTCTCCCTCTGCTTCCAAGTCCTTTACACACAAATGTATAGTAATATGAGAATGGAAACATAGGAGGTGTCCAGGAATGTTTGATAGAGGAGGCGGCACTCGTGCAAAGTTCTAACTGTTGACCTGTATTTCACTACACATGTTAACAGTGTCCTATGAGTTCAGGGGACAGGGTGTCTTCAGTGTCTGACCCAGCAGTTAGGTCTTGGTGTTATCTGAAATAAAGTGTGTATTTAACACTGTCTCACAACAGTATTAAGCACTTTATAGTTATTTTTAATAATTACTGTTTATTGTACACTATTATGTTCTAGGACCTTTCCTAATTCTTATAGCAACTCTCCCAGGTAAACATAATTATGCTCATTTTACAGATGAAGAAACTGAGGATGGGAGAGAGAGTAACACCTCTAAAGAGAGAGGTTGCCAGGGGTCCCTGAGCTACTAGTTGGCAAGGACAATTTAAACCCAGCATCTTTTCATTCTACCCCAGGGCTCCCTGACTAGGATCCTACTGAGTTATTTTTTGAATACATGTTGGATCTTCTTGTTGCTTTACAGTAGGAAATCAAGTAGCCAAACCCTCTAATGGACTCGTTATCTTTGCAAATTAGGGCAGTCTTCTTTACACAAGGGCTGTTCCTTTGATTAGCATGGTCTGATTTGCATGGGTTTGATTAGCTTGGTCCAGGCTCCAGGATACTAATCATGTCTTAGCATATTGACAGTTGAGTTTGATGGTGTAAAGAGCAGATGACCAGACTCAGGAATGTGGAGACTGCCCTTACTTACTGCCAACATGGTGGGTGTCTGTGTAGCCATCTCCCTGCCTTTCCATCAAGAGTAGTGTATCATGTGATTTCGTCCTTTCAAAGTGCGCTAGAACCATACTCAGCCATGGTAAGGCAGCTTTGTAATGATCTGCTTGGCTGCCTCTTGATATATACATCTACATTGGACCCTGGATCCCATCCTGTCCCTAGGCAGAAGCATTCTAAGGAGCCTTTGGCCAGAATTCCATGGATTCTGTATCAGTGCAACCTGATAACTGGTCTCCGTCTTATCTTGTGTGAAAGATTGTTTAATGGCCATAATTCCAAACTTTGCAGTTTGGCTTTGCCGCTCCACACACCCAGAGTTGGAGTCTATTTCTCTACACCCTTGAACCTGGGCTGGCTTTGTGTACTTGCTTTAACTGGTAGAATGCAGTGGGGGTGATAATGTGTGACTTCCAGAGTCTAGGCCATAAGAGGCCTTATAGCTTCCACTTTTCATCTTCATGGACCGCACCCCTGAGGCCACCATATAAGGAAGGCTGCTGGAGGTTGAACCACTGGAGGAGACCAAGACACCCCTGCCCATAATAGTAGCAACTTCCATATGTGTATGAGGTCCTCTTAGACCTTCTAGTTCAGCTGACTGTGTGGCTGAATGAGGGACTGAGGCAAAAATCAGATGAGTTGTCCCATCAATGCACAAAATCGTAAAAAATACAAAGTCACTAAGTTTTGGGGTAGTTTATTATATGGTGATGGCTAATGGACATACTGTGTTCTCTGGTTCCAGTAATTCAGGGACTAAGTTTCCTCAGGTGAAAATGAGTATTTTTTTTGGACTGGATCATCTGCAAGGATGTTTTCATTAGTAATATGCTAGGCATTACAAAGATTAGGGTGAGAAAAGCATAGAGGTGAGAAAAATAACTAAAGCAGAGTCTTTAGGAATATGATCTAACTCTACAAAGGTAAGTTAGATAAAGATTGAGGAAGAACTTGCATGCCAACGTGGTGACTATTCATGTTAGCTGTTCACCTATGGAAAGACCGTAATGAAAAGAAAAGTGGAAATGAGAAAATGAGCTTTCACGGACGTTGATAAAGGAGCCAAACACGGCTGATGAGACCTAAGGGATGAGCCTGGTTATCTGTTGAAGCATAAAATCTTCTTGGCCTCTCCTGTGGTTTTGGTAGGGCTCAAACTGCACACCGGTGAACTCTGGGGTCCCTGAATTTGTGGAGGATAAAAAGTTCTCACCAAATCTCCCAAAGTGGAGTTCTCCAAGAAACCAGTAAGATCTGCTGTTTCTTCCCATGAGTATGCTAACCACCACATAGACACCATCTGTGTATAACGAGGTAGCACTCTAGTAAGGATTTTAAGCTGCATTATTATTCTGCATGTTGTCTGGACTTGGTTGTGATTATGATTTTTCACTTTTTAGCAGAGCCGTGGGAAATAAATGCTTATAAATACAGTAGTTTGTAAGAGAAGACCCAAGCCACAGGGGAAAGTAAAAATCAGTTATGGGGCTTCCCTGGTGGCGCAGTGGTTGAGAGTCCGCCTGCCGGTGCAGGGGACACGGGTTCGTGCCCCGGTCTGGGAAGATCCCACGTGCCGCGGAGCGGCTGGGCCCGTGAGCCATGGAGCGGCTGGGCCCGTGAGCCATGGCCGCTGAGCCTGCGCATCTGGAGCCTGTGCTCCGCAACGGGAGAGGCCACAGCAGTGAGAGGCCCGCGTACCTACAAAGAAAAAAAAAAAAAAAAAAAAAAATCAGTTATGAATGAAGCTTGCATTAAGTTTTAAGAGTAGTACAATATTGAGCACCTTACAAAAGGAAAGCCTTAGATGGTCAAAAACTAGACACTGAGGCCTTCTGACGAGGAACTTTTAAAAATACTCCTCTCCCAGTTCTCAGTCTGCGTTGCTTGTCCCTTCCTCTGGCAGAGGAGTTGCTAATCCTACTGTTCAGACCTCATGACGCTAATTAGGCCAGGGGGTCCCTCTACATTAAAAAATTATCCACGTAGCTGTGACCCTCTCCTGTTCTCATCTCCTGTGTGGCAAGATGGCAAGGCTACCTCCCACTGGCAGAAGCCCAAGCTACCCAGTATTCACCTCTTTTCTCCCACCTGGGTATACCTGGGAACACTGAACTCTTTTTTCCCATGTGGGAAGACTGGAGGTAGGATTCAACCCTGGAGATTCCTTTAAGGCCCCTGTACCCAAGCCAAAGGTTTCCCGTGGAGTTTACCAAAGAATTTCATAGTGGGAGTTAGGGCCCAAGCCCAGTGAATAAAGAAATATGACTTTGTGTCTCTTTGCCATTGATACTTGAGTGCATGTAACCTCAGAACATAGTAAAGGCAGGTAAGAGTTGACTGTTCTTGGTGGCTTGCCTCTTACCTCTAATAGGTATCAACTATAATGAAGTTTTGCTTCCACAATTACTAAATGAATCCACACCCTCAAGGGTGTGAAATCTTAGGGAGGAAGCTTTAACCCAAGAATTGAATAGTCCTAACACCACTGATGCATCATCTTTTGAGGAGGTCAGGTATAATGTTCCTGTCCACTGGGAGTAGCTTGAAGTCACAGTTGGTCGGGACAGGAAAGGGGACCAAACTACACACCATAAATGTTGCACAAAGGCTAATGACTAATATACTTCCCATTGTACATTTTGGGATGCTTCTGGTTGTAAGTAATAGAGAATCCCAAATCAACTGACTTGAGCAATAAGCTGTTTATTATCTCACAAAAAAGAAGTTTAAAATTAGGCAAAGTCCAGGGTTGACTAATGCAGTGGCTCAAAGACATCATCAAAGGCCCAGATTCCTACCATTTTTCTACTCTCCACTCATAATGTGTTGACTTTATTTTTAATTTTTTAAAACTTTTTATTTTATATTGGAGTATAGTTGATTAACAATGTTGTGATAGTTTCAGGTGTACAGCGGAGTGATTCAGTTATGCATATATATGTATCTGTTCTTTTACAAATTCTTTCCCCATTTAGGTCATTACATAATATTGAGCAGAGTTCCCTGTGCTGTACAGGAGGTCCTTGTTGGTTATCCATTTTAAATATAGCAGTGTGTACATGTCAATCCCAAACTCCCTAACTATCCCTTCCCCCTTCCTTTCCCCCCTGGTAACCATAAGATTGTTCTCTAAGTCTGTGAGTCTGTTTCTGTTTTGTAAATAAGTTCACTTTTATGGTTTCTTTTTAGATTCCACATACAAGCAATATCATGTGATATTTCTCTTTCTCTGTCTGACTTAACTTCACTCAGTATGACAATCTCTAGGTCCATCCTTGTTGCTGAAAATGACATTATTTCATTCTTTTTAATGGTTGAGTAATATTCCATTGTATATATGTACCACGTCTTCTTTATCCATTCATCTGTTGATGGATGTTTAGGTTGCTTCCATGTCTTGGTTATTGTACACAGTGCTGAAGTGAATATTGGGGTGCACATATCCTTTTTTTTTTAAATAAGCTAATTTATTTATTTATTTTAAAATTTATTTTTTTGGCTGTGTTGGTTCTTCGTTGCTGTGCATGGGCTTTCTCTAATTGTGGCGAATGGGGGCTACTGTTCGTTGCAGTGCACGGGCTTCTCATTGCGGTGGTTTCTCTTGCTGCAGAGCACAGTCTCTAGGTGCGCAGGCTTCAGTAGTTTTGGCATGAGGGCTCAGTAGTTGTGGCTCACGGGCTCTAGAGTGGAGGCTCAGTAGTTGTGGCGCATGGGGTTAGTTGTTCCATGGCATGTGGGATCTTCCCGGACTAGGGATTGAACCCGTGTCCCCTTCATTGGCAGGCAGATTCCCAACCACTGCGCCACTAGGGAAGCCCCTGGGTTCACGTATCCTTTCGGACCATGATTTTCTCTGGATGTATGCCCTAGAGTGGGATTACAGGATCATATGGTAGTTCTACTTTTAGTTTTTAAAGGAACCTCCATACTGTCCTCTCTAGTGGCTGTACCAATTTACATTCCCACCAACAGAGTAGGAGGGTTCCCTTCTCTCCACACCCTCTCTAGAGTTATCATTTGTGGATTTTTTGATGATGTCCATTTTGACTGTTTTGAGGTGATATCTCATTGTAGCTTTGATTTGCATTTCTCTAATAATTAACTATGTTAACATCTTTTCATGTGCCTTGGCCATCTGTGTGTCTTCTTTGGAGAAATGTCTATTTAGGTCTTCTGCCCATTTTTGGATTGGGTTTGTTTTGATGATACTAAGCTGCATGAGCTATTTGTAAATTTTGGAGACTAATCCCTTGTTGGTTACATCATTTGCAAATATTTTCTCCCAATCTGTGTGTTGTCTTTTCATTTTGTTTATGGTTTCCTTTGCTGTGCAAAAGCTTTTGAGTTTAATTAGGCCCCATTTGTTTATTTTTGTTAATTTGCATTACTCTGGGAGGCAGATAGAAAAAGGTATGCAATTTATGTCAGAGAGTGCTCTGCTTATGTTTTCCTCTAAGAGTTTTATAGTGTCTGGTCTTCAATCCATTTTGAGCTTATTTTTGTGTATGGTGTTAAAGAAAAAAATTCATTGTTTTACATGTAGCTGTCCAGTTTTCCCAGTACCATTTATTGAAGAGACTGTCTTTCCCCCATTGTATAGTCTTGCCCCCATTGGATAGTCTTGCCTCCTTTGTCGTAGATTAATTGACTATAGGTGTGTGGGTTTGTTTCTGGGCTTTCTGTCCTGTTTCATTGATCTACATTTCTGTTTTTGTGCCAGTACCATACTGTTTTGATGACTATAGTTTTGTAGTATAGTCTGAAGTCAGGGAGCCTGATTCCTCCAGCTCCGTTTTTCTTTCTCAAGATTGCTTTGGCTATTCAGTCTCTTTTGTGTGTCCATTCAAATTTTTAAGACTTTTTGTTCTAGTTCTGTGAAAAATGCCATTGGTAATTTGATAGGGGTTGCAATGAATCTGTAGATTGCCGTGGGTAGTATAGTCATTTTGAAAATATTGATTCTTCCAATCCAAGAACAGGGTATATATCTTTCCATGTTTGTATCATCTGTGATTCCTTTCATCAGCAACTTACAGTTTTCAGAGCACAGGTCTTTTGTCTCCTTAGGTAGGTTTATTCCTAGGTATTTTATTCTTTTTGACGTGATTGTTAAGTGGGATTGTTTCTTGAATTTCTCTTTCTGATCTTCTGTTAGTGTATAGAAATACAACAGATTTCTGTGTATTAATTTTGTAACCTGCAACTTCATCATATTCATTGATGAGCTCTAGTAGTTTTCGGGTAGCGTCCTTAGGATCTTCTATGTATAGTGTCATGTCATCTGCAAACAGGGACAGTTTAACTTCTTTTCCAAGTTGGATTCCTTTTATTTCTTTTTCTTCTCTGATTGCCTTGGCTATGACTTCTAATACTATGTTGAATAAAAGTGGAGAGAGTGAACATCCTTGTCGTTCCTGATCTTACAGGAAATGCTTTCAGCTTTTCACTGTTGAGTATGATGTTAGCTGTAGGTTTGTTGTATATGGCCTTTATTTTGTTGAGGTACATTCCCTCTATGCCCACTTTCTGGAGACATTTTATCATAAATGGTGCTGAAGTGTGTCAGAAGCTTTTTCTGCATCTACTGAGATGATAATTTGGTTTTTATTCTTCAATTTGTTGATGTGGTGTATCACACTGATTGATCTGAGGATATTGAAAAATCCTTGCATTCCTGGGATATGATCATGGTGTATGATCCTTTTAATGTATCGTTGGATTCAGATTGCTAGTATTTTGTTGAGGATTTTTGCATCTATGTTCATTATCAGTGATATTATCCTGTAATTTTCTTTTTCTGTGGTATCTTTGTCTGGTTTTGGTATCCAGGTGATGATGGCCTCAGAGAATGAGTTTGGGAGTTTTCCTTCCTCTGCAATTTTTGGGAACAGTTTCAGAAGGATAGGTGTTAACTCTTCTCCAAATGTTTGATAGAATCCTCCTGTGAAGCCATCAGGTCCTGGACCTTTGTTTGTTGGGAGTTTTTTAATCACACTTTCAATTTCAGTGCTTTTGCTTGGTCTGTTCATATTCTCTATTTCTTCTTGGTTCAGTCTTGGGAGATTGTACCTTTCTAAGAATTAGTGCATTTATTCCAGGTTGTCCATTTTATTGGCATACAGTTGCTTGTAGTAGTCTCCTATGATCCTTTGTATTTCTGTGGTGTCAGTTGTAACTTCTTCGTTTCATTTCCAATTTTTTTGATTTGGGTTCTCTCCCTTTTTTTCTTGATGAATCTGGCTAAAGGTTTATCAATTTTGTCTATCTTTTCCAAGACCAGATTTTAGTTTCATTGATCTTTGCTATTGTTTTCTTTGTCTCTGTTTCATTTATTTCTATCTTTATGATTTCTTTCCATCTACTAACTTTAGGTTTTGTTTGTTCTTCTTTCTCTAATTGCTTTAGGTTAGATTGTTTATTTGAGATTTTTCTTGTTTCTTGAGGTAAGATTGTATTGCTATAAACTTCCCACTTAGAACTGCTTTTGCTGCATCCCATAGGTTTTGGATCATTGTGCTTTCATTTTCATTTGTTTCTAGGTATTTTTTGATTTCCTCTTTGATTTCTTCAGTGATCCACTGGTTGTTTAGTAGCATATTGTTTAGCCTCCATGGGTGTTTGTGTTTTTTACAGTTTTTTTTCTGGTAGTTGATTCTAATCTCGTAGTGTTGTGGTCGGAAAAGATGCTTGATATGAGTTCAGTTTTCTTTAAATTTACCGAGGTTCGCTTTGTGGCCCAGCATGTGGTCAATCCTGGAGAACGTTTCATGTGAACTTGCGAAGAATGTGTTTTCTGCTGCTTTTGGATGGAATGCTCTATAAATATCAATTAAGTCCGTCTGGTCTAATGTGTTGTTTAAGACCTGTGTTTTCTTTTTGATTTTCTGTCTGGATGATCTGTCCATTGATGAAAGTGGGGTGTTAAAGTCCCCCACTATTATTGTGTTACTGTTGATTTCTCTCTTTATGACCGTTAGTATTTGCCTTGTGTATTGAGTTGCTCCTATGTTGGATGCATATATATTTACAATTGTTATATCTTCTTCTTGGATTCATCCTTTTATCATTATGTAGTGTCCTTCTTTGTTTCTTATAGCAGGCTTTATCTTAAAGTCTATTTTGTCTGATATGAGTATTGCTACTCCAGCTTTCTTTTGATTTCTATTTGCATGGAATATCTTTTTCTATCCCCACACTTTCAGTCTGTATGTGTCCCTAGGTCTGAAGTGGGTCTCTTGTAGACAACATATATATGGATCTTGTTTTTGTATCCATTCAGCCAGTCTATGTCTGGTTGGAGCATTTAATCCATTTACATTTAAGGTAATTATGGATATGTATGTTCCTACCATTTTCTTAATTGATCTGGATTTGTTTTTGTAGGTCTTTTTTCTTCTCTTCCTCTCTTGTTCTCTTCTCTTGTGATTTAATGACCCTCTTTAGTGTTGTGTTTGGATTGCTTTTTCTTTTTTGTGTGTTTTTGGGTTTGCTGTTCCCATGAGGTTTTGATACAGCAGTTTATATATGTACAAGTTTGTTTTAAGTTTCTGGTTCCTTTCCCACCCCGAGGAATTCCTTTAGCATTTGTTGCAAAGCTGGTCTGGTGGTACTGAATTCACTTGGCTTTTGCTTGTCTGTAAAGCTTTTGATTTTTCCATCAAATCTGAATGAGAGCCTTGCTGGGTAGAGTATTTTCAGTTGTAGGTTCTTCTCTTTCATCATTTAAAATATTTTGTGCCACTCCCTTCTTGCCTGCAGAGTTTCTGCTGAAAATCAGCTGATAACCTTATGGGAGTTCCCTTGTATGTTATTTATCATTTTTCCCTTTTTGCTTTTAATATTTTTTCTTTGTCTTTAATTTTTGTCAGTTTGATTACTATGTGTCTCAGCATGTGCCTCCTTGGGTTTATCCTGCCTGGGACTCTGCGCTTCCTGGACTTGAGTGACTGTTTCCTTTCCCATGTTAGGGAAGTTTTCAGCTAATATCTCTTCAAATATTTTCTCAGGTCTTTTCTCTCTCTCATCTTCTGGGACCCCTATAATGCGAATGTTGGTGCATTTAATGTTGTCCCAGAGGGCTCTTAGGCTGTCTTCATTTCTTTTCATTCTTTTTTGTTTATTCTGTTCCACAGCAGTGATTTCCAACATTCTGTCTTCCAGGTCACTTATCTGTTCTTCTGCCTCAGTTATTCTGCTATTGATCCCTTCTAGTGTATTTTTCATTTCAGTTATTATATTGTTCATCTCTGTTTGTTTGTTCTTTAGTTTTTCTAGGTCTTTGTTAAACATTTCTTGCATCTTGTTGATCCTTGCCTCCATCCTTTTTCCGAGATCCTGAATCATCTTCATGATTATTATTCTGAATTCTTTTTCTGGAAGATTGCCTCTTCACTTCAGGTAGTCGTTTTTCTGGGGTGTTATCTTGTTCCTTCATCTGGGACATAATCCTCTGCCATTTCGTTTTGTGTAACTTTCTGTGATTGTGGTTTTGTTCCGCAGGCTGCTGGATTGTAGTTCTTCTTGCTTCTGCTGTCTGCCCTCTGGTGGATGAGGGCAAGAAACTATCCAAGAAACTCGTGCAAGCTTCCTGATGGGAGGGACTGGTGGTGGGTAGAGCTGGGTCTTGTCCCTCTGGTGAGCAGGACCTCCTCAGTAAAACTATAATCTGCTTGTCTGCTAATGGGTGGGGCCATGTCCCCTCCCTGTTGGTTGTTTGGCCTGAGGTGACCCAGTACTGGAGCCTACAGGCTGTTTGGTGGGGCTAATAGTGACCTCCAGGAGGGTTCACACTAATGAGTACTTCCCAGAACTGCTTCTTCCAGTGTCATTGTCCCCACAATGAGCCACAGCTGTCCTCCACCTCGGTAGGAGACCCTCCAATACTAGCAGGTAGGTCTGGCCCAGTCTTTATGGGGTCACTGCTTTTTTCCCCTGGTTACTGGTGCACATAATACTTTTTGTGTAGCCTCGAAGAGTGGAATTTCTGTTTCCTGCAGTCCTGTGGAAGTCCTGTAGTCAAATCCTGCTGGCTTTCAAAGCTGGATTCTCTGGGTACTCCTCCTCCTGTTGCCAGACTCCCCAGGCTGGGAAGCCTGATGTGGGGCTCAGAACTTTAACCCCAGTGGAGAGCTTCTGCGGTATAATTGTTTTCCAGTTTGTGGGTCGCCCACCCAGCAGGTATGGTATTTGATTTTATCACGATTGCACCCCTCCTACCATCTCGTTGTGGTTTCTCCTTTGTCTTTGGAAGTAGGGTGTCTTTTTTGGTGTTGATGGTTGTTCAGCAGTTAGTTGTGATTCCGGTGTTCTCGTAAGAAGAGGTGAGTGCACGTCCTTCTACTCTGCCATCATGAGCTGAACCCACAATGTGTTGACTTTAGTTGCCAGGCTTGTGCCAGCTTTCTACAGCAGCTTCAAGCACAGAACAGCAGCCAAAGGCCAGGAAGAGAAAGAAGTCTTTTCTCATGGGCCTTTTGAAGAATAGGAAAACTTTTCCAGAAGCCCCTCTTCAGACTTTCCCTCCTTCCTCATGTCCAGGATTATGTTGTAGTTCTTCTTCTAAACCACTAACTCTAAGAGGAATAGAATTAACAAAACTGACTAAGATTAATCCAGGCATCCACTGAGCCTTGGGAGTGGCCATCTCTCCTGAAGTACCTGGCTGCCTGAGAGCCAACCTGAACTGAGGTCCTGTAAAGCAAGAGAGAAGGAAAGGAATGGCTATTCAGTGGGTAACTGAGTGTGTCTGCCACAAATCATGGTCGACTATTATATGTGTATCAGTCACTCAGTTAAATTTGGTAGGGCTAACTCTAACACAATTGTGGAGCAAGTCTCCACTCTCTTTCTAACTTGGAGAGATTCTGTATTGGTTTCCTGTTGATATAACAAATATATAACAAATTATCACAAACTTAGTAGCTTAAAATAATGCACATTTATTATTTTATAGTTCTGGAAGTCAGAAATCTGAGATGAGTCTCACTGGGCTAAAAATGAAGGTGATGGCAGGGCTGCATTCCTTCTGGAGGCTCTAAGGGAGAATGGATTTCCCTGTCTTTCGCAGCTTCTAGAGGCTGTATTCCTTGGCTTCTGGTCATCTTCAAAGCCAACATGCTTGGGTAGAGTTCTTCTCATGCTGCCATTCCTCGGGCTCTCTTTCTTCTGCTTCCCTTTCCTACTAAGGAACTTTGTGATACGTTGGGCCCACTTGAATGATCCAGAATAATCCTCTGTCACAAGGTCAGCTAACTAGCAACCTTAATTCTACCTGCAATCTTAATTCTCCTTGACATGAAACCTAACATATTCACAGGTTCTGAACACTAGGTACGTAGGTATCTTTGAAGGGCAATTATTCTGCCTACGACAGTGACTATTTTCACCCTTCAGATACTAAGGACTCTCACAGCAGTGTCTATGGGAATGAGCACAGCATCTGGGTTTGAATTTTAGCTTCTCTACTTACATAGTACAGGTATGTGTACTTGGACAAGTTATATGACTTCTCTAAGATTTAGTGTCTTCATATATAAAATGAAATTAATATTAATTATCTCAAAGGGTAGTTGTAAGAATTTAGTAAGGCCATATATGGAAAACGCCTAATAAGCTGCCACACTCAGAGTATATGTTCAGTAAGACGGCATCGTCACCATTTCCTTCATCTCTGAAAGCCTATGGATATTATATAACCACTGCTTCTATTACTAGAGGTATGGATTCTAATGCTAGTCTTCCTAGCCATGTAATCATTGGCTGGGTATTAAATTTTTCTGAGGTTAAGTTTTCTCATCTGTAAAATGGGAATAATAAAAGTCTTTTCCTAGAGGAGGTGAAGATGAAATGAAATAGCATGTATTTATTGCCTAGCATGGTTCCTGATGGATACGAGTCATCAGTTAAATTCAGTTCCCTTCTTTTCCCCGATGCCTGTTCTCACAAGAGCTTTACAACTCATTCACCAAGGCAGTGGTTCTCAAACTTTAGTGCACAACAGAATCATCTAGAAAATTTGTCTAAAATACAACTTCTTGGGTCTTACTCCACTCCTACCAAGTCAGGAATTTGGAGATAGGAAGGGGGGCTGGATAGTCTGTATGAAGACATAAATAATTGATCAAACTTTAACGTAATATCTTTCACAGAAATACTTCGATTTTAACACTGAACAAAGTACCTTAAGGGTTTAACTAGGAAATTTCAGGCATCAGCCAGCAGGTATTGGAGATATTTTGAGGGGATGCTAGACCTTGCCAGTGTTTCTGAATTAGAACATATATCAGGGCAAAAAGAGTTTAGATGAGGAAGGAGAAAGAAAACCAATGGTTACTTAGATTTCCTGTGTATTACTCCATATTACCTTTGTCTTCATTAAAGTGGGAAGTGGGGAGCTGGTGGTAGTATTTAGCATTAAATTATAGAGATTTTACAAAGATGGCCTCTGTGGATGCTCCTTTTTATGTGATAAAAGTACCTTAATATTGTCTCAACATGTTCTTCACTCTGACCAAACTACTAATACTTTGATGGTGCTTCATGTCCCTTCCCATTAGTAATGTTCTCACAAGTGAAGAGAATGAAAGAAGGTAAGAAGATACTGGATTTTATCATCTGTTCTGCCCTGTTCATCCTTGCTTGTAGATAGGCTCCCTTTTTATTCCACATTGAGCTCCACCCAAATAATAACTCCACTCTCAGTATGTAAATATACAGGGATAAGACATGAGAAAATGTTTTTGTTAACAGGAATATTAAAGCAAAAGAACAAATTGCAATGTATTAGATAATATCCAATAGATATTTTCTCAGGGAAATTTTTTTGAACTACAGTTGTTGCTAAAGAGGAGAAATTTAATCCACGCATGCTATTGGTTATGATTTTTTTCCCGCAAAAGTGGGATCAGGAAAAGGGACACCAAAGCTGTACTGACCGAATTCCCAGGTTTGTGGAATCAGAAGGGATTCTTGCTATTCAGTTATGCCTGGCTGAAGACAGTGCATTTTCTTCTATGATGTTTATGTCACTTTTCATTAATTCTGAGAGGCCTGTTCCTTTAGAAACCAGGGTAAACAAAGTAGTGTATTGGATTAGATCTCTACCGTGAATAAATTTATTTTCTAGCAAGTGTAAAAAACGAGTAAGGCCAAAACTCCCCAGAGCAGAAAATGTCACAGTGATTGCTAATACATTACTGCGCAGAAAAAGGCCTAATAAAACCCCTATTAGGATGTCATACCTGCTTACGACTGAATTCTCCAGAAAGTTTATTTGATATGTCTAAGCCAATTATCAAAGTCTTAGTGATAAGAAGCAGCTCACTGGACCTGAATGTGTCAGAATAGAATGACTAAATTGTGGGAATTCATGGGCCTCTGCTTTGAATAATTAACTTGCCTCTTTGTAGAATGCATACACTTTGGAAACTAATTTTCTCTTTGCACAAAGCATTTTGCCCTTGTGCTGCCTTTGAAAAGTAAGCTGTTTAGCTGTAAGATTATTCCCTTTTTCATTATATCTGCCTCGAGCTTCTTTCCCTATTTTTAGGCCCAGCCTTCTCTTTGCTCTTTGTCTTGGTGGCATCATTCTGATGACACCGATGTAGCCTTCAACAGGAAACGTGATATGCAGTGATGACATTTCCTCTAAATGGAATTTAAGCATTTGCTCTGCAATGATATTATAATGCTTCATCTGTCTTTGCATTTTACTCTGACTAAAATGCAAAGTTTATTTTTAAGGAATTTCAAGACTGTGTTCCCTCAGGAGAGAAGCAGAAGTGTTGGTTGCATTTATCATTTTGTAGATAAAAAGTAAAACTGATCCGTGTCTGTTTGGAATTACAAAATCAATAACCAGACCTGGTTGTGCAAATGACCAGACAATTCAAAAGGCCTTTTTCCTCACAAATGGGCCAAACAGATCCCTTGTTCTGGTAACACGTAGGCAAGTGTTTCTCAGTCTTTGGGTTGTGATATGGACAACTATCTTATGTTCCTTCTCCAGCTCTAAGATAGACATCACAGTAGGGTTTCATCAGTGTTGTGCGCTGACACCATCCCCCTGGAGACTTCCCTGATAAAGTTTTCCACGCCCTTTGGAGACCTATCGGTTTACTAGTGAGAGAAAGAATCACTGGAGAGCATGGGTAGAAACCATCAAGCAACGGGTATTTTGGCTTGTTTTATGATCTAGGATTTGACATTTCTTCTTTCAGCAGTTTTTGTTTGGTAACTGCAGTTGACATCTGGTAGCTACACACCTGGCAAAAGGGTCATTAAGATTAATGAGCATTTAAAATTCATTGGAAGAAACACAGGGTAGTATGTAGTCTCAAGTTATATTTCTGGATGCACATTCCTATGCAACAGAAAAGGTCTCTTCCAACTCTGATTCTAAGAAACCTGTTTAGGAAGACCTGCCTTCCCCAGAGGAGTTGAATTACTTGGCATCATGTCCCGCATTTCAGTCCATACAGCGAGCTTCTAACAAAATCTTACAGGAAGAGTTAAACCGTACCTTAAATAAATTTCAAAACCACATGTTCTGTATAGGGCTGCTTTTCTTTCACATTCACTCAAATAATCAATAAAGTCCATGAAAACGGCTTAGCATGATGGAGTCTGCAATGAGGTAAATCACTGAAGTAACCTCCGTGGAGACTGATTTTCAGGATTCACAAAATTTGCCGAAATAGAATGGTATACAAGTGTTCGTGGGCAAAGTACGTCCGTGTTCATCCCCTCCTCTTCTGGGTCTATTTCAAAATGTCCTATCCAGATTTCGAATCCTATCTAGACTTTGAAGATTTCTTGTAAAAACAGCTCTCACTACAGCTTTCTTCCTTCTGTCCACACTCATTGCTGTAGCTGTGGCTATTTTACAATATCCACAATAGGAAAGAAAAAAGGCAAAGAGCAAAAGCCTCTGGATTCTTACCCACTGATAACTCTATCGACTGGTATGATCCTCTAGGGTGATTCTCAAGGAGAGTAAAAATAAAAGCAAATGCTTGAGAATAAAATTACTCCCTCTCATTTAAAAATATGCTTTTGGAAGGAGGTTGGTGATCATAAAAGGCAAATAAATGATGATAGGATGTCACAACTCCAAAACTGATTAAGAATCACTGCTCTGAGAACTTACATTCTAAAGAAAGCATCCCGCATCTGTACAAGTGTCTCTTATACATATGCTAATCAGTTCCACTGATAATTTTAGCTTTTGGTTTGTTTTCTTCCTGTTCTTCCTGTTATTTTATGTTCTTCTTTGCTCAACTTCATAGGCACATCCAGGGGAACACAATTGCTTATCATTCAAGTTTGGGGGAGTATGTTGGGAATATGTAATAGTCTTCGGCACTAGATGTTTTCCTTCATGAAGTAGAATTTGATGAGTGCTTTTGAATAATAAGAATGGTTTGGGGTGACTGGAAGAAATCAGGGAGTACAGTACAGATTTATATCTCCAGTCAGATTAAAATATTTATATATTTCTGGACATAATAACCTCCTGATTCCTTCATCTCTTCTCGAAACAGATTGTATTAAAATGAAACACTTGAAGTGTGGCATTGCAGTGGACTCATGAACCATTTATTCAGGCTTCCTCTTTGCACCTGGAAAGAGGGAAAGAGAAACACTTCTCTTCAACTATGGCCTGTAACAAGGATTGTTACGCCGTGTCTAAAGCAGCTCTCTGAGGCTGATAAAAACCTTGTTTTGAAAACGAAGATGCTTCAACCAGCTCCCTTTGACAGTATCACTGTCAGCTGGCATTCAGGCACACAAATCCGCAAGCAGAGCCCCACCCCTTGTGCAACATGGCTAAGCAGCTCTTCTGTCTGCCTGGGTCTTGCCTCCCTGGGAGAGCTAAGCCCACCTCCTGGGTTTTTCATCCCAACTCCTGGGTTTCTCATCCTTTACTTTATTGCCTCCCTTTAGGCTCCCTGCATCATATTTAATTCCTCTTTCTGCTTTGGTGTCTCCATCTTTCTCAGCTCTTTCTATCTTTCTAATTTGGTCCCTACTCACTTTCGTATTTCATATCCTCCCCCCACAGCTTCCTACCTCTACTCTCCTTCTGCCCCTGATTGCCTGACCTTAACTTCCATTGACCTACCTCAGCTGGGAACCAGAGATGAAGGGAGCTCACTGACGCAGTCCATGTCGATTAGCCTCCCCGGTCACTAAACAGGTTGGCAGAGGGTGAATAATAAGGGAGAGAAGAAGAAGATATCCAGCATACTGGGCAATATGCATGGCATGCAGAAACTATTATTTTTTGGACCTTCTGTTCACTCTAAATTTGTGCAAAATTCTAAGCACATTTATTTTCCTTTATGAAAATTATTGTTTCTCAAAAGAACAGAGTGCTCAGATATGTAACATATGTTGATTATTATCTTAAGTCCTTCAGATATGTAGAGCTTGACTCTAAGAAGGAAAATTTTACGCTTCCTCATCTGTGCTCAGTGACATCCCTTTCTGACGGTCAGTGTTATAGCATCTTTCTAAAGTAGCTGTCTTAGTGAAAAATCACTTCGGGGCAGGTTGCTCTTGCCATACAAGACCCTCCTAGAGTTAGGTAAAGTGGAGTTTACCTGAAGGAAGAGAGCATTCTCAGTGATCCCGAGAGATGAGAGTTATTGGTTCTGTGATGTGTACCTTTCCCGCCTGAGAAATGCTGACGGGAATTCTTTTGATTCTTGTAGTTTCAAGCCTTTTCAACTACATCTTTAGATAAATAGACTTGGCATATTTGACTCCAAACTTCCATAAAAGTCCAACTCTGTCTTGTCTTAATGCACACTATTTTGTTTTAGTTTTAGTCTGAATTTGTGAAAGTATCACTGAGTCAGAATTTGCCATGTAGTGGTCTGCTTACTTAAGTCCACTAAAAGTTTTTGTCTGTTTTAGTTTTGTTTTCTCACAAGCCAAATATTAAGACAGTTGGGGAATAGGACAAGCTAATGACATGTTTGTTTTTGCAGACACTATATCCTAAACTAACCCAACCTCAGTTCATTCGTTTTTCAAGGGTGGTGTGTGCTTGGGTTGAGTAGTGAGCTCCTTGTCCTTTGAAAAACATTGATCTTAGGAATTTTGATTTTGTATTTCGAATAAAGTTGTGATAATGTACAAAGGAAGGAAAACTTTAGATTTGAGTTGAGGTGACATGGCCACACATGACTAAGTTATGAAAAGCATGTCCTCAGGAAAAAAAGGAAGGAAGAATTGAGAAAAATTTTACATACACTATTTTGCAGCTTGACTTTTGTGTGTTTAGTTTAATAGCTCTAGTTTGTCCTATTAAAATGATTTGCTTTATTATAGTTTATTTCTACTGTGGAGATACAGTCCTTTGTGAAATCCTAACCAGGCCTTGTGTTTTAAAAAAAATTCCATATATGCTGGTCAGATATTGCTTTACAAAAGGTGGCCTGAGGAACAAATGCTTTTTACAACAATCTTAAAATCACTAGGTAGGACCATATTATAACATAAGAACTGGGAAATTGTGTTTGTGGTGAATGTTAACCACACCACATAAAATGTGTATAATCCTATTTTGGAATATGTAATTCAGGGTCTAGCTGAATACAGGCTATAATGGATAGCATTGGGCTGGGTTGTTTCAAGATGACAGGACGGAGCATTGAGCTTGTGATGGTAGAGACATTTTAAGTGACATGGCAGGAGAATTCTTTGAGCTCTTCAGTAGAGCAGAGAGGGCTTCAACAGCCTGAGGAAACTGCCGAGTATCACCTTATGGACTTGGCTAATTTCTAGGAAGCTCTGTGTCAAATTTTCTATCTTTAGTATAGAATATGATGGCATGAGCTTTGGGTAGTAACCGTACAGATTCATCTTATGTTTTTTTCCCCCTGTTTCCACATTTATTTATTACATTTTATATTAAGAGAGGATTTGTGTGAGTGGAGAGTCTTTCCTAGCACTATGTTCCTGCAGAGCTTCTGGGTTCCATTTTGTGCCATTCCTCAGAAAACCAGACTTAGAGTCTAATCCTTCACGGGACAGACAAATGATGTGGCATCAGAGCTGGTAAGTTCACAGTGTGGATTTTGTGTTCTGTTTAAATTAAATCCACATCTTCTGTACTTATTAAAAATTAAGCTCTCTTCCCCTTTGGAATCAAATATAGTCTTAGCTACTCTCTCCTTGGGATCTTAGGAAGCATGGAAAATTCTCAGCCCATTTGCTTCCTAACATGTTTTTGAGTACATGTTTTAAAAAAACAAATATGATATCATCATTATGTAATTAAAAATTGGATGGTGCAGGATTTTAAAAAAATCATTTCTCATTAAAGATAAGTATATACCCATGTATCACTGATCCTTAATCTTGAACATTATCTGTTTTGTGACAATTAGATGGTTGCTGTAGTTACTTTACGAAGTCGGGTTTACAATGTAAAGACGCTAAGCATAAAAAAAGTAGAAGAATATAACAAACAAACAAGAGCTTTTTAAGGGGCAGGTCTATTTGATACAACGAAAAAAATCACAGAATGAAACAAGAAAAAAAACTGTATCCTCTTGAAGGACCATCCTTCAAACAAGTAAGAGCAAGATGGCATTCAAATCTGGGGGGACTGTCTGGGCAGCAGTGGTGGGGCTGAATCACCACCTGTCTTATTTTAATAACCTCTCCAGTATCTACAAGCTTTTGTAAAGTCAGAATGCTGTTTGTTTATTTAAAGCAGCCCATTATATAAGGATTCTACACATATCCCTTAGCAAATCCAAGGCAGTCTTGCTTAGAGCCTTACAGAATTTATTTTCCTTTATAAGTCAGCTAACAGACCTAATAGATCAGGTTTTCTGTTTCCTCCTCCTGGATATCTCTTGTCAACCCAGATTATCTACCACTTCCCTCTACTCCAGTTGGTCCCCTAAGCACTGAATTTCAATCAAATGGCATTGCTCAGATCTCCTGCCAGCATTTAGGAGGGGCAGGCTCTCAGTTTTACTTGTGCCCCGTGGTCAGTGTTCCTGCCTGCTGTGAATCACATGGGTTCACGCACTGGAGCAGGTGGGAATGACCAGAACTCCCCTATTGCTCAGTGTTCACTTCTGACCCATTACCACCAAGGATGGCTGGATGGTCTTCAGGTTATGGCCCTTAGTTATGTTACCTTTGTAGTTTCTAACAAGCAGCAGAGGCTCAGCAAATCTTGGTTGCATATATAAATGAGTGCATTGAAGCCTTCTCAAAATGTGACTAATTCTTTATAGCCTTTATTAATATTACAATTTTACATCTATTTGTATGATTATATCACTAGACTGATATGTCTAGTTCTCAACCTTAGTTACCCTTTGGAATCTTTTGGGGACCTTTAAAACGTATTCATGTGTGGGCCTCACCTCAGGAGCTTTTGATTTTATTGGTCTGGGGTTGGCTGTGCACTGGGAATTGTGAAAACTCCCTGGATGATTCCAATATGCAACCAAGGTTGAAAGCTGCTGTTATAGACTGTAAACTCCTTTAGGTAAAGGATCACATTTTCTGCTCACCATGATATTCCAGCACTTAGTTCAGTGTCTAGCATCTAGCAGGTACTCAACAAATGATTGTTGAGTGAATAAATAAAAGTTTGAAAACATGGTTTGTAATAACTCTTGAGGATAGCACAATAAAAAGAGATTAATTGAATAGAGGTTTTTCTGAAGATGCTTCTGGTATGTTACGTTACCTGTGATGAAGCTCATATGGCTACAGTGTGGTCTTAAAGGATGCTACTCCTGAAACATCCAGGGATCGTCTCAGGGATCAGAGGTCTCCCAGTCTCTGGGAGTTTTAGAAGCTGTCGCTCACATTGGCCTATTTCAGGATGGATGGTGTGATGGTTGAGCAGATGAAACTACTGGAAAAACAATTTTTTTTGAAACTCAACAGCTCTTTCTTTAAATTTCTAATCAGAAGGAAAATGTTAAAGCTTGGAGATTTTGTATGCAAAGCTCCTTGACTGTTAATTAGGTGAGCATTAGGAGGAAGAAAAAAAGAAGAAAAAAAGTGGTATCCTCAGTAAATGAGGAGAAAAATGCTTGCACAGTAGTAGATCAGCAGGTAATTTAAAGATGAAAAAAAACGAGCAGGGGAAAATTCAGGGCTAGGGTTATGTGATTGACCAAGAAATGCAAATTTTTTTCTTTTAAAGAAAAAGCTGACTTTTAATTTTTTTATAGTATCATTCGGAAGTGATTGAATTTAGGTGAAGTATAGTGCGTTTGGAAAGATATAGCTTAAGTGGCGAGATTCAGAGCTGAAGTGTGGATTCTCATCCTGCTCCAGTTACCTGTTTTGCTGGATGACCTTGGAGTTCTTTCCTTCCCCTTGGTAGCTCCTGCCCCACTTGCCTTCCTGACTCCTGAGATGTTAAGTTGGCCCCACGCTTCAGCCTGGCTGCGTCTCTGGTGAGGAAAGGGCAACCGTGTGGAGTACCCTGGGAGGTGAGGCCGCTGCCTGGTGTTACCTGCTGCCAGGGGTTACCTGCCACAGCAGTGTGAAAAGAATTACAACATAAAACAGTGTCTATGCCTCTATCGCTTATGAGATAGAGGTTGTCACTCAGAGAGGCCAGCCCCCAGACAGCTCTCCCGCCCATCTCATCTCCTTTAAAGAGGTGAGAGGAAGACTCAGCCACATAGGAATAGTCTCACAATGAAGTGGAAACCCTTCAGTCATCTCACCCCAGTTGTCCATATACAGGACCAGCAGTGTTGAACTGTTCATCCTCCGAACAAAGAACAGTGTGTCTTCTTAGATATCTCCGTGGAGAGAAGCTTCGTTCGTTTGTGGTTACTCTGACGATCAGGGACCCTTAAAAACATTTTTATGTCATTCTGATCCTGTGACATCTTTGTTTGAAACTCTTTAGCTGTGCCCCTTCAGATATGGAGAAAGTCCCAAAATGTTAGCAGGGGAGATATTGAACATTGTAAATAACCATTATGGCATCAAAATGGACACTGGTCTAGAACAGGAAAGGAGATTGGAGGTCCTAGACCCAGTTATTACCATTTAGTTGTGAGGAGCTCTGAACGTCCCAGTGGAGTGGAGGATGGCAACCAGGGACCCCATTCCAACTGATACGGAAGTTTTGATTTTGTAGCAAGACGTTGTAACTATCGTAGCTAGATGTTGTAGCTAGGTGTGTACCCAGTTTATTAGCTGACCTAAGTGCATCTCCGTTATCTAGCCCCAGCCTATGCCTCTGGCTTAACTTCTGCTTTTCTTCTCTTACACTCTGATCTCCAGCTTTGCTGCACCAATTGCTATTCCCTGAATGTGCGAGATGGTTTCCCATTTTTGTGACTTTGCACGTACTCTTCCCTGTGCCTGGTATATTTTTCCCTTTCTTGAATTTCTGCAAAATCTCCTACTCTTCCCTCAAGATCCTGCTCAATTGCCACCCTTGTCCCCAGCCACACTGCGGTAGCATTTTTATCACCCTTCCTTTGTGTCCCTGCATTCTTCTTCGTATGCCTCTATGATTGTCTGTCTCACTGAAATGATAGTTATTTATTTACATTTCTAGCTCTCCACTAGATTGTGAATTCCTTTCAGGGCACAGAGTAGACGTGGTATCCACATTCATATCCTCAGGACATGGCAGGTACTTGGTAAATGTTTGTTCAGTGAACCAATGAATGAATTCTTTTGTGTAAATAGAGAGCAAGGGGTCAACATTCTCATGTAGGGATATTTTATACAGTTGTGAACTCCCCTCACTCCTTTTTATTTTATCCTTAATATTATCTCATGTAGGTTAAATAATATTACATCTTTTAATCTTCCTCCAGAAAACTTTTTTCCTCTTTCTAGTCAACTTTGCCTTTTTGGCCTTTATTTTCTCTCCGTTATTTAAAAAGTGTCATGGCCAGTACTAGACACAGAACATGTTTAAGGTATAAGCTGAGGAATGGGACATTGGAAGGCTTATTTTGGAGTCCTTGGGGGTCACACTCCTTCCAGGGCATTCTGTGCTCATTTCCTCTCTTTCCTGATGACAGTATTTCATTGCTGACTCACACTCAGTTTGTCTACTCTGATTCCTGCCATGATTATTTGTGACTTGGTTCTTGGTTGTCTCTTTCCATCCTGTATTTATCCAGGTCTGGTTTTGTCCCCAAATGCTCCAGCTCGATCTGACCTATTTTTCTTTTCCCTCTTAGGACGTGTGTATTATGGTTTTCAAGCCCACTTTGGCTTTTAGGTTGTCTTTCAGGATGTGTGCAATTCTGTCTCATTTGGTCATTTCTTTGGATTTGAGGATCTTATTCTTAATAGAAGCAGTCTTTGTTGGCTAGATTGGTTAGAATAGGGACTGTAGCCTTGGCAGTCTTTACAGATGTGTTGAGTAGGATATTAGTTCCGGTAGGAGATGTGCATAGTTATGTCTACAGAATATGGTAAAACCAGTAAAATGTTGCCTTCCTACTGTTTTATGGGTAAAGTGATGAGGCAAAAAAAAAAAAAAAAACCCACAAAAAACGTGGTGATGGCAAGGGAGGTGGACAGCACAGTTAGAAGAGCACAGTGGCGCATTGCCACGTAAGTCAGCTTGCCTGGGTTTGAATTAGTTCTGCCACGTCTTAGCTGTGTGCCTCTAGGCTGGTCATTTAACTTTTCTGAGCCTAAACATGTTCATCTGTTTAATGGTAATAATAATAGTATCTGCCTCATAGGGATTTTGTAAAAATCAAATATGTGAATGCTTGCTCATAAAGTGCTTAGCACTATTTCTGGCAAGTAGCAAATGGTCAATGTTAACAATTACCACTTAATCCCTTTACATGATGTATTTATTATACTATTGATCTCCCCATAGATGTCTTTGTCTGAATGTGGTTTCCCTTTCTTCCCCCTTCCCTCACTTTAGCTAAAGATCTTAAGAGTTAACATCTGCATCTTTTAAATGAAGGAGATGGCCTGGATTGGTCATTTTCCAAATGATACACCATAGTAGAGACCTGGGAATTCCCCCAAAGGCTCCTTGAGAAGGCCTGGGAATGGTACAAGTAGGCACAGCTACAGCCCTTGCTCTCCCATGGGAGAGAGAAAGACCCCTTTCTCTGTTTTACATATTGGACTTTCACCCTACTGTTTGCTTAAAGAAAGAGTTCTTGAAGCTAAAGGAAGTTAGAAAATTCCCTTCCAGCTTGAAAATCAGTGATTTTGAATGTAGAACATAATGAAAATTTGATTTCTACCATTGTTTTGTGAACGCTGAATTAACAATTTGGAGGAATTGCATTACATGTTGCCTCATCCAATGATGTAATAATCAAATAAAATAGATTCTAATCCTATTTAGTCAGCTTCCCTCTGTTGTTCTCAGTCTGCTTTGAGAAGACTGTCAAATTGAATTTGCTGTCCTTCCTGTTTGCCAAAGTTTATTATTTCAATTTACAGCAGCAGAGATGTTATAACCTGGTCTTTTATGTACTCTGTTGTGTTAGCTCTGATATTGTGCCAATCTGCACAAGAGAGTAATTACGGAATGGTGGGCCTTCCCTTGCTTTCAGAAAAGCAACAGGCAGGTCTTTCTGATGTCTAGAGGGGTTGTGTGTTGGAAGCAGAATTGGGATGGGGGGATTTAATCTGCTTTTCTTATAAATACCTGAAGAAATCCCAGTAAAATACTATTTAAGTATTTTTTCACAAAGCCATAAAGAGGCTAATACCAAGTAAAGCATGGGCTGTATCTAGGAAAAGATGCTTTGAAAAGAGAGGGATAAGATCAAGCTCTAAATGCATTTAATTCATTAGCCATAAAGCATGCCGAGCTGGGTCTGTAATGCTATCAGAGCATTCAGGGGAAGATTCAGAATGAGGTCTCAAAAATCCCACGTGGAAGCTCCTGTGAATGTCTACAATCTGTTCTGTAGCTACCTTGGTCAGATTATGTTGGCTTTAAGCAGGGAAGGAGATTAGGCTCTGCCTTTCCCATCTGCCATTTAACACTGAATCCTAACGCTTAAGTTGGCCAGGGTGATAACATAGTAAGAAAACAAGCGAAAATTACTTCTTTATTTACACTCAAATATGATAATGGCAATGTATGCTTGTTGTTAAAATTCTAAATGTGCAAAAATTCATAGCCAATTCCTGGTTTTCTCTTTCTTAGTTTCTGAATTCCATGCCTCGAGGTAATCACTGATAATAGTTGAAAGCGGATCCATTTGGAGTTTTTCCTTGTATAGACAAATACACACACTCGTATGTACATATAAATATATACAAAAATACGCACACATAATTACACCTGCACATGTTACATAGATTAAAAATATAGATGGGATTTTATTTTTCCTTAATTTTATATGTTTGATACCTTTTCATGTAAGTATGTAAAGATTTACCTCACTTTGTAAGAATGAGAATCACATTTCAAGGGGACTTTTAAACTGCTTCTTTCAGTAAAAACCCAGCAGGTAGCACAGGGCGGGGGTGGGGGGGGTGGGGGGGGTGGGGGGGGTGGGGGGGGGTGGGGAGGCTTCCACCACCACCTGCATTCAGAGGCCTCTGCCTCTGACCTGCCTGACCTGGGAAATGGTTCTGTTTTTAAAGGCAGCCTCAGGCATGGTTAAGAAGCATGTCTCCTCTTCACGAAGGCTCAGACCCCTGTTGTGAAAGAAAATGACACCTTAATCGAGTTGGTTTTCTGTCCAGCAAATTACACCAACTTCCCTTTGGGAAATGAGGGAATGCTGCTGTGACTGGGACACACGTCTGCCAGGGCCTGGTGGGGCGGAGGGCACCCTCCCACAGAAGCAGCCTCGTCAGACTTCTCTCCCATTAGCTAACAGAGCTGGCTTAAGTGAGCCGTCCATTCGGCAGGCCTGACTGATTTGCTGATACCATGGACTAGCGGGGAAAGTTCTTAAACTAATTCACTTAAGATAAGGGGATGGCTTCTCCTCAAAGGCAAAGCAAGGAAAGATCCTCCACTTCTCAGTAAGCCTGTCCAAATTGTCCGCCAGCCACTCGAGGATGAAATTGAGTCTAACACTACAGCGTGTATTCCTAGGAGTATACTTGCCAGTAAATATGTAAAGGGTATAAGCTAAGCTTCTCCATCATTTACCTGCATTTTGTTTGGATGACAAGAAGTGGCAGAGTGCACTGCAGAGTGAGATTAGGTGCTTGAAATGTGGCTGCAGAGATTAAATGAGTATTTCTTGAGGCGCCCTTCATTATGGGGAAATGGTAGAGGACAGATTTCCTGAAGGGTTTTCCACTTGGCTGCATGATTAAGTGTTCAGGGAACTATATAATTGGTAATATACTTTTTTTTAATATTCCTGTGTAAATAATTTCTTTATTTAAACTTCACAATGTGTAATATTTAAACACTTGTCAAGGAATAACTCACTGGTGGCAGAAAATTCTAAAAGTCTAACAGCGGGATTAAGGGTGTGATGGCTGTAGCTGATTGATCTCTCTAGTTTTCTTGAAGAGGAATCTTACCACAGGGGTATAATTTGGGAAATAGAACCATACAGTGTCAGTAATTTGAGCAGTTATGTGGGAAACTCTGAATCCGCCTCAAATTGGTCTGCTTTTATTTTTTTAAACAGGGTTGAAAGTATGTTTTTAATTCTCTGTGCCTGTATGTATATATGTATTTAAAAAGTTTTTTTTTAACATCGTTATTGGAGTATAATTGCTTTACAATGGTGTGTTAGTTTCTGCTGTATAACAAAGTGAATCAGCTATACGTATACATATATCCTCATATCCCCTCCCTCTTGCGTCTCTCTCCCTCCCACCCTCCCTATCCCACCCCTCTAGGTGGTCGCAAAGCCCCAAGCTGATCTCCCTGTGCTATGCGGCTGCTTCCCACTAGCTATCTGTTTTACATTTGGTAGTGTATATATGTCCATGCCATTCTCTCACTTCTTCCCAACTTACCCTTGTATATATGTATTATAGTCAGTTTTGTTGTTGTGTTTTTGATGTTTTAAATTTTATTTGAAGTCAAATAAGGGAAATATATGACTCTACCCTAATCTGTGAGATCTGTCATGGGTTTAAGTATATTGCCCATGTATCGAGACGGTGTCAAAGTCATTTGTGTAAATAATAACAGAAAGGAGCACTACCAATTCATCACGCGTGGGGATATAGTGTGTTGAAGGAATTTACTAGGAAATCAGTATTTGTCATCACGTTTGTCATGGTTTATAAATCCCAGCCTAATTTACAAGGGTTTAAGGCCTTTCACCCAAACATAAAAAGTGACCCATTAAAGTTAACGAGCCTTCTTTATCTGGACTCATCTTTTAAATCTACCATGTGATTAAATGTAATGAAAGGGAGATGGGGGGCATTTAAAGTGCAGCGGAGAGTGCTTCGGTGAGAGCCGAGGACTCAAGGAATTCTGAGACCAGGACGAACCAGATTTGCAAGTGACAGAAATAAAAACACCAAAGGAAGCCGACACTTTAAACAGTATGCTACTCATAAATTTGGTGGAACATTGGTGGGCAAACATTTCAAAAGGATGAAGATTAGTAATAGGTGCAGAGGGATTTGGGTAGGATGGAAAAGGCCCTGAAGTTACGCTGTATCAGTGCCAAACAGATACAGTAGTTTATAACTGTATTTGGGGAAGAAAAGAAAATATTATATTGAGAATGTCTTAAGGAAGTGGGAACCATCACTTTGAAATGTATTCATCAAGAAAGAAAGAGTCCCTATTTCCCAGTGTCTGGGGTGTATGATGGGGCTAGGAACCTAACACTGGTGAGGACATTTAGCCAGTACAGATGACCTAATTGCATTGACCACCCCTCCAAGCTTAAGTACTCCAGCATTCTTCTCTTAACTCACCCCAGCTTTAAAAATCCCCCACCTTTTCCAGAGGAGTTGAGTTCAGTGTCTCTCTCTTATTGCAATAGTTTTTCTTTTATAGCACTCAGTCAACAGTTGTTGAATTGAATTTGAGGAACTTCAACTGATTTTATTTTCATGTATAGCATCAGTTTAGAAAAAAATAAAAGTCTTTATGAAGAATCCCAATGCTGGGAGGAATGTTTCGCAACAAGGGAAAATGATTTGATAGATGGCTTAAGGTATCTTAAGAAAGACAATCAAATGTAGTTTGAAGAATGAGATGATATTCTCTTTTAATGGAAGTTTATATAGCTGAATTATCTTCTCTGGAATAATTTAAAGTGAGTGACATTGTATAGAAGTGCCTAGCCAATTGCAAATGCTCAGGAATGTTTATTGCATGGCAAGGAGTTAGGTCTTCACTGAGTGGTGCTTATTTCCTGTATAGTCATCACAATGGGGAACCATTGCTATGGACTGGAATTGTGGGGCTGATCTGTGTCCTCCACGGTATTGATCAAGAAACAGAGACCCTTGGGACTTCCCTGGTGGTGCAGTGGTTAAGAACCCGCCTGCCAATGCCGGGGACATGGGTTCGAGCTCTGGTCTGGGAAGATCCCACTTGCCTTGGAGCAACTAAGCCCATGTGCCACAACTACTGAGCCTGCGCTCTAGAGCTTGCAAGCCACAACTACTGAGCCCACGTGCCACAGCTACTGAAGCCCACACACCTGGAGCCTGTGCTCTGCAACAAGAGAAGCCACTGCAGTGAGAAGCCCACACACTGCAACGAAGAGTAGCCTCACTCACCTCAACTAGAGAAAGCCTGCGCGTGCAGCAACAAAGAGCCACTGCAGCCAAAAATTAAAAAATAATAATAAATTTAAAAAAAAAGAAAGAAAGAAAGAAGAAACAGAGAACCAAAGATGGTGCTATGCCTATTTGGTGGAAGGAAGTGGAAACCAAGGTTGCCTTATGTCCAGTCTTGTGTTCTTTTTATTCTCTTCTAGAAATTTTAGGTCTACTCTGGTGTTATGTTTCGATTGGAAGGAGAAATTTAACTGATAAGACTTATGCAAAAGACAATCAACAGGATTGTTTAGATGAGAAATATAACTTGAAGAATGAGAAGATTCTTGCTCATCCATTGTTCCTTTTGGTAAATTGCAGCTACGTAGAGTTTTACAGTTGACATAGCTCTTTCACATGCATCATCTGATTTGATCCCCAAAACCAGGTTGAGGGGGCAAGAAACAGCTTGATTACATGATTTACCAAAGGTCACCTGACTGTAAATGGCAGAGTAGAAACTGGAATGAGATTTTTATCTCATCTAGTTTAGGAAAAAATCTGTCTCTTATTATGGGTAAGCAAAAGTAGGTCTTGGAGACAGAGTGTAGACAAAGAGAGAGTTAATAAAAAATAAAGAAAATAATAAATATGTTTATGACAGTTTTTTGTTTTAGGTGTAAATGTAAGCAAAGTACGGATAGCAGTGAAAATTTACAAAGGTCATAACCTTGCCTGGAGATGGGGTTTGGATCAGGAAAGGCTGGCCCAAAGAAGTGACATGCACATTCTCAGGCTGGTATCCTGGCTCCTAGTTTAACAAGAGTTCAAGACCAGTGGGCTCTGGTCAAAAAGCTTATCCTAGCAGTATTTGGAGAAATGGGAAGTATAATGAGATGGTAGTATATTTTTTACCAAGCTAAATGTATTTAAAATAAAGGTCTTTCTCGTTTTCTGAGATTGCTTTTTCTTATTTATAGTTTTAAAGCACACTTTCTTTTATACAATAGTTGTTATGGTAAATAAGAATTGTTTTCAGTGAATTACTTGGGACTATAGAAAATTTCAAATCCTACAGCATCTCCCCAGTTTTATTTAAAATGTTTTTAGTTAGTGAAATCCCAAATTCTGGGAACCAGTGGTCTCTATCCTGTTGCAAACCCCAGCCCCACACTTGCTTTTTATTTTATGAGTAGAGGAAAGACCTTTGCTTTGACTAACCTAATAAGTCCAAGGAATAAGATTGCACTTCTGTGGGAGATAGGATTAAAAATAATGAGGCAAAAACTCAGCAGCATAACGTTATTTCAGGAAATGGGAATAAACAGAGAATTTAAACATGTTATTTTTTATACTTGCTAGGAAGTTTTCTAGCTAGCTATCAAGTCAACCTTTATATAGATGAGGGTGAGAGACAGGGCAAAAGGAGAGCGAGTTGAAATTGAAAGCTGCTCTGACAAAGAGAAGGCAAAGGCTGGCTGGGGTGAGAAGAGGGAGAGGTTTCTTGATCCCCGTTGCTCTTCCTGCAGAGAATTCCTTTCTCTGTCTCTCCTCCTGGCCTTGCATGTATCTATCAACAGATTCTGTTCATGCCTTAGCTTTGCGGAAGCCTGTCAGGCTGGCAGAATGCCCTCCCTCATTGGAATGTGTCACAGTGCAGAGGGCAAAAGCAATCGATGGCCCTTCCTGGCCTCCACCTCTCCTCCTGCCCTTATAAATACTTTCATTTGCATTCTGTCACTGTGATTGTGGCTCATCCCTTTGCATTCTCCCTTTCTAGTTGAAAGTCATTAATCTGCAAATGCAACTAATTAGCCCTTTACTGTTCCGGGAGCAGAAAACACTGCTCACTCATCGTCCTGGTTTATTGGATGCCAGAAAAATGTACACTTAAGGATCAATGGATCTTGCCAATAGAAAGAGTGCTCTGTGTAATTACACAATTGGCCCTGGTAAGCTATCAAATGAGAATTGTGCAGAGGACCTAAAACCTGCCCTGGAAGCGCGCAGTTACCTAAACCATAGGCTTACATTTCTTATTTTCTCAAGTACGTTGTGCCCATTTTGTGAGGTGTGCCATCTCAATCCATCTTCTTGAAGAGTGAGGCACAGAAAATTAGGTGAAATTGGGTGTATTTCAGCCCTGACATTTTTCTTTTTGGAGAAAGGTTGAACTCAGGACCTCAGGGTTGGTGTAAGATTGGAAAGGCCAAATCACTTTATCTTGTTTTTTCAGTGGGGAAAAAAAAACCCAACAACTCTTGATCCCAAATAAAATAAGAACTAAAATGCTTATGCCTAGCCGGTTTTTTTCTTAAAGAAAAAAAAAAAAAAAAAAAGACAAGACACAATTGACTACACGCCTCTGGAGAAAACTCCTGATTCCCTTAAAGGAAAATAATTTTTCTGCAGAGGCAAACGTGTTAAAGCAAGTGAGAGGCAGGGTACCTGCCCATTGGGAAGCTGGACTGGAAAGGAGTTTAAGCCACAGAACATATTCCCCAGTCACTAACACGGTATACAGTTGTGCTAGGGGTGCCCATATGTTTGGGTCTGCGTCTATTTGTGTGTGATTACTAGTGTGTGTGTGTGTGTGTGTGTATGTGTGTGTGCAGAAACCCTTTTTGCCAAAGGGAAATTGAAAGCTGAAAAGTGCCAGCAAGAAAGTACCAGTAGGAAGTATTATATTTGCATGACACAAAGTCCAGGGAGAAAAAAAATGCCTTCAGTGACCTTTAACCTGGTAACCTTTGGAGAGAGTGAGATGGGCAATTGTGTAGGGTAGTTGAATTTCACTGGGGAGAGACCAGGTGTTAAAGAGGATTGTTGCCCTTACTGGACTTAGCTCTCCACTGCCCACACTCCGTATCATCATAGAAGTCCTGGGCAGGTCTTTGTGATGGGTCTGCAGCTCTGTTTACCAGCTATTGTGAGCTGGGTCCTTTTTGGCTCTGTGCTGAGAGATAGGATTCAAGATATTGGTGCAGCACCAGAGAGCTCCCTATCTTTATATTTGCCTGGTGGTTAAACAGTTCTTTACGTACATGAGAAAATGCATTGAAATGAACAAGTGAAACTGTTTTCTTTTCTTCCCCAGAATATTCACAATAATTTAAGAATAGCCAACAAAGCTGGGTTTTTTTGAATAGCATCTCTTGTTCTTTGAAAAAGATTTTTTTTTTACCATTTTTTCTTTCTCTTTCTCATACTCACCTGTACTTTAAAAAAATTTTTTTTAAGAGCAAAAGCTTTTGTTCTTGTTCTTTTTTAAAAAATAAATTTATGTATGTATGTATGTATTTCTGGCTGCTTTAGGTCTTCGCTGCTGCTGCACATGGGCTTTCTCTAGTTGCGGCCAGTGGGGGCTACTCTTCGTTGCGGTGCGTGGGCTTCTCACTGGTGGCTTCTCTTGTTGTGGAGCACGGGCTCTAGGCCTGTGGGCTTCAGTTGTTACCATGTGAGGGCTCAGTAGTTGTGGCTCACGGGTTCTAGAGCACAGGCTCAGTAGTTGCGGTACACAGGCTTAGTTGCTCCACGACATGTGGGATTTTCCTGGACCAGGGCTTGAACCCATGTCCCCTGCGTTGGCAGGAGGATTCTTAACCACTGCGTCACCAGGGAAGTCCCACCTGTACTTTAAATTCAAGGTTACAAAGACAGTGGTGATAGACTTAAATGTATTCAAATTCGTCATCCATACCTGCTTAGTGTTTATCTAACCTTACTAATTTCCAGAGAGACATTATCATAACAGAATGATAGAGAATAAGCCTTCTATATTGAATGCATAGTTTAATGCAGTCATTCTTAATGTGTTTTGGGGCCACAAGCCCCCTTAAGAATTGCTGTCACAGTAAACCTTCCTCTCTCCAGAAAAATGCACTTAACCAATACACTCATGCCATCTCACTTCTGATCTTAGGGAATTCACAGACACTAAAGCAATTGCTTTCTGGAGTCCCAGGTCCCAGATTAAAAACCTATGGTCAATGGAATGCCTCTGAAACAGAGGAGAAATTAGAGTGTATAGTAGGATCTCTGAGCACATTGTGTTGCAGAATAATTACAGATGGCTGGTTTGTGGGAATGACTAAGATTCAGTCTCAAGTTAGGCAGACTTGTGTCTAAACACAACACTTCTACTCCCTAGCTGTGTGAGAAATATTTTAACCTGTCTAAGCTTCAGTTTCCTCATTAAAAAGAGGGTAAAGTAACATCTACCTCATTGGGTTACTGAGATATGGCCTGGGACACTATCAGCCCTAGAGACATATTAGTGATTGTCATTGTTGTTAATAATGGGGAGTGTTATTCAGAATTGATTAAGGCGGGGTACCCTTTCTTCCCTTGCTTGTCAGTTATTTATCATTCATTGCCAGCCTTAGCGAAACAGACTCTATTGTACACCCTTGAATGCCCAACCCCCTTCCCTTTTAAAAATAGCTACTTAGCTACTAAGACTCATCTTACTTGAGAAAATTTAGTTTTAAACTTTGAAATGCAAAGAGGTCCATGTTTTTAAACAGTGATTTATTTCATGTTGATTTCAGGTGACTGTGGTCTCTGGAGCTCAGTGGGGGGAATGCTTACTTGGTGGGCAGTGTTCTTCTAGAACATTGCTCAGCCGTGGCCTGATGTTTACCTCTTACATTTTCTTTCTTTTTTTTTTTTTGCGGTACGCGGGCCTCTCACTGTTGTGGCCTCTCCCGTTGCGGAGCACAGGCTCCGGATGCACAGGCTCAGCGGCCATGGCTCACGGGCCCAGCCGCCCCGCGGCATGTGGGATCTTCCCAGACCGGGGCACGAACCCATGTCCCCTGCATCGGCGGGCGGACTCTCAACCACTGCGCCACCAGGGAAGCCCTCCATTTTCCTTTTACACACCTTGATTTCAACCATTAGCTCTTTCCTTTTTTTTCTTCTCGACTTTCCCTTTTCTTAATTCCTTATCAGTGGCAATTCTCTGTTCATTTCTAGTCAGTTCAGCTCAACAAATGATAATCGAACATCTTCTATCTCCTAGCCACTGAGCTAGATATTGGACACACAGAAATAAATAAAAAGTAGTTTTTATACTTGGAAGTCCTTGGAGTCTGAGTCTGTTAGGCATAGTATCATCATCATCATCTTTATCTTCATCCTCATCATTACTGTTGTTTATTGAGTAGTTACTCTTTGTCAAGCATTGTGTTAACTATGTCATATACGTTGTTTCATTTCACCTTTCTATTGGATTCTCTTTTTAGAATCAGTCGTATTTTTATTCCAACACTGCAAACTTTTATTTGTTCTCTGCAGTTCTACCCAGCCGTTCTTACTTCTCCCTATAGTAACTCTTCTCAGCGTCTGCAAGTCCTTCTCTTGGTCAACTACCAGGTGCTTATAGCCCTGGAGTCGTCCAAAGTCTGGACGTGGCTGCGCTTTCCCCCCCTTTGAGGCTTTGAAGCTTAAAAATGATATGACTTGCGCTTCAACAAATCAGTGACTGGCCAGTTTTCAGTCTTGGATGACTCAAACGTGTTCCAAGTCAGACTCAGAAGATACAAATATCATTTCATATAATTAGGAGCCACAGATGTCTTCTGATTTTACCAAAGAGTTGGGGATTGTCCCCAGAGCTGGGAGTCTAGCCAGAATGGTGGTAAAGCCCTGTGGTTTATGAACTCACTAACTTTAAAAACTATAACATAATCTAAGGTGACATTAGAAGCAATGAGTAAGCATTTTACAACATAAAAAGGACTATTTAAAGGAATCTCATTATCTTTCATAGAATGTTCACAGTAGGCTGTGTATACACAATTATAGGATCGTTCCATACGATACAAGAGGTTAGTAAGTTATTGATATGCCAGAGCTGCAGGATTCCCAACATCTTTATGTATGCAACAACCTGTTTGGCATAGGGTGGTTCAGGGGCTCCCAGACTTTCTGTGGGGGAGGAGTAACTTTTGATTTACTAGAAGACTTTTAGCTATCAGTCACATTGGAGCAGGTACCAGGTGCTGGCATTCAGTCTTAGATTCCACTGTGGAAGACAAGTGTACTTTAGTGAGAGGGGGTAGGGGCTGTTACCTAGGGTCACCCTCCCAGATATGAGGGAGCTTCTGATGTCCTCAGCTGTCCTTGTATATAGTGCCTGTTGCTGAATCAGAAACCCCTGTGTGCTGTTCAAAGCATATCAAAAGCACAAGGGGTGTCTAAGATAAAAACTTTGGAACAATAATAATTGGGACAAATTTTGAATGCCTAATACATGCCACGCACCTTACTGGGGATTTTGTATATATAACTAGTACCTCTTACTAGCATGTTATGGGGTTGACCCAGTTATTCACATTTAATAGATAAATAGATTGAGGGCTGGAGAGGTTAGGTAACTTGGTCAAGATCCCATGGTTTGTGTGTAGCTCACCTTGGATTTTGTCATGGAGCACTTTTATTTTTAGGATTGAATCTTTTTGGAAAGGGACATGATTCCTATCAATTTCTTAGCTATTAAAAAATTTTATATGAAGGAATAGTTTTACTTTTCTGGTGCTGCTTTTATCTTGTGCAGGGTGTGGTTTGAACATGTTTCTAGATTAAAATGCAGTTTGCAGAAATGGCCCAGATTAAAAATACTTGAATGTCGCTGAGTTGCAATAGACACAACTGAAAAAACGTCATCCCACTTGCCCTGTCTTTAAGTGTGATGATTAATGTACCGTTGCAGGATGATCTATGTGCCCATAGATTACTGCCTGAATCACTGTGTCTTCATTATGACTTATTGTTTGCCTGAGATCACTGAACATTTTATTTAAAGGTAAGTGAAGGATTAAAGCACTTTTCTTTCTTCTTGGCTAGAATTTGTAAAAAAGTAAAAGAAAAATGAGAAAGAGAAAGAAAGAAAAGAAATAAAGAAAGATTAGGTAGAAAAAGGACTGCACTGATGCTCAGTTAAAATTAAGCAACTGGAATCAGATCAGTCATTTGTCAGTGAGGCATATGCAGAGTTTAACACATGCTTAATGGTAGCTAAACCCAAGAAATTAAACTCTGATAGATAGTTGATATTATCAGATATCAATATTGTTCTGTATATCATAGGAGCATGGATATGGGTGTCTTAGCAACTTGTGTAATTTTACACAACACTCTCAGAAAACAACTGGAGAAGAAAAAAAATGAAATGCAGATATCCAAATTAGTGGAATTTTAGAAATACATATATTACTGATCCAGCTCCATTTTGCAATATTATCGGTTCATGTATTTTTGCAGTTTTTTTCCATTGTGGCAGAAGAAGGGAAAAGCAAGCCAGTCTTTTAAATTTATTGCATTACATTAGTTGCACTGTAAGATTCTTTGAAGATGATTGTCTTGTGGATTCTAGTTCCAGATCAGTGGACATTTGGCTGGAAGGATTTATATTGTGCACTCAGAGAATTGGGCTTTAAATCAGTGTTACTGTAGGCTGCAGAGAGTTTGGTTTTTACAACTACAATAACTAACTCACTGGGGAAGTGTATGTGTGACCCTTTCCCGATATTCTAAGGGAAGTGTGTGTGTTTGGTCATCAGTGCTTTAAATTCTAAAAAGCAATGCAACAGAAGCATTAGCTTTCCTATTGCCAGGTGTCTGTTTTACTTGGTAAAAGAGATTCTATATAGAGGGGAAATAGTTGCATTAGTCTGTAATTTGTGAGAGAATTGAACTTTTGATTCCATAGAGGAGAACACTTAGATTGAATTATATCAGGTTCAGGGGACATTTTAAGCAGAAGCCTGCTGAAGTCCCCTCTAACATTTTTCTTTTTATGAAGAAGGCTTTTTCTAACAGTGATGGCAGAAATATCCTCTAGGAAAGATGGGAGACTACAGATTTATGTTCACCCATTCATTATTTGCTTTTTTATCCAACCATTTATTCTTCAAACAGTTAAGTACCCACAGAAGCTAGGCTCTGCTTTTTGGGAAGCTCTCAGTCCTAAAGTTCAGAGGAATTTAATACAGGAAGAGACCCTAGGGATCATCGGGTCCAGTGTCCTCAATGTAAGAATCCCTTCAACAGCCACCTTATCAGTAGTCCTGACTTATTATGACTTAAAAGCATTGCTTTTTTTTTTTTTAAGTCTATTAGATCTATAACAACTCTCTGGAAAAAGGCAGGGCAAATATACTCTAACCAGCAGCCTTTTAACTGTTCTTATTAAGCTTGTGGTCAACCAGAACCTGTAGGCAGTTTTAAACCTTCATACAGAGGGTTGCAAACCTTTTCTGCAACCCATTTGTGCAATCGATGGTTTTGAATCTAAATGTAGGACTTTGCATTTATTTCTTTAAAATTTTATTGGTTTGGCTTTGCTTTAATGTTCCAGTTTAAAGATCATTTCAGACCTGAGTTCGAACATCTCTCATATTAGCTCTTCTGTCCCAGTCTGTGCTATCTGTAAACTTGATTAATATGCTGTCTGTGTCTTTATCCAGGTCATTGATAAAAACGGTAAAGATATAGTTGGGAGGGCAGAGCCCTAGGGTACAAATCATCTCCTTTGGGGTATGATTATTTAAATAGACATGAGTCAGTCTAACCACCCAAGCTCATTGCCTTGTCATCCAAAGGGTATTATAGATAGGATGACCCGTCTGGGCTGGTTTGCCCAGGAGTGTCCGTGTTTACCTGGTTTACACTTGCTTAGCCCTAATTAAGCAGTACCTCCTTTTGCTCTCAGAAGTATTCTTGTTTGGCTGAAGAGTATTATGGTTACCCTACTTGTCAGAGACCACAACAGACCACTTAGGGAACTCTAGACACATGGTATTCCTGGACTCTTCAGATCCTCCAATTTACTAGCCCTGTCATAACAATGAAATGAAATTTATTTGCCAGATTTGTTCTTTTTTTTTTTTTTTTTTTTTTTTTGGCGGTACGCAGGCCTCTCACTGTTGTGGCCTCTCCCGTTGCAGAGCGCAGGCTCAGCAGCCGTGGCTCACGGGCCCAGCCGCTCCATGGCATGTGGGATCTTCCCAGACCGGGGCACGAACCCGTGTCCCCTGCATCGGCAGGCGGACTCTCAACCACTGCGCCACCAGGGAAGCCCGCCAGATTTGTTCTTAATCTGTTCATTGTTCCTAGTGTTCCTTTATTTTTCTAAATGTTTTCAAATAGTCCAACTTTTTCTTTTCCTGTCGGGAACTAAATTTAAATTTACCAGTCTGTAATTACAGTTTTGGTTTATTGTGTCCTATATGTGTTAGGCATTCGTCCAAATGTTTTATCTCATTTAACCTCATCATAGCTCTGTGAGGTAGGGATTGGAACTGCAATTTAAAGGTTAAAAAAGTGAGCTATCACACCTTAAGAAACTTCCCCAAGGTCTCAGAGCCAATAAAAGAAACAGAATTCAAACCCAGGCAATTGGACTTCAGAGGCCTTACTCTGTCCCATTAATTTCCAGAATTTAGTCTTTTCCCCATTTGAAATCTGCGGCACCAAAAAGACTAGAAACGAAAGAAGCTGAGTTCAAAAATGCTCCTCCTAGAAAATCATTTAAAGCTAGGTAATAAAATGAAGGTAATATAAATTTTCTAGCGCGCTAGCAGGAATTGATGGAATTACACGATTTAAAGGACAAAGCTAAGGGACACCCCACAAAACTTCTGACAAATGGGCCATAAAAGTGCTCAAAGACCACTATGGCTCAGAGACATTCTTCCAGCCCTTGAACTTCTGTGGTTCCTAGATGGGCTTATAACATTGGTTATCACTTTTCTATGGCCCAGGGAGGGAGAAAAAGACCACAATGAGCCTAAAAGCCCTTTCTGGGACATTTCTCTTAGAAAAGTGATCGGTTTCCTATTATGTGAGTGTATCAGGGTACATGCATGCAACAGCAAAAATGTTTCAAAGTAAAACAAAAAAAATTGTTCCTGAGCCATTTCAGTACTTTCATATTGTTATTTTAACAATGCCTGGCACATAGTAGTGCTCAATAAGTGTTTGCCGAGTGAAAGAACAAATTCCCACAAAAATTCTCTGTGATTTTGGAGTGAGGAAGGAGGAAAGGGTGGGGTCTATCTTCACAAAGGCCCTTTGTCTTTTTTTGCATTTTGGTTCAAAATGCTCAGCTCTGCAAATTCTTATGCTGGAAGCTTTTTGAGGATATCACTTACCAGGGAAGGGACACCCCTCCCTCATTCTCTCCAAGCACGTTCTTCATTTCAAGACACATAACTTATTTATTATGTTATGTTAATGAAGGTACAGCCCGTGGTTTAGAATGTGCCAGGCTCCGTGAAAAGCAGAAAGAAAAGGACCCTATAAATACAAAGAATCTGGACGAGAGAACATTTTATTACAAGACTCGCTCTTTTCTTAAAGACAGTAAACATGATGAATTTCTCTTTGCAACTGAATTTATGAAGATAGATGATTCTCTCTGTGGTTGTTTTAACTGGGTTTGCCTTGCGGTCTGAAGCAGAGTTGCAAACCCACACAAATACATTTATTGCCATCCCTAATGACAGGATACACTGTCTTCTGTATGGCTGAGTAGGACTTAGGAAAATGACATTGTTTTACCATAGGGATAGAAAAGGATTCGTCCAATTTACATGTTTCAGTGGGAGAGACCCCAGAATTCTCTGTAAGGAAAGCCATGGACTGCCTTAAATCCTGCTTCTCCTACAACTCTGGTAGTGCTCTTTTCAGAGTCAGACTGAAAAATCTTTGGCTGAGACGTTTTCAAATACCAACCCAGGAATTGGTGGCTGAGTTTTGTGCTTGATTCTCGTACATTCAGCTCACACTTTGGCTTTCTGCTGAGACGACACGGAAGGGAGAAGTCAGAGGAAGGGGGGCGGGGGGGTAATGGAAAGCTTCTGAGCTCAATGTTTAAGTGTCTTTCTCCCTCAAAAAACGCCTTCAAGCCCGAGTGCACAGGCCCGGCCTCACGAGGGAACTGGCTCCACTTTGCTAATGACGGCAGCGCGCATCATTGGCTATGCAGATCACAGAAGAAAGCCATTCTGCTCGGCTCTAATTCCATCAGGATCATTTACCTTGTGAAGGATAGAAAAGAATGAATTGAAGATCAAAATCATCAGCCTTATTTGGCTTCATCCAAGATTTATGGCAGCTGCTTTCAAGGGCAACTGAAAAAAACCAACTGCGAAATTCACATCTGTACCATTTCTTGTCTTTCAATATTTTATAAATGTTACGAGCAAAGTCAACCTCTGGGGACATTAAAATTAAACAACCTCTATCCCTCCCCTATATTGGAATGAGAGTATATATCAATAATCACTGTATTTAACTACTCTCATCTGTATCATACCTTTCAGGATTAGCAGTCTCGGAAGCTTCTGTTTAGTTTACTATCCATTTGCCAAAGGTTATTATAACATGGGATCTGTGTCTTTGTGATGTCAAAAGCATTAAACTTTGATTTAAATTGTTAATAATACAGTGCCCTTTATTGCCAGCTTTAGACTTGAATTCATTTTTTTTTAAAAAAGCAAACATTTAAGGGATATCAACTGACATTTGAAATGAAGATATATTGTTCTTAATTTAAGTGCCTTGATGTGCAGCCCAAAAAAAAAAAGTCAACTTAATATTAAAAAAAAAAAAAAAAACCAGTAAGACATTTGCTGTGATCTCTGAGGAAGTAAATAAGGTTGCTTTGGTTTCTTTAGATGCTTTGATTACTTTTGACAGCAAGAAATATGTCTTGCATCCATATGATAAAAGACTACAATATACGTGAGGCTGATACAGTGGCTCACAGATTATCCCAAGGATCAAGCACAGTGGACAAAAATTGATAAGGCAAATTAGTTTTCTATTTGTGGGATGCTCAAAAGCTCTAAACTTCTCTTTTCATCATAAAACATTTATTCTTAAAAAAGTCCCGAGTAGAGTAGCTCATACGGATCTTCTTCATGGTCTCTTTTATCACTTACAGCCAATGAATTTCGCATCAGCCTTTCTCCACTGGGGCTGCCACTGTCTTGGCTCTTAGCTGCTAACGTTCCTGGTCACAAAAAAGGTAAAAAGTCAAACGTCAAAGGGAAATGGGACTGAACTAAATAAAATCTGTCATGAGAAGTGCTTAATATTGAGCGAATAGCTGGAATGCATGGTGGAGCCAGAGAGATCTAGGCTCAAATCTAAGTCCTGCCATTTAGCGGGGGCCACCTTGGGCAAGTTACTTAACATCTCTGGTATTAAGCTCAATATCTTTTCCTGTAAAATGGGGATAGTTTGTTCATATAGCTGCTGTGAGAATGAAGAGATTGAACATACTTGTTGAGTGTCTGGAACTGTGCTTGACGCTTAGAAGGGGCTGGATTAACGTTGGTTCTTTCCCTGAACCTCTTCTCCTTATCAGAATTTAATACGATAGTTACAAATTGGTCATAAGTATCTACTTAGCTTTAGGAGTGCGTTATTTATTTAGGATACTTGGAGAGAAGGTTGATAGGATGATGATTATTCCTGGGCATGGTCCTGTATTATGCGTATTCATAGATATGTAAAATGAGGAGAGGGAGAGAGAGAGAGAGAGAGAGAGAGAGAGAGAGAGAGCGCGAGCGAGCGAGCCAGCGCGAGCTCGAGCTTGAGATTGTGAGGGAGTCCTTGTTCATCCTCCCAGGTATGTGCCTAAGGGCATGTGACTTTTAACTGGGATACATCTGTATTGGGATGAAGTCTCTAGTTTCAGGCTGTCATTCTACTCTCCTTTGCCTACTCTCCAACCTTTTTGGACTTTGTTCTCCCTTTGGCTTACTCAGCTCCAGTCGCATTAGGTCTCCTAAACGTTCTTTGAACATGCCCTGTCCCAACCTTTCTGTTCTTTAGTCTTTGCACTTACTGTTTCTTATGCCTGGAGCAAGTTTCTTCCTGGTCTTACAACAAATGATGTCTCATCTTAAATATTAACTCCTCAGAGATACTTTTCCCCATTATTCCGGCTAAGGTAACCCTCTCAGACCATTTTCTATTAATTTTCTCCCTTATCTAAAACTATAATTATTGGTTTTGTTTGTTTGTCATCTGTCTTCTTCCTTGCCCTAGCTGCCGTGCAGAGCTTAGTACACAGCACAGAGCAGGTGCGTATTAGCAACAATAATGATACTGACAGTACCAATAGCTTGTGCTCAAATAGCTCTTCTTTACGTATATGGGCTGTTTAGCCTCCTCTAATCCTGTGAGGTGGACACTATCATTTTCCCATATTACAGATGTAGGAACTAAGTGCAGAGTACTTAAGTGAGTTGCCTAAGGTTAGACAGCTAGTAAGCCAACTAGATGAATGAATGCATTAATTCTAGCCATGAGAGCAAACCTCTCTTCCATCTTGGCTTTTACTGAGACTTTCTTGCCTTGTGCCAGTTAAGAACTTTTCTCTATTTAAATCTGCAAATGATCATAGTTTCATCTTTACCACGCTGCCCCTCTTCTCTGCCCTCGATACCACCTGGCCCCCCTCGCCCACTGCATTGTAAGTTGAAATTAGGCTCCATGCTTTCCCCGCTAGTAAGGAGAGATGAGGACTGAATTCTATCTTACTTAGGTCACTTATATAAGAAAATATTGTGATGCTCTGAGGTTTGTTTTGGGGAATCTCTTGTAAGACCTTAGTAGGAGGTATAAAGACATCTGAGAGAAGAGGTGTAAACACAAATAACTGGTCCTACCCTATGCCTGAGCAAAAGCATGTACTCACCAACACCTCAGTTCTGCAAAGCAGTCATAAGATAACATATATATTTTCCGCTTCTGGGAAGTTTATTTACAGCCGAAACCATATTCCTTCTCCCTCTAGCAGCCACAGACATTGCTGGGATCTCTGACCGTGCCCCTTTCTTTCTACACTGAGTGTCTCAGACCTAATTTCCCTTGATTGAAGACTCAGTGCCCTCCCTTGACCATCAGCCATCGTCCTGTGTGGTGATTGGGTGTCTCCAGGGGATGCTGGAGGTGTGTGGGTTGGTGGCCTCTGCGTTAAATGTCTCTGGACCGCTTTGCTGGAGAGCCCACCTGCACGTCACACTCTGTCTCCTCTTGCCACTGCCGGCTGTCATCTCCCCAGCTGTCAGGTGTCCCAGCCGCTGTCACCCCCTGCCTTCTTTTATGTCCGATTGTCAGAATGATGGCTTGAGGGTGGAGCCACCTCTGCTCAGGAGTCAAGTGTGTGGACTTTATGACAGTCATTTTCCACACAGAAGACATTTTTTCCTTTTTAACCTCGAGGTTATGGATGGTAAGGATGATTAGAAGTGTGGCTTCTAGGAAATTAGTAGGGTGTAATTTTTCTTTTTGTAATTCTATAAAATTACAAATTTTATAAATTATAATTGTATACTTTAAGATTATTAAATGTAGACTTTTACCTTAATACTAACATGCTGATGCGTTTAATGCACACGTATTTATTTCGTGCCTGCTGAGCCCTGGACATGGTAGCTAGGATAATGCTGGGTAAAACCAGGTGGGTCTTAACCTTCATGGAGCTACAGACTGCAGAGGCAGGCAGACCAACCAATCAGCGCATAAATGTCAAACTGGGACTCTCATAAGGCATACACAGGAGAAGGTAGACTTTGGGGATCCAGTCTTGTCAAGAAGGTTCGGGAGAGTGTTCCTGAGGAAGGGACTTGGCACTAAGCTGTGAAAGCTGAATCAGAAGTAGTGAAGCTCAACCTTACGAAGCGCTCTCATCTTTCACCAAAGAGATTTTCTCCCCATTCTTTCGTCTCCACTCTCCCACCAGCCCAGTGAGCCCTTTTACCCAGTGATAGATGGTGAGTCAGGTGTCAAGAGAGCTTGCCCCAGGTCACTCAACCAGCAAGGGTTGCGACCGGGATGAGACACCCATCTTTTCACTCTTAAGAAATGGGGCCACAATAAAAAGAAACGAAATGGAGTTATTTGTAGTGAGGTGGATGGACCTAGAGTCTGCCATACAGAGTGAAGTAAGTCAGAAAGAGAAAGACAAATACCGTATGCTAACACATATATATGGAATCTAAAAAAAAAAGAAAATGGTTCTGAAGAACCTAGGGGCAAGACGGGAATAAATGCGCAGATGTAAAGAATGGACTTGAGGACACAGGGAGGGGGAAGGGTAAGCTGTGACAAAGCGAGAGAGCGGCATGGACATATATACACTACCAAACGTAAGGTAGATAGCTAGTGGGAAGCAGCCGCATAGCACAGGGAGATCAGCTCGGTGCTTTGTGCCCACCTAGAGGGGTGGGATAGGGAGGGTGGGAGGGAGACGCAAGAGGGAGGAGATGTGGGGATATATGTATACGTATAGCTGATTCACTTTTTTATAAAGCAGGAACTAAGACACAATTGTAAAGCAATTATACTCTAATAAAGATGTTAAAAAAAAGAAAAGGAAAGAAATGGGGCCAAGATCTAGTCTCAAATCGTATTCCTCTAGTTCTTATTTGGCTTGTAGCACTCTCAACAGTAGAATGGTGACTGTTAATCCCCATTTCACAGGGCTTTTGAGTGGGTGAGAGGAGGGGGCAGGATGCCTTAGCCAATGTTCATACTTTTCCTTCATTTCCCTGTTATGACCTCTTTCTCTCTCCACTATCCGACCCGTGTCAGGCTCTGCAGGACGGAGGCACCCTGCACTAAGGGCAAATTCTTGTAATCATCCCTATATGCTGTGTGTATATTAGTTCTGACAACTTTACACGTGCTTAAAGTAAATACATCCCTCCTAACACATCAGGACAGGGCATTGCACAATTGTTCTTAGGTATCTAAAAACTGAATCTGCTGGATACAGAAAGTTAGCCCTCTAATGCAGCTTTTGTATGCTGCCTCACCCAGAGGACCAGGCCAGTATTGATGATTTTTGTTCTAGCTGGCAGTTAAATTAAGACTCAGTTGTAGCAGCTAACTCATCCCAGCTATCTGTGTACATCTACTTCTCTTTTTGGTAAAATGTATTTTTAATCATTAAGTTGTATGGTTTTGGATTTTTTATGGCAGGTTACTTTGGGGAAGCTGGCAGCTTATAAAAGAAAAAGCCCAGACACTATAAAACTCTTAGAGGAAAACATAGGAAAAACACTCTTTGACATAAACCACAGCAAGATCTTTTTTGACCCACCTCCTAGAGTAATGAAAATACAAACGAAAATAAACAAATGGGACCTAATTAAACTTAAAAGCTTTTGCACAGCAAAGGAAACCATAAACAAGACGAAAAGACGACCCTCAGAATGGGAGAAAATATTTGCAAACGAAGCAAGGGACAAAGGATTAATCTCCAAAATATACGAACAGCTCATGGAGCTCAAAATCAAAAAAAAAAACCACCCAATCAAAAAATGGCAAGAAGATCTAGACATCTCTCCAAAGAAGACATACAGATGGCCAAGAGGCACATGAAAAGGTGCTCAACATCACTAATTATCAGAGAAATGCAAATTAAAACTACAATGAGGTATCACCTCACACCAGTCAGAATGGCCATCATCAGAAAACCTACAAACAGTAAATGCTGGAGAGGGTGTGGAGAAAAGGGCACCCTTTTGCACTGTTGGTGGGAATGTAAATTGATACAGCCACTGTAGAGAACAGTATGGAGGTTCCTTAAAGAACTAAAAATAGAACTACCATACGACCCAGCAATCCCACTACTGGGCATAGACCCTGAGAAAACCATAATTCAAAAGGACACATGTACCCCAATGTTCGTTTCAGCACTATTTACAGCAGCCAAGACATGGAAACAACCTAAATGTCCAACGACAGATGAATGGATAAAAAAGATGTGGTACATATATACAATGGAATATTACTCAGCCATAAAAAGGAACGAAATTGGGTCATTTGTAGAGATGTGGATGGACGTCGAGTCTGTCATACAGAGTGAAGTAAGTCAGAAAGAGAAAAACAAATATCATATATTAATGCATATATGTGGAATCTAGAAAAATGGTACAGGTGAACTTACTTCTGAACAGGAATAGAGACACAGACGTCGAGAAAGGACATGTGGACGCAGGAGGGGGAAGGGGAAGGTGGGACGAAGTGGGAGATTAGGTTTGATATAAATACACTACCATGTGTAAAATAGATAGCTAGTGGGAAGCTGCTGTAAAGCACAGGAAGCTCAGCTCAGTGCTCTGTGATGACCTAGATGGGTGGGATGGGGGGCTGGGGTGGGAGGGAGGTCCAAGAGGGAGGAGGTATATGTATACACAGAGCTGATTCACTTCATTGTACAGCAGAAAGTAACACAACATTGTAAAGCAATTATACTCCAATAAAAATAAAAGAAAGAAAAAGAAAAAGCATGGGTGGCAGAGTTAGAGAGTCCTGGTTTTGAATCCATCCTACAACACTTACCAGATGGTGGCCTTGATTATTCAGTTATTCAATTTCTTTGTTCCTTAGTTTCCTTCTTAAAAATGTGGTCCATAACAGCTTCTTATAGATGCAGATTAAATAAGAGGAATAAATAAGAGAGCTAAACCTGTGAAAGAATCCTCTTCTGTAAAATGGAGAAAATAATAGTTATACTCCGAGTGTGGTTGGAAGGGTTAAATAAGATCTTTTTTTGTGAAATGCTTAGCACCGGGTCTGATACGTGAAAAATGTTCCCCATTATTATGATGGACCAGATATTTTGCTAAGGGTTAGAGGGGCTAGAAAGTGAACAAGATGAGTGTATGTGAGTGTGCCCGTGAGTGTGTGTATAACAGGGCTATGTCTGGGATGTGCTGAGAGAGAGCACAGTGCAGGGGCCATAGTTCAAGTACAGCCCTGAGTTCCGAGCCACTATTGACTGTCTTGGGTAAAGAGTGTCAACCCTGAGCAGTGTCCTCCATCTAGAAAGTCACTGAGCAACGTCAAATCCTCTCTGGCAGGAGTTCCTTACTTCTCTTGATTAGACTTCAGGACTGAGTCTGCAACCATTTTTCTTTCTTCTTTCATCGCATCTCAAATACTGTACATGGTTAGTTTTCTTGTAAAACCAAAATGACTGCAAATCATTCCACAGAGCTGGGGTGTGCGGATAGGCTTTTGATGGATGAAGTTAAGCTGCAGAGTTCTGATCACTCTGGATGTTGCCGATGCCACCTCTGAAGTGGGTGGGACCTGTGAGAGAAGATGAGGACTTTATAATGCGCTGCGAAGAAAAATGACAAGGAAAGGGCCAGAGGATGGGGGTTGTGCGTAAGGAGTGCGAGGGTGCCAGTTTGGGGGAAGGTAAAACACCTTATCTGACAAGAAGAGAGGGGTTGAAGTAAGGGCTGTTTCCTACAACTGTCAAGGACAGCGACTGGATACTCTGCAGAAGGTGTACGATTTTACTGCTTGGGAGATGCAATTAGAAAGCTCACTTGATACAAGTAAAATATATTATAGACTTGTGGGGAGAGGGCATCATGGTAACAGTTTTCTATACATAGAAAATATTCAAGTATGTTTCTCTAAGGACTGACATTGATGGAGACGTCTAGCCAAGAAAATATTCAGTGATCACCTGAAATATCTGTCTTTTAATTGACAAATGATGACACAAAGAGATGACAGATGAAGAGCAAAAGAATGAAAAGAATTGTACTTGTTTCTGAATGCTTATTTACTTAAACAAAAATCACTTAGCAGCGTGTAAGGATTCTGATATAGCAGACTGAGACCAAAATCCATCTGTCCGTCCGTCCATCCATCCATCCAACAAATATTTATCATGTCCAAATGAGGGTAGATGTGTTCCGTATTTTGCTTCAGAGCTGGAAGCACTAGGATACAATGCATGAAAAATCAGGCAGTTTTCAGTTGAGGGGTGGAATGAATGGACTGTCTTGACGGAAAGTGAATTCCTCACCGTTCCTTCTTTCCTTCCTTTAATAAAGATTTCTGTATTCCTTTCTCTGTGCCGGGTATTTTTCTGGCACTGGACATTTAGCAGTAGATAAGGTACACCGAGTTCTACTCTGGTGGGAGTTTATATGCTAGAGAGGCAGAAATTAAAAACAAAGTGATAGAGTTGCTGGGTAAGTGCTATAAAGTCAGGTCATGGGGTGCAGTGATGGGAGAAATGGGGGAACTATTTTGAAAAGGGTCATCCTGCAAGGCTCTCTGAGGAGGTGGCATCTGAGTCATGTCCTGAATGAGGGGTAGGAGTAGGCCATGGAGAAAAGTGTTCAGGCAAAAGGAACAGCAGGTCTAAAAATCTGAGGAGGGAAAGAGCTTGGCAGGCTTGAGGCAAGATAGGGTAAGGCCTGGCAGGTCAAAGAAGGGAGCTTGGATTGCACTGTGGAGGGAGATGATAAGATCTAATTTCTGTCTTAAAAGGTCATGCTGCCTCTTGTGTGGAGAGTGGTGTAGTAGGGAAGAGCGCTCCTTTTGATTCAGTTCTGTTCATTTTCTTAAATGCTAAGGGAAAGATTCGTTTTTTGTGTGTGTGTGTGTGACAAGAAACTAGATAATACAGATAGTGCATTGTTTTCTGTCTTATAGAATCTTGAAATACTTCAAAAATATATTCTAACCTGAACTAAAGTTTTACTAATTTATCCTGGAATAAGTCAGACCAAACTGTGTATTTAATACAGTAGGAATATAGCAAAACAGTAATTCAGTCCTTCAGGGATTTGAGTTTCTTCTGCTGTAGAGACCTACCTGTATTCTATTTATTTGAGAAGTTTGTCATCATCAACACAATCTATTCTAGAAGTCGTCATATTCTTTTAGTTATGAGAGTAAGCACTCTGGGTGACAGATAACAACAGTTGGTACTAACATAGTCTTCCTGTGTGCCAGTAATGGTTCTAAATATTTTGACTGACTGAATTCTTACAGCAGTCTTCTGAGTTAGGTACTATTATAGTTCCCATTTTATGATGAGGAATCTGAGGCTCAGAGACGTTGAGCAACTGGCCCAAGAACACACAGCTAGCCAGCATTAACTCCTGGCATGCTGGGCCAGGGACCAGTCTTCTTTCTATATACTGCCTCTCTATACAAAGAGGATTGCCACTGGCCAAAAAAGATGCCAAACTGCAGGTGCCACCATGAGGATTGCTTCAGAAATTTCTTTACCGTGCTCTGACTCTGCTTAGGGTCCAGCTTCTTCGCCTGGGCTCAGTCCAGCCCTGCTGCTCCAGGCAGCACACTCACCTCCATCCCTCTGACTTTTCTGGCTCTTGCGCCACAGCTTCTAGCCCTGTTCATGGATCTCACTTTCAAGCTGGTTTCTTTCTGCTCTCAGCATGGGCCGGTGCTGTGATCTGGCTGCTTGGGAAGGATGGAGAGGCCTGGCCTGGATCTGTGGTGCTGGCTCATCTGCTCAGGGACAGAGAGGAGGGGTGGGGAAGTAGAACTCCCTTCAGGTGACTGCTGAGATGCCAGTGGAAGGGATTCTGGTCCCAGGGGACTCTAGCTCAGGTGGTACAAACAGTTCTAATACTGTTGTCATGGTGATCATCAGGTTTAAGGATTTCCTTGAGGAGGTTGCCAGCTTCACCCTGGCCTCTGCTATCACCAGGGAACCCCTCTGGAGGGCCGTCAGTGTCCTTTTGGGATGCACTTGTCATACCCCTTCTCAGATTTTTTTTAATAGATACAAGTGCACATATACAAGTGTGCATATAGGTGGCTTGATATGGGGAATCACTATTCCACTAATAATTTGCCTAATCACCATTGCAAGACAACAAACAATTGTGAGTTTAGTAGCAACTCTTTATGTTAATGGACTATACACACTTGGCCCAGTGCCACCCAGAGTGGACCCAAGACTCCTGCTGCGCCCCTCCCCAAGCCCCTCGGCTCCTTTGTGTAAAATTTACGACATGCTCCTCTGCACCCTCGGAGGGAACAGAGAATGCGAGTGGGACGGGGCTGGTCCCGACCTTTGCAAACATTTCTTGGTGCTTCCCTTGTGTGATCTGCGGAAGAAGTAACAGCTCACCGCAAGCCCATACTCTCCACTGGGTTTGCTTGCCTCCCCCTGCAGCCCTGTGATAAGATGAGGTAGTGTTTGTGGGTAGTGATGGATGCGTCTGTCCAGGGCATCACAGAAAGCCCTGGAGGCACAGTTGATCCCAATAGCTGAACACCTTCTTCAAAATGTGAGATGCTTGCATTTTTGAGTACTCAGCTTTAGGCCTTATTTACAATATACGAACAACAACAACAAAAATCCCTTTTGACATCCTGATACAGAAAGAATTTTGCCTATAGATGTTTCTTATTTTCCCTCTCATATCTTTTTTTTTTAAACCAGAAAGGCTAAATTATTTGCTTAAGGGTATTCAGTAAGATGAGAACAGATCTAGTGCGAGAGGAAAATTTATTCTGGGATCTTTTTATCATTGTTATGTATTCCATAGATTTTTTTTCCCCCATAAAATATGAAAACTTCCTTTCTTTTCATCTCTGCAATGTATGAGGTAAATCATGAAGTGTATGATAAAAAACAGTCAGAGACTCTGCTTTCCTTTGGACTGTACTTTCCCTGTACTACCATTAGATGGGATATTTGGGCTCATCTAATCCCTGCTTTTCTCCAGAGAATTTTGGCAAGGTCTTTTTTTGGGGGCTGGCCAGGAAGGCATGCTTCTTTATTTACTCTTCTCAAAAACATCTGACGGTGTTTCCCACAACATGTAAGCCATAAATATAACATGGCACGTCTCTGCATTAAACCTTCCAATGGCTTCATTGGAATAATAAGAGCCAGACTCCTTATCTTAGAGGCTCTCAGGAGCCTCTATGACCCAACTTCATCTATATAACCGTATCCCTGTTTCAGCCTCGGGGCCTTTGCACTTGCTGTTCCCTCTTTCTAAAATACTCTTCATGTAGAAGAACACTCTAGAAGGAATGCTCCATCTGATCACTGTGTATTTCAAGTTGGCAGGGTCTTTTTAACTTATGTTTGTCATGTTGCTGCTCACATTGGAGATCTGTGGGTCACCACGGGTGCCAATGTGACCTTGCATTGACAAACCTGGTCCCTGGATATAGAGACCAGGGCCAAAAATGCAGGAATAGGAAACAATTCTCTTAGACTAATCCAGGCACATAGTAGAGGGTGCTCAGTGTCCTACCCCAAATTATAGGTCTTTTCCTTCCTGAACCACCCTTCTTCTACCCTGTATAGTTCTTTTGTGGCGCTAGAGGCTGACATATAACACAGGTGGGGCCAGGGTAGTTTTCCCTGAGACTGCTCTACTTGAATGACCATAGAAGATTATTTTGTACTTTTTGAGGTCAAGATGCTTGGGATAGAGATGTGAATCCTCCACTGCTGATTGTCCTTACCTCTGCCATATGGAGACAGCCTGTATTCAAAACAAAGGCTCATGTAAAAGGAAGTGTAGCTGAGAGATAGAAAGACATACCCAGTGGCATTGTTTAAGACCCTGGATCCAGCCATGCCTGAAGCCCACCTAGAAGTCAAGTTGTGTGAATCAACCCATTTCCTTTTCTTTTTTCCCTCTTATTCCCAGGGTATTTGAGTTGTACTTCTGTCCTTCACATCCCAAAGTCTTACAAGGGTATATTGTAAATGGTCTTAAATTATGAGTAAAACTTTAGAAAAATTAGAAAACCAGGAAAAAGTAAAAGAAAAGGAGACCACCTCTCTTTATATATTTTTCTCTTCATGTCTACTGCCTATAGACAGCAGCGGTTGAAACATAGATGTTCCAATATAAGGACATGTTTCTGCATATAGATGGTTATATATTAAATTAAATCTCAGGTAATGGTTGGAAAAAAAAAGCATTGAAATGGGATTGCCATTCTTAGGTGTAGCCTGCGTTGTGTGGTGTCGCTGGCAAGCAAGTGACAGATGACTTCCTAAATCCCTCACAACCATCGTTTCCTGAAAACAGTACTGTTGGTGGCAGCACTTGACTTCAAAGCTCTCCCCACACACCACCTCTTTGTTGCACACAGTGAAGCTAATCCTGGGCTGGCTCCCAGGTTTCTGCCTGCTTCATCGCCTTTCTGTGACAGATGAAAGATGGGAAAAAACAGCCGGGGGGCTGGGGTGGGTAGGGCAGGGACAAAGGGTTTTGGTCCACAGGGGGGCTCCCTGCAGCCACGAGTAGGTGGAATCTTTATGTCCCATGATTAAAGAGGCCGACTCAAAGCACATCTCACCCCACGCAGCTCTGCTGGGAAGGAAAGTGGGGCAGGCATGGGCGTTGTTCTTATTCTGGAGTCCTGTGTTTGAAAGAAAGGGGTTCTAAAAAAGACTATGAGGCCCTGAAGGGGGAAAGGCTGGCTTTAGGTGTTGAGGAGGATGAGGGCACAGCTGGCCCTGGTGTTGGTTGCTCTCTCCACAAGATGGCACCCCTACTTTTGCATCTTTGCTTTTAGTTTCAGGCTTGAGGAAAAACTTGTTCAAATCATTTCAGAACCAATGCAATCTTCACTTAGCTTTCACAATTTATGAAGCTGACTTCAGGGCTTCCCTGGTGGCGCAGTGGTTGAGAGTCCGCCTGCCGATGCAGGGGACGCGGGTTCGTGCCCCGGTCCGGGAAGATCCCACATGCCGCGGAAAGGCTGGGCCCGTGAGCCATGCCGCTGAGCCTGCGCGTACGGAGCCTGTTGCTCCGCAACGGGAGAGGCCACAGCAGTGAGAGGCCCGCGTACCGCAAAAAAAAAAAAAAAAAAAAAAAAGTCCTCTTTCTTGGGCTTCCCTGGTGGCGCAGTGGTTGAGAGTCCGCCTGACGATGCAGGGGACACGGGTTCGTGCTCCGTCCGGGAGGATCCCATATGCTGCTGAGCGGCTGGGCCCGTGAGCCATGGCCGTTGAAGCTGACTTCATATCCTGTCTCGGATCGTGTGTTACCCTGTTTCAGACAGAGCTGTTTTGATTATGGTATGATTATTATAAATGTGGGTGTGTCTCTTCCTTGCCTTTTCCGCCCAGCTCGGACGCCTCCTCTGGGGCTGAGCTCATTCCCCCAGGCATCAGGGAAGAAGACTGGGGTCCAGCAGTGATTCTCAAACTAGCCGTTGGGCCCGACCAAGTGTGTTAAAATTTCCAGGCTGTCTTGGGCTAACAATATCATAAAACAAAATAAAAATGAATAACTGGAAAAATGAAATTAAAACGCTGTACAAAATGCACGCTCAATTTTATTACTTTTAGTTTCAACAGGCATGAAATTACATTTTAATAAATAGAATCAAAACAAAATAACATTGGCAAAAAGATTTGCAAAAAGCATATGGGTGTTCTTAAAAGTGTGTGTATAGGATATTAATATAAGGGATTGCTATTATACTTGTAAATTTTTGCTGTCTCACAACTATAAATAAATTATAGCAGTTCCCTCATATTCAGTGACCTATATGCACATGTTGAATTAACTGAGTGTATAATTTAAAAAAAAAGTTTGATCTAAACACACTAGCTTGTTTCCTGCTTCATCTACCTATCTAGGTTGGATTGATACAACACTACTCATAGGGGATAATGTATGCCTCAACCGTGTCTATGTTTTGTGTTTGTTACATTGATAATAGAAAAGCTGGGGTGTAATGAAAGAAAAAAATTGCTTTGGAAAAACTGAGAGGAGATCTAACTGTTTCTGACTTTATTTTTTTTTCTCTCATCCCCTCCCTGCTCTATGGAAGGTTACCTTTTCCTGCTTCAGGGTGCCTTTCCCCCAGCGTCCTCGCGCTTTTACTTGCAAGGGTCAGAACCTGCGACTCTTCTTGGCTGATTGCTCTAGAGAGCAGATGTGTCTGGGAGCTTATGTGTCATCTCCCGGCATGGCCCTGGCCAATGGCTGACAGGCAAGGCAGGAGGAAAGCTCCAGCTCTCTTCCAGGTGGGACCACTCTGAGGTGTAATTAACCCTCCAGAGTTCTCTGCAGGATCAGGCCCAGGTTACCCTCCATGGGAAAAGCCTTGCTTGTCTTTCTCTGCTCTGTCCTGCTCATCTTTCCCTTACCAGTTCTTTTTCTGGGAGCACTTCCTTAATGAACTGTTTCCCATGAATCTTTGTCTCAGTGTCTACTCCCAGGGAACCCAGCCTAAGGCAGTATCAGATTTAGAGTATTTTAGAAATAGGCTTGGCAGACCATAAAAATGTCTTTATGTATTTTGAATCTTTTGCTTCTAGAGATACTGATGTTCCATTATTGGTAACATAATCCAAATGACCACTTTAGGAAATAAATCAGACTAATTTAACTGCCTTGGCTTTTTAGAAACAAGACAGGCTAGAGATATTTAACGTACCAATTTTCTTACCACATATTTGGAAGCATTTGTCATAGATATACTCTGTTTTACATAGATTTGTGTTCTTTTTTTCTCCTTGATTTCAATTAGGCTAAACCAAATTGTTTACCCGTAGAGAAGATAAATGTAAAAGCTTCTTCCCCTCTCTAAAGGTTTGTGGTTGACTAAAAGAGGCTTATATTTTTTTCTCTTGGATATTTTTTAAAAAGTTGCGTCTACATAAATCTGTTTTAGATAATACCCTCTCCAAAAACCATTCTGAGGTGGTCGCTTGTCAACAAGCTTTACTTGGAATTAAACCATATGACAAAACATAAAAAATTCAAACTAACTTGGAGAAATGCTGTTATGAATTAGTGAAGACAATTAGGAACATTAAAAATGGAGAGCAGGGCTTCCCTGGTGGCGCAGTGGTTGAGAGTCCGCCTGCCGATGCAGGGGACGCGGGTTTGTGCCCCGGTCCGGGAGGATCCCACATGCCGCGGAGCGGCTGGGCCCGTGAGCCATGGCTGCTGAGCCTGTGCATCTGGAGCCTGTGCTCTGCAACGGGAGAGGCCACAACAGTGAGAGGCCTGCGTACTGCAAAAAAAAAAAAAAAAAATGGAGAGCAGTTTTATTACCATATGTGCTGTCTTGTCAATTATCCCTTATTATAGATACCTAATATGTACTAGACGTTTGAATTATCTCATTTAATTCTCACAACAGCCCTGAAAATGAAGTATTTTCCTTCTCACTTTTTAAAAAACAGATGAGGCATAGAGAAATTAAACAACTTGTCCAAGATTCACAATTAGTAAACAACAGAGCTGGTATTTGAATCTAGAACTTTCTACCAAGTCATGCTGCCTCCACAGTTCAACAAAATTAGCTGATTAAATGTTAGTGTACTTCATCAGCTTTAAGGAAGGAGCAGCAATGATGTATAATCGACATATTCATTTGGTATGCAAGCAGTATTGTTAAAATGCTTGTAACAGTTTAAAGAGAAATAGCAGAAATCTTCCTTGCTGTCTTGTTTAACAAGAATGCCTATCATTTATTGATTGTTTCAGGCACCTTACATCCATGTCTCATACAGTCATCACAAGAATCCCAGGGTGGGTATTATTAGCCTTATTTTATAGGTAGGGAAGGTCGAGAAGCCCAGAAACTTTAGGTAACTTGTGCAATGTTATATGGAGAGTAAAATACAGGATTTGGACCCAGAAACCCATGAGCTCAACTGCTATGCTCTCCACCGCTGATGCTTAGCTGAAACTTCCTTATGGAGAATGCAAAGGTGACTGCCAGGTCAGCTGAATCAGTGGGTGGGATACATAAGATTGAAGTTATGACTTCCTTAAAGTATTTTGTTTCTCATTGATGCCAAGTAGGTGTAGAAAAAGAGGAGACAAAGCCAGAGGTATGACAGCAGCTTGGCCTGATGTTAAAGGGATGCTTTTGTTCTTATTCCACCACATCAATTTTCTCATCAGCTTTGATTCCCTTCCTACTGTTCACCTGTAAACAAAACCCCTGTTCACCTTTTCTGGACTGGGTTACTAGGAAATTCAGAGGGTTCATAGCCAGGTGTTTCTCTGCACCTGGTGTGTCTGATCTGCAGAGCAAAGGAATTCATAGACAAACACAACAGGGCTCATTGTAGACCACACAATTAATCATTCTAGGTTTCTGATTCGCTTCTTGAAACTTGCTATGTTCCTGTAATGGGAAAAAGACAGGTCCATTTATCACAGCGCACCTCATGCTGCTCCTTGGCACCCTCCCCTGGGTCCCTAACCATCCCGAAACTTCTGAAACATCTGCTGTGGGTACCATGGCAGGGGTTTCTTCACATTCCCTATTACACTCAGCTTTTCAGCATCCTAGTTTTAAGCTCTCCTATTGTGACTGATGACTAAAAGTCCAACATCCTCTGTGGAGGTGAACAATTAGCAAGTTCATTACTTACGGTGGCATTCATACTTCTTTGCCAAAGATTACATTTGTGTGTATGACATATTGCCTGATGTTGTCAAAAGAGCAGTGGACTGGGAATCAGCTTTGCTGGAATTTTGTCTTGGCTCTACCACTAGTTATTTGTCTGGATTTGCATGGGCTGCTTCACCTCTCTCAACTTTCATTACTTCATTTAATGATAAACCTAGGTTAAATCAGTGCTTATTAACTTCGGATACACATTAGAATCACAGGAAATGCACAAAATACTGATGCCCAGGTCATGCCTCAGACCAAGTAAATCAGAATCTCTGGAGGAGCAGGCGACCTGGTCTTGGGATTCGTATTAAAGCTCCCCAAGGGGATTCTAATGTTGACTCAGGTTTAAGAACCATTGACCTAGGTGATCTCTGAGGATTCGTTGGTTTCTTTCTCTCTCTCTCTCTTTCTCTCTCTATATGACTATTATAAGAGACAAGGAAGGACACTACGAAATGATCAAGGGGTGAATCCAAGCATAAGTATTACGGTAGTGAATACTTATGCACCCTACATAGGAGCACCTCAATACATAAGGCAAATGCTAAGAACCATAAAAGGGGAAATTGACAGTAATGAAATACTAGTGGGGGACTTTAACAGTCCACTTACACCAGTGGATAGATCATCCAGACAGAAAATTAATAAGGAAACACAAACTTTAAATGACAAAATAGACCAGATAGATTTAATTAATATTTATAAGAGGACATTCCACCCCAAAGCGGAAGAATACACTTTCTCCTCAAGTGCACACAGAACATTCTCCAGGATATGTCATATCTTAGGTCACAAATCAAGCCTTGGTAAATTTAAGAAAAATGAAATCATATCAAGTATCTTTTCTGACCACAACGCTGTGAGACTAGATATCAATTACAGGAAAAAAACTAAAAAATACAAACACATGGAGGCTAAACAATACACTACTAAATAACCAGGAGATCACTGAAGATATCAAAGGGGAAATAAAAAAATACCTAGAAACAAATGATGAGGAAAACATGACTACCCAAAACCTATAGGATGCAGCAAAAACAGTTCTAAGAGGGAAGCTTATAGCAATAAAATCCTACCTCAAGAAACAAGAAAAATTTCAAATAAACAACCTAACCTTACACCTAAAGCAACTAGAGAAAGAAGAACAAAGAAAACCCAAACTTAGTAGAAGGAAGGAAATCATAAAGATCTGAGCAGAAATAAATGAAATAGAAATGAAGAAAACAACAGCAAAGATCAATAAAACTAAAAATTAGTTCTTTGAGAAGATAAATAAAACTGATAAACCTTTAGTCAGATTCATCAAGAAAAAAAGGGAGAGGACTTAAATCAATAAAATTAGAAATGAAAAAGGAGAAATTACAACTTAACACTGCAGAAATACAAAGGATCATGAGAGACTACTACAAGCAAATATATGTCAATAAAATGGAAGAAATGCACAAATTCTTAGAAAGGTACAGCCTTCCAAGGCTGAACCAGGATGAAATAGAAAATATGAACAGACCAATCACAAGTAATAAAATTGAAACTGTGATTTAAAATCTTCCAACAAACAAAAGTCCAGGACCAGATGGCTTCACAGGCGAATTCTATCAAACATTTAGAGAAGAGCTAATACCCATCCCTCTCAAACTCTTCCAAAAAATTGCAGAGGGAGGAACACTCCCAAACTCATTCCACAAGGCCACCATCACCCTAACACCAAAACCAGACAAAGATATAAAAAAGGCCAATATAACTGATGAACATAGATGCAAAAATCCTCAACAAAATACTAGCAAACCGAATCCAACATCACATTAAAAGGATCATACACCATGGTCAAGTGGGATTTATCCCAGGGATGTAAGGATTCTTCAGTATACACAAATCAATCAATGTGATAAACCATATTAACAAACTGAAGAATAAAAACCATATGATCATCTCAATAGATGCAGAAAAAAATGTTGACAAAATTCAACAGCTATTTATGATAGAAACTCTCCAGAAAGTGGGCATACAGGGAACCTACCACACCATAATAAAGGCCATATATGACAAACCCACAGCAAACATTATTCTCAGTGGTGAAAAACTGAAAGCATTTCCTCTAAAATCAGGAACAAGACAAGGGTGCCCATTCTTGCCGCTATTATTCAACATAGTTTTGGAAGTCCTAGCCTTGGCAATCAGAGAAGAAAAAGAAATTAAAGGAATACAAATTGAAAAGAAGAAGTAAAATTTTCACTGTTTGCAGATGACATGATACAATACATAGAAAATCCTAAAGATGCCACTAGGAAACTACTAGAGCTAATCAATGAATTTAGTAAAGTCACAGGATACAAAATTAATATACAGAAATCTCTTGCATTCCTATACATTAACAACAAAGGATCAGAAAGAGAAATTAACGAAACAGTTCCATTCACCATTGAAACAAGAGGAATAAAATACCTAGGAGTAAACCTACCTAAGGAGGCAAAAGACCTGTACTAAGAAAACTACAAGATACTAATGGAAGAAATCAAAGAAGACACAAACAGATGGAGAGATATAACATGTTCTTTATTGGAAGAATCAACGTTGTGAAAATGACTCTACTACCCAAAGCAATCTACAGATTCAGTGCAATCCCTATCAAACTACCACTGGCATTTTTCACAGAACTAGAACGAAAAATTTTACAATTTGTATGGAAACAAAAAAAACCCTGAATAGGTAAAGTAATCTTGAGAAAGAAAAAGAGAGCTGGAGGAATCAGGCTCCCTGACTTCAGACTATAGTACAGAGCTACAGTAATCAAGACAATATGGTACTGGCACAAAAACAGAAATACAGATCAATGGAACAGGATAGAAAGCCCAGCAATAAACTCACACCCTATGATCACCTAATCTATGACAAAGGAGGCAAGAATATACAATGGAGAAGAGAGCCTCTTCAGTAAGTGGTGCTAGGAAAACTGGACAGCTACATGTAAAAGAATGAAATTAGAACACGCCCTCACACCATACACAAAAATAAACTCAAAATGGATTAAAGACTTAAATGTAAGGCCAGACACTATAAAACTCCTAGAGGAAAACATAGGCAGAACACTCTTTGACATACATCGCAGTAAGATCTCTTTTGACCCACCTTCTAGAGTAATGAAAATGCAAACAAAAATAAACAAATGGGACCTAATTAAAAACTTTTGAATAGCAAAGGAAACCATAAACAAGATGAAAAGACAGCCCTCAGAATGGGAGAAAATATTTGCAAATGAAGCAACTGACAAGGGATTAATCTCCAAAATATAGAAACAGCTCATGCAGCTCAGTATCAAAAAAACAACCCAATCAAAAAATGGGCAGAAGACCTAAATAAACATTTCTCCAACGAAGACATACAGATGACCAAGAGGCACATGAAAAGGTGCTCAACATCATTAATAATTAGAGAAATGCAAATCAAAACTACAGTGAGGTACCACTTACTGGTCAGAATGGCCATTATCAAAAAATCTACAAACAACAAATGCTGGAGAGGGTGTGGAGAAAAGGAACGTTTTTTCACTGTTGGTGGGAATGTAAATTGATACAGCCACTCTGGAGAACAGTATAGAGGTTCCTTAGAAAACTAAAAATAGAACTACCATATGACCCAGCAATCCCACTACTGGGCATATATCCAGAGAAAACCATAATTCAAAAAGACACAGGCACCCCAATGTTCATTGCAGCACTACTTACAATAGCCAGGACATGGAAGCAGCCTAAATGTACATCAAAAGATGAATGGATAAAGAAGGTGTGGTACATATATATAATGGAATATTACTTAGCCATAAAAAGGAACAAAATTGGATCATTTGTAGAGATGTGGCTGGACCTAGAGACTGTTGTACAGAGTGAAGTAAGTCAGAAAGAGAAAAACAAATATTGTATATTAATACACATATGTGGAATCTAAAATAATGGCATAGATGATCTTATTTGCAAAGCAGAAATAGAGACACAGACATGGAGAACAAATGTATGGATACCAAGGGGAAAGGGAGGGGGATGAATTGGGAGATGGGGATTGACATATATACACTATTGGTACTATGTGTAAAATAGATAACTAATGAGAACCTACTGTAAAGCACAGGGAACTCTACTCAGTTCCCTGCAGTGACCTAAATGGGAAGGAAGTCCAAAAAAGAGGGGATATATGTATATGTATAGCTCATTCACTTTGTTGTACAGTAGAAACTAACAGAACATTGTAAAGCAGCCATATTCTAATAAAAAATTTAAATATATATATATATATATATATATATATATATACACCTTAAGATGGGAGAATTAAGATCACATTTGTATGAGAAGGGAAAAGACCGAGTAGAGAGGGGAATTTGGTAATAGAGAAGAGGGCGGGTGAGTTGCTGCATCCATATGCTTGAGAAGGCAAACGGTCTAGTGCTCCGACGGAGGGATTAGCTTTAGACAGGCGAATGGAGAGTATGTTCACAGGTGGAAAACCAGGATACAACCATGCAGATGTTGGTAGGTATATAGATGCAGTGGTAGAAATCCACAGAGGTTTTCTTCTGATCGCTTCAATATTTTTAAACGAGGAAGAAGCAAGGTCATCAGACAGGAAAGGAGTTGCTGGAGAGGTTTTAAAAGAGGTGAGCTGTGAAAAGTCATCTATTACAGTAGAGAGTAAATGTACTAGAGAAATGTAGTATGATTGCCAGAAATATTAAGGTGCATTTCAGGTGGGTGGTTATGAATTTGAAGTGAGACCAGTCAGTGTGCCAAGTTTGGACAGTCTTTCTGCTGACTTCCAGAAACCCAGCTGTTGGTTTTTCTTCCTGTATAGCATCTGCTCCGTTCTGCCTAATCTTGGGTTGTTTGTTGCCTTTGTACTCTCTGGAATGGTTGCTCCTTTTATCTGTTTTATCCAGCTTTATCGAGATACGATTGACAAAACATTGTGTAAGTTTAAGGTGAGAAACATGTTGATTTGATACCCTTCAATGTTGCGATATGATTACCGCCATAGCATTAGCTAGTATCTTCATCATGTCATGTGATTCCATTTCTTTTTTCTAGTGAGAACGTTTAAGGTATACTCTCTTAACAACTTCCAAGTATGTAATATAGTATTTTTAATGCTATTCACAGTGCGGTGTATTAAATCCTCAGAACTTTTTCATCTTTAACTTCAAGTTTGTACCCTTTGGCCAGCATCTCCCCATTTCTTCCCCTTCACCCTCCCATCCCTGCTATCCACTGTCCTACTCTGTTTCTACAAGTTCAGCTCTGTTTAAATTCCACATATAAGTGATATTATACAGTATTTATTTTTCACTGTCTGACTTATCTCACTTAGCATACTGCCCTCAAAGCCCATTTATGTCATCACAAATGGCAAGAGTTCCTTCTTTCTAAAGGATAAATAATACTCCATTGTATATATACACCCCATCTTCCTTATTTGTTTATCCATTGACAGGAACTTAGGTGGTTTCCATATCTTGGCTATTGTGAATAGTGCTCCAGTAAACATGGAAGTGCAGGTATCTTTTTGATATCCTGTTTTCATTTTCTTTTAATATATACACAGAAGTGGAATTTCTGGATCGTATGGTAGTTATATTTTTAATTTTTTGAGAGGCATCCCTACTGTCCTCCATAGTGGCAGCACCAGTTTACATTCCCACCAACAGTGCACAAGTGTTCCCTTTTCTCCACATCCTCGTCAACACTTGTTATCACTTGCCTTTTTGATGATAACTAGTCTAATAAGTGTGAGGTCTTATCTCGTGGGTTTTTTTTTTTTTTTTTTTTGTGGTACGCAGGCCTCTCACTGTTGTGGATGCGCAGGCTCAGCGGCCATGGCTCATGGGCCCAGCGCTCCACGGCATGTGGGATCTTCCCGGACCGGGGCACGAACCCATGTCCCCTGCATCGGCAGGCGGACTCTCAACCACTGCGCCACCAGGGAAGCCCTATCTCGTGGTTTTGATTTGCATTTCTCTGATGATTGGAGAACATCTTTTTGTGTACTTGTGGGCCATTTGGATGTCTTCTTTGGAAAAATATCTCTTCAGTTCTTCCTGTGTTTCAATTGAATTGTTTATTTTTTTGTTATTAAGTTGTATGAGACCTTTATATAGTTTGGATATTAACCCTTTATCAGACATGTGGTTTGCAAATATTTTCTCCCATTCTGTAGGTTGCCTTTTCATTTTGTTGATTGTGTTTTGCTGTGCAGAAGGTTTTAGTTTGATGTAGTCCCGTTTATTGATTTTTGCTTTTGTTGTTTGTACTTTTAGTGTCATATCCAAAAAATTGTTGCCAAGACCAATGTCAAGATGTGGAATCTAGAAAAATGGTGCAGATAGACCTATTTGTAGGGCAGGAATAGAGACGAAGATGTAGAGAACAGACATGAGGACACAGTGGGGAAGGGGAGGGTGGGACAAATTGGGAGAATAGGTTTGACATAAATACCCTACCATGTGTAAAGTAGATAGCTAGTGGGAACCTGCTGTAGCGCACAGGGAGCTCAGCTCGGTGCTCTGTGATGACCTAGATGGGTGCGATGGCGGAGTGGGAGGTGAGGTCCAGGAGGGAGGGCATATAGGTGTACATATAGCTGATTCACTTCATGTGCAGCAGAAACTAACACAACATTGTAAAGCTATTATACTCCAATAATAATAATAATAAAGACCAATGTCAAGGAGCTTTTTCTCTCTGTTTTCTTTGAGGCGTTTTACAATGTCAGACTTATGTTTAAGTCTTTAATCCATTTGAAGTTAATTTTTGTGGGAGGTGTAAGATACGGGTCCAATTTCATTTTGCTGCATGTGGCTACCCGGGTTTCCCAACACCATTTATTGAAGAGACTATCCTTTCCCCATTGCGTATTCTTGGCTCCCTTATCAAATATTAGTTGACTGATCACTCCTTTTGAATAATGCCTCCCCTTCTTGGAGCTGGCTCTGCAGCTAGTTCAGATCCCCTAACATGTCTGTAGCCTTAGTAAGTGGGCATTGACCTGGCTTCTGGCCTACTGAGTTTCTGAGGACTCGCTGTACTTCCCTCTAGAGCCAGTCAGAGCTGACTTCTAGAAGATGGTGAGATATTGTGCCGGGCAAATGAAGGAGTGATAAAGGAATGGTTAGTGAGTTAGAAGCTTGTGCAAGAGAAGCTGCCTAGGACTCTCTTTTCCTGATTGAAATAAGATGGAATGGGACAACACCATGCTTTTTCACCCCCTATTCCTTAGATGTGCAAATGACAGGACACACATGGGATAGTAAAGTCGTACATCCAAGATTAGAAAAATGTTTCAGTTAGATTAGGGCAAGTGGCTTTTGATCATCTAAAAGTCATCTAAGGTGGAAAATGGTCAACTAGGTCATCTAAAGCAGTAAACTTTCAGACCAAGCTGAAGCAAGTGGCAAGACTTCAGGAAAACTCAGGGTCCGTGATAACATTTTTTTGAGATAGTGGAGACTGAATTAATGAAAAGCTTACCTTACTCATTTTAACCTCAATTCAAAGGGATTAGGAAACTAAGAGCCAGCAGGTGATCAAGTGGGAGTATTCAGAGAGAATAAAATGAACTTTGTGCTATTCTTGTTGAATAGGTTCTGTATCATATCTTTAGATTTTGGCATTGAGAAGTAGGGGTAAAGAGGCCCCACCATTAGTTTGGCAGATTTATCAAGCTGAGCTGTGTCAGCTGTATTATGCTGTTTCCAAGAAGACAGTAGAGCTTGTGAAATTTAACAGTGTCTGTCACCACATGACATATTGGCTAAAACAAAAGCAGATTGAGGAAATGACTCACAATAGTTAATTGTTTCAACAGTCAGTCTTTCCCATCTGCACAGTGTGTTGAATTTGATGACATCTGATGGGAACTTTGTGGAAAATGAACGCACCAGATTGTTTTCAAGAAGTAAGCTCTCTCTTTCCTTTTTTAGTAGCTACATGTCGGTATCTGAAATCTCCATTTTAGCCTTTATAGTTTAGGTAAGGCTACAGACTATCTTGACTGTGGGAATAGGAAAAGAAAAGCCTGGGCATTGGTAAAAAAGAAAAAAAGTATTCAGTGAATAATAACTCAAAATCTGTTTCTTCACCTTGAGAATGGATTAGGTATTTTTGCTTTGATAAACTCGAAAGCAAAGGGAAAAGTTGTTCAGTATTTCACAAAGAACCAAATTCAGAGTGATATATGCAGAAAGCATTTATCTTCTTTTATCACATGAATACACTGCACATCCGGCTTCAGAATCTATGATGCTGCTCAATAAAATTTATCATTTTTGATGGGAAGCCATTAATTTGCAACAGTTGCGTTGAATGTATAGCTCTGTGGTTTATCTATCTTTGATAGATATAGGCCTTCTCATTGCCCTGAATTCCTTTGTAGACCCCACTTAGAAATGCAACTCATGATTACTAACCTACTGACTTATCTAACTGAAGGAGTAACTTCGTATTCTGCAGATGTGGATGCCAAGTAAGGACAAGAAGTTTTCTTTTTGGAGATCTGCCAATCAGGATAAATCTTAACTCCATGAAAGTTCATTCTTCTGGAAAATATTTCTAGCATTTGTTTCCTTGTTAGACACCTACAAATGAGTCTACATTTCAACTGCACTGGAAACCAATATTTATAGAGAAGAAAGGATTAGGGCTGTCTGTCCCCTACAGACAGAGTTCCTTGGTGCTGCTCAAGACATCAGTGCCACATTTTTATAGTTGTACAGAACTGTGATATTTTTTGAATGGATTGGATGCAAGGAATGAAGATGTCCTGTTTAATAAAGAACAAAATAAATCTAAGAGGAGACTTTAAGACTTTAAAGAGTTGTGGTGGGGAAGAAACACACGTGTTCTCTATAACTCAATAGGGCAAAACCTAAACTGGTAGCCCAGATCATAAGCAGGCAATAGCTCACAGTAACAGAGAACATTTCAATAGAACATTCTAAGGAATGAGCTGCTCTGGGAAGCAATAATCTCCTCATCCTTTCAACTGGGAATTCTACTGGGTGTTGACATCTGGGAAAATTTGTCCGTAGTCTCAGGCAGCCTTTCATAGCCTAAGAATATGTAGTCAAACTCAAGGAAGATTACCATAGAATTAGAAGTGTATTAAAATTTCTTTTCCTTTCTCTTTCCCTCCCTCCCTCCTTTTTCTTTCTTTCAGTTTGACCTCTAAAAGAAGGTAGGTGGGGGGCAGGATGGGGTGAGGATAATATCTAGCATCCCTTTTGAGTGCCCTGCCTCGCTGGGTCACCTTTGTATTCCCTGAACTGAAAACTCAAAGATCTAGAGTAGAGTGATACATAGTGCTTATCAAAAAGAATCTGCACACTCCCTGCTTTCTTTGGAGAGATCTCTGAACATGTTGGTCCCACCCCAACCTAGGAAGGCCAGTGTTCAGGGGGCAAACTTGCAAACTTGCAAACTCAGCAGTATCTTTGGAAACACCAGTGACTTAGTTGTTGTCCCTCAGTCTAATATGAAGAGCAAATTTCTTGTTCTCTTCTGCTACGAAAGAGGCCTTTTAGTTTTTGTGGCCTCCATCGAAAACTGTCACAAAGTAGAAACCATGAATCGGAAAGAACATTTGTGAAATAATTTTGCTCATGTAGATAGATGAGAGGTGAACTTTTTTTCTTGCTGTATCTATGAATTCTAGTTCATATTTCCTTTATGTGGAAGTGGCTTTTTTCCTCCCTGGATTTATGTTAAGCTGAGCAAGCAGTTCTGGTGAAATTAAGCCCACATATGAACAATAGATTTGGACAGCTCAATTTTGGTCCTGAGCTCCATTAGAATTTTTTACCTTCCTCTCCTTTATTGCAATTTCTGATTCTTTGCTTCTTGTAACCCACTTTTATGTTGAATATCACATTGTGCAAGGGCATGCCAAATTGGTATTGGTATATACTGATTGCCTTGCTTGGGAAAAGTGCTGAATTCAAGTTTGAAATGTTTGCACTTGACCAAACTTTTGGAGAAGAAAAAGAATAGGGTATTTAAAACCCAGAAACCATGATTGTGTTTCTTTGCTGTTTCTTGTAGTTTTTCGAGCAGGGGGTGAATAAGATTGTGAGTTTTAACCAACAGAATAGATTTATAATCTGCATGAAATGGATGAATGAGATGAAGTTAGGGGAGACTAATAACAGTTCATCTCAAGGAATTTCCAAACAGTTATAGGAAGCATGAATGACTTAACTCGTGGAGTCTATAGTCAGAAGAAATAATGATATTTGATTAAAAATTTAATGAGGGCAAAAGAAGGGTTAAGAGGGCACATTTAGGGGATGCCAGGAAGTGTACTGATGCCTTTATAGGGGCAATCTCATTGAATCCTCGAAAAAACACTATGAAGTACTTATTGGGACCCCCATTGTACAGATGAAAACACTGAGGTTCAGAAAGGCTATTCTATTTACCTATGCTGTAGAACTGTTATCTGTATCCAGATCTTTCAGGTTCTCAAACCATTTGTACCACTTCATCATCTGTGAAGAAAAGAAAGGAGCTTGTCTGGGGTCTATGTATATTGTCTTCACAAGGAACTTTCAAGGAATGCTGAGCAAAAGACTATATTACTGACAAATGAAAACAAAACCTGGTAAGTGGATGCTGAGGAAGGAGGCAGGTACCTCTGCAGAGTCAGAAAAGACCTTGAACCTAGGGAGAAATTGTCGTTGGGCAAAGAATAAAGAAGCTTAGAGATTTTGATAAAATATGCAGGGCCCAAAGATGGTATAAAAGTTTGAGGTAATATGTAACATGGTTATTTTCCTCAGGGACAAAAAATAATATCAATCATGGGATTTTAAGTCATCTGGCTAGGAGGAAAACTTGACAGGGATGTTTAGGAGATGGGAGCTGCAATTACAAAGATGCAAAAGTGAACTGGGCATGGAAGGGCCCGGTATCAGTGATTTGGGGGAAGATATGCATAGTTTTGGAAAAGGTTAGCATATATTTGTAATTTCTCAAGAGCTGTTAATTACATAATGCTTTTAATTGTGTAACTCAGTACTTATTTCATCTATACGAAACTTCTATTTTAGAGTGTAAGTGAAACACAGGGGAAAAGATGTATTTTCCTAAATGAAAATCAGAATATTATCAGAGTTCATAGCTTTCAAGCGAGAACCTTTGAAAACATTCTCCAAATAGTCATTTTTTCCATTGCCAACACGTTTATTCTTTCTTCGTTGTAGTTTTAGAAATCATAAACTTAATTGTCTCAATATGACATGATTTCCTCCCCATATCCTGAATGAATTTCGCTATTTTAAAAGAAGGGCTATGACAAAGCAGGCCTACTACGGAGGACTGTTGGTGAAAGCCCAGAACGTTTACAGGAGCATAGGCTGTGCTTATTCTGTGTTCAGGGAAAGGGCTGGCCCCTGAGGAACAAAGAATCACATTTAAAATAATGTCTTTAATATATTATAAACAGGGAGACTTTCCTTAGTGTATCTCTTATTGTTCCATTTCTTTTTCTTGCTCAATAAATACAAGGCAAAAAAAGCATGACTTTTATGTTTTAATTTCCCAGCAGCACTCTGTATTGGAGACAGTAATTAATGAAAATTATAGACTAAGCATTTTAAAGTTTGCATTAAGTGCCTTGTCCGTGTTTTATAAAAGAATCTCACTCGACCTAAAGATGTGTGAGTCTGCACGTTGCGGGGGGTCGAGGGATGCATACGTGCTAGCTATCTCTCTTGAAGTTGTTCTCAACCAATCCTATAGGGTGAGGTCTAAAATACGGGGCCCTATATCAAAGAGATTATATTTCCCTAGTCCTGTATCACAACTTTAAATGTAATATTCACTTGCTTTTTATTTTATTTTTTTATTGAAGTATGGTTGATTTACAATGTTGTGTTAGTGTCGTGTACAGCAAAGTGATTCAGTTATACATATATGTGTATATATTCTGCTTTAGATTCTTTTCCCTTTTGGGTTATTACAAAATATTGAGTATAGTTCTCTGTGCTCTACGGTAGGTCCTTGTTGGCTATCTATTTTATATATAGTAGTGAGTATGTGTGTAATATTATTTTCACTTTCTAAGATGTACTAGCTACCAGCTCCAACTACATATCAAGAAACAAATAATCTAGACAATTTGTTCTACCAACAGAATTAAATACTGTCAAGCTATTTTTAAAAACTCTTAAAAACATGGTTAAAAAGACACGGTAAACAATATTTTATAACCTGGCTCCTGTGACTATGTTATATAATAAAATTGGGTTTTCATCCAATTTTTCTACTTTATAATTGAGCCCTAGCAACAAAAAATATTGAACTGGGCTAGTTGACATAGGAAAATGAAATTCTTATCCTCATTTAGAAGTGAATGCATTTTTTAAGGATGAGAGAATCTTCTGCCTAGAAAAGTTAAATGGGAAACACAGAATAAATTAATAGTGATTTCCCAAACTTTTCCCAGACTCATTCAATTCTTGGAGTCTTAGGTTGAAACAACTTAGAGACCTCATGATGACTGTCCCATAAAATAAAATAGAATTTCATTTGGTGAAAGCTATTAAAATGAGTGAAAGGATTGGTGGTGCAAGAAAAATGAGAGTAGAGGCAGGTGGGGGAAAAGTGGGTCATAAAACGTATAACTATAGTTGTACAGCTGCACTTTCTAGTAAACACTCAAATAATTAATTTAAAAATATACTGATCCATGTGATGCAGCAAAAAAGTGTAGGCACCTGCCGGCAATGGGGGTGATACAGCAAGATGAGCAAGACGTAATATCTCTTCTCAGAGCAGCTGTGGTCTAGGGTGTGTCTTTGTGTGTATGTGAGTGCATGGAGAGGGGGGAGATTAATACACATTGACAAAGAGCAGTCAGGTAATTGCTAATAGAGATCATATCAGCTCTCTCAGTAAGTGGCATGCCAGAGTCAGACTTGAGAAAAAAAGCCAAGGACTGGGAGAAGAGTCACAACGTCAGGTGACAAGATTAGGAGTGTCAAGCTCTCTAGGTTACTGACAGTTCTGGTGAATGAAGGACATCCTACCCAGAGGACTTTAGTGGATTGAATGTCTCCATGCTTGCTGGTGTCCTCTGTTCCATCATCCGAGGATGGTGTTCATTAGAATGAGTTTGAAATTACATGCAACAGGCACCTACATCATTATTGAGAGACGGTGTGGAAGTGGTTAAATGCCTATGGGTGAGAAAAATGTTTTAAAACTCAATAACAGGGCTTCCCTGGTGGCGCAGTGGTTGAGAGTCCGCCTGCCGATGCAGGGGACATGGGTTCGTGCCCCGGTCCGGGAGGATCCCACATGCCGCGGAGCGGCAGCGCCCATGAGCTATGGCCGCTGAGCCTGCGCGTCAGGAGCCTGTTGCCCCGCAACGGGAGAGGCCACAACAGTGAGAGGCCCGAGTACCGCAAAAAAAAAAAACCAAAAAAACAAAAAAAAACTCAATAGCAATCAAACTTGTAGGATTATTAGGGTTACTGATAGAACACTGAATCACAAGTTAGAAAACTGTTTTTCATCTGAGGACCACCCCGTACTAGCAAGACTATCTGGACAAGTAACTTAATCTCTCTGAACTTAGTTTCTTTATCTGTAAAACTCTCTCTTCTAGAGTTCTTATAAAGATCCCATAGGATCCTTTACGTGAAAGGCTTTGGTGAATCATGACTTGCTCTACAAATATAAGGTATGAAGGAGAGATGAGTGTGCCAGAAGAGGGTGTTTCAGAGAGAGTAATTCCCTGACCATGTGTAAACTGTATTGCTGAGGAGAGAGGCCCATGGTGGTATGTAGACTTGTTAAATAACAAACAGCAAGGCTTGGCCAACATATGGTCTTGGTATCAAGATAAATCCCTCCATAGAAATACTTGTTGGAAAAGAAACTCCCTCCTACCACAGCGTTTCGCTGTTCTCATCTCCCACAGACAACAGTGGCTTACGTTAGTCAAAGACTTTGGGGGATTTATTATAAGTGACATTAATGAGACATGTTTCAATGATGGGATCAGCTACGGTTTTCTGCATTTGGTGGGATATAGTTATATACGTTTCCTTTCAGATCATTGTTGAAGCTATGCCAGATCTCAAAAGCAAAGGTAATTTAGGTCAATGAGACGAGAATTTATTTCCAGTCTATTACCATCTAATCCCTTATTAAACCAAAGAATAAGGAACTGAGGCATCCAGTCATTAACTTTTGGCAAACGTCAACTCAGTGAGCATAAAAGAAAGAGAAATGATTGTATCCAAATACCTATTTTTGTGGTCTTTCATTGCTTAGACAGGGAAGAATAGATATTTTATTGAGAGAAGCCCTGAGATTAAAGAAAAGCTCTGAAATACAAGCTCTCAGGTATCTCAGGCAAGAGATGGAAAGACTGATCATCTTAGGGTTCAAGCAAGAAAAAATATCTCTTGAGGTACAGAAGGAATCAGTGTTCCATGGCGTATTTGTCATCATCACAGGTTTCTTCCCTCCAAGTATTTCATGGCCCATTTCCCTTTATTTTGATAATTTTTGAAGTGATTACAAAAAGACTTCAAAGATAATGGGAAAAGTACAAAGAAGGAAACAAAAATCACCTTTAATCCCTCCACCTAGAGATAACAATAGTTACATCTTCTGAGGTTGTTTTTCTTTGGGGGGTGTGTGTGTATGTATGTGAAGTATGTGTATCTATGTGTGTGTATGGATGTTGCAAAATTGAGAACAAACTTATATGTGGTTCTGTTATCTGTTTTCACTTATTAAATGTATTTCAAATATTTCCCTAGGTCATTAAAATGCCTTTACAACATTTTAAATGTCTTTATAATATTCCATTATGTGGATATGTGGCAATTTATTTAAATACTCCCTTACTGTTCTGCATTCAGACTGTCCCTGCATTTTTGCTCTTTTTATTTTGCAAATTAAAGGGATGTCTCAATAGATATCTTTGTAGCCATACACTCGTGTGCACGTCTGATGATTTCCTTAGTATGAGTTTCCAGAATTGTTGGATCAAAGGAAATACATGCATTAAGTTGGTTTGATCTATATAAATTAGGCACTATTTAAGGAAACATCTCCCTGATTTGCAGTGAGCATGCTCAGTGTCTGGGAGTAGGGGTTGGGAGAGCCACAGAAGGCAGTTTCTGCTGGAACCTGGGTGGCAGTTTTTACTGGCTCAGGATGTGGAAGTTCCACCCTCCAATTGTAATGGACCAGGCTGCCTCACTTTGCCTGGGGAGCTTCAGAGGACAGTTGGGTGCTTATAATCTTGAAGGAACGGTCAAAAGGAACATGGGCTATCCTAGGCTAAAGTCATTTTAAGTTTAAAAGTCAAGTAAGGCCAATAAAAAAGATGCATGAGGGAGTGTACCTCTTGTTAGTGGTGGACACTGTTCACCTAGGACTGGTAAATCTATTTGATTGTTCATCTCACCACTGAATCTTCTACAGATAAAAGCAAGAGGGACAAGGGTAGAAAGAGGAAGAGGACTCAATGGGGCTGTGAAAGAAGAAGCTGTTGGGCTTTGAGATTGGCATTAGTTGTCCATGAGGCACATAACTGAATAGCTCTGTGGAGGTTGATTTCTTCCACTGCCCAAACCAGCTCTTTCCCCACAGTTACCCTCTTTCTGTCAGTGCCTGGGCCTGTCCCCTGGGCTAGATATTTGAGTGAAGGTTCTTCATCTGTTGCCTCTCTCCTCTTAAGTCCAAAATGAACCAAGACTTATAATTTTATTCCACTTGGAATAGCTCTCAAATCTTCGTCCATCTCCATTCCTACTACCGTCTCTCTTTTCCAGCCTTTAGCGCTGTCCGCAATTCTGGAATTGCTTCAGTCTCCAGTTTCTCCCCCTCCAACTGTTCCCCTACTGTTTCCAGTTGACTCTTCCCCAAATGCTACTTAACCATTTCCCCCAGAGAGCCTAAAGCTATTGCAAATAGCTTACCTACAGAATGTGAGCTTTTTCAAGATTAGGGTTTTGTCTTACTCATCTTTGTAGCTCCAGTGTTTAGGAAAGTGGCGGTCACATAAACCAACCTTAGCTTGGCAACAACTCCATGAAGTTTTTGAATGGGAAACGGAGGCTCAGGGAGGGAAAGTAATCTGCCCAAGGCTACATAGCTAGTAATTGTCAGAGTGGGGATTCAGCCCAAACAGGTCTGTTTTTCCCTAAACCACATGGACTCAGCTGCACTGTGCTACCTCTGTTGTCAGGGATCTGAGACCTTCTCAATCAAGCTTTCTCACTATACTTCTTACGCTTTTCTGCACTGAATGCTATGTCATGGGATAGCGCCTACTGCAAGAGATGTATTTGAGCATGTATGGGGGTGGAGGCCAGAGGGGGCAAGCTGGTTGATGAAGACCAAGAGAATCTGAGGGGAGAAGATAGGTCTTAAGCTAGGCCTTGAAGGTCAAGATAGGATTTGGTCAGCAGGAGACTGCAGGGCACAGGCCATTCCATGTCATGAAAGCAGACAGCAAAGGCACTGGGACAGAAAGGAACCAATAGTGCTGTCAACTGTGAAGAAATTGGCCTACCTGTGGAAAGAGTTCATGCTGTCTTTCTTGTTAGGAAAAACCTTCCTTTAAAGTACTGGTCTTTTTTATTTATTTTTTTTGACATCTTTATTGCAGTATAATTGCTTTACGATGGTGTGTTAGTTTCTGCTTTATAACAAAGTGAGTCAGTTATACATATACATATGTTCCCATATCTCTTCCCTCTTGCGTCTCCCTCCCTCCCACCCTCCCTATCCCACCCCTCTAGGTGGTCACAAACCACCGAGCTCCTCTGCCTGTGCTCTGCGGCTGTTTCCCAATAGCTATCTGTTTTACGTTTGGTAGTGTATACATGTCCGTGCCATGAGTGCCCTGGAACTAGACTCCATGATTTCATGGATTGAGGTGCTACACGTTGCAGAGAAATAGCCCTTTTTCTGTATGGGGAGAGTAGAGGGAGGAAAGCTCATTTAGGTGTGGCATTCCTTCACTTCAGATTTTGAACTGGACCTGAAGCATGAGAGAATTCCTGTGGCACGTCATAGAGCACAGGAACCAGATTTGTATCGTAACATGGCTTCAGTTTTTATGACAATTTTAACCTTCAGAAACATTTTCATCCCTGAGTTAAGGAAACCAGAAACATAAAATGAATTAGGAGGGCTTTTAATGTATTTACAAGGAGAACAGTTTTTACTGGCTAATAAACTCCTTTGTGGCCCAAAGCATGTTTTGGCCAAAAGGGACCTGGCTGATGACAAACAGTAAAACAAGAGACACTTAGAACACTTACCTGAAAATAAGGATCAACTGCAAATCAATGTCATCAAATTAAACAGGATAATTTAGAAAGTATTGGTATTAGTAAAAAAACTAAACAAAACAAAAAAACGCTGCAAAGAACAGAAAATTACACTTTAGTAAATAAAAAAATTTATTCAAAATCTTATTTTGGTTTGATACTTGCCTTTTTAAACTTACAAATAAAGAACCAAGGAAACACTAAATATATTACCTTTTAAGTTACACTGCACGTATATGTGCACACAGAGAAAACAAGTAGTTTTAGTGGATCGGGACAGTATTTTGAATTTCTTTTGTGAATATCTGTCCAGGTCACGGAGAATGTTGCCAGTTTCCCCCCGATCCTGTTCCTGGCCCCAACTGCTCCCTTTTGTAGCATTGCTGCTCTGGGATTCCAGCTAGAGGCTATACAGTTTACTCCAGGTGTTTTAACTCTGTCCTCTGAATTTCCAGCAGCCAAGTTGGGAGAATACGGGATGTGTGTTTTTCAGCCCCAAACTTCCATCTTCCTCCTGGAGGACCCAGCTGATCCCACAAGCCACTAACATGCCCAGAGATGGCAGTTTTCCAACCCAGTCCTGGCCAGGCTTTTGTGCCTCCTGAGTCTTGATATAACAACCAGTTTTCCCCAACTGTCCCTCGACAGTCTGTGCCCAGCTTCCGCCTGGGAGACCAGTTGGGACATGCCTCATCCTGGCAGGGCAGGAGCTGCCCGAGACGGGGTGATGCCTGCGTTAGCTTCGGGTTGGTTGCCGCTGCCTTAACCTCTCAAAGGTGTTATTCAAGAGAAGGAGCTGAGGTTAGGGTCTGGCATAGAGATTCCTTCCCTCCTTCCTAAAGCACCATCAGGCTGAAACAGTCCCACCTCTCAAGCAGTGGGAACAGTAATGGGGACTGGTGTTAGGAAGGCCACGTCAGAGTCACAGCAGGAACAGAGGAGTCATCCGCCCTCCCCACAAGGCTGTCAGCACCTTGAGAAGAGGGTGTAGGTCTCGTTCGGGATTGAATAACCAACCCGCACAGGATCGGGTACACAGCAAGCCTTCAATAAATATTCGCTGCTTATAAAGATTAAAGAGTATGGGGGCAAGTTGTAGGGATGATTCTAGTTATTCTTGTGCTCTGGGCATTTTTCAGTGGACAGTGCTGTTACTTATGCAGTCATTATTTTAGTACCCCCTTCGTTGCCCCTCAGCTTTGAGGATTAAGCCTGGAAGTACTCACATTTTTGGAGCTCAAAGTTAATAGCTCAGCCTCAAGTCAGCTACGGCTCGTGGCAGGTGGCTCGTGGTGCTCTTCCCATGACCCACGCCTTGTATCCACATTCCAGTCACAGATCACTGTCTTTTTCCCTTACCCTTGTGTATCCCTCTTGTTTCCCCATTGCCATACAATCTGCCCCGACCCTCTCACACGCTTGGGATATGGGCCCAGCGTCCTCATAGCTGAGTGTCCACCTCTTGTTGCCAGGTGACCCTGCCTGCTGCTGGACGCTTGCCCAGGCTGCCAGTCTCCCATGATGCAGTGCTCTGCCCCTCACTGCAGGTGTCCGCCGGGCCTCTCCTCTAGTTGTGTCTCTGCCTGTTGCCTACTGCGGGGGAATTCCTGTATTGTGTTCGCTGCCCATGGCTGGTCTGGCCTCCCTTATCAGGCCCACCCTGCTGTTGCTGACTGAGTCTCATTTCTGAGACAGAGCATATTTCTTGTTGCCCCTCTGCACCACTTTTATTATCTCTACCATATCCTAGTTAAGAAGACTCTGTTCTTTTTTATAGTTGATTTCACTCTTGACCTTGGATCATTAAGAGATATACTGTTTTCTCACAGACTGATCCTAAATTGGGGGAGGAGTTTTAGTTTTCGGAAGAAGTTTAAGGTTGTATGTGGGACCGTGGGCCTCTTTGTGGAGGTCACATGTCCTTGGATAGGGACCCACATTGTGTGTACTCTGTGTGTGTGTGTGTGTGTGTGTGTGTGTGTGAATGAGAGAGAGAAGAGTCTCCCTTTTTAATACTTTCTGGAAAGCATGTCACTAAATAGAACAAGGAGAAAGGAATGGGGTGGATAGGCATAAGATCAGCCTTTTTATCCTCCAGGTATGTGAAGAAAAAATCATATATCATGTTGTTTAGATGGTCCATCTTTCCCCCGTGGTATTTTTCTGGCCTTCATTCTTGGCCTCCTAATGAACTCAAGGTCAGAGTAAAAATGATGCCCATCATGCCTGGGAAAACCTGTTAGCAGTAGAAAAATAAGAACGTTAAAAGGTAGTGTTGTACAGTTTCTGATGAAGAGACCTACAGAGTGATTCCACTTGAGTATTATATGCTGTGTATCTACAAAAACAAATTGGCACAGGATTTTTAAAACTTGCTATCCTGTATTAGGGTGAACACTGTTCATATTTACTGTACTTCATTTACAGGTGGAGAGAAAGGAATTGATTTAGTTTAATACAAGATTTGGATACTCTCCCTAACCTTACATTGCTGTTAAACAGTAGCTGTATGAATACTACCTTGCAGCTGACCTTTTGGGATTGCTTTTCCCTAGTGATCTTTTTTCTAATTATTTTTATGTGCATTTTAAACGGAGTTGCAGGAGGGATGGAATTTAATTGCTCTGTTTCTATTTTATCCTCTCACTTTTACATCTAGGGCAAAAGGTTGTATTTTAATAAATCTAGGAGGTAATTTATAACTACTGGTATTGAAAAAATACATATGTAGCATGTGCGTGTTTTTGTGACTATGTGGGAGGGTTGGTATGGTTGGGTGTCTTCTCTTCTTTAGCTGTCTTTGCTATATTCAGAGTCTTAAACTGAGATTTCCTACCCTTTTCTGCTTTAAAAGACTAGCTGTTTAGGGTGTCCGAAGCTGCACATTTCCAGTATGTGCTTTATTTCTTTCATTTACATCATAGCATAACCACAGCTGTGAAGTTCATTTTTGTTTCAAAGGGGGAAAGTCTGGTTGATGCGAAAGTTGCTTTCTGGGCCCTCTGAAAGTAGATCTTCTACCTTACGCTCTCAGGGTAATCACTAGGATGTAAAGTCACTGCTGCTGTGTTGGAAGTAATGGTAATCATGGTGCCAAGGAAGGCTAATTGGACCACTGCTGCTGACCTACCTGCCAGGGGACCTGTGCAACTTTACTGCTGTGGAGACGACGGCAAGAAGAAATCACCCTGTTAAACCTAGACACACGTCTGGTCGTTTTCTTTGATGCACGAGCTTGAGAGCACTCTAATAGGTTATTTTGAAAAATCCAAACAGAACATGACTGAATTCAGATCAGATGAAAAAATGACTGTATCTGTTGTCTGGGGGGTGGTGTGGGCAGTAAAACTATAGAGCTTAGAACTCCAGTCTAAGACAAACTTTTGCTCTACGAGATAAAAAGGGCAAATAGCAAAGTTGTAGCAAAACAGTGTGAATATAGCAAAGGTAGAATGTGGATCTGTTTGGTGAAGTGCTTAAGTGTTGGATAGAGATGTAGTGGCATGGTTTTGAGGACCTTGACTGTTAAAAATAATCTCACAGAAGGCTGGACAGCATTGTCCTTTGGTTGACGTGCTGGGTTAGAAACTCTACCAGGCTTGCCTTGTGAATGAAATTGGAATGGTTTCTTTTGGTTGTTGGAGGCAGACCAATAATGCAGTACAGTTAAACACAGACTAACTCGTTCTAGGTCCTCCCAGCAAAGTTTTAGATATCAGTGGTCTAAGGGATGCTGGGTGAGGAAGCATTTCCCCAGCTCTCCCCACCCATAGCACTCATTGAATGACTTATTACATAAAACAAAATCCCAGACACAAACTTGTGTAAAGGAAGACCAGTTTCCAAGAATGCGTGGTGCCAAAAGCCAGCCTTTGTTTTGAGCATGCTGACTTCCACGACCAGATGGAGTATACCCAGTGACCTTATTCCCCAGCTTGGGTTTCACATGCCCCTCTTGGGGTGATGTTATTCTGGGGGACCCACTGTGACTTAGCCATGTTTAACATAGAAGATGCTACTGCAGACATTGAGCATTTCTACTATGGATGAAGGACCACTGCTGGTCCTTCATGGGCGTGGATACCACCCATCTCAGTGCATCCAGGGAAAGGTCATCTTTTTTCCATATCCCACGCTGAAGCGCAACGGTGGGTTCAGTACCTGCCAGAGCATTTGAACAGATTCAGAGTACAACGTAAGCAGGCTAAGAAAAGACTGAACACACCCCATTCTCATCTGAAGCCCAGATCCTTTCTGTGGGCCTCCCTCAACTAAGTAAAGGGCGGGAGTCAGGCTCCTCAAACCAAGTGCTGAATTTGGTTGTATCAGTGAAGTGCTTGGGGAAGTCAGAGGAAGGAAGATTGAATATGGAATTGGGATAGTCTGAGTTGGTCTGGGGAGAGGAAAAGGCCTCAGTTGGACCTAATGCAGGAAAGAGTTCGGCCTGCAAGGAAAAGGAAGGGGGGAAGTTTATTTGGCTTCAGCAGCAAGATAAAGACATGCAGGCAAAGAGACAGGGGCAGTTCCGAGGAGAGCAAGGGACAGTGAGAAGAAATGGGATTGGGGTCACAGGGTATTAGGGTCCCCTGTCAGTATCTGAATAGGGTCCTTGTGGGCTGAACATGGTATTTCATAAACAAAATGTTAACTTATTGCAAAGATACTTTGATTAGATAGATGTTTTTCAGGGTAATAATTATTTTTGCTGTTTGGTGATTTTTGTTTCACTATACAAGTTAAAAACAAGGAAAGAATGTGTGACATTTTGATTGTCGTCCAAGGGAGATTGAGAAGGAATATGCCTTCCCAGTCCCCAGAGTTCCCTTTCCTTAGGCTCCCTTCTCTATCCTTTCTATTCAGGTGGGTCATATTGTTTTGTCCCTACTCTTCTCCTCCCCATCACATCCTGATCTCTGGAAAGGGACTTATACCCACCCCTCAAACATTAATATGTTTTAACCAGGGATCAGTTGCCCCAGAACTTGATCCCTCAGGGAAGAGTAACAAGCCTTGTCGTGTGTCGAAGAGTGCCACTCACTGGGAATCTGAAGAGATTGGGGTGTTAATGGGTCAGTGTCCTTTTTCAGAGACTAAGAATTATTCCAAGTGAATGGCCTCTTCACCCGCACTCCTTGCTCCTGCGTTTTTCAGGATCAGTGTGCTCTTGTCGAATGGATGGGTCCTCCTGTTTCTTCCGAGGCCAAGGCCTTGGATTTGTGTGTGGAATCCATTTCCTACCAAGGCTGCAAGAATCAGAAACCTCTTTGGAGCCCTTGCACTGAAAACTGCTTCTGTTTACAGGCTAGTCTCAGGCATGAGATGACTGGGCCCTTTTAGGTACAACAGTCCTGTGATGAGCAGCTTTCAGTGGCCTGTTCGCTGGACATAAAATCACAAGCAAATTAATGCAAACACTTCAAGGAGTTGACTAGGAACTGATACGTAAGATATGGTCCAGACCCATAATGGTTTAGAAATTCAGATCTTGGAGGTAAAAGCCAACAGCCTCATGCAGAAATCATCCCCTCGTGTACCTGGTGGTGGTTACCCGTCTTGCTTGGATTCCTTCCCATGACCCTCTTACTTGGCTGTTCACCCTTTTGTAGAACAGCTCCAGCCCTGACACATTCTGTCGTCAAATATTGAACTAAAAGCCGCTTCCTTGTAACTCCCTCTCACGGTGGAAATAAATTCCTTTCCACCATCAGACTTTCTGAGGGCAAAAGGAGAAAATGGGGGCCCCGTTATAGATGGGCATCCTGGGCTTGGCTGCTACAGAAACTTGTGTCTCCAGGTCGGAGCTAAACAGGTTCCAGAACAGGTGCTGCCTGGATTCTGTGTGTTAGCTGGTTCCTCTGCATCAGTCCCAGTTGCGGTGTGGCCTCAGGGTCTTGGAGGAAGATGGTTCCCTAATAAGGGAGGTGGCAGGGTACCAGGGCTTGGCTGTGGCCTTTCTTAGTGTGTTTTTGATTGTAACCTGGCCTAGGGGGTGGGGACGCAGCAACTCCTCAGGAGGAAGACATTTTAGTAGTCTAGAGGGCCAGGAATAGAAAAAAAAAAAAAAAAATGTCTAAAGTGGGCAACAGCTCAATCTTAGAGGGCAATTCTGGGCATACGTCAGGACCCTGATTCTGATCTTGTATTCAGCATTGAATCTCTGAACCTCCCCTGCTCTCTCTGTCAGGTCATGGATATTCAGAAGAAATGGGGTTTGATAAAAGAAGGATGGCATGAATTTTTTTTAGGACTAGGTCATCCGGCTTTTGACCTCTCAAATACTAAAGGTTAGTGGCACATGAATAACTGCCGCAAGTCAGGCTTCATCTTTAAGAGGACAGCAGGATTTATGTCCCAGTTTGACTCCCGTGCTAAGGAACTGACTCTGAATTCTTGCCTCGTTCGTTATTTTATTTGTCGGCAGCTGCCAAACTCTCGCGTGGGTCAAAGTTAGACAGTGCTTTCCAGTTTCTCCCCCCACAGGTGATGCAATTGAAATGACTGGTTTTGATACCAAGGGGAAAAAATGGATTTGAGAATTGTACATGGCAATATGTATTGCTGTAGCTGGTACTTCTGGGGAACTAGTCCCTACTGTTGAGTTCATGTCTATATCCTGGTCAGTAGTCGCAGAAATAGGAGTCTCTATTAAATAGGTGGGTGTTTTGGAGACCACACACCCGGGAGGATTACCTGAGAAAGGGCTGTTCCGCAATCGTGCCCTTCTCCAGGCACTCCTTATTGCTGGGGAGGTTCTGTCTGATCCAACATGACCCTGCTCTGTTAACCTCATCCTGAGAGCTGTCTGAGAAGGGATTTTCCACGAGGAACTGGGTCTTCTTTGGAAATGGTGTTCTCTACCCCTGTTGTGCTTAACTCTTGTACAGCGGTCTACTTCCTCTTCAGTCATACCAGGTCTTGAGTTTGGGAAAGAAGCATTAGCATTCATTCATTCACTACTATTTGGTTTCCTGTTCCAGAGGAAGTCCCCCATTATATAAAGAGAAGCCCAGAATAGCACTTCCTCATCCTGAAGGGGTCCTTTGATCCTCTTTCCATTCCTGGCTTGGGAGCGTTAGCTGAGGGCTCTGTCACACAACCCTGGAAAGGTCAGGAGGTTCCAATCTAGTCAGAGCTGGCCTGGCCTGTCTTTCTCCCGTGAGGCGTCTATAGAGCTGCCGGAGAATCGCTCTCCCCTTCGGTTTGTTTTCTCCCTTCTCTTCATTATTCCTCTCCTCCCCTCCTCCAGATGCAAGCCCATGATTTGGGCAAATCTGGGGATTTTTATGTTTCAGCTCATTTGTCTGCAGTCATTTTTACCACACCTTGCACAGAATATCACCAGAGTCCTGTTGAATACTCGCGGTGCTCGGGTCCATCCCTCAGTAGGTGCCCCATAGAGAGCCTTGGGTTGAATTCACTTAGCCAGGCCTTTGCTCTGGTTGGACTGCAGCCCTATCAGGGGGTGGGGAGTCTCAGCCGAGGAGGGGAGTGATCTGGCACCTTCTCCTCAGACACTGCCTCTATCCCAGGTGCTTAGGACATGGGAGGGGAGGTGGCACCTCTAATGCAGTCCCTTGCTGCTGGAATCCTTTCCTCTTACTCTCAAAAACGGCAGCCTTCTCTTTTCTCCGCACTGTATGCATTGGGGACGGAGGTGGTACTGGTACCTGTGGCCTTGGAAGAGAAGAGCACACTCCAGGATCTGGACTCCAGATTGTTTTTCATTTCCTTTTCACTTAGAAGCGGTGGCCTGGATATGGAGGCATTTCAGTCTTGGTATAGTTGGTCTGATCATGCGACGTGGGGGAGGTTTTATTGCTCTGTGGCAGCTGGAGTAGGAGGCCAGGAAGTCAGGTGTCCGCCCTCTGACAGAGTCCCCTCCACCTTATGAGTTACCCTGGGGAGACTCACACCAAGAGGACCCACGTTCACAGTGGTCACTCCATGGCCCTGGCCTCCTGCCCTCCGGGTCTCGATCTGGATGTGTCCTCCTTTCTGGCTCATCTTATCTGCCCACTTATGATGGAGTGTGGGTTACAGAGCAGGCAAAGCCCTGACCGACTGGGAACCAGGGGGCCCCGGAAGTGCCTTCAGCGTGGAAGGCCCTTAGCGGCAGCCGAGCCTGCAGGGAGTGGGGTGGTCACTGTCCAAGGCAGCCTGTCCGGTTCAGAGCTGTGTTTTCACAAGTGCTCTTACCTCAGTGTCGTCCTCTTCCTTGTAGGGCTCACTGGCTTTAAGGAAGTTTGTGGTGGGACCTTCCTCTTTCCGGGGAGGCAAGTCCGCGGTTGTCTCCTCACAGAGTGACTTGATATATTCTAAGCCACACCACCCTTCCCCATCTGGCCTCAGCTGACTCACAACGTATCACTGGGTCTTCTCCTCTTGGAATATAACGAGAAAGGGTTTGCAGAGGCCATAACCCGAGGAGCAGTAACAGTCAGAAAGATGAATTCCTCTTCTCTTCTGGATTTGGATTCCGGGTATATGCTGGACTCCCTAGATAGCCTTGTGCCTTCTCCCTCCCTCCAAGTTTCTGAGGAAGGGAATAGATAGTCTGTGATTTCTTGATGCACCCATAAACTGTTCTTATTTTGTGAGTGCCTCTTATGTGATAGGTACCATGTTTGGTTATTTCACTTGTGGACTGGTGATCCAGCTCGTGCTTTAGAATTTCAGAGATTGTTGGGGAGATGGGGGCCTTCTCTTCTCTTCCCTATCTTTGACCATCTTCTACAATGGGAGTCTCTGCCCTGGGAGCCTGGAACACTGTCCTTGGCAAGCCTGGTATTATCATTGCCCTACCCCAACTCATGCCAAAGCAGGATTGAACAGGAGCCCTGCAATATCTTTCCTTCTGGCCCCAAGGCCCCCTCCCCCTCCCTACTTCTCCCTTCTCCAGCCACCAATTGTAGAACTCTTCTAACCCTTCGTGTTTAATAGCTACTGCCCCGTGTCCTTGGGTTCCGCCTTTTCTGTCGTCATCTCCTCCTTTCTCTTGCCCACCCTCACTTACTACACCTACCCTGCAATCCTCCCAGGCATCTACTCACAAACCAGAGTCTTCAGTGAAGTCCTTTCTCCCAGGAGAATGTTGATCCCATGAACTCTTTAGGTGATGCCTCATATCCATCTGGCCTCTGTAATTATCCCCTTTAAAAACCTATGTTTTGGTCAGTAAACATGGAGCTGCCAGAGCCTACCAGTGAGATTCACAATGGCACCCATCACCCCTGGCTAGAATCCTCCAGAGGGTTCTCCCTGTCAAGGAGAAACCACTTCTTGGGCTCTTTACTCTCCTGTTTCAATTTTCAGGGCTTCCTATCAATGGGTCTTGGTTTTATCCTTTGCAAGATGAAGGTCCGGGCTTAGGTGGTCATTTATTTCCCTGTTGGCTTCCCAGGCGACTCCTGGCAGTGACTGATTTTAAGGAGGCAGCGGCATCTTGATTTCTGCTTAGGCGACAGCACTGTGCTGGCTGTGAGTGGCGGGCACGAGCCCCTGACGTGTTCCGCATTGGAAGAGAAGCCCTCAAGGAGCAGCAGGTCCGGGAGGCCTTGTAGGCTCTGGAAATCCTCAGGCACAGCTGGAGTCTTTCTGAAGGATAATAACAGTCACCCGCGTGGCCCCTTCCATCCCACTATCAACGCCAAGATCCCCCTACTTCACCCTCTTCTCAGAAAGCTTGATCCAGCCCTCTAGCCCGAAGGTGTCTTAACCACCCCTTTTTGGCCTGTGGCTCAGCTTATTTTGTAGGGGCTCTTCATCTTGGCGAAGCTCTGTGGGCAGTGACATGAATGGCTTCTGGGAAGTCTCCTCATATGAGGGTGCACTTGTCCCTGTAGCTGGTGTGTTCTTGGCTTTTGGACAGTTAGCTGGTAATGGTCTACCTCCAACTGGGATGACTGTTGGCTTGCCGCGCAAGTTTAGCAGTCTCCACAGGAATGAAATGAGGGGGAGGTTCTCAAAGCTTATTCCATCGTGAAGTTCACCAGGGCTTCTGTAGGATCCTCTGTCCTCATTGGTGGGTCCTGAGGATTCTGTGGCTCCAAAGGAAGAAACTAATTTCCTGTGTTCGGGCGGGGGGTGGGATTCCCTTTTACCGATTGGAAAATCTCCTGTGGAGAACACTTTGGTATTCTGAGACATTGCTGAATATGTACACGAATAACTTCCCGGAATTAGGAGAGAAAGGTCTTTGACTTCTTTTCTCCATCTTCTCTCTGTTCCTTTGAGTCACTGTCCTGTGGGTCACAGTTCAGTTACTCTTGCCATTCACTCATGCCTCCCGGGAGTTTAGACTTACCAAGGTGCAGTTACTTTCCTTCAACCGGTGTGCTTTCATTTTTTAAAATCTTTATTGTATCAACATTATAACAATAAATCTCTTTTATAAGTGAAAAGTAAATCCAACAAGCCTGGGAATCTTTCTTTTTTTTCACCTGTTTTCATGTTCTCTTCCTGCCTCATTCATAAGTGGATGAGATATTTATGAGAAGAGATATTCATACCTGAATAAAATTTTTATAGTCCCTTACTTTTAGCTACACCTGGGATCAGTTTTGGGGTGGAGGGGGCGCTGCTGAGGGGTTGTAGATATTGATGATCAGACATACGGCCTTTCCCTTTTTATGGCCACTTGCGTGAGGGATATTTTTAATAGGGCTGGAAGTGATACTTGCCTCTTAAACTCTGTCTTTGGACCTCGGTATTGCTGCTCCGGTATTTGACCACCACAGTTGCACCATCAATGAGATGGAGTTTGTCTTAAGCTTTATTAAACTCTCTCAAGGAGAATGAGTCTCCTAAGGGGTGATTTCCTTCTGTTTTTATGAGCTCTGCAAACCCTTCCTAATTATATTCTAAGAGAAAATGTCCCAGAGAGCGTATTCAATAAGAGTCCAAATAATAGCGGCTTAAGAGGGAATTAGGATCACATTTATTTGTAAGCGTTTATTGAGCCATTACTCTGTAGGTTCTGCCTAGAAGTTGGGGCGTGCCAGTGGGATGGAGTTCAAATATGAATGAGAATTCATACTCGAATATGTGACCGTCCTGCCATCAAGAACTTAGAAGCTACAGTATGAGAGCTTTCAAGAACGTTGGCTTCTGGGACACTACTTTCTTCCAGACTTTCTCTTAGGTCCTTACACCTGCTCGGCCCCTCAGGTTGCCCACAGGTCTATCCACAGCTCTCATCACACCGTGCACCCTGTCTCTGGGTTGCTTTAGACACAACCATGATGGCTTCCACACACTTTGTGCTGGGTGTCTTCAAGTGTGTTTCTTTAGATTGGGGTATGTATGACATTTCTTTTTATTTTTGGAATTCAAAGTTGTGTTTTTTATTATAAGAGTAAAACGTCATTATGGAGAGGTCAGGAAATATAGATGAGCAAAAAAAATACTGACACATGGAGTCAGTCCCTGTTAATATCTATGTGTATATCCTTCGAAACCCTTGTCCTCTCTCTCTAGAATGGTATTTCTCCAGAGTTTTAGTGTACATATCCATATTGTTTTGCAGAAATGATGTCAGACCCATTTAATCTGACCATTGTTATTCTCCACGGAAGGCATCCTGGGCACCTCGCCTAAACTGTCTGCACTGAGTATCCCGCTGCGTTCACCCTCTGCTCGACATTACCCACTGCCTGTTCTGACTGACATCACATCTAACATGTTTGTGAAGTCTGAGCAACCCGAGTCTGCTCTGAGAATCAGATCGATACCCTCTGCTTGGATGTAGCTATCAAGTTTTGCCAATTCTGTGTCACAGACACCTCTGGAGTTTACTCAGCATCCCGCTGTCATTGCCTTAATTTAGGCCTTCACTAAATCTTGCCCAGATGACTTTGGTTCAAGCCCTCACTCCAACTTGTCAATCTTTCACACCCGGTCAAAGTCATTTTCCCAAGTGCAAATATGATTCCAGAATTTCTCTGCTTGAAATCCTTCACTGGCTCCCTATTGCTTACAAGAGAAAAGTCTGGACTCCTTCGCAAAGCGTTTAGTGATGTGACTTCTGCACAGCTCTCATGGCTTATCTCTTGTCCCATCATTCCTCTTTCCGTGAGCTTTGGATCCACACTTAAGCCCATAGTAGCTCCCAATCTTTGTGCCTTCTCTTCCCTTTCCCAGGGACGTTCTTTATCTTTTACCACCTTAGGCTAACCTCCACATGTCCTTCTGCAGTCCCTGCCCCTCAGCTACCCAGAACTCTTCAAGGGCGCATCACATATCTGACCATCTTCCTGTCCACCCGGCTTCGAGCCCGTTCTGCTGGAGGTTGGAAGGAGGCTTAGAGAGTTAGAAATGTGTCCTGTGAAGGAAGCAGGGCAGGTTATCACAGCCACTGCTAGCAGCAGCAGAAGCGTCTCAGAGCAAACAACGGGCCCTGCATCACAGAACAAAGATGGCGTGCGGCCATCACTCTTTTCCAGGGGCCCACGCACTGTACGTTGGGCTTAATGACTTCTTAAAAACAAAAACCGTTGCCTTGTTCCAAAAAGGATTTAAAGTGTCACACAGATATGAGACACTCTAATAGAATGAGATATGGGAAATTAAAAAAAAAAATAGGTAAAGAAACTGTGCCAAAGGGAAAAGGCAGGTCGTAGTAACCTCAGGTCAAGAGCTACCACTCCTACCTCATATAGTTTTGGTAGAGGGGAGCCACAGGCTTAGCTCTAAGCATTAAGTGATCCCACTTAAAAGGGGGAAACATGATCGTTCCCACAGACCTGTGATTAAGGAGCAGCACAGTCATTCCTGGGACTGAGACCCAAGAGGCATCCCTATTGGACCTCTCTTCTCAGCACCTATGGGTTCTTTCCCCTTTAGGGACCGTCTGAGATATTATTACTAACCCAACATGCCAGTTCTGTGGAGGTGGGCCTGGCAGGAAGGGAGATTGGAGGCATTTGTTCAGGGCCCTCCAAGCCAAAAGGGTGTGTGCGTGGTTCCAATTAATTGGATGTTGTTTTCAGGCCCTGCGGTCTCCTGTGCCTAGGTTTTAGTTAATTTTGGACCTGTATTCTGTCCTGCTTTAAAATGCCCCAGCTTGTATCCTCTCAGCCCCACCTCTCCCGCCCCACCCCCTGCCCCAGTCTGTGCCCTCTTTCTAGGATCTGGTTTCTCTCATCTTGCAGGGGACATCAAAATCAGAGCAAACTTGGTGTGGATTTCGTCTATGCACCAATCTGCTCTGTGCCAGTGACTGTGATATATACCAGAGATGGCATAAAAGGGTGCTGGGCAGAAAATGACTCTGCCTCTGAGTAGACATCTTGCCTGGGTACCCGTGTATACACATCTCTTTCTGTTTGCTGACTTCATCCCTGTCTCCTCAAGGGAAGAAGATAGAAACCAAATCCCCAAAGGCAGTTCTGATCCATTTGTGGAATGTTTCCTCTGGGGGTGTATCCTTGATGATGGTAAAGGAAATCATAGGTCTCTGGCATTCCAGACCCAGGCTGTGAGTCTGCTGGCCCTTAAGGCAGGTAGACTGTTTCTCAGTGGTGGGTGACCCGGAGGTTGGAGGTACCTCACTGGAGACTCCTGCTGACGGACTTGCCCTGCTTGCTCCACCTAGGGGCCTGTGCGGAGAGTTTCTTCGTGCTCCTGGTGCCTTTGTGCCTCGCCCACAGAGTAGGTGGGCCCCTCAACAGTGGGGATGGAGAGATGGTGACTGTGGTTTTTATACAAGATGCCCTCAGGGACGGTTTGCTTCTCTCCAGGATGATCTGGTCTTTTCACCTTTCATGAGGGCAGTGGGTGGTCTGAATGGAGATCTTTTCAATCCTGGCATGACTGCTGCGGCTGTTGGATATTGGCAGGGGTGTTGTAGGGACTGGCTGGTTTGTAAGAGCCACGCTCCGTCTCAGAGCTCCCCCAGCTGCTCTATATTGGCTCGAGCACGTAGCAGTGACGCTTCCTGAAGACTCTCCCAGGAACTGGTCTCTAGGATGGAGCTGTTCTACTTGTCTTCACCACGATCTTGCCCTTGACGGTGCCCTTTGTCCTGACACATCCCAAAGCGTTATCCTTCATAGTTAAGCCTTGCCTTGCCTTGTGTTGAGTGCTCCAGAAGGAGGAGCATTCTCACTAGGGATTAGAGAGTTGGGTGTCCCGGCCATGGATCTCTTGGGCATATTATCAGGTCGTTATGGGGGCTCCTCTCGTTGCCTCTTATTTAATAGCTTTCAGTCTTCACTATTGGTCCGGAAATCTGTGGTGGGCACATTGATGCTGGGAAATCAGATGGTTATCACCATGGTGTCTTCAATATTAAGCCAGTCACCACAGCCTCTTCTCTATCTGTTCAAGTTTTCCCTCCTGTTTATTTGCATGTAAGACATGCGCAGCCCCATTCTCAAGAGACAGGTTAAAAGGTGAGCCACAAACTTCTTTGAAGGAAAATGAAAGCTTTCTGAAGCCTAGGACTCTTCCCCTCTCTATCCTGGCTCTGAATTCTAGTCACTGCCGAGAGTCTTGGCTACGGGTATCCTTTTTTTCACTCTCAGGATCTCTAAGAACTGAATTTAAAAACAACAGCAACAGCACACTTTTTGAGTGCTTTTTATATAGCAGGCATTGCGATTTGGGATCTCCCATGCTGATCTCACCTCTGATGATTTCACTTCTGCAGCAGTATATCCAGGGTTGCTGAATGTGAGAAATTGCCCACCGACTATTCTGATGCTGTCCCCCGATTGCTCAAAAGGATCCTCTGGACAGAGCCCTGCTTCTCCTGCTCTTTTTCCATTTCCCTGAGGGAAGGACTTAGATTTGCCAGTGCGTTTAACGATTTCTCCTGGAATTTGGAGCCTGCTTGATCCTTTCTTCTCTCCATTCGTGGCCACTGAGTGACAGTGGCTTACTTGGTCTCTGTTATCACTGCCTAGTCCTTTCCAGCTCTCTTGTGTCCCCTGCCTCCACGGTCTCCCTTGCTCCCACCCACTGCATTCTGGCTTTCCTCCCAGCATCAAGGATCTAGGAGGTTCCTAGCCATTGTGGAACTACAATGGACAGTTTCCTTGGGAGAGGACAGAGAGCTCCATAATCCCGTTATATCTGGAACGCTCGATAAGGAATTGCTTCTTCGCCTTACGCCATTTGGCTTATGTAAGGTTTTATTGAAATGCTCTCCTTTTGGATAGTGGGAGAAACCTGTCACAACCTCAGCCCTGCTATATTAGCTCTTTTCTGTACAGTCTACCCTCTTCACCCTTATGCAAGGGCATCTTTACAGCGGATTATTATCATTAGGACTTCACGATGCAGGGACTGACCAACCTGTGGTCTTGACTTCAGTCATGCCCTTATAGGAGTCCTAGATTTAGCCAGTTTAGCTAATCCCATTAGCCGTGAAGATCTGTCTTAGAAGGCTTGGTGGCTTCCTCAAGTGATGTGCCTCCTGCAGCCTGTAGCTTTGGGCAGGAACCACAAGTTATGAACGCAATTAGTCTCCGTATCAACACTATAGAGCTGATCAGCTCAATTTCAGGTAGTCCCGTCAGAGAATAAATCCCTTTCTGTGGGCATCTGTATGTCCCTCAGGAGGGCCAGACAGCCTCCACAGTGGGCCTGATAGCCCCTCTCAGGAGTGTTCTGAATCTGCAGCAGTCCCAGAGTCTGAGTCCTGTTCATTGAGTGAAAAGATCTCATCTGATTTCTGTTCATCACAGCTAGTACTAAGGCTACAACAGCCCACGGCGGACAGTGTAAGATTGCGGCTTAAAGTCAGATCCAGGCAATTGGGATCTTGACTCCAAATTCAAGAAATGCCGGCAACTCATTTTCTTCTGCAGTTGCAAAACCTAAGACACTGCAGGGCCAGACACCTGGTCTCAAAATCCAAGTAACAAGGCTTTCCTAAGGCCTTTTGACCTTGTCTGGAGTCTAAATCGACCCACTCTAAAATACGTACTTAGGCAGGAAAACATCATCAGTCTTTAAGGGTCAGGCATTTGATTTCAACAGGAGCTTGTTAGCAAATTAAAAACTGCTTTTTAAAACTAAAAAAAGTGTATTTCAATCTGGAGATTGCCTCTTTTTCATGTTGTCTCCCTTTTTTTTTTTAACATCTTTATTGGGGTATAATTGCTTTACAATGGTGTGTTAGTTTCTGCTTTATAACAAAGTGAATCAGTTACACATATACATATGCCCCCATCTGTCTTCCCTCTTGCGTCTCCCTCCCTCCCACCCTCCCTATCCCACCCCTCCAGGTGGTCACAAAGCACCGAGCTGTCTCCCTTCTTTAAAGAGGTGCCAATAAGCAAAAATCATACAAAGGTCACTGGTTGTGGAGATTTGTTATTTTCAATATTCTGAGTGTAAATCTCAGTTTTCCTACTTATGGCAAAAAGCAAGGGAGTTGTGTACCACTAATATCTTTGCAGCTTTCCCTGATCATTAGGATCTTTCTCTAGTATTCATGAAAATGATGGGCATATTATAATCATCTGTAGATGAAATAGCCACAGAGGACAAAACCATTGAAAAAAATTTTTTTCATTGCAAGTTTTCCTCCAAGCCCCAACAGTAAATTCAGCGTTTACAGGGTTAAAATGACAGCTACTGGGAGATCTCAGGGGGAGTGAAAGGTGAGGGGTGGTCCTGTAGCTAGGCTGCAGAAAAGGCTTGAGTGGTCCCCCCTTTTCTTCATTTGCCTGAAGGAATGAGCACCTAACCAGCTAACTTATTGTCTTTGGCCCATTCGAAGCCCACCTTTGGGAATATTTGATCCCTTTTCTCTCCCATCAGGTGGAGGGCACAAAAAGCACAGGCATTCCCCGGCCTCTCTCTTGTCTTCATTTCAGCTGGAAGGGCCAAAAGAAGCCAGGGGATCCAATGAGGCAAGCCTCCTGTGCTTGCATGTATTTTCAAATTCCACAGGCAACTTTTACCTCTCACAACACAGAGCAATTCAGCTGCTCTTCTGTGCTCTGAGTATCTCCGTAATCACCCAGGCACCAGGATCTCATCATCCCCTGCCCTTCTTTTTTTCCGAAATAATACTGTAGCCATACTTCAGTGACTTGGAGTTGTTCTAGTGAATCCCATGGCTAGCACTGCTTTGGGGATCCTCAAGGCCACACACATTTGGGGATACTTTAGGAGGAATCACGGGACTCATCACATAGTTGGACTCATGACTAAGGTCTGTGACAGTGGAAGGATATATGACAGGATCATTGAGGGAAAAAGACAGGTAGATTCTGGAGAAATCTATGCACAGGCTTCCTGATCCTCTTTCCTTCCCATGAGGAGACATACCAAATGTTTTTGTTTTTCAGCAGCAAAAAATGTAGAATATGTATATAGTATTTCTGCCCAGGATAGTCTGTTGGAGAATTAGAGTTCCGGACTTTATTGGAGGCTGATCACGGAGGCGTCTTCAGCTTAGAGTGGTCCAAATTTCCACACTCCCAGAAGGAAAGCAGATGTTAACTATAAATCACACTGTTTGTACAAACAGTTTAGGTACAGTGAGCCTCCCTTATCAGGGAATGATTTGAGTGCCAGATCCCTAGAGGCCAGCCAAGGCCAACCTCGCAAGGAGGCCCTTCTAAAGTTGGCAGCCTCAGACCTGCTATGTTAACGCTTTTCTTCACACAGCCACTGAAGCGAGAGGTGGGTGGGTCCAGACCATGACTGAAAAACTGTATTTGCCTCATCTTCCCCAGCTCTTCTTGGTTATGCAGCTTTGTCTTGTAGAACGTAGCCCAACTCAGCAGTGTATGGCTCAGTGAAACCTCTTTAGTCTCTTTTCACGACAAGAAGAGTCCCACCAGAGCTGTGGATTTCAAGCAGAGACCAGTTTAGGTCCAGTGTGATGTGTGGAGGCAAGGGGCTTTTATTCAGACTCCTGTCAGCCTCTGGCAGACTTCAGACCCAGAGCCTAGCGGGTCTGCAGCTAGCTCACTTACTGCTTTGCGTTCTAGTTTACTTTTTCCTCTACAAAGACATGACCGCCTGTTTTAGATTTTTTTAAAAATAAGGTCATCTATCATTGCTACTTGTTTGGGGAAAAGCCTAGTGGGGAGGGGAGACTTAGACTGTAAAGTTATAATGCCATCTTAGCCATTATTGCAGCTTTCTCTACTAAGATACAGGACTGAGTCCACGGGGCGTAAGCTGGCTTGGATGATAACTTTGGCGATACGGTGCTTTCTTCAAAATTGCCTTTCACCTAGGTTTCTGGCCGACTGTCCTTGTGTCTCTTGACTCTTCCTTTAGGATAAATTATTCCCCATAAGGTTATTAGTGGGCCTACCTTATAGTGTCTGTTGTGAGGGAGAACCTTAGGTGCTTATGTTGATATTCCCCTCCTACTCGTGGCGTTTGGTCACAGATATGACTCAAAATGAAACAACAGAGTTTGGGCAGTCTACCATTTCCCAAAGTCATTCTCCTCGCTGTAGGGAAAGACAAATCGCTAACCTAGAAGTTGACTGTTGATTCCTTTTTCTCCATTATTAACTTAAATGGTTTTCAGTACATTTTTAACAGCGTATTTTGATTACTTAGCATTGATTCCCCCAGTGTCCTTTTGAGCAGTGATCTCTTTTCTGTAACATGAGCTGTTCTGGTAGTACGATAAATCCAGATGTGTGCACTTTTTACGACAGAAGTCAAAGGAGATTTCTGGAGACCTGTCACCACTCTGGCCTGCCAGAGGGTTGGTGAAGGGGGTCTCAGCTCCTTCAATGAGCCCTCTTCTCGTAGGAGGTTTGGCTCATGCATGGGCTGAGGCAAAAAGACTGAAGAAAATGGTTGCTTACTCCTGCAGCAGTGTTGGGTCAGCCGCTCAGCAATTCTTGCCACAGTGACCTTCTATAACTGGCCTATGCTGTCCTTATAATACAGCATTGAGGACCAAACGTGTCACAAACGGTGAGATGGGACTGGTGTATGCTTAGCGATTTCTGCTGCTGGTGATTCCATAGTTTGTACATCACGTGTCTTTAAGGAAATAGGTATCTTTTACCTGTAGCCGTTTAAACTGACTATATGGTTTCATATTATTCTTATGAATACAAATCTCTCTTTATTGTTAATTTTTGTTAAAAAGCGCTGATAGCGTACAAGAGCAGTTGATTTTTCTTTTTTTTTTTTTGCGGTTCGCGGGCCTCTCACTGTTGTGGCCTCTCCCGTTGCGGAGCACAGGCTCCGGACGCACAGGCGCAACGGCCATGGCTCACGCGCCCAGCGGCTCCGCGGCATGTGGGATCTTCCCGGACCGGGGCACGAACCCGTGTCCCCTGCATCGGCAGGCGAACTCTCAACCACGGCACCACCAGGGAGGCCCGAGCAGTTGATTTTTTAAACCCCAATTCAGTTTAGGGTTTTTGAAAATTACACATTTTTTTTTTTTACTTTTAGAAACTTGTTTCATATTGACAAGGTGGTTTTGAACTTTGATTCTGTCACCCGTCATCTTGGCCAGGCTTGTGTCATCTGAAATTTTGCCAAAGTTTGCCAGTCGTTGGTGTCAAATTGATTTGAAATTGCTAGCCTGCTCACCAAACGGGGTTTTCCGTCTAGTACGCCTCAAGCAGTTTCCTTTAAAATACACATACACACACACACCTCTTCAAAGTCCATATGTGCTGACGCATTAATACAGTAAGTCACCTACATATGAACGAGTTCAGTTCTGAGAGTGCGTTCGTAAGTCCAATTTGTTCGTAAGTCCAACAAAGTTAGCCTAGGTACCCAACTAACACAACTGGCTTGTAGTACTGTAATGTAGTAGGTTTATAATACTTTTCACACAAATAATAAAAAACCAAAAAATAAAACATTTTTATCTTATGGTACATTACCTTGAAAAGTACAGTAGTACCAGCTATATTGCCACTGCTTTTACGCTTGCTTCCGGACATCCTGGGCTTGAAATAAAGATACTGTATGACTGTACTCCATACGGTACTATACAGTAAAGTACACAAAAGCGCAACCACTTGTAGAGGATGCATGCACGTAACAATGTATGCCAGACACGTGAACTAACTTACGTGATTGGACATGTGAACGCACATTCGCATCTTTGAAAGTTTGCAACTTGAAGGTTCGTATGTAGGGGACTTACTGTAATACAAACCCTTAGTATGCCCAGGGAAAGGCACGACACACAGTTTTTAATGTGCTATTTGACATCAGAAGAAAAGGAAACAGGGGCTTTGTAACAAGGCAGAACGTGTTTATATAATTGAGAAAACCTCCTTCTGAGAGCCAGATTTAAATGTTTTAGATTGGGTTGGCAAAGTTGCCATGTTTGGGGGACCAGTTTCTTCTCTTTGTCCATCATCTAGGGCTCTATCTAAACTTGCCTTTCAGAGATAAGGAATTAACTTTTCCTTCCACATGAAGCAGTCACTTGACTCACTCTCCGCATAGGGACAGAGATTATTTTAAAAATCACACTAGGTGCTGGGGTTGTTGCCGCAGCTGTTGCTGCCAGCCCCTAACCCTTCAAGCACAGAGAAAAGTTTTTGCTGGCATTTGTGCCCCTAGCCTGCCAGTTGCTACTTTGGAAAGGAGAGAAATTTGTATCCTCTTGATCTGGAGACACTGGAAAATCAAATAGAGGGAAACAAGGAATAAGGAATTGGAGAGGAATCCTGTTATGACACAACTTAGGATGGTGTGTGTTTGAATATACTACAGGTCAGTCCACGTTCTGGTAACACAACTATAAGCAGAGGTGGCCTGATAACGATCCTTTTTCTTACACTAAAATTATAAAGAGAATCCTTTACTTTTCTTAAAGTCTTTGAAAATTATTTAGCACGCCATGTTCAATAAGAAAATTTAGAATATTCAAATGAACAGGAAAAAAATCATAAAATCGCTCCTTAGCCCCTCATACAGAGGTAACTTTTATATGTATTTTGAAGTATAGATTTTAAGATTTTTCTCATATATTAAATATACGAAACCGCACACAAACACATCACAAAAATTGAATCGCTGTATGCCTACTGTTTTAAGACCTGCTGTTTTGGGGGTGGCCGTTCAAGATGGTGGTGTAGGACGGTCCTGAATTCACCTCTTCCGACGGACACAGCAACTCTACAGCTACATATGGATCAATTCCCTCTGAGAAAGACCTAAAAACTAGCTGAACAGCTCCTCCACAACAAAGGATAAAAGAGTCACGTTGAGAGGAGATGCATAGGAAAGGCGGTGACACAGTCTTGTCTAAAACCTGACCCCCAGCATGGCAAACTACAACCGGGAGAGATATCACAACTAGGAAGAAGCATCTCCCTGAGGACTGAGGGTTCTGTGCCCCACATCAGGCACCCCAACTTGTGGGACCTGCATTGGAGAGATGACCCCCACCGGCCCAAACATCTGCCTTTGAAAACCAACAGGGCTTATGTCCAGGAGAACCAGAGTGCTATAGGGAATGGAGATTCCACTCTTAAAGGGCTCAAACGCAGACTCACTTACCCCAGGACCCAGTGGAAAAGCAGCAATATGAAAAGTGCCCAGACCATATGTGAAAGAGACTCATTTGCTAATCTTAAAGCAGCTGCCAGAGGGCCAGGAGCCTGTTGGGACTCTCGGGGACAAAGGCACTGGTGAGCACCATTTTTTGCATTTGCTCTCTACCTTGATAGCGTCAGCACTAGCAGGCCCTGTTTTTGCACTTTCCCTTCAATCTGCTGGCATTGGTGGGCATGCCCCACCCCCTGTGCCACTCCCACAGTGCCAGCAAAGCCAGGCTCTGGTGCCTTGCTCTGAAGGTCAGAGGGGTTGCATTTCTGGGCTCCATGGGTCTGCAACTCAGAGGAGCAGTTCTTGGAAAGCCACCACCCTCAGGGCACTGCAGAAAGCAGACTGAACCACCCTTACCCACCAGTCTCCCTGTGCAAAAGGCCTAATTACTTATCCCAGGGCATCAGCTTGAGGGGAACGCTTAAGATTACCACTTGTAGAGGATACAGAAGTGCTCTCAGGGAATGTCGGATGGGGAACACCATCTCTGCGCTCACCCTCGGCCTTGCTGTAGCTCCTGGGTACCTCCCAGAAAGGAGCTCACACACTGGAATGGAGCTCTGATTTTTGCAACTGTCACTAAGGGACACCTCCAGGTCTCCTGGATGGGAGAAACGCAGGGTTCACGATTGTGGTCCCACAGGGCAGTACATATTTGCATACCTTAACAGCTGCTGCCTGAGGGTCTAGCTTCTAATCAGCTGAAACTGGGTGCTGACTGAGATGCCTCCCTCACAGGTCTTGGCATGGCTTCCACAGCTGGGACCCTATATCAGGAATAAATCAGGCTGCCTAGAAAATCACAAAGGTTCAAGTGACAGCCAAGAGCTGGGGCAGAGGTAAATGATAAAGTTCATCTTCTGTATATGGCCACCCCTTCAAGACTGGGAGAGAGAGCTATTTCACCTAATACAGAGAAACAAACACAGAGACTCAAGCAAAACGGAGAGACAGAGAAATGTGTTCCAAACGAAAGAACAAGTTAAACCCCAGAAAAACCTTAATGAAATAGAGATACGTAATTCACCTGATAAGGAGTTCAAAGTAATGGTCATAAAGATGCTCACCAAACTCAGGAGAAGAATGGATGAACACAGTGAGGACTTTAACAAGGAGATAGAAAAGATAAGAAAGTACAAGACAGAAGTCACAGAGCTGGAGAATACAATAACCGAGAGGAAAACTGGAGGGGTTCAACAGCAGACGAAAGCAGAAGAAAGAATCAGTGATCTGGAAGACACGGCAATGGAACGCACTCAAAAAGAGCAACAAGTAGGAAAAATAACTTGAAAAAGTGAAGGTAGCTTAAGGAAACTCTGGGACATGAAGTGGAATAACTTTCACATTATAGGGGTCCCAGAAGGAGAAGAGAGAGAGAAAGGCAGAAAACTTACATGAAGCAATAGTGGCTGAAAACATCCCTGCCTAACCTGGAGAAGGAAACAGATATCCAGATCCAAGAAGCCCAAAAAGTTCAACATAGGATAAACCCAAAGAGACCCACACCCAGACTCATTATAATTAAACTGTCAAAAGTTAAAGATAGAATCTTAAAAGCAGCAAGAGAAATACAACTTATTATGTACAAGGGAACTCCCATAAGACTATAAGCAGATTTCTCAACAGTAACTTTGCAGGCCAGAAGGGAGTGAATGATATATCCAGAATGCTGAAAGGAAAAAAAAAAAACGTCTAACCAAGAACACTCTATCCAGCAAGGCTATCATTCAGAGAAGTTCATTACCACTGAACCAGCCTTACAGGAAATGTTAACGAGGCTTCTGTAAGCTGAAAAGAAGGAGCACTAATTAGTAACAACAAAACATATGGATGTGAACATCTCACTGGTAAAGGTAAATATATAGTAAAGGTAATGGATAAATTGCTTTAAAGCTAGTGTGAAGGTTTAAAGACAAAAGTAGCTAAAAAAACTATAACTATAATAACTAGTTAAGGAATACACAAAATAAAAAGATGTAAAATGGAACATCAAGAACATAAAACCTGGGCGGGGGGAGTAAATTAGAGTTTTTAAATGTGTTCAAACTCAACTTGCTATCAAGTTAAAATAGACAGTAGGCTATTATATGCTAGCCTCATGGTAACCTCAGAGCAAAAACCTAGAGTAGGTACACAAAAGGTCGTGAGAAAGGACTCTAGCACACACCATAGAAAGGCATCAAATCACAAGTGAAGAAAGTAAGAGAAGAAGAAAGGAACAAAAAGGAACTACAGAACAGCCAGAAAACAATTAACAGGATGTTAGTAAGTACATATATATAAATATTTCTAAATATAACTGGACTAAATTCTATCAAAAGACAGAGAGTGGCTGAATAGATAAAAACGCAAGACCGATCTATCTGCTGCCTGTAAGAGACTTACTTCAGATATAAGGACGTGCACACACTGAAAGTTAAGGAATGGAAAAAGGTGTTTCCTATAAATGAAAACCAAAAGAAAGCTGGGATAGCTATACTTAAAACAGACAAAATGTACTTTAAAACAAAGACTGTATTCAAAGACAAAGATGGGCATTCAATAATGATAAAGGTGTCAATCCAATAAGAAGATGTGACATTAATAAATATCTATGCATTCAACATAGGAGCAACTAAATATATGAAGCAAATATTAACAGATCTAAAGGGAGAAATTGACAGCAATAAAATAATAGTAGTAGACGTTAATACCCCGCTTACATCAATAAATAATTTTGGACAGAAAATCAATAAGGAAACATTGGCCTTAAATGATACATTAGGCCAGATGGACTTAATAGATATACACAGAAAATTCCATCCAAAAGCAGCAGAATACACATTCTTCTCAAATGCACATGGAACATTCTCTAGGATAGATCATATTTTAGGCCACAAATAAGTCTCAATAAATTTAAGAAGATTGAAATCATATCAAGCATCTTTTCTGACCACAGTGGTATGAAACTGGAAATCAATTACATGAAGAAAATTGGAAAAATCACAAATATGTGGACATTAAATAACATGCTGCTGAAGAACAAATAGGTCAGTGAAGAAATCAGAAAAGAAATTAAAAAATACCTTGAGATGAGTGAAAATGGAAATACAACCTACCAAAATCTATGGGATGCAGGAAAATCAGTTCTAAGAGGGAAGATTATGGTGAAACAGGCCTGCCTCAAGAAACAAGAAAAATCTCAAATAAACCATCTAACTTTATACCTAAAGGAACCAGAAAAAGAAGAACAAAGACCAGAGTTAGTAGAAAAAAGGAAATAATAAAGATCAGAATGGAAATAAGTGAAACAGAAAATTAAAAGACCAGAGAAAAGATCAATGAAACTAAGAGCTATATCTTTGAAAAGATCAGATTGACAAAACTTTAGCTAGACTCATTACAAAAAAAAGAGAAAAGGCTCAAATAAATTATACCAAAGAAATATAAAGGATCGTAAGCCATTACTGTGAACAATTATACACCAACAAATTGGAGAACCTAGAAGAAACGGATAAATTTCTAGAAACATAGAATCTTCCAAGACTGAATCATGAAGAAATAGACAATTTGAGTAGACTGATTACTGGTAAGGAGATTGAATCAGTAATCAAAAAACTCCCAACAAATAAAGTCCAGGACCAGATGACTTCACTAGTGAATTCTAACAAGCATTCAAAGAAGTTCTAATAAGTATCCTTCTCAAACTTAAAAAAAAAAAAAAAAAAATTGAAGAGGAGGGAATTCTCCCAAACTCATTTTCCGAGGCCAGGATCACCATGATATTAAAAGCAGACTAGTACACCACAGAAAAAGAAAAATTACAGGCCAATATCCCTGATGAACATAGATTCAAAAATCCTCAACAAAATATTAGCAAACTGAATTCAACAATACATTAAAAGGATTGTATACCATGATCAAATGGGACTTATCTTTTCCTTTAAGATCAGGGACGAGACAAGGAAGCCCACACTCGCTACTTTTATTCAACATAATATGGGAAGTCCTAGCCACAGCAGTTAGGAGTTTCCCTGATGGTTAGTGATGTTGAACATCTTTTCATGTGTCTTTGAACCATCAGAGCCACAATGAGATACTACCTCACACCTGTCAGAATGGCTGTCATCATGAAGACCACAAATAACAATTGTTGGCAAGGATGTGGAGAAATGAGAATCCTGGTGCACTGTTGGTGGGAATGTAAATTGGTGCAGCCATCGTGGAAGACAGTATGGAGGTTTCTCAAAGAATTAAAAACAGAACTACCAATATCAGTGAGCAGTTCCACTTTTGGGTATTTATCTGCAGAAAACAAAAACACTAATTTCAAAAGATGTATGTGCCCCTTTGTTCATTGCAGTATTATTTACAATAGCCAAGATATGGAAACAACTTAAGTATCTATCAGTGGGTGAGTAGATAAAGAAGATGTGGTATATATATACAATGAAACACTACTCAACCATAAAAATAATGAAATCTTGCCATTTGTGACAACATGGATAGACCTTGAGGGTATTATGCTAAGTGAAATAAGTCAGAAAGAGAAAGACAAATATCATATGATTTCACTTACATATGGAATCTAAAAAACAAAATAAACGAACAAACAAAACTCAGAGCTAACAGAGAACAGACTGGTTATTGTCAGAGGGGAGGGTTATTGGGGGGTAGGCAAAATGGGTGAAGGGGATCAAGAGATAGAAACTTCCAGTTATAAAATAAATGTAATGGGAATGTAATGTAGCATGGTGACTACAGTCAGTAATATTGTACTGCAAATTTGATGTTTATAAGAAAGTTAATCTAAAAAGTTCTTATCACAAGAAAAAAGAAAACTGTAACTGTATGGTGACAGATGGTAATTAGACTTATTGTGATCATTTCACACTGTATACAAATGTTGAATCATTATGTTGTACACCTGAAAATAATATAATGTTATATGTCAATTATAGTAAATAAAACAAACAAACAAACCCCCCTGCGGTTTGGTCATTATTGAAAAATTTTTATATCAATATATGTCAAATGTCACCTTTTCAAATAATGGCCCAGTATCACACAATTGCAAAAATATGCCATATATTATTTTTATAGTCCAGTTTACTGGACATTTAAACATTTTTTTCTTTAATGTAAACAGTCTTATAATAAACACTTTAAAAATATTTACCTTGGCACTCGTCCAAGAGTTTTGTCTGGATAAATTCCTAGAATTCATTATGTTTAAAACATACTTGCTAATTTCACTTGAAATAATAAAGTATGTATCAGTTATCCTTTGCTGCATAACAAACTACCCCTGAATTTAGTTGCTTAAAGCCATTAAATCATTTATTTTGCTCATAGATCTGCAGTTCAGGTAAAGCTTAAATTGCCTCTTATCAGGTTTGTCCCTCCTATATATGGTGTCAGTTATAGGTTTACTCCGGGAATGAAATATTTACTTTCAAGATGGCTCAATCAGCTTGTCTGGCCAGATGGTGTTTGCAGTCAGCTGGGAGCTCTGCCAGGGCTATGGACCAGGGTCCTTAGTTTCTCTCCACATGACCCTTTCCATGGATTGTTTGGGCTTCTTTCTAGCTTGGTGGATGGGCTCCAAGAGTGAGTATCCTAAGAGAGCAGGCAGAAAGGCATGGAATTTTTATTACATACCTTGAAAGTTACAAAGTGTCTATTTCATTATACTCTCTTGGTGAGGCACTCACAAAGGCCTGCCCAGGTTTAAGAGGCGAGGGCGTAGACTCCACCTCTTGATGGGGAGGGAGTGGCAGTGTTTTAAAAGAGCACGTGGATGAGAAATATTGCTGCGAACTTTGGAAAATACCATCTTCCATAAAGTAGAGTAAAAACTGGATGATTTAAGATTTAGAATTTTGAATCGGTCTAGACCACATACCTCTGTATATTTTGTTATTGACAACAGATTCCTCAGTTTTTATTGTTCATAAAGGGAAGGTAAAGATTTGTGGTCAGTAGAAAGTGGTCAGTAGAAAGGTTGGCATCCAGAACTAGAATATGGTCCGGGTTCTTCCCGAGGGCCTTATAAGGTGAGGAGAGTAAGTGGGGCAACACAAGTCAAAAGGCAGTTGGGAAAGAAGGCGGTCAAATGCCAAGGAGGCCAATTACAAATGCCATTTCCAAATACTCTGGTGCACCATCAACCTCAGGTTGTAGAATAAAGAATTTAGGATTTATTGGTTGGACAATGCATGATGTGTGGCTATATCAGAGGTCAGGTGGATGAGGACATTCAAATTACTTCCTCATGTCATGCGAGACACAAACAGCCTCACCTGTGTGTCCACATAGGTCTCAGGATAGCGATGCTGAAATAAACTCGAAAATCATTTAGACTCAGATGTCCTTCAGAAACTGCTGGGAAAGGGGTAGTGGCAGAACAACCCTAGAGGGAGTGTGAATGGATATTTTCTCCATAGACTTGGCCATTCAGGAAACTGTAATCGCAGTTTTTTCCCCGGAATGTCAAAAGGTAACTACAGATATTCTGTCTTCTTGCAGGAATCCCTCTTTACAAGGCATTTTTCATCAAAACCGTATGAATGGTAGTTGATCACTGCAAATGACTCTGCCACTAGGACAGTAAATTTGGTGGTTTTTTTTGTGTTTTCTTCCCTATTGAAATTGCTCTGGAAAGTAATGTGGAGAACGCGTATGAATCACTAAGTGATTAAATCCATCTTTACATAGATTCAAAGTGCTTGGAGGAGTGCAGCCCCCTCTCTTCCTTTGTTAGTCGGAATTATTTCCAACAATGAAGGAAACATTTGTCAGAGTGACAAGGGTAGATTGTAATGTGCCCTAAAAAGTGAACAGAAATGTTTTTTTTCTGAATGCGCACATATATTTTTAAAAAAAGAACAAACAAACAAATGAAAGTCGTGCACTTCTATCTCTTGCACCCACACATAGTTTCATTTTGTGGCAGGGAAATTTGGGGATTTTAGTTCAATATTGATAGTTTAAAATTGATTTTAATTAACTGCGTGCAAATATGTAATGACATTTGCAAAAATCAAAGACCCCTTTGGAAATTTGATATGAAGAGTTTAATAAGCCTGAGAATTTAAACTTGAAATGCCCCATGACCATCATGTGGAACAGCAATTATCACTGTTACTTGCCAGGCAATGTTCAGTTTAGATTTAGTCTAAGTGTTTCTCAATCAGGAACAATTTTGCCTCCTGTCCTCCTCCGCCTCCCACTTCTGACTCCCCCCTCCCCCGCCAAGACATTTTTGGTTGAGTGTGTGTGTGTGTGTGTGTGTGTGTGTGTGCGCGCGCACGTGCGCGTGCGTATTATTGGCCAGAGATGCTGTGCTGCTAAATATCCTACAACGCACAGGGCAGATCACCACAACAAAAATTATCTGGTCCAAAATTTCAAAGGTGCTGAGGTTGAGGAACCCTGGTTTTAGTTCAGACGTAAGAAATTTACTAGTGTAACTGTTAACCAAAAACCTCGTCTCCTTTATTGCTGCCAAGGCACCAAAACCAGGCTCATACTAATTGGGTTGGATTTTTTTTTTTTAACATCTTTATTGGGGTATAATTGTTTTACAATGGTGTGTTAGTTTCTGCTTTATAACAAAGTGAATCAGTTATACATATACATATGTTCCCATATCTCTTCCTTCTTGCGTCTCCCTCCCTCCCACCCTCCCTATCCCACCCCTCCAGGCGGTCACAAAGCACTGAGCTGATCTCCCTGTGCCATGCAGCTGCTTCCCACTAGCTATCTACCTTACGTTTGGTAGTGTATATATGTCCATGCCTCTCTCTCGCTTTGTCACAGCTCACCCTTCCCCCTCCCCATATCCTCAAGTCCGTTCTCCAGTAGGTCTGTGTCTTTATTCCTGTCTTACCCCTAGGTTCTTCATGACATTTTTTTTCTTAGATTCCATATATATGTGTTAGCATACGGTATTTGTCTTTTTCTTTCTGACTTACTTCACTCTGTATGACAGACTCTAGGTCCATCCACCTCATTACAAATAGCTCAATTTCGTTTCTTTTTATGGCTGAATAATATTCCATTGTATATAGGTGCCACATCTTCTTTATCCATTCATCCGATGATGGGCACTTAGGTTGTTTCCATCTCCGGGCTATTGTAAATAGAGTTGCAATGAACATTTTGGTACATGACTCTCTTTGAATTTTGGTTTTCTCAGGGTATATGCCCAGTAGTGGGATTGCTGGGTCATATGGTAGTTCTATTTGTAGTTTTTTAAGGAACCTCCATACTGTTCTCCATAGTGGCTGAACCAATTCACATTCCCACCAGCAGTGCAAGAGTGTTCCCTTTTCTCCACACCCTCTCCAGCATTTATTGTTTGTAGATTTTTTGATGATGGCCATTCTGACTGGTGTGAGATAACATCTCATTGTAGTTTTGATTTGCATTTCTCTAATGATTAATGATGTTGAGCATTCTTTCATGTGTTTGTTGGCAGTCTGTATATCTTCTTTGGAGAAATGTCTATTTAGGTCTGCCCATTTTTGGATTGGGTTGTTTGTTTTTATGTTATTGAGCTGCATGAGCTGCTTGTAAATTTTGGAGATTAATCCTTTGTCAGTTGCTTCATTTGCAAATATTTTCTCCTATTCTGAGGGTTGTCTTTTGGTATTGTTTATGGTTTCCTTTGCTGTGCAAAAGCCTTGAAGTTTCATTAGGTCCCATTTGTTTATTTTTGTTTTTATTTCCATTACTCTAGGAGGTGGGTCAGAAAGGATCTTGCTGTGATTTATGTCATAGAGTGTTTTGCCTATGTTTTCCTCTAAGAGTTTGATAGTTTCTGGCCTTACATTTAGGTCTTTAATCCATTTTGAGCTTATTTTTGTGTATGGTGTTAGGGAGTGATCTAATCTCATACTTTTACATGTATCTGTCCAGTTTTCCCAGCACCACTTATTGAAGAGGCTGTCCTTTCTCCACTGTACATTCCTGCCACCTTTATCAAAGATAAGGTGTCCATATGTGCGTGGGTTTATCTCTGGGCTTTCTATCCTGTTCCATTGATCTATCTTTCTGTTTTTGTGCCAGTACCATACTGTCTTGATTACTGTAACTTTGTAGTATAGTCTGAAGTCAGGGAGCCTGATTCCTCCAGCTCCTTTTTTTGTTCTCAAGATTGTTTTGGCTATTCGGGGTCTTTTGTGTTTCCATAGAAATTGTGAAATTTTTTGTTCTAGTTCTGTGAAAAATGCCAGTGGTAGTTTGATAGGGATTGCGTTGAATCTGTAGATTGCTTTGGGTAGTAGAGTCATTTTCACAATGTTGATCCTTCCAATCCAAGAACCTGGTATATCTCTCCATCTATGTGTATCATCTTTAATTTCTTCCATCAGTGTCTTATAATTTTCTGCATACAGGTCTTTTGTCTCCTTAGGTAGGTTTATTCCTAGATATTTTATTCTTTTTGTTGCAATGGTAAATGGGAGTGTTTTCTTGATTTCACTTTCAGATTTTTCATCATTAGTGTTTAGGAATGCCAGAGATTTCTGTGCATTAATACTGTATCCTGCTACTTTACCAAATTCATTGATTAGCTCTAGTAGTTTTCTGGTAGCATCTTTAGAATTCTCTATGTATAGTATCATGTCATCTGCAAACAGTGACAGCTTTACTTCTTCTTTTCCGATTTGGATTCCTTTTATTTCCTTTTCTTCTCTGATTTTAATGATTCTACTTTCACAGCTGAATAACATCCTTTAACTTGGGACTCTATAGTAGGGATTAATTGAACAAAGCTAAGCTGACACAAAGGATGAACTCTAAACAGATTTTCTAAATAGTCTCCTTAGGCCTATCTAGAGGCATGACTCTTACAAACCACTGGTTTCCCTTGTTAGAATCTGGTAAAATTTTAGTCCGTAGGTCTCTAGCAGTATAAGAAGGCTCATTAGATTCCCTATAAATTTACACTTAATTTTAAAATGTGAAATTTCTCTGCTTTATCTCGTGCTGTTTTATTGATGTGGCTCTTTTTTCCTCTTGTTTATTCTTTCTCTTCTCTTTGTGTTTTCACTTTCCTATGTTGCCTTACATATAAGGTGTGAACAACCCTTCAAATACGTAAGACCTCTAAGGGCCTAGGAAGGGTTTTCTAAACTTTGTGCTCCATTCTTGTGCCACTTTTTGTCTTTTCAATAAGGTTGCACTATTTCATTGACCATTTGCTCAGAACTGTCAGTTGTCTGTGGAAGCCTGGGTTGTTTGGCTACACGGATATTGGGTTAATGACATCACCGATCAGTATTTCAGCTGCTTAATTAATTTGCTTATTATAATCTATTCTGTTCCAGAAAGGATTCGATGCCCTTTATCAAAATACTTTTTAAGACTTTCTGATTAGGGCTTCCCTGGTGGTGCAGTGGTTAAGACTCCACCTGCCAGTGCAGGGGACACAGAACACCCTGGTCTGGGAAGATCCCACATGCCGTGGAGCAACTAAGCCCGTGCGCCACAAGTACTGAGCTTGTGCTCTAGAGCCCGCGAGCCACAACTACTGAGCCCACGTGCCACAACTACTGAAGCCCGTGTACCTAGAGCCCGTGCTCCGCAACAAGAGAAGCCACCGCAATGAGAAGCCTGCGCACCGCAACGAAGAGTAGCCCCCACTCGCCGCAACCAGAGAAAGTCCGCGCACAGCAACGAAGATGCACCGCAGCCAAAAATAAATTAAAAAAAAAAAAAAAGACTTTCTGATTACCTACGCTGCCCAGTAGCCACTTGACCACACTCCAGGCAGATCTGTGGGCAAGCTGTTTTTGATCTTTGGATGTTGATAACCCCTCAGTCTCAGGATCCAGGGAGGGATTTTTTTTTTTTTTTTTTTGTCTAGCCCTTGAGAACTGAGGCAGAAAGAAGCTGCGTTTAGCAAAGTGCCACTAAGAAGTCTATTTCTCTAAAGATATCTTTCTATCGTCTTTCCTTGTTCCATGGTTGGAAAGCATCCCTTTATCTCAGAACCTAGGAGAAGAGCTATGTTTAATATGTCAAACCCATGGCTCACCTTCAAACTACTGTTATCCCGAGTAAAATTATTTTTATCTATTCTAAATCATTTAACTCCTCCTCGATCCATTACAAGTGAGCTGACTACAAAAGTATGGAAGTACTGGTTAAGTTTCTGGGTCATAGAGAGCCAAGAAGATCAGTTCTTAACCTGTGATAATAATTTGAAAGGTTAAAATGGTAGAAAATCACATACTCTTTTTACTTCCTGGACTTTAGAGATGGGACATTTGGCAAGACTCCCAGAACACTCATTCCATCACCCTGAGAAGAACAATAAGAACAATAAAGGCCCTTATTGAATTTAAAGGTCCGTCACATACTGTCCTGTTGCAGATGAGGACCCAGCTCTGAAATGACTCCCGCAAGAATTTTCTCATTTTTAAAACCTCCTTTATGTAAAACCATCCATTGGCTCTAATCAGAAATGTAATTTATTCCGAGATAAGGCAAAGGAAGATCTTAACTTCTCTGATGTGAGGGATCTGAAGAAATTAGGAGTGAGCGAGATTAATATCAGAGCTTTGGCACTACACACATTTCCTAATGGATAAGATCTTTGCTTTTGTTATTTTAATTTTCTCTGCATAGAGTCAGATAGCCTACGTGCCTTCAATAATGATGACGCCAAGTTGCTAGGCTTTGAAGTCTCATCAGGAAGTCCTAAAGTAATTTTTAAATGTCCTTTGGATCCAAAGGGAAGATAGACTCACATTCACTCATTCATTCAGCCACATTGAGTGAAAGCCTATTATGAAAGTCTTGCTGTGGTAGATTCTGGGTATGAAAACAAGACATAATTGGGAATACATGACATAGTAAGGAAACTGATGTATAAAATTTCAATATAATGATATAAGAGCAACAGACTACACACACAAAGACTGGGTGATGAATACTTTATGGGTGGTTTTGGGAAGCATTCACAGCGTAGGCCACAGGGCTGGCTCTTGAGGAATGAGTAGGACATCATCAGGTAGATGATGTGGGAAGCGGTAGTTAAGGCAGGTCCCATGCTTGTGTGATTGAAGACCTGGCAATGAGAAATAACAGGGCGCTTCTTGAGAGACATAAGTAATTTGGTTTGGCTTTTATCCCGAGGATCAGCCCTGGATAAGGCTGGAGAAATAAACACGAGCCATGTATGTTTAGGAATGTGGACTTTATCTTGCAGACGACATATTCCTCGTATGTCACATTGAGAGTTTAGAATGACTTCTTCTCTTTGTCAAAATGAACTTTTCAGATGTATATTGTTTCCCTGGCAAGTGCAGAGAGATATGATATGAGGGGGCAGAGGGCAGAGAAACAAAGAGAAAAACCACTGCTTTCCTCATAGAAACAAGAGAAAGAAAACAGAGAATTGAGACCATAAGTAGTGGTTAGCCACGAGCAACAGGCCTGCAGAGGACATCAGTTCCCTTCAACAGTTCCTCCCAGTGCTAGTAGTGGGAAGGTGAGGTATAGGCAAAGAAATCAGCAAAGGCAGGCCAGTGAGTACTTGAGAGAAGGAACATTGTCACCCCCATCTTTTAGGCTGCGCACTGTGGTGGTTTGACCGTGAGTCTGGAAATAACACGAAATCCAGTGATTCCAATCAGGCTCTAAATTTCCTTAGGTTGTTTCCCGAACAATTGCAAACGGGCTTGGGCAGGACAGGGCAGAGCATAAAGGAGATACTTTTCTAGTTACTGAGGCAAAAATAAATAGCAAAGGCTCTGTGTGTGTGTGTGCGCGTGTGTGTGTATGAGTTAATATATGTGTTTATATCTCAGTACACACACAGTTGTACATCTTCATTTCACAACTTTTCCTGATACCCACTCATCCAAAGTTATGTATTGACTCATCCCCCAAGGCAGTTTATTTTCACCAGTTTTGCTAGAAAGAGGCTGCAGATGATTTGGCTGGAGAAGTTGGGCAAGAAGAGAAAAGACAAAGGGTTAGGAACAGAAAAGCCATGGCCAGTGTTTCTTTGGCAGGTTCATTGTCCTCTGGTCCTCCTATTCTGACCCGTGGATTCTTATCCCAGTGTCAGGGACATTAATAAAGTCATGATCTTCCTGGGAGAGTTAGTCCATGGAGACGTGACATTTTACTATTTGTGGGCTGGAGTTGGTTGACTTTGAAAATTGATGTCAAGAGGGGAAGAAAAGGAAGAGGGGGCTTGGTGAAGGGGGTGGTGAAAAGGGATTTGTGAAGCCCATGCATTATTTTCTGCTGCATTCTACACTTGCTGTGTGACCTCAAGTATGTTATTTAAGCCTCTGTGCCTGATTTTCCCTATATGGGATAGGGAATGACTCTCAGTGAAACTAAAAAATGCCTCTGTTTCAAGAGTTGTAAACCGTATTAAACTCCCCATGTGAAAGGCGACAAATGAAAATAGTGTTTTGACCAGTACAGTTTTGTGCCCCAAATAATCTGCCTTCAGTTTCATGGATCAAACGAGGCCCAGGTATTCATTTGTAGTCTCTTTCTCCCTTTTGCTATTTCCCCAGTCTTGTTTAAGCTTAATGGCCTCTGAATGGCTTCTAACGTTTGGCTGCCTCCAAACTTTTCTCACTGCCAATTCCCATCCCTTCCTGAAGCTCAGCTCAAGAGATTCTTGAATCGTGGATGCACCCTTCATTCTACTGTGCCAGTTATGGTGGTTGAGGCTGGAACAGGAGTAGTCTTACCCACTGTACCTTTTTGGATCACCTATTCCCTTTCTGTTCCTCTAAATATCTCTTTTCAGTTAAAAAAATTCCCTGGCTTATCTCTGGCTCCTTCCACTTCTCAAATCTTTTTATTCATTATCCTAATTAGCAAAATAAGAGGCTATGAGGACCAGCAGGCAGACCTGGAATATTCCTCCAAAAGGAGGTGAGGTGGAGAGAGCCTGTGAGGGAGAAAGGCTAGAGGATGCTCACAAATGGTGCCTTACTGGAGTGGGGGGAGGCAGGTTCTGCCCTAGTGCAGCCATGAAGTGATGCTTTGTCTCTCTAGAAAGGAAAATCTATCATATAGCTGACTAAAAGTTGGTCTGCTTTGTATTATCACCATGCATTAGCAATTCTAAACAATGTCAACGATAAAATACCCCATCCTGCTTACAAAAGCATGATTCTTGTTCCTGCCCCATATTGATATTTTTTGTCTTTGTGATATTAGGTGACTTAATTCTCTTGGATCATGGGTGTTTCTTTTGCCACCCGATTCTGAACCAATTTTGTCCGCCTGGTTCTCTCTCTGAAAGATGAAGCTGTTCAGTGGGAGGAATAGTTTTCGAATAACGTGGAGTTTCTACCTATAAAAACAATGACATCGATTTACTCCCAAACTATTGGTTTGTGATAAGAAAGGAAGAAGAAGTAAAAGTAGTCAGCCTTAGTATCATTCACACTGTCTAGGATCAATGACACTTTGCAATAGTATTCACTAGTCGACTCGTAAAGACAAATGGGTCCTCTCCGTGGGCTCTTGCCAAGTTCAGTGACAACAGTTGTCTGCCTTCACTACAATTATACTCGATTCTCAGAAAGAAAATAATGAGTTTTTACAAGCTCTTTAAGCCATTTTGCCTACAGAATGTTCTTTGCAAAATAACATCCCCAATAGTCAATTTTTATGCACCCAGACACCAATCTAACTTGCATAGCTTCAGTGATTATATATGTGGAGAAGATAGCCAGAGCACGTAATTCTTGTTTTTGTTCAACTTCCAGACAGATTAACTTGAAAGGTAAATATTGACTAAAGCAAGGATTTATTGCCTTGATGTTCTGATTTGTAGAACTCGTGTCTCCTTGAAGTCTACCTCACTAGCTTCCATGAAGTCTTGTTCTGCACTTCCTTTATTTTCATTTGCAGTCCACTTTCCAATCAATGCTGTAACTCCTCTTAGCGCATAACCACAACTGGGCCTAAAGGGTTCAACGTTAGAAGGCAACTTAATGACCTCCAACCCTCAGCTAGATGCTTGAACCCCTTTTAACAAAATCTTGATCAACTGTTTCTTCACGCCTTGCTTGAATACTTCTGGAGATGGGGGGATATCATTACTTTCAGGTACATCCCATTTCACATTTCATAGTAGAATAGTATAGCATTCTTCTTTATAGATTCTGTGAGCTGGGCTCTATCCCTTGCTTGTCTTCTTGGGTGACTCAAAAACAACTGGAAAATGAACACTTGAACTCCCTGGCAGTTGGAAGTAGAAGGCTAACTATTGGAATCTCAGCCGTTTCATGTATATTCCTTATACTTTAGGATACAAAGTAAAGATGATGACTCTGGAAAAAGTGGAAATATTCAAATACTTGGAGGAAATTACACTGTATCTTCGTCCTCCCCCTCCCCTCCCCCACCAGATTAACAGATGTAAATATATAGCAAAACCACAAAATGATAGCTGGCTAGGATAGGTAGTGGTTATTGTTGTTACTGTGTGTGTTTATGTATGTGTGTGCAGGGGGATTGCAGAAAGGAAAGGGGAGCCTCAATCATTTTATTTTTGTGTTTGTGGAAGAGAAAATTATGCTGCTACCACCTTCCCATCCACCCCCGGACCCCCAGTTATATTGGGCAGCCAGAGTTGTTGGTTGTATTTCATTTTGGGTACCAGCTGCCTCTCTGAGCCAGCAGCTTTGGCAACATCTATTTACACTAGGGACGTTCTTTCTGATAAGGGGTATAAGCCACCAGAAGCCACGGCTCACTGCTCAGCCTTAGCAGAAATTCCCCAGCCCCACCCCCAGTGGCTCCTCCCTCTGAGAAAGGCTTGAAGAGGCTCTTTGGATTTAAGGAAAAGAGGCCAAAGTTGGCCTTTTACGGGAGATCATGAGTGTCAGCTGAGTTAGAGCCGGAGGCCAGGGCATCAGGCAAGACAGGTGCCATAGTCTGAGGGTTAGAGAAATCCCTGCTGTTCAAAATCCTGAGACTATTAGGGAAAGAAATCTCAGTCTTGTCAAACATATCGAGACCTTGAACAACTGTTTTGCTCTTTCCTGGTCTCTGTCTCTTTGGCTATAAAGTGAGTGGGTGAGATTGAGATGGAAACAAAAATTCGTTCAGCTCTTACAGCCTAAATAAAAATCTAAGCTTGGTGTTGAATTTAAAGAGTTCAGAATCAGGTTTGAGCAGAGGTTGGGGGAAGAGAGACAGTGTTGTCATTAAAACGCTTTGTAAAATCCTTTTGAAAATATTCACCCTGAACTTGAAAGTGATTTACTTTCTCAAGCACTGGCAAAGCTTTCAAACCAAAGGACTTCCTTCTAGTATATGAGGTGGAGGGAGCAGTGTGTGACAGACTAAAGTGAACACTTTATGTTTAGGTGGGTTTCAACACATCTAAGGTAACTGTTACTTTGATAGAAAAGTGTTTCAGGGGGAGTTACACACAAAAGAAAGCACAAATTTGTATACCATAAGCTTATGGAGTGGGTTTCACTAACTTGGATATTGTAACAGATGCAGTACTACTCAAAGGAACCATGTTCGCTTGAAGCAAAACCCACAGAAGCTACACAACTGAGCCCTGAGGATATTAAATCATTACTAGCGACCAGGAAGAAGAAGGCAAAGAATCACTGATCCTCTGGTTTGATGGATTTATTTTTCTTAGGAAATCCTTTATTGTTTTCTAATTCCCTGACCCTTAACACATCCTGTAATTTTTCTATACACCACCATTATTAAACAATAGACAGTTCTGGTTACTCAAATATTTCCGGCATTGGGGACCTGCTGTATACATCACACATACATCACCGATTGAAAACAATTTTTTAAAAAGAAAACACACTGGTACCTTATATCCATTCAGCCAAATTGGGAGGCTGCTAACAAAAGAAGAGGTAATTGATGTTAGATAGGAAAAAAAGAAAATAAAAATAAAGTAAAAGAAACAACCCCAAGCAAAAGGTGTCAACTCTAAAGGAGTTGAAATTGGGCATAGTAGTTGAGGAACTATTATAGTATATTAGATTTGAAAGCATACAGAGGGTTCCAGCTGAGGCAAGGCAAGTAGAAACGGAGGTGTGGGGGGGACTGATTTGAAAGACATTTAGGAAATGAAGTCCACTGGACCTCGTAATGTGGCAGAGAGGGCAGAGAGGGAGAGAAGAGAGAGGAGTCAGGATGTTTAAGTTTTTTGGCCTGGAAGATTGGGTGAATATTAGTGCCACTCACAAAGGCAGAGGCAGTAGAAGAGAAAGCGTGCTTTGGGGAAAAGATGGCAAGTTTGCTCTGACCTTTTGCATTTGACACGCAGATGGGCATCCTTGAGGTGAAATGGCTGGTAGGCAGATAAATATCCAGTTCTATGGGTCTAGGGCACATGAGTGAGAGTGAAAGTTACAGGAGTGGATGGGATTTCCAAGGGACACTGCAGAATGGGAAAACAGGGTAGTATCCCTGTGATCACTGCCATTAGAGAGATAAAATAGGACAGATCAGAGTATTAAGAGGAAAACCTAGAAATGAGGGTTTCTGAGAAATTAAGGGAAAAAAAGCTTTCCAGAGGAAGGGAAGTGTATATATTCCAGAAGGAACAATAGTGTAAATATCCCAGAGAACTCAATCAAGTTAAAGACCCAGAAAGTAACTCTTAGAGGGTTCTGTTCCAGTCCTCTAGTCTCCATGAGGGGCATCAGAATGTAAATCACTTTAGTCATTAAGCACACTTTTCAGTTCCTCTGACTGATTGATTGATTTTCTATAGCAAGATTTTCTCATAGAAGGAAGCTGTGTTTTAACTTATATTCTGCACAGGTTCCTCAGCTTATGGTGGTGGGTACCTTGAGTATCACCGGTTTACTCAAAGGCCCCAGGCCGCACACTCTGTGTTTTTTTCCTCTAAGCATTAAAACTGCTTCTTATTTTGCTTTTTTTGATAATTGCACTTTTACCCCAGGGAGCATATGTCTCCTGGGGTTACATTATCCATCTGTAATGAAAAATGTCTTTAAAAATTATGTGACTCTTCCGAAGTCATTTTTTGTTTCTTCTTTTGAAACAATCCTTGTTAAAACTAATTACTTCCTTCATTAACAAAGCAATGCATGCCCATGATAAAATAAAAGTGTTAGCACTTTCATTAAAGTTTAAACACAGAATAATATAATATGAAAAGTAAAAATTCCTTTATCTCTTCAACTCCTTAGCCAACTTCTCTGAGGTAAACTTTGACAGTATTTTCATTTAAAATGTTATTTATTTCTTAGTGGAAATAGCCTTAGTTGAACCTCACAACTATAGTTGTGCCATTATGTCCCTCATCCAAGGTGGATAATGTAAACCTTCCTATGCCCTTGCGATTCTGTCATCACTGTGACCTTTTCAAGAACCAAAGCACCAAGTGGATTTGGCCTTTATACTCTTGCCACAGGATGGAGATTCAATTTTAACATCAGTTTTTAATCAAATTATGGGATAGCTATCTTAAGATAAATACCGTTTTTCTGTGGTAAAATGTTAAAAATTTTCACATTCTCTGTAAAATACTGGAATTGGGGACCTATATTCAAATTTCTGTTTAAAATTCTGCCATGGCTGGACTTGAACCACAAATATTTCAGCTGATTTTTTTTTTCTCTTTTAAAATACGGCAAAGTTCATTTCAATGAAAAAAAAAAAAAGACAAAACAAGCTCTGATGAATTCCCTTAATAATTTTTTAAAAAATTGTGTGTGTGTGTTTTAAAATATACTGTTTCTGCTTTCTGTTGGTTTTCTCAATTGAAAAAATGTGTTTTGTCTTCAGATGTATTTTTGAAGTTGATTGTCTTGGCTTGGGCAACCCCAGGGGAACACCAACTTTAAACATGTAGCCGGGAGCACAGGGCTACCATAGACAACAATGCACAATGTTGCTTTTATAGGTTTGGAATAAAAGAAATGAATTTTCTCAGAGTTTACCACTTGTCAGCACAGAACATTATAAAACAACATAATGCAAAGTTTTGCCAAGCATTTGAATCAAAAAGAACCTAAAGAAACTAGGGAGAAATACATACTGCTAATACCTAATACTATGCTATACACTGTGGGTCAGCTACCGTTTGAGACCTTCTTAAAGATTTCTAAGTTCATAATTCATACAGTCTTAAACAGTAACCTGCTATTTATTTATTTATTTATTTTATTTTGTGATACGCGGGCCTCTCACCGTTGTGGCCTCTCCCGTTGTGGAGCACAGGCTCCGGACGCGCAGGCTCAGCGGCTATGGCTCACGGGCCCAGCCGCTCCGTGGCATGTGGGATCTTCCCGGACCGGGGCACGACCCCGTGTCCCCTGCATTGGCAGGCGGACTCTCAACCACTGTGCCACCAGGGAAGCCCCAGTAACTTGCTATTTAAATTGATTTAACTGATATTCTTGTTCAAAGGCATACCCTGTAGAATTCTCTCTTTGCTCTCAGAAATGCCTCACTGAAAAGAGGCACCAAGGTTTTCATGAACATGTCATTTCGTGTGAAAAAAGCTGGATTTTAAATCTAGGGCTTCCCTGGTGGCACAGTAGATAAGAATCCGCCTGCCAATGCAGGGGTCATGGGTTCGAGCCCTGGCCCAGGAGGATCCCACGTGCTGCAGAGCAACTAAGCCCGTGCGCCGCAACTACTGAACCTGCACTCTAGAGCCCGTTAGCCACAACTACTGAAGCCTGCGTGCCACAACTTCTAAAGCTTGCGTGCCTAGAGCCCATGCTCCGCAACGAGAAGCCACTGCGATGAGAAGCTGGTGCACCTCAACGCAGAGTAACTCCGCTCACCGCAACTAAAGAAAGCCTGCACGCAGCAACAGAGACCCAATGCAGGCAAAAATAAATAAATAAATAACTTTATTAAAAAAAAAAAAATCTAACCATCCTAGTTACTGAGTACATCATCTTATGCAAGTTATTTCACTTTTAAGTGCTTCAGTTTTCTTCTCTATAAAATGGTTGGTTTGGAATGCCCATCACATAGGTATCATTATTGTAAAAATAAGCTTAAATTATGATGTAAAGCAAAGAATTTGGTTCCTGTTCCATGGTGGATAGGCTTAGTAAGTGTTAACTTTCCTAGCCTACCAAGTCTTCCAAGGCTCCTAGCCTTTCAAGTCTTTGGACTTGGAACATCTTAGAGATAAGTTCAGATACCAAAGAGAGAAATCCTATGCCATTAGTAAGTATTTACTGGACATTGAAGACAAACAGCTCAGATGTGGAGAGGCCTAGAGTCACAGAAACTGTGGTTATATTTTAATAACTAATGTTGGGAATGAACAAGCCTGGATGTCAAAATTTGAGGTCTTTCATGAATGAGAATCCTGGCGTAAATGACCATCTCACTCTATGATAGGCCTTGATCACAAAGATCATTTATGTTAGTTTTAAAAGGCTGATTAAAACAAACAAACAAAGCATTACTGAGCTTTAATTTACATCTAAAGTTCATCCATTTTAAGTGTACAGTCCAATGATTTTTAGTAAATTTACGGAACCGTCATCACAATCCAGTGTTAGAACTTATGCATTACTCCCCAAATGTCCCTTGCATGCATGTTTGCAGTCAATCCCTGCTCCCACCCCCACCCCAGGATAACACTAATTGACTCTATGTCTTTTTCAATTTGCCTTTTTTCAGAAGACGTCTTTTTCAGGAGACTTTAGTCACACTGATTCACACAAGGGTTAGGAGAGTGCATGAGATTAGATTTCTTAGTATATTAACACCTTGGAGGCTGCTGGCTTCCCGGTGATAGAAACCAGCTTCTCAGCAGCAACTCTGAGAACTCCCAGTCCTATTGGAGAGAAATAGGACCAGAAGGCAACCAGCTGCCAGCTGGGGAACCATATCATTCAGGGTCCCATCAGGAGACAGAAGCCGTGTCAGTTATTTTAACAGAGAGAATGTAAACAATTGTTAGAGGTTATTAGAGAATTGAAAAAGCAACCAAAGAGCACTGAGGTATCACAGAAGGAAGACTAAATAGACATTGTCTCCAAGGAAGACATACAGATGATCAACAGGCACATGAAAAGCTGCTCAACATCACTAATTATTAGAGAAACGCAAATGAAAACTACAATGAGGTAGCACCTCACACCGGTCAGAATGGCCATCATCAGAAAGCCTACAAACAATAAATGCTGGAGAGGGTGTGGAGAAGAGGGAACCCTCCTACGCTGTTGCTGCATTGGAAATTGATGCAGCCACTGTGGACAACAGTATGGAAGTTCCTTCAAAAACTAAAAATAGAGTTACTATATGATCCAGCAATCTCACTCCTGGACATATATCCAGAAAAGATGAAAACTCTAATTTGAAAAGATACATGCACCCCAGTGTTCCTTGCAGCACTGTTTACAATAGGCAAGACATTGAAGCAATCTAAGTGTCCGTTGACAGATGAATGGACAAAGAAGATGTGGTACATGTATGCAATGGAATATTACTCAGTCGTAAAAAAGAATGAAATAATGCCATTTGCAGCAACATGGATGGACCTAGAGATTATCATACTAAGTGAAGTAAGTCTGACAGAGAAAGATAAATATCATATGATATCTCTTATATGTGGAATCCAAAAAATGATACAAATGAATTTATTTACAAAACAGAACTAGACTCACAGACATAGAAAACAAATTTTGGTCACCAAAGGGGAAAGTGAGGGCGGGATAAATTGGGAATTTGGGATTAACAGGTACATACTACTATTATAAAATAAACAAGGTCCTACTGATAGAAGAGGGAACTATATTCAGTATCTTGAAATAACCTATAATGGAAAAGAATCTGAAAAAAGAAGAGATGTACACACGTGTGTGTGTGTGTGTGTGTGTGTGTGTGTGTGTGTGTGTGTGTATAAAACTGAATCCCTTTTCTGTACACCTGAAACACTGTAAATCAACTATACGTCAATTTAAAAAAAAAAGGTATCACAGAAGGGAGAACTAGCAGGAATCCACTATCAGTTTTTAGGTTGGGAAGTGAAGGAAAAGCTTGGAATTACTAAAACTCAGAAATTTGGAGGAGGCTCATTTTTGGGCCGGGATCCACACCTTTGAGGAGAGGGGGCAGACAGCTTGTCCTTGTGTCTTCGGGAAAATTTGGTGGGACTGGTCAGCAAGTGTTAAAAAAAAACCCTGCAAACTGGATTCAATTGAATTCAACCTCTCCTACTGCAAGTAGTGCTGCCTCTGAGGTTCAAAGGTGGTGGTGCTGACAGTAACAGGAAACCAAAAGGAAACAGACAGGGGCAGACAGGTTTCTTTCCTTCCTCCAGGTATTCAGTCTTCCTCTCGTACCCGCTGCTGGCAGAGCTTCACAGAGGGTAGTGGGCTATGCTGGAAGCTGGTTCACAGAGTCTCGGCCCCGGCATCACAAAGCTGGGTCAGGAGGCTGGTCTTGAAGCTGGGATGAGCAACCTAATAAGTGAGACGAGGTTCTCAGATCCAAGTCAGACTGATTTTCAAACTTGTGTTCTAAACCACTACTCCATACTACCAATTTTATATTTATATTCTACCTCTTATTTAGCACGTCCTAAATACCTGTACACTTCAGTAAGTGAATGCCTCACTTCTCCACAAATTCAGGCATTGAGAATCAGGATATATTATTTTCACCTTGTGGAGACACATTCTTTGTTTCATAGATTTCTTCCTTAGGTTTTCATCCAAAAATAGCGACTTGGAATCACATTTTAACATCTGAGTTTAAAATTTTCTTGATATTCCAACTTTTCCACAAATTCTTTGTAGAGCTATCCCCAATAACGCAAAGGAACAATACCATTTCAGGCCTCCTGATGAGTAGCTATCAATTCAATTGTATGAGTGAGTTTGGATGATATATCCTTGTGTGTGGTGTGGGAGACATTGTTCCTCTTTAACACAGTATCTTTTTCAAAGGAAGATAAAACACAAGTCATCTGTCTCTAAGTCATTTGGGAATTTCATTTTCTTTTAAACTCTGGGCAAACTGAATTAAGTTTTTCCTATAGTTGCTTTTCTTCGTACTTTACATGGCTTTCATGTACAACCCCCCTTTATAATGCATCTTCCTATATGGATATAGGTATCAAGATGCAGTGTTACCACAAATGTTTTCAGTCATCCTAATGCCTAGCAGAATGATCAAGAAATATTTGTTGAATAAATATATGCATGAATAAATTATTTTCCTTTCTGTTAATTTTTAAAAAGTTAATTTTCCCTAGAAATAACTTACTTATCTGTTGTCTGGATGGGCATATTAGAATTCAAAAATCAAAATTCAAAATGACTATGTGGGTGGGTGTGGGTGTGGGTGTGGGTGTGGGCGTGTGTTTTAGTGGGTGTAGTAAGTAGTCTAGGCTTTGTTTATTTTGTATAGTTCATTTTGCAACTTTGTCATTGGTTTGAAAAGCCAATGTTAAAACATTTTGGCTTAAAATGATTGGAAGTTACAACTCAACAACAAAAGGCAAACAACCCAATTTGAAAATGAGCAAAGGAGTTATCTCCAAAGAAGATATACTAATGACCAATGAACACATGAAAAGGTGCTTAACATCAATAGTCATTAGGGAAATGCAAAGCAAAACCACAGTGAGTACCACTTTATACCTACTAGGATAGCTATAACAACAACAAAAATGGAAAATGTTAAGTGTTGGCGAGGATGCTGAGAAATTTGAACACTTGTGCATTGCTGTGGGAATGTAGAATGGTGCAGCACTTGTGGAAAATACTTCGATGATTCCTCAGAAAATTAAACATAGAATAACCATATGACCCAGCAATTCTACTTCTCGGTACCTACCCAAGAGAATTGAAAACAGGTGTCCAAACAAAAATTTCTACATGAGTGTTCATAGTAGCATTTTTCATAATATCCAAAAAGTGGTAACAACACAAATGTCCAGCAACCAATCCATGGATAAACAAATGTGGTATATCCTTACAGTGGAATATTATTCAGCTACAAAAAGGTACTGATATATAGATATACCTGGTAAACATTATGCTAAATGAAAGAAGCCAGACAGAAAAAAGCCATATCTTGTATGATTCCTTTTATATCCTATATATGTCCAGGATAGGCAAATCCATAGAGGCAGAGAGCAGATTATCTGTTGCTAGGACCTGGGAGTGAGGGGTGACTGCTTAATGGGTATAAGATTTCGTTTTGATACGATCAGAATATTTTGGAATTAGATGGTGAAGCAATACACTGTGAATACAGTAAATGCCACTGAATAGTACAATTTAAAATGGCAAGATGATGAATTTTATGTTATGCGAATCTTACCTTAATAAAAAAACAAATGATTGATAGGAAACGCATTCAGATGAAAGAGACATTTAAAAGAAAGGGGAAGGGGTAACATGAGGAATGAGAGAACAAGCCAGGGACATAATAATAGACCCATTAATTATAAAATAGGAAGTAAACCTAAATTTCTTTAGCTTTTGTCCTTTCCAAAATCTTTAAATAAGAAGACTTTTATTAAAAGTGAAAATCCACAAGGTAAAGAAGAGGAAGAATTACTGTGTATTAGAAAACATCAAATATGGAAGGCTGTTAGAGAGAATCTGATTTTTCTTAAAATAATTAAACAAGCCACTGTATCTTGTCACTGTGATTGGTGTCACCAATAAGCCTTTCTGTTGTGTTCTTCCCACTTAATAATTTCATAATCTTATTCATACACATTCATAAGTGAGAATTAAAGTGACACTGATTTAAATATGCAGGTGGAAGACATTAGAGCATATACCAATCCAATTTACCTGTCCAGAGGAGACCAAGGTATAATCAGAAAAGGACTTGTTTAAAGTAAGAGTAGCATTTCAATTTTCTGAGTTTCCTTTCCAGTGATATTGCTGTATATTACTGTTTAGTCCTGCGTGAATATGGGAACAGCAGACACTACATGGAAACTCTTGTTCCCCACCTGATGTTTCCAGTGTGACTAGGATTAATGATCTAAAGAGAGGTAGGGTTTGTGTCTTCCTGAATACTCTCTCCAGGACTGGGTGGCCATTTCCACAAAGTGACAAGAGCTAAGTGACCCTCTGAAGCTGGATGATATGGGAGAGCAAGCATGTGGGCATAATGATCGTGGGCCTGGCTTCATTAGTGCCTGCAAGAGTAGAATGGGGCTGATATTCAGATGGTTTGCCCCAGGACAGCCTTAGACGCTGTTAAAATTCTGGTTGGCAAATATTTAATGACCTGAGCCTCACCCCTGTCCTGCGATCCTCTTCACAATCCAGAAACTAAAAAGTTAATGCATGGCTCATCAGAGAGCTTCTAGGTCCCTGAGTTAGTGCCTTAGCTAGTGCAATTTCTGATCAGCTGTTTGCGAAGTGCATTGAATATTTTCCCTGGAGGAAACCCACCGAGATTGAATTTTTTAAGACCCTACTCTCCCATCCTAACCCTCTGAGTGTATGTATTCTCAAAGTAGGAAGTCTGTCATTCCTGTCATTCCACCCAAACACCCTAGTATTTTTTTTTTTTTTTGCGGTATGCGGGCCTCTCACTGTTGTGGCCTCTCCCGTTGCGGAGCACAGGCTCCGGACGCGCAGGCTCAGCGGCCACAGCTCACGGGCCCAGCCACGGCATGTGGGATCTTCCCAGACTGGGGCACGAACCCGTGTCCCCTGCATCGGCAGGCGGGCTCCCAACCACTGCGCCACCAGGGAAGCCCCATTTTTTATTTTTTGAAAAATCCTTTCAGTTCTCTTTGATTCATGACTTCACATTTCAAATAGCCCTCAGATAGTAATTAAAAATTTCAGACTCAAGATATTGCCTCAATGTTTTTTCTTTGTAGTGGTTTTATTTTCTAAGAAATATTTAGTTTGATACCATCAGCTAAAATCCTGTGTGAAAAAATGAGTAAACAAACAAATAGTAGTTGGAACCTGTTATCATGATCTCTAGGTCAGTTTTGTCTTTACCACAGTAACTGGTTTGGTCTTTTGTTGGTCAACAGTAAATGTGCCATTCAAGAATGCCTGCCTTATGGTGAGCTGGAATTATCCTTTTTTCCCCTGAAGCAGTGAAAAAACATCTTGAGGTACAGGCAAGTTGTATCATTGGAGGGGGTGGGCGAGGGCTGGCAGGGGCATAGAATAGTCTAGTTCCAGCTTCCACAGACTGACAGATCCCCAGACCACTGACAGCAAAAACATGGAGGTGGACAATTCTCTGAGCTCAAGCAGTCCTTGCTGAGATTTTTTTTTTTTTTAGTGGAACAAAGGGGAAAAAGTCTATTCCTTTTCTTCCATCTTTTATTGGCTGAGAGGTCTGTCAATTGGTTAATAATTTTTGCAGTTCTTAAGTATTTCAAGAGAATTTGCTTCCCCAAAATATTGAACAAACGGGAAGAGAGTCTCAATGCCAAATAATTTCTATTTTCTCTCCTTTCATTCTGGAGAAGATGTTAATTGATACTCACATTATGGTGGAAAATGCCCTGTATCTATTATCCCTCTTCTCCTTCATAAAAGATTACAGATTTTAAACTGGAACATTGCTTTCCAGCTAAAAGACTGAATTTCCCAGCCTCCCTTTGTAGTTAAGTGTGACTAAGTTTTGACTAATCAGTGTAATTGAAAGTATTGTTTGGGTTATCAAATAGAGGAATGTGCCCTTTTCGTCCCTTCCCTTCCTTCTATCCTTCTGCCTCTGCCTGGAATGAAGATGTAGTGACAGGAGCTCTAACAGACATCTTGGACCTTGAGGAGAAGGGCCAGACCTAATGGATAGTAGAGGAGGGTGTGACAGTGGTCCTTGACCACTTTGTGCAAACATGATACCTCCCCTAGCATTGCCTACATCCAGACTTTCCTAAAAATGTGGATGTGGAATAAAATTCTACCTTGTCTAAGCCATCCATACTTTGGATTTCTCTTTTACTCAGAGCCAAACTAATTTTAACTAATTCAACTTCCAATATTATTTCTACCTTGAAGATCGAGGCTTTTATCATGGCCTTCTGTTGTTCTATATAACACTGCAACCTTATTTATTTAATAAATACTCAATGAATACTTACTATACACCAGGAATTGTACTAGGCACTATATATTCAGTGGTTAGCAAAGCAAACATAGTCTCTACCATTTGGAGCTTATAGTTTAGTGAGAGAGACATAGTAGAATGTGAGAAATAATCTCTTGTTTCCTACTTTTGCTACTTTTTCTCCTCTCCTGTCTCCACTGAATTTCATTCAATTTGTGTCTTAAAGTCAGAAGAAGGGACCATATAACTTCATCATTTCGTGAGATATAAGCATATTGGCACATATGACTATCAAAATAAGACTCTTCTGACCCTGGCTACTTTCTTTCGACATAAGATTTTAGAGAATCCTATATGAAAAGCCAATTTTAGCAGCCAGTAGGTCTTCAACTTGAGGACTTTCTGTCCTAGTGTAGTAAGGTGTCTGTGCGTGTGTACATGCACATGCATAAGTTTGGGTTTCTTTGCTCCCATTGTGATTCATCAAATGTTAGGATTTGTTTCTGTCTTCATCCGGCCTCTGCTAAAAATCCATATTTGTTCTTGAATTGCCTTTTAAATGGTCCTCAATCATCTTATGGTTTTCCTAATTAGGTATTATCAACCTAATTGTCAGAATGATGGTCATGACTACTCTCTCACTCAAGGTCCTAACTCATTGCTAGGACCATAGCAGAAGCCATGCACCCTGACCTCTTTGTTGACTCTGTTGGCCATGTGGGTCTTCAGAGCCATGGAAAATTCACAAAAGGTAGCTCTGCCTAACACTTTGTTGTGTTCCCTTGTTCTCTCTCACGGATGCTATAATTTGGGATGCATATAGGTAGGTCCCTTTCTCATAACTCCTCATGCTTTTGGCTTACTCCTTCCTTCATTGATCTGCCCTTTGATTTCAATCTTTCTCCAACATTCCCTCGTCCATTATCTTGCATCTGCTGTTCCACTAGTTGCATCTCCTGTTCCACTAGTCCTGTTCCCATGATTGTAATGACTTTTCACCTGGGTTGGGTAGCAGCCAAGTATCAAAGACATGATTTCCTTTGACCAAATTCTTGGACCGTCTGTCCCTCAAAAGAGTGGTACATTAATAGACACTACATATTTGTATGGCATCTTTCATTTAGCCAAGGAGTATTTTTGTCACTGTGTCCTTATTTTTGGACTCATAGCTTTAGTAATTCTTTTTTTTTTTGCTGCACGCGGGCCTCTCACTGTTGTGGCCTCTCCCGTTGCGGAGCACAGGCTCCAGATGCGCAGGCTCAGCGGCCATGGCTCACGAGCCCAGCCGCTCCACGGCATGTGAGATCTTCCCGGACCGGGGCACGAACTTGTGTCCCCTGCATCGGCAGGCGGACTCTCAACCACTGCGCCACCAGGGAAGCCCTTTAGTAATTCTTTTATCACACTTAGGACCACTTCAGAAACTCAATTAGTGCTCAGTGAGTAAAATCCAAAAAATATTCCTTTTCCAAAAAGCACATTGCAAGAGCTGAGGAACCATAGTTTGGCCATGAAAGCAACCTAAGAGAGAACAGTTGGAGTTCATTTTCAAGAGAGGAAATGGTTTACTGACTTCAAAAAGTCTAGTCCCTGCTGAAACAATCTGAAAGAAGCAATGGCACTGGGTCCATTAAGTTCAAGAAACGATAAATTTCAGTTATTGGCACAAACATTAAGTATCTTGATATGTAGAGCCGAAGTCTGATAATATTGCTAAATTTGGGTTCATCATGACAAGATATTGAGAAATCCTTGAAATTTATGACATGTTAGGGCAATGTGATATGTCACTTAATTGATGAAAAATCCATCCTCTTTGAATCATGTTATGAAAACTGCTGGCAAAGAAAAAAGAGTCCAAAATTCAGGACTGATAAGCGGAAGCTTTGGAGGCAAATACTGATTAGACTGTAGCATTTCTTTCAAAATATCAGTCTCTTCTTTCCAAGTGGTGGGAGTTGCTTGCTTTTGTGTTCTTGGGAAGCCTTAGAGGTGCTGAGGGTGTGGACATCCAAAATAGAAAATCTACGGTTGCCTTTATTTAAACGTTCTCTCAATTCCTTCAGTCCTTATAAGAGCATAAGTAAACAGAAGAGGAACCAGTCATTGTAAAAATGGGTTTTTGAGTCAGATTCACCTCAGAAATGGTGGAGATGGTTTGCAAATCTGGATGTTTGTTCTAGTGTTTAAGACCCTATTTTCCCTCTACTGATAGCATTCGATGGTCTGCCAGGATTTCACGTTGGTTCTTCCCTCAGATACTATCTCTCCGATTGCTCTTTTCTCCTCATTATGGGTCATATATTCCTGCTGCTTTACATACCTAATAATTTTTTATTAGAAGCTGGCTACTGTGAATTTTACCTTGTTGGGTGCTGGATATTTCTGTATTCTTGTAAATATTATTGAGCTATGTTATAGTACACAGTTACTTGAATGGTTTGAACCTTTTGGGTATGGTGGGACCAGAGCACCCTGTAGACTTAGGACTATTTTTCCATCACTACTGAGTCACCACCCTTCTGAATATTCTACCCACTGCCCATGAATTATGAAGATTTTCCACCTTGACCTGTGAGGCTAGGAATAATTCCTAGTCCAGTGGGAGCACTCTAGATTGTTCCCTCTGAGCCCTCTAGGTGATTCTTCCCATGGCCTCAGGTTATTTCTTCACTCACATGGACTCAGCTGAAGACTTGACGGGGACCCTTTGCAGATAGCTCTGGAGTTCCATCTCTGTGTATTTCTCTCTTCTCTGGTATTCTGCCCTGTGAACATTGGCTGTTGTGACTTTTCAAGACAACAAGCTCCATCCCCTCAACTCTGTGGGAGGAGGTCATCGAGAGGACATGACTGCCAGTTGATGTACAAGCTGGACCCAGGCAGTCTGAGACTCTTCATCCTCTCCCTTGTCCTTGGAATGTATGGTCCATGCACTGGTCCTGTACTAGGAGCCACTTCAAAGATGCAGTCTTGGAAGAGCCCTGTGTTGTTGAGACAGTCTAGACTGTGTAGTGACTTTAAGGCCCTTTAAGGCTTCTATGTAAACTCTTAAGATTCTGGAGAGCTGTGCGGGGTTGTATTCGCCTTGCAGCCTCCCAAGACAAGTGTCATATGTAAGTTCCTTTGCTTATTTGTTTTTTTTTTGCGGTACGCGGGGCTCTCACTGCCGTGGCCTCTCCCGTTGCGGAGCACAGGCTCCAGACGCACAGGCTCAGCGGCCATGGCTCACGGGCCCAGCCGCTCCACGGCATGTGGGATCTTCCTGGACTGGGGCTCGAACCCGTGTCCCTTGCATCGGCAGGCGGAATCTCAACCACTGCGCCACCAGGGAAGCCCTCCTTTGCTTATTAAAACTACCATCTACCAATCTGAAGTGGTCTGCCTCTTTCTTTGATTTTTTTCTTGCCCTCCATGTGCAGGGGCCAGTTTTGAATTTCACTTGGGCAGCCCTGGAGGTTGTGAATGAAAAAATTCAGGGAGAACATCAGTGTCTCTTGCATTGTTCTCCCTTCCTCAGCTGCAGCCTGAAAACTCTCTGGAGGCAATAAGATGGGGCATTCATAGGGCTCACTGCACAAGTTTCTCTGTCTCAGGAATCACTGTCTTAAGCTGCCTGTCCAGTGTCTGAAAATCATACTTTGTCTTTTTTTTTGTAGTTGTTTCAGGTGGAAAGGAAATCCAGTTCCTGTGACTCCATCTTGTTCGGAACTGACGTCCCATTGCAGGTATGTTCCCTGGGCAGGGTATCACAGCAGGTATGTTCCCTGGGCAGGGTCTCTACGCTAAACAGGGGTCTTGCGTCAGGATCCTGGTGTCTAAGAAGGAGGATCAAAGAGGTATAAACTCATTCCAGTATAAACTCAGCTCTTATTCATGCAATTACATTGCCACACAAGTTTCATCTCTTCAGTCAGTCATGGTCCCAGATTGCATCCCTAAGAAAGTTTCCTCCTTGGTTCATTAATTCATCCGTCCATCTATTCATCCATCTGTCCATTCGTCCATCCATCCATCCAGTATTAGCTAAATATCTTTTACATAATGAAACTCACTTAATTTTTGGAGAATAGCAAAGAATAAGACAGACTTGGTGACTTTCTTCTGGGTGCCTAGACTCTAGTTGGGGAAAACAGCTGATAACGATCCAGATGGTTAACTGTGGTATAGGCTATGAGGGAAAAGCAAAGGATGCTATGGGAGCATATACGTGAGGGCCTAACCTGATCTGGAGAATTAAGAAGATTTCCCCGTGGAGGTGACATATAAGCTGGGATTTACAAAGAGGTGATTATAAGATAGAGACTGTTTTTCTCTAAAGGGCCTGAACTATTCCAAACATATTTTATTGAGCACTTAACATAAACTCTGTGTCCAATAATGAAAACACTTCTGAGTTATTACCCAAGAAAACTAACCTCAGTTGCAGAGAAAGACAGTAAAATGAAAAATGCATATCAAAACTTTCCTAAATCATTAGACATAGATTAGAAATTAGTGGTTAAAATGTTAATAGCAATACCTTTGTATTGTGGGACTCTGAGTGATTTTTCCTTTTTCCACGTTTCTGTTATCTCCAAAATTTCTGACGTGAACGTGCATTGCTTTTGTAGAAAGAAAAAAGAGAAAGCAAGGGGGAAGAGAAAAAAAAAAACATATGGAGTATAATACAGGTGCTATTCTTTAACAGGTATTTCATGAACTGATGCTTTAAGTACCACATTGTGACATTATGTGTCATGTGGCAAAATATCGATGCTGTTTCCAAAAACATTCTCAAGCTGATCAAGTAAGTCATTTTTACCAAGCATTTAGAAAACAAGTGTCAGGACTTCCCTGGTGGCACAGTTGTTAAGAATCCACCTGCCAATGCAGGGGACACGGGTTCGATCCCTGGTCCTAGAAGATCCCACATGCTGCAGAGCAATTAAGCCAGTATGCCACAACTACTAAGCCTGCACTCTAGAGCCTGTGAGCCACAACTACTGAACCCACGTGCCACAACTACTGAAGCCCGCCCGCCTAGAGCCCGTGCTCCACAACAAGAGAAGCCACCGCAATGAGAAGCCCATGCACCGCAACGAAGAGTAGCCCCCGCTTGCTGCAACCAGAGAAAGTCCGCGTGCAGAAACGAAGACCTAATGCAGCCAAAAATAAATAAATTTATTTTAAAAAAAAAAGTTTCAAAAGAGGATTTGTGTTCAATTTCTGTGAAGTGTGAAGTTTGCATTTGATATTGGTCTTGAAGGTCATGGGCAGATGTGCTTGGTAAACTGGTAGTGAGCCTGTTGTTGGATGCCTATCTCTACACACCAGTGCGGTTTCTTGGCATGTGGAAATCATGGCAGCTCTGCTCCTAGGAGAATTGTGTGGCAATGTCAAAGGGAAGGAGAATGGGGGAGAGCTCTTAAAAATAGTATGCTACTATTTTTAAGCAAAACTCTTTCATAGTCAGAGGCATAGCTTTTCTAAGTTTGGAGTTTTTAAACTGCATGTACTTTTTTACAGCTTGTCATGTAGATCCCTTGTGTGTCCAAATAGAGGAATATGGGACCAATTTGGAGTTTTGAACTATTTATATATTGTGTTTATAAAGGAAGTAAGGGGTTTCTTGGATCATTTTAACTTAGTTTTTAATATATCTGTATTAGTCACATTGATAGAATATAACATTTGTAATTCATGGAGGAGAGTTGATGGAAATTATTCAACTCTGGAAGGGTTTTCTAAATTCATGAATATGAGTACATGATAGGTATTATTAGTAGTAGGCTTGAATAATTTTAGATTTTGGTGGCTGTAATGATATCAAGGTCCATATCTTAAAGCTCAGAAGGTTACAGTCATGGGTGGCAGATTGTTTATTCCTGCCTGAAATTCTTACCATCAATTTTCATAGATTTATAAAAGCTTTTATTTGATATTGAGTGACTGTTTTTGAAAACATTACTGTATATTTTTATAAAATAGAATACGTAGGCTTTTAAAAATTAAGGTAAAATTAATCTAATCTAAAATTAACCATTTAAAGTATATAGGTCAGGAACTTCCCTGGTGGTCCAGTGGTTAAGACTTCGTGATCCCAATGCAGGGGGGCACGGGTTTGATCCCTGGTCGGGGAAGTAAGATCCCACATGCTGCACGACATGACCAATAAATAACTAAATAAATAAACGGGCTTATCATATTAAAAAAAAATATGATTCAGTGGCATTTAATACCTTCACGATGTTACGCAAACATCACCTCCATTTAGTTTTAAAACATTTTCATCAGCCCAAAAGGAAACCCTGTATCCAGTAGAGCAGTCACTCCTCATTCTGTCCTTCTTACCAATCTGCTTTCTGTCTCTACAGATTTAGCTATTCTGGATATCCTGTATAAGTAGAATCATACATGTGACCTTGTGTTTATGGCTCTTTTCACTTAGCATGTTTCTGAGGTTCATGTTTTAGCATGTACATGTTTTAGCATGTATCAGTACTTTATCTCTTTTTATGACTGAATAATATGCCATTATATGGATATAACCACATTTTGTTTATCCATTCATCATTCAGATTGTTTCCTCATTTGGCAATTGTGAATAATGTTACCATGAACATTCATGTACAAGTTTTTGTTTGCATACTGGCTTTCAGTTCTTTTGGGTATATGCATAGGAGTGGAATTGCTGGGTCACATGCTGATTAATTCTATGTTTAACTTTCTGAGGAAGGATCAAACTGTTTTCCACAGTGGCCGCTTCAGGTATATTCCCGCCAACAGAACCCATAGGATTTTAGATGGTTTTTTTTGTTTTTTGGTTAGCCAAATGTTTGACATCTTCTCCACTCATGAGAGCATTGTTTGATTGAAGCTTTAATCCTAAGTAATAGTCATTGAACACGTACATACACAGGAAGAGGAAAAGAAAGGCCCAGCCTTAAGGATCCTCTTCTTGAACTATTTTGACTTGACTGCATAGCACCCAAATAGGAACATGTCTTAGAGAACATTTATTCATTCTGCACATGGGAAACAAGGTCAGTCGAGGTGGAATGACTTGGGAGATAAAAAAGAGGTCACTCAACCAGTTAGTTATTGGTAGAGTTAAGGCTCAGACTGTGGTCTTGCAACTCTGAGCCCACTGTTCTTTTCCCTGCACTATGCACTTAACCCACTCATTTTTTGATGGGTGAAATTCTTAGATTATGGTTTCCTTCTTTTTATTTTATTTTATTTTTTTTGCGGTATGCGGGCCTCTCACTGTTGTGGCCTCTCCCATTGCGGAGCACAGGCTCCGGACGCGCAGGCTCAGCGGCCATGGCTCATGGGCCCAGCCGCTCCACGGCAGTGGGATCTTCCCGGACCGGGGCACCAACCCATGTCCCCTGCATCGGCAGGTGGACTCTCAACCACTACGCCACCAGGGAAGCCCTATGGTTTCCTTCTTTTGCTCAGAAATCTTAGGAAAGTGGTGGATATATCATCAAATTAGAGCCAGCTTTATTTATTCATTTATTTCTTCATGCATTTATTCTAGAAACACTTAAGGAATGCTAATATATACCAAAGAATGTGCTGAGATCAAAGGATACAGTAGGAAACAAGCAGTCATGGGACTGATTTCAGAGTGAACGTTCTGGTAGTAAAGATGGCCATATGACAAACAGTTACACAAAGAATGGGTTATAATTGGGCTAAGTGCTGTAAAGGAGAGGTACACGGTGCTCTGAGACTTTATGGGAAGGACACCTGCACTATTTCAGTTGTTAAATGTGTCAGGGAAAGCACTTAGGTTTATAAAATCTAATGTGGTTTGATTTCAGGGTCACCTGGAAAACTCTCTTAATCCTCAAAATTCTTCCGCCATCTGCTCATTTATGTCAGGATTTAAAGATTTGATGTGTCAGATCTATGTTTTCTAATGTACAGTTAAATTTAAAAATCCATTAAATTTAAAAATTCATTTGTGGACTCCCTAAAATGACCTCGCATGCCACCCTTGGTCTACCTACCACACTGCTCTCACTGCTGCTCTAGGTGCTGATGGCTCTTCTGTCATTTTGAATCCAAGAAACAGAGCAGTCCAACTCCAAACAGGGGTATGTCATCCATATAGCAGCAGGGAAGGAAAAGGCAGTGATGAAAGCTAGAGGAAAGAAATGGGAAAGATGTGGGGGACGCAGTAAACAGAAGAGATGCAAACTGAGATAAGGAGGAAGACACGAGGAAAAAGGATGAATTTGGTTGGAGAGAAATAAGGTGGTCCTCAGGGAAGCTGGGCTCTGATCATAGGCAGCTTCACTCTCTTAGCAGAGAATGAAATAAATACCCTCCTTTTCCATCTCATTCCATTTATTCCATTCATCAGTAATTTGGATACAACTCACACACCATGGAAAGAGAGAGGGAGTGCCCTGAATCAACTTCAGTTCTTTCTTGGTGTGTCGAACGTGAGCATAGTTTTCATTTTGAAGTTTTCAACTGTTTTTCTCTTTGTCAAGAGATGGAGATTTGAATTCCTCTTTGGGGCACATCATTCTGTTATGTTTTGCACATTTGTAAAGGTACTTGTGAAAAATCATGAGGTAGATTTTTTTCACACTAAGAAGTTTATTATTTTCTCTGCAAACATAAAAAAAATGGCTATTTATGGTTGAACCAGGAATCTATCTTGGAGAGTTTGCTGGCTTTTATTTTCTTGGTGGAGGCGGTTAGGGGAAGGGGGTTAGGAAAATGCTTTTGTTTTTTTTCTATATCTAAATTTTACTGTTAGACTGTTTTGTGCCTATGAACTATTTTTGTGGAAAATTCCATTTTCCTGTTAGTAGTCATGGGCAAAAAATGTGAACCTACTAAGACTCAAAGTTTTATCTTCTGCCTTCCGGTGGAAGAAAGACCAAAAGGAAGCTGGACTTAGTTTGACATAATTCAAACTTGACATCTGTATTAGCTTGCTAAGGCTGCTGTAACAAAGTCTGCTGTAACAGACTGGATGGCTTAAACAACAGAAGTATATTTTCTCACAATTCCGGAGGCTACAAATCTGAGATCAAGGTGTTAGCAGGGTTGGTTCCTTCTGAAGACCTCGAGGAAAGAATCTGTTCCAGGGCTCTCTTCTTGGCTTGTCGATAGCTATCTCCTCTCTTTGCCTTCACATCATCTTCCCTCTGTACGTGTCTGTATCCAAATTTCCTCTTCTTGTAAGGATACCAGTCATGTTGGATTACAACCTGCCCTAATGACTCAACTTAATTACCTCTTTAAAGACCCTCTCTCCAAAATACAGCCACATTCTGAGATACCAGGGGGAAGAATATTTTTGGGGGGAGAAATACGATTCAGTCCATAACAGTGTCCTACACGTTATTTCAGTTATATTAACCTGGAATTTACTAAGATTTCAGAGCATATTCTTTTGCAACTGTTGGGGCCATAGGTTAAGTCTATGATCAGGGTTTTTCTTGTAGCAAGTTCTACTATTCTGGCAAAGACCGAACCAGAGACAGAAAGGAAAATTGAGAAGTCAGGCCAAGGATTGGAGGGAGGGAAAATCTTGTTTCTCTCTGGGCTTCAGGGCAGATGGACCTGGACTTTAGGTTGTGGGAGTGTATGGCGCACGTAGTGGTGAGGGTAAAGAGGAGTCAGTCTTTTGGGAGCAGGTTGGGAGCTAGGCAGCGGGACACTTTAGGAGATACCATTGAGCGTAAGCGTGGGGCCCATGGGCCCCCAGAGTATCACATCTAGTAGCAGGAATACCTTACTGCGTGTAATGTTATTTCCTCCACTTATGCTTAAACTTCCAGTGTCTTGTAAGAAATTCAAGCTAGGTCTCAGTGATGCTATTGAGAATCAAGGGAGAGTTATCTTCCAGACTTGGGCTTGAGTGACATAGGGAGACCAACACAACTTCCCAAACCACCTCCTATGTGTCCTGTGAGCTGCAGCAGATCATGTCTAGGGATTATAGCCTGGAGGCTTGATGAAGAACTAGAACAAGAAGAGCACAGACTCAGAAATAACAGTGGGTGTGTATACTTTGAGCTGCAGTGTAGCTGGTGGAGGTGCTAAGCCATTGTAATTTGGATGTTAATATAAATGTAACCTCGGTTTATTGTCATTAGCAGTGAGGCCTTGGGAGAACGTTCACAGAGCAGTCTTTTTTACAATCAGATGTGTCCATTAAAAATCCTTTACTGGCTATTCATCCATATGAAGGCAACAAAATGTTCGAGAAGAAATGAAAACTTTGTAACTAACTAGACTTCTGCAAGTGCTAAAAACAGTTAATAGTCTCAAAGTTTTGAATCTTTAAATAGCAACTCAGAGGCACTTACTAAGATCCAACTTTAGTATACATCGACTACTTCAAGAAGCAGTAATGCTTCTTATTCTTTTCCGACCCAGGATCTTATCCAAGAACATGTTTTCCTTTAGTTATTGTGTCTCAACAGTTTCCTTCAGTTTGGAACAGGTCTTCAATCTCTTCCTGTCTCTCACATCCTTAACAGTCTTAAAGAGTATAGGTCTTTCATTTTACAGTATGACTCTTACTTGGGTCTACCTGATGTTTCCCCATGACCACCAGATTCTAGTGGAGGATGTCATTTAGAAACCACCATCTGGGTATTCAATGTGATAGTTGCTTCTAGGGTACCTCTGCATCTAGACAATCTCAGAGGATAGAGTTAGGAATATATATATATATATATATATATATATATATATATATATATATGTATGTATGTATGTATGTATGTATGCATGCATGTACATGCATTCACACATCTACATCAGCTGCTATTTCCATATTTATCTGAATGTGTATATTAAAAACGCTACAAGTTCATACTGAGGCTTAAAACCCCAGTCTAATACTTCAAGGTTCTTTCTAGTCTCCTCTTTTCCAAGCTTATAAAATACCTTCTCAGACAGTGAGAAACCTGGCTTCTGGTATCCTAAGTGTATTTACTTATTTGCTCTATCAGTTAACTTATTTGCTCAATTTCCAAGCACTCCAGTCCCCTCCCCTCTGCCGCTTCCAGGCCATACCCTCTCCTCACGCAGCTTCTTCAGATGTCAGCATCTCTGCCTCAGCATGGGAAGTGAAAGGAATGTGAGAATAAAAGGAAAGTTGGAAAGGGAAGTGAAGATGGAAAGGGCACTTTTCTGTTATTTGTAGCCTAAAGCATGCTAAATGATGCAACCCATAATACACTATTGCAATTATTTGTTTGCAAATATGTCTGCCCCACTTGGTTATGAGCTATGGAAAAGACTCATCTCTATATCTCTGTATCTCCAGTGGTTTCCACAGTGCCTGTTACATGGTAGGTGCCTGGTAGTTGCATTTGGTGCCAGTGACACAAAAACGATTAAGACATAAGTTTTGTCCTCAAAGAACTAGTAGGAATAATTAATACAATCAGACAACCTCTATAATAGATACAAGTGGAAAGTGCTGTGGGCATATAGGAAGAATGCATAAGTCTAAATGGGACTTGCCAATATAAATAGAAATCAGAGCTGTCTTCACATAAATATATATGTTTTAAATATATTTCTTTAATTTGTGTAGACATTAACTAAGAATTAGAAGCTGATTGAAGGATTATATATTCTGAGTGAGTGGGTTAGAATTAGAATTAGGAGCTGAATGAATGCTTGAATTAAAGTCCATGAAAACCATGAGATGCTATCTTCCCAGCGACAAAACCTCTTTTAGTAGCATTTACTTAAAAACCTCAAAATAATTTAGTCTTTTCTAGCAGGAGGAATCAGGACTGATCTCATTTCAACAACACTAACAACAATGGTGACAACTTGCCTCTCCATAGTCCTTTAAAATGTCTCTGACTCTGAGCCCTGAGAGGGTAGGAAATGTGTCTGCTGTCTTCATCAAGGCATCCTCTGCTCCCAGCTAAATACTGAATGAAAACGCTTTCCCATGTAACTTTCATCCGGTTTTCTGAATGCACTGAGAATGGCAAACATGATACCCAAGATCAACAGATATCTATTCTTTTTAAATAGAGCTAAGGACCTATATGTCCGAATTAATATGCCACCTGTTTGCCTGCTCCCACCTCTAGTTTCTTTTTTTTTTTGGTGGTACGCGGGCCCTCTCACTGTTGTGGCCTCTCCCGTTGCGGAGCACAGGCTCCGGACGCGCAGGCTCAGCGGCCATGGCTCACGGGCCCAGCCGCTCCGCGGCATGTGGGATCCTCCTGGACTGGGGCACGAACCCGTGTCCCCTGCATCGGCAGGCGGACTCTCAACCAGTGTGCCACCAGGGAAGCCCCCCACCTGTAGTTTCTTGAACTGCCCTTTCCTGGGTTTTAAAGACTCCCTATTGGCTCCACACATCTCCCTTTTTTGCTCTTCAGTCAATCCCCCTCCTTGTGGACCGATCAATCTCTCTTGATTCACCTTTCTGGCAAAAGACAGTGAAACTTCTCTTTAGGAAGCAGTCTCTGGGTATTCCAGGACCAGGCAATAGACAGAAAGCAAAGTCAGAGAACAGAGCCTAAAGTCACAGAATGTGAGGGTAGCAGAGCCAGAATTTGATTTTTCAACTCCAGGGCAGTTCTGGTAAACCACACTGAAAAGGAAGCCAGAAATGGCAATTTTCACATTTCTGTAGAATTTTTGGAGAGTCTGGGCCCCAAGTTGGTTCAATTAACTCACATTTATGTGCCTTTAACAACAACCTCATATCCCATGGTTAGACTATGTAGTCAGCAAGTAAATCAGTTCACTTGGGTCATTCCTTCTGTCTTTATAACTTAAACAATATGGTAGCTGGAAGTGATCAAGTCTAACAGCAAACATGGAAAAGATCACTCCAAATAAAATCTTAACTAATGCATGTCTGCTGTGTAAGTGGCTTGATGCGTGGTAAATTGCATTTGCACTTGGCCAAATGGTAAGTGATGTATGTTAGGCACAAGAATAATAAATACAAGGGACGATCAATTGAACTGAACTAAAGTGGTGCGGTTTTGAAAGACGAGTTAGAGTTATACCTTCCAAACATGGCTAAAAAAAGGACTCAATTAAAAAGTAAATTGGAAAACTATAAAGTAGCTGACACAAATACAAGGTTAAGTTTATGGAAGTTATAAATGCTAAACAGTTTCCCTCTACGATTCCAATTTCTGCCCACTCTCTGATTCTTCTCGTGCCTTCCATTTCTTTTTATGAGTATTATTACTCAATGGGAGAACAATCAGTTATATCAGGGCCATTCATTGTAAAGTTTGTGTCAATAATTTTTATTGAAGTAGGACAAAAACAGAGGAGTTTGTGTCCACAAGCATGCATAAATAGGAGAGAAAAGCAAATTATTATGCTATCAGGGTACCAGGAGGAGTCTTTGAACAGAAGGGGAAAAAAGGAAAAACTCTCCCTGTGGAGAGAATAGAATGTGCTTCATTTCAATATCTCTTACAATTATGAAAGAGCCAGAGCATTCCATGGCTTTGAACAGTCTTTGTGAGCAGAGCTTTGTGTCAGGACCATGGTTATGATTTTCAGGCCCTGAGGCTGGTAGTTCAATAACTAGCAGAAATAGTCAGGGCTTTGGGGATGGAGAGTGATCTGAGGGGTAAGAACTGGGATGCTCTAGCCAGAGTGATGGCAAGAAACCCTTCAGGGGGTTTTTATTTTAAATATGGATTTTTTGGTACCCTTATGGAAACGAAACCTCCCGGGGCACGGTGGGGAGGCACATCCTAAATTAACTATCTTTCCGGTTTCAGGGCTTGAAAATTACAAACATATAACTAATACCAGGCTTGGTGCCATGGAATGTTCTGATTGGAGGGACATGGCAACTGTGGGAGGAATGAGGTGGGCAATGAAAATCTCTCGGTTGGCGTGCTTAAATGGATACTCTGCCACTAGAATGTGAGCTCTTCCAGACAAGGCAGTGTCCTCATTACCTTTGGATCCCTAGATATCCAGTGTCTGGTATATACTGGCACCTGGTGGGTAGATCCTTTTATGTTGGTGTGGTCACCTCCAGATTCAGAGCCAGGTAAATTAATGACAATCACAAGGTTGTTAGGCTGGTTAAAACCTATTTTAAATATCCAGCAAGAGGGTTGGGATAAAAGCCAATAAGAGTAATATTGAATGACTAATTATCACGGCCAGAAGTATCATCATTAAGCGAAGCACAAGGGAAAAACGAGGCAGAAGGCTTGGACTCTGTTCATGTTGCTCCGGAGTCCCCAGGATGCTGCACTGTTGCCCCTGCACTGCCATCTCTCTGTCTAACTGCAAAGGAGGAAGCTAGATCTTGGTGTGGAAGGCTGGGGCCACTCTCTCCTCTCTTTTTCATAAGGCACACACAGGAGTTCAATCAGAAGAGCCCTTTTGGTGAACTATCAATGTGACAAGTTGCATCCTTTTATCAGACCTTGGATCTGGTTTGTGTCATATGCAGATCAGCCTGCCCCAGTGTGCCGATCTCAATAGAGTTAACCGTTTACATAAAAAATAAATGCCAACCCCAACAGGCTGACTGGAAGAAGAACATGTTTACAGGTTAATTTCTTTACCTGTCTAGTACATACCTGTCATTTATTACCAGGTGTTTTTCTAACGTTGTCTTTGTTCCTCTGCCTTTCATCCTCTATGGTTGAAGCCTCTTGCTCTTGCTGACAGCTTTGACTTGGCTTTTTAGTTCTAATATCGAAAATCAAACTGACGCCTACTTATTGTTTATGGTTAATTCTTTTCAACAAACATAACACAAAAACACAACAGCAGCCAAAAATTTAAAGACCACAGGTTAGAAATCACTGATCTAAAGCTAAGCCACCCTACCTGGCCTGCCCCCAGGTATGCAGAGACCAGCTAGCTCCAGATAAGGGTCCACAGGTGAGTTTCACTAGTTCTGCATAGTGGTGTGCGTGTATGCATGTGTGTGTGTGTATGTGTTGGTGCGTATGTGTATTTAGTGAATTTGTTGCTACTTTTAAAAAGTGAGTAATTTCATATAAAACCAATCTCTGCATCCAGCTTCTTTAGAAACTGACAAGACATATGGATTGAATTGTAGGGTCTCACTTACAAACACTGGGAGTGTACTTTCCATTCTCAGGGTTGGCCTGCTTCATTCCTTTACGTTTCCTGCCTGGTTCTGATGGGCTTTTCAATCTGCCACCCCCAGCTAGAAAAGAGTAGCCCTGGTCTCTTGCTTGGCTTTGAAGATCCCTTGCTTTGCGGTCTTCCCTCCAGCTTCTAGTGCGTTAGTAATGATCGAAGCTCTTTAATAGCAATGAACCCTTGAAGGCAGTGCAGATTCACATTCAACAGCAATTATCAAGTGTGTTCTAGGGGGTCAGTTACTGTGTTTTCATGTACATTGGCTTTTCCAAGCTTGAGCTTACTGCACAATCACTCAGTCATCTAGGAGAGACGTAATCTTATCTGATGTCCTTCAGACCTGAGGTTAACTTAGACCTTCCATGAGCACTGCCAGCAGGTGTCAGCCACCGCCACCCCTGAAACCCCCCCAAGGCTTATATGTACAATGAAAAGCTATGGCCGGAGTTGGTAAAGATCAGGTTAAAGTTACTCTTGAGCTCCCCGAATTAACCGCTAGAGATACCCTAAGCTAATGGAGGTGGTGGGGCCTTTCCACAGGCACACCTCACATCTCCTAACTCAAGACATTGCTGTAGCTCCTGGGGAGCCCTGACCACTGCTGAAGAAGAGAAGTAAGATGCTGATGAGGGAAGAGTTGATTCGGTACTGGCCAGCCTGTAGGGGTTGGTTGTCCTTTGGGGTCAGGGGAGGTACTGGGCAACATGGGAAGACGATCGTGCAGTGATGGTCTTCTGGACAGGGCGGTTGCACTCAGCAGCGTGAGGTGATGTCACGTGCTATATTGGGTATCCGTCTTCCATGCTTCCCCATATGTGCATTTCTTTCCTAAAGGGATACACTCTTACATTCTACAGTTAAACAAAGGCAACACCTGAAATCCTTTGTAAATGGCCTGGTATATATTAGGATAAGACCTTTCCTCAAGAGGATAATGTGAAGGGGAGGAGGTGTTACACGGGGATGGGAAGAGGATGGGGAGGAGCTAAGTGCAGGTCAAGAACTCAGCAAAGCACTTATGGATGGGAGGAGATTGGGTGATGACACCCTGAAGCCAGAGGGATCTTGTAAAAATGCAAAGCTAATCATTTCCCTTCCAGGCTTGAAGCTTTCATGCCAACCCTGTCCAATAGAAATATAAGGGCTTCCCTGGTGGCGCAGTGGTTGAGAATCTGCCTGCCGATGCAGGGGACACGGGTTCGAGCCCTGGTCTGGGAGGATTCCACATGCCGCGGAGCAACTGGGCCCGTGAGCCACAACCACTAAGCCTGCGCACAGGCGTCTGGAGCCTGTGCTCCGCAACGAGAGAGGCTGTGATAGTGAGTAAGCCTGCGCACTGCGATGAAGAGTGGCCCCCGCTTGCCGCAACTAGAGAAAGCCCTCGCACAGAAACGAGGACCCAACACAACCAAAAATAAATAAAAAAATTTTTTAAAGAAATATATTGGGCTTCCCTGGTGGCGCAGTTGTTGAGAGTCCGCCTGGCGATGCAGGGGACACGGGTTCGTGCCCCGGTCCGGGAAGATCCCATATGCCGCGGAGCGACTGGGCCCGTGAGCCATGGCCGCTGAGCCTGCGCGTCTGGAGCCTGTGCTCCGCAACGGGAGAGGCCACAACAGTGAGAGGCCCGCGTACCAGAAAAAAAAAAAAAAGGAAATATCCATAAATGTGAGCCATATATGTAATTTCAAATTTTTTAGCAGCCACATTAAAAAAGTAAAAAAAAAAAAGATGGGTGAAATTAATTAATTTTAAGAATATATTTAACCCAATATAGTAAAATATTATGATTTTAAAGTATAATCAATATAACAATTATTAATGCAGTATTTTACATACTTTTTAATATGAAAAAACATTTTAATTTAGTCTGTATTTTATACTTGCAGCATCTCTCAATTCACACTAACAATATTTGGAATACAAGTTAGGCACACGGTGTTAGTGGCTACCATGTTGGATAGCACAGGCTTAGATGGCTTTTATGTGGTTCAGTAGGCTCTTGATAATAACTATAAAGCATTTTTTTGTTGAATTGTTTTCCTCTCTCAAACTTCTCCGGTCTTGAAAATATAAATTCCTTTGCTGGAAAACTCTCTCTCTCTCACATTTGCCTGAATAATTTTCACTTATCTTTATGTATTTATATGTATATTGATTTGAGTTCGTGTTGGGCTTTCCATTTATTTTTCTTTATTTTATTTTGTTATGAACCCCATTCTATATGACTTACTGTAGCTCTTTGGTGCATTTTAATATCTAGATTCTAGAGAAATGGAAATCTTATTTTTTTCCTTTTCAAAGATTTTTTAAAATGTTTCTCACTTTTTTACTTCCTGTTGGATCTTAAAATCATTTTTTTCTCTCTTCCAAACAATACCCACATTAATTTGGTAAAAATGTTTATCTTTGCACGTATTGAGACTTCCCACCAAGAGTGATGTTATAACTTTTTATTTGACTGTTCAATATCCTTCTTTTTTGCCTTGAAGCACACTTTCCTATGCCTTCTGAGATACCGAATGATGAAGGATGGTTTCCCAAGAAGCTGACTTTGAGGCTGATCTCAATCAGCCTGCAGAAGGGTGCTCCTGGAATCGCTACCTATGAAGAAGGAAGGGAATCAGGATGGAGCAGAAAGAGATATTGGGCTCCACAGAGGCTTTGGCCAACCTCATGAGAGCTCTGAAACCCTTTAGAGATGTCCTGAATTGTGGTGAGGGGCATAGTCTTTAGAGCCTCTGGACAGCTTTGGATGTGGCTGTCATGAGATGTGGCTGCCCCCCGAGGAGGGGGTGTGTGACCCCTGGTAAGGTAGCTCTTTCCAGCTGAGGGTAATTTCCTAGGTGGAAGGAATAAATCCTCCAGCCCTGAAGGGGGCTCTAGGTAGCACATGACACCCCACTCTTCTGGTGTACCTACTGTATCTCTGGCTGCTCAGGCTTTGCAGGCATTTTACAGGGTCTTTTTTCCCCTCTACCCCAACTCTAAATATTCAAGTTCTTCTACTCATTCCTAGGTTCTCTTATATTCCCTCTCAACGTTTCTTCTTCTTCAGTGAGTATTTCCTGAATTATACATTTTCCTGCTCGGATCAAAGTTGATTTTAGATGCATGTTAAACTGGAATATAACTATCATAATAGGAGATTTCACAGATATTACAGCTTTGAAGGAGGTTAAAGTGGGTATTTAAGTGAACATTTTGGTACATTTCTAGAAAAAGTAAATAAAGCACATAGATGTGCTACACAGATATGGCAAATAGCGTGACTCAGTTTGGAACCACTGTCCTAGGCAATTTCATTCTCTTCCTGGCTTAATATGCTATGATATGCTGACAGCTCCACTTATGTCTTTAGCTTAAACCTCTCCTTGGAGTTCGGGCTCTTATACCTGACTGCCTACTTGATAGCCCTTGTAGACATCTCACAGCCTTCTTCCTTTTTTTTTTTTTGCGATACGCGGGCCTCTCACTGTTGTGGCCTCTCCCGTTGCGGAGCACAGGCTCCGGACGCGCAGGCTCAGCGGCCATGGCTCACGGCCCCAGCCGCTCCGCGGCATGTGGGATCTTCCCGGACTGGGGCACGAACCCACGTCCCCTGCATCGGCAGGCAGACCCTCAACCACTGCACCACCAGGGAAGCTCCTCTCACAGCCTCCTTAAATTTATTATGTTCAAAACTGAGCTCTTGAGCTTCCTTCCCCTAAACTCTTCCTTGTCCAGTCTTAGCCGCTTCACCAAGACCCGTGTGGCTCAAGTCAGAAGCCTGGGAGTCCTCCTTGATTCCTTTTCCTCTTTCACCTTGTGCATATAATCCTGCAGAACCCCTCTTGATTCTGTTTCCAGGCTATTACGTGAATTTATTTTTGTCTCTCTGTCTCCATTTTTGGCCCTTTATTTTAGGCAATGATCATGTATCTCCTGTATTCTAATCATACTGTCCTTCATGGTCTCTGATCCATAGTGCCTGCTGAGCCAAAGTAATTTTTTAAAACCATAAACCTGATAACATAATCTTCTATTACTCATCAATGGCTTCCCATTGCACTTCAAATATAATCCAAGCCGTTTAATGTGGTCTCCAAGGCCACCCTCATTTACTTCTCCAGTTTCATCGGGCACCATTCATTCTTCTTGCCCTCTGATCTCTAATGCAATTGGCCTTTTTTTTCTGTTCTTGGAACACATTTAGCTCTTTTTGAACTCAGGGCCTTGCTCATGTTGTCTCTTCTCCCTGAAATACTGTTTTTCTGGCTCTTTGGATGACAGGCTCTTCCTAATACATCAAGTCCCACCATAAATGTTATCTTCTCTTACTCTCCTGGCCTGGCTGTCCTGTCTAAAGCAGCCTACCTCCCTGTCCCAGCCTCTGGGTTATGCTTAAGCTCCGCCCTCTGTTTAGCACCGCCTCTAATGTTTATTGTAATTTTACTTATACATTTATTTATTTGCTTACTTGTTAACTGTCTTTCCCACTAGACCACAAGCTCCCTGAGAGTTCTCCATTGTATACCTAGCACTTGTGACAGTGGCCAGCAGAGTAGACTCTCAAAATATATTTTTCAGTGAATGAATGAGTAAATAGCATAAAAATATTGTTGAAATATTCTGTAATACCTCACAGAAAATTTTTTTCTTCTCCTAATGGAGGCATTGCTCTTTACTTGTGAGGAGAGAGAAAAGTTTGTCCCCTGTGTGGCCCTGGAGGCAGCCTCATTCCCCTGTCTGGTAGCTTTGCTATGAGCTGTCAGCAGGTCTGTGCTGGCTCAACAGTAGGACAGCAATATCTCTGGCTGTTAGAGACAGTGTTGATGTTCAAGATCTCCAGGCTGAGCTCATGGTGCCTCAACTCTCTGTCTTTCATAATAAGGCTCTTCTCAAAACACATTTATTTCTCTTTCTGACTATTATACTCCAATAAAGATGTTCAAAAACAAACAAACAAGCAAAAGAACACATTTAACTCACATCATTGCAAAGACAGTTGGAGTTTCCCTCTGCCCCTCGTCCCCCATATAAAGGAGCGAGGCCATGCGGGGCTCTCTCCTGGAGCTGAGTCCAGCCTCAGCATGGCACTCACTGTGATAATGAGAGCTTGCGAATCAGATGGGTTCTGCGCACTCTGCTTACGTGCCCTTGCACTTAGAACAGCAAACTCTTAGGTATATTACAAGAAATTGCTATTTGTCATTTCATTACTGATGGGATCATCTTCCACCACGTATTCTAATTCATTGCTACTGATATATAGTCAAGCTATCGATTTTCTACATTTTTTTCTACTTGGCTATCTTCCTAAACTGTTATTTGTTTAAATAGATTTTAGTTGATTTGCTTGGGATTTCTGGGTAAAAATATAAATTATAGCATCTGCAAGTAATGAATTTTTTGTCACCTTTCCAGCGATGATCCATCTTATTTCTTTTATTGTTGTATTTCAGTCTCTAGAATTTACGGAATAATGTCGAAGTGTCAACAGTAAGCATCACTGTTTAATTTCTAATTTGAATGGAAATGCCTCTAGTGTTTGATGGTTGAATAGGGTGTTGATTGATGCTGTGTGGTCTTTACTACATCAGGCGTACCTTCCTATTCTCTTACTTTACTAAAGACATTTTTTTCAATACGTTATTTTCAAGGGTTAGATTGCCTACCTTTAGGCTCAGTCAGCTTCCTTTCCACTTGTTCCTCTTGGTCCCATTTTATAGATAATTGTGCTTCTTGCCCACGTTTCTGATATTGGAAACTTAAAATCCTGCTCAACTTCCCTCTTCTCAAGATTTCCCAAACTGGCCCACATGCACCTGATTTTCAGACCTTTCACCATATGAGTTACTCACAGAAATACATGAGGAGTCCCTTAGAAATATAAGGCCAACTTGAGGTCAGTAGTGATTGACCTTTGTTCTGAGGTGTCACACTTGGGGACAGGGCGGGGCTACTCATGCTTTCCAGGTATCATGAATGCCAAGACTTCTGTCTCTCAGAAGAAATTCTATAATTTTAGAGTCATAAAAATAAATGTTATTCCTGACAGAGCCTAAGCACTGGGATATGAAGTTTGTTTTAAAGCAATTGCTCTAAGGGATTTCAGATGCTCATAGCCTCAAAATCGTGAAGCAAATGTCAGCTCCAAAATCCGACATTGGAAAAATATGACCCACCCGTAGGCATCAGTAGCAGAGCTACGGAGCAATCCTGGGAGAAGGTTCTTACCAGTAAACCTTGTGAATTACTGTGTTTTTGACAATCATAATGTAATAATTTCTGTTGTGGGTTTATTGTCATGCCAGCAAATTGCTCTATGGATGGAGTAGGCCGGCTACTTTCAGAGCCTCAAAGGTTTATTTCACGACAACCAGAAGCAGGAGGGAAGGAATGTAAACTTCTTATCTATGTCTTCACACCTCTCTCCTAATCTCTAGAGACACGTCTCCAACTGCCTCCTGGGTGCTTTTCATTAACTGTCCCCACAGCTACCTTCGTCTCAATCTTGATTTTTCCCTCCAACTTGCTTCCTTGCCCTGTTCCTTGTCTGGTTGTGGCAGAGGTTGCTTCTTATTCCCCAGGATCTCCTGTAGCCTTCTAACATAACATAGCGACAGAATCTTCAGCTGTTAACTGGGCACTCCAAGTAAATCTACCTACTTGCCTCCCTTGCTTATTCTTTCTAATATGATGCAAGTGAAAGGGTCATGTGACAGCTTCTGAGAACACCTTTAAATGAGTGTCATTGAAAGCATTTTTTCTTTTTCATCCATTTCTTTTTTCCTGATGGCTGAAATGAGGAGATGATGGTTGAAACTAGAGCTGGTGCAGCAACGTGAATCATGAGGTGACCTTGGGAAGAGAGACCTTGCATGGGATCAACAAGATCAAAGGAGCCTCGGTCCCTGACACTGCTGGGCATCGTATCAGTCCTGAATTGCCTAGCTCTGGACTACTCTTGAGGGAGAAATAAACTTCTATGTTGGGAATCTCTGCTATTTTTGGTTTTCCAGTATTTGTAGCTGCCCCCTAAGGCCTGACAATGACACAAGATGAGGCGCTTTACCATCATCATTCTTCTCACCCTACACAGAAACTCAGGGTCATTCTGTTACCTGATTGCTCACTGAAGCCTAGGAGTTTGAATTCAGAGATGTCTCTTGAATCCGGCCATACCCCTCTTTATCACTAACGTTATTTTGACCGTCGTCTTTTGTCAAGTTTGCTGCAGCACACTGAGTAGTTCACTCTGTTTCCAGGCTCTTCTCATTTTACTCCATCTGTAATGCTTCCTAACAAATGAACGTCATCATAGTACTCTTTTGCATCCATACCCAGTATCCTCAAGATAAAATGGAAGTTTCTGAGAATGTCATTCCAGGCTTTGTGCCGTATTCCCCAAACTTACTGCTCTAGCACCTTTTCCTGCCTGTGCATAGACACTTTCCACTGCCAGAAATTCTTCTCAGCTTTTCTCTCTCTGGAAAACACCCTCTTATCATTCAAGATTCAGCTCATATATTGTAGTCATAAAAGGTAGCATTTTTTTGAGTGCTACCAGATTCTGGACACCGTGTTATAAACTTGACATGTCTCATTTAGTCCTTGTGACAACCCCAGGAGATGGGCCATTTATTATCATCCCCATTCTAAAGATGAAACAAAGAAAGATTAAATACTTTGCATAGGTCGTATAGGGCCAGTCCATATTGATGGTTTATCCAACCTAAGCAGGTACATGTAGATGACTTATTGAAACCTAAGCACTCTGACTCCAGAACTCATGCTCTCAACCCCATGACGATATATTCTCTCCCTATTATTGTGTTTTATTCAGTTGCCCATACGTAACTTCCTCTCTGCAGCTTTGCCTTACTGGCTCGGTCAGGATTTAGTAATTCTTGCCCGCCTCTGTGATGCTATAGTATTTGTTCATACCTAATAGATGGTCTGCTAATGACTTTTTTGTCTGCCTTCTCCTCTAAGTGTGTAAACTTCCCAGACTGGGGTTATGGTTTCTCTATTTTTGTTACCCTGCAATTAAATACAGTTCCTCATCATAGTAACAATCACAATAAAGGTTGTAAAATTAAAATGTTTAAGCCTAAAGAATAATCGAACATGAATATAAAAAACCCTGGCTCTCTTCGTATACATTAAAGCTTTTCTTCTTTTTCTCAGCCCCCAGCCCACAACTGCAGTTGTGTTCATCTAACATTTTAACCAGCTTCTGAATTGGTCTTTACCTGTAGACTGCCCCCTTCACAGCACTGCCCCCTCACTTGGAGAGTGATCATGTTGCTCTCCTGCATTGCCATCCTCCATGAAAGCTCACAACGTTCACGTTCACCATAAAATTCAAACTCCCAGGATGACAGCGCTCTCGAGATCCGACCCTCCCTACCTTTCCAGTCTCAGTTTTACCCACGCCCGAATTTGCACTTTTCTCTCCAGCTGCACAGAACAACTTACGGTGTCCCCTTAAAAACCAAGTGGAATCATTCTTTCTTGCCTTTACCCACACTGTCTCACCGTCTCCATCCGTGTTCGTCAAGCTCTGATGTGCTTGTGGCACACCTGGGGGCCTGGTTACACTGCAGGGTCTGATTCGGTAGGTCTGCGGTGAGGTCTGATAGTCTGCGCTTCGCACAAGCTCCCCAGTGCTGCTGGTGCTACTGATGCTGCCGATTTTCAGGCCCCACTTTGAGGAGCACAGATCTAGAGGTACGTTCTCCTCTTCTTCTGCTTGGTAAGTCCTTCTAAACCAGCACACAGGACACAGGTTTCACCTCTTATAGGAATCACTAGACGACCCTCCCTCTGTCTAGTGAGAAGAGACAGTAACGTTCATCTTTGTATTCTCAGCTTCTCGTTCCCTACCTGGAACAGAGTGAGTATTCAACAAATTCTCGCCAAGTGAATGCTGACTATTGAGTTCTCGGGCAAAGTGTTTATGGAATGGTAGCCTAGGCTAAAGAAATGTGCATGGCGTAGTGAGACACAGTCTGACCCACAAACTACTAGCTTGGAAGCCTCTTCTACGTGCAAAGAACTGTGATTGGTGCTTGGGGTGCAGAAAAGAGAAAGATACAGTCCCTGCTCACAGGGTCATGCAGAGAAGCTGGGGAGACAGACCAGCATCTAGATCACTGTACAGTGATACGAGGTACAGCAAAAATGATTTATCAATGATGAACAGTCTGAAGAGGGAGCTGTTTGTTCTTCACTGGCATTTGACGATGTGTTTGTGGTCCTATGAATTGAGACTGGATGAAATAGTAGACGCCCGACAGGAAAATGGTGGAGGGAGATATTTCAGAAAAAGGCAACGGGATGCTGAAACTTCGCAGGCTTTTTTTTCTCACTGAAACTTACGTGATTCAGTGGTGTTCCCATACTTGTTACTATGGGAATGTCCATTGTCACTGCAGCTTTTCCCTCCTTTCTCTTGTTACTCACATCTCAAGTAAGTGAGTGCTGTGTTATCTTAGGGCTAATCTTGAATCTGCTCTAATTTATTTCGAAAATAATCAAAAACATAACACTCATACTATTGTTAGTAATAAACAGCGTATGGAATTTCTCCTTACTGATTGGGATATAGCAAGGGCTTAGCACCGCTGCTGAGAACCCATCAGTAGATGCAAAGAGGTGCGGGAGTAAGTGCTTTCGGAGCACTGTCAAGAAATAAAGTGGCAGAACGGCGGAGTGGTTACGAGTCCAGGTCTAAATTCTGACTTTCTGGGAATAACATCACCTTGCTGCACACTACCTGTGTGTCCTTGGGCACAGTGAGGATAAAGCTAGTTTTATCCGTAGAACTTTGTGATAATTAAATGAATACATACAAGTAAAATTCTTAAACTGGTTCCTGGCTCATGACACACATGCCGTGATTGTTAGCAATGATTATTCCAGCAACTCAGTCCCCTCTGAGGAGGGAAAGGGGGGGACTATCTATGGTTACAGTGGGACAACAGGGAGAAAACAAGACATGGGCAAACTGGTTGTTTAGTTATTCTAAGTATAAGGTATGATGAAGTTGGGAAGGTGAATTGGGCTCATTTTTTGCTTGTTCATCTCTTGGAAGCTTAAAAAATTAGGTCTATTCCGTCAGTGTTTAAAACGTGGACACTTGAATGTCTACCACCTGGTTAGAAAATAATAATAATAATAGCAGTAGGAGGAGTAGTCATCACTATTTACTGAGTAACTACTTTGTTCCAAGTTCTGCACCTACATTCTCTTTTTTTTTTTTTGGTGGGGGTACGCAGGCCTCTCACTGTTGTGGCCTCTCCCGTTGCGGAGCACAGGCTCCGGACGCGCAGGCTCAGTGGCCATGGCTTATGGGCCCTGCCGCTCCGCGGCATGTGGGATCTTCCCGGACCGGGACACGAACCCGTGTGCCCTGTATCGGCAGGCGGACTCTCAACCACTGCACCACCAGGGAAGCCCCCTACGTTCTCTTTGAGCCTCCTGTTGACCCTGCAAGGTGACTGCTATCCTTGTATTCATTTCCTGTGGCTGCTGTCACAAATTGCCACAAACTCGATGGCTTAAAATAACAAATTTATTCTCTTATCGTTCTGGCCATTACTGTTAAGGTGTCTGTAGGGCCACACTCCCTCTGAAGGCTGTAGGGGACATCCATTCCTTGCCTCTTCTAGCTTCTGGTCGATCCAGGACTTCCTTGGCTTGTGGCCACATCACTCCAATCTCTGCCTCTGTGGTCACATTAACTCCTCTTCTTCTGGGTGTCTTCTCCTCTGTGTGTCTGCCCCCCAATTCTCTCCACCTCTCTTATAAGGTTGCATGTAATGATATGTAGGCCCCACCCAGATTATTCAGGATAAGCTCCCCCTCTCAAGGTCCTTAACTTAGTCATATCTTTTGCCAAGTAAGGTAATAGTCACAGATTCTGGAGACTAGGGTGAGGGCATATCTTTTTGGGAGCCACATTCAACTCACTATAATTCACATTTTACAGAAGAGGAAACTCAGTCTCAAAGAATTTCATTCAGTGGCTGAGATTGCCCAGGTAGCAATGGATGCACCACAGTTATCAATATAAACGGTTAAATTTGCAAGTGCAGGTTCCCTAGTGGGAAGTGGACTGTATGGATATTGAACAAGGATATGTAACATTGAGTTCCACCAAGCAAAGACTCAGTCCTTAGGAGAAAAGGAAACCCGCAGAAATTCACAACAGATACTTGCACCATGTTCTACTTCAATGGTTGTAATAGACCAGAATCAAGTGGCATTAAAACTCAAAGCAAGGGGAGCAAACTTTCCATGTTAAGTTTTTCTCAGAATAAGCTATGAATCCTAATCACGGGGACAGATGTAAGGGGATTTTGTTATCTTTCATATTTTATATCAACTAATTTTATGACAATACCCCAAGAGATTTCAGTTTACTTTTTCTGAGTGTTCGGCTCTACATGGTCAGCCTGAAAGCTGATACAGGAGAGGGACCTAAGGGGAACAAACCTCCGCACATGTACTGATGTTGCTGGATGAAGGAGATGGTGGATATGAGGTGGAAAAGAACACCATGGTGGTTTTGAGTTGATCAGATTTCTTTGGAACTAGAACTGCCTCTCCCTCAAGAGTATTCCAGTATAAAGTGTTCCATTCCGCTCTAAACAGATACTTGGAAAAAGCCATACCATGAATCTGACTCAGCCAAAGTGAAAGAAATACACCTCTCTCCATGGCTGTCTCTGGGTCTACTCAGATCCCATGTCCATTTTGTGTTTCCCAAGCACACTGTGCCCAGGATAGCATCACTTTCCTCTCTCCGTTATAAATATCTCCTGGCTTGCCTCGTTTCCCTATCAGACTGTGAGATCACTAGGATATTGAGGTTGTGTCTGGCACATACATGTTGGTTGAATTTAAAAATCTATTGTTTATTCTCAATGCCCAGCATGGTTCTGATGCAAAGAATGTACAAAGTAAATATTTTGTGAAGGAGAGACTGAATCAACCAGGAAGACAAAGTTAAGAGAGTAATGGTATCTAGAGAAACTCATTTAGGAAAAATTGAAGATGAAGAATGAGAGGAAAAGCCGTGAACAGAGCGAGCTGGCTGGAGGAATCCACAGAATACTCGGTTCTGATTGTATTCCTGTAGTTGCCAGTTCACCTACAGACACACAGCACAGGAAAGTAGGGAGGAGGAGTGTCCAAGTGGAGAAAAAGACCTACCCAGGTGACAAGGGGTGAAGGTCTCTATTTTAATGGAAATGTATGTGACTAACCTTGCCTAGAAAGGAGGTTGATCTGCGCACTCTGTCCCTCAGAGCTGCAGCAAAAGTCATCGGAAAAGGCGTGGACGCGAGGCAAGTGTATGATAAAGGGTACCTCTTCCGAACTTTGAGTATGTCAAAAACTATGAGTACCAGAATTATGTTTTCTCATTTCCCTCTTCTTTCCATCCCAGTCTCAGTGCAGAGCAGCTCAGAACACAGAGGCCGAACTTGCTAAACAATAACTTCAGTGTGGCCCTGTCCTGGGTTATGGACACAAATTCCATGACTCCATGGGGCTCAGTCAGTGGGATAAGTGGGCAAGCACAGGAAACCCTGAAGATTCTTCACCTCCTGTCCCTGTGATTCAGGCTGTGGGCTGCATAGCTGCTGCCTTCATTGTCAAGATGCTTTTCTTGGAGGACTACACCAAATGAATGACTAGTGAGGAAAAAGCTAGAGAAGATGCTTCAGGTCCTCCAGTAGCCCACCCGTCTCTGTCAGCTTGATAATACTTACAGCACGTGAGCAACTAATGCTGAGGCTGCATTTGCAATTGTTACAAGAAGTCTTATCTTCGAATGAGCGTTCTTACCTGACCCAAAGATCTCTTGGGAATCTACATATTTACTCCTATGAGGGCTCCATTGCTCAAAAACATTGGTGCAAAGTTCTACTTGGGACTGGACTTCAGAGTGTCTGAAAATCACTTTCACATTTTGGATCCCAAACTGAATTTTAGTGAGCTTAAGCTGATTACTGTTCATGGCTTGCATTGTATCCCCTATCAATGGTCAATAGCAACCTGCTTCTCATCTGGGGCATCAGTCCTTCCCCATTTCATGCTGTCCTTCAAGAATCTCCTCCACCCAGGCTGGCCAATCAGAGAATTCCCTTTCCCTGGCCACAGGGGTTCAGTGATGGCAAGGCTGTTATCAACTAGGACCGCACAAAGATAAACACCAAAATCTGTGCGGTAGTAAGGTGCTAGATGATCAGAAATAAACATTAGAACTGGGATGAGGACAGCAATAGCAATCAATTCAGAAAATTATTTAGAGAGGAACTCATCAATTTAAAATCGAGAATCCTATCTGGCCTGCTTTGCCTATGGAAGGATTTGGTCCAAACTAAATAGAGCAAATCCCCAAGATACTGGCAGACACCTTTTAACAGCTTACTCTTAATCCTTTAAGTCAGTGGTTGATAATGTTCTGGTAAGGTAGGTACTTTTGCTCCACCCCTTAGGAAAAAGTTAATTGTCTTGTAGGCTGCAAGGAAAGCAGAGACAGTAGGATCCAGTTTATAAAACCGGACTGGAAAGAAATGCACAGTTTGATTTTTTATTTGCTACAGTTGCTACCTGTGTTAACAGTTGCTTCTTGGCAGAGTATAAAGAAAGCCTAAGGTTTGTTTCTCAAGAAATCATACAAGAAACAAAAGAAAGCTGTTTTCATAGTCTAGAGTGGTTTTGCCAGCAATTATGTTTTGTAAAATATAAATAATGCATTCTGTTTCCAAAAGGCCCTGACAAACTATGATAGAAAAAAAAAATCAAATCTCTTCTTTTGGTTTTAGGGTGGCGAGTTTCATGACGGAAATAAAGTGGGTCTGTGTTCTCTAAGTAATTTATTACTGCATCTTGGAACAGCAGCACGAATGGGCTTGCTGCCAGGTATTCCGAGCTGCAGTTTGTCATGTCTGACTCTTTAGTTCTTTTAAGCAATTGAAGAAACGGCCTTCTGCAGGCTGTCAGTGACAGATTCTAGCTCACTCACATAGATAAAGCTCAATTAGCTCCTGGAAAAAACATCATTTAAGAATGCAATGAGCTGCACCGTGAAAGATAGGTAGACAACGGCCCAGAAACAAAATAAAATGTTACTGTTGAGGGGAGGACGTGCCCACAATGAACAAGTGTGAGGCTGTTTTATGGGACAGTTCCAGCCACTGAAAACAATGGGAGGGTAATTTTTAATTACTTCAAGAGTCAGGATAGCTCTTTGCTTCAGAAGCAAGGTAAGGGTAGCAGTCCTGAAGGGTTGGCAGGTCATTCATTCATTCATTCATTCATGGCAAAGACCCATACTCTATAACCTGTAAGCAATTCTGGCCTAGAATAGAGGTACCAAAGTAGCCTCTCACTGGTTAAGTGTAGCCTGCCAATGTGTTGTTTCATCCACATAGTATTTTATTTTATTTATTATTATTTAAATTTATTTTATTATTTGATTTTGGCTGCATTGGGTCTCTGTTGCTGTGCATGGACTTTCTCTAGTTGCAGTGAGCGGAGGCTACTCTTCATTGCAGTGTGCTGGCTTCTCATTGTGGTGGCTTATCTTGTTGAGGTGCACGGGCTCTAAGCATGTGGGCTTCAGTAGTTTTGGCACACGGGCTCAGTAGTTGTGGCTCGCAGACTCTAGAGCGCAGGCTCAGTAGTTGTGGCCCACGGGCTTAGTTGCTCCGTGGCATGTGGGATCTTCCCGGACCAGGGCTCCAACCTGTGTCCCCTGCATTGGCAGGCGGATTCTTAACCTCTGCACCACCAGGGAAGTCCTCACATAGTATTTTAAATGTTGAACTAACATTTTAAAAATCGGAGTATTTTACACACACAAAAATACAGGCTTTGACACCTCTTAAAATACTGAAACACCTGGAAACTGCATATTTATTTCTTTGGGGCAAAAGTGACTTATGCTAAGTAACTGCTCCACCCGGCAGGAAAGGCAAGGCTTCCTCTCTTCACCATGGTCCCCAAAGAACTTGCTTTACTCATTTCTGCTGCCTACCTTGCCCTGGTCTAGACAGAAGCCTAGTTTGAGTGTGCATATGTCTGATCTCCAACAGTGATTCTGAGGACCTCCTGTGTCAAAAGCACTTGAAATTCTTATTAACAATGGAGACTCCTGGGTCCCTGCCCTGAGCTGAAGAATAAAATGCATGGATGTAAGGCATGGTAATACTTTTGCTACTAAAGTTATCGGAATAACTGATATCAATGACCAAATAGAACTACAGTCTTTAAAAAATGGATCAAAATGCTAATATCATAAATGGACTCTTGTCTGAACCCTACATATTTTTTCTTCTAATTACATTACCTTACTCTTAATGGCTACTTTTTTCCTAAAAATTCCAGCTAGCCAAACTTACCCTACTAAGAACAAAATCAAACAACTTAGTGTCTGTTACTGACTTTGGCCAAATTTTCAATTTGGAGATAAAATCCACTACGTTTTATGAACTAATTCGTTCTCCGTGCAAGTGGTTGAACTTGACAGCTATATTTGTTTCTGGTACCACTAAATCATAATTACAGGAAATAGTTCTAGAGTTAGAATTCAATTGGCACAGAGCCTACATGAATTAATAAAAACTCTGTATTTCCCCCCCCAGGCACTATTCTCTGACTTCTGAAGGTCATTCGCTAGAAGGAGTCTTGAATATCTACTGTAATAATGATGACAATAATCCCACGTTAGTGTGGTGTTTCAGAGCCTACAGAGCACTCTCAGATACATTATCCCCTTTGATTCTCTCAGTCACCCTGTGAGATGGGGACAGATGGAGAAATGAAGACTGAGTTCATAGTGCAGATGATTGTAGAGTGAAGAGAAGATCCTTACATTTTACAAATTCAGGGTTGCTTTTGTTCCATGACCTTGGATCCAAATTTATAATATGAAATCTATCCCTATTAAAATATCCTTGTAGGTTTCTCCCAACTAGGTACCATACCTTGTGCAATAAACCACTAAGGATTATCAACGGAATCTGTTAAATTGCCTGAAAAAGCCCCACATTATGTCTTGTTCACGACATAATCCTGCAAACGTCATCATTATCATGTTCTTTGGTGAGTGGCACAGTTTGCACTGTAGATTTAAGGTTCTAACCCCTTTCTGTGTATTTTTTAAAGAGATTGCCTCATCTTCTTATTGCTTGATATAGGCAGCGCATCCATCTGCCAGAAAAAAACGATAACAAATCCGACTTTGTGTGATCTCATCACTCAACCTTCTTCCAACATCCTCCCATCATTCCAGGGACACGTGGTCCTCTTGAAACAATGACCTAGGCATTTGGAATTGTCAGAGGTTCTTGGTGGTATAGACTCTTCTCCCAGTCTGCAAGGGTGGCCTCATCATTAAAAATGCATATTTTGGGAGTTTAATGCTTGAGTTAATATTTGAGAATGGAAAGGAACCAAACGAAAACTTGAATATTAGTCACGATAAAACCTTAACTTGAAAATTTCCCAAAATGCCGACTGTGTGGGCTGTAAACATGGGCTAAGAAATCATCCCTCCTCCCTTCCCCACCCCGTAAAGAACACTGGCCCCTCTCCAATTTTTGACTGGCACCTCGACAGTTAAACATGAAATGCTCTTTAAGTTTGGTTTTTTGGAGTCAGGCAGTCCTGGACAACTTCTGAACTGCCAGTTGGGAACTTGTGACTTTCAGTAAGTTAAGTAACCTTAGTTTCATCATCTGTAAAATGGTTTGGTGAGAATTGAGATCACACAGAATAAGCATTGAGAATATGCACATTTTAAGTACAAGGATATGTTAGCTATTATTCTTGCTATTCTAGGAGAGTTAATATTAGGTTGTTAATGTCTGTTAATGCCCTAGTGAAAATGAATTTATTCTTTCCTCAAGAAAGAATGTGGAAGGAAGAATAGAAGGCTGGGCAGATTAGTTTAGATGGGTTGTCAAGGAGGCAAATCCAGTCCAGGTCGTGCCAGAGGACAGAGTCTCAGCTTACTCATGAGACTGTGAAGAAGTGGGCTCTCGGGGGACATGCAAGGACAACGAAAGCAGGACAGGGGCACAGTAGAAGGGTGGAGTAGATGGAGTGAAAATAACTAAATTGTGTCATGAGACCCACCTGAGTTGGTTTTCTGGCTCCTAACACCCAATATTAATATGGTTTTCTGGAGATTTAGTTTCCTCAGTTGCGAATTTTAAATTATTTTGAATTGCAGGATCGCTGAGAGAATTTGCAATAATGTGTGCAAAGAGCCTGTGGCGAGTACCCAATAACTTTAGAAACAGCTGTGTGGCTTTTATGTTTTTTTTTTTTCTTTGCAACTTTGCTGTGGGCTCGCTTTTGTTCAGAGAACTAAAAAATATGTATTAGGATTTGCAGGGTCCTCTGAATTCCTGCCTCTGATTCTAAGGCTAATCTCTGTGGAGCCATTGCTTCAAAGGAAGCCTCGGCTCAGCTGAATGAAAGGACAGCTAAAGAATTTGACCCAGTCTTTGGGAGAAATGAAGATGAGCTAATATATGTAATATATTTATTAGGTGCCTGCTATGTGCCTAGAAATAAGCTAATTAGTTTATATATGTTATTTTCCTTTGAGCCTCATAGCAATTCTAGCTCAATTTATACAGGAGGAAACAGACACAGAGAGGCTTCCTAAATTGTCCAGGGTCACACAGATTGTACATGACAGATGTGGAATTTAAAAACCAGGCAGCCTGACCCTAGAGCCTCCTTTCTAAGCTGTTTTTGGTCAGAAAGGCATTTTAGCCAAAGAGAACTACCCTTTGCTTTGTTATGATTCTGACGGAATTGCTGGAGTCAGCAAACTTTTTGCCATGAAAAGCTGCTCAGCGATGTCAGGAGAAAAATGAGGTTATAGATCTCTTCCTGTCTGGGATGTGTATTTATTGTACAGTAGGATGTAATCTAAATTATTCACATTTCATATTTTATGGAAATTTTAGCTTCTGTAAATCTGAGATTTTAGGACTAGAGTTATGTGTAATAAAGTTCTTATAAAATCCATTTAAAAGATTAATGATAGATGTATTGGTAGAAAATTAAATCTCGGTATTTTATTTTCTCCACTTTTCTGGATCTTCCAATTTCCTTTGCAGGGATTGTCTTTGTGACAAAGTCTTCTCTTTATGTCTCTTGGGCAAAGCCAAGTGCAAAGCGGCTTTCTCTGCTGGTCCGGTGGATGTAGAACCTTCTCTTGGGAAGAACAGATCAGTTAGTTCTTCTTGGAATAGCTTTCTTCTAAGACCTCTTTATAAATTCTCCTTTGCGGACTTGGAATCAAACATTCTGCGGTGAAATCTAGTCTCCAGCACTTACTTGCTGAGTTGGAGATATGTCTGATCTCCAACAGTGATATGTCTGATCTCCAACAGAGATCACGAAACTATTTCTGAGCCTCTGTTGTTTCTTCAGCTGCAAAATGAGGATAATGCATCTTATCTCACAGGTGGTCATTAGAATTAAATAAATACCAGTTGAATGGGAATGGAAAAGGTGGGTCTTGAAATACAAACAAGTCCATATGTAGAGAAACAAACACCATCCATATCCTGGAATCACGTTGCTGGTTGATGGGTTTAACACCTGGAGAGTGCCAGCTAGGACAGTTCCTTCCACTTAATTTCGTCAGCTCATTCATTGAGAGCAAAGGGAATATTTCATCATTCATTCATCTCATCTCAATTAGCACTAATTAGATTTTTCCTTTGCATTAGGCGCTGGGTTCAGTGCTGAAGAGCCTCACATGAGTAAGACATGGATTCCCTGAAGGGTCTTGAAGCCACATCGTAGCCGTGGCGGGAATGAGGCTCTAGAGTGACCTTTTCAGTTGAATTGGTTATGATAAATGGAAACCTGTCAAAGTGTAAAAGAGAGTACATGTTCCTTCAGTATACATTTGCTATCATGGTAAAGTCTCTTAGTATGTCATTATTCTTTAAAAGAAGTTGTGATTGCTGATCGTGTGCAGGTGAGTTGAGAGGTTCAGGGAAAGCAGGGCAGAAAAAAACATGGTGGAAAGGGATCAATGAAGAGGCAGTCTGGTGCTGAGGCTAGAACATGGACTTTGGACTCAGACCTAGATTCAAATTCTGACTTTGTCAACTCCTGACAAATTCCTTCCTAGAGATATTTTCCCATCTGTTAAATGATGGCTTGCAAGGTGGTTGTGAAGATTAAATGAGATAACATATTTGAAAGACAACTGTACCTTATTTTAAGAAGCACAAGCTATGATGGTGTGTGATATACAAAGGTCACCCCCATGTTATTAAACAGAACGCTCCTATGTCAGTCAGCTCCCACCACCTCCATCTGTTGAAAACCTAATCATCCTCAAAAGCTTAGAGCGGATCTCATCTCTGTCTTGATTTTCTCCAATCAGCTAGGTCAAAAGTGATCTCTTCTGTATCCACAGAGTATCTGTTTTCTATCCCATGTATTATGGGTTTTCTCACATGCTATCTTAATTGTAGCCATAAATCTGCTGCTTCAGTAGTCTCACTGCTTCAGCTGGATTGCAAGCTCCGAAGGGACAGGCCCATGTCTATGCATCTATGTCTGTCATCATTTAGCATAATGTCTGGCACATGGTAGGTAATTGATGAATGTGGGATAAATGCAGCAGAACTATTTATAAAGTAGATCACAGCCACCAGGCAGGAATTTTCTCATATTCTGAGTTTTTCCCCTCTCTATTCACCACCCCACCTCTCAGAAAAACCATTTGTGTCTTTTCTTTCGTTGTGGCGGACAAGGCTTTACTCCTGCAGCTGAGGCTAGTCCCTTCTCCTGTGCTCAACACTCATCCTTCTCAAGAACCACACTCTATCTCTGTTTTCTCTCCTTCTTCTCTCCTGTATTTTTAACTTCTTTACGCTCATCACAGTGAAAAGAACAGGGTCTCATGCAGGAAAGATACTCAATAAACGTTTGCACAAGAAATGGAAACAATTCTTTGGTTTAGGGAAGGATTTGCCAAAGGATTCCTTTAAACTGTGTGTTCCTTTGGTGCAGTGATCTTCAAAATTTTCAGCTGTAAAATCCTTTGCTCTAATACATTCTTACCTGAAGACTCTGTTCCTAACACGTAAAAGCCCAACTGCTCTAGGTGGGTGGAGACAAGCAGAGCCAATGGAGGCCTGAAGCTTTGCGCACTCCCTGCCTTTTCCCACTTCAGTGATAGAGCTTCCATGCACTGCATTTGGCACACCATGGGCACATTAAAAATGAGATTTTACTTATAAAAATTAATGACCACAACTTCTGAAGCTTATATCACTTGCATTTAGATAGCTTGATTATCATAGGCTGTTTCTCATTTCTACAAGTTGTTCACAACGCTGACATTTACTGCCATTAGTGGGTAGCTTTTCTATTTGGGTCTGCTTCAATAGGAGGAGTATAACAATGAAACACAAAGTGGTGTCTGAACTCTCCTCTTACTTGAGAAGGGTTGGCAGGGCAACGGGATGGAGCTGTTCTCATCGGGTCTCAGAATATAAGCAAAGAGTGATAAATACATTGCCATACACGAGAAAGAAGAGTCGCTTCCATTAATCCCGCTCCTTTGATGACGAAGGAACACAAAACACCCCGTACACATTGTTTCCTCAATCCTCAAAGACGTTTTATTAAGACACAAAGCCTCATCAAACCTACTTTTCTTTGCTTCCCTATTAAACCACCAGTGACTGCACAGGATGAATTTGGATGATGTTATTTGCTGGTTGCTAGGTTTTCTCCCCTCCCGTTGCTTTCATTTGTTCCCTCGCTTTTGCTCCTGCCGCATTTCTTTTGTTGGGATGCCTGATGAATATTTGTAATCCTTGTGTCAGATTTACATGAGCCTGGGTCACCGTTAGAGCTGCACGGCAAAAGAAGTGGACAGAAATTCATATAAGTCCCCTCCCAGAAAGCTAAGGAAACATGTCTGTTGGACACTCTAGTAGCTGTCCCCGACTCCCCCCACTGAAGGTGGGCTGGCTACAGTGACTCAGTAGAGTAAAACAACCTCTTCCAAGGCCCACAGTTTTATTCCAAAATTTACCACTTTTATCTAGCCTCCAGCCTCACCCCTCACCCCTCCCTGCCTCTGAAGGAAACCTCGTTGCTCCTGCTTCAGGAGGGCAGAGCAACAGGCAAGAATAAATGCTTGAAACTTCTGTCCCTCTCAAGTCCAGATTTGTTTCTGTCTTCTTTTATCCTTGTTCTTTTTCTACTTCTTTTCAGAGGAGAAAGGTTCTTCCTTCATTATCTTGATTCTATCTCTTCCTGCTACCTTTTGGACCCCATCTACCAGTTATTCTTTTTGACACTTGAATTTGCAATTTCATCTCTGGCTTTATCTCTCTCTCTCTCTCTGTCAATTCCTAAACTGAAAATGTGTGTGTGTGTGTGTGTGTGTGTGTGTGTGTTGGCTTCACCACCTCAAAGTAGAAAATCTTTTATCTTCCTTTTAATGCCAAACTTCTCCAAAGAAAAATCTCCTGTAATTGACACCACTGTCTCACCTCCCAGCCAGTCCTCTAGATGTGGCTTCCAACCCCACTGTTTTGCAAAACTTTCCCTACTAATCAGGGTCACTGGTTGCCTGTTTATTGCCATGTCCCTTCTTTCCTTCTTAGCCCCAAACTTATACAATCTCTGTAGTATTTGGCACTTTTAACCACTCTTCTTTATCTTTCTAAGAATAATTTCTCCCCTAAATATTGTATAGCCACATTGTTCAGGGACCTGCAAGGGGCCTGCTCTCTCAAGTAGGGTAACTAATGATGGTTAGTGAGAGACTACAAAGGTGCGAGCAGGGTTAAGAGAAAACAACAGAGGATTGTGAAGCTCATGGGGGCTACAACATCCTTGAACTATTACTCACCCTGCTGCCACACCCAGGCCTGAAGGGGCAACAGGGAGCTTTTTTAGAAGTTGAGTAGCTGATGTGAGTTATGGTCTTTGGCAAAAAATACAGCCAACGTTGGCTAGCTGTCAGGGAAAGACCCAGGGGAGTACATACTCCAACCTTACACCCCTCCCCTCATCTGCTATCTGCGGTCATGGCCAAACTCAACTGGCAGCTAGAGGGATGGCATTATTTTGATGCAGTCCCCAAAGACCAACTTCCTCGGGGCACAGAACACAGCAGAGAAACATAAACGTAGGGTAACTGAGGTGACACATTGAAAATATCCATCAGAGTAAACATGAATGCATATTTACAAAATAAGTGTAGAATGTAAAGAATAATAACACAACGCCTACCCTTATACCCTTTCTCTTACCCTCAGAGTGAAAGATGGCTTCAGTGCTCTCCTAACCTGGATTTCCTCTTTCACTTATTCATTGGCCCCTGAGAATTTCTTAATCGTTTACCAGCTCATTGATACATATTATTTATATTTTGTTTTCAGTAGAAGAGTTCCTCAGGGTATCTCGTCTGAGAATCTGCTAGATACAGAAGCTCCTTGTTCCTTTTCAGACTGCTTTTTCCTGGACTTCTTAGTGTGGCAGGATGGAATTTTTACCTTGCTCTCTATTGCACTTTGTATTCTCACAGGTAGGAGAATTTGTCTTTGGCATTTTATAAGACAGAGTAAAGAGACAGAGATTTTTGCAAACGTATCATGTATCAAAATTATGCTTCTGATTTGTGAACTTCTCAATGTGAGCAAGAGAAAGGTTTCTTTGTCCTCAGGCCTCTTCGCTCTTTTGAACTTCCATCCTGTAATTTCTTTTTTGTTATTCCAAATCTCCTTCAAATTCTCCTTCTCAGAAATGCTTCTTTGCTTCATATTTCTAACTCAGTTTCATCCTCAAATCAAAGGCTTCCTGTCCGCGTACACTAACTTCTCTCTTTCTCTTTTATTTTTTTAAAAAAATCTGAGCTAATTGAGTCTTATTTCATCCCTAGAACAACTCCAGGTGGTAGGTAGAAGACGGGATACTGGTATTAGCTTCGTATAAGAAGACAGGAAGAATGAAAGCACTGAGCCTGTGTGTGTCCAAGGTTAAATAGATATCTAGATGAATTTTAAATATTTTGACTGAGAGGGCGTAGAACAGCTGTCCATACAATTAAAAATAACTTTTTAATTTAAAATAAAGAGCAGCAACAATCTCCAAATAAAGTTAATAGAATTTTTTTAAATGCCATGAATATGTTTTTCTAAAACAACCAAGCAAATCTGTGAATTTAGGTAAACATGTCCAGGTCTCCCAATGCCCTTGTTAGTTTTGTGTGCTTTAGGCCACTTGCTTCCCTTTGTAAACCCGAATTGTCAGTCTGACCATTTCTTAAAAATATCAGATATATTTTAAATTTAAATAAATGCTCACAAAAATTTTCTCTTTGAATTCCAAGCCAGAGTGAAACTTAATTGCAGTTATAAACCCTCCAAGCGATGGTTTATCTGGAATTGCCAACATAACCCCATGTTCAGCAATGCAAATGACACAGCTATGATAAAAGAAATAAGAAAGGTTTAAATATGTTGTTTAAGAACTTGAGCACATTGAAAGCGATTTATGAGCAAGCAGATTAAACATTTAAATGCCTTTCCTAGCAATGGTGTATTTTTCAATACAACAAGTGCTCTCATATATGATTCTGTATTCCAGGACGGCACTGCTTCTGACAATATAAGTCCTTTCTGAAAGGGTAACATTTCCAATCCAAGATTAAAATCTTGGAAACTTGTCAACAGAAAAGGATGATTATATGAGTGAAACAGCAGCTATCAAAGAAAAATGCCTTGAAAGTAATTTCTGTAATGGTCAACTTCTAGAAATTTTTCCCTTCCCCTTTTACTCTTAAGTAAAGGGGTTGGCCTGAAGGTCATTTTAATATTTTGGATAAGTACGGTTACAAAACAGAAATTCATGAACACAGGAAAAAGTAAGTCATTTACTACCGCAAAAATCAACTTTTTACACTGCCTTTCTTATTTCTATTTCTAATGCAGACCATAGGGAATATATTTCTTTTGATGAATAGGGGTTTAAGCAATGAGTTGACAATAAATCCTTGAATTTCGTGAGGCACTAAAAATTAGAGGATCAGAGAGTCTTAAGTTTTCTTGAGTATATTTCCATAATTTTTTCCTATGTTACTTTATTTAATCTTGCAGTACTCCAGGGACTAGACGTGAATGACCTACTAGGTCTCTTCCACTTTTTTCTTATAATTCTTTTTCTGTTTAAGATGTTGGTGATCTCTTTAATCTCTGGTGTGCCCTTGGCTATGCTGCAGGTAAATGGGGGTGATTCTCAGTTCTACTAGCTACACAGGATGGAGCTTTGTGGGCCAAAGAGTATATCTGAAAATGTTCAAACCATTTGTACACTTTTATTACTGTGATATTTCTAAATTATTTTATTCCCATCACACACTATGGTAGCTAAAGTGAATTTCAAAATCTAATTTCTTATTTTTCCTTTAGTTAGATATATCTTGCCTCTTTTTTTTTTTTTTTTTTTTTTTTTGTGGGATCTTCCCGGACCAGGTCACGAACCCGTGTCCCCTGCATCGGCCGGTGGACTCTCAACCACTGCACCACCAGGGAAGCCCTTGCCTCTTTAATACTCTTTTCTTCCCTGAATACTCAGCGCTTTCCTTATCACTGTTCTGAGTTCTTCAGATCACAAATACACACACACACACACATACACACACACATTCTGTTTCTTCCTCAAAACTTACATTTTCATTTATTGGATGATCAATCAAGTATCATTCAACACCTAATTATTAACCATCTACTACTCTGCCATGCAGGCCCTGTGCTGTCTCCAGGGGCTGTGGAGTACGTGTCTAAACTAGACATGCACTTGTTTTAGGTAGCATAAAGGAGCATAAAGTTCTGATCAAGGAGCTAGATGTGTTATCAGCCATCAGACTCCAGAGTGATGATCCTAGAAGAGGGGTAAACAGATGGGGGAGGGAGGCTCATAGAGGACCAAGGTACCCAGTCTCAGGGGTCAGAGAAATCTCCCTAGAGCAGCACTTCCCAAAGAGTGGTCCTTGGGTGAAGCCTCATCATCACCTGGGAACTTGTTAGAAATGCATTCTGAGGCCCCATCCCAGGACTACTAAATCAAAAACTCTAGGGATGGGTCTTCTGTCTGTTTTGTAATAAGCCCTCTGTGTGGTTCTGATACATGCTCGACTTTAATAAGCACTGCCTCAGAGGCAGTAACAACTTTATAAGGAAAAGATGCTTTCTTTACCATCAGGCTGAAAGCATAATTGATTTACATAATTGATACCTCTTGATAATTGTCATCTAAGATCTCCCATTGTTCTCTTTGTCTCTAAACTGTACCAAAAAAAAAAAAAGAAAAAAAGAAAGAAACAGCTTCCATTTTAAACAAATATTACTTACATATACTTTCTCTATCCAGCACACATTTAAATGGTTTAAAGGTAGAAGACAAATAACTAATTATTTTAGAGTTGCACAATGCAAAACAACATCATTAACAACAACACCCCATTTCTATTGAAAGCAAAATGGGCAGAATTGTCCAAATGGGTCTTCCTGGAAATCTAGTTTGGTTTGTGAATGTGAGAACATCTGTGTCCTAGTACCCAATATTTTGGAGTACTGTTCTGACTATTTCTGGGAGATAATGGAGCATTCAAGTTTCCATCCTTATCCCTATGGCATAAGAGTAGAATTCACTATCTTCTTGCCCCATACCCTCTTCTCCATGGGAATGAAGGCAAATGGAAGAAATGAAATAAACTAAACAAGAGCTGAACTAATTAAGTAATGTTTTAATTATAGTTCTACATTATAAGTAGAATGATAGAATTTATTTTTTGATAACAATATATACTTATCTTTGTGTATGAGAACCAACTGTATACAAATACTTGTGAATCATTCTATAAAGAATTATTTGGAAATTAAATGGGCATCTTAAACAAAACTCAAAAGTTGTTCATTGTACAATGGTAATATGAGAGTTTTTCACAATTTTCGTAAACATTATGCTAATATATTATTTTTTCTTACTTAATAATGTTATTAATAATTCAGTATACTATTATAATGATTCAGATTATGTCATGTTACAAATCATTCCCTGAAATATAATTACAAATCTAGTGGGTCACTAAATTCTTTAAATATCTCTCATCATTCTTAAAAATACACCCTTGTACACACAACAGTGTTAAAGCTATTCTTAGTCTGTTCACCTCATCCTGATTTATTTTAAACTGCCTCCATCATCCCTTTTTAAAAAAATTTTATTGAAATATACTTGATTTACAATGTTGTGATAGTTTCAGATGTACAGCAAAGTGAGTCAATTATACATACATATATATGTTCTTTTTTTACATTCTTTTCCATTGTAGGTTATTACAAGATATTGAGTATAGTTCCCTGTGCTATACAGTACGTCCTCATTGGTTATCTATTTTATATATAATAGTGTGTATATTTTAATCCCAAACTCCTAATTTATACGTCTCCCCCTTCCTCTTTGGTAACCATAAGTTTGTTTTCTATGTCTGTAAGTCTATTTCTGTTTTGTAAATAAGTTCATTTGTATCATTTTTTTGGATTCCACGTATGAGTGATATCATATGATATTTGTCTTTGTCTGGCTTACTGCACTTAGTATGGTAATATCTAGGTCCATCAATGTTGCTGCAAATGACATTGTTTCATTCTTTTGTATGGCTGAGTAATATTCCATTGCATATATATACCACATCTTCCTTATCCATTCATCTGTCTATGGACACCTAAGTTGCATCCATGTCTTGGCTATTGTAGATAGTGCTGCTATGAACATTGGGGTGCATGTATCTTTTTTTTTTTTTTTTTTTTTTTTTGCCACGCCGCACAGCTTGTGGGATCTTAGTTCCCTGACCAGAGATTTAACCTAGTCCTCAGCAGTGAAAGTGTGTAGCACTAACCACTGTACAGGCAGGGAATTCCAAGTTGCATGTATCTTTTTGAATTATGGTTTTCTCTGGATATATGCCCAAGAGTGGGATTGCAGGATCATATTGTAGCTTTATTTTTAGTTTTTTAAGGAACCTCCTTACTGTTCTCCATGATGGTTGTACCATTTTACACTCCCACCAACAGTGTAGGAGGCTTCCTTTTTTCTCCACACCTTCTCCAGCATTTATTATTTATAGACTTTTCGATGATGGCCATTCTGACCAGTGTGAGGTAGTTTTGATTTGCATTTCTCTAATAATTAGTGATATTGAGCATATTTTCATGTGCTTTTTGGGCATCTGTGTGTCTTCTTTGGAGAAATGCCTATTTAGATCTTCTGCCCATTTTTTGATTGTTTGTTTGTTTTTTTGATATTGAGCTGTGTGAGCTGTTTATATATTTTGGAGATTATTCCCTATCGGTTGCATTGTTTGCAAATATTTTCTCCCATTCTGTAATTTGTCTTTTTGTTTTGTTTATGGTTTCCTTTGCTATGCATTTTTATACACTAACAATGAAAGATCCAAAAGAGAAATTAAGGAGACAATCCCATTTACCATTGCACCAAATGTAATAAGGAATAAACCTACCTAAGGAGGCAAAAGACCTGTACTCTAAAAACTATAAGACACTGATGAGAGAAATCAAAGATGACACAAATAGATGGAAAGATACTCTGTGTTCTTGGATTAGAAGAATCAATATTGTCAAAATGACTACTCAAGGCAGTCTATAGATTCAATGCAATTCCTATCAAATTACCAATGGCATTTTTCAAATGGGATTTTTCCAAATAGCCAAAGCAATGTTGAGAAAGAAAAACAGAGCTGGAGGAATCAGGCTCCTTGACTTCAGACTATACTACAAAGCTATACATTAAAACGGTATGTTACTGACACAAAAACAGACATATAGATCAATGGAACAGAATAGAAAACCCAGAAATAAACTCATGCATCTATGGTCAATTAATCTATGACAAAGGAATAAAGAATATACAATGGATAAAATAATCTCTTCAATAAATGGTGCGGGGAAAACTGAACAGCTACATATAAGAGAATAAAATTAGAACATTCTCTAACACCATACATCATCTCTTTCTTGGACTTTTTCAATACTTGCCAACTTGACTCCCAGCCCACTGTCTTTACCCCACCCACCCCATTCTAACCACATCATGACAAGGTTTATGTAACATGCATATAAATCATATTATTCTCATAATGAAAATTCTTAACTGTCCCTCTCTGGCATAAAGCCTTTTGTGATCAGGTCCTTGTTGATTTCTCAGTTTTCATCTTCTCACACTTCCAACTTCCCTAAAGCAATATAAACTTATTTGCAGTTTTTTGAAATTGCCAACTCTTTTCTTGCTTCTGTAAGATTGAGACTGCTGTTTCCTCTACCTGGAACACCCTCCTCTTCCTAGAAAGCCTAGGTAACTCATACCCATCATTCAACACTAAGCATTATCTCTTTTCTTCCAGTAAACTGGACTCCTTCGTATTTGTTTCCTTACAAAAATACAAATTTATTTATTATTATTATGTATACACATGGCATAAAAATAAAACATATCGTAGCCAGAGTACACAAGCTCATACGTCTTTAAGATAATGCTGTCTCTGGGTGGGGAAGAGGAAAACACAACTATACTTATAATGATTTATTTTGTAAAAAGTAATTTGAAGCAAATGGCAAAATGTTCAAATTAGATAAACTTAAGTAGTGGATATATGAATGTTGGTTCAGTTTTCTCTGTATTTTAAAATATTTTCAATATGTTTCATGATTTAAAATAAGTTGAAAAAATATAGTAGCTTATAGTTAAATCATGGGATAAATAACCAAGGAGGTTGGTAGAATCTTTGCTTTGGGAGATTATAAAATCTACACTTAGAAAAAAACTTTAAGATTGCAAGATATGGGTTCCAGCCACTCACTGGATATTTGTGTTCCAGTCCACACTTAAGTAAATTCATTTGTAGAAAACTCAGCACCTTTCTGAGCTCATCTGGAATTCCTGCTCTGTCCCACTTCTACTTCTTTGAAGGCACTAAAGTAACTGTGGGTTTTCTCTTTTTAATATTTCATTCTGTCTTCTCAATATGATTTTATTGCTGTCTTTTCATCATCCTGATCACTCCTTTTAGGATATAATGCAGAGTTTCTCTTAGTGTATGGAGCAGAAAGTGAATGCAGTCTACATAGAGAAGAGCAGAGGCATTGCCTCACTCATTTTAGACACTTTATTTGTGTGACATAATCTCAGGTTTACATGAACACTTTTGAAAATCAAATCACCCAAGTGGAGCATTTGAAGGTTGCTGCTGTCAAGTCTGATTTCCTCCATTCTCTGTAAACTTGAATCACTAGCCCTTGACATAGGGCAAGCATAAGAGGTTGGGAAAAAATTGTTAATTGAATTAAAACAATTTGTTGAATGTATGATCAATCATTATTTCCTTTTGGGTACTAATTGTCCGTTGGCTATAAGTCTGTACAATTGTAATATCATTTAGGCTGCTTTTCCCCCATCTTGCCCTCAAGGGTATCATGAGAGAACTTGTCAAAAGCTTTTCTGAAATCTAGTTACACTATTTCTACTCTATTTCTCTGATCTCCCAGTGCAGTAACTCTGTCACTAGGAAATGAGGTTAGTGTGACAGGACTATTCTTAGTGAGCTCATGCTAAGTTTACCACTTCTTTTCCTAAGTGCTCAGAAGCTATTGTTTTTTAAAAAAAATTGTTCTAGAACTTTGCCCAGAACAGATGTCAAGCTCAGTGCTCTCTAGTTCATGAGTACACATTCTTCCTCTTTTTATAAATCCAAATGACACTTGCTTGTGTCCAGTTTCCCAGGAGCTCATTTCCTCTGCGGGGTTTCTCAAGTGCACTGACAGTGATTCAGCCATTTCTGTAAGTTCTCTGAGGACGCTGAAACATACTCCTGGGCCAAGAGTCTAGAATTCATTTAGCACAGCACTTCTTAATCTCCTCATTTATTTAAGAATACATCTATCATCTTTTACAGAAGGGAATAGGAAATTGGTTAGAGTAAGCTGTAGTTGAGGTCCTGTTTGGTTTGATGGTCAATATCAAAGTGAATCAAGTCAGGAGAAGAAAGTGTTATTAAAGGGTTTGTAGCATATGCAACGCTATGCTAGGTGCTGAGGGATGACAATAAGATAAAGACAAAGCCCTGGTCTTATAAATTTGATAGTCAAGTTGAGGGCCATAAAACTTGTAATACCATAACCCATACGGTTTAATTTGGGAACAAAGTGGGCCTTCGAAGGACACAGTCCTTGCCATCAAAAGGAATTAAAAATAACTCAAGTTGTCTCCTTCCATTCCTGAACACTATCAAGAAGGAGTATTAAAAAGCTTCTATTAAGGGTTGCAATATAGCTATGGTGTCTATCGGCTGCTTCGGTGGCCAGAGATTGTTAGTAAATTCTAAACCTAGGTGTACGCTAAAATGAACCTTCATGTGTGGTAAAATCTGTATTTGAGATGAAATGTCGGTATGCCAATAGGAGAAGAAAGGGGCATTGGTTCTACTGCTAAGCCAGCCCCTCATGCTACCAGGATTGTTGGGAGAGGAGAGGGTAGGAGTAGAAAGCAGGACAGCAGGAAGAGTAGCTAATGAAGAGAGCAACAAGGCCTTGGTCCTTGGGATCTTTCCTACTTGCTACCTGCTATGCAAAGATATTCCCATTTATTGAACACCTTCCTTGTGTTAGGAGCACTGTTAGGTACTTTGCATACTGTATTACCATCATTCCTCCACAATCCTGTAAGATAGTCAGTAGTATCCTTTTTTACAAGTGAGGGAATTGAGCTCAGAGAGGTGAAGTCATTTGCTCAAAGGTCACACCAGTGCTAAATGGCAGACCCGGGGTTTAACCTCAGATGCATCTGATTTCAAAGCTATTTCTTTTTTATTACATGACATTATCTAGATTAAAACAAATCAGGACTTGAAGAGACTTTTCTTCTTGTCCTTATAAAATGTCTTGTCACTGAAAGACAAGGCAGAATTCCATGCCATGTTTCAAATAGATTGCCATATTCTGCTAGTTTTATTAAATATACTTTAACTTCTATATTATAGAATAAATACAGTCTAATTATTTCAATGAAGTAATGTCACTCTATTACCATGTACAGGTGAAATGTATTTTCACAAACATTCTATTTGGGACATAATATCAAGAAAGTGAACTCTGCAAAGATAACTCCTTGCTACCTGATGATGTACTGCATGAGAACAATGCTTGGCGAATGTCTGGCCCTTGGCTGAACTGACCTTCCTAGTTATTAATGGAACAGGTGCTGCAAAGTGTGAACTGAAGGCCAATTTTTGTGCAGAGGATAAAATGTGAAGCAATAGATAGCTCAGGAGAGGACATGGTATATGGGGATACCGTGTCCCTGCAAGGGACAGACATATATTGCTGAGCAAGGGCTCTTCCAGAGTGCCATGGCAGTTAATCCAATCAGAACTCTGTTCTCTAAATTAAAGCAGGAAAAGAACAGCAGAAAGACAGAGCACCCATAACCGAGAGCGGAAAGGTCCCCAGAGAGAACACTGCAGGAGCAATAAGGCTCTTTTCCTCTTTGTTTCTGTTTGCTTCCTTTACAGGAACTTGGAACGCCTGGTTGTAAGGACTTGAGTTAAAAATGCAGATGTGTGAGTGAGGATTATTAGCTTTTGGGAGGTGACCGACTGGAGACAACTAGAGATGCCAGAATATTCCTGTGTGGGCATAAAAGCTCTATGTGTGTGTGTGTGTGTGTGTGTGTGTGTGTGTTGAGGATGGTGTTAGGAAAGGGGCAACCATTTTCAGATGGCCCTGACCATCTCCTACCTGGAGGGATTTTTGGAAGGAATAGGCAATGGATGTCTGGACCATCTCTCAATAGCAATGGATGTCTGGACCATCTCTCAATAGCGTAGTGATGCTGCAGCCTTTACACTGGACTTTGTCCACTCTTTTGCCCATTTCCTCCCCTAGCCACCATGAATGCCTGTTGCCTGGGTATGACATGACCCTTCATAGTTCATTCTCAGACAACATACCTGACAGTGACCTATGTGGAGTTTCACATAGTGGGTCCCATCCATTCATTCATTCTCAAACATTTACTGAATTTCTACTGTGTGTAGGTAGCAGTTCTAGGCACTAGGGATTGATATCAAGTTAAATACCCCTTTTAAGACCTCATGATGGTTTGAGCCATGTGAAAAACGGCTAATAGCCTGAGGATAGTACCATAACACAGATGCATAAAGATACAGAGTTGGCACAAAGGAGGGTATAGTTGATTATGCTTGCACAAGGCAGAAAATGCTGCAGAAAACCTTCGTGGTTAAGATGCTAGGTTGTTTTTGGAATCAGACTCAATGAATTCAAATCCTGGTTTTGTCACTTTTGAGCTAACTAAACTAGAACAAATTACTTATCTTGAGTGGCCTCCACAAAATGCGTGACCATTATCACATGGGTTCTTGTAATAATTAAATGAGATGATGTGGTTTGTAAATGCATGGCATATAGAAATTACTCAGTAAACTTTCATTATTACTCTATTATTATTGTTATTTTTGCTATCATTAGTTGTGAAAATAATAAGGCTTCCCAGAGGACATATTTCAGCTGAGACTGGAAGGGTAAGTTGTGGTCACTAGGCCAGTGATGGGAGGGTAGTGACTGGGGTAGGGATGGAGACGACTTTGCAGAAGAGGAAACAGGATATGCAATGTCCCAGGGCCTCAAAGAGCATAATATCGATAAATTTGAGGTAGTCAGTCAGGCAGAATTAGTTTAGCTCTAAGCACTTTATTTAGTTCTCCATTCTACTACTTATCATACTACCTTGTAGTTGTTTGGACGTAATCTGTCTTTCTTATTTCCTCACCTGGTGAACTACTCATTCTTCTGATTCATCTGTTTCTACTGAAGCCACCTTTGCTGTAATATTTCTGCGTTCCTGAGGCCAGCTTACTTGTCTCTCCCTCTGTCCTTGCCCCCATCACACTGCATTGTGATTACTCGGTGGCTGTGCCTTTTCTCCTTACCAGGATTCTAAGATGTCTTACTCATCTTTGTCTGTTCAGCACCTGGGATTGTGGACCTGTGAAGACTGTTTTTTGTTAATTAAAAATAAAGCAGAGTGATGAGAAATCATCCATAAGAATGGAATATCTCATTCTCTCCTGGAAGATCTGAGTCACTTTGAAACAGAGAAGTGGCCTGATTTCTAACCCAGCTGCAGAGCTTCAGATAGGCTTTTTAAGACACAACTTTCTACATTTACATGAATATCGTAGTATCTAAGGAAATAGAACCCTGAGTCCACTATGGAACCCAGGCTTCAGGTTAATCAGTTATACGTAGTCCTGCTTGGTCCTGAGCCTATCAGAATTGCTTGATTTTTACCTGCCTTGCATCTTCTCCCCAAATCCTGTAATAGCTCTATTCCTTTAGTTGATGAGATGCCCGATGGTTCCTCTTCATATGTGGTCTCTTTGCTGCAGTTAGTTAACAAGGAGTGTCCCTGATGGTCCTAATCAGATGAGGTTTAACAGTCTTATGGACATAGGAATCAATAAATGTGGATTCTGGACCTACCTCTATGCTAATGGAGAGACCCAGAGCCAGAGAGCAGATGGTTGAAAAGGTGGGTTCTGTTCAAGTCTGTCCCATAAGGATGTTTCCTAGTGGTGTAACCTAGACAAGTCCCCTGAGATCTCTGAGCCCTCAGTTTTCTGCTTTATAAAATGTAGGCGATAATAATGTTAATTTCATAATAAGATAAAAGAAATATGATGGTTAATATTATGTGCCGATTTGACTAGGCTATGGTGCCCAGTCATCTGGTCAAATACTAGTCTCCATGTGGCTGAGAAGGTACTTTTTAGATGTGTAGACTTTGAATAAAGCAAATTACCCTCCATAGTGTGAGTGGGCCTCATCTAATCAGGTGAGGATCTCAAAAGCAAAGTCTGAGATTTCCTGAAGAAAAAGCAATTCTTCCTTCAGACCGCAACATAGAAAACCTGCTTTCTTTTCCAGCATGTGGATTTCAGACTCAAAACTGTAACGTCAACTCTTTTTTTTTATTTTTAATTTTTTTAAATTGGAGTATAGCTGCTTTACAATGTTGTGTTAGTTTCTGCTGTACAGCAAAATGAATCAGCCACGTGGATACATATACCCCCTCTTCCTTGGATTTCCTTCCCATTTAGGTCATCACAGTGCATTGAGTAGATTTCCTTGTGCTGTGCTATTGGTTCTCATTAGTTATCTATTTTATACATAATACTGTATATATGTCAATCCTAATCTCCCTATCCATCCCACCCCCCCCTTCCCCCCTTGGTATCCATGTGTTTGTTCTCTCTGTCTGTGTCTCTAATTTGCTTTGCAAATTAGTTCATCTGTACCATTTTTCTAGATTCCACGTATATGTGTTAATATACGATATTTGTTTTTCTCTTTCTGACTTACTTCACTCTGTATGACAGTCTATAGGTCCATCCACCTCACTGCAAATAACTCAATTGCATTTCTTTTTATGGCTGAGTAATATTCCATTGTATATATGTGCCACATCTTCTTTATCCATTCCTCTGTCGGTGGACACTTAGGTTTCTTCCATGTCCTGGCTATTGTAAATAGGGCTGTGGTGAACATTGGGGTGCATGTGTCCAACTCTTATCTGAATTTCCAGTTTGCCAGCCTGCCCTATAGGTTTAAGTCTTGGCAGTTCCTTAGGAGTCAATTCCTTAAAGCCTCTTCTCTTTCTCTGTGTGTGTCTCTCTCTGTGTCTCTCTCTCTCTGTTTGTGTCTGTCTCTCTCTCTCTCTGTGTGTGGAGAGAGAGAGAGAGAGAGAGAGAGAGAGAGAGAGAAATCTATTGATTTTATTTTTATTTCTCTGGAGAACTTTGACTAACACAGGGAATAAAGCACTTGGTACACTTGCAGGCACATAGGCCTCCATGAGTATGAACAACTATTATCACTAAACTTCCCAGACCCTAGATCCTCACTTATACAATGAGGGCATTGAGTCAGTAATCTCTGCTGTATTATCTAGCTTCATACTCAGAAAACTTAATGGAGAGTCCTGCTTCATCAAATCTGTCCTTCTGGGGCGGGAAAACAAATTAAAGTGCCTAAATCCTTTTCTACTTGATTGCAATACTATTTATGCATTGCTACTGCTTAAGTTGCAAGCTGCGCTTAAAAGTATGCCAGTGTGTTCTTGGTAAGTTGAATATGAGAGAAATTTTGTAATGTTCCTGAAGATTTTCACATTCAAAGAGAGCTGTGTTGTTGTTCTTGGTATATCAGAGGATAGGAATTGTTGGCCCAGAGGGAAAATTCAGATAAAGAGGAGGTTGGGAAGGAAGAGTCTCATTCTCTGGGAGCCTCAGTGCTGTGTGCTTGTAGATTTCACAGGGGAAAAGTAAAAGTGCAGATGGGAATTATGAAAGTAAGGGCAGGGTCTCAACTTCTGAGCTTGCTTTTTGTTTTTGTTTGTTTTATTTTGTTGTTATTTTTCTTTAAAAGGGAACAAAGCACTACATTTTGTTTTTGGAAATAATGTCAATATTCATTTATCAGAGATCTCCTTAACTATGTCAGCCCATACCCCTGCCTCACAGAGGATCTATTCTCTTATATTCCTCCATCTCTGCTTTATTTTTATTAATAGAATGTATTACCTCCTGATATGTATTTATTTGTCACTTTGTCTGTTGTTGGTTATTCCCACTGGAGTGTAAAGTCCTTGGGAGCAGATATTTTGTCTGCTGTATTCTGTGCTGTATCCTGAAAGTTAGAATTATATTGAAGATATAATAGATGTTCAATAATTACTTTTAAATATAAAAAGACCTGGAAACAAATTTTATATTCTCTGACACTCTAACAATATTACTGTCATTCCCTGAGGCCATGGTTGCATTATTTTTGCTTTTTCTTTACAAGGCAGAAGACTTGGTGGAGAACATGGCATATCTGGTTTCATCCTCCCTCCATAGAGACTGAAGAACTTCCAAACTGCAAATCTCTGGTGAATGGTGAGTGGCTTTATTTCTAGGTTCATGCTATGATTATATTAGCAAAATATCTCCTGTTATGTCTTCTTCTGCTAAGGTATCACAATCTTAGTAATCCCAACCTGAAGCCATTGGACAGTCCTGTGACCAGCTATGGTCATATCCTAGGTCAACCATTAGCATGTGTCTCCTTGTCTCCATTTTCCCATGTGCTTCAGGAGCATTAAGTGAGATAGATAAATAAATAGTCAGAAACTTTAGAATTTTCTATGTATACTATCATGTCATCTGCAAACAGTGACAGTTTTACTTCTTCTTTTCCAATTTGTATTCCTTTTATTTCTTTTTCTTCTCGGATTGCTGTGGCTCAGATTTCTAAAACTATGTTGAATACAAGTGGCAAAAGTGGGCATCCTTGTCTTATTCCTGATCTTAGAGGAAATGCTTTCACCTTTTCACCATTGAGTATGATGTTAGGTGTGGGTTTGTTATATATGGCCTTTATTATGTTAAGGTAGGTTCCCTCTATGCCCACTTTCTAGAGACTTTTTATCATAAATACATGTTGAGTTTTATCAAAAGATTTTTCTGCTTCTATTGAGATCATATGGTTTTTATTATTCAACTTGTTAATGTGGAGTATCACACTGATTGAGTTGAAAATATTCAAAAATCTTCGCATCCTGGGATAAATCCCATTTGATCATGGTGTATGATCCTTTCAATGTATTGCTGGATTCGGTTTGCTAGTATTTTGTTGAGGATTTTTTGTGTCTATGTTCATCAGTGATATTGGCCTGTAATTTTCTTTTTTTGTGGTACCTTTGTCTGGTTTTAGTATCAGGGTGATGGTGGCCTCAGAGAAAGAACAATGTTATATGATATTGCTTATATATAGAATCTATAAAAAATGAGATACAAATGAATTTATCTACAAAACAGAAATAGACCACAGACATAGAAAACAAATTTATGGTTACCAAAGGGGAAAGTGGGGGGGAGGATAAATTAGGAGGGTGGGATTAACATATACACACTATTATATATAAAACAGATAACCAGCAAGGACCTACTGTATAGCACAGGAAACTATACTTAATATTTCATAGTAACCTATAAGGGAAAAGAATCTGAAAGAGAATATATATAATATATAACTGAATCACTGTGCTGTATACCTGAAAGTAACACAACATTGTAAATCAACTATACTTCAATAAATTTTTTTAAAAAGATCTAAGGTAGAATGAAAAAAAAAAAGGTCAGCAAATGGTAAACTGACTATACAAATGTTCATTACTGCAATACAAACCAGAAAGATGGTGAAAAGAAAGGGAAAGTTAAATTTCCTGAACATCTATTATGTACTTTTATGTTATTTAACTTAGTCTTTATGTCAATCTTGCAAGTTTTACAAAAATATTATCCCCATTTTAAAAATGAGGAAACTATAGCTCAGAGCTTTACTGAAGTTTCCCAAGATCAGATGACAGTAAATGGTTCACGAGATTTAGCTGAAGGTTTCAAAGACTCTCAAGTGGGTGTTCTTTTCATCAGGTCACACTAACCATCATGAGGAGTGCCACGCCTGGCTTTTAGGCACATGTATATGAATTAGAGAAAGGGGCCTCTTCTGGGTGGTCACAGCCCTGAAAGTGTAAATCTTGGTCAGCACAGGGGGCCTTGCTGGGAGGAAAAAGACGTGCCTTCCTCTGGGTGGAGGTGACCGTGCACAAGGGCAGAGGTTCTGCAAGCAGAGCATGGGCTGTTTTCAGCCCCACTTTCCTCTCAGCTGCAGAACCATGAAGTGTAGCCTTCAACACGGAAAGGATTCCTCTAACAACCTCAGACGACTCGGCATCAGCTTACACAGCAAAGTTAAACAGCATCTGTCCAGGTGTCACTTTGTGGAAAGTGATGATGTAGCTGAACTCAAAGTTGTATTCACCACACTTTAGAGGGAAGTTGTTGGAATTGTTTCTCTAATCATCATTTAGGTGAAGCCTCTTTTGAAAACCCAGCAGGAAGAAGCAATGTGCAGGAAAGAGCTCTGTCATTTCTGGACTCTGTGACCTTAGCGATTCGGGAATCATTTGATTATTCGTCACTGATCACAGACCTTCAAGTCAGCATCGGCTCTCAGACCAATTAGGACTGCGAAGAATTACCCAGGTGTAAATGTGGTATTGAGGAACCTGTCTCACTGCCAACAACCATGACACTGCAGAAGTGCCCTTGCTTAATTTTTAGGAAGTGTAGCAAAATGGAGGGGCATGTTAGGCAAACCGAAAAAAAAAAAATGCAGCTCTGCATTGAGATGTATTTCTTCGATCGTTTTTTTGACATCGGTCAAATAATGCAAAGGAGAACTTGAAGACTGAAAACTACTGCAGCAGGTCATTTGAAAGATTTCTAGTGTCTGGAGTTAAAAAACTCACATGAAACAAACTCTTTGGCTTGCAGGATGCAATTGGGTTTTGACTGCACCTGGCTGCAGACCTCTCATTACTGGAGGGCGTTTTCCTTCACTTAACAGAAACCCATGGTGGATAATAGATTCCTGGCTGCTGGGTGGGGTGTGCACCCTCCATTCCCTGTTCGACCTTCAGATCTCTGCCTCGAGGACCTTCATGCTCTGAGAGTGCTTCCAGCCAAGGGACCCTGTTAACAATTCCTTAGCCTATCTTTATACCTCATTGAAAAAAATGAGAATTGATGCTATTTTGAACAAACACCTGGCTGATTTGCTACAACTCTACTGTAAATATTCAGTAGGGACTTTGTTTTTTTGTATTGTGTTATCATGTCACACGGAAAGTGTCCAACCCATTCTTCTAAAGGGTGAAGATCATTCCCAATCACTAGAATCTTTGCCTGTCCACTAACATAGTTACTACCATCATGCTTTCACTGAACTTTTCTAAAAAATGAAAATCATTTCATGTTTTTTCCTGTTACAGTTATTGGTGGATTTGTTAACCAAACTAGGTGATTTGGAGAGTGCTGGTTTTGAGGGGCAAACTACGTGTTTCTTTTGATTTTTATTTATTTATTATTTTCTTGAAGTTTTGAATTTTATTTTATTTATATTTTTAATACAGCAGGTTCTTATTAGTTATCTGTTTTATACATATTACTGTATACAGGTCAATCCCAATCTCCCAATTCATCACACCACCATCCCCACCCCTCCACGGCTTTCCCCCCTTGGTGTCCATAGGTTTGTTCTCTACATCTGTGTCTCAATTTCTGCCCTGCAAACCGGTTCATCTGTACCATTTTTCTAGGTGCCACATATATGCGTTAACATATGATATTTGTTTTTCTCTTTCTGACTTACTTCACTCCGTATGACAGTCTCTAGGTCCATCCACATCTCTACAAATAACCCAATTTTGTTCCTCTTCATGGCTGAGTAATATTCCATTGTATATATGTACCACATCTTCTTTATGCATTCGTCTGTCGATGGGCATTTAGGTTGCTTCCATATCCTGGCTATTGTAAATAGTGCTGCAATGAACATTGGGGTGCATATGTCTTTTTGAATTATGGTTTTCTCTGGGTATATGCCCAGTAGTGGGATTGCTGGGTCATATGGTAATTCTATTTTTAGTTTTTTAAGGAACCTCCATACTGTTCTCCATAGTGGCTGTATCAATTTACATTCCCACCAACAGTGCAAGAGGGTTCCCTTTTCTCCACACCTTCTCCAGCATTTGTTCTTTGTAGATATTGTGATGATGCCCATTCTAACTGGTGTGAGGTGATAACTCATTGTAGTTCTGATTTGCATTTCTCTAATAACTGGTGATGTTGAGCAGCTTTTCATGTGCTTCTTGGCCATCTGCATGTCTTCTTTGGAGAAATGTCTACTTAGGTCTTCTGACCATGTTTGGATTGGGTTGTTTCTTTTTTTATGTTGAGCTGCATGAGCTGTCTATATATTTTGGAAATTAATCCTTTGTCCATTGATTCATTTGCAAATATTTTCTCCCATTCTGAGGGTTGTCTTTTCGTCTTGTTTGTAGTTTCCTTTGCTGTGCAAAAGCTTTGAAGTTTCATTAGGTCCCATTTGTTTATTTTTGTTTTTATATCCATTACTCTAGTATGTGGATCAAAAAAGATCTTGCTGTGATTTATGTCAAAGAGTGTTCTTCCTCTGTTTTCCTGTAAGAGTTTTATAATGTCAGGCCTTACATTTAGGTCTCTAATCCATTTTGAGTTTATTTTTGCGTATGGTGTTAAGGAATGTTCTAATTTCATTCTTTTACATGTAGCTGTCCAGTTTTCCCAGCACCACTTATTGAAGAGACTGTCTTTTCTCCATTGTATATCCTTGCCTCCTTTGTCATAGATTAGTTGACCATAGTTGCGTGGGTAAATCTCTGGGCTTTCTATCCTGTTCCGTTGATCTATATTTCTGTTTTTGTGCCAGTACCATATTGTCTTGATTACTGTAGCTTTGTAGTATAGTCTGAAGTCAGGGAGCCTGATTCCTCCAGCTTGTTTTTTTTCGCTCAAGACCACTTTGGCTATTCGGGGTCTTTTGTGTCTCCATACAAATTAAAAAATTTTTTTGTTCTAGTTCTGTGAAAAATGCCAGTGGTAGTCTGATAGGGATTGCACTGAATCTGTAGATTGCTTTGGGTAGTAGAGTCATTTTCACAGTATTGATCCTTGCAATCCAAGAACATGATATATCTCTCCATCTGTTGGTATCATCTTTAATTTCTTTCGTCAGTGTCTTATAGTTTTCTGCATACAGGTCTTTCATCTCCCTAGGTAGGTTTATTCCCAGGTATTTAATTCTTTTTGTTGCCATGGTAAATGAGAGTGTTTCCTTAACTTCTCTTTCAGATTTTTCATCATTAGTGTATAGGAATGCAAGAGATTTCTGTGCATTAATTTATTTTTTATTTTTTTTTGCGGTACACGGGCCTCTCACTGTTGTGGCCTCTCCCGTTGCCGAGCACAGGCTCCGGACGCACAGGCTCAGTGGCCATGGCCCACGGGTCCAGCCGCTCCGTGGCATGTGGGATACTCCTGGACCGGGGCGTGAACCCATGTCCCCTGCATCGGCAGGTGGACTCCCAACCACTGCCCCACCCGGGAAGCCCCTGTGCATTAATTTTGTATCCTGGAACTTTACCAAATTCATTGATTAGCTCTAGTAGTTTTCTAGTGGCACCTTTAGGATTCTCTGTGTATAGTATCATGTCATCTGCAAACAGTGACAGTTTTACTTCTTCTTTTCTAATTTGTATTCCTTTTATTTCTTTTTCTTCTCTGATTGCCGTGGCTAGGACTTCCAAAAGTATGTTGAATAATAGTGGTGAGAGTGGACATCCTTGTCTTGTTCCTGATCTTAGAGGAAATGCTTTCAGTTTTTCACCATTGAGAATGATGTTTGCTGTGGGTTTGTCGTATACGGCCTTGATTATGTTGACGTAGGTTCCTTCTATGCCCACTTTCTTGAGAGTTTTTATCATAAATGGGTGTTGAATATTGTGTAAAGCTTTTTCTGCATCTATTGAGATGATCATATGGTTTTTATTCTTCAATTTGTTAATATGGTGTATCATATTGATTGATTTACGTATATTGAAGAATCCTTGCATCTCTGGGATAAACCCCACTTGATTATGGTGTATGATCCTGTTAATGTGTTGTTGGATTCTGTTTGCTAGTATTTTGTTGAGGATGTTTGCATCTATAATCATCAGTGATATTGGTCTGTAATTTTCTTTTTTTGTAGTATCTTTGTCTGGTTTTGGTATCAGGGTGATAGTGGCCTCATAGAATGAGTTTGGGAGTGTTCCTTCCTCTGCAATTTTTGAAAGACTTTGAGAAGGGTGGGTTTTAGCTCTTCTCTAAATGTTTGATAGAATTCACCTGTGAAGCCATCTGGTCCTTGACTTTTGTTTGTTGGAAGAGTTTTAATCACAATTTCAATTTCATTACTTGTGATTGGTCTGTTCATATTTTCTGTATCTTCCTGGTTCAGTCTTGGAGGGTTATACCTTTCTAAGAATGTGTCCATTTCTTCCAGGTTGTCCATTTTATTGACATAGAGTTGCTTGTAGTAGTCTCTTAGGATGCTTTATATTTCTGCAGTGTCTGTTTTAACTTCTTTTTCATTTCTAATTTTATTGATGTGAGTCCTCTCCCTCTTTTTCTTGATGAGTCTGGCTAATGGTTTTTCAGTTTTGTTTATCTTCTCAAAGAATCAGCTTTTAGTTTTATTGATCTTTGTTGTTGTTTTCTTTGTTCCTGTTTCATTTATTTCTGCTCTGATTTTTATGATCTTTCCTTCTACTAACTTTGGGTTTTGCTTGTTCTTCTTTCTCTAGTTCCTTTAGGTATGTTTAGATTGTTTATTTGAGATGTTTTTTGCTTCTTGAGGCAGGATTGTATTGCTATAAACTTCCTTCTTAGAACTGCTTTTGCTGCATCCCATAGGTTTTGGAACATCATGTTTTCATTGTCATTTGTTTCTAGGTATGTTTTGATTACCTCTTTTATTTCTTCAGTGATCTCTTGGTTATTTAATTGTGTATTGTTTAGTCTCCATGTGTTTGTTTTTTACATTTTTTTCCCCTGTAATTGATTTCTAATCTTATAGCATTGTGGTCAGAAAAGATGCTTGATATGATTTCAATTTTCTTAAATTTACTGAGGCTTGATTTGTGACCCAAGATGTGATCCGTCCTGGAGAATGTTCCGTGTGCACTTGAGAAGAAAGTGTAATCTGCTGTTTTGGGATGGAATGTCCCATAAATATAAATTAAATCTCTCTGGTCTATTGTGTCATTTAAAGCTTGTGTTTCCTTATTAATTTTCTGTTTGGATGATCTGTCCATTGGTGTAAGTGCGGTGTTAAAGTCCCCCACTGTTTTTGTGTTACTGTCAAATTCCTCTTTTATAGCTGTTAGCAGTTGCCTTATGTATTGAGGTGCTCCTATGTTGGGTGCATATATATTTATAATTATTATACCTTCTTCTTGGATTGATCCCTTGATCATTATGTAGTGTCCTTCCTTGTCTCTTGTAACATTCTTTATTTTAAAGTCTATTTTATCTGATATGAGTATTGCTACTCCAGCTTTCTTTTGATTTCCATTTGCATGGAATGTCTTTTTCCATCCCTTCACTTTCAGTCTATATGTGTCCCTAGATCTGAAGTGGTTCTCTTCTAGACAGCATATATATGGGTCTTGTTTTTGTATCTGTTCAGCCAGTCTATGTCTTTTGGCTGTAAATTTAATCCATTTACATTCAAGGTTATTATCGATATGTCTGTTCCTATTACCATTTTCTTAATTGTTTTGGGTTTGTTTTTGTGGGTCTTTTTCTTCTCTTGTGTTTCCCACTTAGAGAAGTTTCTTTATCATTTGTTGTAAAGCTGGTTTTGCAGTGCTGAATTCTCTTAGCTTTTGTTTGTCTGAAAATCTTTTGACTTCTCCATCGAATCTGAATGAGATCCTTGCTGGGTAGAATAATCTTGGTTGTAGATTTTTCTCTTTCATCACTTTAAGTATATCCTGCCACTCCCTTCTGGCCTGCAGAGTTTCCACTGAAAAATCAGCTGATAACCTTATGGGGATTCCTTTGTATGTTATGTTTTGTTTTTCCCTTGATGCTTTTAACAATTTTTCTTTGAATTTAATTTTTGTTAGCTTGACTAATATGCGTCTTGGTGTGTTTTTCCTAGGGTTTATCCTGTATGGGGCTCTGGGTGCTTCCTGGAGTTGGGTGACTCTTTCCTTTCCCATGTTAGGGAAGTTGTCCACTATAATCTCTTCAAATATTTTCTCAGACCCTTTCTTTTTCTCTTCTTCTTCTGGGACTCCTATAATTCGAATGTTGGTGCATTTAGTGTTGTCCCAGAGGTCTCTGAGATTGTCTTCAATTCTTTTCATTCTTTTTCCTTTATTCTGCTCCTCAGCACTTATTTCCACCATTTTGTCTTCCAGCTCACTCATTCGTTCTTCTGCCTCCGTTATTCTGTTATTGATTCCTTCTCGTGTATTTTTCATTTCATTTATCATGTTGTTCATCTCTGTTTGTTTGTTCTTTAGTTCTTCTAGATCTTTGTTAGACATTTCTTATATTTTCTCAGTCTGTGCTTCCATTCTTTTTCCGAGATTCTGGTACATCTTTACTATCATTGCTCTGAATTCTATTTCAGGTAGATTGCCTATTTCCTCTTCATTTATTTGGTCGGGTAAGTTTTTACCTTGCTCTTTCATCTGTGACACATATTTTTGCCCTCTTATTATTATTATTTTTTGAGTGAGATTGTGTTCCTCTTTTACTGGTTGTTTGACCTGAGGTGGCGTTCGTAGGCTACTGGGTAAAGCTGTCTTGGTGATGAGATGAGGAACTCTGTGAGAACTCACTCTGATGAATATTCCCTGGGGTCTGAGGTTCTCTGTTAGTCCAGTGGTTCGGACTCAGAGCTCCCACCGCAGGAGCTTCTGCCTGACCCCAGGCTCCCGAATCAAGATCCCACAAGCCATGTGGGGTGGCAAAAAAAAAAAAAAAAAAAAAGAGAGAACAATAACAAAGTAAAAGATAAAATTAGACTTGGAAAGTCATAGATATGTTAGAAAGAATGTAAAAATAAAAATATAAATGAATCAACAACCAGAAGGTACATCAGTACCACAATATAAAAAATAGGAGAGAAAAGAAAAAAAAACCAGTAAGTGAGTGGGGAGGGCCTTGGCTTTGGAGAGCCTGGCATAAGTAAGGGCAAGGTTTGGGCAGTGGGCAGGGCCAATGCTCAGGACCCACAGGGCTGGAAAAGACCCTGGGGGCTGTGGGGGGTGGGGCTTAGCCTCAAGGAACAGAAGGGGCCCAGGCGTGCCCCCACCCCTGATGTCAGAGGGCAGGAGACCTCACCTGGGAGCCCAACAGGCTTCCTGGGCTTGAGTGGGCAGGGCAAATGCCTTTCTCTCCTCTCCTATTCCTCCCCAAGGGTCCCTCCTGCCTGCCTCTCCTGTTGTCCCCTTGGCCTCCTTCCTATTCCCCCAAGGACCTGTGACTTGGAGGGGGCTTTTGAGTGCAGGAGATGGGCTTGGGAGCTCAGCAGGCTCCCGGGGCCGAGTGGGCGGGGCCATTGCCCTCGGTTCTTTTCCCACTCCTCCCAGAGGGCCTCTCCCTCCTGCCTCTCCTGATCTCCCCAGCCTCCCTCCTATGTCCTCAAAGACCCATGTGGCCTGGATGGGGGTTTGGAGGGGGAGGAACTGGCTTGGGAGCTCAGCAGGCTCCCCAGCTGAGTGGGCCAGGCGATCGCCCTCTGCTCCTCTCCCGCTCTTCCTGGAGAGTCCCTCCCACCTGCCTCTCCTAATCTCCCCAGATTCAGGGGCACCGATCTTGTCTGGCCTCCACTTCTCCTCCCCAACTTGGTTCCCCTACATCCTACCGCTTTGCTCTGGGATTCCTCCCATCTCCTTGGGGCTCAGAGTTCCCCACCAGCTACCAGCAGGTGCCCTAGTTGTGGGGAGATGCTAACTCCGCATCTTCCCACACCGCCATCTTGACTCCGCCCCCATGGCTACATACTTTTATCTGTAGCAATGCTTTTTGTTTGAGGTCTACTTTTTCTGATATTGGTATGGGTATACCAACTCTCTTTCGGTTTAGTTTCATATCTTTTTACTTTCAATCTTACTGGGGCATGTACTTTGGTTATGTGTCTTATCAACAGAATACAACCAGCTCAAACGATCCGTTTGACAGTTTTGCTAATTAGAACATTAAATCCATTTACATTTATTGTAATTACTGATATGTTGAAAATTTTTTCTAGCAATTTATTTTGAAGACTGCTTGTCTCATTTATGTTTCTTTTTCTCCCTCTTCTTTACTTCTTCTGGATTGATTATTTTTCTTCTCATTCCTTTTTTTTCCTCTCTACACTATTGGTGTAAAGGTTATTCACTATATTTCTGTTCATTTAGTTGCTATCATATAAATTTCACTATGATTACTTTTCAAAGACTAAAGTAACTCAATATTTCTACCTTCTCCCAAATAATATAAAGACCATTCCACACTTTAACTCCCATCACCTTCCTCCCTCATAACCTCTTTTGACTTCTATGCTATTGCTGCCATAAATATTAGTGCCATATCTTTTATCCTAACCACACAAGCCATTATTATTTTTGTTTTTTACAGTCTGTGTCTCTTTAGATTATCCCATATATTCATTTCTGCCTTTGTCCATCATTCCTTCTTGAATCTCAGAATTTTCATCTGGGGTCACTTTACTTCTGCCTGAAGTACTTCTTTTGGGATTTTACTGTTGTCTGGTGTCACTGTTGCTGTTGGGTTTCATCTCTTGCTCTTTCATTGGCAAACTGTCTCTCTTCTTTTTCTGTTTATAATATTTATTATATTTGGTGCTTTCAATTAAATCTTGATATGTCTAGGTATGGTTTTCTTGTTATTTATTCTGCTTAGGATTTGTTGACCTTCTTGAGTCTGTGGTTTGATCTTAAAAAGTATAACCATATATTTTTTATTTATTTATTTATTTTTTGCGGTATGCGGGCCTCTCACTGTTTTGGCCTCTCCCGCAAGCACAGGCTCCGGACGTGCAGGCTCAGCGGCCATGGCTCACAGGCCCAGCCGCTCTGCGGCATGTGGGATCCTCCCGGACCGGGGCACGACTCCGTGTCCCCTGCATGGGCAGGCGGACTCTCAACCGCTGCGCCACCAGGGAAGCCCAACCATATATTTTTAGTACATTCTCTCTCTTTTCCTCTGGAACTTGATTTAGATATATATTACACCATCTGAATCTATCCTCAGTGTTTCTTAGCTTTCCAACTTTCCATGTCTCTGTCTTTATGTCCAATATTCTGAAATTTTTTTCTCTGTCTTGTAGCTCATTCTATTTTCAGCTATGTCTAAGTTATACATTAGTTATCCATTGCTATGTAACCAATTACTTTAAGACGTAGCAATATAAAATAACGCGTATCTTCTCTCAGAATTTCTGAGAATCAGGAGTCCAGGAACAGTTTAGGTGTGTGGTTTGGCTCAGGGTCTCTCATGAAATTATATTCAGTCTGCAAGCTAGTGTTGCAGTCATGTGAGCGTGCGGGAGGACCTACTTCCAGGCTTGCTTATGGGGCTGTTGGCAGGAGGCTTCCTCATTTTTTGGCAGGTTGGCTTCTTCTAGAGTGATGAGAGATGATTATGGTGATGATGATAGTGATGTGTGAGACACACACACACACACAGAAAATAGAAGCCACAGCATTTAAAAAAAAAAAAAGGAACTCTGGTTTATCTTCCTTATGAGCTATCATCACCCACAGAGAACACACAGTCATGAATGCTTGGCCAGCACAGTGTTTTGTGATACAAATTGTGTCATCTGTCTTAGCAGGAGTGTTTACTCCTCCGAGTTCTGGGGTGCTCCTGAGGTGTCCTTAGCTCCACTGTTACTGACCTTGACCAAGATTCTTTCCTGAGGCCTCTCTGCGAGGGAACTGTGTGCCTGTGGCCTTGAGTGCTGCACATCTGGCACAGCACCTTTTAAAACCTAAACTCGGAAGTGCGTACCATCTCTTGCACCATATTCTGTTGGTCACAGAAACCAACTCTGGTACATTGTAGGAATGTACCATACAAGGGTGTGACTACCAGGAAGGATTATTTAGGGCCATTTCAAAGGCTGGCTACCACAGCAGTGAAACCTATTCACTGAGTTATTAATGGGAATGATGATATTTTTCATTTCTGGATATCTTTGTTTTTAATATGCTTCCTTTTTCTCTCTTCATATTTTTAATCTCTTACTTTAAAAATACATCAAATATATTAATTTCATATTTTATGTCTGATAACTCCACTATCTGAAGATTTTTCTGGTCTGAATTTTCTGACTATTGTTCTTCTATATGTCACTCAAGGTGTCTTGCCCAAGTCTGTATTTTGTTTGTTTGGTTTTTTTATGCAACATTATTTTTCCTAGAACTTAATTAGTAGGAATTCTTTGAGAACATATATGGGGCATGCTGTTTCAGAGAAAATTTACATTTGATTCTGTCAGATGCCAGGGGGCACTTTTAGCCCAGAACTACTTTAAACTAAGTTCTCGGTTTTGTTTAGTTTTTTTTTTTTTTTTTTTTTTTGCGGTACGTGGGCCTCTCACTGTTGTGGCCTCCCCTGTTGCGGAGCACAGGCTCCAGACGTGCAGGCTCAGTGGCCATGGCTCACGGGCCCAGCCGCTCCGCAGCATGTGGGATCTTCACGCACCAGGGCACAAACCCGTGTCCCCTGCATCAACAGGCAGACTCTCAACCACTGCGCCACCAGGGAAGCCCTTGTTTAGTTTCTTAATGTCACTCAGGTCATGTAAATTAAGGCAAAACTTCATGAGGATTAGTTTATGTTTATAAATTCTGAAGGAAATCTCCCTCTCAATCAGTATCAAATTTGAGATAAACAATTATCCTTGCATTCACTTGACTAGGTTTATTTTTGGTTTGCCTTTATACTAAGGTCAGATGCCTTTGGAATTGCAACTTCATGCAGAGGAGTCTTCTATTAGACTGCCCACCTTGGGTGGACCATGATCTTGTTGTCCTCTGTGCCCTTCATTGGTGTAAAACTAAAGCTCAAGTTTGCTTGCAGCAAACGTGCTCAGAGCTCTACTTCTCTGCCTGACTTCCTAATTTTGCCTAGTTTTTGGCCTCTGAGCATAACTTGCTAACGTATTGGTGCATTTTTAGAACCACACTCTTAGTAGCTTATTTTATTCAGTATTTTAATTACTTTCAGTTGGAAGGGTTGGCCATCGTGTCTCTTCCCCCATGTTGCTGGAAGTAAGTTTTCTCCTCTGCGTTACTTTCCAAGCTCTGTTGGATTTCATTATATATAGCCCAGAATTGGAATATCCTGATAGCCTGCATGGTGTCTTTTGACTGTTTTTGGAAGATTATATTCCAGAACAATATGCAAAGAATAGTTGCTGACTTTCTGATATTCTCAGTAGATATTCAAAAAGGATGTCCAAATTTTCTGGGATTTAGTAAGATTTCTACAGCAGAATTTGCTGGTCTTGGATAAATTTAACTTCTTTATTTTAGTAAGTATATTCTGAACTTTTGAAATGTTTAGAATATACAGTGATCTGAATAGGAATCCAAAGTATCATTCTTTCCAAACACAGAAGGATGGGCTAATGATAATGGAGAACCTTTTAAAACTACGATTTCTCATTTATTCTTGATATTGTATTTTCTCTTTCCTGGTTCCATCTTTCACATTAAATATCTAATTTTAAATTCTATTGTCTAATTGATTTAATGGTTAAGAAAATGTTCCTGATATTCAGCATAAATTTTCTGCCTAATTTATTCCCATTACTCCTGGTTAAATCTTGAATAACTAGGATTGATGAGGTGCTGAGGACTAATTAATGATCTCTAAAGCATCGTGGTATTTTCCAATTCCACAGTGAATTCTCTTAGTTTTAGAAACACTTTTAACAGTAAACTTCATTGTAAGGCTGTTTGTTTGTATGTTTGTTGTTATTTATGCATTTTTTTAACAGACAAGTTAAGTTCAGTGTTTTCCCCAAAGACGTCACATGAAGGCATAAAGTAATAAAAAGCTTAATTTTTACTTAGAGGTATTCACTTGCTCTTCTGTAGTAGAGTTTATCATATTTGTGGAAAAGGCTTTCCAATCTCAGTGAACCTCAAGGAACCACATTCTTTTTCTCTTAATTTTTTAATTTAATTTAATTTTTTATACAGCAGGTTCTTATTAGTTATCTATTTTATACATATTAGTGTATATATGTCAATCCCAGTCTCCCAGTTCATCCCCCCCACCACCACTTTCCCCCCTTGGTGTCCATATGTTCGTTCTCTACATGTGTCTCTATTTCTGCCTTGCAAACTAGTTCATCTGTACCATTTTTCTAGGTTCCACATATATGCATTAATATACGATATTTGTTTTTCTCTTTCTGACTTACTTCAATCTGTATGACAGTCTCTAGGTCCATCCACATCTCTACAAATGACCCAATTTCGTTTCTTATTATGGCTGAGTAATATTCCATTGTACGTATGTACCACATCTTCTTTATTCATTCATTTGTTGATGGGCATTTAGGTTGTTTCCGTGTCCTGGCTATTGTAAACAGTGCTGCAATGAACATTGGGGTGCATGTGTCTTTGACTTATGGTTTTCTCTGGGTATATGCCCAGTAGTGGGATTGCTGGGTCATATGGAAATTCTATTTTTAGTTTTTTAAGGAACCTCCATACTGTTCTCTATAGTGGCTGTATCAATTTACTTTCCCAGCAACAGTGCAAGAGTCAAGGAACCACATTCTTGATGATACCTTATAGGTGCCCTTTGAACATTAAATGACTCTCACTGAACATGCTGTCTGCTCCTGTTTCCTAAACGTATTCTGTTTCTTCTTACTCTGAACTCTGCTTACATTCTGCCTTGTACCCTTAAGTATAGCCCTGTGTGGTTTTCTTTGGTGAGTTTTCCATCCCCAAGGTGATTGAAGCTCCTTGAAGGAGAATCTTGTGGCATCTTCCATTTTCTAAGGACTGAGCTGGAAAATGCAATAATAAGTTCTTAGTTAGGGACAAAGTGTGCCCTTAATAATCAGAATAGTGATAGTAACTTAGATGTTAAAATCAGGACAGAATCCTTAAAGGAAGTGGGGTGTGACCTGAATCTAGATGGTTGAATAGGATTTAGGCAAGTGGGGAACTGAAGACAGGCTTTTTCAACAAAGGGCGCTGACTGTGGAAATTCACTGAGGCAGGGGCTGTTTGGAAAATTGCTGTTGGTGGAGCAAGGGGTATTGTGAGTGAGGCAGGTGAGGTCAGGTCTCAGAGCACCTGTGTGCCATAACTCATTTGATCCTGAATGAGATGGGTGTGTTCATAATAGGGGACTTCATAAGTATTTGTTGTTGATGATGATAATGACTTTGTATATTTTTGTTCAAAAGGAGTGGTTTGAATGGAAGATAAACCACTGCATCTTTTATTTACCACATGTATGTGGTTTGTAAGCTGCTGCAAGATTCCACATCAAAACACTGGTTTACTTTTCCCTTTTCAGATATTTTTAATGTCCTATTTATGAGAGAAATTCTTGTGGGAATTCCAGTCCCCCTCCTCCCTGCACCAGCCCTGCCTCCCCCGCCCCCCTGCCCCCCCCCCGCCCTCCCCCGCCCATCCAACATGTCTTGGGGAAGAAAAGAAGAAGAAAAAAAAAAAAACAATGGGGATTTGACAGTTCTGGTATGTCCAATTCTTAGATAATTAGCTGACCTGGAGGGCTGTTAGATATTTCTTTTCTCATCTGACAGACAGGTGAGGCATATCACTGGATATAAGGAAAAAGCATGAAAAGGATAGACTTTAGTTTTATAATTTGAATATTATTAGTAGTAGAATGGAAATGGAATATATTTTTATTGATTTGTCAATTTTTTAAAAAAAATTTCTTTATTAGCCTTTAGAAAAATGCCTTTCTTTTTCTTTTTTTAAAATATGGCATGGTATTCAAGTCTGTCTTTTTAGTAGTCTTCTAGAATTTTAAGCTTCTATTTTCATTCTGATGAGATCTGGAAAATGTAGCCTTGTAAGTGCCGTATCTTGGTATTGTGTTAAAACATGACTGTGGCATTTATAAAATTACCTCAGCACAGTGCCCAAAGGATCCTTCTGTTGTTCGCCTTTTCCTGCTAATGAGCAGTGTGTGGAAAGCAAGCAGGGTCAAGTTTATTCAACCATGTTTTGTATATAGGTTTTGTTGGCCAATGTGGGATTCATCTTGATACACTCAGACTTTATTGGTTGGCAACTATATTAATAAAGGAAAATAATTTTTTTCCCTTCAGGGAGCTCTGTTAGCATCACTGTGAATTCTCTTACAGGCTGTTAATTTAGTGTTGGATGAGAGGGTCACAGAGGTTCAACACCTGTTTTCCCTTCAGCTCTTCCCGACTGCTCACTTAGGTATGTTGGGGAGAAAAGAAAGAAGGCATTCAAGGAGTGAGAAGCTGGAAGGTGAGAGATGGGGTAGGTGGAAGAGAGGGGAGTGGAGATGGGAGGAAGGAGAGGGAAGGGAAAAGAGGGGAAAATGAAAAAAATGGGAGGAGAAGGGGGAAGAGAAAATGAAAAAACAGATTCTCGTTTCCATATTTCAGCATTTCTATTTACACGACACATATGCATGGAGCAGTGCCTTGGGAGCATGGAGGCATAAAGGGAGACTTACTGGGTACTAGGCAAGAAAATTCAAATGAACTCACGGCCTCTGAAACAGTTTGAGACAGCAGCTGTAAAGAAAAGTAATAGGACTAAAATACATTGGACACGTGGTTGTAACTTTCATTTGTATGAAGGCAAAATGCATTCATGATTTATGTCCTTTTTGATTAACACCTTGAGATGTATATGTGTACGTGCATAGGCATAGTTTATTTACAACTTTGTTTTAGCAGTCATCTAGCATCTCAACCACTTATTGAAATATTGCATAGGGTCAAAGAAACAATTCTAAAGTTGGTAAGAATAGAAATTAAAAAGAGGAAGGAAATGCAGGAAGGCAGTTTACTGCAGAGATATCAAGTTTTATTTTAATTTTTCAGCTTGAAGTTTAACACAAAAGATAAATCTTTCCCGACAGGATAGGCTAAGGAATATATCATATCAACTCGCAAGTTATTAACTGAGATTTTGGAAACAGATATCACCTCAGTAACTGTTCCAAATGCATTTACTTTATTTTAAAGGTTGTTCTTTCCATTATTAATGCTATACTGAATCACAGAGCTGTTTATGATGAAGTGTGCTACTCTAAAAATCCCGTAAATGCATCTGCAATGGTGGCTGACGTTTCAGCTCATCCTAAGATATACTGTAAATTTTTGGAAGATGTTTTTATCTTATTGCATATTCTCTGAAGACTGTTAGAATCCAATTTATTAGCTCTCTGGAAGTTGAAAGCTATGCTTGAATAAAGGGATACCAATATTTGTCAGGATTGGCTCAAATTATGTATTTTATGAGATAACAGCATAATTCCAGACTTTGAATGTCTTACATCAGTAATGATTCTGGTGCAGGTAGTGTAGACAGGTTTTAACGAGCTTCAGGAGGGATTTCTTTGCTCATTAAAGTCAGAAAATACCTTCCCTGTAGTACTTTCAGTGTCCCCAGTAAAACTGGGAAATTTTACTTAAAGAAAAAAGAAGACTTTAATCAACCCCAGAAACGGTTTTAAAACTTACTCAGCTGTAAAGATACAGGGAGAAGTGGTGTGGGAAACCTCAACTGGGATCCCAGAGGCCTGAGTTTAAGTAACATTGTTTTTTCTCTTGCTGGCTGGACAACTTATGCTAGTCACTTAACCTCTCTGAGACACAGTTGCCTCAAGTATAAAATAGGCAAGATGAAAATGCTGGTCTTTATTTTAGGACATTTTGTCTGGTCTAGTCATCTCTCTAGACCAGGTAGGGTTTCCCAAGGTGCTCAAGCAACAAGAGAGTGAGTAGATGGTCATTTACTGAGATGTGTGTACCTGTGCGATGCCAAAGCTACTTAAGGGAAAAAGAAGTAGATAATGTTAACCTAGATTCCAGATTTAGATTCTAGGGCCGTAAAAGGCCAAATGGCTGATCTATGGACTCTCACTGAGATCACCGAGGTCAATTGGATCCATGCTTCTCACTTTACAGATGAGGAAGCTGAGTCCAAGAAAGAATGAGGGGCTTGGAAATCTCACACATCCAGCCAGTGTTGGCACGGCCTGGAATCCAGACTCCTAAGCCCCTGGACTGGATATTATTTGACAAACTGTTTTCCCTCGTCTGTTCCCTTTTCAAAACCTGCTCGCAGGAAAGGACAGCGTAACCTCATTTTAGGCACAGATGTAAATGTCTCATAAGTCTTCAGTTATTTTTCTGTGGAGCACTGTAATGAAATATGATTACTGACAGCAATAAACTGGGAGGGGTCTGGTACTTGGAGGGCACATGAACACTTGTTTTCAGCATCTCACAAATCAGCCCTTCATACTTTCTTACTACCCTTGTCATTATTTTTTTTTTCCTTCCCTTGCTGTTCAGGTAAAAACAGATCTCTACTCAAGCAGTAGCTGAAAACTTCGCAGGCCTTGGCCCGCATGTTTTCAGAGCAAGAAGACCAATCTTTCATTTATTTAACAAGCATTTATTGAGGATCTATTATCTCCAGGTACTGTCTGGTTCCTGGGGATAATAGCAATGAGCCAGACTAAGTTTCTGACCTAATAATTTTTTAGTCCCAGTGACAGATGTCATGCCTGTCTCTTGGGCTAGCAGAAGAGGAATCAGCTATGAGACACATGTTCAGGAGTTCCTGAGTGAGTCTTTGCCGTCCTGTTTTTCTTTACCTGCTCTTTTCAGAGATAGAAATGCCTTCAGGAGGGGTAAAATGAGAGAATTCTTTTTCACCATCATTTTTCTTGGTGTTCATTCTAAATATCAGATTTTCCTAAAAGAAATGACTTAATATCAATTCATTCCTCCTGATTTTTTTTGCAAAATATGTTGAACCCAAACTAGGGAACACAAAAGTGGGCATCTTCAGAATCCCAGGATTCAAAAGTGGTCTATACTCAGTTTGCAAAGGGAAGCACAAGACAGACTGCATCTAGTGTATTTTCAAAACCCGCAGCCCACAGTCTTTGTTACTGCAATATTTTGGTTCTGTTTCAAACAATTTCTTCCACCTTGTATAATCATGGCACTGAATAAACGTTCAACATTAAAACAGTTACTGCTTTTCAGCTCCAGGATGGCTGTGTTTCAGAACCGAGGGAAGCATGTGCCTTCCGGATGAAAGGTGTAGTATAAATGCAACTTATTACCATTTTAGGCAGAATTCCCAGGCTGGCATTTAGCAATTAAAAAAGCAAAGCTAAACAAGCCCAGGAGATCAACATTCCCTTTTCTTCCAACCCAAGATGCTCAGTTATTGCGGACAAAGAACTCGAGGGCCCCACTGTCCTTTGTTGACTCTCTTCGGAGCCTCCAAAGCAGCGCAGGCGGGAAGGGAGAGAATTAGTTTTTCGTTTCCATTAATCAATGGAGGGTCTAAATGAAGAGGTACAAATGGCTCTTTTAAGAATTCGTCAAAGCAAAATTCACATTATAAAAGATTTACTGATTTTCTCCTCTCAGTTGAATAATCTCTCTTGATATTTCCAAGCCTTTATCTTCTCTTCAAAGAATGCTCTGTCTTGGGCTTAACTTTGCAAGGTGCATGGTTGAGTGGCAGAGATTAACCTTCACAGGAAAATGTAGATTTAGAAAAATTTACTTCTGGGTGAGCATGGTTTAGTAAAATAGACGTTTTCCTAATTCAAAGAAAAGAAACTCGGCATTTTTAAAACCTCATATACTGGTGATTGCTGAGTGATGGATAAAGTGTTTTCCTCAGAGATATATATTCTTCTCTGTTCGGATTCAGGAATTTGCTCTGAGACTAAGTTTTTCTCCCAAACATTGTTACCTTTAAATATTCAGTATTGATTTCTGCCTATTCTCTTTCCCAAGTTCAAGGTTATGAGCTCCTAGACTAATTTGTAAGGTATCTGTACTTGCAAGGAAATGTGAGGTCTCCTTTCCAGGGACTTTTGTAATCTTCTCTCTAATTCTGCTGATATAATGAATCTGGGAACCCTAACCTTAAGGTCAACTAATTTATTGTTAGTGACCTGTATTGAGGGAAACACAGCAACAGAGGGATGATGATAATTTTTGTCATCAAAGCAAGTGTACTGCTTACAAGTATATGAATCTAAATTTCTCCTGAACATGTTTTTAAATCTTCTATCTGTAAATTTTCTCAAGAATAAGCAACAATAGCATAGGAATATATATTAAGCTGAAGGAAAAAATATCTTTCAAATGAAGCCCTTGTTGCTATCTTTTTAACATTTTTATTCTGTTTGCTATTTATTAGGTACCATAAATGTGAACATGGTTTTAATTCTTCCTCAAGTCTCAAGCACAGGTGCTTCATTTGATGTTTTTCCTGGAGGGCAGCATCCCATTACCCCACATGCTAAAGGACAAGTTGGAGTGTTATATACCCAGAGAAAGGCCCGTACAAGTATTCAGTTACAGTCAACTTCCAAAGTTAATACTTGGTATTTGCTCTAGGTCTAATGACAATTAGATTGAGCAAAGCAGGCATGGGGAGGACATTGCATCCACTAAAGCAATTGCATGACACAAGAGCACAATATTCTAAGTCCAGCCAGAACCATTCTGTATGACCTTGTAATGATGGACTGTACATTTGTCAAAAGCCCATAGAAATTTACAGCACAGAGAATGAGCCTTAATGTATATATTTCTTAAATTTGAGAAAATCATTTAGGAAGTCAGAGGATCATAGGGTGGATTGCAGTCTATGACAAAAGAACCTAAGTGCATTACAAATGTGTGAAACAATATCACTAAATGAGCTAGAGAAAAACGGTCTGAAAATACCCAAGAAAAGTGTTCCACCTAAGAGAGGACTAGTGCACCAGTGATACACACAGGGCTCTTTTTTGAGTGCCGCCTGCATCAGAATCACCTCTGTAACTTTTAAATTCTATTTTTAAATAAACATGAAGCTATCCCCATTTTTAGATATTCTGAGTCAGTTGGTGTTGGGTGGATCATTCATTAAAGAGGTCAATGAATGTTAATAAAGCAAGAACCTAATATTAATCACATAGAGGCTTAATATTCATACAGAATTGGGATGAATTATGCAGAAACGTTTAATATCTGTTTCTTCTCCCTTTTCAGCTGGGTTTCAACCAGAAATCTATGTGAGTTACACATTCCCTGAGGCTGAATTGACTTGTTTATGTAATTGCCCATTTTCTTCTCCAAGTTAAAATTTTTATGATGGAAAGTACGTTTCTTTTTATTCTGTATTTTTCCTTCTATCAAGGCAAATTTCTGCATTAGACTGCAATGGTTATGGGACAGGAAAATCAAGTATTTAAAAAAAAATTTTATTATAAAATCTATGTGAAAAAAGATTTTTGATGTATGGATATTGGTTCTTAAAAATAATACATAAGAAAATAAAATACATCAGGAATTTGGAATAGTTAGAAATGTGAAATATGTAGGGCTTCTGAATGATTTTGCAGTGGTAGAAACTCATAAAGAAGATCAGACCCCTGACAATGCAAATTTCACAAACCTCCCTCTCCTGGTTCTGGTGTTACTGATTCTAGTTGTTTTCAGTGGAATTTAGGTTACTTTAGTGATGAGTTCAGAGAGGAATTGGGAGATAACAGTCAAAAATATTGTAACATTGGGCAGTGCCTCTTCATAAAATCTTTTTTTTTTTAGTTTCCTCATTGGATAATTTTATTTTTTAAATTTTCTTTTAATTGGAGTAAAATTGCTTTATAGTGTTGTGTTAGTTTATGCTGTACAATGAAGTGAATCAGCTATATGTACACCTATATTTCCTCCCTCTTGGACCTCCCTCCCACCCTTCTAGGTCATCACAGAGCACTGAGCTGTGCTCCCTGTGCTATACAGCAGGTTCCCACTAGCTATCTTTTTTACACATGGTAGTGTATATATGTCAGTGCTACTCTCTCACTTCGTCCCACCCTCCCCTTCCCGCCCTGTGTCTACATATCCATTCTCTACGTCTACATCTCTATTCCTGCCCTACAAATAGGTTCATCTGTACGATTTTTCTAGACTCCATATATATGCGTTATATAATATACAGTATTTGTTCTTTTCTTTCTGGCTTACTTCACTCTGTATCACAGACTCTAGGTCTGTATGACAGACTCTAGGTCCATCCACATCGCTACAAATGACCCAATTTCATTCCTTTTTATGACTGAGTAATATTCCATTGTATATATATACCCCGCATCTTCTTTATCCGTTTGTCTGTCGATGGACACTTAGGTTGCTTCCATGTCCTGGCTATTGTAAATAGAGCTGCAGTGAACATTGTGATACATGACTCTTTAAATTATGGTTTTCTCAAGGTATATGCCCAGTAGTAGAACTACTGGGTCATAAGGTAGTTCTATTTTTAGTTTTTTAAGGAATCACCATACTGTTCTCCGTAGTGGATGTATCAATTTACATTCCCACCAACAGTGCAAGAGCATTCCCTTTTCTCCACACCCTCCGCAGCATTTATTGTTTGTAGATTTTCTGATGATGGCCATTCTGACCAGTGTGAGGTTATACCGCATTGTAGTTTTGATTTCTCTAATGTTTAGTGATGTTGAGCATCTTTTCATGTGCTGCTTGGCCATCTGTATGTCTTCTTTGCTGAACTGTCTATTTAGGTCTTCCACCCATTTTTTTTTTTTTTTTTTTTTTTTTGCGGTACGCGGGCCTCTCACTGTTGTGGCCTCTCCCGTTGTGGAGCACAGGCTCCGGATGCACAGGCTCAGCGGCCATGGCTCATGGGCCCAGCCGCTCCGCGCCATGTGGGATCTTCCCAGACCAGGGCACGAACTGGTGTCCTCTGCATTGGCTGGCGGACTCTCAACCACTGCACCACCAGGGAAGCCCCCACCCACTTTTTAACTGGGTTGTTTGTTTTTTTGTTATTGAGCTCCATGAGCTGTTTGTATATTTTGGAGATTAACCCTTTGTCCATTGCTTCAGTTGCAAATATTTTCTCTCATTCTGAGGGTGTTTTTTCACCGTGATTATGGTTTCCTTTGCTGTGCAAAAGCTTTTAAGTTTCATTAGGTTGCATTTGTTTATTTTTATTTTCATTACTCTAAGAAAAGGTCTTGCTGTGGTTTACGTCAAACAGTGTATTTCCTACATTTTCCTCTAAGAGTTTTATAGTGTCTGGTCTTACATTTAGGTCTTTAATTCATTTGGAGTTTATTTTTGTGTATGGTATTAGGTAGTGTTCTAATTTCATTCTTTTACATGTAGCTGTCCAGTTTTCCCAGCACCACTTATTGAAGAGGCTGTCTTTTCTCCATTGTGTATTCTTGCCTCCTTTGTCATAGATTAGTTGACAATACGTGCATGGGTTTATCTCCGGGCTTTATGTCCTGTTCCATTGATCTATATTTCTGTTTTTGTGCCAATAACATACTGTCTTGATTACTGTAGTTTTGTGGTATAGTTTGAAGTTGAGGAGCCTGATTCCTCCAGCTCCGTTTTTCTTTCTCAAGATTGCTTTGGCTTTTCAGGGTCTTTTCCATTTTTCATACAAATTGTAAAATTGTTTCTTCTAATTCTGTGAAGAATGCCATTGGTAGTTTGATAGGGATTGCACTGAACCTGTAGGTTGCTTTTGGTAGTATAGTCATTTTCACAATATTGATTCTTCCAATCCAAGAACATGGTATATTTCTCCATCCGTTTATGTCACCTTTGATTTCTTTTATCAGTGTTTTATAGTTTTCTGAGTTTAAGTCTTTTGCCTCTTAGGTAGGTTTATTCCTAGGTATTTTATTGTTTTTGTTGCAGTGATAAATGGGATTGTGTCCTAATTTCTCTTTCTGATTTTTCGTTGTTAGTGTATAGGAATGCCAGAGATTTCTGTGCATTAATTTTGTATCCTGCAACCTTACCAAATTCATTGATTAGTTCTAGTAGTTTTCTGGTGGCATCTTTAGGATTTTCTGTGTATAGTATCATGTCATCTGCAAACAGTAACAGCTTTACTTCTTCTTTTCCAATTTGCATTCCTTTTATTTCTTTTTCTTCTCTGATTGCTGTGGCTAGGACTTCCAAAACTATGTTGAATAACAGTGGTACGAGTGGACATCCTTGTTTTGTTCCTGATCTTAGTGGAAGTGCTTTCAGTTTTTCACCTTTAAGTATGATGGTTGCTGTGGGTTTGTCATATATGGTCTTTATTATGTTGAGGTAGTTTCCCTCTATGCCCATTTTCTGGAGAGTTTTTATCATAAATGGGTGTTGAATTTTGTCAAAAGCTTTTCCTGCATCTATTGGGATGATCATATTGTTTTTATTCCTTGACTTGCATATATTAAAGAATCCTTGCATTCCTGGGATAAATCCCACTTGATCATGTGATATGATCCTTTTAATGTTTGCTAGTAGTTTGCTAGCAATTCTGTTTGCTAGTATTTTGTTGAGGATTTTTGCATCTATGTTCATCAGTGATAACTAGTCTATAATTTTCTTTTCTTCTGAAATCTTTTTCTGGTTTTGGTATCAGGGTAACGGTGGTTTCATAGAATGAATATGGGAATGTTCCTTCCTCTGCAATTTTTTGGAAGGGTTTGAGAAGGAAGGAAGTTAGCTTTTCCCTAAATGTTTGATAGAATTCACCTGTGAAGCCATCTAGTCCTGGGCTTTTGTTTGTTGGAAGATCCTTAATCACAGTTTCAATTTCAATACTTGTGATAGGTATGTTTATATTTTTAAATTTTTCCTGGTTCAGTCTTGGAAAATTGTACCTTTCCAGGAATTTGTCCATTTCTTTGTGGTTGTGCATTTTATTGGCATATAGTTGTTTGAAGTAGTCTCTTATAATCTTTTGTATTTCTGCAGTGTCAGTTGTGATTTCTCTTTTTTCATTTCTAATTTTATTGATTTGCGTCCTCTCCCTTTTTATCTTGATGAGTCCCTTTTTCTCTCTATGAGGCTAAAGGTTAATCAATTTTGTTTATCTTCTCAAAGAACCAACTTTTAATTTTATTGATCTTTGCTATTGTTCTCTTCGTTTCTATTTCATTTATTTCTGCTCTGATCTTTATGATTTCTTTCTGTTTACTGACTGGGTTTTCTCTGTTCTTCTTTCTCTAGTTGCTTTAGGTGTAAGGTTAGATTGTTTAGTTGAGATTATTTCTTGTTTCTTGAGGTGGGATTGAATTGCTATAAATTTCCCTGTTAGAACTGCTTTTGCTGTGTCCGATAGGTTTTGGGTCATTGTGTTTTCGTTTGTCATTTGTTTCTATGTATTTTTTTGTTTCTCCTTTGATTTCTTCAGTGATATCTTTGCTATTTAGCAGAACACTGTTTGGCCTCCATGTATTTGTGTTTTTTTACAATTTTTTTTCCTGTAATTGATATCCAATCTCATAGCACTGTGGTTAGAAAAGATGCTTGATACAATTTCAATTTTCTTAAATTTTCTGAGGCTTGATTTGGGACCCAAGATGTGATCTATCCTGGAAAATATTCCATCTGCACTTGAGAAAAAAGTGTATTCTGCCACTTTTGGGTGGAATGTTCTATAAATATCAATTAAAACTATCTGGTCTGTTGTGTCATTTAAAGCTTGTGTTTCCTTATTTATTTTCTGTTTGGATGATCTGTCCATTGGTGTACATGGGGTGTTAAAGTACCCTACTATTATTGTGTTACTGTTGATTTCCCCTTTCATGACTCTTAGCATTTGCCTTATGTATTGAGGTGCTCCTATGTTGGGTGCATAAATATTTATAATTGTTATACCTTCTTCTTGGATTGATCCCTTCATCACTATGTAGTGTCCTTCCTTATCTCTTGTAACAGTCTTTATTTTAAAGTCTATTTTATTTGATATGAGTATTGCTACTCCAGCTTTCTTTTGATTTCCATTTGCATGGAATATCTTTTTCCATCCCTTCACTTTCAGTCTGTATGTGTCCCTAGGTCTGAAGTGGGTCTCTTGCAGGCAGCATATATATGGGTCTTGTTTTTGTGTACATTCAGTGAGCCTGTGTCTTTTGGCTGTAAATTTAATCCATTTACATTCAAGGTTATTATCGATATGTATGTTCCTGTTACCATTTTCTTTATTGTTTTGAGTTTGTTTTTGTGTGTCTTTTTCTTCTCTTGTGTTTCCCGCTTAGAGAATTTCCTTTAGCATTTGTTGTAAGGCTGGTCTGGTGGTGTTGAATTCTCTTAGTTTTTGCTTGTCTGAAAAGATTTTGATTTCTCCGTCGAATCTGAATGAGATCCTTGATTGGTAGGGTAATCTTGGTTGTAGGTTTTTCTCTTTCATCACTTTCAGTATATCTTGCCACTCCCTTCTGGCCTGCAGAGTTTCCACTGAAAAATCAGCTGGTAACATTATGGGGATTCCTTTGTATTTTATTTTTTGCTTTTCCCTTGGTGCTTTTAATATTTTTTCTTTGAATTCAATTTTGTTTGTTTGATTAATATGTGTCCTGATGTTTTTCTCCTAGGGTTTATCTTGTATGGGACTCTTTGCACTTCCTGGACTCAGGTGACTATTTCCTTTCCCTTGTTAGGGAATTTTCCACTATAACCTCTTCAAATATTTTCTCAGACCCTTTCTTTTTTTCTTATTTTTCTGGGACTCCTATAATTTGAATGTTGGTGCATTTAGTGTTGTCCCAGAAGTCTCTGAGATTGTCTACAATTCTTTTCATTCTTTTATCCTTATTCTGCTCCTCGGCAATTATTTCCACCATTCTGTCTTCCAGTTCACTTATTCATTTTCTCCCTCAGTCATTCTGTTATTGATTCCTTCTAGTGTATTTTTCATTCCAGTTATTGTGTTGTTCGTCTCTGTTTGTTTGTTCTTTAGTTCTTCTAGATCTTTTTTAAATGTTCCTTTTATTTTCTCAATCCATGCCTCCATTCTATTTCCAAGATTCTGGATCATCTTTACTATCATTTCTCTGAATTTGTTTTCAAGTTAGTTGCCTATTTCCTCTTCATTTATTTGGTCTTGTAGGTTTTTACCTTGCTCTTTCATCTGTGATATATTTTTTTGTCATCTCATTTTTTTTTTTTTTTTTGATGGGTGTGATTGTGTTCCTGTCTTACTGGTTGTTTGGCCTGAGGCTTCCAGCACTGGAGTTTGTAGACTGTTGGATAGAGTTGGATCTTGGTGCCAAGATGAGGACTCCTGTGAGACCTCACTCCGATGAATATTCCCTGGGGTCTGAGGTTCTCTGTTAGTCCAGTGGTTCAGATTCAGAGCTCCAACTGCAGGAGCTCTGTCGAACCAAGATCATGCAAGCCACAGGGGGTGGCAAAAAAAAAAAAAAAGAAAAAAGAAAGGAGCAGAACAATAAGTAAGAGTAAAAAATAAAATTAGATCAGAAAACTAACAGATGTGTTAGAAAGAATAAAAAAGTAAAAATATTGATGAAACAACAATCGGAGGTAAAACAGAACCACAATAGTAAAAAAGAGGAGGAAAAAAAAAGCCGGAAAAGGCCTTGGCTGTGGGGAGTGGGGCTTAGGCAGGGACAGGGTTTGGGTGGTGGGCGGGGCCTATGCCTAGGACCCACAGGGCTGGAAAAGGCCCTGGGGGGCGTGGGGGTGGGTCTTAGACTCAACACAGCCCAAGGGGCCCAGGTGTGCCTCTGGCCTTGGGGGGTGGAGGACCAGGTCCAGGTCCCCACAGGCTCACTGGGCCCAAGTGGGCAGGGGAAACGCTAGATGTGCTCCCCCCGATCCTCTGATCCCAGAGGGCCCATCCCTGTCTGCCTCTCCTCTTCTCCCCCTGACTCCCTCCTATGCCCCTAGGACTGCCACAGCTGGAGGGGGCCTCAGAGGGTGGGGGACCTGGCCTGGGAGCCCAGCAGCCTTCCCGGGGCCGAGTGTATGGGGGAAATGCACAGTGTACCTCCCCTGATCCTACCAAAGTGTTTTTTATTTTTCCTGTCCCTGTTACTCATGAGATGGGGCTCAAGGGTTTTAATTGGAACCATAGGTAAGGCATCATGAGATCAATTAAACCTCCCCAAACTGTGTGTCCATCTGGCCTATGATCATTCCTCTGTTGTGTAGTAGCCCCAAGAGGGCAAAGGAGAAGAGCTCTGGTATTACCCTCGACTCCATCTCTGGACCGTTCCAGGAGGTACTGAAGGAAACAGCACTTTGAAAGTCTTCTGAGAACCTTCTATTCATTGAAACTTGGTATAATGTGAAACTGCATTCATATCGTGGTATCTATCTCCATGAAATATCTATAGAGTTGTGTTTTGGGAAACAAACATATTCTTCATAAATGCACACACACATATTAGTAAAGAGTCATAAGTATCTATATGTTAACTTTTGTATGTGGGAGTGACTTCAGAAATCATCCATTTAGGAAATCTGATTTTACAATGAGGAAATCGAGATTCCAGAAAGAAACACAATGGCAATTCTTATTCCCGCTAGAATATGGATAGGCAGGGCTTAAACCCACAGCATAGTGCTTTCTGCCATAATTACAAGAAGATATATGGATACAGACAAAGTTATAGGTATATACCTGTAACACAAAATTGGTTGGAAACAAATAATTTCTAAACAATCTGGTATGTTTCAATGGGGTATGAAATAAACCCCATAGATTCTAGCTTGAGTCTGAGTGGTTTGTTTTTTATTATTTTTTTATACTGAACACACACACCCCATAAAGAAAAACAAATACTTCAGAGGCCAGATAATCTTGATTACATATTATCATAACTGATGAAAAAGGGCTTCAACAAATGCTTTAATTTTATAGATCCTGTGCAGTAAGACTTGGTAACCTTTAGAGTACTACCACAGAGTTTTGTCTATTAGTAGTTCTCAGTAAATCTATGTTAATTAATTGAAGGCATAAAATGCAGGCATCTCAATTTGTTGTCTGTGAGAAAAAATTTCTCTCATCTCATCACAGATTTATATGGAGCTGCTATGTGGATGATTGCATCTTCATGTGTTTAAAGGAAAAGCTAAAGAAAGTACATTGTAATAAATGCCTACTAAATGACAGTCACTTTATATCTGTTATCCCACTTCATCCTTAGCACATCCATATGCCATAAAAATATAGCCTCTACGTACAGGTGAGAAAGTTGAGGCTTATGTCAACCAGTAAGAAGGAGTATTTTCAGGGTTGGAACCAAATTCTCTCTCACTACAAAGCCCATCAATTTTTTACACTATAATCAAATCTGTGATACAGTAAAGAGGCTTCATAATATGCTTTTCCTATTGTTATTTTCAAATATCTATGTGCCTGGGTGGGTCATAAGAAGAAGAAAAAGAAAGCAGAGCCAAGATTTTCAACCCAAATGGTATACACTGTTCTTTCTTTGTGTGACTCTGCAGAGCATCCCAATACTGTGCAACTCTGTTCCTCTCAAGCCATATGGAAAGAGTTTTATGTTTTAAACAATCAGACTTGACAGCACTATTGTTTCTTTCTTATTTAATATTGCTCATCCCTGGAGCCCAGCCAGAATCTGTATTCTCTCTCTAAATTTAATTCTTATTCTTCGTACATATCACTCGTTTGTCAGGAGACAGCAACTTAATGGCATTTGTTCCTGTGGCTTAGGAGCATCTGGGTTATGTCACTTTTTTAGGTGACCTCTTAGCTCAGAGGGAATAAAGTTCTTTGTCTAATGATCTTTCAAGGGCCCTTGTCACTGGTGTTTTTGCTTTCCAGATCCTATGTTGTTTGGTAAATGTCTTGAGATGACAAGATTTCTAGATATTTATTTGTTTCTGCTCAAAAGAGGATGGCAGTTAAAAATGTAGAAGGAACAGTGAACAAGGATATTATAAAGGAGAAACTAACAAAGTCACAGTTGTTGGTGTGTAACTTGATGGACTGACAAGTCTTAAACTCCAGAGGAAATGGAAACAAAAGCTATGTAATGGGAAAAAAAATGCATCTCTACATTTTGTGTCATTTCAGCTCAATTCAATTCATTCAATTCAGTTCAGATCAATTCACTTCAACATATATTTCTTTGAGCCCTCAGTGAAGAGCAGGTACTATCCTAGATGCTGAAACAACTTATGTTTCCCTAAAGTCTTATGTGGCCAAGCAAAATGGAACCACACTGTGGATAGCTTTGAGAAAGTCCCTTTACCTCCCTGGGTTTCAGTTTCCTCATCTGTTAAAGGGTGATCTCTTCCAGTCATTCACATTACGTGACATTCCTTATGGGAAGGTTACACTATAATTGAAAGAGCACTTGCTTTAAAATTGGTGATTAACATTTTAGTCCCAACTCTGTTACTATTTAGATGTTTGCACTTGGCAAGTCACTTTGCTTTTTTGGGTCTCCTCCGAGAGATCAGAGAAAATGATTTTGAAGGTTCCCTTTTTGCTATATATTTCTATTAGACTGGCTCTAACCTCACATGTCCATATTCATATTGCATGGAGTAAGTAATCAAACCATGAAGATTTTTGTTGTTGTTGTTGAACCTAATTGTTATTCTTTACTCACAGTGGGATCCATACCGGTATGGTTTGTAAACTGTGACTACACAGACATGCAACTGGTGCCTGTGGCAGAAATCATGACTTTGTGAAAAATGTCCAAAATTTCCAAAATGGATATCTCTTTGAATAGCAGAGAAGTTTCTGGTCAGATTTTAATTGGTGTGGGGTTTGTGTTTGTCAACTTGCAGCAAAGAAATATTTTATTAAATAACACTTATTGAGATCTGTTGTATCTATTACAGATCACTAAATATTGTAGTTTCCCTCTCGGTAGCATCCTTTCTGCATAAGGATTTCTCACCTGATCGACATCAGGCTTTTCCATGTGACTTGCCTTGGCCAATAAATGTGAGGAGGAGTTAGATGTGCCACTTCTGAATGGAAATTTTAAGAGAGGAAGTGAACAATTACTGGGTTCCCTTTCTCTCTACCCTGAGATAAGCAATGTCATAGGGTCTGGGGTGACATGGGACTTGGCGTGAAAACACTGTGGAGCTGTCCTGTGATTATTGTAGTGTGATCAAGGATTAATCTTAAAAATAAAGGCTTTGCCCAAAGCCATCTGGGAGTTTGGGCTTTTTGAGCTCTAGCTGTCCCAGACTCCTTGTATGGTACCTTACAATAAACACTGCACTTTCCTTCACCACACACACAAAAAAGGACTAGTCTTTTGTCTTTGTAATTTGCTAGGATTTCTTTTTCTGTTGCATTATAATCCGGTCCGCCCTGAGTACTTTGCTTGCTACTGAGAAATACAGTGGTGAGCAAGGAAAATCTAATCTTGGGTCCTTTATGAACATTTCAGTGAAGCAAGATGTTATAGTAATGTATCGTGCATATTATAGGAGAGGAAGTATGCAATTCATGCATATATTGGGGGAAGCAAACCTTGATAATATGCGTTTAAGCTGACAGTTTATAAATTAATAGGAGTGAAACTGGCTAAGGGCCAAGAGGAGGCAGAGGGTGTTAGCAACAGGAAAAAAAAAAAAAAAAAAACTACACAGGCCAAGGCATAAGGGCTAGAAAGATCATGGGAGAGTTCCGGAACTCATCGCTGAGTGTGGCTTCAAGAGAGTCCAGGGGAACAGAGAAGAAACAGGGCTGGTTAGATACCATCAATAATAATAATATTGAGCATTGATTAAGTTGTTCTAAGGGCTTCACATACATTTTCTTCACGATTATTATCACCATTTTTATAGAAGAGGAAATTGAGCCAGAGAGAGGTTTAATAACTAGCCTGTAGTCACACAGCAGGAATGTGATTTTATCTGAAGGGCAATAGGAAATCGCTGAATGGTGTTACACAGAGGCGCCTCGTGAACAGATTCACATTTTAGAAAGATCATCCGGCTGCAGTAGGTTCCCAACTCCAAGTCCCACTCTGGGTGGAGGAAGCATGGGCCTCAACTTGTACTTCTCTTGTCAATCTGACTCCATTGACTAAAACAGTTGGCAAGATGGAAGCTGAGAGCCAGCTAGAGCACTGCAGAAAAGGAGGTCACTCTTCAAAAAGGCTTTTTTAAAAATTAATAAAGTTTATTATTTTTTTAAATTTAAAAGATAGGGAGTGATTCACGAATTTGCATGTCATCCTTGTGCGGGGGCCATGTTAGTCTTTTCTGTACCGTTCTGATTTCAGTATATGTGCTGCGGAAGTGAGCGCAGAAAAGGTGGTGTTTTGAAGGAGTGGGGTGTTCTATGCAAGGAGAAATACATTGTGGGTCTCAAGAGCATTTAGATTTGGGTAATAGTTTTAATAACAATATAAATATAATGAATTGATCCTCCCAATGAGCCCTTGTACCTAATTCAAATAATGGATGTGATGTGACATCAATATTTTGAGCATTTCAATTTACTTTTGACTGTAAAATAGATAATATAGTGCACAAGTTAAAGGCAGAGCCAAACATCTTTAAAGCAGATTTAGCTAGTGGTCCATGTGTTCTGCCCTCCTTGTTGACTGATGTTGAATAATAGTGGTCATAATTTGCGTTTCTCTTTGTCATAAGTAGAGAGATGTAAAGACCTCGCAGGGAGAGAGCCGTTTGTGGATGACAGTGACATCTCTGACTGTTTTCTGTGAGTTCTTTGGTATCCATCAGAAGCCTCCAGAGACTTGAGCCTGACTGAAGAGGTCCCCAAGTCAAGATGCTAGGGGCTGTGATTAATATGTATGCTCTTCAGGATTTTGTAGGGTCTCTTCTGTTTCAACAGAATTCAAAGGAAGAATTGTAGGTAATTTTGACATTTCTGGTTTGCTTTCTATAACCTTCTCTATACACCATCCTTGGAACCTTGACTCTTTCTCTTTCCCCTTCTCTTTTCCTTTCCTCCCTCCTCTTTTTTCTTTCTTCTTCCCTTCCCTGCTTGCTCCTTTGACTATACTTTTTCTCCTTTTAAAACAGCCAGTGTCTGTGGCAAATAACATGCTAGAAATGAGCTGACTGCTAATATGCATAGGAAGAGTTCTTACAACAGAGAAAGGATGTTATGAGACATCGCATACTAATCTTTTTATTTTGGTCTGTAAAGACCCGGGTTCGGCCACGTTAACTCATATGCTTTTAAGGAGATGCTGTTAGGTCGGAATAGGAGATTTGGGGGGTGAGAGGCAGAGATTTGCAGCTCAAGTGTCCAGGAACACAGGTCGACTCTGCAGTTGCGGCCTGTCTTTAACAGCCACAGGCAATGCGTCCTTTGTGGTACCATTTCGAGGGGCAGGCTCGGCAGAGGTTTTTAATGCTACTCTTTCCAAACCAACTGTCCTGCCAGGGAAGTTGTCTGAAAAAATCAGTGCAGGTTTAGGGATGGTTTTTATGAATTTTCCTAAAATAACGAATACTGAGTTGCCAGATTTGATAGCTCTTTTTATATATCTTGCAGCAGCTGGATCAAAATCGAATGAAGATGTTTGCATCTGACAATGGCAGGCCTGCACGTTTCTATCCTATTTCTTGAGTGCGCAAATGCATTTCATTTGGAAACATGAAAGGCATATTTAGTGACAACTGATGATTCTTTGTTTTTTAATTCCCAGTAATGTCTTCAGTTAGTGCTTTTGTTAACATTTTTGCATTATACAGTAGGTGACACAGGAAGATAATCAGTGTGCTGAAAGCAATGAAAGAGTTTATATCCAACTTGTTCTGCCTAGTAAATGGATCCATTTGGCATAGAAACACATTAACATCTTTACAGTGGAATGATTGTGGAAACAGGTTATTCATGGGGCCTGTGCATCTTCCTCCTGCTGCCATAAGACGTATTTTCTAGATTGGAGAAAAGGAATGAGACATTTTTCTCCCCTTGGAACTGTAAACAAAAGTAAAACTATTAATAGATGCTGTAGCTAATCCTAAGAAGCTGCAACCGAGAGATTAAATAACGTTGTGAAGAGAGAAAACCGGAATGAAAGTGGGGGGGAGCGAGTTCCCCGATCACTGAGGTACATTAGACAAGGACAAACTGAAGGACTCTAGCTGGTCAGAGGATTGACAGTTAGTATAAGAGGGGATTCCTGGTTTCAGCAAAGTAAGTATCAGTTCATCTATTTCCTGAAAACTATTCTAAGGGGAAGATTTATGTTTTATTTTTTAAGTAGTAGTCAAGATGATTTTAAATGGAGTTTGGATGCCATGGTGATGCAGCTGAGCCTAAAGAGGCCGCAGGGAACTTGTGAGCAAAAAATTGTGTTTTGTGATTAAAGGCACAAAACCCGGAGAACTGGGAAGCCTTTGGGTACATTCACAATTTGAGACTGGGGCCCCATTTTAATTGCCACAGAGAATGTATTATAACAAGGGGGATTGGAATGTCATTAAATCTTGTACCTGATATATTAGAAATGGTTAAATGTCCGCGTGTTTTCTTCCTACTAATATTCTTGGACTTCTGTTCTGCCTCCCTTCAAAGAATACATGTTGAGTGAGAGGCATCGTGAGTCAGCAGCTCTGCTAAGGATCCCTACATCCCTTCAGATCTTTACACAAATTGTGAAGTTGGCATTACTGAGACAATGTATTACTATTCAAAGTGTGGTCCATGGACAGCATCATCATCATCACGACTTGGAAACGAGCAATGCAAATCCTGTGGCTCCACACCACACCTAATACAACAGAATCTCCAAGCTCAGGCCCCAGGGATGTGTTTTAACAGGCTCTACAGATAGAGTTTGAGAAGCAACATTTTATAGTTGAGGAATCTGAAGGTCAGGGTGTTTGGGTGATTTAAATAGTAAGACCACACACTGTCAGAAAAGCAGGGTTGAATTTTGGTTTATGTCTCAAGTGGGATCTTTCACAGGATCACTGAACTCTCTGGTCACGTCACACTTGGTCTCTGAAGGTGGTTTTTCATTAGGGAGTGGTGACTGAGAATGCTTGGAATCTATGACTAATTTGAGCTGTTTGTTCTCTGTCAGAATATAAATTCTCTCGTCTCTGTCGGTGTGCCTCACTTTCGATAGAGGCCAGACTGGCCCTGCTCCTGTTGCGTAAAGAGACTAGTAAAACTCAAATAGTGATTCGCTGTTTGGGTAAAGGGGTAAAGAATGAGATTATATGACCCCTATCTATTTCACCTATTGAAACATCATGGAGAGGACTGTTGATCGTCTCCCAGCATTTTTATACCTATTAAGCTCTGGGGGAAAGAATAGATCGTGGCATGTTACAGAAGTGAAGCAAATTTATTTGAGATTGCAGATCATTAAAAATCAGCAGTGAGGGCTTCCCTGGTGGCGCAGTGGTTGAGAGTCCGCCTGCCGATGCAGGGGACACGGGTTCGTGCCCCGGTCCGGGAAGATCCCACATGCCGCGGAGCGGCTGGGCCCGTGATCCATGACCGCTGAGCCTGTGCATCCGGAGCCTGTGCTCCACAACGGGAGAGGCCACAACAGTGAGAGGCCCGCATACCGCAAAAAAAAAAAAAAAAAAATCAGCAGTGAATTGACCTAGATCTACGAGTTCATTGGGTGCATGAGAATATAGACCAGCACATGGGAAGGAGGCTTATTGATGTCTGGCCCTATTGACTGTCATTCTCCATGCTTGAATAAGCATTAACTCAGACCTTTGATATTCAGGCTGCACTGAGCCTTCATAAAGAGCCAGATTCTCATTAGGATGTGACTGCCTTTACTGGCCTAATTTTGCTTTCATTTCACCCATTTTTTTGCCCTCTTTCTTGATAGCATTTGGAAGTCATGACCCAGAGCTTGAAATATGTTATTCACTCAATAAAGTCAGGCTTTCAAAACAAAATTAATGCTGTTGTTTGGCAGCTGGTATCATGACTAAGGGGTTTCAAGGAGGGAAGAACCTCTTGCATCTTATAGACTGAGGTTCAACCCTGAGTCTGCCACTTGCTAGTTTGTATGTCCTTGGACTTGTCACGTTTAGTCCCTCGGGATCATCCTCTCCTCCTGTAGAATAGGGAGTATTTTATATCTCATAGAGTGATTGCACTGATTAAACATGGGGGAACCATAGATTCAGTTTGCCCAAGACCATCCAGGACTATACCTGTTGTCTTGATGTAATTATGCATAGCATTCCCTTTCACTCTGAAAGTGTCCTGATTTAGATGATAAATTATACAGTCATGCTAATAAGATACTGTATATAATGTGTCACATCCCATTGATATTTAGTAAATGAGAGCTATTATTTGAAATATTGCCTCTGGGAGTCCATTGTACCTTCCTACTCAGCCAGACTTAGTTTTCCTCCCTGGAAATTGAATGTTGGAACACTCAGGCCTGTGCCTATCTGTGCTAGAGGGTTTGAGGAGGCCGTGCTTCCCTTTCCCCCTCCTTCAGCAAGAGCCTAGGGCAAAACTCACTGGTCACTTCTGCAGAATCAAGTGTTGCTGTCGCCTATGGATAATTGGGCCATTGCTATAGTGTTCTGGAGCTTTCAGATGACAACTCATGATTCAGCATGGAAGTATATTGCATTTATGAGTACCTACTCAATGTCAGGTACTCTAAAGCTCTGAACTTAAGATGGGCATTATTAGTTCCATTTTACACATAAGGAGCCCAGACTCTGAGATGTTAAGAAATGTTTTTAAGGTCATACCTTTGCTAAGAGGAGAAGCTAGAAGTTAAGCTCTTGTTTTTCTGTCTCCTGAGCTCTTTCCACAGCAGTGCTCAAATGCCATTCATGAGGAATAATTCTAAAACCACATGAAACGATGAGTAATACCAATCAGTTTAATATTATCCGTGGCTTCCTATCTTTGACAGGTGGAGTAGACACTCCCTGTCTCAAGGAAGGAGGATATTTCTAAAACCAACCTGTCACAGTTTCTTTGATCTTAATGTTTTTCCCCCATATGCCCAACATAGATACAGCTTTTCAAAGATCATTGAGCATCCTGGGTATAAATTGCTGCTATCCTGCTGTCTCTGCCAAACATCCCCAAATGACGGTTATTCAGAAGCAGAAGGTTTCATTTGGGCTTGATGTGGGAGACACTAATGGACAAAAGGAGAGGAAGAGGAGAAAGAGAAAGAAAGGCAGGATGACGGTCAGATCAGACCCATCTCCGCATAAACAGATGGAGACTTTTTGGAGAAATCCATTCCTTCCCACCTCTCTAACCATTTTAGGCTAATTCTGACCTGCGTTAGGTAGATAAAGATAAATGTGAATTTTAAATTATATTTAATCTTCATTAAAGTAATTATCTCTCTTAATGAAGAATTTGCTGGGTTGTGGTTGTGCAATGGAGTATAAAATCCTAAGTGAATAAAATCAATTTCATTTTCAGGCTAGCTTTTCTGTCCATTAATAAACAAGGCACAGAAAATATATTTGCGCAGAGTCCTGCAGCCTGCTCATAGCTCACACAAAGCCAATACCACTTACAAAAGCAAGAAATTTGGCTCTCCATTTCTTAGCCTTCATTTTTCATCCCGAAGGAGAGTTTTTGCCCTGAGGAAGTTCCATGCGTTTCCATGTTGGGGCTGTTTACTGAGCCCAGCAGTGAGACAACTGTGGGTGATATCTCATATCCGAACGACTGCTCTAATGCAGTAGTGTTCGTATGGTACAGTTTACTTCATCTAAGTGCCCTGGTTTATTAATCACATAAGTATAAATTAGACTCTGGCATGCTTATGTTTCCTAATGTATGAAAATTGCTTATTTATTTCCATGCTGTTACAATGGAAAGAAACAGACTGGTTCTAAATAGCAGTGTACTGTAGTGTGAAGCAATTAAGTGAGTTATGCATGGCCTTCAGGAAGAGGATAATGGGGAAGTGGTACCAGCTAGTCCCTCATGGCTGCTGGTCAAAGGAAGAAATGGACATGTCACAGAAGAGCAGAGACTTGTCCATATTTCATTGCAAGCATGTGAGCCTATTACTGTAGGTGAATCTCAAGATTTAGCTCTCATAAACTTGCTGATTGCCTTAGCTGCAACTTGGAAAAAAATACAACAGAGATGAAACATGCATAACACATGGGTAAGAATTAATGATGTTAATGACAAACTTCACCTTTATCTTTACTCCTCTTTCTTTTAGGCACCACTCTTCCCCCTAAAACTTGACAAAAACAGAAGCAAACCACCCTTCAAAACATAGTATCCACATATTACCACCCCTGCTGGTGGAGGCAGCCATAGTTCAGTGTGAGAAGCTGCTCTACACTTCCTTCCATGGAGTATGAATTTCCATATATTGGGTTATTGACTTATTTGTTACTTATTATTAAATTACATAGTATTTATTATATGCCAGGTTCTGTTTGAAGTACTTGTTTACTTAATCTTCATAACAACCCTGTGAAATAGTTGCCCTTACCGTTCTTATTTTACATACGTGGAAACTAAGGCACGGAGAGATTAAACAACTTGCCTAAGGTTACATAGCTGGTAAGTGGCTGAGCTGGGATTTGAACCCTGCCAGCCTGGCTCCAGAGTCCATGCTCTTTACTGCCATGCCTCCTTGATTCTATCATTTTTGTGTGATCAGAGTCACATCCCTGAACCCCTCAGAATTTTGGTCCTTTCTTCTGTGAAATGAAGGAGGTAACATTCACTGAGGGCTTCCTCAGGTCCATGTTCGGCTCTTTATAGATGTCATCTTATTTGACCTTTAACCCTTACATTTTAGATGTGAGAAAACTGGCTCAGGTATTTTGTAGCTTCAAGGTCACATAGAGTGTAAAGGATGGAGCAAAGTTTCAGGCTCAGGTTTGCCTATTTTAAACTTTGCATTTCTTCTCTCATATTGTGCAATTAGGGCTCTGAGGGGTCATGCGAGACAATATATGTGGAGGCAACTAACACTTACTGCCACATTAAACACCCAATAAAAGTTGACCTTGCAAGTTCTTGGCAAATGTATAGAAAGGTTTGTTACTATTGTCAGTATCTTGGTCTGATGGTAGCAGAGCAAAGCGTTCTTAATGGGAGGATATGCCCTATAGGAGGCTGATCTATTAATAGCCAGTAGTGATGCTTACTGCACTTATCACTATGAGACTTTAGTTCAGAAGGTTCTGAAATGGAAAAACTGATCCAGATTGCTTAATCACAAAATTATAGACCACATTCCTCTTGAATTCTCTACTAAAGACATGGCTTCTGTGGCTATCCAGGAGCTGGATAGGCAAATTGCTTTTTGAAATCTTTTTTGGATTGAGAAAATAACACAGAAGATACAAGGACACTGCATCAAATGCCATGTACTCACTACCCAAGATGAGCACATTGTTAGTAATACTGGTTTCAGATCATTAAAAATAATATGTAACTGCAGATAGATTAAATTCCCCTATATTCCCATTATAAATCATTATTACCTTTCCTCTTTCCTTCCTTGTTTCCTTCTATTCAACCACCATCATAAATTTTGTGAATATACAATCTATATCATTTACTTTTAAAAAAATTTATTGAAGTATATTTGATTTACAATGTTGTATTAATTTCTGCTGTAGAGCAAAGTGATTCATCCATGAAACAGAAACAGACTCACAGACATAGAGAACGGACTTGTGGTTGCCAAGGCGGGTAGGGTGGGGAGAGAGGGATTGGGAGTTTGGGATTAGCGTATTATTTACTTTTTAACTAATATGTATGTAACCACAAACAGCAGATGTCAATACACATATCTCTAGTTAATCCGCTGATTTCTGGATAGCATTTCATTCTTTGAATATGGCAAAATTTATCAAGATCCCTTTTTTTGGACAGTTGAATTATTAACAATTTTGGTCATACATAATTGAATACTGATTTTTAGTTTTCATGATTAGGATTGTGTCAGTATGGCTCGCGGCTTCATCATTAGGTTCCCATTTCTTTTTCTCTTGGTAATATCATTCCTGGATTCTTTGGCCCTCTTGCTTTGACCTGTACAGGACCTGGTATTTTGCCATCCTCCTAGATTTCTCTTCACTATCATCCTGGGAACCTATTTCCTTTCTCTCTGTTTGGCCTGTTTCTGCGTCCCACATCTTGCTGTTCCTGTGAAAGATTGCCTGTTGTGCACGTAGCATCACCGTCATCCTTTTTTTTTTTTTTTTTTTTTTTAATATTCTCTGCATTGCATGGAAGGAGTTTGAAACTCCTTTTTCCATAATTCTTTTTCTCATAGAATTTTCAGTTAGAGCCTCCCAAAGACAAGTACTTGCACGAGATTTTTGGAAGGCAGAGGAAAAGACGTTATTCTCTAGTGGCAGTTACATGCAGACCTAGACGAACTGCAAGCTCTTGAGAATAGCCCTGGCGGGGGGAGGGGGGCTGCAGGCAACTGGGAAGGAATTCAGCTCTTTCTCTGAAACCCACTTCGCTAGCATCACCATTGGCTGTGTAATCTTCAGATTCCCTTTATGAAAGCCCTTTCTGCTTGGAATATTTACACTGATTTTTGATTGACTATTGTATTGTGTTTGAGCACACCCTCCAGTAGCTAACCTTAGACTTGATTGATAGCTTGCCGGGTACAAAAGTCAAGATCAGAAACATTTTTACCTTGGAAAATGTGTAAGGTATCTATATACTGTCTTTAAGCTTTCATTTTGTTTATTATTGGTTGTTTGTTGTTAAAAAGTCTAAGAACTCTGATATTCTGATTCTTGATTCATTTTTTCTTTTTTATGATTCTTGATCCTTTACATGTGAAATCCAGCCTCTGCCTGCTATCCCTCATGCCTCTGCCCCAGAAGCTTATAAAATTTCTCATAATGTCCAGTTTCAATAATATGAAGATTGTGTGTTTTCATATGGTCATTATCCTGGACAATCCATGGTGCTATTCTATTTGGAAACTCTTTCTCTTTAGTTCTGGGAAACTTTCCATTTTCATTTTTGGTAACTTGCCTCCTTCCCTTTTCTTTGCTTTCTCTTTCTGTCACCTCTATTAGTCATAGGTTTATGATCCTGACTCTGTACTTATATTTATTTTTCTCCTATTTTTAAAAAAGAATCTCTTTTTCTTTGAATTTTGGAGAGTTATTTTAATTTAAAATGTTTATACTGATTTTTAAAATTTGGTAATTGGGGATATTCAACACTACTGATATTTCTGTATTGATGTTAAATTTAGAAATTTATAGAACTATTTTTCTATTTTTTTCCTATAAATTTTCTTGGAATTTTTAATGGATATGTATTTTTCCATCTACAAATAATGACAGTGTTTTTCTATTTTCCCTCTCAATCTTTATGTCTTTTTTTTTTTTTTTTTGCGGGGGCCTTTTTTATTGTCTGGAAACTAATACAATGTTGATGCTGCTGGGGAAAACAGGTATCCTTGCCTTAACTTACTGTTCATGGGAGAAGTTGTACATTTTATCGTGTAACATGTGGTTACTTTTTGCTCTCTTTGACCGCGACCCTTTGTAAATTTAAGAACAGTTCATTCCAAGACTAATTTACTAAGAAATTTAGTTATGTATTTTTTTCATCTTTATTGGAGTATAATTGCTTTACAATGGTGTGTTAGTTTCTGCTTTATAACAAAGTGAATCAGTTATACATATACATATGTTCCCATATCTCTTCCCTCTTGCATCTCCCTCCCTCCCACCCTCCCTATCCCACCCCTCTAGGTGGTCACAAAGCACCTAGCTGATCTCCCTGTGCTATGCGGCTGCTTCCCACTAGCTATCTATTTTATGTTTGGTAGTGTATATATGTCCATGCCACTCTCTCGCTTTGTCACAGCTTACCCTTTCCCCTTCCCATATCCGCAAGTCCATTCTCTAGTAGGTCTGTGTCTTTATTCCTGTCTTACCCCTAGGTTCTTCATGACATTTTTTTTTCTTACCTTCTATATATATGTGTTAGCATACGGTATTTGTCTTTCTCTTTCTGACTTACTTCACTCTGTATGACAGACGCTAGGTCCATCCACCTCATTACAAATAGCTCAATTTCGTTTCTTTTTGTGGCTGAGTAATATTCCATTGTATATATGTGCCACATCTTCTTTATCCATTTATCCGATGATGGACACTTAGGTTGTTTCCATCTCCTGGCTATTGTAAATAGAGCTGCAATGAACATTTTGGTACATGACTCTTTTTGAATTATGGTTTTCTCAGGGTATATGCCCAGTAGTGGGATTGCTGGATCATATGGTAGTTCTATTTGTAGTTTTTTGAGGAACCTCCATACTGTTCTCCATAGTGGCTGTATCAATTCACATTCTCACCAGCAGTGCAAGAGTGTTCCCTTTTCTCCACACCCTCTCCAGCATTTATTGTTTCTAGATTTTTTGATGATGGCCATTCTGACTGGTGTGAGATGATATCTCATTGTAGTTTTGATTTGCATTTCTCTAATGATGAATGATGTTGAGCATTCTTTCATGTGTTTGTTGGCAGTCTGTATATCTTCCTTGGAGAAATGTCTATTTAGGTCTTCTGCCCATTTTTGGATTGGGTTGTTTGTTTTTATGTTATTGAGCTGCGTGAGCTACTTGTAAATTTTGGAGATTAATCCTTTGTCAGTTGCTTCATTTGCAAATGTTTTCTCCCATTCTGAGGGTTGTCTTTTGGTCTTGTTTATGGTTTCCTTTGCTGTGCAAAAGCTTTGAAGTTTCATTAGGTCCGATTTGTTTATTTTTGGTTTTATTTCCATTTCTCTAGGATGTGGGTCAAAAAGGATCTTGCTGTGATTAATGTCATAGAGTGTTCTGTCCATGTTTTCCTCTAAGAGTTTGATAGTTTCTGGCCTACATTTAGTTTTTTTTTTTTTTTTTTTTTTTTTTTGCAGTACACGGGCCTCTCACTGTTGTGGCCTCTCCTGTTGCGGAGTGCAGGCTCCAGATGTGCAGGCTCAGCGGCCACGGCTCACGGGTGCAGCCGCTCCGCGGCATGTGGGATCTTCCTGGACTGGGGCACAAACCCATGTCCGCTGCATCAGCAGGCAGACTCTCAACCACTGTGCCACCAGGGAAGCCATGCATTTAGGTCTTTAATCGATTTTGAGCTTATTTTTGTGTATGGTGTTAGGGAGTGATCTAATCTCATACTTTTACATGTACCTGTCCAGTTTTTCCAGCACCACTTACTGAAGAAGCTGTCCTTTCTCCACTGTACATTCCTGCCTCCTTTATCAAAGATAAGGTGACCATATGTGCGTGGGTTTATCTCTGGGCTTTCTATCCTGTTCCATTGATCTGTATGTCTGTTTTTGTGCCAGTACCATTCTGTCTTGATTACTGTAGCTATGTAGTATAGTCTGAAGTCAGGGAGCCTGATTCCTCCAGCTCTGTTTTTCGTTCTCAAGATTGCTTTGGCTATTCGGGGTCTTTTGTGTTTCCATACAAATTGTGAAATTTTTTGTTCTAGTTTTGTGAAAAATGCCAACGGTAGTTTGATAGGGATTGCACTGAAACTGTAGATTGCTTTGGGTAGTAGAGTCATTTTCACAATGATTCTTCCAATCCAAGAACATCTCTCCATCTATTTGTATCATCTTTAATTTCTTTCGTCAGTGTTTTATAATTTTCTGCATACAGGTCTTTTGTCTCCTTAGGTAGGTTTATTCCTAGATATTTTATTCTTTTTCCTGCAATGGTAAATGGGAGTGTTTTCTTGATTTCACTTTCAGATTTTTCATCATTAGTGTATAGGAATGCCAGAGATTTCTGTGCATTAATTTTGTATCCTGCTACTTTACCAAATTCATTGATAAGCTCTAGTAGTTTTCCGGTAGCATATTTAGGATTCTCTATGTATAGTATCATGTCATCTGCAAACAGTGACAGCTTTACTTCTTCTTTTCCAATTTGGATTCCTTTTATTTCCTTTTCTTCTCTGATTGCTGTGGCTAAAACTTCCAAAACTATGTTGAATAAGAGTGGTGAGAGTGGGCAACCTTGTCTTGTTCCTGATCTTAGTGGAAATGCTTTCAGTTTTTCACCATTGAGGGCGATGTTGGCTGTGGGTTTGTCATATATGGCCTTTATTATGTTGAGGAAAGTTCCCTCTGTGCCTACTTTCTGGAGAGTTTTTATCATAAATAGGTGTTGAATTTTGTCAAAAGCTTTCTCTGGATCTATTGAGATGACCATATGGTTTTTCTCCTTCAGTCTGTTAATATGTTGTATCACATTGATTGATTTGCATATATTGAAGAACGCTTGAGTTCCTGGAATAAACCCCACTTGATCATGGTGTATGATCCTTTTAATGTGCTGTTGGATTCTGTTTGCTAGTATTTTGTTGAGTTTTGCATCTATGTTCATCAGTGATATTGACCTGCAGTTTTCTTTCTTTGTGACATCCTTATCTGGTTTTGGTATCAGGGTGATGGTGGCCTCGTAGAATGAGTTTGGGAGTGTTCCTCCCTCTGCTATATTTTGGAAGAGTTTGAGAAGGATAGATGTTATCTCTCCTCTAAATGTTTGATAGAATTCACCTGTGAAGCCATCTGGTCCTGGGCTTTTGTTTGTTGGAAGATTTTTAATCACAGTTTCAATTTCAGTGCTTGTGATTGGTCTGTTTATATTTTCTATTTCTTCCTGATTCAGTCTTGGCAGGTTGTGCATTTCTAAGAATTTGTCCACTTCTTCCAGGTCGTCCACTTTATTGGCATAGAGTTGCTTGTAGGAATCTCTCATGATCTTTTGTATTTCTGCAGTGTCAGTTGTAACTTCTCCTTTTTCATTTCTAATTCTATTGATTTGAGTCTTCTCCCTTTTTTTCTTGATGAGTCTGGCTAATGGTTTATCTATTTGTTTATCTTCTCAAAGAACTAGCTTTTAGTTTTATTGATCTTTGCTATCATTTCCTTCATTTCTTTTTCGTTTATTTCTGATCTGATCTTTATGATTTCTTTTCTTCTGCTATCTTTGGGGTTTTTTGTTCTTCTTTCTCTAATTGCTTTAGGTGCAAGGTTAGGTTGTTTATTCGAGATGTTTACTGTTTCTTAAGGTAGGATTGTATTGCTATAAACTTCCCTCTTAGAACTGCTTTTGCTGCATCCGATAGGTTTTGAATCATCGTGTCTCCATTGTCATTTGTTCCTAGGTATTTTTTGATTTCTTCTTTGATTTCTTCAGTGATCTCTTGGTTATTAAGTAGTGCATTGTTTAGCCTCCATGTGTTTGTATTTTTTACAGATCTTTTCCTGTAATTGATATCTAGTCTCATAGCATTGTGGTCGGAAAAGATATTTGATACAATTTCAGTTTTCTTAAATTTACCAAGGCTTCATTTGTGACCCAAGATATGATCTGTCCTGGAGAATGTTCCATGAGCACCTGAGAAAAATGTGTATTCTGTTGTTTTTGGATGGAATGTCCCATAAATATCAATTAAATCCATCTTGTTTAATGTATCATTTAAAGCTTGTGTTTCCTTATTTATTTTCATTCTGAATGATCTGTCCATTGGTGAAAGTGGGGTGTTAAAGTCCCCTACTATAAATGTGTTACTGTAAATTTCCCCTTTTATGGCTGTTAGTATTTGCCTTATGTATTGAGGTGCTCCTATGTTGGGTGCATAAATATTTCCAATTGTTATATCTTCTTCTTGGATCAATCCCTTGATCATTATGTAGTGTCCTTCTTTGTCTCTTGTAATAGACTTTATTTTAAAGTCTTATTTTGTCTGATATGAGAATTGCTACTCCAGCTTTCTTTTGATTTCCATTTGCATGGAATATCTTTTTTCATCCCCTCACTTTCAGTCTGTATGTGTCTTGAGGTCTGAAGTGGATCTCTTGTAGACAGCATGTATATGGGTCTTGTTTTTGTATCCATTCAAACAGTCTGTGTCTTTTGATGGGAGCATTTAACCCATTTACATTTAAGGTAATTATCAATATGTATGTTTCTATTCCCATTTTCTTAATTGTTTTGGGTCTCTTATTATAGGTCTTTTCCTTCTCTTGTGTTTCTTGCCTAGAGAAGTTCCTTTAGCATTTATTGTAAAGCTGGTTTGGTGGTGCTGAACTCTCTCAGCTTTTGCTTGTGTTTAAAGGTTTTAATTTCTCCATCAAATCTGAATGCGATCCTTGCTGGGTAGAATAATCTTGGTCGTAGGTTTTTCTCCTTCATCACTTTAAATATGTCCTGCCACTCCCTTCTGGCTTGCAGAGTTTCTGCTGAAAGATCAGCTCTTAACCTTATGGGGATTCCTTTGTGTGTTATTTGTTGTTTTCCCCTTGCTGCTTTTAATATGTTTTCTTTGCGTTTAATTTTTGGTAGTTTGATTAATATGTGTTTTGGCGTTTTTCTCCTTGGATTTATCTTGTATGGGACTCTCTGTGCTTCCTGGACTTGATTAACTATTTCCTTTCCCATATTAGGGAAGTTTTCAACTATAATCTCTTCAAATATTTTCTCAATCCCTTTCTATTTCTCTTCTTCTTCTGGAACTTCTATAATTTGAATGTTGGTGCATTTAATGTTGTCCCAGAGGTCTCTGAGACTGTCCTCAGTTCTTTTCATTCTTTTTTCTTTATTCTGCTCTGCAGTTGTTATTTCCACTATTTTATCTTCCAGGTCACTTATCTGTTCTTCTGCCTCAGTTATTCTGCTATTGATCCCATCTAGAGTATTTTTAATTTCATTTATTGTGTTGTTTATTGTTGTTTGTTTCATCTTTAGTTCTTCTAGGTCCTTGTTAAATGTTTCCTGCATTTTCTCTATTCTATTTCCAAGATTTTGGATCATCTTTACTATCATTATTCTGAATTCTTTTTCAGGTAGACTGCCTATTTCATCTTCATTTGTTAGGTCTGGTGGGTTTTTATCTTGCTCCTTCATCTGCTGTGTGTTTTTCTGTCTCCTCATTTTGCTTATCTTACTGTGTTTGGGGTCTCCTTTTTGCAAGCTGCAGGTTCGTAGTTCCCATTGTTTTTGGGGTCTGTCCCCAGTGGCTAAAGTTGGTTCAGTGGGTTGTGTAGGCTTCCTGGTGGAGGGGACTAGTGCCTGTGTTCTAGTGGATGAGGCTGGATCTTGTCTTTCTGGTGGGCAGTTCCACGTGTGGTGGTGTGTTTTGGGGTGTCTGTGGACTTATTATGATTTTAGGCAGCCTCTCTGCTAATGGGTGGGGTTGTGTTCCTGTCTTGCTAGTTGTTTGGCATAGGGTGTCCACCACTGTAGCTTGCTGGTCGTTGAGTGAAGCTGGGTCTTGGTGTTGAGATGGAGATCTTTGGGAGAGTTTCACCATTTGACATTACGTGGAGCTGGGCGGTCTCTTGTGGACCAGTGTCCTGAAGTTGGCTCTCCCACCTCAGAGGCACAGCACTGACTCCTGGCTGCAGCACCAAGAGCCTTTCATCCACACGGCTTAGAATAAAAGGGAGAAAAAGTAGAAAGAAAGAAAGAAAGAGAATAAAAGAAAATAAAATAAAGTAAGGCAAAATAAAATAAAGTTATTAAAATAAAAAAATAATTATTAAGAAAAAAGTTTTTTTTAAAGTAAGAGGAAAAAAAAAAAACGGATGGATAGAACCCTAGGACAAATGGTGAAAGCAAAGCTATACAGACAAAATCTCACAGAGAAGTATACACATACATACTCACAAAAAGAGGAAAAGGGGAAAAAATAATAAATCTTGCTCTCAAAGTCCACCTCCTCAATTTGGGATGGTTTGTTGTCTATTCAGGTATTCCACAGATGCAGGATACATCAAGTTGATTGTGGATATTTAATCCGCTGCTTCTGAGGCTGCTGGGTGAGATTTCCCTTTTGTCTTCTTTTTTGCACAGCTCCTGGGGTTCAGCTTTGGATTTGGCCCTGCCTCTGCGTGTAGGTCGTGGGACGGCATCTGTTCTTCGCTCGGACAGGACGAGGTTAAAGGAGCTGCTGATTCGGGGGCTCCAGCTCACTCAGGCTGGGCAGAGGGAGGCGTACGGAGGCGGGGCGAGCCTGCGGCGGCAGAGGCCAGCCTGACGTTGCACCAGTCTGAGGCGCGCTGTGCGTTCTCCTGGGGAAGTTGTCCCTGGATCACGGGACCCTGGCAGTGCCGGGCGGCACAGGCTCCCTGGACGGGAGGTGTGGAGAGTGACCTGTGCTCGCACACAGGCTTCTTTGTGGCCGCAGCAGCAGCCTTAGCGTCTCATGCCGGTCTCTAGGGTCCACGCTGTTAGTTGCGGCTGGCGCCCGTCTCTGGAGCTCCTTTAAGCAGCGCTCGTAATCCCTTCTCCTCGTGCACTAGGAAACAGAGAGCGAAGAAAAAGTCTCTTGCCTCTTCGGTAGGTTCAGACTTTTTCCCGGACTCCCTCCCGGCTAGCCGTGGCGCACTACCCCCTGCAGGCTGTGTTCACTCCGCCAACCCCAGTCCTCTCCCTGCTCTCCCACCGAAGCCCGAGTCTCATCTCCCAGCCCTGTCTGCCCCGGTAGGTGAGCAGACAAGCCTCTCGTGCTGGTGAGTACTGGTCAGCAGCGATCCTCTGTGCGGGAATCTCACCACTTTGCCCTCCGCACCCCTGTTGCTGCGGTCTCCTCCGTGGCCCCGAAGCTCCTCCCACTCCGCCACCCGCAGTCTCTGCCCGCGAAGAGCTTTCCTAGTGTGTGGAAACCTTTCCTTCTTCACAGCTCTCTCCCACTGGTGCAGGTCCCGTCCCTATTCTTTTGTCTCTGTTTATTTTTTTCTTTTGCCCTACCCAGGTACGTGGGGACTTTCTTGCCTTTTGGGAGGTCTGAGGCCTTCTGCCAGCGTTCTGTAGGTGTCCTGTAGGAGTTGTTCCACGTGTAGATGTATTTCTGATGTATCTGTGGGCAGGAAGGTGATCTCCACGTCTTACTCTTCCGCCATCTTCCCCTACTCCTAGTTATGTATTTTTAAATAATAGAAGAATTTGATGTGAGCAGTTTTTTTTCTGCACCTACTGAGATGACTATTTAGTTTTGCTTCTTTGTGCTATAATTCATGATGTATTTCTTATTTTTCTATTTTTGAATTAAGATGACCTATTTCTAAAAAACTATTTTGGGCCTACTGTGTTAAGAGATATTACAGACTTTCACTTCATTCTTTCTTTGTGTTTTTTAAAAATCATGTTTTAAGATATTTAAATAATCTATATTTTAATCATAAATTATCAACTTTTAAATTTATTTTTTGATCTAATGTTTTATAGTAGTATTATTAATATCTTTTAACTATAACTATGCTTCTAACATTTTAACTCCTAATATATATTTTTACATTTTTCTTTTATCTTTGATAAACCTTCCCAGAGGTTTGCACATTTTATAGGTCTTGGCAGGAAAAAAAAACAAAAAACAACAAAAAAATTTGTGTTTATTTTCTTGAATTTTTGCTTTTATCTTTATTATTTCTTTTCTTCTAAATTTACTGAATTGTACATTTTACTTTTTTTTCCTTGTAGTTGATTTAAATGCTAAATGGATTTATTGTCAATATTTAAAAAAAAAGAACTTTAGAGCTATATATTTTCTTCAAGAATTTATTTGGCTGCATTGTAGAATCTTGAAATGTGGACTTCCTTTTTAAAATTAATTTCAAAATATTTGAAAAATTTTCTTGTACTTTCATATTTAACTCATGAATTAGAGTACATTTTAATGATCTAAAAGTTCATTTTAGCTTTTCTGAAAGTATCTTTTGTTGTTTTCTTATCAACTAGCATTTATAGTTAAAAACTATTAATGTATTTATTTTAGTTGAAAATTTTTTGTGTGATTTATTATATAATCTATTTTCAGAAATAGACTCTAAATATATTTGTTAGATTAAGCTTAATAATTGATCTATTAGTTTCTGGTGTGTATTTTTAAATATCCCACTATACTTGTGGAGGTAACAATTTCTTCTAGTAATTCATTCAGCTTATTCTTTATATATTTTAGAAAATATTGTTAGATGCTTACCAGTCTATAGTTGTTTTATTTATTTTGTGAATTTCTGTTTCCAGTTTTATGTCATATCCCTCTAGATTGCTACTAGTGCATTTTGCTTTCAATTTTGTTTCACCTAACAGAAATATTGCTCTGCCAGTTCATTCATTCATTCATTGATTAGCAGTTTTAATGAGGCAAAATGTATAAAAAGTAAATTTCATATATTTAAAATATACAATTTGCAAAGATCTCTGAAATCCTTACCTCAGTCAAGAAAGTGGACATATATAATTTCCTAGAATTTCCTTGTGCCCCTCTGGAATCATCCCCTCCTGGATTTCCCTGCCTTCTACCCTGAGAACTACTGATGTACTGTCACTATAGGTTAGCTTGTATTTTTCAGAATTTTATATAAATGTTATTATACATTATATAGTCTGGTTTGAATGGCTTCTTTCACAGAGTATAATTATTCTGAGATTCTTGTTGTTTGCATTCTTACTGTTGGCACCAATCTTGGTCTTGTTTTTCTATTCAATCTGACAGTCTCTGTCTTACTTGAGGTGTTTAGACCATTTACATTTTAAAAAAATTGTTATTGGAGTATAGTTGATTTACAGTGTTGTTTAGTTTCAGGTGTACAGCAATATGAATCAGTTATAAATATACATATATACACTCTTTTTTAGATTCTTTTACAGTATAGGTCATTACAGAGTATGGAGCAGAGTTCCCTGTGCTATACAGTAGGTCCTTATTTATTATGTATTTTATATTAATATATAGCAGTGTGTATATGTCAGTCCCAAATCTCCCAGTTTATCCCTCCCCTCTTTTCCCCCCTGGTAACCATAAGTTTGTTCTCTGCATCTGTACATCTGTAAACACACTGTATTTCTGTTTTGGATGTAAGTTCATTTGTACCATTTTTTTTAGATTTCACATATAAGCGATATCATATGATATATGTTTTTCTCGGTCTGTGTTACTTCAATCGGTATGACAATCTGTAGGTCCATCCATGTTGCTGCAAATGGCATTATTTTGTTCTTTTTTTATGGCTGAGTAATATTGCATTGTATGTATGTACCACATCTTCTTTATCCATTCCTCTGTCATTGGACATTTAGGCAACCTAAATGTCCATCAATAGACCATTTACATTTAATGTCAATTTGTAAGTCTACCAACTGGCTATTTGTTTTCTCTTTGTCTCACCTATTTTTTGGTGCCCTTTTTCTCTTTCACTGCCTTCTTTGGATTAATTGAATATTATTTATAGTTTCATTTTACCTATCTTTTTGGCTCATTTGTTATAATTCTTAATTATTTAAGTGTTTGCTTTTTGGTTCAAAATATACATACTAAACTTTTCAGTCTACCTTGAAGTGATATTATACTGCTTCATGTATAGTATCTAGATTTTATTTCCCTTATTACGTTTTAAAAATATCCATATTTATAGTAGGACTTCTAATGGTCTAATTTTCATCTCTGTCTATTCATTAACATCTGCCTGTTTTTAGCTTACAATTTTTATAATTTTTATAGATCATATTCTTTAAGACATTAAGCCTATTTTATGTCAAGGTTTTTCTGAGAGTTTTCCATTATTTCCATTTTATTGGGGCTAAATTTATCTCATTTATTGTTAAGTTTGTGGCTATCTTTCCACATGTTCTGAGTATTTTTTAAACTTTTTTCTTCCCTTATCTAGCAGGCAGATACTTGCATCCACCTAGTTTTCCATTCCCTCAGTCTCATATTAATGGCTCAGGCTCCTATTGTGTTTCAATTTTAATCTTAAGGAAGATGCAGCCCCTGGACCAGAAAGCAACTTGGCTCTTTGTATTCTTTGTATCTGTTATTCTTTGTATCTGTTCATGTATGTGTGTGTGTGTTTCAACCACATTTAGTTCTAAAAGCACTTGGAACTTTTAGTCAGGCTTCTTCTTCAGGAGGGAAGCTTGCTCTAGCCCTCAGTTCAATTAGTGATTCTGTCTCTATTTCACAGAAAGAGAAGTGTTGTGTTTTTCCCTGTTACTGTGCAGCAATGCAAGAATTAAATGTATAGTTACTTTTGTCTGCTTGCAGACCTGGAGCTCAGCAGGCTCGTGGCTCCATCCCTGCTGATCATTGAGTTTCTATTCCATTTCTTGTTCACTGTACTATATATCTAATTTGGGGCCCTAAATATGTCTTTAATTTTCATGTTAAATGTTTTATTTTTCATTTATATTTTGGAGCAGTACAAGGAGAAACTCACAGAGTCATAGTTATTTAGAGTTTCCTCTCCTTTTCTTTCCCAAGACATTGACGGTAAATAGTTTCATTCTTATTACAAAAATAAAAAAAATCTATAAAGTCACCAAAAAGTGAGTGGAACCCACTTTACTTTGTTCCTAGAGAATCTTATTTGTGATATGAATATGCTTAGTCCTTTCCTCAACTCCATATACATTTGCCTTTTGGTGTAAGAATTTGAGAAGCAGAAAATCAATTATAGGTCTGGTATGACCTATACTGTAGGGTAGTTAGGGATGATTGGTAGTGGTTTTTTTTTAATAGTTATATTTCAAATTTAAAATCAAATTGAACTGGAAAAATAAATTACAGAGACATGCCATTCTCTCTGAGCAAAATAAGCCTTTCCAATACAGTAGAAACAAATCCACGTCTTCCTGGGGCATTCTGGGCCTCTCTCTAGGATTAGTACTTTACCTCTTATATTTCCCATTGCCAGTCTCTGCTTGCCTCTACCAGTAGGGGTTCTCACAATTATGGAAATTTTTAACTTAGAAGAAACAGTTTGTTGTTTGCTTCCATCCTACATAGTGCTGTGATGTGTGCCTTTTTACCCTCAGATAAGCTGCAGATGGAGGGAAAGAAACACCTCATTTTTGCTATTCTCTTTCCCAACTAACTCTCACATCCTCATTAAAGCTCCACAAACATGACAACACCTGCATCGGGCCACCTGCTTCTGTTTGTGTGACACAAATAAATTCTTCTCAGAGGTGACATTGGAACTACTACGATGCTTCTGAAGATACAAGGGATTCTTGATCTGATGTCCTTTAGAAAGGAGTTGCTTGCCTTGATAGAATTTAGGCCTTTATATGTATGTTCCTAATAATTTAAGAAAAAAGCTTAGATGAAAGGTGAAAAATAAAATCTTCCTTTAAACACTGAACTATTTAGCAATGATTAATAAGTGATTTTCTAAGATGATCTGAATATTTAGCTGTTCACTTTTTTTTTTTTTTTTTTTTTTTGCGGTACGCAGACCTCTCACTGTTGTGGCCTCTCCCGTTGAGCACAGGCTCCGGACACGCAGGCCCAGCGGCCATGGCTCATGGGCCCAGCCGCTCCACGGTATGTGGGATCTTCCCAGACCGGGGCACGAACCGGCGTCCCCTGCATCGGCAGGCGGACTCTCAACCACTGCGCCACCAGGGAAGCCCATAGCTGTTCACTTTTGAGGAGTTTCCAAGAGCCTGGATTCTGGAGTCAGGCTATCTGAGCTCAAGTGGCTCTGCCATTTATTAGCTGTGTGGCCTTGAGCAATTTACTTAACCCCTCTGTGCCTTGCTTTCCTCATCTGTAATATTTTAGACTGTAGCTATATTATATGATGTGGCATGTATTTAATGAATTAATATATGCAAAACACTTATAACAAAGCCTAGAGTATAGTTAACATCTAGTAAATGAAAAATTTTAAACTTTTTTTTATCGTCTATGATGTGTTAAGCTTTAGGCACTAGGGATACATTAGGAAGCATGATACAGAAGTTCTCTGCTGTCAAAGAGCTTCCATTTTAGTGGGAAAAAACAATAGTAAATAAGTGAAACAAGTAATCAAGATAATTACAACTTGTAATATGTGCCATGGAAGTAAAGAAAATAAGATTCATCATTCCTAATACTGGAATTGAAATTGCTAACTGAAGTTGAGCAAAATATAAACACTTCTCCTCAGATTATATCAGATTCTCAGAACTATTTGGCCTGAGGCCATATAAGAAGTATGGATGGTAGTAGCTCCAGAACTTGAGCCTAATTCTGTGTATACCACGCTCTTATGTTGGAGAATTGTGTGTTTATCTTTTGTCACCCTCTTCTATTACCATGGACCATTCTCCCTGTAAGGATTTCCCCTTAGACCACTGATCCTGATTATTCTCAACGTAACAATTTTCATATAAGTGAGATCACTTGCTTCCAAATTCACCATTGCAGTGGGCTGCAGTCCACATCAGGGTTGCATCAATATTATTTTATCTGATATTTTTTTCTTGTATTATGCTTGATTCCAATAGGTATATTTCATAACTGATGAGCTCATGTATAAAAGTAATAGAAATAGGATTACTTCAGGAATATAAATATAAACATATAAAATTGTGTAACTAAAAAATGATGGTGTACTTTATTTTGCCTATTGTGCAGATGGTGGACTCATAAGACCCCAAATGATAATACTTCTGAACCTACAGTTTAGTTTCAGAAAAGGACACACAATAGCAATAGCATATTATGTTAGAATAGCAGTAAGGATATTCATTGGAGCCGGGGACTGCTTCATAGCAAAGGGTTTGATGAAGCCGGAAGTCGGCTTCTATTCTCCTTCCTCTGCATGGCCATATCAGATGTGCCTTCCTTCTCAGATCAGGAACAAATTATGTGTGCGTGGAAAGCCTGAGAACCAGAAAGCCCAAGATGGCGTCTCAAGTGTGGCTTATACTCCTGTTGGGTACGTAGGTACATTACTGCTATATGATCAGACCCAGTGGCAGAGTCCTCTGGGTCTCACCGAAACTGCATGCAAACCATCAATCTTGCTCTAATTAATAAACAATGCTGATGGGCTGGTACAGATGGGCCCCAAAACTTGTTCCAAAACCACACTATTAAAAACTGTGTTTCATGCCTTGACCAGATGTCAGTGCCATGCATGTGTTTCAGAAAAACAGATCAGACCAATTCCAGGCCTGCTGGAATTAACCCTCTTAGCACACCTATTTTAATGATGAGTTAAATCTAATCCCTTCAAGGTTTCTACAGTTGCCTCTATATTTAGTATAGAAAAAAATCACCACAGATTCCTGAGTAAGGGTATTGTATAGAATATAAATGTAGCTGTGCTCTGAGGAATATGGATAGTAGAAATACAGAGTGATGGATTTTAACTGTTTTCTATTAAAATTCTCAGAGTATTAAGAGATTTGGGAAGACTTAAAAAGAGAAAACACTGATCTCCAGACATCACTGAGGGTTCATTAGGACAAGTCACACCACAGAAATTTATTTTCTGATGTCTAAATAATACAGCAGTCTGCTGCATATTCATAATCATTTTAATTTGCAAAGTATTTGACAGAGAATGTTGTGATATTTTTGTGGATAATGTGGAGTAATATGGTATAGACAAATGGAACTTATGTCTGGTGGAAAAACTGTGCCCAATTTGTTTTTGTTAGTGAATTGGTACTAACTTGAGAGGAGATCTCTAAGAGGCATGCCACATAAGACCCAACGAGACACAAATATGGAAGAGATAGTTAATATGCTCCAAAGATGCAGAGATGGTAATAAGCTGTAAAGCTGGGCCAAAATGATTAAAACTGCATTTAATTGGCATCTATCTGTCATTTAACACTGGCTACTACTTATCAGATACTTCCTAGATGCCAGACACTGTGCTGGCCTTTATAAGTGTTAACTCACTGTGTCTTTATAACCTGATAAGGTAGGTGTTCTTACTGCCTCTGGCATCTAGATGTGCTCACCAAGGCCCAGGGAGCTTAAATAACTTGCTTGAGGTTATACAGCCTGTAAGTGGTGAAGACAGGTTTCAAACTCAGGCAATTTGATTCTAAATCTCATAGGTCTCAGTTGGAATCAAGAAAAGGATTAGGAAAACCTGATTGATAATCTTAACAAAATATTTGAAGTATACAACATGCTTAATATAAACCCAGTGAAATATCCTCTACAGCTATTGAAAAACAGGCTGCATTAATTTTCCTCCCTCTTTTCCCCCATTCATTCACATTGCTTTAAGAGTAGGTAATAAATTCTGTTTTTTTGTTATCACTTTGCTGAAAAACTTTTGATAACTCTCCATTGCTCACTAAAATCCTTTTGCTCAACTTTCATTTTAGCCTCATCTCCCATTTTCCTCCCCACACTACACAGTAGTGCCTTTGGGCCAGGGGTCCCCAACCCCTGGCCCTGGACCAGTACCAATCCTCAGCCTGTTAGGAACTGGGCCACACAGAAGGAGGTGAGCTGGGGGAGAGGGAACAAAGCTTCATCTGCAGCTCCCCATTGCTCCCCATCGCTCTCATTACCGCCCGAATCACCCCCTCCCCCCTCCCCATCGGTGGAAAAATTGTCTTCCAAGAAACCAGTCCCTGGTGCCTAAAAGGTCGGAGACTGCTGCTTTAGGTTATTTCTGTTTGCTCAAGCTTGTCCTGGATCTTCCTGTTCCTTTGCAAATTAAACTATTGAAACCTTATCCTTCTTTAAAGTCCCAGGTCAAATTCTCTCTCCTCCAGGGGTAGCTGAGACGCTGACAGAACTATACAAGAGTAGAAATCATTGTCATGATAATGATGTATAAATTATTTATGTGCCAAAGGATACCACACTAGGAAGTATTTGATAAATAGTAGCTAGTGGGTTTTTTAGTTCAACCACCCGCTGAGTCTTAGTCCTGCTTACTCTTGAGAGAAACTGGACTCACATATGCTGGCCTTTTATACAAAAATGGATAAAGCCCAAACACAGTCTATCTAAGGCTGTCACCAAAAAGTCACCATGAACAGCTATTTGTGCTGTCACGATGCTTTCCCGGAGTACTATAGCCATGTAATGGGCCCTAGCTATGTAGTCCTACGTGATGTCCTCAGGGTTTTAGAAGTGGAATATACTGAGTGCCTCAGAAGCCTATCAGAGTTGTCAATAACCTGTACCTGGAAATTTTCCACATGAATTTTCCCCCAAGAAGTTTCTTAATCTTGCCCCAAATGCCCCAGCTCTATGAATTATTTTTGCCATCTGTTTCTTATATGATTCAAAACACATAGTTATCTATAAAATAACACCGGACACTTAAAAAAAAAACTTGTAGAAAACATTCTATCTCAATTCCAAGGATAGATGTGATTCTTTTTTTTACTGCAACACCCGTCAGGAATTGTCTTAGATTTAACTAGACATTCATTTTTATTTTATTTTTTATAGTTGACATACAATATTGCATTAGTTTCAGGTATACAACACAGTCTTTCAACATTCATATACTTTGTGAATATTATAATCAACATGATAAGTTTAGAAACCATCTGTCATCATACAAAGTTATTGCGGTATTGTTGATTATACTTCCTATGCTGTATATTATATACCTGTGACTTATTTATTTTATAATTAGAGTTTGTACCTCTTAATTCCCTTTGCCCAGCTCCCCACCTTTTACTCCTCTGGCGACCACCGGTTTGTTCTCTATATCTGTGAGTCAGTTTCTGTTTTGTTATATTCATTCGTTTTAATTTTTAGATCCCACATATACGTGAAATCATATGGTGTTTGTCTTTTTCTGATTTATTTGACTTAGCATAATACCTCCAGGTCCATCCATGTTGTCATAAATGGCAAGATTTCGTTCTTTTTAATGGCTGAGTAATATTCCATTGCATATATATACCACATCTTCTTTATTCATTCATTTATCAATGGACACTTAGGTTGCGTCCATATCTTGACTATTATAAATAATGTTGTGATGAGCATAGGTTTGCAGATATCTTTTCAAATTAGTGTTTTTGTTTTCTTTGGATAAATACCCAGCAGTGACGTTGCTGGGTTGTATGGTGATTCAATTTTCATTTTTTGAGGAGTCTTCATACTGGTTCTCATGGTGGCCACACCAACAGTTCACAAGTGCTCCCTTGTTTCCACATCCTCACCAATACTTGTTATTTCCTGTCTTTTTGATAATAGCCATTCTGACAGTGTGAGGTAATAGCTCATGGTGGTTTTAATTTGCATTTCCCTGGTTATCAGTGGTGTTGAGCACCTTTTCATGTGTCTGTTTTCCATACGTATGTCTCCCTTGGAAAAATGTCCATTTGAGTGCTCTGCCCATTGTTTAATTGTGTTGTTTGTTTTTTGATGTTGAGTTGTGTGAATTCTTTGTATGTTTTCAATAGTAACACCTTAATGGATATATGATTTGCAAATATCTTCTCCCATTCAGTAAGTTGCCTTTTTGTTTTGTTGCTTGTTTCCTTCACTGCAAAATTGATGTTGTCTCATTTGCTTATTTTTGCTTTTGTTGCCTTTGCCTGAGGAGACAGAACCAAAAAGAATTGCTAAGACTGATGTCAAAGAGTGTAGTGCCTAAATTTTCTTCCAGGAGTTCTACGGTCTCAGGTCTTACATTTAATTCTTTAATCCATTTTGAGTTTATTTTTGTATATGATGTAAGAAGGAAGCTCCGTTTCGTTCTTTGGCATGTAGCTGTCCAGTTTTCCCAATACCATTTGTTGAAGAGACTGTCATTTCCCAACTATATGTTCTTGGCTCCTTCACTGTAAATTAATTGATCATATAAGCATGGGTTTATTTCTGGACTCTCTATTCTGTTCAGTTAATCTGTGTGTCTGTTTTGTGCCAAAATCACACTGTTTTGATCACTATAAATTTGTCATGTAGTCTGAAATCAAGGAGCAAGATACCTCTAGCTTTGTTCATCTTTTTTAAGATTGCTTTGGCCTTTTGGGGTTTTTTGTGGTTCTATACAAATTTAAAGGTCATTTGTTCCAGTTCTATGAAAAATGCCATTGGTATTTTGATAGGAATTGCAGTGAATCTGTATGCTTTTTCTTTTGGTAGTATGGACATTTGAACAATATTAAATCTTCCAATTCATGAGCAAGGTATATCTTTCCATTTATTCATGCTCTCTTTGATTTCTTTCAGCATTATCTTATATTTTTCTGAGTACAGATCTTTCACCTCTTTGGTTAAATTTATTCCTAGGTATTTTATTCTTTTCGATGAAATTGCAAATGGGACTGTTTTCTCAACTTCTTTTTCTGACAATTTGTTATTAGTGTATAGAAATGCAGTAGATTTCTATATATTGATTTTATATCCTGCAACTTTACTGAATACATTTGTTAGTTATTGTTTAAACTTTTGGTTTTTGGTGGAATCGTCAGGGTATTCTACATATAGTATCATGTCTTCTGCAAATAGTGATAGTTTTACTTCTCTTTTTCCAATCTAGATGCCTTTTATCTCTTTTTCTTGTCTGATTGGTGTGGCTAGGACTTCGAACACTAAGTTGAATAAAAGTGACAATATTGGGCATCCTTGTCTTGTTCCTCATCTTAGAGGAAAAACTTTCAGCTTTTCACCATTGAGTATGATGTTACCTGTAGATTTTTCATATATGCCCTTTATTATGTTGAGGTATGTTCCCTCTATACCCATTTTGTAGAAAGTTTTTTTTATCATAAATGGATATTGAATTGGTTGTATGCTTTTCCTGCATCTCGAGATAATCATATAATTTTTGTCCTCTGTTTTGTTAATGTCGTGTATCATGTTGATTGAATTGTGGATATTGAACCATCCTTGCATCCCTGGGATAAATCCAACTTGATCATTGTGTAATATCCTTTTAATGTATTGTTGAATTCAGTTTACAAATATTTTGTTGAGGATTTTTGTGTCAGTGTTTATCAGGGATATTGGCTTGTAATTTCCTTTTGTTTTTTTTTTTTTGTAGTCTTTATCTGGTGATGCTGACCTTATAGATTGAGTTTGGAAGCATTTCTTCCTCTTCAATTTTTGTAATAGTTTGAGAAGGATACGAATTAACTCTTCTTTAAATGTTTGGTAGAGTTCACCTGTGAAGCCATCTGATCCTGTACTTTTGTTTGTTTGGAGTTTTTTTATTATTAATTCAATTTTATTGCTAAGCATCAGTATGTTCAGATTTTCTATTTCTTCCTGATTCTGTCTTGGAATATTGTATGTTTCTAGATATTTATTCATTTCTTCTAGGTTCTCAAATATGTTGGCATCTAACTGTTCATAGTAATTTCTTACGATCCTTTGTATTCTGTGGTATTTGTTGTAACTTATCTTTCATTTCTGATTTTACTTATTTAAGCTGTCTCTTTTTTTCTCAGTGAGTCTGGATATCAATTTTGTTTATTGTTTCAAAGAACCAGCTCTTATTTTCATTTACCTTTTCTATTGTTCTTTTAGTTTCTATTTTATTTATTTATATTGTGATCTTTATTAATTCCTTTATTCTGTTAACTTTGGGCTTTGTTTATTCTTTCTCTGGTTCCTTTAGATGTAAGGTTACGTTTTTTGAGATTTTTGTTGTTTCCTAAGGTAGGACTGTACTGTTACAAACTTCTTTCTTAAAACTGCTTTTGCTGCATCCCATAGATTTTGGAGCTTGTGTTTCCATTTTCATTTGTCTCAAGGTATTTTTTTTATTTCCTCTTTGATTTCTTTGTTGACCCATTGGTTGTTTAGTCACCTGTTGTTAACCTCCACTTGTCTGTGTTTTTTTTCTTTATGTAATTGATTTCTAGTTTTATGCCACTCTGGTGAGAAACGATGCTTGGTATGATTTCAGTCTTCTTAAACTTATTGAGATTTATTTTGTGGCCTAGTATGTGATCTGTACTGGAGAATGTTCCATGTGTACTTGAAAGGAATGTGTATTCTGCTGTTTAGGGGTAGAATGTTTTATGTATATTTGTTTATCTTATCTAATATGTTGTTTAAGGTCAATAGTTCCTTATTGATTTTCTGTCTAGATGATCTATCCATTGATGTAAGTGGGGTATTAAAGTCCCCTACTGTTATTGTATTTCTGTCGCTATCTCCCTTTATGTTTGTTAATATTTTCTTTATGTATTTATGTGCTCCTATGTTGGGTGCATAGATAATTACAAGTGTTATATGCTCTTGATAGATTTATTCCTTTATTGTTAAGTAATGCTTTTCTTTGTCTCTTGTAACAGCCTTCAAGGTCTATTTTGTCTGATATAAGTATTACTATCCCCGATTTCTTTTCCATTTCATTTGCATGGAATATATTTTCCCATCCCTTCCTTTTCAGTCCGTGTGTGTCTTTAGATCTGAAGTGAGCCTCTTGTAGGCAACATATATATTCGTCTTGTTTTTGTATCCATTCAGCCACTCTGTGTCTTTTGATTGGAGCATTTACTCCATTTACATTTAAGGTTATTATTGATAGGTATGTGCTTATTGCCATTTTGTTAATTGTTTTCTGTTTACTTTTACGGTTCTCTGTTCTTTTCTCCTTTCGTTCTCTTCTCTCATGATTTGATGACTTTCTTTAGTGTTGTATTTGTGTTCCTTTCTCTTTATTTATTTACTTATTTTTGTGTATCTGTTATAGGCTTTTGGTTTGTGGTTGACATGTGATTCATATATTATGACACATGTATATAGCAGTCTAGTTTAAGTTGGTGGTTGCTGAAGTTTGGGTGCATTCTAAAAGCACTATATTTTACTCCTCCAGGCTACCATGTTTATGTTTCTAATGCCATATTTTACATATTTTGTGTATTGCTTAACTAGTTATTTTCAATATAGATAACATAACTACTTTTGTCTTTTAAACTTCATACTAGCTTTATAGGTGGTTGATCCACTACCTTTACTATTTGTTTGCCTTTGCCAGTGAGATTCTTTCTTTATCATTTTCTTGTTTCTAGTTATCGCCTTTCCTTTCCATTTAAAGAAATGCCTTTAACATTTCTCTTAAGGATGGTTTAGTGGTAATGAACTCCTTTAGCTTTTGCCTGTCTGGGAAAACTCTTTATCTCTTTTTCAATTCTGAATGATAACCTTGATGGGTAGAGTATTCTTGGTTGTATGTTTTTTCCTTTCAGTACTTTGAATATATTTTTGTCCGTTCCTTCTGGCCTATAAAGTTTCTGCTGAAAAATTGGCTGGAAATCTTATGGATATTTTCTTGTATATAATCAGATGTTTTTCTCTTTATTATTTTTAAGATTCTCTCTTTAACTTTTGACATTTTTATTATCATTTGTCTTAGTATCTTCATCTTTTGGGGACTCTCTGTGATTCCCGTACTTGTATATCTGTTTCCTTCACCAAGTTACAAAAGTTTTCAGTCATTATTTCTTCAAATACCTTTTCTGTCCCTTTCTTTCTCTCTTCTCCGTCTGGGATCCCTATAACGTGAATGTTAGGAAACAGTGTTGTTCCAGAGGTCCCTTAAACTATCCTCATTTTTAAAAATTATTTTTTCTTTTTACTATTCCAATTCTGTGATTTCCACTACCCTGCCTTCAAGATTGCTGATCCATTTTTCTGCATCTTCTACTTTGCTGTTGATTACCTCTAGTGTTATTTTATTATTTCAGTTATTGTATTTTCCAGTTCTGCTTGGTTCTTTTTATATTTTCTGTTTCTTTGTTGGAGTTCTCATTGAGTTCATCCATTCTTCCCCCAAGTTTGGTTAGTATCTTTATAACTATAACTTTGAACTCTTTATCTGGTAAATTGCTGATCTCCATTTTGTTTAGTTCTTTTCCTTAGGTTTTGTCTTGTTCTTTCATTTGGAAGGTATGTGTCTCTTCATTTTACCTAACTCTATGTATTAGGTTTATCAGCCACATCTCCCAGTTTTGAAAGAATGAGTTTGTGTAGAAGTTGTCCTCTGGGCCCAGTGATACACTCCTCCTTGGTCTCCAGAGCCAGCGTCTCCAGGGATATTCCTTGTGTGGGCTGCCTGTGTCCTCCTGTTGTGGTTTGGCTGTGATTGCTGTGTGCAAGCTGGTTGGCTTGGCTTCTGGCCCAGATATCTGCAAGGCCTGGCCATGATGTACAGGGGTGATTCCCAGCATGACTAGCTGTGAGACTTGGCCAAGACTGCTATGAGCATGCTGGCATGCCAGTCTGGTCCCCCAGAGTGAGAGATACTTTGGAGGTATCACCTGGGGCAGGCACCTTGGCTGGAGGCTGGTCCGCAGGGAAATGCTTGGGTGGGGTGCACAGTGTTAGCCAGGGTGATGGAGAGTGAGAGAAATGGCACCTGCCAGCACTGGGCCAGCTAGGTGGAAGGAAAGTTTTAAAAAATGGTACCCACCAGTGCTACTGCCCCTGTAGAAAGTTCCACCAGATCCCTTCCCCTCTGGAGGAAATTAGCCAGTGAATCTCCTTCATGTAAGGCCTAGGTGTCAAACTGCTGCCTTGTACTGGGACTTGGAGTGAGTGAGTTTACACATGAGACTTGCAAGAGTGGAATCTGGTTTCCCACAGCCCTCTGGCCCTCTTGAACATAAGTCCCTCTGGTTTTCAGAGACAGACATTATGGGGGCTCATGTTCCCAGTACAGGTCCCCTGGGCTGGGGAGCCACATGTGGGCCTTGGACCTCTTGCTCCTCAGGAGGGACCTTGGTGGTTGCGATATCGCTCCTGCTTGTGGGTCACTGCAACTTGGGGGTGGGGGGGGTTCTGATTAGACTGTCACTCTGCCCCTCTTACCCATCTCAATGTGGCCTTTTCTTTATATCCTTGGTTCTAGAAAATATTTTCTGCTAGTCTTCAGGTTTTTATAGAGATAGTTGTTCTATATGTAGTTGTAGTTTTGGTGTGTCTGTGGGAGGAGAGCTCAGGATCTTCCTACTCTGCCGTCATGATCAAGGCTCTTAACTAGACATTCAGACTCACCAGACTTTCATAAGCTACCCTTGACATTAGTCTAATCAGAGGATGTAGGATAAAACCACAGCTGGAGTCCTTGCAGCAGTCTATACAGCAGTCTACACAGCTACCCATGGTCAACTCCCTTACAAGGAAGTGAAATCCACATTGAACTGCTGCCTTGGCTTAAAATCCTTATGCCTGAGAGGAGCCAGGATCTCTTGTGACATCTCTATAGGCATGGCTTCTAGATTCCCCACAGAGGACAGACCAGAGTCACCACATTCAGAGAAGCCCAAAGTTTGGCATCATATCAGGGATATATTGTTCTCTCAGGTTAGATTCAATTTATCTCGCATTTTTTTTGGTCATAATCGATGTTGCCCAATAACATAGTTAACACATATGATCTTTGTTCATTTCCAAGGAAACAACAAGGAAGTGAACCAAAAATCAGACCCTCACATAGAAGGGGTAAGTTTTTGACCCTTTGCCCCAACTTAGGGACTTTTTTTTTTTTTGCGGTATGCGGGCCTCTCACTGTTGTGGCCTCTCCCGTTGCCGAGCACAGGCTCCAGACGTACAGGCTCAGCAGCCATGGCTCACGGGCCCAGCCGCTCCGTGGCATGTGGGAACCTCCCGGACCGGGGCACGAACCCGTGTCCCCTGCATCGGCAGGCGGACTCTCAACCACTGCGCCACCAGGGAAGCCCAGGGACTTTTATAACTGCTAAATTTCTGAATTTTTGTAACTGCTTTAATTTTTTGGGGTTGATTGCTAGGAAATTTGAAGCCCTGTGACTAGAAGGCAAGGTACAGAATGAAGGATTTATGATCACCTGGCATTCATTTCCTTAGGTGATAGTTGAATGTCATATTACTTACAACTTTTTGAGGTAGTATAAAATGGTAGTTTCACAATTTTAAGGAACTTTTTGAAAGGTAACTACTATAGTTTCCCTAATTACAACAATGACTGTGAGCCAAATCTCTTTAATTATGCTATCTCATGGAATCTTCACAATGATAGGAAGTAACCCCATTTTATTAATGTGACATTAGGACTCAGTAAGATTTAACCATTTGTCTGTTTCCTATAGACAAACCCATACATGTTATTAATCAGATGATTTAAGGTATTGCTTCTTGTACTAAATTAAGTGTACATGATTTTCAAAGGTTGTACAATTTTATCATATTTTCATTTAACATTATATCATAAACATTCCCAATAAATTTACCTAGATTTAATGATCGTCATTTATAAATACTTGCATACTCTAGTAAAATATTAAAATAAAATAATTTACTTAACAATACCCTGTTCTCACACATATATTTTATTTCCATTGTTTTAATTCCATAGTTAATGTTTCCAGGACATCTACTTGCATATAATTTCTTTTTTTGAGTGGGGGGCAGGTTGCTTTCTAGTTATTCCTTTCGCAATTTCTTCTGTTGTAATGCAGAGAAGATGATCATCTCTTCTGAGATCTGATAAAGCACATTGTATTGTGCTAATTTTACCATGATTTGATTTTTTTATATTTAAATTTTTACTCCGCATGAGATACTTTACTTTTCAGAGAAAAATACGGATGACTTTTTTCTTTTTCATATTGCTAACCCAAAAGTTCAGTTCATATTTAAAATAATCATTTTCTACTTATTTTCAAAAGTGTAATTGTAATATAGAATGTTCTTATATATATTTGGGCTAATTCTAATCTTTCTCTCCTCTAATCCACTGTAGAATATATCCATTTCTATAGTAGTGACATGGAGTTTTATTTGTTGTTTCTGTATAACACATTCTATTACCTGCTAAGGTAGTCCTTCCTTTCCCCCTACACACTGTTGATGTTATTTTAGTGTATTACATGCTATTTTCCTTGTTTATTTTTCAAAATAAATTTCAGAATCATTTGGCTAAGTTTCACACACACACAGACAAAAGTATCAGATTTTAACTGAGTTCCATTAACTCTCTAAATTAACTAGATTAGACATGATTGCAACATTTAGTTCTCCTTTTCTGGAATAAGTACACTTATCTACATTTTTCTCTCTACTTCTGTCTCTCTGTCTTTGTCTTAAACTTCATTTATTTTGCCTTTTTCTTAAACTGGGTTATTCATACCTCTTTAATTATTTCTTTTGTTTTCTTTCTTTTTTTTTTTTTTACTTTTGTTATTCTGAATGAAACACCTTCTAAAAAATTTTTGTTTAATTTCTGGCTGTACCAGCACACCAAGTATAATTTTTTTGTGTAATTATTTTACGTTCATGCATTTATATATTTCTTACTATCTCAGAAATCTTAGCAGCTTTATAATACTTTTAGGTATATTACAATAATTTCAAAAATAATTATTTTTTAAATTTCTAATACTTAACTTGATAATATTAGTTTTCATCCTTACTGAATTTCCCAGAACTCTTCAAGTAACTCTTCTTTTCCCCTCTTCAAGGGGAGGAGGAGAGGAGCCTCAGATTGCCTGTGTCCAGTTCATTGGTCATCCAGCAGTCACATCCTCTCAATTACTTCCTCCATCAGATCTCAGATGTTTTCAGAGATAGAAGCATCACAATGTGCTATCAATACAATAGCTAATTGCAATGACTACTATGAATTGAATTGTGTGGTAGTGAGCATTCATTCAGAGTTGCTCCTTTTTTCTTGTCCTGGGGATGGATTCCCTGTGGACGGAACACACTTGCCTGCCACACTGACTTTGGGGGTTGCCCATGTGACTCACTGTGGCCAATTAAAAGTGTGCAGAAGTGATAGTGTGTGAGGTCTGAGCAAATTTCCTCCAGCTTTCTCATACTTCTGCTGTCCACAGTGAGAAGAGCATACCCGAGACGTGCATTCTTCTTTCATCCTGAATCTCAGATAGAGAGATTTATGGAGCAAATCTGAACCCAAACTACACATGGGAGCCAAGTGCAGTTGAACTGGGCAGGTAGGCTCAAACCCATTCAGCAGAGCCACAGACAACATGAAGATTCCTGAACAAGAAGCAAATGTTTGCTCTTGCAAACCACTGAGATTTCAAGATAGTTATAGCTTCCTTTTTTAAGCAAAACCTGACTAATACAAGTGTCTAATTTCCTAGGTACTAGGAGCTCTATTTTTGTTATTTTAACCCTTCAAAACTATTATTATAAACTATTATAACAATATTATAATTATTAAAATAAAGTGATACTAATATCTCAATGTTATAAATGAAAAGACAGGCTCAGAAGGATGAAAAAATTTAACTTATGCCATGCAGGTAATCTGTGGTTTAATTGACATTAGAATCTGAATTGTGTCTGAATCTAACAGCTGTTTTCTTTCTACTTCTTGCAATATATTTAGGAAGGAGTTCTTAATTGTTTTCCTTGTGCCCATTAAGGAGCCATGGTCAAATATGCTTCATGTTCTGACAGTCAGAAGCTCTTCTGTATTTGGAAAAAGAGATGTTAGCTTTTTGAACTAAGCAGCATTTTTTGAGTATGACTATACATAGGAAGGTGTTTGCAAATGCATAAATTTTGGCTGTTAATGAATTATAACATAAAAATGTACATTCAAGTTACTTCAAAAGTGCAATCCATGCGAAAGGATAATATGTGGCCACCACAGGCAATAAGTGGAGATGAGATGAGAACATCATTCTGTTACACTTACATTAGCTCTAATCACATTTTGTAGCTGATGCTCTTATGAGGGCTGCCAACTAACATTTTAGGTAAATGAAGAGCTAGGATATATAGCCTTCAGAAAGCAGGCACCTCTCCTGTCAAATAGGTAATTACAGAGGCTATGACTCCATTAGGAAAATGGTGGCCAATCAATGTAAACCCTAAGAGCTCAGATCCTTTGTAATTGATTGAGAGATTCAATGACTTCAATGCAATTGAGTTTCAAATATAAGAAGCAAATATTTGGCCAGATGGCTGCCATGAATTCCAGAGGGAGTGTATGAATTTTAATGAGAGGGATGGCTACACAATTTGAGTCCCATGTGCTAATACTGAATGAAATATGCAGATCAATATTGAAACTGCAACCTGCGGTATCCAAGCTTTCATTTGTTATATCCTAATACTCATGTTTATTTCTGCAGGTATGCAATTGCTTATCATACAAGTTCTAGAGGAACTTGTTAATGCAAATCACAATTGATATTTGGGATTGTAGCCTACTTCTTATTTCTGCCAAGATGACCCATTCCATAGTTTAGGATAATTTAGAGGTTCTATTTCAGAAGTATCCAGTTTGTGCAAGCAAGATACATTTAGATTTATTCATTCGCTTAGATCCTATGAATAAGATGCAGGGATTGGGAATAATCCATAGAGGAATCAGACATGATTCTGTCCTAGAAGAGCTTAAAATAATTTATTTAGCTGTGCATTTATGTGTCCTTTCTCTATATGTACTATATAGCACAATAAAAGTGTACAAAAGATATACAAGAGCTAAAACATATATTTCTATCAGATTCTGTAGAATATGTTAAATCTATGAACGTTATTATTTTCTCCAAACTTCCATAGCAGCCTTAGGCGATAGATGATGTTACTTTTTCACCATACAGGTGGAAGAACAAGACAGCTAAAAAAAGTTTATGGTCACAGAGCTGGGAAATAGCAGAGCCAGGTTAAGAAACCTAGATTTGCCTGCCTTCACCCTGAGCTCTTAAGTCTATGCTAGTAAAGGCTTAAGTCCCTGTGAGGAAGAATTGTTTCTGCCGGTTGTGTCAGTGATGTTGCAATGGCTAAATCTTCTGATCCAGCTAGTGATGCTAGTCGTTCTTAAAGAGACGATGATCCTATTCTGCTGGTATTGGGTCTCTTGGTTCTCAGCCAAGGGATTTCCATGGAAACTTGACTGGGGCTTCTAAGCCGTCAGTTGGGTTTATCCACAGTGTCCTCTTTAGAGCCCAAGTGTGTCCCGGGGTGGGGGTGGGGTGGGGGGCACTGGGTCTCAACTAATGGAAACTTCTAGTTCTCTTTTCCTCCTTTGACTGCTCTGTAGCTCCATGGTTCTGTTATTTCAGGAGCTTGGTTGCTTTTTTCTACCATTGGGTCCTTTTCTTCTCAGAAAGTGCTCTTCCCCCAGTTCTTTATGCAACTTGTTCTTTCCCTGCTCTGCACCAGAGCTTGGAACTCCAGGGGATGTTGGGAGAAACAGACTTGGCCAAGCTATGGAGACAAAGATCCTTTTATACTTTTCTCCATAGTGATGGGCACAATTTGCCTTAAAATTTTGCAGTGAATGCCATCCAAGTGATTCTTCCAGAAAATAAGGATTTATTTGGAGGTCATTTGCTGGCTCTATTTCTAGATATAGAAGTGATATAGAAGGCATTTTCAGTTCTCACCTCTCTGGTTTTAAAAAAAACAGTTTGCCTCACTAGGCATTCTGCCACACATCGTAAACAGTGAGGCTCTGCTTTAACCCAAAAAAGTTCTATCAACAGCTGTTTGTGTCCTTCAGTGACTTAGTATTCAGTAAAACAAAATAAAACTGCACTGTGCAGGCCATGGTAATCAGTGTCCTACTGTGCTGGCCACACACAGTCATTCTCTCCAGCTGTGCACATCACATTAAATTCATTCATTTAATGACGTTAAAAATGAAATGGAGCATATCTGGGGGCATGGGAGCTGGAATCCACATTAGGAGAAATAATTCAAGGAATTGGGCATGTTTACAGTGGAGAAGTGGAGACAAAAGTAGCAGGATGGCTCCCTGAGTCATGATGGGAGGATCTGCCAGGTGGTAGGTAGAGGAAGACTGTAGCTGCATGCGAGTAGATTTTAGCTAATGTACCAAGGGAGATGTCCTGCAAAAGAAGTGGACTGCCTTAGGAGCCGTGAGTGCTGTCAGTAAAGGTGTTTAAACGCTGGGGATTCAGCCACCTGTTACAGAGGTTAGATACAGGGTATACAATATGGGTATAATCATATGTGGACTCGTCTCAGAAGTCAACAGCTACAGTTTCCATGGGAAATAGCTTCTGAGCTTTAATCAGTTAACGTAGAACTTTAAGACAATGGCCCACTTGAAATTGGGAGTTTCATATATCAAATTTTATGTTTTCTATGACTAGGAAAAAATGGGAAGAAATTTTTGGACTACATCACTGACCTAGGAAAGAAATCTAAGGCTGAATTGGTATTCAAAGTTTTCAGGCATTATAAAACTTGAGGCTCAGAAAAGAGCATGGGGGTTTTATTTCTTTATTTCCTTAATCATGTTAGACAGTGTCTTTATTTTTTAACTCTCTTGCTAAATTGTATAGCTGCCATGATATGCCATGTGAAGTCCATAAGAAGTCACTTTGCCGTTGAGTCAATAAATGATGTGGCACAGACCAGTTTAACCCAGAATTTGATCAAGAATTTGTGCTTTGAGTGTTACATGTGGAAAGAAAGAAAATATGCTTTGAGACCTTGCTTTCTGAAAACTGGTATTGAGTAAACACAGCTTTCACTTACCAGAGGAAGTCTTTTAATAATATAAAAGGGGGAGCACTCGAAGCTCTCTGATTCCCGCTTTTCTGACCTATTTGGTATTGGAAGTTAAAGAGGCTTGGTTTTTCTAATCAGTTTTATCTCAATAATCTCTGACTTCAGAGACGGCAGTAACAGAACTAACTGGGCAGAAAAAAATCCCCCTGGGAACCATTTCAATCTGTAAACCCTTGGTAAGCAGTTTAGCACAAGGATCTTCAGCCCTGGAGGAATCATATCAAGGTTTAATAAACCTAAGCTACAAAAGAGACTTTTAGATCTGCAAGATCTTATTTGAAGGCAAAAGTGAAGACAGTGGGGGGGAAAGTAGACTTCTGGTTTCAACTGTAGAACAAAAGCCATTGATGGTTTTATTTTTAAACGTAATCACAGCTTAAAAGAGTGATAATTCACCTAGGTTTTAGATTTTGTTGTTGTCGTTGTTTTTTGGCACTCTCCGTGCTTGATGACCTGAGCTGCTTACCCTCTTAATCATATGCCTCTGAGTAGGTGGATTTGCACAACAGAGGAGTAATTCTCTCTTTCCAGGACAGGAAAAAAGTTAGATATGGAAATGTGAGTTCCTTTGACTATAGTACCCAATGCCTGTGCTTCTCCTGATTGAAAGAGCCATATTTTACATTTGTAATGTGCAAAACACAAAGGTTTCACGTCAAAGTTTTTGGTGTTTAAATGATTTCTTGAGTCTGATCACGAGGGGGTTTCTTCCTCTTTGAAATTTCCACCATTTACAATCTAGCTCCAGATATTACAAGCTCTGGAATGACTGCTTTTATACTCAGGTTTTAGATATGTCCTTTTCTCCTTGTGTATGCATTAAGCATTACAAGCAATACAGAATCTTGGTGAAGTTTCTCTCTTAAAATGATTCCCTGGGAGTAAGGTATAAATGAGGGGAGAGAGGGGGATGGGAGAGAGGGTGAGCAGGGTGATGGATAAGTCCAAGGGAAAAGCTGGAAGTATTAAAAAATAAATTGCAACTTAGTTGCGTCGTTTAGATTAATTCCATATTGTTCAACTTATTCTTGACTATAGGCACTTTACCCAAGCCGGTGACTGTATCATTGTCTTACTTCTCAGCAAGTCTGTCAGCTGGGGTCCTACATTTTATAAACAATTTATAGAGGTAACCATTTCCTTTGTGATGGTTTTTCAGACTCCAGGAGTGATTAGATTCAGGGTATCCTTTTTAAGGACTCATTTATATAAATGAGGCAAGTCAAAGTGACAGGAATATATGGAGGGCAGTATGACAAATGATCCTCCGTTTTTAAGCACTGGATGGTCCTTTACAAAAGAAGTTTCTTATGTGAGTGAATTTATAGCTGGCCTCCAAAAGACTAGTCAGCCCCATCTAATCACTTTAATGCTTTCAAAATGTCTCCTACTTTCTATGTTTTGGAATAATTTCTGGTATAAGTTTAACAGTTCTGAGACCACTCTTGAGTACTTATGATATGCCAGTCACTGTGCTAAGCACTTTTGTATGAATTATATCCTTTAATCCTCATAAGAGGGTCATCATTTAATCACATGTGTTGGGTTCTATTATTATTTTGACTTTATAGATGAAGAAGTCACTGAGGCTTGGAGAGGTGAAGTTGCTTGCGATCGTAGGAAAAATGCTCATACGGCTGGTACACTGAGCAAAGCCTGAAGGCCAGGCAGCCTAGCTAATCACTCTGCCCCACTGCCTCCTGATCAATTATTTCATTGACCCATTCATAGATAATGGGAAGGTTCAAGTATATATTATATATCTTTACATATGTATATGGTATATATACATGCATATGCAGTATAATCAGTATTTTCATGATATTTCCTGTCAAAGTTTATGACTTCTTTAGGGGTATATTTTCCTCTCTAGTAATAGGCTATGTGTACTTTTTAATGAAACTAGACAAATAAATGTTGTCCAAATCTCCCTGCTGGCAAGTGTGCTCTATAAGCTTAGCTCCGGGTCTAAAAGCGGTATTGTTTTATTTTCCCTTTAGGCCCTTCATATTTCCCCAGGGGCTGTGTCAGCGTGCTCCCTTCACAGGCAGAGACTAGGAGGAAGACTGCGCTAACGACTGTTTAACAAATTAACAAACAAAAACAACGGTTGATTTTGAGACCACTTATGAATATGAACTAGGATTAGGTTGTGCTTTGGCAAATGTTTTTCGGTTCGTGTGTGCACGCCCGTGTATGCTGGGGCACATATATTTTTCACAGCGCAAACATTCTGAGTATTTTTTTCGTTTCCAGGCACATTCAAGTAGAGTATAACATGCTATATGCCTTTCTTCAAGAAGCTCATTGATAAATATACAATACCTTTATATTTTTATTTATTTTGCGGTACGCGGGCCTCTCACTGCTGTGGCCTCTGCTGCTGCGGAGCACAGGCTCCGGACGCGCAGGCTCAGTGGCCATGGCTCACGGGCCCAGCCGCTCCGCGGCATGTGGAATCTTCCCGGACTGGGACACAAACCCACGTCCCCTGCCTCGGCAGGCGGACTCTCAACCACTGCGCCACCAGGGAAGCCCTTTATATCTTTTTATTTAACACGTACTCCTCCACCCCTTTCCCATGCATTTGCCCTGCTCTTGGAGACTTTTCTTCCTTTTTTTTTCCCCCTTGGTAACTCATTTATTCTTTAAGAACCAGCTTGGGCAATCTCTTTTCTGGAATACCTTCCACCATCTTGCTCCTGCCAACTTTGCCCAGACTAGTTTGGGTGAATGCCCTTCTCTAGGCTCCACAGTAAATCAGAGAATAGCTTCTCTGCCATAACTATTCTCTTGCCACTTGAGTTATCTGTCCACATGTCTGATTCCCTTTCTGGGCTTTTAGCTCCTTGAGCGCACCACTCTTGTTTTTCTAATCTCCACAGTTTCAGTGTGCTGCAGAGTGACAGGTGATGGGTGTTGGTGAAAGTTTGTTGAAGCGATGTTTAAAGATACAACTCTCAGTCTCTTCAGAAGTCCTTACTTCCCTGACCTCCTATGGCAGGTACAAACTACCACTTCCTGGGAAATTAATGATGTTGCTCTGGGAATCTCCCTTGTGTTACTGCTATTTAAATCCTGTAGTGTTATTGAATGTTTTCTCTATGTTCTCAACTAGATTTTGAACTCTTTGGAGGTAAGAGGAAGATTTTCAATTTGGGGTGTCCTCAGAGTCCCCCTAATACTGCTTTGTACATATTATCTTCTTGATAATGTTAGTTCGTGAATTGTTAAAACACTTCAAAAAGCGGCAAACAAGAGCTCCTTCCAAAGTACATATTACAGGGCAATTGCCTTTTCACTCTCCATCTCTTCAAAAACTAGGTATGTTACGTGATTACAGGGACTTCAGAAAAGCCCTTTTATTTCTCAAAGGAATCACAGGAAACTCACAGTGCGAATGGATTTCAGTTGCTTTTTTCTTATAGAAAGATAAAACCCAGTGACTGTGGATATCCTCTTCATTTTGGGGCCTCACTTTCCTTATCTGTAAACTTGGTGTAATAATATAGTTTCCTGATAGGGGCTGTGATGAAGGGTGAATGGGATAATGTATGCAAAGCGCGTAATGGCACCTGGAACGTGGTGATTCATCAGTGAAGGATAGCTGTTATCATGAACGTTCACTATGGGCGTGATCATTTGGAGGAGTTCCATAGAAGAGAGGCACTTGGAGCTTATTCAGTTGGTTTATCCGTTCTTTTTACAAATAATAAAAAACACTTATACAGTGCTTCCTATGTTTAAATACTATTCTCTGGGTGCTTTACATATATCAACTCATTTAAACCTTTCAACAATCCTATTAGATACATTCATTCTATTATTAACTCCATTTCAGAGTCATTAAAGCACAATAGTCCAGTCACACAGCTAATAAGTGGCAGAGCTGGAATTTGAATGCATGTTCTTTGGTGACAGAGTCCATGCATTTGATCATTATAAAATAGAGGGCTTCTTAAGGAAGCATCGATTCAACGTCTAATCTGGGTTGGGTACTGAGGTTAGAGAGATGAGGAAGGGCTATCCCTGCTTCAATGGCTTTCACAGCAAGAGTAGGAGACAGGCAGGCGGATGTGCAATTACTGATTGATATCATAGGGGCTATAAATAGGGGGATCTGGTGTTCCAGTTGGCCAGCGTTAGTCCCAGTTGACACCTGTCACCGAGCATAATTATTAGTAGTGTTTTCTTTTACATTCAACAGTGTGTTGTTTGGGATCATAAATTACATGGCCTCTGTTAGCTCTATGAAAGGGGTATGGGAGGTGATCTGGGATCTCCAGATGGGGGGACCTGAGTGTTCGGGACAGAGCTTCCTCTGACTGAGTCTCATAGAATGAGAAGTTTTCCAGGTGGGAGAGGGACACTGAAGCAAAAGGAAAGGGCACAGGAGGGTGAGAGTTCTGGATACGTTCGGGAAAGAGCCAGCAGATTGGGCTGCAGTGGTGGAGTGCTGACACTGAAACCCGGCTGCACTTTAGAGTCGCCTGGACAGCTCTTGAAACTCCCCTTGCCCAGGCTGCACCAATTAAATAGAATCTCTGGAGCTGACTTTTAAAGCTCTCCAGGTGATTACAATGTGATTTGAGAACCTCGGTGGTGGAAAGCCCTTGAGAGGCAGGTAAGAAGTGATGGGTGAGTGGGAATGGGGAAACCAGGCAAGGACCAATTCACGGAGTAATGTGGTCATAACCAAAGGTGCTGCTACATGTCCCTGAATGTCCAGTCTTTCTGCAGAGCCTTAGTCTGGTTTGGGCAGGTATGGTGAGCTCCCTTTCTTTTCTGTTAGGGCAGCAACATGAGTCTATAACAGACTGCAGTTAGTAGCTTGTACGCTCTATTTACAGCCCTCTAAAGTGAGCATTATGGGCTTCATGCAGCTTGCAGAAATTCTCTCCACGGCCCAGAAAACCTTTCAGTGATACTAAGGGTGCCAAGGATGATGAGACATGTGAGGCAGACCGCGTTTCTATATCATAAGGGTGGGCATGAAAACACCTTCGAACAATTCTTTCTGTGAAAACACAAGCCCTAAAGTACATTATGTATGAAAAATATTCTCCCTAGATTCCTGGGAAGGAAACTGAAGGTTAATTAGCTTGTCCTGTCTCTTGATTATTTACCAGTCTAGCTAATTGTTAAGAAGGTGGAACCTGCTAATTAGCAAGACTGATTTAAGGTAGAAAGTGAAATTACAAGGGTTAATAGTAATGGCCACACTGCCCTTCGCAGAAGGACCGTCTGCTCTGGAGCTACCTTAAGGGTAGTATCCAGCTCCCCGGCAGGGAAGATATTAACACCTGCCCCTCAGGTCAGCCACTGGGATGAGGAAGAGATAAGTTCACTCTACTGAACAAGCAGGTTATACTGAGCTGGGGGAAAGGGACCCTTGCACGGGGCTCTGTGCCTCAGCTGCCTCTTCTTCAGCTCTCCTCTGGCTCTGCCTCTCTTTCTCTACAGTGCCGTGTGTCCTCAGAACCACCTCATGTCTTCATGGCCACCTGGAGCCTGCCTCCCCCACTTCCGGACAAACCTTTGGATATTCGGGACACTGGAATTTCCAGCCTAAGTAGTCCTGAGCCTGCTTCCAAGGCCCACATGAGTCTCTTTCCGAGGAGTTTTCTCTTGGGGGAGGTACAACCAAGCTGTCGGTGGGCCCACGAGTGGGCTTGAAATGGGGTCTTGGGGTGGCTGTTTGTGAGGGTGGGCATAGAGACGGAGTTTGGATGTGAGTATTGGAGGATTGCACATGCATGCAAGTTGCCATCCAGTGGAGGACAGAGCCAGGGTGGGGAGTAAAGGAGGAAGAGCTGGCTCTTCCCAAGCTCCGTGTCCTGGCACAGAACCCCACGGGGTCCAAGAGTTATGAATTTGAATCTAACCTTCTAGGTCATTATTAAGGTATTTTTGTTTAGTTAAGAGGATAGAAACTATTTTATTTAAATTTTGTTAACTGTTTTATACGTTTCAAATATTTAGGTATGTGGGTTTCCATTTGGACTCTTGCCCTGGGCCCTTAAAAAGTTAAGGGTAAGCCTGGAGCTGGATCACGTAAATGGTACATAGAGAAACATGGGTCACCTGAGAGGTGGGTGACAGACAGGATAGCTGTTTGTTTTAATTAGCTGAAGCTCATTTGCCCAATATTCTGCATAGTATCAAATGAAACTCATCCAATTATTATCCCAGCACCGGGTGCAGGTAAAAGTGCCATGTCAAAATCTGTGACTAGGTCGGACCCTGGCATTGCAGAAGCAGGAGGAGGGGACCACGTTTGTATCTTAGCACTTTCTAGTGAATCCATTCACGGGCGGAATCAATAGAAATTGAGTCCTTGCCCTGTGTCAGGTATTGTATTCACCACTTTGCTTTTGTTATCTTTTTTATTCCATGCCAAGCAGGTATTATCATTCCCATTTCAGAGATGTAGAAACCTTTGTCTGAGAGATTAAACAACTTGCCTAATATCCTATAACAAATAACAGGATTTATTTGTTGGTCCCCAACCAAGACTCAGCTTATTGAGGTCATGCTTTTTTTTTAACCCTGATTCCCTACCATCAGAGTGGGAGATGTCTTTTGAGGCAAAATTATCCTAAGATGTTGTTTCGCTTTTTCAAGATTACTTTTTTTTTCCTTTTTCCCATTTCACCCCCCACTCAGCTGACCCCCTTCCTCCTCCCCCTCCCCTGCCTTTTGAGTAAATCACCCTAATTATTAACTTTGTAAATGAAGCTCTAAATAAACCATTTAAGTTTATTCCTATTAGATGGAACAGCGGATTAGAAATCCAGTGCCACCTGGGGTGGGAACGTGGGAACGTGTTAGATTTCCATGCTAATGCTCATGCATGTTGTATGCCTTAGATTAGCAGCTAATGTGGTCATTGATCATCTCATGTCATACGAGCTACAAACCTGCTGCTTTGAGCTAATTCTTTTAAAAACTTGTTTCCAAATCAGTATTCAAAGTCCAGACGAAGGTTTCTGGTTTGGAAACGAGGTCATATTTGCTTTTGGTAGGGGTCAAAAACATTTCTCTAACTATTTATGCTCTTTGTAGATAATAAACAGGGTGTAATATATCATTGGAGCAAGTTAGGTTTGAGAAATTGCCAAAGGAAAAATACTTCCTAAAATGTAGTCCTACAAAATCCTTTTTGTACCCTATGTAGTTTCTTTCTATGCTATGTATAAGTCAAAAATATGTTAAAAGTTTTCATTTGAAAGCCTATTCAATTTGTATTTAAATTGCCTAAGCATTTACCCCATTAAGAAGGAAACTGAGGGCATTTTTTTTTTTTTTTTTTTTTTTTTGCGGTAGGCGGGCCTCTCACTGTTGGGGCCTCTCCCGTTGCGGAGCACAGGCTCCGGACGCGCAGGCTCAGCGGCCATGGCTCACGGGCCCAGCCGCTCCGGGGCATGTGGGATCTTCTCGGACCAGGGCACGAACCCGTGTCCCCTGCATCGACAGGTGGACTCTCAACCACTGCGCCACCAGGGAAGCCCTGAGGGCATTTTTATTTCAAGTTATATCGCTCTGCCATTACTGAGGTCTAGCTCACATTCTGGTCTGTTCACTTAAGTACTGTGTGACCTTAAAGAAATCCTTATCATCTCTGAGTCTCAGTTTCTTTATCGGAAATGTGAGACTCATGGTAGCACTTACCTCACTGGGTGGTTATAGGATTGACCAAGGCAATGAATGGGAAGTATTTAGTTATAAGTCTGGCGCTTAGTAAATACTCATATAAACATTTGTGATTATTTGATTGCTCTTCCATGTAGAAAGTCATCTTGGCTAAAATATGATGAACAAGAAGTTCACTGATGAAGTGGGGCAGTAGTTGCTCACCTCTTTTTTTTCTTTTTCTTTTTTTTCTGAGCAGATGTAGAAACCAGCCACAACTCAGTCCTATGCACTGGAAAACTGGTGGTGGGTTGACAAGAAATTATGTTTACACTTCAAGAAGGACACTTCCATGTCTTCAGAATCTGAGCTGGATCTCCAGCTAACTCACGGGTAGAGGACGAACAGAGGACCCCAAACAAACCCATACTCTGGAGGAACCATCTCAACACTGAGCAGGGACACCACCCCTTCAGCCTAGAAAGAGGGTAAGTTCAAACTGTGCTTTACACAGTTGGTCATGGAGAGGTATGGTTCATTGCTCTGCTACAACCATTAGGGGAAGAAGCTAAAAGCTGGCCGATGCCAACTCCCTTTCTTGACTTTTGACCTCCCCTTCTCTCTATGCATACATCTCTGTAAACCTTGAAATTAATGCATCCCTAGGAAAAATGGGCAGGGATGGCAGTTGTTGTTGTTGTTGTTGTTTCCATTTCTGGGGAATTTCTCCAGGAGCACCCATGGGGAGCCAGGGCTGCTCTGATGCTGGCAGAGTGCAGGCAAGGCAATCTGGGCTCTGGGTTTGGCGTTCGGCTCTCTCTCTTGCAGCTGCATCACAAGAGCCTGGGGAGCATTAGGCAGCAACGTGAGGCTCTGGATGATTCTCTGGCTGCCAATAACCTCATGCATTTGAGGCTGAAGGATAGAAGTTTCGGTGATTAGGGAATATTTGATTCAATAGTAAAGGCCCTGAAGTATAGTGGAACCAGCCACGGCTAGTGGCAAGGGTGGGTGGTCTGGGTGAGACAGTTCTTTCTGAAAGTGTTTGCTAGGCAAAGTTTCCTATATAATCTTGTTTTTATTTATTTGTTTGATGGTTGAGGGGATTCGGATGGAGCTGTGCCACCAAATCTACAATAGTCCTGCAGAATTCACTTACTTAGATTTGCTCTTTCCCTTTGTGAAACTTTGCAATGCTCTTTAAATTATAAGAGAGAGTTTCAAAGACAATTACAGGATACTTTCCTCGCAGGAAACCTGAGGTTTTCTTCATCCATTTTATTTCTATATGCAGAAAGAGTGACTTTGAACATACGAATATGTGTATATATTTTTGAGTTAGGCTCTTCTCTTTTACATAGACACCAGATGTATAATTTCATAATTCATTGAAGACAACTTTGTTTAGATATGTTGTCCTCCCCATTGAATGTATAATTAGGATCTTTGTTAACAAATCAAAACAGCTTTCCTATTTAGAAATTCCACCCAAGCTCTTAGTACAATGCTGAGAACATGTTACATACCTAGCCCATTGATGAATGAACAAGGTTGGATTCAATAAAGAAAAATGTAAGGTATTAAACTTGACAAAGAAGAAATATTCAGAGACTCAAGATGGTAATGGGCTTCCCAGGTCACAGAGTTGAAGAAAATGTTCTAGAAATGTAAGATGGCAAAAATAAATCAGAATAAAACTATGGTTGTAATTGTTGTTAGAAAAATATGGAGGCTAGAAATTGTCTCCTGTATTAAAAGATGGACCAACAGTCTGCTGAATGTCCTAGAGTATAGACTCTGGAGACAGATTGTTGGTTATGGGTCCTGAGAATGCTCTTTCCATCTATGGGGTCCTGGGCAAGTAGCTTAGTTTCCTCTTCTGTAAAATAATAATATAGTAGTAATAATATCTGCCTTAGAGGATTTTTGGGAGGATTAAAAGAAGTCACTCACATAAAAGGGACTGGACCATAATAAACATTTAATAACTGGGGCCATTATTAGATACATTATTTGGGAACATAATTAACCTTTCAGTAAGGTCATCTTGATGAGACTTGTATATTCTTCTGGGGTTACTGATTTTTGAAATCTGATTTCTTTACAGATGCCAAAGACAGAGAATAGGCTAGGGTGATAGACTCTATAGTGGCCTAATAGGGTGTTGGATCTCCTATAGATCTCGAGATCCTATACTGGCACTGTTGCTCTTTCTCATTTCCCTTACGATGCTGTTCTTCGCTGGGCTGACTTCCCTGGGCCCAGCTGCTGCTTTAGGGGCATAGCCAGTACCGTGAGATTGGTCCCGCTTCTTCCCTTTCTATCAAGCCCTGAAAATGATAAAGGTTGCATGCTTATGAAACCTGAGGGTAACACTGCTCCGAGAGGGAGAGCTAATTCCTGGATAACCAAGCAAGGATTCAGAGGTTACAGCTAAACTATACTGAAAGATACAATTCGCTAAAGCTAAATACATAGTCTCTCATTTATATAAAGATAAAGCAATAAATTATTCAAGCATGAGCTTGAGAACAGTGATTCCATAATCTAGAGAACTTTCTTGATTTCAAGGTCAAGATGAGACGGTAAAATGCCTTGGGGCCTGGTGTGTTCCATACTACAGTTGACTGTTGCCATCCATGCAGGAGTTGGCCTGAACTTCCTGGGTTCCCAGATCTAAAATGACAGTCACTGATGTTGGAAGACCAGGCAGCTAGCTAGGCTGACTCATGAGGGAAGTAGCTTACCACTAAAGCGCATGTGCTGTAATTTGAGCCACACATTGTATCTTCATTATCTCATTTAATGGAAGCACCCTATAAAATACGTATCATATCCTCATTATAGTACGCATGTCACAGACCTGCTGGTTTGCTTTCGAAAAGTCAGAAGAATCAACATTCAATCAGACGTGCTAAGTCCTCTGGTCTACCGTTCAGGACGAGGAAGAGTAGAGTCACAGGAAAATCTCTCGAGGTCAGCTCGTAACTGATGCCTCCACTTAAATGGTTGTTGACAAACAGTTGTAGTGAGGGGAGAGCAATCGGAATATTTTCTACAGATTATGTCATATGAAAAATAGTTGAAGGAACTAGGAAGTATTTCGTTTAGAAAAAAAGGAGGTTTAAAGGAAATATGATTGCCTTTTTCATATACTTCAGTGTCTGTCATGGAAAGAGGCATTTCGCTTAGGTATTCTGTGCTCCTCCAAGGAATTGAGCCAGGACAAAGAGGTATAAGTATCAGTTATACAGATTCAATATAAGGAAGGACTTCTTAAACTGGAGATGTCCAAAATACCATGTGTGGCCTAGAGGGAGAGTGAGGGTCCCTTCTTCAGAATTGCTTAAGCAGTTACTGAAAGGCCGTGCCTAACCTCAGAGACTGAAAGGCTGTCAAGTACAATGGATAAGCTCAGGAAATCTGCCACCAGAGAGTCTGGATGCTCTTCCTGGCTCTGTCTGACACTAGCTGGGAGATTGTGGGGAAGTTCCTCTCTGACTCTCAGTACCTACCTCATAAATCCTCATGGATGTTCATAGATGTAAAGTGATATATAGTTACAACACAGATAACGTTAGTTATTTCTTATGATTATTACCTGGGAATGCTGTAGAGAGATTTCTGTAAAGAGCAGAAGGTTTGTTAGAGCTCTTTCCCACTTGAAGACAATTATTGATAATAATACAGTAAAACTCTGTTAATTTTATGGATGTACCATTGAGCCTGTGAAACACCTTATATACTTAGGGTCAACATGACAGATTTTACTTCATCAGTGTAAATACAACCCAAGTACAAATGGAGACATACAGGTAAAAGAAGAGAGATGAGCATACATTCTATAAGGCTGATACGCTGATAGCTGTTCTGAAGAGACTGGCTTAAATGTTCATTTCGGCAATCTCTATTGCCTACTCCATCTATGAGTTATAGTGTGCATAAACAGCATAAGGTGTTTTATGTTAATGCTCGAGAATGATTTTTTAAATTTCATGTGAGTAAACCAGGCATATTGTTAACAATATAATTTGGGCTAAATTGAGCTCTTAGTAAATTGTGAACGGTTTATTATTATTCACTGGAATGCATTTACTCCGCTAATGCAGTATTGCAGCTTTTTAATTATATGTTAATAGTTTAACAGCCAAAGTCAAGTGCTATTAATAAAATGGTATAACTAAAAGATCACATTTGTAGCATTCTATGGCTTTCTTCATATTTTATTAGTAAAGTTGAAAAATAAGATGTGACAGCAAAGAATAAAAAGCAAAAGCAATTACTGCATTCAATATAAATGATGGAAAACTTGGGTTGTGTGCTCTCAGCTAAAGCAAAGCAAGATGTAATACAGTGCCTGGTCCATTGCTCTACAATGACCGAATGAATGGCGGTTGATCAAGAAACAATTCTATTGACAGTTTCATTCCCTTAAATTAGAATTCTTGTTCAACCTGTGTCTATACAGGTAAAACGAAGCAGAGAATTGTTATTTGTTCGGCAAATTAAGGAAGAAGAGAAAGAATATGAATAACACATTCCCTCCCTCCATTTTTTCCTGTAGTGGAAGATCTATATTCAGTAGTTAGATGTTTTCTACTCTTTTTCCACTTCATTTTGTCTGTGAAAAAGAGGATGGTGTGATCATCATATGTAATGGAGAACGAATGTAGCAGTTTTCAAATTTTTCCTCTCATGAGTTGGATGTTCTTGAGTAATAAGTATATCCGTATCAAATAAATAACTGGGGTAAATCTAGAATCCTGTACTTATATGGGGCTTCCCTGGTGGCGCAGTGGTTAAGAGTCCACCTGCCGATGCAGGGGACACGGGTTCGTGCCCCGGTCCGGGAAGATCCACATGCCGCAGAGCTGCTAGGCCCGTGAGCCATGGCCGCTGAGCCTGCGCGTCCGGAGCCTGTGCTCCGCAACGGGAGATGCCACGGCAGTGAGAGGCCTGCGTACCGCAAAAACAAAACAAAACAAAGCAAAACATAGTGATGTAATTACAGAGAGGAGATTGGACTTCACGGCAATAAATTTAAAATGTTAGGGGATTTCCCCAAACTCAGTTCAATGTCAGTCAAGGATGTGATTACAACTCCAGGAACATGAGCATTCTCCTGCTGCCCTGGAACCCAAAGGAAGGGCCATGAGTCCTGCTAGGGTGGAGACCAGTGGAGATGGTTGAGCAGATGGAGACCAATGGAGATGGTTGAGCAGAACGGAGAGAAAACTCAAGCTATGTCAGATGAGTAACTATGGGGAAAGCCTGATAATGGGGAGACAGCCAGGGGATAATGATAACTATGCTTAAATATTTTAAGGGCTATAATGAGAAAGATGGAATAGATTCATTTTTTATCAAGGGTAGCCAATAAGAAAGGCATATGTGTGAAAACCATAAAAAAGATTATAATAGGAAAATGCATTATTAGTATATTATGATGTACTACCTTTCTAGTGCGAATTCCTCTATTTAGGGTTCTTTTATCAAAACCATTTCAGCACTTGAAAAGGATTCTATGGAAGTTTTTAAATCCTAAATTGAGTGATTGATAAATTATCTTGTGATTCTGTGAGTCCACAAGTTAAATAATCAAATTTTTATTGCTCTGCCATAATCATGATATAATAGTTGTTAGTTTGAATTTCCTAACTGAAAAATTCTATAAATATAGAGGTTGTTATTTTCATAAGGAGTTCAATGAAAGAAAGAAAAACAGAGCTGTGAACTATTTTTAAGTAGTAATAGGTTTTAACTAAAATATGTGAGGATAATATTATAAAAATAGAAATGCATTTACTAATTAAAATTCTAAGGAGCTGTTTTCATGAGGGTTTTCTCCCCTTTTCCACCACACATCCCTCAGAAGATCACATTATCACTGATAAAAGCACCGTCTAAAATAGTGAACTTTGTGCCATTAAAATTAACATTGATTTGTATAATTTCGGAGAGAAAAAGGGAGGTAAGTAGAGGATCATGAAAGTCATGCAAAAATTTTCATCAAAATAATTACAAATATATGTATATATATGTATACATACATACATACATACACAATGATGTGAATGTCATCACTGGATAGTGAATATGAAAAATCAGTCAGGTAACAGCAGCTGGTATGAATTTCTACCATATAAACCAGTGGTAGAATTTAATGCTATGCTTATGTTTGTCACTGTGTTTTCCTCTGGAATTGCTTCCCTTCTTGCATCTGTGCTTATATAAAATGGGTTTAAGTGCACTGAGCGCTCTTTAATATCATATAAGCCCTGTATGTAAAATATTTTCTCAGTGAGAATTTGACTTAAATTTTCTTTCTATCGTCCTCAAACCACTGACCTGAGAGACTAAGGATTTACTTAAAATTGTTGCAATAAACAGAAAGCTTTCAGTTTTCATTGAATAGTCATTTATTGGAGCTGTTCTGGCCTCTCTTGTGTAGCCTAGCCTCTGTTTCTCTGCTCCCATATCTATCAGAGTTTGCATGTCTAACTGGACATTCTATTAAAATGAAAATCTTAACTAGGGACAAGTCCAAAGAAAATGTAGGTTTTAAGAACTTTTTGATATGAGGTATATGTAGATATGACTTCAAGAGACTACTGTCTAGTCTATGGTAGTATGAAAATTAAAGCCATAAAAATCAGCTGATCCCTAAGTAACTTTTTATTTTTAATTTTTTCCAAAAATTCAGGGCAATGTATTTATTATCTTGACCAAGGCTTCTATGTAACATTAATCACAAGTCCTTGCCTTCGTTGTTATTGTTGTTCTATGATAATGTTGTCAAAGTTTTGAAAGAAAGATTATTGGATAATAATATTAAATTAACATAATTTAAATAACTATAAATTTCATAATAAAGAGTTCTTATCTATATATTACATGCATCATATAGCCATATTTAGAAATTATTTAATTTTAGGCATTCATACATATTTTTAAATGGCGCAATTGAGAAAAAATCCGAAGACGGAAAGAGGCATCTGAAAAGAGAATTGCTGCCATACGTTTTAAAAAAACTATAATGTAAACGTAAAGTTCACTGCATTAGAGATAAATTTAATTAAAAATATGAAACTCACATGTATTTGTGCAATACTAAAGCTTGAGTTTCACAGAATTTTATTTTTTTGGATTTTGTTTGTTTTCCCTTATTTGCAATCAGAAAAGAAGTTTGATTTTTTTCTCTTTTCAATCAATCTTGTTAAAGGTTTATCAATTCTTAAAAAATCTTTAAAATATTATCTCTTGATGTTGTTGATTATTGTACTGATATTTCCTGTTCATTTATTTTTTCCCTTAATCTTCTTTTTTGTACTTTCTTTAGGTGTGATATTTTCTTAGGTTATGTTTCAGGCTTTCTTCTTTTCTACTATACAGATTTTAAAGCCATACATTTTCCTCTAAGCACTCTTTAGCTGCATTCCCCCAAATATTGATCTGTCCAATCTTCATTGCTATTCAACTCAAACTACTTTCTAATTTCCATTTTTATTTATTCTTTCACCCATTATATAGAGAAGTATTGGCTAAGTTTCAGGGAACTAGGGTTTTCTAGTCATCTTTTTGTTAGTCTAGCTAATTTCACTGTGATCAGAGAATATATTCTCAGTAATTTCAAGCATTTGAACATTGTTGAGGCTTTCTTTAAGGCTGCTATGTGGTTAATTTTGGAAAATATTCCATGGGAACTTGAGTGGGATGTGAGTTCTACTGTTGTGTGCAAAGTCTTCTCTCTGCTTATACGTACCATTTGGGTGCATATGTTAATCGTGTGACTTTTTAAACAGCTTTATTGAGATATAATTGACATATGACAATGTAAAGTGTACATATTTAAAGTGTACAATTTCATAAGTTTTGATATATTTATATGTTCACATAACCATCACCATAGCTCTTTTTCCTGCTTCTCCCTTCCCTCCTCTTGTTCCCAGGCAACCACTGATCTACATTCTTTCACTACAGATTATTTGAATTTTCTAGAATTTTATAGAAATGGAATCATACAGTACATGCTCATTTTCATCTACCTTCTTTCAGTCAGTATAATAATAATTCTGCTGTTCATTCAGATTGTTTTGTATATCAGTAATTCTTTTTATTGCTGAGTATTACTCCATGGAATAGTTGTACCCAATTTATCTGTTCACCTGTCTTTTGCATGTTTTGTTTACTTCTAAACACCTGTTGAGAGAAATGTTTTAGGGTCTGCTAATATGATGTGGATTTGTTTATTTGTTTATTCTTTATACTTTGACAATTTAGAAAATATATTTACAACTGTTATTGGGTGCATGCATATTTGGGACTATGCTATTTTTCTTGTGATTGACCCACTTATCCTTTTTAAAAAATACTTAAAAAATCTCCAGTAATGTTTCTTGCCTTCAGATATACTTTGTCTAACATTGGTGTTGTTATATTAGCTTTATTTTGGTTAATATTTCCATGGCCCACTTTTTTCTATACTTTTACTCTCAGCCTTTCTATGTACTAATATTTAAGTGTGTCTCTATTACGGAGACTGTTTTTTAAATCCAATATGACAATCTTAGTTTTATTTTAAGTATATGATCTTTTTTGTTTAATGTAATTACCAGTATCATTTTAAAGTGGTTACCCTAGAGATTACTGAAAGTATTTATGACTTGTTATGGTTCAATGCATATTATTTCTTCCCAATGCCCTGATAGTACTGGAAACTTACCACCCTCTAGCTCCATTTATCCTTCTACTTTTTAAATGTATTTTAATTCAACCTACCTTTTAAATGTAAACATTGGTACTATTATATGTTGAATATTAATTTATATTTATATACATATTTAAATTTTTCATTCTCTTAATTCCTTTCATTTCCATGTTTCCATTTGTGATCATTTTTCTTCTAGCTGAAAAAACTCCTTTTAGTACTTCTTGTATGTCAGATCTACCAGTGATGAGTTCTCTGTTTCTTTTTTCTTTGATAATGTATTTGTTTTGATATAAATTTTGAAAAGTTATTTTGCTAGGCATAAAATTCTATATTGGCAGTAATTTCCTTTTTTGCATTGTAGAGATGTTGATTTTGCTGTCTTTTGGATTATACCATTTCCTTTGAGAAGTAAGTTGCCAGACTTATTGTTGCTCCTTTCAAGGTAACAAAGGTCTGGCTGTCTTAAAGATTTTCTGTTTGTTTTGGGTTTTAGTAGTTTGACTGTGATGTGCCTAGATGGCATTTTAAAAAATTCTGCTTAAGCTCTACTGAATTTCTTGAATCTGTGGGTTGGAGTCTTTTTATCAATTTTGGAAAAACCTGGGCCATTATTTGTTCGTATATCGCTTTATTCCTATGTTCTCTCTCTCCTCTCCTTCTAGGATTCCAGTGATACCGTTTATATTTTCTGAATTTTTCTTTCTTTTCTGTCTAAGCTTCACTTACACATTTTCTATTAACCTTTCAGTTCATACTTCTTGTCTTCTGTTTCTCTCAGTATGCTATTAGACACATTCCTTGAATTCTTAATTTCAGTTATTGTGTTTTTCAGTTCTTGAGTGTCCATTTGAGTATTTTAAAAAATTACTTCTCGGGCTTCCCTGGTGGCGCAGTGGTTGAGAGTCCGCCTGCGTGCCCCGGTCCGGAAGGATCCCACATGCCGCGGAGCGGCTGGGCCCGTGGCCCATGGCCGCTGAGCCTGCGTGTCTGGAGCCTGTGCTCCGCAACGGGAGAGGCCACACCAGTGAGAGGCCCGCGTACAGCAAAAAAAAAAAAAAAAAAAAAAAATTACTTCTCTTTTGAAATTCTTTTTTTTAAATAAATAAATAAATAAATTTATTTATTTATTTATGGCTGCGTTGGGTCTTCGTTGCTGCACGTGGGCTTTCTCTAGTTGCGGCAAGCGGTGGCTTCTCTTGTTGCGGAGCACGGGCTCTAGGCACATGGGCTTCAGTAGTTGTGGCTCGCAGGCTCTAGAGTGCAGCCTCAGTAGTTGTGGCGCACAGGCTTATTCCGTGGCATGTGGGATATTCCCTGACCAGGACTTGAACCCGTGTCCCCTGCATTGTCAAGTGGATTCATAACCACTGCATCACCAGGGAAGTCCATTGAAATTCTTTGTCCTTTAACTTATTCTACTCATCTTTTCAACTATTTCTTGAACAAATTAATCATAACCATTCTGAAGTCCTTTCCTGTTACCTTCTCTACCAGGATTATCTGTGGGTTGGCTTCTGCTGTTTGTTTTTATTTCCTTTTTGTTATTGATTGTATGTTCCTGTCTCTTCACATGCCCGGTAATTTTTTATTGCATATTGGGTACTTTAAAATCTGCAGATAAAATCTGCAGAGGCTCCAGATAATACTCTTTCTCACCAGGGGTGATTTGTCTTTTCTTTTGCTAGGCAGGGGAGTAGGGAGGGAGCCAGTCATCACCTTAATCTAATCAGATACTGAGCTATGTTGAAATAGAAATTTGTTTTCCTTCTCAGGGATTTTCAACTTAGTTCTTTAGTCTCAAGTTACGTGTAGTTTCGTAATTTGACAAATGTCTTATGGGGGAGACTGGAAGTGTGTTTGAGACACCTGAAGTCTCCAGTTTGGCCACTCTAGACCTGTGCAGTCACCAAATCTCTACTGGTTTCTTGGTCCTTCTGCAGTGGCCGTGGCCAGGGCAAAATCTGAATTCCAAACCCCTAGATTATGCCTAGAATTGGTAAATGGTCCCAAGAAAAAAGCAGCTTCACATATTCAGCTCACCTCTGAAGGTTTAAATCCTTAGGATTTACCTTTCCGATCTCAGAAATTTTAGCCTTAGAAATGTTATTTCCCCTATTCTTTCTTGTTTTCACATTTCATGGTTTAATACCATAATTCTTGTTCTTTACCTGCCTTTTCTAGTTGTCCTCATTGGAGCATTTGTCTGTGGCAAATTACTTCATCATATTCAAAAGCAGAAATTTGTATCCCTGTTTCAAAATAAGAAGATAGGGACAGATTTACCCCTCTGCACCAAATATGCAAGATTATAAAATTGAGTCCAGTTTTTTGCTTATGTCAGGCTAAAGCTAGACATAATTATAACCTTGGCTGTGCTACTTTTAGCATTATTCTTTTTACCTTTTTCCTTTCATACTCTTTTTCTGGCTGTCCCATAAAATTCTAATTCCAGGACTTAAAATATATATGTATATTTTTTGCCGGAGATTCCCATTGTTTGTCTTTATAGATGTACTAGGCTTCTTCTGCCTTGAATCCCTTCCCATGTTTATTCTTTCAGGATCCTCCTAAGGAATTGGCTAATTACATGAATAAATTAATTACAATCAAAGAGTTAGTGACTTACAGACTTGTATTAAAATGACATTTTTATTTTAATGGGATTTACCCTTAGCAAACATGGGACTTTCTCACATTACAGTAGAAACAATGAGTGAGATATATGGGAAGTGTATTCCTTCTAACTGTTCATGTATTGTAAATATTAGAAAGTTTCCGTTCTTTTATTCACTGACCTGTTTATTCATCCAGCAAGTATTTACTAAGCCTCTACTATTTACAAGTCATTTTGAAAGCCACTAGCGAAAGTAGAGATGAGTAAAACAGATCCCTTCTGTTAAGAATATTACAGTCTAATAAAAGAGATAAAACAAATCATAACTAATAATAGTACATAAGCACCAGAGAAGGAGAAAGAAAATAAAGTAGTGTGGGTACATAGAGGAAGAGATCTTTTATCAATCAATCAGATTAGAGATTCCTTCAGGAAGTAGCTTTTCAGTGGGTTTTGAAAGTTGGGTGTGATTTCTAATGCAGATGTGTATGGAGGTTTGGAAGGGCATTCCAGATAGAGAGAACATTATGAACAAATATAGGGAATTCGAGAAGTACAGGGAGAAGTTCTGTCACAGGGTATTGCTTGTTTTGAGGAAAGAGAGGAAGATCAGTGACTTTTAAGTGGCTTCCTCTGGAGTATTGAAGATTGAATCCTTGGTTATCTGTAATAATTAGCTTAACGTGGACTGCTGTTGAATATCAACAGGCACGGTTCTACTAACTGAGGATACATCAGAACTTGACATTTCCAAGCTCACTGCATAGTGAGAGTCTATTAAGGTATTTTATTTACTACAAAGTGAAGAGAGAAAAGTACTAACAGAAGTGTGAACAAAGTGTTATTCCACCAAAGAGGCCATTTTGCCCATGGTGTTTTTCTCCTATTTCCAAAGCATAGAAATCATCCTCAGAATTTTTCAGTGTTATGCAAGTATTTGTAGCATCTGTCTCATTTTATCAATGCTTCCAACAAAAATTAATCTTTAGATGAATATGTTCATTTCGTATATATCAGCTTTTATCAATTTTTCCATTATTTATTTACCCTTTCCCTCCTTCCCTTGATTCCTTCTTCCTTCCCACCCTCTTTTCCTTTCTTCCACTAGTATTTACAGAGTGAACCTATATATGACAGATACTGTAATGGAGGCTGAGGATGTAGCCATGTATGAGCCACAGTCCCTGGTTTCTGGTAACATCATCCTAATGGATGCCTTGTACTCAAGAAAGAAGTAAATATACATGGACAAACGTTCATTCTCCCCAAGTAACAGAAGCTTGATAACAAGGCCTGTGTAGCATATACATACTTTCTCTGAATGTGGACTTCTGGAGGGGCTTCCTAAAGTATCTGTTAAACCCTCTTTCTATCTGTAGATCAGCTTATTCCTGTAACTGCCAACAACAAGGAAAATGTTAAAGAACAAAACCCTCAAACCTCTTATCTGGAGTGCAAGGCTTATTCCATAGTATAACCATCTCACGTCCACTTCCAGCCCGGGTATAATGAAAATCCAGGCTTTTTCATTGAAGCTTTATTTTTAATAGCCACAACTGGAAACAACCCAAATATCTATCATAGATGAATGGAAGAACAAATTGTGATATATTCATAAAATGGAGTACTACTCATCAATAAAAGGAACAAACAGTATGTACACACAACAACACGGATGATTCTTAAAATAATTATGCTGAGTGAAAGAGGCTACATAAATAAGAATATATACTGTGTGACCTCATTTATATAAAACTCTAGACAATGCAGACTTACCTATGTGACAGAGACCAGATCAGTGGTTGCCAGGGAAGGAGGCGTGTGGGGAGGGTTGGGAGGGAAAGATTACAAAGGGGTATCACACGAGAAAACCTTAAGGGATTATGGACATATTCACTCTTTCAGGTGTGGTGATGTTTTCATTAATGTATACATATGTCAAAACTTATCAAATGATATACTTTAATTATGTGCAGTTTATTGAATGCCAGCTATATCTCACTAAAAGTTGCTCTTGTGTTAAAACAAACACAGGCTCCTCTTGTAATTGTTGAATCTCTGTTTCCCCTAATAGACTAAGTGACATGATGAAAGTGATCAGGGCTTTCTCATTCAATATCTCTGCCAGTGACTGATCTAAGGTGGGCTTTCAGGAGATACATGTTAGATGAATATAGAAGTAGTTAAGATATACTGCTGTTGAACTACGTACCATTTTGGCCTTGCTCTGATTCACACGTTAAAATGCTGATCAGGTTGTAGTGTTAGCCATTAATCATATTATTTCCCTTGTTGTAAAGCCAACTATATTATAAATGTCCTTGAAGAATGTTTTTATTTTTAAAGGCAACTCCATTCCTGACCTAAAATAAGCCCAAACTCAGCTACCAATTTTAATAGGAATTTACGTTAGAAATGAAAGCCATGAAAGGTTAGTAAACATCAAGAGACAGGGAAACATCTTGGTTGTAATATTTAGAGATAGGTTAGCTGCTAACGGCATCCCACAGTGTGTAATCCCATCTGGATAGGTGAATTAATGTCATGATGAAATGACTAACTTCTGCTTTGCCAAATGTTTATAACACAAATGATGTCCATCACAACAGTGGGGAGATTTATTTAACTTTCCTCGGTCTATGATGATAGTCTAGGAACTGTGATGTGAAGAACTCAGTAAAGAGTCTCTGTGCATCCCTTTCAATTGCTTTCACTGTCATTATTTTTAAATTCTGATTTTTTCTTTTAAGGCTTAGAGATTGTTAATTATTTAGACATCCCCTGTACAAAAATTTCACCTTTGAGCCATTGGAAAAATTCTGAGGGAGTTAAACCTGGAGTCTGTCTTGGAAACTGGTCTATCATTTTCTTCCCAGTGTTCTCAGTAGCAGCACCGTCACGCATTAAAATGGTTAAAACACACATTACAACAATCCCATAAATTGTTTTCTATATAAATGTAAACACAGAGACCGAACTGCCTCAAAAGTCGCAGCCCTTCCTCTTTCACGTGTTTTATATCCTCCGTCCTGATTCATTTCCCTGACTCCCTCTGCCTGCCAGCTTCCCTCACCTTAAAATAATTGTCGGAGCAGCTGCGAATGTTCTCCATGACAATTGCTTTTATGATTTACTCAAAATTCTGACAATTTGTAGGTCTGGAAAAATAAAAAGCCTAAGATCTCTAGGGATATCACTGTGCAAGATCCTATTTAATCTTCCTGTACTATCCTCCCTCAGTCCTTTCAGGGGTTGTGAAAGATACCCTCTGCTGTTTTCTCCCTTCTGATAGGTGCAGTCTTGAAGCTCTGTTCTTTTATTTCGTTTGGTGCCCAATAACATCTCAAATTTTTCTTTGTCTGTATTCCCCAAGAATAATAGATACTCCCTCAGCTTGCAGGGTATATAATCTGTCCTCTTGCAATCATGTTCTAAGGTACTTGAGGATTTTTTTTTTTTTAATAAGTGGTCACTAGTACTGGCCCATCTTTGGTTGATAGCAGGAAACTAAGAAAATTAAGAAGGGATAGTCGGTCCTGGATCTGGAAACAGTCGGTCCTGGATCTGCACACAAACATAGAAGGACTCCTAATTCGTAGAGTTTGCCAATGTGGTCTTATAACATCTTGACAAGAAATAATTGCATTGTCTAACTTTTAAAAGTCACCACTTTTCCATAGGCAAATTAGTGAAGAAAAAGTTTTTTATAATTTAGTGAAAAGTCCACAAATATGCATAGATGTCAGATATTTGACATTAATATAAAGGTAAAATAAATGGGTCCAAACAAGTCAAACGTGTATTTCCTCATTTCCATGATAATAAAAATTCCTTGTATTTTTCAAATTGTTTATATAGGTTCCTTATGAGGGTTTTACAAATCTTTTAGAATATTTCTGTTAACTCTTATAAAAACAATTGACGGTAGGTATAGTTGCCCTAAGAAAGCTGGAGGAAATAATATCTACAGTTTGTTCTAAGTGCTTACATATTTCATTTTATTACCAAAAAAAACCCAAAACAAAACAAAAAACCTGTTGAGTTTGTACTTTGATGATTCTCATTTTACAGATGAGAAAATGGGAAAACTGAAGCTTGAAAAATTTATAAAGTTTTTCCAATGATTCATGGCCATTAACTGAAAAACTAGGCTGAACTCGGGTGTGTAAGCACCAAGGCCTGTATCCATCCAGTTTAGCCACAATGCCCTGTTGATATGCTGAATTTCCCTTAGGATTCTGCAGAAGGAGGAAGTAGTGGGTTGCCTGTCCATTCCGGTTTCTTTCCATGAAGCAAGCCATGAAATGTTAGAACTGGTTTAATTGTCAATTTAAGTATGGCGTTGGAGTGGGAGAGATGTGGTGAATTATTTTTGCATTTTGAAGTTTAACTATGAACAACAGTAACTTGGGCATCTTTGGAAAAATCTTACTCAGCATCATGTTTGAAGATAATGATTCACTAGGCCTTAGGGCCCAGAGGGTGCGGGGCGATTTAAAAACTTCCGCAGGTGATTCTCCTGTTCACTCAACTTTGGGAGAAGTCGGATTTGATGTCTTTTATGGGACGACTTAAACCTGTGATTTTATTTGTGAGACTTGAAGGATTCTAGGGGTTGGTCTCATCTCCCTAATCTGCACTCACCACTATTTCCCAACCTCAGAATAGCATTCCTTTGTCATATGGTAATTTCTCTTATTCAGATACAGAAATTGTTGGGAGGGTCATACTTTAAGCCTGATCAATCATGTATAATTTGGAGAGGTAGTGTGGTGTCTGAAAGCTAACACTAAGTTAAAAGCGAAAGCTTTTCTTTCCCCACCACAAAATGACCTTATTTTATTCATCTTTTTATATCCAGTACTTCTCACACAACCTGAAGAACAGGTTTTCAGTATTGTTTTTCTGTGAAATTGACATATTTAAACCTACTGTCATCAACATTCATTCAACAAACTTTTTTTTGGCCGCTATCTTGTATGTAGCACCAGGCATTGCGCCAGGTGTTGAGGATAACTTGGTGAGCAAACTAGATTCAGCTCTTGCTCTGACAGTGTGCCTTATCCAATGAAGCTAACAGACCAATCAAATAATCTAGGAATATAGACTTACAAACGGTGAATTTCACTGTCAAGTGTTGGACTTGTGTAAGAGACTGCTAGTTGTCCCCTAATGTTTGTTTTCCTTATATTCCACAGTAATAGAATTTTGTAGCTGTCCATATACTACTCTTTTTTTAATTGAAGTATAATTAATTTGTAATATTGTGTTAGTTTCAGGTATACAGTAAAGTGATTTAGTGGTACATATGTATATATCTATTTTTCTAGATTCTTTTCCCTTATAGGTTATTACAAAATATTGAGTATAGTTCCCTGTGCTATACAGAAGGTCCTTGTTGGTTATCTATTTTATATATAGTAGTGTGTATATGTTAATCCCGACCCCCCAATTTATCCCTCTCTCCCTTCTTTCCCCTTTGGTAACCGTAAGTTTTCTTTCTATGTCTGTGGGTCTATTTCTGTTTTGTATATAAGTTCATTTATATCATTAAAACTTTTTTTTAGATTCCACATATAAGTGATATCATATGATTTTTGTCTTTGTCTGACTTACTTCACTTAGTATGATAATCTCTAGGTCTATCCATGTTGCTACAAATGGCATTATTTCAATCTTTTTTTTATGGCTGGTTAATATTCCATTGTATCCATATACTATTTTTAATGAAGAAGGCATTTGCCAACCTTTTTTTTTTCAGTGAAGGAGGCCACGTAACTAAGTTCTGATCAGTAGGATAAATGTGAAAATACCATGGGGCACTTTCCAGCAACCTTCCCTAGAAGCACCTGATGGGTATACTTTGTCCCTTGTTTTTGTCCCTTCCTCTGTTTCTGCTGATTGGAATGTGGGTGTTGGTCAGAACTGCATCTTGGATCGTGAGAATGAGGAAAACTTCCTCGGGATTGTAGAGTGAAAGACTGCAGGGGGCCTGAGCCCTTGAAATTTTGGGGAATGGAGCAACTATATGGTCTCTGGGTTGCCTTCATTAGGAATTTCACAGGGTATTCTGAGAACAATTTGAGGGGAAAATGGAGATCAGATCTAGTCTGGGAGTCAAGGAAAGCTTCCCCAGAAGAAGTTTCATTTCAGCATATATTTAAAGGTTAGCTGGGTGATGTGTTGAAGACAGGGTGAAGCAGAGAGGATGAATGGGTAATGGAGGATTTCAATCTAGAGAAACAAGGTTACTGGGAGGAAATAACGCATGTGAAAACGATTTGCAGAGCAACACTGCTCTAACCATAAGACGTTCTTATTATGAAACCCGTGCTTCTCAGCACATGCTTCAAGGCCTGCGGGAGTTAACTACCTGCCCGCCTCTCACCGCTTTCATCTCTCATTACTCCCCGCCGTGGATTTCAGACCAGGTTCATCAATTTGTAGCTGCCTTCTAGCATCCTTCTCTGCCAACTCATGCCATTTTCAGACCCTTTAAACTCTGGCTCCTTCGAGGAGAATTTTCTTAATAACTGCTCCCCCCCACCCCGAGCTCTGATAACAAGGGTCCTTCCACTCAATTTCCATTTGTACTCATTCTTAGGCTGAATAATTTCCCGCTATTTCTCTCACTGCATTTCCCCTGTGGGTTACCGAAGAACAAGGAACCATGCCCTGTATTTTCTTTTATACCTGGGAATGCCTAGCTCAAACCTCTGTTCCAATACATTTTGGTGACTGAATGGCTGAAGTCTAGGTTGAAAGTCCCTTCCAGCTCTGTCTTGCCCCTAGATGTGGCCTGTTCTGTGATGAGATTCTTTGAGGACCAGTCAAATATAATCATTTCTCATCTTGAAACCTCCAGTGTTAAGAGTGGCCCTGAAAAATTCATCAGGGGAATAACGTTTTGCTCGTCACTTCTGCTGCCCTGCAGGCCTTTGGGTAAATAATGGTGGATGGATAGGAGCTCTGATGGCCAAATGCAATATTAAACCTACCTTCTGTCTCTCTCTGGTCTGCCTGGTAGAGTTTGATGTATTGAATTTTACATTTAGGAACCAATTTCCTTTTGACAGATTCGTGCTCCAGGCTATACAGTGCTGACCACTGCATTAGGGACGTTATGACAAATGAACAGGTATGTAGGCAGAGTGTGTCACCCAGGATGTGGGTGGCTTCCCCTGGGTCCTTGATCCTAGAGAGATTTCGACTCTTCTTACTCACTGCTGGCTGTCAAAATGGATACAAAAAGTTTGCCATATTTGGGAACTTTCTTCCTCACTTTCATTGAACCATTGCACTTGAGTCCTTCCATAAAAATGAAATGTTAACCCTGAGAAGCAGAACCTCAGCTCTACAGAGCCAGGGGCAGAAGGAACTATTGTGGATATTTGAGATGGTTTCATACTAATCAAAAACTGACCAAGCTGATATAAAAAAAATTTAATAGAAACACTTTTGAAGAGGCTTTCCCTAAATTTTTTCATTTACCTCCTCGCCTTCTTTCCTAGAAAATATGTGACGTATTTACCTTTTCTTATTCATTTATTCAACTAACATTTGCTGAGTATGTATTAAATGCTAACTTCTAAGAACAAAACTGTAGAAAAGAATTTGTCTCTGACCTCAGAGGGCTCATAGCGTAGAAAGAAATTGGCAGAGATTTTCTGTAAAGGGGCAGATGGTAAATGTTTGTGGTTTTGCAGGCTAGAGTCTCTGTCACAACTACACTGCCGTTTGCAGTGCAAAAGCAGCTATAAACCCTAAATCCCGTTTTATCTGTCTGTCAAACACTTACTCATCATTAAGACTCTGCTCAAAGGAAACACTTTATATGGAAATTTCCTGACCGTGACAAATGGAAGAAATGACTCCCTCTTTTGTATCCTGCCATATTCCGTACAGCTGTTTCTCAGGGCACCTCTAACACTTGACTGCACCCACTTGTTTCTTATTTGTGAAAGACAGTCCAAGCAGAGGGAACAGTGTCAGCAACGGCGTAAAGTCACGTCCTGGGATGTTCGTTACACTCTCTGGCTGGCTCAGGAGCGTGAAGGCGGGAGATATTGGTGCAGTGAAGGAATGTGCTGGGAGGGGATGTGATCGTGAGCGCAAAGGAGTCGACCAGGCCATTTGTTCCTGAGTCGGTGTAAACTAAGGCCCTACTCAAGGGCTTTCCAAAGGGAATGCATGATCAGATAAATGTGCAGAAAGATCATTCCGGCAGCCTTGTGAAGTGGGTTAAGGCCGGAGACAAGGAGACCAGATGGATGGACACCAGCTTGTTAGGATGACAGCTAGGGAAGCCAGAGCAGCATTTTGGGTGCAGAAGTCTTGGTTGCCAGTGTTGTGTAGACCGAAACTGCACAATGGAACCATGGCTTCAGTACACCTTGAATCAGAACTCAGAAAAAAACCCTTCTAGATCTAGTGTCAGCATTCTAAAATGTATGACTGAAAAAGCCATTTACCCTCTCTTGAGTTTATACCCTCAGCTGGAATATGAGGAAGGTAGTTTAAGTGACTTCTAGGCTATTTTCTAGCTGTACATGTCTGTGAGTTAATTGCTTGATTCCTGGTATCATTTTTCATGTAAGAATTAGCCCATGTCTTCCTGATCCCCTTTTGCTAAATTTGGACAACCTTAATCTAATTCTAGTATTTTTAAAGAGCTTACTTTAGAGCTTAATTTTGTGAAAGCTATGTTGAAGAAACTTCAAAGATAACTTAGAGTACTTTTGGTTTCTTTTCCTTCACCCTCCCTTCCCACCGATTCTCCCTGTGAAATATTTCATGACTCTACCCTGCCTTTTTTTAATCCCCAGTTCCACATTTAGCTCCTGAGTCATTAGTTCATTACCCTAGGATTTGTGGCTCTTTACTCTGGCACTAACCTATCTTTCCATGCTTATCGTCTCTTCTCTCCCATGCTCCAGTCAAAAATGTTCCCTGCCTTGAACCTATTTTTTTGCCCTATATCACATGGTCTTATAGTAATTAACTTGTCTGTCTCCTGCATGAGGCTGTGACTGTGACTTACTTGTCTTTGTATCTCCAGAGATCAGCACAGTGCCTGGTACATACAATGAACCCAATGAACGAGTGAACCTGGGAAGGTTTTGGTTTATACCAGTTCTCCCAACTTCCTAGAGTATCTTTCTCATCTTTCCATCCCAGGCTACTTCTCTGCTGGCTGCAAATACAACCCTCTCCTGCATGATGCTTTTGCTGAGTGTCTCAGCAAGATGTTCAGTTCTCCCTTCTCAGAGTTTCTTGTTTTTTTTTTTTTAATTTATTTTATTTTATTTATTTTTCGCCGTGCTGGGTCTTTGTTGCTGTGCACAGGCTTTCTCTAGTTGCGGAGAGCAGGGGCTACTCTTCATTGTGGTGCATGGGCTTCTCATTGCGGTGGCTTCTCTTGTTGCGGAGCATGGGCTCTAGGTGTGTGGGTTTCAGTAGTTGTGGTACATGGGCTCAGTAGTTGTGGCTCGCAGGCTCTAGAGTGCAGGCTCAGTGGTGTGGTGCACGGGCTTAGTTGCTCTGTGGCATGTGGGATCTTCCCAGACCAGTGCTCGAACCCGTGTCCCCTGCATTGGCAGGCGGATTCTTAACCACTGTGCCACCAGGGAAGCCCCCTCAGAGTTTCTTGTAGCACAGTTTCTTACTTCTCTTTTGCATTTCCCATTGTCGCTTATATTGTAGTTATTATGTAGGGATCTCTTCCATCTATAGGACAGGATTACCGGTGGTACACAGGACCTGTATCTTACTTTGCTTCTTCCGAAGTATCTATGGCAATGCTTATAATTAATAGGTGTTCAATTAAGGTGCTCATGGGTAGAATAAGAAATCCAACTTCCTGCAGCAAAAGACTCTACAAGCATCAGGCTGTCTGTTTTGTGCCAAACAAACATGATTTTTGTAGAAATGAACAGCACCAGCTGCGCTCTTCCATTGTGGTCTGGTTCGGATAACCTGGGAACAATTGAAAGTAGACTTTCTAAATTAAAAAAAGAGAGAGCCCACAATCTCTGCATTCTAAATGCTACAAGGATTTACCTGTGGGGTCTACAAGTAGCAATTTGCATCTTGGTTTATGTGAAGGATAGAAAGCACAAACTTGTGAGCAGGGCTGCTGACACAGCGGGGGTGTAAGAGGCAGCAAAGGGAGCAGCGGCAGGGGCTCAGGGCCAGGATGAAGAAATTAATAATCCACTTATTATTCAGAACAGCGAATGGCTGCAGGCTATTGGCAAGCGGTTCAGCAATTATCTGATTAACTGCTAATGTTACACCAAGAAACCTCTTCGAGACTGTACTTTTTTTGTGAAGTGACACAGAATGGCAAGAAGCTGCTATTTTGTGCAAAAAGCTGAGAGCTGCAGCTAGGTGGGCTGTACCGAGACCCTGGTGGGCCGTCACTCTTTCAAAGTTGGAAGCAAATGGCCCTTTTTGCTGCTGTTACAACTCTTCCTGGAAATATCAGCTTCTCTATAGCACCATAACTCAAATTTAATATGAGAGCTGAAGTTGTTTTCCTTTTCAGTTTGAGCTCTTGCTTAGAACAGGAGAGCCAGATTATCTTTTCAGTGAGAACTTAGAAAACAGCCTTGCATATTTCTCCTGATGACACCCACGCCATGCCAGGGCAGGAAGATATCTCCCCTTGCTTTGTAACGTAGGTTCAGAGCTCACCAGCCTCTGCATTCTGGTTGTGGTCACTCTTAAGAAATGCCCTCATTTTAAAGTCAGATGCCACCACTGCAGCATACAGATCCTTTATTCGCCCCCATTCCTGCCTTTCTTTAGGACAATGACTCTTGCAGTAGTCACCAAAAGACTTGGAAAGCCCACACTGTCTTGAGAGAAGAACTTGATTAAGATTCATCAAGACTAGACTGTGTGGGTTGATTGTAAGACACCTTTTCCAAAATTTAAAAATAAACTCTATTCTCAGTTGTATAAAAAGAAATGTGAAAGTACTTATTTCTAACTGGCAGTGATAACCAGAATCATAATCACAACTGACAGCCCCCCCCCCCCACTTAGTTTGTGTTCCTGATGATTCAGGAATCTGCAGGAAGTCTGTAATAATGTTCAAAAGCAATTTCCTATTTCTACTGATAATATCGTGAGTATTCTCAGTGAGTCCTACTCTATCCTTCAATTCCCAGCTGCAAATTCCTCCCACTCTCCCCTAGAATCTGTGGGGGAAAAGTGACTTCTCAAATGCAAACATTTGATGTAATTTTTCAGCAGGATAATCATTGAAGCCAGTGTCAGGCAAAAGTTAACCAAGAGAATGTTCACATAAAAACCTTTGGCTTTGTCACAGTTCATGAAGCAGAGGTGCTTTGAAAGCAAAGGCGTTTTTGCAGCTGAAAAGGCCTTTAAGTAAGAAAAGTCAAATCTTGTATAGAAGTATTACAGTACCTTTATTTCCAAAATTGGTTAATGGAAAGTCTTTTATGTGGGTATCAATTATACCATGGCTAAAAAGTCAATTATGTAGTAATTGGAGGATAAAATAATGGATTTACCTTAGGTAAATTCAAAGTCGTGTTTGAAATGTAGCTCTTCATTATTGCATCCTTGATGTATGAAATTAATTTTATCTATATAATGGTATTCATTAAATGTAAAGGTTTAATGATGAATGTCTTATACAAATGTGAAAACCACAGTATAAAAACAAAGAGGGGGCCGAATTTTTAACTGATTGTTTTTCCAGTTATGAACCTCACTGGCTAAGCTACTCCTTCTTGTCAATTACCTAAAATGAGTATGGTTAACAAGTTCTGAATTTATATTTTCTTAACAGAATGCATTGAGGGTGAACTCTTGATTCCCACTGTGTTATTGCTCAAGCTTTGTTTCAGTCTTGGTGAGTCTTCGGTAAGAACAACAAGAAGTGATCTTTAGCTGAGAACTCATGTTGTTCTATGCACATCATTTCTGCAGTCTTGCCCTGACACTCCATTCCCTTCCCTGTGTAAGCACACTGCCTCGTTACAAAGCAGCAATGATCTTGTCAGAAGAATGGCAGGCTCAGTACGGGCTGTGTCCTGCAACATTCCAGAGGGAAGAGAGCCCTGTGGGTCTTCTGAATAACAGATATTTCCAGGAAATCAGGAAGGGATACCACGAATTCTCCAGCGTTTTGCACAAACTAAACTGATAGCCAAGCACATCTTCCTCTGAAATGTAATCAACTTGTGTTCCGTCCCTAGTACCTCCTTTCTGTTAATCCCTGAAACCTAGAACTTATTAAAGCTATCCATTCATTGAATATCCTTAAAGTTAAAATCAACTTCCAGGTTTGGAGTTATAATCGCAAATGCTGTTTCATAGTCTACCTAACATGTTTCAGACACGATTACCTTTGGGAAAATAACTTCTTTTTTTTTTTTTTTTAAGTTCCCTGACCAGGTATTGAACGTGGGCCCTTGGCAGTGAGAGTGTGGAGTCCTAACCAATGGACCACCAAGGAATGCCCCAATCTCTGATTTTCTTTTTTTTTTTTTTTTTTTTTTTTGCGGTACACGGGCCTCTCACTGTTGTGGCTTCTCCCGTTGCGGAGCACAGGCTCCGGACACGTAGGCTCAGCGGCCATGGCTCACGGGCCCAGCCGCTCCGCGGCATGTGGGATCTTCCCGGACCGGGGCACGAACCCGTGTCCCCTGCATCGACAGGTGGACTCTCAACCACTGCGCCACCAGGGAAACCCCCAATCTCTGCTTTTTAATTGAGAGTGTCTTAACCATTTACAGTCAATGTGATTGTTAACATATGGTTGGGATTGAGTGTATCATCTTGTTATTTTTTTTTCAGTTTTTCCCATCTGTTCTTTATTTCCTTTCCCTCTTCTTTTTTTTTTCTTTCCCTCTTCTTGTACCTTCTTTTGGATTAAAACTTCAGTCCATATTTATTATTAGCCCATTCTGTCTCCTTTGTTGGCTTATTAGTTGTGGTTATTTGTTTGTTAAAATGGTTTTTTCAGGGTTTACAGTATACAGCTTCAACTTATCACAGTCTACCTCCAAATGGTATCCTCACATAAATTTCACAATACTGTAGTATACTTCCATTTCTCCCCTCAGAGCCTTTTATGTTATTATTGCCAGACACTTTACTTTTATATATGTTTAAAACTTCATAATCAATTGTTGTTATTTTTGTTTAAACAGTCAATTTTCCTTTAAAACTGATTAACAAGAAAAAATTATTGTATTTTTATCCATTTAGTTAACATTTCCAATGATCCTCAACCCTCTGTGTAGATGCAGATTTCCATCTAGTATCATCTTTCTTCTGCCTGAAGAATGTCCTTTAACATTTCCTGTAGTATGGATCTGCAGGTGATGAGTCCTTTCAGCTTCTGTATCTCTAAAATTTTATTTCACCCTCATTTTTTTTTGAATTTTTGAATTATATTTTATTTATTTTTTCATACAGCAGGTTCTTATTAGTCATCAATTTTATACACATCAGTGTATACATGTCAATCCCAATCGCCCAATTCAGCACACCACCATGCACACCCCCCCACGGCTTTCCCCCCTTGGTGTCCATACGTTTGTTCTCTACATCTGTGTCTCAACTTCTGCCCTGCAAACCACTTCATCTGTACTATTTTTCTAGGTTCTGCATACATGCGTTAATATATGATATTTGTTTTCCTCTTTCTGACTTACTTCACTCTGTATGACACTCTCTAGATCCATCCACGTCTCAACAAATGACTCAATTTCATTCCTTTTTATGGCTGAGTAATATTCCATTGTATATATGTACCACAATTTCTTCATCCATTCGTCTGTTGACGGGCACTTAGGTTGCTTCCATGACCTGGCTATTGTAAATAGTGCTGCAGTGAACATTGGGGTGCATGTGTCTTTTTGAATTATGGTTTTCTCTGGGTATATGCCCAGTATTGGGATTGCTGGATCATATGGTAATTTTGTTTTTAGTTTTTAAGGAACCTCCATACTGTTCTCCATAGTGACTGTATCAATTTACATTCCCACCAACAGTGCAAGAGGGTTCCCTTTTCTCCACACCCTCTCCAGCATTTGTTGTTTGTAGATTTTTCTGATGATGTCCATTCTAATTGGTGTGAGGTGATACTTCATTGTAGTTTTGATTTGCATTTCTCTAATAATTAGTGATGTTGAGCAGCTTTTCATGTGCTTCTTGGCCATCTGTATGTCTTTGGAGAAATGTCTATTTAGGTCTTCTGCCCATTTTTGGATTGGGTTGTTTGTTTCTTTAATATTGAGCTGCATGAGCTGTTTATATATTTTGGAGATTAATCCTTTGTCCATTGATTCATTTGCAAATATTTTCTCCCTTTCTGAGGGTTGTCTTTTTGTCTTGTTTATGGTTTCCTTTGCAGTGCAAAAGCTTTTAAGTTTCATTAGGTCCCATTTTTTTTGTTTTGTTTTTATTTCCATTACTCTAGGAGGTGGATCAAAAAAAATCTTGCTGTGATTTATGTCAAAGAGCATTCTTCCTATGTTTTCCTCTACGAGTTCTATAGTATCTGGCCTTACATTTAGGTCTTTAATCCATTTTGAGTTTATTTTTGTGTATGGTGTTAGGGAGTGTTCTAATTTCATTCTTTCACATGTAGCTGTGCAGTTTTCCCAGCACCACTTATTGAAGAGACTGTCTTTTCTCCATTGTATATCCTTGCCTCCTTTGTCATAGATTAGTTGACCATAAGTGCGTGGGTTTATCTCTGGGCTTTCTATCTTGTTCCATTGATCTGTGCTTCTGTTTTTTGCCAGTACCATATTGTCTTGATTACTGTAGCTTTGTAGTATAGTCTGAAGTCAGGGAGTCTGATTCCTCCACTCCGTTTTATTCCCTCAAGACTGCTTTGGCTATTCGGGGTCTTTTGTGTCCCATACAAATTTTAAGATTTTTTGTTCTAGTTCTGTAAAAAATGTCATTGGTAATTTGATAGGGATTGCATTGAATCTGTAGATTGCTTTGGGTAGTAGAGTCATTTTCACAATATTGATTCTTGCAGTCCAAGAACATGGTATATCTCTCCATCTGTTGGTATCATCTTTAATTTCTTTCATCAGTGTCTTATAGTTTTCTGCATACAGGTATTTTGTCTCCCTAGGTAGGTTTATTCCTAGGTATTTTATTCCTTTTGTTGCAGTGGTAAATAGGAGTGTTTCCTTAATTTCTCTTTCATATTTTTCATCATTAGTGTATAGGAATGCAGGAGATTTCTGTGCATTAATTTTGTATCCTGCAACTTTACCAAATTCATTGATTAGCTCTAGTAGTTTTCTGGTGGCATTTTTAGGATCCTCTGTGTATAGTATCATGTCATCTGCAAACAGTGACAGTTTTAATTCTTTTTTTCCATTTTGTATTCCTTTTATTTCTTTTTCTTCTCTGACTGCCATGGCTAGGACTTCCAAAACTATGTTGAATAATAGTGGTAAGAGTGGACATCCTTGTCTCATTCCTGATCTTAGAGGAAATGCTTTCAGTTTTTCACCATTGAGAATGATGTTTGCTGTAGGTTTGTCATACATGGCCTTGATGATGTTGAGGTAGGTTCCCTCTATGCCCACCTTCTGGAGAGTTTTTATCGTAAATGCGTGTTGAATTTTGTCAAAATCTTTTTCTGCATCTATTGAGATGATCATATGGTTTTTATTCTTCAATTTGTTAATATGGTGTATCACATTGATTGATTTGCATATATTGAAGAATCCTTGCTTCTCTGGGGTAAATCCCACTTGATAATAGTGTATGATCCTTTCAATGTGTTGTTGGATTCTGTTTGCTAGTATTTTGTTGAGGATTTTTGCATCTATATTCATCAGTGATATTGGTCTGTAATTTTCTTTTTTTGTAGTATCTTTGTTTGATTTTGGTATCAGGATGATAGTGGCCTCATAGAATGAGTTTGGGAGTGTTCCTTCCTCTGCAGTTTTTTGAAAGAGTTTGAGAAGGATGGGTTTTAGCTCTTTTTAAATGTTTGATAGAATTCACCTGTGAAGCTGTCTGGTCCTTGACTTTTGTTTGTTGGAAGATTTTTAATCACAGTTTCAATTTCATTACTTGTGATTGGTCTGTTCATATTTTCTGTATCTTCCTGGTTCAGTCTTGGAAGGTTATACCTTTCTAAGAATATGTCTATATTGCTTCCAGCTTGTCCATTTTACTGGCATAGATTTGCTTGTAGTAGTCTCTTAGGATGCTTTGTATTTCTGAGGTGTCTGTTGTAACTTCTCTTTTTTAATTTCTAATTTTATTGATTTGATTCCTCTCCCTATTTTTCTTGATGCGTCTGGCTAATGGTTTATCAATTTTGTTTATCTTCTCAAAGAACCAGCTTTTAGTTTTATTGATGTTTGCTATTGTTTTCTTTGTTACTATTTCATTTATTTCTGCTCTGATTTTTATGATTTCTTTCCTTCTGCTAACTTTGGGTTTTCTTTGTTCTTCTTTCTCTAGTTCCTTTAAGTGTAAGTTTAGATTATTTACTTGAGATGTTTCTTGTTTCTTTAGGTAGGCTTGTACAGCTATAAACTTCCCTCTTAGAACTGCTTTTGCTGCATCCCATAGGTTTCGGATGGTTGTGTTTTCATTTTCATTTGTCTCTAGATATTTTTTGATTTCCTCTTTGATTTCTTCAGTTATCTCTTGGTTATTTAATAACGTATTGTTTAGCCTCCATGTATTTGTTGTTTTTACATTTCTTTCCCTGTAATCCATTTCTAATCTCATAGCATGTTCAGAAAAGATGCTTGATATGATTTCAGTTTTCTTAAATTTACTGAGGCTTGATTTGTGTTGCAAGATCTGATCTATCCTGGAGAATGTTCTGTGCACACTTGAGAAGAAAGTGTAATCTGCTGGTTTTGGATGGAACGTCCTATAAATATGAATTAAATCTCTCTGGTCTATTGTGTCATATAAAGCTTCTGTTTCCTTATTTATTTTCATTTTGGATGATCTGTCCATTGGTGTAAGTGAGGTGTTAAAATCCTCCACGATTATTGTGTTACTGTTGATTTCTTCTTTTATAGCTGTTAGCAGTTGCCTTAGGTATTGTGGTGCTCCTATGTTGGGTGCATATATGTTTATAATTGTTATATCTTCTTCTTGGATTGATTCCTTTATCATTATGTAGTGTTCTCCTTGTCTCTTGTAACATTCTTTATTTTAAAGTCTATTTTATCTGATATGAATATTGCTACTTCAGCTTTCTTTTGCTTTCCATTTGCATGGAATATCTTTTTCCATCCCCTCACTTTCAGTCTGTATGTGTCCCTAGGTCTGAAGTGGGTCTCTTGTAGACAGCATATATATAGGTCTTGTTTTTGTATCCATTCAGCAAGCCTGTGTCTTTTGGTTAGAGCATTTAATCCATTCACTTTTAAGGTAATTATCGATATGTATGTTACTATGACCATTTTCTTAATTGTTTTCGGATTGTTTTTGTAGGTCCTTTTCTCCTCTTCTGTTTCCCACTTAGAGAAGTTCCTTTAGCATTTGTTGTAGAGCTGGTTTGGTGGTGCTGAATTCTCTTAGCTTTTGCTTGTCTGTAAAGCTTTTGATTTCTCCATCGAATCTGAATGCAATTCTTGCTGGGTAGAGTAATCTTGGTTGTAGGTTCTTCCCTTTCATCACTTTAAGTATATCATGTGACTCCCTTCTGGCTTGTAGAGTTTCTGCTGAGAAATTAGCTGTTCACCTTATGGGAGTTCCCTTGTATATTATTTGTCATTTTTCCCTTGCTGCTTTCAATAATTTTTCTTTTCTTTAATTTTTGCCAATTTGATTACTATGTGTCTCGGTGTGTTTCTCCTTGGGTTTATCCTGTATGGGACTTGCTGCGCTTCCTGGACTTGCGTGGCTATTTCCTTTCCCATGTTAGGGAAGTTTTCCACTCTAATCTCTTCAAATATTTTCTCGGGTCCTTTCTGTCTCTCTTCTCCTTCTGGGACCCCTATAATGCGAATGTTGTTGTGTTTAATGTTGTCCCAGAGGTCTCCTAGGCTGTCTTCATTTCTTTTCATTCTTTTTTCTTCATTCTGTTCCACAGCAGTGAATTCCACCATTCTGTCTTCCAGGTCACTTAGCCGTTCTTCTGCCTCAGTCATTCTGCTCTTGATTCCTTCTAGTGTATATTTCATTTCAGTTATTGTGTTGTTCATCTCTGTTTGTTTGTTCTTTAATTCTTCTATGTCTTTGTTAAACATTTCTTGCATCTTCTCCATCTTTGCCTCCATTCTTTTTCTGAGGTCCTGGATCATCTTCACTATCATTATTCTGAATTCTTTTTCTGGAAGGTTGCCTATCTCCATTTCATTTAGTTTTTTTTCTGGGGTTTTATCTTGTTCCTTCATCTATTACATAGCCCTCTGCCTTCATCTTATCTGTCTTTCTGTGAATGTGGTTTTTGTTCCATAGGCAGGATTGTAGTTCTTCTTGCTTCTGCTGTCTGCCTTCTGGTAGCTGAGGCTATCTAAGAGGCTTGTGTAAGTTTCCTCAGGAAAATAACGTCTTAATGTAGAAGATTAAGATGTAAATATTTGAAATCTTCTCTATTATAGGTATCTGATATCACTTACCAGTCTTAAAAAGAGATTACAAATAGGGAGAAGAAATCCACACTAAACATTTTTAGATATTAACTAGATCCAATTTATAACATCTGAGCTGCAATTCCAGTTACGACACATATTGCAGCCAGTGTCATATTAGAGTTCTTTTCGTCCGTTTCCCCTTCTAGGCTGTAGGTGCCTTCATTCATGTCTGAGACCTTGTTAATTTTTATCGTCATAAGCTTTTCTGTACCTGTGGAAGTACTTTGCACATGGTAGGAAGAATATAATTCTTAGTGAGTTGAGTGGTAAAGATTTTACAGATCTACCACTGGGCTTTAGTTCCCTTCAGGATGTCCTTTTGTGAGCTTATATGCCAAGAGCCTGCTCAGTGTATCTGTTAAAGAAAAAAAGAGGCAGTAGGAAAGGCTCTATGCATGGGAAATGTGAGCTGGGGTCAATGGGACAAGACACACGGCATGGAATAATTAAAGACACATACTGGTCAACTTGTGAGTAAATGGAGAGAATAGAATGATATCCTGTAATGTTGCCCAAACTTGAAATTTCGTGGATCCTGAGAAGGGTTCTTTGATTGCTTTACATCTGTCAATTGCCCTGATGTTGCATTATATTGCCAGTTATGAGGACAAAACTTTTTTGTGGTTATTATAAATGCATAATTTTTAAACACGTTAATATAATAAAACTTCAGATTCTCAAGAGCAAATTTTTAATAATGGAAAACTCACAGACTTGGAGAATATGATTGAGAAATACTGGGGTGTGGAAAGACTTTACGGGGCTGTGTTTTCACTCATTTCTGCTTTTGATTGGCTTCAGAATCTATTGGCCAGATCCCTAACACCTCTGCGATTTCTCCACCTGTAAAATGAATGTCCCACATCGGGAGCAAGTCAATCTGTTTTAAATGGACTGCTTCTTCTCACTTGTGTTTTTGGATTGATGATTTATTGAGGCAAGCTGAGGCCAATATGGGAAATCATTTATCTATTCTCCAGAATACTCTTCCAAATAATCAATAAAGGATGATATTCCACGCAGAGATAGTGGGTTACCTAAACTGAATATTTAAGGACAGCCAAATACCAAAAGTGTTTTATATGCCTGTGCGAATAATTTGAACTTTTCTTTCCTATGTTATCCTGCCAAACAGAATCAATACCAGATTCAGGGGTGTGTCCCTAAGTGTCTCTGTGTGTATAAATTTACATGTTTAAAAAAGTGTAAGGAACTCTTTAATGCTGAATGCTAAAGAGCCAAAATGTAACAAAGTGGCCGTGTGAGGTACCCCCAGTTGTGTTATGTAGATCTAAAAAGATCATTGCTTTGTTATCATAGAAGTCATATTTGGTACTAAACAGAATATACTTATCTTCCTTGTCAAGAAGTCCCTCCAGTTTTTCAAAATGATATGCATTTGGCTAAAAAGTTGTTGATAGAAAATCAGGAGTTTATTATTACTAATTTTGTGAGCCAATATTTCAGTAATTGATGAGTTATTACATAATTGTTTCATTCAATAAAAATTGGATATATGCTTGAAATTTAAATGTCCAGTACAATTTATCTAATTGGAATACTGAGTTAAAGATAAAATACTCAAACACGAAATAGTCGCAAAAATACACATAATGTACTTCAATAATAAGAATGCCCAGCTACTATAGAAAATATAGTTGCACATTTGACCTGATTATTTGGTTGGAGACTTAGCTATCTCAAAGTATCTTTAATATTCATTCATTTATTCAGCAAATAATGCCTGAGAATCCACTTTATGTCAGACACTGTTCCAGGTGCTGAAGACAGAGTGGTAAAAAACAACACAAAACAACAACAAAACCAGTTAAAATCATAAAACTCATAGAGGGAGGAGAAGAAAAATAGAAGATATAAAAAGAAATATAGAATGCACCAAAGGGTATTAAGTGCTATGGTTTAAAATAAATCAATATAACAGGGGATACTGCAGGGCCATCAGGGAAGGTCTCATGGATGCGATAACATTAGAGACATAAAGACATATGATCCTTGACTTAGAATACAATCTAAATTCTTCCTAAACTTTTCAAGTTCTACCTCTGTCTCTTCAATCTAAGTTGTTTCACTCCTCCCCTCGCTATTTTCTCTAGCGGAGTTTTAGTTTAAGTTCTTTGAACATGCCAGGCTACTTGCTGCCTCAGGCCTTCTCTGCCTGGAGAACTCTCCCCATCCCCCTCCTGCCCAGACACACCCCAATTGCCACTATTCCAATGGTGGCACTGGGTGTACCATGTAAAATCAGTGCCCACCACCATGACTATCACCACTTGCCCCCATTATGCTTAGTATATGGCTTGTTTTCTTTATAGGCTTTTCACTTGTGATTATTTTTATTTATCACTGTGTTCCCTTCACTACAGGATAAGCCTCATGAAGACAGTGGCTGTTCTGTCACCATGCTTAGTACAGTACCAGGTACACAGCTGACAATAAATGGTTCGCAGATGAAGTGAGTTGATGTCTGGGAGGATTGGTTGTTGGCTGTTGTTGCCTTGTCCTTAGCATAGCTAAATAGGAAGATTACTTCCTGTTAGATATTCTTGATATGCCTTCCTCTTTTCTGGTATTGCCCGAGTCTGAGTTTAAATCCTGATGCCTTCTAGAGGTGCAAAACCCTCTAAACCTAATCCTACCAGTCACTGTGATCTTTGTATAACTGGTCATAAAGTGAAAAGGCTGTAGATGTTTGAGGATTTTGATACATTTTATCTTTGTGTTAAGTATAAGTGTTTCGTTACTACTCAATGGACAGTATTTGTAGTTGTTACAATAAACTAGTCAGTTATTCGTTTGCATGTATGCTTTTGAATATTAATAGTTCTTATGGTATGTTTGTTACGATTATACAAATGATTTAAGTGCCGGGAATTTTGAAGTACAACCACTACCCTTGTAATCTGAGCTCATGAATAGATGCTTAGAGAAAATTCCTTGAAGACCAAATCACAATTTACTCATACTCATTTAGATGGATTCCTCTAGATGATAGCCTAACAATGGAAATAGACAAAGTTGTTTTAAAATATAAGTTAAAATAATTAGAAGTATTGTGTATATTAAAAAAATGTCAAGTCTTAGGTCGAACTTCCAAGTCTCATCTCTAGTAATGAATGAATTGTATCTGTTCTTTCACATGAAATATATATAGTTACCAGTGGCTAAAGTATAGACCATTCTTAAAGAATGATTTTATTTTAAATACCTAGAGGGAAACATTGATCCCACATTTGTCATTTTATACTCATGAAGCTGATTGATTTCTAAATTGCTTGTCTGCAATGATCCAACTTAGGATTTAAAATCCCACAAAGATGAGATTTTCAGGTTATGAGGAAATTGTGATGCTCAGTACCCAAGTCACTTTTTTATTATTAAGGTGGCACTTGGGGAGCCCATCAGCTCTCTTCACTGCCGGAAAACCAGTGGTGCATTACAGCTGCACTCAATCTAACTTTGGTCTGACCTCGCTTGAAATTTCAAGAATCCTGGCTTTTGTTATGGAAGCAATATGTTTGTTTATGACTCTGTGAACAAGGCATAGGCCCAGAGGGCCTGTTCTCTCCTATTTTGAACTGTTCAAGGCTTCAGCAGTATTAACACCTACAAGAAGCTGACATCAAAGAAAAAACCCAAATTCCACTGAGCAAGCAGGTTTTTTAAAACTTTTATTGAGGCATAATTTACATATCATAAAATTCACTCCGTTTAAGTGCACAATTCAATGATTTTTAGTAAATTTACTGAGTTATGTAACATTTTTTTTAGCATTCCTGTAAGATCCCTCATGCCCATTTACAGTTAATCCCCATTCCCACCCCAGCCCACGCAGCCGCTAGTCTACTTTATATCTCTATAAAAGGTTTGGCTTTTCTGAACATTTAATATAAATGGGATCATACAGTGTGTCATCTTTTGTGGGTCTGGGTTCCTTTACTCAGCATAACGTTTGTGAGGTTCATCTGTGTTGTACATATCAGAACATATATCAGTGCTTTGTTTCTTTTTATTGTTGAATAGCATTTTATTGCATGAATATGCCACACTTTGGCTGTCTGTTCATTCACAAGCTGATGAGCATTTGGGTTGTTTCCAGTTTTTGGCTCTTAAGAATAATGTTGCTCTGAATACTCACGTGCAACTTTCTGTGCACATATATGTCTTCATTTCTCTAGGAGTGAAATTGTGGGATCTAGGTCTTACAGTAGTTGAACTTTTTAGAAACTAAAAAAAAAAGGTTTCGAGTACCTGGCTTAGTGAACTGCAGGATTTACAAAGATAAATGTGAAGAAACAGTTTTTTTTCTTCAAGAAGCTCATGATTCATAAGAAGATAAAACAACTTCATAAATCGATAGATTCCGAGAAAACACTGGACTCTGAGGGAGAGTATGAATACCACAGAAACGGTGTAGGAGTTTCTGAAAAAGAGCTCTCCTCAATTTGTTAGGAGAGAATGTGGTCTGAAAAGCCCTTTTGAGATATATCTTTGGGAAAGAGTTTAAGTTGATGAGAAAATAATCAAAGAAAGAAGAAAGGAAAATCAAGAATGTGCTGAGCAACCTCCAGGTGGCCTAGTACAGCAGGATATTCAAATGGGACTCTTTGATCTCTTTTGTTGAGACTCAAAAGCCTAGACCATTTCAATAGGGACCAAGTCACCAACATTCTAAGTGGAGTTGCCATGGACATATACAGGAGGTGCTAAGAAATTAAGAAAGCTATTCTGTCAGGAACCAGTTCTCAAAGAGTGTGATCAGACTTGGAGAAAAAAAATAGTTGAGCGAGGAAGAGTTTTCTCCCTTGTAATTGTCTTTGAGCTTTGCATTTCTCACACCTACTCTATCAGAGAGAAAAGGGGAAATGATCTTTTTCAGATCCAGGTAAGTTAGAGGTGCTTCAGGGAGGCCACATGATTGCCCTGATGTATGTCTCCCATGGTTTCAGCTTGAGGGAGCAGAGCAAAAATAAAGAGGCCACTTTGGGTGCCAACTGGACTTGTGCTGCCTGTGAATGAGTAATATGGGTGAGATTTCCATGGGCTAAGTAGGTAGGTGAGATGGCCAGTGGTTATTTTAGAAAGGGCCTTGCCTAAGAGAATTGTCTGATGGAGCAAAGGACTATGATAGAGATTCTGGATGGAATGGACTGCCTGAATCCCAGAGTCTGAGGGTTGTAGAGCTCCTGCAAGGGAAAGAACCAGTCCCTGCACCTTCATCACCTTCAAAGGGAGCCTGATCAACACCACCCATGTAAGACTGAGCTGAGTTCTCTTCTGTGAACACCTTACCTACTCTCTCGGCCCCAGGATAGTAAGAAGCCATGGGTACTTAGCAATGGGAGAAGATAGAGAGGATGGAATTGTCCACACTGCCCTTCCCTCGCTATAGGTTCTGAGCCTGAAGCCCACATGGCCTGGAGAGGGAAGAGAAACTTTAGGTTGAATGGAGGGGCTGGATGGAAGTTTTTATCACTGTGGATGACACTTTTAATTATAAAATACACCTGTTCTTGAGATTGAAGGAAGCTAGAGAATCCTTTATTATCCACAAATGACTAAGTGAGCTATGAGACCTGCCTGAGATTTTTCAACAAGAGTAGAGAAAGAACTGTTGGCTGAATATTTAACGGTGGAGTGGTGGGAAAAAAGTGGTGTTCTCTTCTTGCACCCTATGTCCCTACCACTTCCAGCTCATTCAAGACAATGATATAGGACTTGTGTAGAGTGTTAATGGGAGTTGAGTGAGTTCCTGAGTTGAGTTGAGTTGAGTTGAGCTGAGTGCCCGAAGATAAATTGGGATCAAACTTTGAAAGGTCTTTGGAGGAATTTACATGGACAGAGAGCAGATATATGACAGTAGTTCCATGTTAACAAGATAAATCTGGAAGTTGTCTGTAGGGTTTTTTGATAAGATAAAATTTAAAATCCCCCAAATTCTGAAGACTGTGTTCTAGTTAGAAACACATGATGAGATTATGGGGGTGGTAATAAAAAAAAGTTTTCTTCTTCTAAAAGAGATATTTACAAGAAAACATTGCCTTTCAAAGTAAGCAGAAAGTTTCACAACCTTTTTTTTCCTCATTGTATTTAACATCTTAGTTCTCCAGAGTATCCCCTGGAGACCTGAAAGAGTTAACGTTCCATCCTAAGCACCTCAGCACAAGGGACTTCTTAAAATGGGTGACAAGGAAGAGAGGATTTGGTCCATTTAATCGTGGAGGTCCCACAGGGCTGTGAATAAACTAAGTGGAAAAAATCCAAGGAGGGGAGAAGATCAGTGTATATCACCTCACTGCCAAAATTTTAAACCAAACAGCATGTTTCTACACCTGTCTACTCCCCCGAAGACCAAGAGGAAATGGGAAAGTTCAGACTGTAAATGTCAGTGAACTGCTAGATTATAGAGTTAGTAGGAAAATATATTTGCAACCCTTAATGCAGTTAAGCAGAGCTTCTGGGAGAAGCTGGAATATTCTAATAGAAGTTCTGATTTGCAATCAGTGTGCTCAGGCTATTTTTAGAATAGGCTTGATATAGCGTGGCGTGGGGCAAGGAGAGTTCAGGTTCCCATTTAAATACAGTGTTCACTTTCATTTTTTAAGGAACATTCAGACCTATTCAGTACCTATTCCACTTTTTGGGAGGGACATTTGGATATTCTGAATGACCAGTCTCATGTGATTTATAGGTCTATGTCTTCTGGGATCCTTTCATTTCACAAATCAACAAACCTCAAACACAGCTATCTCTCCACTCAAGTTCTTCATTTGAAAAATTAAGTTGTTGTAGTTCCAACATGAGGCTGTTAATAGTAATAGCTACTGTTTATGGAGCACATGACAAAACGACATACACTATCTCATTTAATTGTGGTAGAACCCAGGTTGAGGACTCTGAGACTTGCCTAAAAACACACAAATTAAAGAAATGATGGATTAGGATTAAAACTAGGTCTGTCTTACTCCAAAGTCAGACAGTAATTCACTGTCAGAAACAAAACCATGAGAACCTCAGGGATGCAGAAGTCGTGCTCACTGCTGGAGAAGGTCATCGCCACACTAGCCTAATACCCGAAGGCTTTATGTCGTGGAGAATGAGCCCTCCCATTTGTATAAGCACATTTTATAGACTTTTTCAGGAAACAATCTACATGTCACTTGTTTACATCCTACCTCTGTTTCCAAGAATACATAATAATAGTAATATATCAATTTTCTCTCCTTTTTCTAAAATGCTTATCTTTAATTCCCAAGGAACTACTTTGGTCTTCCATGTCCTGAAGTTACTGTCATATGTACTTATTTCAGGGATGTTTAACTCATGCATATTGAGGTTAAATTTCCCCCTTTTGGTCTTTCCTCATTTATAAATCTTTTTTCGCCTCTTCTACCCCTAGTCCTTTATTTCTGTTTCTTGTGGTTTTGCTTAATTGCCTCCTATGCTATGTTTGTTGAAGCCCTTTACTTTCCCTTCATCTACTTTAATGGCATAACGTCTTCCCTCCTCCCTTCATTTTTCCTTTAAGGACTTCCCGTAACCTCACTTTCTATGAAAGGAGCTCATCCTGTCTCCTTTCTCTTTTCAACTTCTTTGGCTCTCAGAATAAATCAAGCCTGGAGTTAAATAGTTACCACTAGAATTGAAATCCTAGTAACTGTAGGATATTGGACAGTTACCTAACATGTTTTGCCAAAGTTGTTCCATGACAAAAATAAGAATATTCACTTCATAGTGTTGCTGAGAATAATAAAACACATCATATATGTAATGCTTCTGGTTGATAGTAAGTTTTCCTCTTTTCTTCTTTATGCTTTCTTTTTCTCATCCTTATTTTACATTCTTATACCAATACTTTAACTTCTTTCTCTTTCTCCAGGGATAGCTGGCCCTGACCATGGTCTAAGAAATAGTTCTAAGTGTTGCGTTGATGCTCTGAGCCTGACCTGTCTATTATCTCCTATTGCTGTTTTTATAGGTTTAAAACTAATTAAACTAGTTTTTGTTGATTTTTGAAATATGTGACAGGCACTGGGCATACAACTGTGAATAAAACAGGCAAAAATCCTTGTCCTCTTGAAGCTTACATTCTATTGGGGTTAGGCGAGGAAAGATGGGCAATTTAAAAAGAGTAAAAAAAAATGTAGAATGAACTTCTGGATTGAGCACACTGAGGTGCTGAGAAGGTGGTATACGTTAAAGAGGTCCTGGAAGCTCCATACCACATTCCATCCCCATAACTTGTCCTGTGCATCTTTTCCATTTGCCTTTGCCTGAGTTACATCCACATGCAAAAAAAATGAATCTCGACAGAGTTTACACCCTTCACAAAAATTAACTCAAAATGGATCATAGACCTAAATGTAAAATGCAATAATATATTAAACTCCTAGAAAATAACATTGGAGAACATCTAGATGACTTTGGGTTTATTGATGGCTTTTTGGATAGAACATCAAAGGCACAATCCATGGAAGAAATAATAATTTGGACTTCATTATAATTAAAAACTTCTGTTATATGAAAGATACTGTCAAGAAATTAATAAGAGAGTCACAGACTGGAAGAAAATACTTGCAAAATCATAACTGGTAAAGAGCTGTTATCTAAAATATACAAGAACACTTAAAACTCAACAATAAGAGAAGAAATCACCTGATTAAAAAATGGGCAAAGAATCTAAGCAGACACCTCAGCAAAAGAGATGTACAGATGATACATAAGCATTGAAGAAGCTGCTCAACACCATATGCCTCAGGAAACTGCAAATTAAAGCAGCAATAAGATACCACTACACGTCTATTTGAATGGCAAAATCCAAAACCCTGACAACACCAACTGTTGGGGAACATGTGGAACAGCAAGAACTCTCATTCATTTCTGGTGGGAATACAAAATGGTACAGCCACTTTGGAAGACAGTTTAGCAGTTTCTTACAAAACTAAACGTATTCTTACTATATGATCCGGTGATCTCACTCCTTGGTATTTGCTCAAATGAGTTGAAAACATGTCCACAAAAAAAGAAAAAAAACCTGCACACAGATGTTTAGAGCAGCTTTATTCATAATGGCCAAAACTTGGAATCAACCAAATGTCCTTCAGTGGATAAATGAACTGAATAAACTGTGTTATATTCATTCAATGGAATATTATTCAGTGCTAAAAAGAAATGAGCTACCCAGGAAGGAAGAGGCATAGAGGGAACAATGCATGTTACTTTAGTGAAAGAAGCCAATGAAAAGGCTACATATTATATAATTCCAGCTATAAGACATTTTTGAAAAGGCAAAACTATGGAGACGGTGAGAAGATCAGTGGTTGCCAGGGGTTATGGGGGAGGGAGAGATGAATAGGCTGAGCACAGAGGATTTTTAGGGCAGCGAAACTACTCTGATGCTTTAATGGTAGATACATGTCATTATGCATTTGTCCAAACACACAGACTGTACAACACCAGGAATGAACCCTAATGTAAACTGTGGACTGTCAGTGATAATGATGTGTCAATGTAGGCTTATTACTTGTAATAAACATACCACTGTGTTGTGAAATGTTGATGGTGGGGGAGGTTAGGCATCTCGGGGCTGGAGGTGGAGGAGGTGTAGGCGAGTGGTACATGGTGACTTTCTGTATTATCCACTCAATTTTGCTGTGAACCTAAAACTGCTCTAAAAATAAAGTCCAAAACACAGAATGCGTGTTCTTCTGACCATATTCTAATTTCACCTATTTTCTGACCTGTTGTCTTGAGTGATTATGGAGTGTCCACACCCTACTGCTTTTGTTGCAAATAACAGAAATGGCGAACTGTTTTCCTTCTTGGGAAAAATTATTCTCTCAACTAACTCAGTGAGTAAAACGTATTTAGGTTCATGATAAGTCTACAAGGCAGGAAGAACATCTAATATATTTTTGTTTAATAAAAGAGAGAACTGGTTTGCTGGGAAGTTAAGTGACTTGTTACAGGCAACACAGATTATTAATAGCAGAGTCAAATTAGAGCTCTGATCCTTTTATCCCAGTCCTGCATTCTTTCTCTAATTACTACATCTCTATAGCTTGTGATATAATTTATAAATAGTACTTTTACTGCACACCAGAGAGTTGGAATGTTTGAAAACTGCATTCAGAGGGACTGGTTGATAGTAGTATTAAAACCCTTGTGACTTTTATGCAAGAGGTGAGTCTTCTCAGGTCAGATCCAATATGTGTACTGCATTTCTTTGAAAAGCTACTAACATTTCCCGTTCCTAAAGGGCAACGGAAGTTCTCAGAGTACTGAGAACAGAAAACACAGCAGAAACATATAGAGGACATTCCCATATAACCCTCTATAAGGACACAGATAGCAATTTAAAGACTGAATTTTGGGTATTTGCTGACAAAAGGGTATTTTATGCAACCATCAAATGAAGAAATATTAGGAAGCGGCATTTTAATGCCCAGCTTTTAAACCAATGGCACAACAGAACTACGATTCGATCAAACCAGAAACCAATTCGCTTAGCAATACCTGCTAAGGATCTTCATTTTTTTTCCGTTGGAGTAGAACAGCCATTCTCCCTTAGTAATAGGATATTAGCTGGGCATAGAGTCATCTGATTAAAGACTGCATTTCCCAGCCTTCTTGGAAGGTTTATGTGACCATGTGACTAAGGTCTGGCCAATGGGTTATTATTGGAAGTGATACGTGCTAGTTTCCTGTTGTGTTTGAAAAGGAAGGGGTTTGACTTCCCCTCCCAGACCAGAATGGGTATGTGATAATGGGAGCTGGAGCAGCCATGCTGGACCACGAGATGGAGCCAGTGCTGAGGATGGCAGAGCAGCAAGATAGAAGTCCAGCTACCTACATTTTAGTGAGAGAGAAATAAACTTCTGTCTTCTTGAAGCCAGTATCATTTTGGTCTTTCCATTCCAGCAGCTGAAGTAGTTCGTAACTAACACAGAAGTCAGTGTAAAGGCTGTTATATTCAGTTTATAATTTGTCACATATTACTGTTCTGAAACTAACAACGGTAACCATGTACATTGTTCTCTCTCCAGAGTATTATTTCATGCATTCTCATTCTTTTTGATGTCCTTGTGAATGTTAGAGTTAATAAAGCCTTCTCTGTGTTAGTATAGGTCATTATTTGGATTGAACGGACCTCCGAATGAGAAAGAGAGTGAGAGTGAATGAGAGAGCATGCTCAAATGATAATAGTAAAAATCTGGTGCCTCAGGTGGGCACATCACTTCCAGTGCTCAATACAGCATGTGATATTACCAAGGCCTCTTTTAGCTAAGTGATCCAAGTGCAACAATTTTGTAAATTTCCTGATTTAATTAAGTCCTTGCTGTGTTAGGCCCATAGTTTCAATCGAAATAACATGTCTAAGACTTTCTTTCCTTATGTTTAAAATGCAGATGATACCTTTCCAAGTTCCCTCAAGCACTGTTTGGTCTATATTTGGTGGTCCAGTAATGTTAGTGTCTTGTCATAAGCATACAAAAATTCAGCACCCAATGATAATACCACACACACACACACACACACACACACACACACACACACACACACACACACACACACACACACACACACACACACACACACATATGGTATTCTCTTCTATTAAGGAAGAGGTTGATTTACAGAAAAGAAAATGGCAGGAGGAAGGAGAGAGATGCTGGCAGCTAGTGCACAGGTGCATTCACTTTCACACTTTGGTGCTAGAACACTGAGTCAGGCATCCTTAGGACAACAGGCTTTAACTTAGGCTGCCAGTTCCATAAAAAGAAAATAGGCACACTGTGGAAAGACTTTTCCATTTAACCTGCATGTATTTTGCATGTGCTAGTTAGAGCTGAAAGGAGCAAGTACTTAAGCTGAGAATCTATTGATTCAAGCAGTACCGTTCTCATACGTTCTTCTTCTTCCCACTGCTTTCTCATTATTCTTGCCTTTTTATATGCTCTTCAGTCCTCTGTTACTTAATGAGTTCACATCTTCATTGAATTCTCCACCAGGGTGCTTATTTTCTGATCCAGGAAAGTTCATTAACATGTACAAATAATAGAGTAGGGTAGAAATGTGCAAAGCAATGGATTGGCTCCTTGTCACAATTTTTTAGCCTTTCCTGTTCCTTGACCTATGGACTTCTTTTGTCTGTAGGGAAAGTTCAAGAACTAGGCTGGAAAGAAAAAAGCAGGAAAGAGCTGGAAGGTATTATGTGAAGGTATAGGATTCATTTGAATTTAAGAATAGAATTACCATTGCAGCTCGAAAAACTTGATATGTGCAACAGTTTTTAAGAAGTATGTTTCCCACACTTTGAGATTTCATGCATTAGTCAAATTTAAAAAGAAATTTGAGGACTGGCACATAATCATAAACTCTTTTTCTCTTTCCCTGAATGACCATAAACTGTGATGAGACTGCAGAATAAACTTTTATCATCTTAAGCACAGAAATTTCAGGTTAGTTATAGTAGAAAGGAGAGAATATTAGAATATACTTACCCTAATATAACCAACCAAAAAAATAAGAAAGATATAAATGTAACATAAGATGCAATAGTCCTTTGAAATGAATAAACTCATCTCTATTAAAAACTCCATACGTGGGTCTAATTTTTTCTGAATTTTAACTAGGGACTGGTGAAGCATCCCTACTAACCTATAACCAGATTATGGACACACATGATGGACTGCATATAAAAACAACTCCTTTTATTGAGAGTTATCTGAACCTGCTTTTTGTGGGGGGCCTTTTTGCCCAACTACCCACAGTTGCGTTCTTTCTGAGGCCCCATGCTGCTTCTTGATCTGGACCGGATCTTCAATTCGCCCATTTTGCCTTCTTACTTCAGGCTCCTTCGCTGTCCTTGGGATATTAATAACGATATTGAACACCATCACACTGTAGTTCAAGTGATCCATCAGTTTAACCTTACATCTCCCGAGAACCTTTCCTGAGATACAGCCCCACTGAGCTGGAGCTTAAAGTCAGTTTTTACAAATCGTTGTGATCAGTTACCTGCTAAGGTAGGGGAACCTTCACTGCTGTGACAGAATGCTTCTGTGGATAAAGTGCAGTGAGGGAAATGGCTGAAGCCATCCTTTTAAACAGAATCAATGTTTGTCAGCTGCCTCAACATCCTGTACCAACATTACATTGGTAGCTAGAACATAGGTAACTTATGATAAATACCTCTCCTAGGACCCCTCTCCTCAAACAAAATTCGTAAAGTAACATAACAGTACTCCCAAAGAACAATGTTAACCAACAATAAAAATATCATTTTAAAACTCCTTTTTCAGTGTTTATCCCTATTAGTTAACTGAAATTCCTTATTGGGGAGCTATAATAAGCAAAATGTAAGAAAATATTTATCAGAATTCTGTTGCTCAATAACTTATGGTCACAGGCTTATAGTTATTATATGATTTCTATACATTTTATGTACAATGAATCTTTTTAAAATTTAAACGAATGGCATTGCACTGTACTCCCTTTCCTTGGGGTCCCTTTCTTGATATTAACCATGTGAATACTGTAAAACCAGAAGATTGGGGGCTTTGTTTCTTTCCATTATAAGAGTTCTGATAATTAAAACAGAAGGATAATTGTGATCATGGCAGACAAGCACAGCAAGAAAAATCTCAAAATGAATTCCAGAAATATTAGGGAACAGCTATATTGTCATACCTGGAAAATTAATTCAGAAATAAGTCCTCCTTCAGTCTCTCCTCTTGAAAGGAAAAGGTGATGAGAATTATGGCTTGGGAAAACCCAGACAAAATTTCCCTCATGTGCCCAACTTAGAATTTTCTCATGCTTTTGCTTGCTGTTTCACATCTAATGGCAAGGAAGTAATTAACTATCTTATTTCAAAGAAAGGACTTCAAACATTTTTCTTTCCAAACTACTGGCTTACAAAATTGAAGTAGCAATGGCAGCAATGCAGCAAAGGTATTATTTAAGTAGAAGGAGATAGAAGTTAAAACATTTTATATTAATTTTGTTGGTAATTATTTATTGAGCAACTCACATGGTAGTTATTTTCATGGTTAATGGAGAGACAGATATGCAAAAAATGCTACTACTGCCCTCAATGAACTCAAATTCTTTAGAGTGAATGATATTTGCTTTATATATGTCAGTTGACACATATTTATTAAATATAGTACCTAAATTCTTTTAGATTTTACAGGAGTAACTGAGCTTGGGTTTTCTTGAAAGCAAAGCTTTAAACAAAAGCTTTTATGCAGGTAGTTTAGCTGGGGGATGATCTCAAAGATCAAGAGTGCATGGAATAGGGGAGAAGAGAACAGTATAAGGGTGGCTACTGCTACAGGCAACCACTATGGTAGTCAGCACAAAAGATGTAGAGAAAAGAAATTTATAACCCAGTACTGAAGACATAAGATTACCAGTCTAAAACTACATGGGCAACATATAACTGAGGACAAAATTGTTTCCTATAGATCAGTGGCTCTCAACTGAGCTTGACTTATAACCCCTGCAGGTGATATTTGGCAATGTCTGGAGATACTTTTTGTTGTCAAGATGGTGGCAAGGGTGGGTGTAGAGAGATGGGGGATGGCAGTGGGGTGGGATTAGAGGGGAGCTACTGGTATATAGTGGGTAGAGGCCAGGGATGCTTTTAAACACCCTATAATGCACAGGCTAGCCCTCTCCCTCCCAACACAAAAAAATATCTGGCAAAAATGCCAATTATACTGCTGTTGAGAAACCTCCCTCAAACATCACCGGGGCATCTAGTTGAAATGTAGACTCTATTCAGTAGGTCCAAGGTGGACCCTGACATCTTGCTTCTTCTAACATCTCCTAGGACTCTCCTAGATTGAGTGCTCTTTACCTGGACTTTTCACAGAATAAGGAAGTAGTAATAGGTATCTACAATCTGTCCTCAATATTTCAAAATGCCTAATGTACACCGTATATTTATCCCATGGTAATATGACACTGGTCTACAAAAATATCAAAGTGGTGTTTTTTGTTTGTTTGTTTTTGTTTGTTTGTTTTTTGCATTATGCGGGCCTCTCACTGTTGTGGCCTCTCCCGCTGCGGAGCACAGGCTCCGGACACGCAGGCCCAGCGGCATAGCTCACGGGCCCAGCCGCTCCGTGGCATGTGGGATCTTCCCGGACCGGGGCACGAACCCATGTCCCCTGCATCGGCAGGCGGACTCTCAACCACTGTGCCACCAGGGAAGCCCAAAGTGGTGTTTTTTAATGGAATTATACAACTCATCGTCTTACAATATATATCTCTTACTAATCATAAAGTAATAATAATAAAAATTTCTTATAGAAAGTTTGGGAATCATTGATCTATAATACTGTTCATCCTTGTCAGGACAAGGTGAATCCAATTTACATAGAAAATTTTGCTCTATGAAAATCCATACTCTCATCAAACAGAATCTCCAATTTTCCTTCCACTTAGGGACATTTTTGACTCATCTGAGGAAGCCACCTATGTTGACAACCTCTTTGACTCAGATCATTTCAGACTATGTCACACACTCCACGTGCCTTTACCTCCCTTCCTTGGAAATGAGGAGTACATTGGTTTCTTTCAGCAGCAGAGCTTATGCTTGGGCAGAATGTGTCATTGCTGGTTTTCCATTCTTGATATTCTCTGGGGGGGATGTAGGTGGGAAAAGAACATACCAGGGATTTCTTTTAAATAAAAGTGTCATAAAATCTATTGTGACAGATTTTAAACAAGTCCCTGTAAATGGGCAAAATGAAACGACAGCACTGGGAGACTGGACAGAAACACATCAGCCCCCCAAATTTCTTTATTTCTCTTGCTTTTTCTCTCCTGCTGAGTTGAAACGTTCCTTCCACAGAATCTATGATGCTTGTGGAGTGGAAGGTCTCTGGCACTCCAAAGCAAAAACCCTCCAACAGCCTCCAGTTCCTAAATAAGAGGCAATTACAGCCCCTCTTTCCTGGAAGGTGTCAGTCATAAAGGCAAAGGAGCCTTTGGAGATGGGTTGGAGTGTGTCAGTCATTCAAAGAGTAAACTCTGGCATTGAACAAATGGTGCGTTCCTGAATGCAGTGCCAGCAGGCAGCTTCTGGCTACAAACTCTTTTGCAGGGATAAAAGCCTTCCTAGTGGAGTTCGAGCAGTTCTAAATATTTCATGCCTGTGTTCGAACAAAAAGTTGCCATGGGAAGGCTGGCTTGAAGATATATTATCAGCTTGGTATTTTCTAAGTTAGTTTCTCATTAGCTCGTCCTTCTCTGCCCCATTCCCACCAAGTCAGAAACTCCGATTGCAAGCATTCTTTAGAAATTACAATTCCTATCTTAGGTATCTTCTCTATTGAAACCTGTCACCTCTGCCTTGTGAGTCCTGCTAAAGATGTCACACATGCTGATAGGAAAGGAAGCAGAAGCGGTTGTATCTTATGATGTGTTTAGAAGTATTTGCGGTAATCAAGTTGTATTAGTGATCTATTGTGTAATGACCCCCAAACTGGGTAGCTTAAAAAAATATTTATTATCTCTCTTGCTTCCTGAGGGTTGGGATTTCAGATAGCGCTCCGTGGGGATATCTCTGTTCCACAGTGTTCTAGCCTCAGATGGAATATTTGAAGACTGGGGCTGAAATCACCTGAAAGCCCATTTGATCACATGTCCAGTAGCTGATGTTGGCTTTTGGCTGAGAGACTAGGTAGGCTGAACATGTGAAGTTGGTAAGTCAAGAACTCTTCACCTCCACATTATGAATAAAGGTGCTGAGGCTCAGAGAAGTTTAGATATCTTTAAATCACCCAGGTATTTAATGGTGGATTTGGGACTAGAACACAGCTTCTCTAACTCCTGCACCATTTTTCTTTTCATCAGAATTTATAACATCTGCAAGTTGTAACATCCTCAACAAATTAACACTTACTGAGTACTTTCCATAATGGAGGCACCGTGGTAGACATCGAGCTTATATGCTGCTGAATATGACACATTTTCTCCCGTGGAGAACTCATGGTCAAATGGAGAAGGTGAACACATAAACTCAGATATTCAAAAGAGAGGCACAAGTGTAGAGATGAGAGTAGGCAAAGATGCTGTTTGAACATAGAGAGCCACTTAGTTCATTTTGGGACTCTGTAGTGACTTTCGGAGGGGGAATAAAATATTTGAGCTTAAATTTTCATTGCTCAGCTCACTAAACTAAATAGCAGCCTGAAAAAGGGCACACTGGGTACTTAAATTTCAATATACTGTACATATTTTAAAATAATATGTCTTACTTGTTATATGATAAGGCAATTCCCTTTTCCTTTTGTCCTTCAATAAATTTGTACTTTCAAATATCTCGATTGTATGTCTTACTTTTTCTTGCTATTCTGAATAATATTTTTAAATATTGTACTTTGTAATTGGTTGTTGCTGGTATATAAATTTCCAATGTTTTACTTGTATGGACCCTGTTGACTTCTTCTACCTATCTGAGTAGGATGCTTAGCTTATTAATGTTCAACTTTCCTTCCTTCCTAATGTATGCATTTAATGCTATGTAGCTCCCTTTTATTATAACTTTATCTACTTTCTGCAAGAGAGATATTTAGTGATTTTGGTTTTGATCAGTTCTGTATATTATAATTTTCATTATAAACTCTTCCTGAAACCAGTGTATTTTTTTTTTTTGGACTAGGCTCTTTTGTAGAATCATTTTTTATTTATTTATATTATTATTATTTTTTTAATATTAGTGTTTTTTAAACATCTTTATTAGAGTATAATTGCTTTACAATTGTGTATTAGTTTCTGCTGTATAACAGAGTGAATCAGCTATACATATATATCCCCATATCTCTTCCCTCTTGCATCTCCCTCCCAGCCTCCCTATCCCACTCCTCTAGGTGGTCACAAAGAACCAAGCTGATCTCCTTGTGCTATGTGGCTGGTTCCTACTAGCTATCTATTTTACATTTGGTAGTGTATATATGTCCATGCCACTCTCTCACTTCATCCCAGCTTACCCTTCCCCTCCACTGTGTCCTCAAGTCCATTCTCTATGTCTGCATCTTTATTCCTGTCCTGCCCCTAGGTTCTTCAGAACTGTTTTTTTTTTCTCTTTTTTAGATTCCATATATATGTGTTAGCATATGGTATTTGTTTTTCTCTTTCTGACTTATTTCACTCCGTATGACAGACTCTGTGTCCATCCAGCTCACTACAAATAACTCAATTTCGTTTCTTTTTATGGCTGAGTAATATTCCATTGTATATATGTGCCACATCTTCTTTATCCATTCCTCCGATGATGGACACTTAGGTTGGTTCCATGTCCTGGCTATTGTAAATACAGCTGCAGTGAATATTGTGGTACATGACTCTTTTTGAATTATGGTTTTCTCAGGGTATATGCCCGGTAGTGGGATTGCTAGGTCATATGGTAGTTCTATTTTTAGTTCTTTAAGGAAACTCCATACTATTTTTAGTTTTTTTTTGGTTTTGTTTTGCAGTACACGGGCCTCTCACTGTTGTGGCCTCTCCCGTTGCGGAGCACAGGCTCCGGACGCACAGGCTCAGTGGCCATGGCTCATGGGCCTAGCTGCTCCACGGCATGTGGGATCTTCCTGGACCGGGGCACGAACCCATGTCCTCTGCATCGGCAGGCGGACTCTCAACCACTGCGCCACCAGGGAAGCCCTATATTTAGTTTCTTAAGGAGAACCTCTAGTTCTCCATAGTGGCTGTATCAATTTACATTCCCACTAACAGTGCAAGAGGGTTCCCTTTTCTCCACACCCTCTCCAGCATTTATTGTTTGTAGATTTTTTGATGATGGCCATTCTGACTGGTGAGGTGATACCTCATAGTAGTTTTGATTTGCATTTCTCTAATGATTAATGATGTTGAGCATCCTTTCATGTGTTTGTTGGCAATCTGTATATCTTCTTTGGAGAAATGTCTGTTTATGTCTTCTGCTTATTTTTGGATTGGGTTGTTTGTTTTTTTGATATTGAGCTGCATGAGCTGCTTGTAAATTTTGGAGGTTAATCCTTTGTCATTTGCTTCATTTGCAAATATTTTCTCCCATTCTGAGGGTTGTCTTTTCGTCTTGTTTATGGTTTCCTTTGCCGTGCAAAAGGTTTGAAGTTTCATTAGGTCCCATTTGTTTATTTTTGGTTTTATTTCCATTTCTCTAGGAGATGTGTCAAAAAGTATCTTGCTGTGATTTATGTCAAGGATTGCTCTGCCTATGTTTTCCTCTAAGAGTTTTATAGTATTGGGCCTTATATTTAGGTCTTTAATCCATTTTGAGTTTATTTTTGTGTATGGTGTTAGGGAGTGTTCTAATTTCATTCTTTTACATGTAGCTGTCTAGTTTTCCCAGCACCACTTATTGAAGAGGCTGTCTTTTCTCCATTGTATATTCTTGCCTCCTTTATGAAAGATAAGGTGACCATATGTGCGTGGGTTTATCTCCTGGCTTTCTATCCTGTTCCATTGATCTATATTTCTGTTTTTGTGCCAGTACCATACTGTCTTAATTACTGTAGCTTTTTAGTACAGTCTGAAGTCAGGGATCCTGATTGCTCCAGCTCCGTTTTTCTTTTTCAAGATTGCTTTGGCTATTCAGGGTCTTTTGTGTTCCATACAAACTGTAAAATTTTTGCTCTAGGTCTGTGAAAAATGCCATTGGTAGTTTGATAGGGATTGCGTTGAATCTGTAGATTGCTTTGGGTAGTATAGTCATTTTCACAATGTTGATTCTTCCAATCCAAGAACATGAAACTAGTGTATTTTTAAGAACAGTTTCTTTTAATAGATATTCAATAAATCTTAAATATATATTTACATACACACACACTGTTTTACTATTCGTCCTGTTTATCTGGAGAACCCTGATTAATACACTTGGCGATAATGTTTTATCTTTTTCTATAGCGCTGGATCCAAATTTCTAATATTTTGGTGACAGTTATTATGTTTGTGCTCTTGTGGGTTAGTGGTCTGTACATTTTTGTTCTTTTAATATTTTTGTTAGGTTTTGGTATCGAGGTTATACTGATCTCATCAAATGAATTGGCAAATTTTTCTTCCTTTAGTATTGCCTGAAAATTTTTGTATAAGACTAGTAATTCTTAAAATATTTGATAGCACTCACCAGTAAAGCCACCTGGACATGGAGATTCTCTTGTGAGTGGTTTCTTACCAAGTCTTTGTTTTTTAAAAGCAAGTATAGTGACTGTTAGATTTTTTATTTATTCTTGTGTCAGTATTGGTAAGTTTAATTTTTCAAGGAGATATTTCCATTTTATCTAAATTCTTCCATACAGGTGTCATAAAGTTGGTCATATTATCTTCTTATTTTCCTTTTAGTGACTGTAGGGTCAGTGCTAATTTATTCTTCATATTGATGATTTGCGTTTTCTCCACCTTCCCCTTGATTATTCTTTCTTAGGGTTTACCAGATTTATTAATCATTTTCAGAGGACCAACTTGTATGATCCTGTTATATCTTTATTACCCCCTCTTTCTTTTTTTCTTTGTGTCAACATTGCACTTCTTTCTCTGCTTAAGATATAAATTTAGATAATTAATCTTCAACTTTTCTCATGTCTAATATAAGCATTTAACGGCATAAACTTTCCTCTAATAGCTCTAGCTGTACTCCCCAAATTTTGATACATTGTGTTTTCATTATGATTCAGATTGAAATATTTTCTAATTTCCTTTATACATTCTTCTTTCACCTATGGGTATTGCTTAATTTCTAACCACTTGGGGATTTTTAGGCATTTTATTGTTTTTGGCTTATAATCGAATTAGTGTGATTGGACAATATATTCTGGATGATTTTAATTCTTTGGAAATTTTGGGGTGATTTGTTCTATGGCTACAAATATGGTCTCAGTGAACATTTTTGTTTGCTTGAAAACAGTATATATTCTTCAGTTTCTTGGATGTAATGTTTTATAATTCTCAATTACATCTGATTGGTCAAACATGTTTAAATACTTTATATTTTTCTGATTTTTGCCTATTTGTTTTTTCAGTTACTGAGAGAAGAGTGTTAAAATCTCTAACTATGATTATGAGTCTCTCTGTTTCTCCCTTCCATTCTCTCAATTTTCCTAGTCTAAGTTCCTGTTAGTGTTTTGTCACTATATAATATGGGCTGCTATGTTTCTTGCCTCTGAAATGAATTTCATTCCTACAACCACCCCATAGCTAAACACCACATAATCTGTTTCGTTATAAAATTACTACATGTCAATGTGCTGATTTCTCTGTTAGCCTAAGTAGGCTAAACGTTTAAATAGTCCAAAAATTGCAGTGATTTAAGGTTTACTTCATGCTCACGTCATGGTCCAATGTGTGTTTCCAAGAAAAGGGCTCTTGTTCACACAATCACTCCGGATACCAAATCCTTCTTTGAGTGGCTACACACTTCCTTATGATCCCAGAGTCACCACTGGATTCCTTGAATCTGACTAACAAATGAGAGAAAAGTGTGAGTAGTATTGTTTTCAAGGTGTTTGGGGACTGGGCCTGGAAAGGAGGTATATCCCTTTTGCCTATATTCCATTGTCTGGAACGTAGTTTTCCAGCCATTCCTACTGAAGGAGAAAGCTGAGAAATGTAGATTGGCTGTGTGAATAGCAGAAGGGAATGCATTTTGGTGCTGTATAGCATTCTGTCTAAAACATACTCCATTTCCATCAAGATCAGCTCAACATTGTGCTTAAGTTATATAACATTTCATTTCATTCTAAGCACTGAAGCAAAAATAAAGTTTAGTGTAGTGGGTTGCATGTAATATATTGAATTCCTGCTCACATAAAATGCCAGTCTTCCATTACCTGGGCTGAAATTAATTATTCTGGCTTCTGTCATTTTATGGCTTTTGCTTTGGAACTTGGTTAAAATATTTACCACAGTCCTTCTTGCATTAAAGGCAGTTGTAGATTCATTTTTCTTTTTCCCTCTAGTTGGTGAGCCCCTTGACGTAAAGAAACTCTGAATTATTAATCTTTGTATCCCTCACGTGCCTAGCACAGGGTTTCAACATTTGGTTCATGAGCAATCAATAGATGTTGGTTGCATTGAGGGAGGACTACAGTTCAAGGAGCTGTCAAGCAGTTTTTAGACTTTCCATTTTTACCATTTCGTTGTTCCAGAAACTGAGGATCAGAGAAATTACATGCCATACCCATGCTTATACAGCTAGTTAAATGTTCAAACTGGAACTAAAACCCTGGTGTTCTGATTGGTATTTGGAGTTGTTTTTAACTAACCAATTTGACCATGATTATTGCTTCTCAGTTGAGGTATAACAATAAAAATGACATGTTTAAAAAATTAAAGGTTTGCTTGAAAATACCTCTGTTCAGAGCTATTACAGCATTTTCAGGATAATGTTCATTAATATCACTTGTGTGTCTCCAAAGTATGTTTCCCTACAGCCTTTTGAAGACTGTTTCCATTTTGGCACACTGGCAAATCAGAATGATATATGTCAAAAAGGAGCAGCATGATATCATCTTGGAAACGAAGCATAAATTGTGTCCATCAGACATAAACCAATGCTTAATTTTTATACTTGAAAAAAACATATTATCATGAATCATTAAAGTAATTTCCTTATCTGGTTATCAGAGTTAGAACTGAATCTCATGTTCTTTTTAAGACAACGTACAATGGAAAGAAATTGTTGAAATAATTTAGCCACTTCACTCTCACTTGATGTGATAGTTGATTTTATGTGTCAACTTGACTGGGCCACAAGGTGCCCAGACATTTGATCAAATATTATTCTGGGTATGTCTGCTGTGAGGGTGTTTCTGGATGACATTAACATGTGAACCAGTAGACCTAGTGAAGCAAATTGCCCTTTCAAATGTGGGTAGGCTGCATGAAATCAGTTGAAGGCCTGGAAAGAAAGAAGAAAAAGGTTGACCCTCCTGTGAGGAAAAGGGAATTCCTCCTGCCTGACTGTCTTCAAAGTGAGACATCACTTTTTTCCCATTTTGGATTTGAAGTGAAGCATTGGCTCTTCCTGGGTCTTAAGCCTACTGACCTTTAGACTAGCTCGGTACCTTTGGCCCTCCTGTTTCTCAGGCCGTTGGACTTGGACTACACTGATACCGTCAGCTCTCCTGGGTCTCCAGAATGCCTTGCTAACTGCAGATCATGGGACTTGTCAGCCTCCATAATCACGTGAACCAATTCCTTATAATAAACAAACAAACAAATAAATAAATAATGTATTTTCCTTTATTCTTCAGCATTCTCCAGAGAAACAGAACCAATAGGATATGTGTGCGTGTATGTGTACACTTGACAATTACAGCTTTGAACAGTGTGTTCGATAACATTTCTATCCAGCAAACAGTGCTACAAGAGGGACAACATATCTAGGTTTGCCCAGATAACAAAGAGTTAATTGAACCTCTTCAGATAAATACATGAGAAAAAATGATGATTGGGGTGCTTCCAAATATAGCAAAGCTTACCTTTAAAATTCTAAATAAAAATATAATTACGGAGTAATTCCTTTTGATTAGCACCCCTGTTCTCATGATGAGCTAGGAGTCTGTAATAATGTTAGAAGAATGACACTTAGTCAAAAGTTCAAGTGATATGCCACAGTATAAGCAGTACAATGCGGATCTCTTCAGTTAAGTATGTTTAACAGCAGGTGGGAGGCTATTTTTCTCCACAGAAATAGAATGAAGGCCTTTTCTGATGATAAAACTGATTCTTTTGTTAACAGTCTATCTAAAACAAAAACGCTGCCTTGAAGGCCCAATGCCCAGTATTTTATTCTTCCATGTATCATCTTGAGGAAGTTATTGACAAATAACCCTGTCCAACAAGAATACTGGATTGTTCTTGCATATTATGGCAAGGAGTTATGCAATTACTCATGAGCAGCAAATACCCTCCAGCTATTGAGAGGAAATGACCTGGGTTGTTGAGTTTCTGTGTGTGTGTGTGTGTGTGTGTGTGTGTGTGTGTGTGTTTCTTTCCAACTTCCAGTAACTGTGACTTGGGTTAACACCGACATTTTCATTTTAGCATAGATAGACCTGGCCTTCAAGGAGAGTCTATTGATTAGTACACTGAGGGTATAGCTGGAATTTTCTTCAACGGCTTATTCAGCCCCAGGTTTATTGTATCATGTTATAGGCAGAATGAGGATGCTGTTTGAAGGTCAAGGCTCATCTGATTTTGGTACATCTTTACCTCTGACAGATAACAGAATCTTAATACAAGAGAGCTTTTTCTTTTTTTCTCCTTTGCTTGGAAAGTTGTGCCTTAGAAATTTTCCTGCTGCAAAATGTGTACCTCCCAAGTTATTAACTACCTTCGGAGACCCAAATTCTGTCGACTCTTCTGAGCTCTCCTGAGACTCAAACACAGTGTTATTTTTCTTATTTCTTCTTGAAAATCTCAAACAATGCGTGTGTAATTATTTATAAATGGCTTATTACACATTTGAACAAATAACTCTGAACCTAGAAGTAAAAACGAAATATTCAGTCCAACAGACCCTCATTGATCAGCTGCTTTATGGCAGGAAACATCTTTGGCCCTGGAAATACCAAGCTGAATAAGACTCATTTCTTGATTTCAAAAAGATGACAGTGTTTTGGTGGAATATCTGTTGATTACTGCTTTATATAATGGTGGAGTAATTTGGTTAGAAAATCTCTCTCACAGATAAGAATTATAAAATCCATAATAATGCATGTCTATGTCTGTATCTATCTAATTATCTGTCTATCTATCTGTCTATCTAATCTACCAAACAGCTTGAAGACAGCAGATAATGACCAAAAGCAGGTAAAAATTGCAGGGGATGTTACCCTTGAAAGATGAAGTGTAACAGGTGAGATTTGCTGTTTTGAAGCTCTTTGCTTGAGTGCATACCCAAGACTACCCAAGGCTCTGAAGGCAGAAAGCCGCTGTCTTACTGGCTTGAGGCATCAGAGAACAGTTTGGGACTAGAAAAATAGCCACAAGGTTAGGGAGAAATCCTAGAAGGAAGAGACACAAAGTGGTTCAGTCCTAAAACCTACATATAAAATTCACTCAAAACCTTAGCTGGGTGCTAAACTGGCCAAACTGGCTGTCATGCTTGGGGAAAATCCTATGGGGCCCAGCAAAAAACCAGTATCTAATCTGGAAGTTGAAAGAACCATGCAGAAGTATCAGACAAATGGTCTCTGCACGGGGAGAAATTTGGAGTTTGAATCCAGCCAAGTTACCTGGTTTTAGAAGAAAAATGTCTCTCATCGCAGTAACATAGCAATATCTAGTTTCTACAACTTGTTATCCATAATATCCAGTATATGAAAACAATTAATATGAAGGAGCAGAAAAACGTGACCCATATTCAAGAAAAAAAGCAACATGTATAAATTTATCTTGCAGTGACCCAGATGTTGAAATTAGCTGAAAAGGACTTTAAAGCAGCTATTATCAACATTTTTAAGGACATAAAGGAAGATATATGCATAATGAATAAAATGATGAAGAATCTCAGCAGAGAAATAGAAACTAAATAAAAAGAGACTAAATATACAATAACTGAAATATACAGTAACTGCACGTTGAAGGTGACAAGAAAAAGACTGTGTCTGAAGATGAATTCGTAGAAATTAGCAGTGTGAAGAACAGAGAGAAAAAGAATTGAGGTAAAACGAAAAGAGCCTTATAGATATGTGAGCAATATTAAGTGTTTTTTAAAAAAATTTATTTATTTTTGACCATGTTGGGTCTTGGTTGCTGTGCGTGGGCTTTCTCTAGTTGCGGCGAGCGGGGGCTATTCTTCGTTGAGGTGCACGGGCTTCTCATTGTGGTGGCTTCTCTTGTTGTGGAGCACGGGCTCTAAGCACGCAGGCTCAGTAGTTGTGGCTCATGGGCTCTAGAGCGCAGGCTCAGTAGCTGTGGCGCACGGGCTTAGTTGCTCTGCGGCATGTGGGATCCTCCAGGACCGGGGTTCAAACCCGTGTCCCCTGCATTGGCAGGCAGATTCCCAACCACTGTGCCACCAGGGAAGTCCCTAAGTGGTTTTAATATACAAAAAATTAGAGTCCCAGAAGGAGAGGAGACAGAGGATGGTGTAGAAAAAATTGAAATCTAAGTTCCACAGCAGACAGCCTGAGTCATCCTTGTTCTCGGTTGTATCCCCAGCACCTAGGATAATATAAATATTGTGCAAGTACATATTTGATGATTATTAAAACTTTGATGAATAAATATTTAGCTTCAAAGACTGAGAAATACATTGTCTAAGTATTTGCTTTATAAAGTCATGGTGAATATTTGGGTGAGTATATGTAGGGATGCTGGTAAATTGAGGTGGTAGGTGAGGTCCATACTGTCTGACTCTTTAGAATATAAAAAGGAAATACTGGGTGCTGTGGAGAATTCTTTCTGTTAATGGCACGGTTTCACAAAATTGCCTTCTCTTATTTTTTTCCTGGTGTTCTAGTGACTAGCTTTATTTTTCTCTCATGTTCTGTTTTTGAGGCCTAAAGTGGGTGCCAAAATAGAAGTGTACCATTCATTATTGAGTAGCATTAGCTCTCTGGTAAATAGAGTGGCACTTGGGTGAAAGGCTTACAAAACAAAATGAGTTAAATATGGAGTAGGGACACTATGTCAGAACGGAGGCTGGTAAGAAAAGGGACCAAGTATGATAGCTCACTGCCCCCACAGTGAACACCCAGTATCCTTTCTTGGGTTGATTTCAAGAGTTATTGTTAAGCTCTGGACATTTTAGAGTACATGCATGGGATCCCTGGAAAGATATGGTGAATCTAAGATCTTGGTTCTTCCAGTTCCAATTTTGGGTTGAAATAAAGCCACATATTTTGTGGTACATTTTATATGCAGGAAAGAAAATGAGGAAAAGAAAAATTTCACTCATGGTACAATGAAAATAACCTTTTACCTAAAACCAAGTGACATAGCCACATACCTGTTTTGCCCCTATCAGTTGTGTGATTTGGGTAACCATGTCTTTTCTCTGAACTTAAATTCCTCTTATATAACATATGAGTTTCTTAGTCCCTTTTGGTATTGTGAAAGAGACAAAAGAAGAATGTTTTATAAGTGTTTGTAATTATTTTCCGTAATGAGAATCACATAATTACTCCAAGGACGGCTTCTGCTGTTATGTGCCCACAAGTACCACTATTATTATATTTAAGCAAACGCATACGAGGCTAAGGCATGGACTTCTTTGGGTAATCTTGTGATTATTTGGTAAACTGAATATTTGAGGGAAGAAGTATAAATAAGTAACAAAAAGCTTTATGAGTTTGAGGAAATACTGGGGAATCTCTTTTCATCTTCACTCTACTGCTGTGGTGTTTCTTTGGAGGAACAAATTCGTATTTATTCAACATGTATTCAGTGAGGGTAGGAAGGAGGGTGCTATTTAGGCACTGTTTTAGGAGCTATAAATAAAACAGAAATCCCTGCCCTCGTGGCACGTGTTGTTTGGGGCTTATTCCTTTTTGTGGCCTGTCCTTGTATATGTCACTTACTTTCTTTAAACAAAAATAAATTTCAGTGTTAACACAAACTGGGGAAAATGTTCAGCATCGAATGAAGAAATGTTCTTCCTGGAAAATAAAATGGCAGCAGACAAATTTGCCTGCAAGGAATCTGAGGGGAAAGAATTCTGAAAGCCCTGACTCACATTTTGTGCTTATAGATGGAAGAAACCAACACATTCAAAGCCAGACCCATCCAAAGTCACCCATCTTTACATAAAGCCATCTAGCACAAACGCAGCCATCATATGTTACAGTTTTCCCTGCCAAAAAAGTTAATTGGCTCAGGCTGACTTTGAATTCAACCCAGATTTGCACAAAACTTGCTGAAAGGTTTGTCTACCTCAGGAAAACTTTTGATAAACCCAGTTCCAAGTTTCAGAGTTTTACAGAAACCTGAAACCAAACAAGATTTTCTTGGTTTCCTGTTTGGTGTGGAGATATTGCACACTCCAATTATGAGGCCTCGAGGGAACACAAGGAAAGGCAGACACACAAAAATCTCAGAAACAGATAATTAAGTAGGAAAAACACATCAGGAAAACAGATAAGAATCAGAAGTTTAGCTGAAATTGTAAAATTATTAATAATATATTTATGTTGAAAAAGTTTATATGGCATAATGCCACTTATCAGGTGTGCATTTCTAGATGTATTTTGCTGTTAAAAGTTAGGAATTTTCAGAATGAATGCCAAACCTGTACAGAGGGTGATCCATAAATAGAAAATGCAGATCAAAGCACTCTCTTTCTCACCCTCGACATTGTAAAGTTTCACATTTTTCCCTCTTATTTGCCTCCATTCAAAGATGAGTTAGCATAAAATAGAAAAATAATTCAATTGGAAATGATATTTGAGTCATATGCAGGGCATACCACACAGTTGGGATTTAAATTATCAAATTAATTTGCCTTTGAAATGACTTAATCAACAAAATCAGTCCCAATATTTCATTTCAATATTTTTATTCAAAATGCTGCCAGATAATGAAATTGCGTTATTGCATTTCCCCATCCATCCTTAGTTTTAGGTCAAGATGTATCAAGAGAGTCAACTCAGATTGCTTTCTTGACTCTGATTTCATAAGAAACTTTAAATTTGGAGACTTTAACTGTTTTAATTTTTGAGTCAGGGAATGTTATTTCCTGTAAGTGTTGTTTGATATGGAAGCTGCTTTGGGGTTCTCACTGAAATGGAAACATCTGTGAATGTGTTGTTATTTCATTAATGGAATTGATTTTTGAACACCTACGATACACTCAATCTTAGGAAGTCTAGAAACTCAAGGATTTGCTCACCTAACACAATAGAGCTGTGCTAGAATATAAAACCAGACGACAAATTATGTTGAACATATACATGGTTTAAACAAATATTAGAGTGGAAAAAAAGGGTAGCAAAACTGAGGGTATAATTTAGTGGGCTAGTTAAGGACACAGAAGTCTTGAAAAGAAGTAATTAAAATATTAAGTCAAGAAAATGGTAGGATTAAAGGTAAGAAATAAAGAGGAAGACTGATTGATTGATAAGGACATATTTACTAAAGTTACTTTTCTTGCTTAGGAAGTGTCTGAATTGCCCAGTAGATGACACTTGATGCATTTGGCAAGATACAGGGAGTCATTGTGGGTCTGGAATTCTTTTCTTTACTAGATTTTTGTTTTTGGCTTGTGATTAACTCTCTGTCCTCTTGGATAACGGGATTATTTGTAGCACCCTCACCTCACATCCCATCTTGAAGACAAATCTCATTAGTTTACTCTAGTCAAAGCTGCAGAAGGCTGTTGTTGGCGTTGTTACTGCTATTGTTGTGTTGTTTTTACTTGGCTTTTATTTTCCATGTATAACAATAATACTATAAAATGTTCACATTGTGCTTACTATGTGTCTGCCACAGTTCTAAGCACCTACATTTACTCATTTACACTTCATAACAACCTTATCATAAAGATACTCTTACTATCCCCATTTTTCAGCTAAGGGAGGATAATTTGCCTAAGATCACATAGTAATTGGTGGAGCTCAGCTCAGAACCCAGGTAGCCCTGCTCTAGAATCTGTGTTCTTCCTCATTATGGGAATCTGAAGTTTCAGAATCCCAAATCAAGAAGGATGAATCATCATGTATTAATTTACTTACAGGTGCAGTTGGGTAGTATATATGCAGTCAGGACTGTCCTGCCAAATTAGAAATACAGGGTCACTCTAAGTAGGAAGTCTCTTCTTCCTCAAAGCCAAGGCTGGCCAAGTTATGGGTTTCCTAATTCGGCAGAGAGAAATGGTAAAAGATAGATGAAGAGAGTCATTGCTTAGATTTAGCAAAAATTGCTTCAACTTTCTGACCATATTTGGTACACAGAGATTTTGAAAGATAGAACATTTATTTCAAATAAAATAGATTATCGAGAGATTTTTGAAAGACAGCCAAGAGCACAGGTACTGTTGCTATATGAGAATGATGGATTTTAGGTGTGAGGTACTCTCAGTTGGAGACTAAGTAATTCAAAGAACTTCCCTCTCTGGTGTTTAATACATGTTTATGCCAATTTGCTAAGCAGAGATGAGCAAATCTTCATTTACATATGATTTGGAGGAGTTAAAATGTCAACAAAATGAAGTATTAAAATTTGGTTCATCCATGATGACACCCTGGAGCTAGGTTTTTATTATCAAAATGCCAGCAGAAAGCCTCAGAGAATTGAAAAGAATGTCTAATGTTTACATTTTCTAGTAAACCTATGCCGTATTTTTTTCCTTTTACCAGCAAATAACTTTCTTTCCTCAATACAATTCATGAAAAAAAATTGAGTGATAACCTAGTAAGAGTGTATTGAGGGCATGAGCATTCAAGACAGAGTAAATAGCATAGAAAGAGAGTAGGCTCAGTGTAAGGTGAATATAAGTGAAAGAATAAGCCCATTAGAAGTCAAACTTGTTTTCCAAACTAAATTGACTTTCTAAGGGATGTTGGTTTGTTTCCTCTCTTCAATGCGTGTACAGGCTTAGCGTTATGGAATGAAGGATGTGAAAGCTTTCCAGGTTGTGCCCTTTTTACAATGCTTTGGTCTTCCTACTTTGCTGGCTCATTTCTACTTGTCCTTTAAATGTTTGCTTCAAGCATCATCTCCAGCAAGGCATTCTAGATTCTATTACCTGTTTTGTCACTTTCCTCCAAGCTACGAAGCACCTTGACATCTCTATCTTTGTATTTATCTCATTGACTTGGAATTGTCCATTTATGCATATTGGTTATACTTGACCCTCACTCTTCAAGGACAAAGGTTATGTCTTATTAATCTTTGTAGCACAATGTTTAGTATGACATAGACATTCCATAAGTGTTGAAACAAGTTGAAAAGCTACATTGACATTATTAGCGATGCAGCAATGGTCAAAAGCAAGTTCTACTACTTCTTTTTAGACTTCTTTTTCTTCAACAAATAATTATTATCAATCAAACTTTTTAGAACATAATTGAACATGTTTAGCCCAGTTCCCTAGTGTGAAGTTCAGAGCTTGTACAATTTAAGCATATCTTTGCAAATACAAGCTTATTTGCATAAGTTTGTAAAACAAATGACAAATGGCCTTGGATGATAAAAGGGACTCACTTCATCTATTTATTTTTAACCCCATCTAGGCATTAAACAAAAGAGTTTAAAAATAAAGATGTATACAAGTATCATCGTACGTGTATTATATGAGTCTATGTGTGTAATATATGTAAATAAGTATTTGTAAAATGTATAGATACATAATTTTAACATAGTGAGGTAAGGAAGTCATTAATTTAGCCAAGAGTAATATGATAGACCCATTTTTTTTTTCTTTTTTAATGCACAGGATTTACATTTAGACAGACATGTATTTGAATTCTGAGCCTGTAACTTATGAATTCTGTGATTTTGGACAAGTTATTTAAGCTGTTTCATTCTCAATATTCCTCACACGTAATGTGGGACCAATAATATGTATCTCGCAGAGTTCGGATTAGGATTAAATGAGGTATTATTTAAAGTGGTTACTATAATTCTTGCCATCTAGCAGATAGTCAATAAATGGTAGACTTGTTTTTGTGGTTATTGTCTCACATAAGAACAAGTAATTTTATACCTTTATTTTCTTCCCCGACTTTCGTTTTCTCATCTGCCCAGTGGTAATCATACTCTTTACCTCATTGATGGTTGCGAAGGTCAAATGGGATAATGTCTCTGATGGTACTTTCTAAAATGTAAAGTGTTGTTACACAAAATAAAGTAACAGTTAAAACTCTTTGGTTTTTATTTTAAAGGGTGGAATACTGGCTAGAGACAACATACTCTTTTAAAATGTTACTGAACAGTAGTTCTATAAGTTACAAAACAATCTCTCTAAATTTCCTGCTTCGCTTCATTTTCATTTTCTAGTATTTGGTCACCAGGTTTCCTTCACTTCTCACTGTATGGGAGACCTAATCAGTACTGAAGCAGGCTCCACCAATTAACTGGAGGAAGCACTTGTCTCTCTTTCTGACTGTGTACAAACCCCTAGGCTCTGTTTTATCAGTTTAAACAGGTTTGCTACATGACTGCATCTTCAAAAATGTCAATAAGTACATTTAGATTTTGGAAAAAAGGGAGGTCCAAGTGAAAGTTTATTTCTTCCTGTTAAACATTTTTGCCAAGACTGCATGTATTACTTTTTTTGTCATATTTCTAATGTTTCAGTCAAACTTGGTTTGGTCCTTTAAACCTTTTTCAACTTTATTCTTATTTCTAGTATTGGTATTTATGTAATGACACCAAGTCTGGGCATTTCAACTTGACAAAATTCTGCCCTGAAAACCTACAGCGCTAGTTATTTTTGAGAGCTGTTTTTTTGTTGTTTTATTTTCCTCTTGGAATTCAATAGCACAGTTCAAAACTTTAAAGTTTTGAAAACATTGTATAGCAAAAAGCCAATAGTTGTTATACTTGCTTCTGAGCAAGAATATTATCGGAAACTTGATAGAAGCTTTACAATTATTATTTGTTAGAAATGCCCTTCCAGAAGGCTTAAGATACAGCAGCATAGTTTTTATTTTCCAGTTTTCATATGCTTCCCTTTGCCATATGTTTATAAATGAGGCATAAAATCAACAAGATCTTGACTTTACTTCCTTGACTATTATTGAATACTCCTCTTTAGAATTACCAGGCTGTGTTCTTATGCCCTCACTGTTCAATACCAGGTCTTCCATTGGTCAAAATTTCACACCTTCCCGGAGTACTAAGTCCAAATACGTGGACCGTGGAGACTACCAAGTGTGAATTCCAAGCTGTTCAGCAGAAAGTTCAAGAAATATATTTTAATTTTAGGGAGGCCATGGTTAAGAGCATGGACTTTCTAGTTAGATAAAAGTAGGTTCAATGAATACTACTCAGCCATAAAAAAAGAAAAAAATAATGCCATTTGCAGCAACATGGATGGACCTAGAGATTATCATACTAAGTGAGTAAGTCAGAAAGACAAATACCATATGATATCACTTATATGTGGAATCTAAAATATGACTTAGATGAACCTATCTATGAAACAGAAACAGACTCATGGACATAGAGAACAGACTTGTGGTTGCCAAGGGGGAGAGGTTTTGGGGAGGGAAGGCGGGGAGGTTGAAGTTAGCAGATGTAAGCTATTATATATAGAATGGACAAATAATAAGGCCCTATTGTATAGCACAGAAAACTATATCCAGTATCCTATGATAAACCATAATGGAAAAGAATATTAAAAAAAGAATGTATATGTATAGCTGAATCACTTTGCTGCACAGCAGAAATTTACACAACACTGTAAATCAACTATACTTCAATTAAAAAAAGCTAGGTTCAAAATCTAGTGTTAGGTTTTAAAATCTGGGTGACCTTGTACAAATTGCTTAACTTCTCTGAGTTTCAGTTTCACTTTCTGTAAAATAAGAATAGTAGTGCCCATTTTATGAGGTAAATTTATTCTGAAATTAAATAAGACAATGTAGCACTATTACTATAATAATTGTTCATAACATATACAAATATCAAATCACCATGTTATATACCTGAAGCCAATATAATTTAAAAAACAAACAATAAATAAATAATACAAAAGAAAAATGTTGACGTGAAATGCCCCTACGTTCTTGAGTACTAAAATACACCATTCCCCACATGACATTTGAATCAGTTAGGGATGCTTTTAACTCCAGGTGAAAGGAATCCCAACTGTTCTGGCTTATACAAACAGGGGTTTATTTATTTATTTATTTCACAAAACAGTCCAGAGATAGACAGTTGTTGGCCTTGGTTTCAAAGCTTAATGATGTCAGAATGAGTATCTCTGAAAACCTCTTGTACTTTACTTCATAATTGCAAGAATGTTGCTGTAGCCCCAGCTATGACATAGGTGCAAAAATCCTTAGCAGAATATTACTAGGATGAATCATGTAATATATAAGAAGGAGAGAACATCATGAGTAAGTGATATTTTTCCCAGCAAGACTTTGATATGATGTATAATAATAATCAATGCAAGTAACCTTATTAAATGTTTTTTAAAACAGTGAAAAACTATGGGATCATCATAATAGGTGTAGGAAAAGCATTTGATAAAATTAAACATTCACCACCCAGGAAATAAAAGGGAACTTCCTTAACCAAATAAATGACATTCATGGAAATCTACAACTGGTATCAGACTTAATGGTAAAACATTTAGTTTTACCATTCTCTAATGGTATTCTAATGGTACCATTCTCTAATGGTAGTCTAATGGTACCATTCTCTAATAGTATTCTCTAATACTGAGAATAAGGCAAGGATGTTGATTCTTACAGTTCATTATATGTTGTAATGGAAGTCTTAGCCAGTGGAATGATGGAAGAAAAATAAAAAAGCATAATGATTGGAAAGAAGAAATAAACTGTCCCTCTTCACAGATGATATAATTCTTTATGTAGATAGTCCTAAGAAATTAACCAAAAAGCTGCTAGAATAAGTGAATTTACAAAAATCACAAGATACAGTCATATAAAACAATTAGTTGGATTTCTGTATACTGGTGATGAACAGTTAGAAAAACAGCACCATCTACAATAGCATCAAAACATAAAATACTCAGAGATAAATTTAACAAAACATATGAAATGAAAATATATATCCACACAAAGGCTAGCATATTCATAATAGTCCCAAACTAGAGACACCCCAAATGTTCATCCACAGATGAATAGGTAAACAAATTGTGATATATCCAAATGATGTAATGCTACTTGGCAATTAAAAAAAATGGACTACTGATATACTTAACATCATGATAAATTTCACAGGCATTATGCTAAGTGAAAGAAGTCATATACAACAGAGCACATATTGAATGGATCCTTGTTTACACAAGGCAGACCAGTAACTGTTCTTTATTTTTTAATTTTAAAATTAACATTTATTAGAGTATAGTTGATCTACAATGTTGTGTTAGTTTCAGGTATACAGCAAAGTGAATCAGTTATACATATACATATATCCACTCTTTTTAAGATTCTTTTCCCATATAGATCGTTACAGAGTATTGAGTAGAGTTTCCTGTGCTATACAGTGGGTTCTTATTAGTTATCTATTTTATATATAGTAGTGTGACTATGTCAATCCCAATTCCCCAAATGTATCCCTCCCCCCACCTCCCTTTCCCCCTTGGTAACCATAAGTTTGTTTTCTACATCTGTGACTCTATTTCTGTTTTGTAACCAAGTTCATTTGTTTTAGATGAGGGGTATGAAGAGTACTGACTATAAAGTGGTATAAGAAAACTTTGGGGGGGCGGCGCTAGAAATGCTCTATATTTTGACTGTGGTTATATTTTGTCAAAATTCACTCAAGAGTTGATTTTGGACACATTTTTTCTGTGTGCAAACCATAACGTCAATAAGATTGATTTATTAAAAAAAGAAATGTTAACCTTTCTAGTCACAGTTATTCTTAGAAAATGTTCTAGGTAGAAAGGGCAGGGACGGTGCTGCATCATTGACTAGAAATGATACCACTGTCCTCAAAAGGTGGGGAGTTAACGCTGATGCTTGTATGCTAATCAGAGCCTGTTGAACCTCTTAAGGGGGGAAAAAAACACTGAGTAGCAAAATTCGAAAGTGAATGAAAATACGTCCAATTTACAATCAAATAAAAATGCTGTGGGCATAGAGCCAAAGAATATTCTTAGATTGGACTTTGTTTAGCAGTCTAAATTTAACCAGCTAGAATTCTTGAAGGACATTTTTTATTCAACATTTTGAAGTGTTTACTTTTCATTTGAAGAAACTATAATTCCTCTGAAAGAAGAAAGTACTTGTTTCTTTGTAATAAAGAATGGGATAGTTTATAGGTTTAGTATAGAGTGAGCACAGATTGTAAGCGTTTCCTCCCCTGTACCCCCAACCTTGGGACAAATTTGAGGCAAAGATGGTGAAAAGGTAGAGAATATAAGTTGAGTTGCTCTACTTATGGAAGTGACATTGTTAACCTGCACCTTGTGAATAGAGGTATATGTAGATCAAATGGACAGAACAAAGAAGGAGCTTTATGATATGTGATATAATATTATAATTGCTGATAATGAACAATATATATGATGTGGGAAATTTCCCAACATTATAATATTCTACAGTACCTTCACATATTAATAAGACCGAAAGGTTCTTTTATTATTTTTTCTATTTTTCAAAAATAAAGCTTTTTTCCAAATGAATGAAATATATATTTTAAAAGTATGAACTTCCTTATTTACTATCTCAACACTCATTCTCTTGTGTGCATTGGTTCATAGATTATCTATGACAATGAAAATGCTTTTCACAGTTGCAGTTGACATAGCAAAGCAGAATATTGAAGTAGTTTTAACAAATTTGGGGAAGCATTTTAGTTCCTTTATCAAGAGATGCTGTTTCCTTTAGGGAATTGAAAATTATATCCAAGATACTAATTTCCTCATAAAGACATTTGGAGGGATTATTTTTCCCATAGAGCCAATATTCCAATTAATTCATCCAAAGAAGGAGATTTCTCATGTTGAGCCAAACTCAAAGCACCAGAGTATGATGTCATGAATTTTAAAAAGGAAACCACCCTGCCAGATACTTGAGTTGCCAGTGCACACACTCAGTGATTCACAATTAGGCTGATTGACTACATGATTTGTCAAATAGTCTTTCTGCTAGGTAAACATCTTCCAACGCTGAAACCTTATTGTTTTTCTTTTCTTAAAAAAATGTTTACGACAACATTGCAGGAAATTCTCATTCTTTAATACATCCAGCCTTTTTGAAAGGCTTCTAAATATTCTTTGCCTCGAAGGAGTGAAGAGAAATATAAGACAAAATAAAAGCTAGAAAATACAGAAGACTCACCTGATTCATATACTTACAAACACTTGCACTAACATGGATCTGATATTTGGTTGTGTATAGTTCCCATCAATTCAGGCAAACTGATTATTGGTCTGAGTATGGCTCTGTGGTGTAGAAGCCTCTATATAGAGAACCATGAAGCAACAGGGCGTCACATGTCACTGGGTGAAATGGAGCAAGTATCTCTGCGTCTAAATCAGAGGGATAGAAATTAATTAAAAAATGAAGACAATGATATTCCCACTTGATATGTTGAATATTTTTCCACATAGAAGTTGAAATATGAAACTATCTGGCTCAAAATTTGATGTCTGGGGATACTAAGTGACACAGTACCTGGGTGAAAATTCTGCTACATAACTCGTGATATTAAACACAAAGAAGTCAAATAATTTATTTCTAAAACAAGAATGAACGGTTCTAATAAGAAGTTTGTGAGCTATGTTTTCAAGAAGCTTTCATGTGACAAGACAAAAGCAGAACCTACGTTTATTTACGAATACTCAGAAATGTAAGATTTTCCATACTAGAATGCACTGAAGTGAGAAATACATATTGCTGTTGTAGATGGTTCTCAAAACATATTTCATGGAAAAATTGTAAAGCAACCAACCAACAGAGCTTCCAGCCTAAAGGGAGGTTTGCGTGGCTGTACAGCCTGCCTAAATATTACTGTGCTTATAGATGGTGTGTATTGACTTGTTTTGAAGTTAATTAATATACAGTAGGGGTAACAGAGGGCATCTCCCTTTTTTTTTTTTTTTTTGTTGGTACGCGGGCCTCTCACTGCTGTGGCCTCTCCCGTTGCGGAGCACAGGCTCCAGACGCACAGGCTCAGCAGCCATGGCTCACGGGCCCAGCTGCTCCGCGGCATGTGGAATCCTCCCGGACCGGGGCACAAACCCGCGTCCCCTGCATTGGCAGGCGGACTCCCAACCACTGCGCCACCAGGGAAGCCCCAGAGGGCATCTCTTTAGTGATATATTTGAACGTTAAGGTAATATGCTGAATTTTTAAGAAATTGTGTGGGTGAAAGGAAATGTTGTTAGGAACTGAGTATGTAAAATTATTGGTCTGGGTATGTTACGTAGTTGGTCTCATTTAACAGACTCAAAAAACAATGTATAGATATTTAATGATAGTTGCATTTAGGGTATAAACTTGGTCTACACTCTTTCATTAAGACAGGCTGTAACTGAAAGAAGTGATTTTTGAGCCAACTGCATGCTTTAAAGAATCATTTCATTTAAATCTGATGATAATTAAACTTGGAGATGTTTAATTTGGAACACAAGTATAAGGCTACAGTGCTCATAAAAACTTTTTTTAGAAATTTTTGAACTCATTTGGACCTTTGGGTGTTCAATGTAATGGACAAATGGTAGCCCGAACACCAAGAACACTAATAGAATTCTAAGAATTTATCAACCAGAACTGTATCCATGACTGCACAATTTAGTGAGTGAAATAATTAACCAATACATTCCTGGTTTCCTCTATCTAGGGGGCATTATTTAATAGTATTAAACAGAAAATATATTTGACTGAAATGACTTGCATAAAGGTTGGGAGAGGGGTACTTTTTATATCAGACTTAACCAAGAAAGTGATTTCTCCTAACAAAATCCAGGGTGGTATAAAATCTGTCTCATAAGAGTGAAATACTTCATAGAACATTCAGAACAGAAGAAGAATGGAAAGTTAGAGAAACACACAGGTAGAGAGATACCCTGAGCAATAAAGTCTGGAATTTTACAAAGTTGATTAGAAGCATAGGGGACTTCCTAAATTATTTACAATTAAGAATAGTTTCAGTTACAGAAAGTGCTATCGAGGATTTGCTTCCTGGTATTTAAATGTGAATTAGTTTCATATGGAGAGAATGAGCATTCTCTCAGTGTTCATGGAATTTACCTGAGAAAGTATGCATGTACACACACACACACACACACACACACGCAATATTAACTAACTTTGTTGTGGTAACACATAGCCTCTAAATTTTGGTAGCTTAAAACAGTAAATATTTTTTTGTTGACAAGTCTGCAGATTGGCTGCAATCCTGTTTGGTCATGATCATCTCTATTCTATATGTCTTCTCATTCTTGAACCTAGGGTGACAGAGTAGTTTCTGTCTGGACTGTATTGCTATTGTTCTCACAGCCTAGGGCAGGAATGCAAGAGACCACACACAGACACGCAAAAAAAAAAAAACAAGCTCATATGAAGTTTCTGATTGGATATGACATGCATAACGTCTGTCCATTTTCCAACCCAAAGAAAGTTGCAGGAAGGACCAGGCCTAAAAAATGAGGTAGAGGGCTTCCCTGGTGGTGCAGTGGTTAATAATCCACCTGCCAATGCAAGGGACACGGGTTCGATCCCTGGTCCGGGAAGATCCCACATGCCGTGGAGGAACTAAGCCTGTGCACCACAACTACTGAGCCTGCTCTCTAGAGCCCGCGAGCCACAACTACTGAGCCCGCATGCCACAACTACTGAAGCCCGCATGTCTAGAGCCCATGTTCTGCAACAAGAGAAGCCACCGTAATGAGAAGGCCGCTCACTGCAACGAAGAGCAGCCCCCGCTTGCCGCAACTAGAGAAAGCCCGCGCATAGCCACGAGGACCCAATGCAGCCAAAATAAATAAATAAATAAAAACTTTAAAATTTACAATGATTAAAAAAAAAAATGAGGTAGAAAAGTATCCTCCACCTACTTTGGAACATAGCAACACGTGGCAAACAACATGCATATCTCATCCTTAAGGATTAATCAGAGAGTTGGAGAATTTTAACACAATCTACCATAGATACATATGTTATATGTACGTTAACTCTCCAGTAGAGTATATACTTCCCATTACAACATATGATTTTAGTTATTCAAAATAAATTTTTTTTGTATAATTCCTCAATTAAAAAACCTGTCATATATTTAGCTATCTGCTCTAGGACTTTGGTGAATACAATAAATTTTTTTGCTCAGACTGGGTAGGTTGGACCCCTCTGAGAAAATTGCCTTAAGAAATTCTGGGTATGACAGACCACTCAGAGATTTTTTTTTAAAGGGGAAGTAAAAATGTGTTTACTGAACTATGATACCAAGTTGAAATTTCAGAATCCTGCTGAAAATTTGTTTTAATATAAACAACATATTATAGAATTCATCCATCTAAATTCTAGGCATTTTCCACAAATAAATTTCCATAGGCCTGATAATATTTTACTAACCTTTTTAACCTAGAGAATAAGCAGAATGTGAAAGCCCACTGGAAAATTTGGATGTCAAAGACATTATTAAGGCAATAGATATATACTGAAAAGGAAAAAAACAAATAGTAAAACATGAGTTCAATTTTTTTACCCTATTGTTGAAACCACCAACCAGCAACTCCAAGGGCAATCTCTTTAAGGATTTCTGTACTGAGAAGGACAATTGTATTCCTATGAAATTTCTATTTTCCCAGGTCAGGCGTGTGCCCTTTGGTGGAGATATCAGTCCTTTGATGGCTGGGTGGTATGAATCTCCTTTGCACTCTCTGACCCTTCCTGATGCTTTCACGGTACCGTGCAAGAATGCTGGAGCAGTGTTCATGGAGCTGACCGGCATTGGTGGAAGGAGCAGAGGAAGCACATGGGGGATTACCAGCTTTATAGAGAATCCAGTTGATGTGTGAAATACGCTGTGATGGAGAACATAAAGTGCTGAGATTCACAAATTATATATTGGTTGTAAAGTGTGAAGACAAATAGTGCATATTTGCCCAAAAAGCTGTTTATACATCTTCCATCTGGGTTGCATTTGAAAAATGTTACATCAAAAATATATGTTTAAGAATGTAAGCCAATCAAAGCATACATGTATGAGGTGACTGTTTTTCCTGCAGATTTGGGCTTTCATCGGGTATCTTTTCCCCACATCCTGAATAAATTCTCTTATCGCTTTTTGTCCTGTAGGTCTGCTAGAGATGTATTATCTCCATTTTTATCTCTCTGAAAAAATATTCTTTATTTTTTGCCTTCACTTTGAAAGATATTTTTGCCAAAAAACATTTGGTCAGTTTTTTTCTTTCTGCGCTATAAGTTTGTTCTTTCATTGTCTTTTGGCTTCAATTGTTGTGATGAGAAGTCAGCCAACTATCAGTCTTATTGTTGCCATTCTACATAGTATGTCTTATTTCCATTTTAGCTTTAAGTTTTCCTCCTTATTTTGATTTTAGCATTTTGGCTATGATGTGACTATGTGTGATTTTAGTTTTAGCCTCTTTATCTTCCTTGGGGTTCATGACATTTTCGGTCTGTGGTTTTGAGTTTTTTTTTTTGGTAATTTTGGAACTTAGCCATTATCTCTTCAAATATTTCTTCTGCTTTATTCTCTTTCTCTTCTTCTTTGGGGACTATAATAACTAGACCTATGTTTAGACCATTAGGTATTGTCTTCCTGCTCTCAGATGTGGTGTTTATTTTCCCACTCTGTCACTTTGTTTTTTAGTTTGTATAATTTTTGTTGAAATGAATTAATGAATTAGTGTTTACTGACCCTTCCTAGTCTTCTCTGAAGTCTATTGAGTGCATTTTTTTCATTCGTGTCATATTTTTCATTTCTAACATTTCCACATGGTTTTATTCTTGGTGCCTCAGTTTTCCTCCTTTGTAAAATTAGGTTGAATTAGATGATTATTTTTAACTTTCTCAACTCATAGTACACTATGATTTAAACTCAACTTTTCATCCAGGCATTTTGGGAGGAGACACAGTGGGCACAGGCCTAAGTAATTAGCCCCTTCCCTGAAAAGGTGAGTGTACATTTTTCCTGGTTGCCAATCAAAGATTGGATAGTGAAGAGAGCTTCTTTGGATAAACTGATGGAGGGACAGCCTCAGAATTTAAACTACTTACTTTGCCATTTACTTTTTTTTTTTTTTTTTGCTGTACGCGGGCCTCTCACTGTTGTGGCCTCTCCCGTTGCGGAGCACAGGCTCCGGATGCGCAGGCTCAGCGGCCATGGCTCACGGGCCCAGCCGCTACACAGCATGTGGGATCTTCCCGGACTGGGGCACGAACTCGTGTCCCCTGCATCGGCAGGCGGACTCTCAACCGCTGCGCCACCAGGGAAGCCCGCCATTTACCTTTTGAATGCAAATATTAGGTAAAATTAGTTAGCCTAGGGAAGGAGGAAGTGAAGAATAGTTTAAAGCACAGGAGCAGATTGACAAACTTACTCATGGATACTCTGTGAAATGGATAATTAACCCTTAGACTTTGGGAAGCAGTTTATAAATGGGCAGCTGCCTACATTCCAAAGACTGGAGAGAGAAAACCATATGTGAGCTTTAAAAACTCTTGTTGCTTAACAGAGTGAGTACATATAGACAAAACCACGAATGAATTGTGCATCCGAAATAGAGTAAAAATCATGGAAAGAACCTAAAAAGCTATAGTTGTTTTGCTTTCATCTACTCCTTGGCTGAATTGACTGGTAGGCACGGCCGAATCTCTATAGTTGCTGAATAGTTTTTATGGTAAACAGCCTCTAAGATGGCCCCAGTGGTCCACTTCCTGGCATTCATACTTTTGTGTAACCTGTCTTGAGTGTGGGCTAGACTGAATGACTTGCTTCTAACAAAGGAATGCAGCCAAAGTGCATTCAGAAGGGATGTCCCTTCTGAAGTTAGATTATAAGAAAGGTTGTGGTTTTCCCTTGGGTATTCTTTCTTGCTTTCTCTTGGGTACCTCAATCTGGGAGAAGCTAATTGCCATGTAGTGACGCAGCCCTGTAGGGAGGCCCATGCAAATGAACGTGGAAACAAGTCTTCTGAGGCCTGCAGATAGCCACATGAGTGAGGGTGGAAGTGGATCTTCTGCCAACTTCCACGCGAGTGAGCTTGGAAATAGACCCTGCCCTAGTTGAGCCTTGAGATGACCCCCGTTAATACCTTGACTGCAGTCTCCTTGAGGGTCCCAGAGCCAGAGCCATCCAATTAGGCCACTCCCAGATTCCTGATCCCTAGAAAGTGTGAGATAACACATGTTTGTTGTTTCCAGCTGCTAGATTTTAGAATAATTTGTTACATAGCAATAGATAGTGAATAGTTCTTAATATTTCTCTGTATTACTTGTCTTTTTATAGTTTACCCTTGCTGGCATCAAGTAATTTGCACAATGGCTCTGTGTTATTGTCACACTTTATGATTAAAGAACTGAGGTTTGGAATCTTGTTTAAGATTTTATAGCTAAAATAAATTGAATCAGTATGTGAATTTATACCTTCTGACTAGATATAATGCTTTTTTTCATCTATGACCCGGTTCTTCACTCCTCTCTTCACTAAATTCTGACCAAAAAAGGACAGCCCTGAATCTAATTGATGACTTTCCTGAATATACTAATGGGTTGTGATTTTCTATCCTCAGCGTCCAGTGGTTATTATGTTATAAGATCAAATAGTGGCACATATATCATACTAAGCAGTTAAATTCTGGGTTTAGGGGTTACTGTCATGCATGATAGTGAAATATAGAGTAGAATCCCTAAGTTCCTTGGGAAATATGTGAGCCCCTTGATTTTGTTAAATTAGTATTTTCTTCTCCATTTCAACAAGTTATGTGGCCCCATTTAAAGGACTGTAGTTTGCCTTATCAATATTAAAATAGTGTCTGCATGAAGGTGATACTTTGTGCTGCCTCCGTGGGTTCCTCAGCCATTGACTTCCATCATAACATCCCCAGTGCTTTTTATCTCTTCATTCTAATTGCTATACTTTTGGATGCTGGCCCTGATTGGGACAGGCAGTTGAAATGGCATGCACTGGGTGATTGACACAGCCTGTATAAATACCTATTCTCTTAAGCCCACACCAAGTCACAGGCTGTCAGAGCTGGTCTACTGCTAAGGTCTTTTCAAAATCATAATTAAAGCATGATGCCCACTAGTCAATTATAAGTTCATAAATTAGGCTCTATGAAGAAACTCTACAGAGAAGAGTTGAACACTCTTTACTTCTTCCTCTACTTTTGAATAGACTTGGTATTCGAGTCCATGGTTTCTGGGTAAAATTGTTATTTGAATTCATCATATTTGAGTAGCTGTAAAATCTGCTAGAGTGTCAAGTACTCTGCTCTGTCCCCAGTAAAGATTGTTGATGGATGGACAGGTGTTTTATATAAAGAGGAGGAAGCTTATGTGGCTTAGAAGAGAGTTTTCCTGGGTATGGGGGAGGAGCAAGGATCAGGCGTGACAGATAAATGTGTGAACAATCCTGAAATGATTCTCAGCATTAATCATGATTATTAGATTCCAGGAAGTCAGTGGTAAAAGGAAAGAGAATTTTTTTTTTTTTTTGCGGTACACGGGCCTCTCACTGTTGTGGCCTCTCCCCTTGCGGAGCACAGGCTCCGGACACGCAGGCTCAGCAGCCACGGCTCAGGGGCCCAGCCGCTCCGTGGCACGTGGGATCCTCCCGGACCAGGGCACGAACCCGCATCCCCTGCATCGGCAGGCGGACTCTCAACCACTGCGCCACCAGGGAAGCCCCAAAAGAGCATATTTCTAAATACAAAGCAGTCATACACAAGTTAAATTAATTTTTAGATGACTTAATTTTCAGGATCCTTACTCAAAGAGAAATTTCTAGAAAGTCTCGTTACAATTTTATTTTCCTCCTCCCTGTTACTTCTTACAGTCTTTCTCCCTTTGCTTTATGGTCTAGCATTAACTAACGAGTCTCAATTTCCTTTTTTTGTGACATTGGTAGTCTCACTACTTTAAGGTTATGATAATTAAAAGAGTTACATGAGTAATACACCTGCCACAGAACCACAGAAAGAGCTTAATAAGTGAGAGTTACAAACACCAGTCCTTTTTCAGAACCTCTATTCTAGCTATGGTTCTTGACATACGTCGGTAAAAAACTGTGGTAGAATTCATGTGCTGCTGTTCAGATGAGATCCCTGCCTGCCCCTCCCTTGAGGATGATGAGGGTGCCTCTCACATGGAAGAAGTAGATTAGGAGTTTCTACTTGCACACTTTGTTTCCTCTATATAGTGTCCTCATGTCTCCCCCAGCAGCACTCCTGTGTGGTCCTGGCCCACCTGGTTCCCTCTGCTGATGTCTAGTGGCTTTATTTCTCCATCCTTCTGTCTAAGGCAGGATACAAGGGCCTCAAGTCCTATTCCTTCCCACATTTGATATAGGGTTTAGGTATTGTGTACTGTGGTGTATTTTTGTTTATTTTGTTCTGAAATTAAAGTACAAAAAAAATGCGGTTTTAAACAAAAAAATTAAAAATGTAACTACCGTACGATCCAACAATCTCATGTCTGGGTATTTATCCAAAAGAACTGAAATCAGGATTTTGAAGAGATGTTAAGACTACCATGTTTGTTGCAGCATTATTCATAAGAGCCAAGATGTGAAAGCAACCTAAATGTCCATCCACAGATTAATGGATAAAGAAAATGTGGTATATACACACAATGGAATATTACTTAGTCTTAGAAAAAGAAAAGGAGATCTTACCATATGTGACAACCTGGATGAACCTGGAGGACCTTATGCTAAGTGAAATAAGTCAGTCACAGAAGGACAAATACAGCATGATTCCATTTATATGAAGGATCTAAAATAGCTAAACTCATAGAAACAGAGAGTAGAATGGCAGTTGCCAGGGGGAATGGGAACTGGGTGATTGTTGTTCAACTCGTGTAAATTTCTGGTTATATCGATGAATAAGTTCTAGAGATCTGCTGGACAACTTTGTGGTGTCATAGTTAACAATATTGTATTGAGCACTTAGAAATTTGTTGAGGGTAGATCTCATGTTGTATTCTTACCACACACACACACACACACACAAACTATTATAGTAACATAGTAATAATTATTTTAATATATATCTTCAAAATTGACCTTCCCAGTAGCCCCCAAGTATATGATAACTCTAAAATAAAAATGATTATATTCAAGATATATACATCATGTATATTAAAAATCTAAGAGTAACTCCTAAAAGCAAATTTCAGAGTTAAGAGAGTCTTGATTAGATCAGAATTGTTCTGTAGTTTGGTGAAGTTTTTTATTCACATCCGTATCTGAAATTAAGACTTGGATTTTTTTCAGTAAGTGCTTTTCAGATTGATCATCACAATAGAATGTCTATCGAGGATGGGTAAGTTAATGCAAGTAATATTTATGAAGTGCTCACTCAACTAAGCACTCACTTTAGATAACTGCTGAAGATTTTCACAAAAGGTACTATTTACTTCGTACTCACTCTATGCCCCAAACTTACCCATTTTTAAATAATCACAAAATCTTGCAAGAAGGATTTAATTATCACCATTTAACAGTTGAGAAACCAAAGAAGAGTTTTAGTAACTTGCCTAAGGTCACATATCTTGCGAACAAAAAAGGTAGAATGTTAACTTGGGTGAGTTTTACCACAAAACCCACACACTTCCCACTATATTTTGCTGACCTCCTAGAGCTCATTTCCTAGTACTGAAAGACTTTCTGTCTTTGGCGGGTAGGGTTCGTGAGCCTGAGACAAGGGTTTGGGTGCCCATGATTTATGGAAGGCGTGCTCTAAGGAAAAAGAGAATGAGGGATGCAGGGGAGGAAAGGGGAGGGAGCTAAGGAATGAGGCCATCTAAGCTGGAGTCTAGCTTCAGCTTGCTTCCACCTGGAGCTCAGTAGCAGGAATTGCACCACAGTGTTGACTGTGCCTCAAAGTCACCCTTACGGGGACTCCCTGTATGAGTTAGTCACAAGGGGATGTGGAACTGGGAAAGACCAACGATTCCAGTATGCTGGGGGCTGAGAGATTTTCTGGGAGGCAGAGCTTTCAGTGGTACAACTGGGACAGTCCCAGAAAACCAGGATGGTTATCCCTTGCATGTGGTGGCCCAAGTAAGGCTAAGAGAAGTTCTCCAGAGAAAGGGCAAGCTGTGAGCCGTTAGCAGCCAACACTCACAGCAGTTGGGGGATGAGTTTGCAGCCTGAGAAAAGGGATCTGGCTTGGGCAGGATCAACAACCCCTACAGTTGCCTTGCTTAACTCGCTGTGATAAGTCAGTGGAGCAAAGAGACTGAAGAAAGCAGTATGGCATGAGTGCATGTACTCTTCAGAGTGGACTAATGAGCTTTGGAATAACTGCCCTTTAAGAGTCTAAGAATTTATTCAGACAGATTTCAGACACTGAAGCACCCAGCAACGAACCATTCAGCTATGGAATGGGTTCTGTAATGAAAAGAACCCTTTTCCCTCAACAAAACCATGGTGTTGTAGGATGAAATAGACCCGGTCAGACTGACAGCATCCTTTCTGCTTCTTCCTTCAGCAACTCTCCCACTCATTCCTTGAGGTATGTCACGCAACAGTGAGGAAGGTAGTTGGGAGCTGGAAGGTGAAATCAGAAATAGTAAGTCCCGATGGCCAACAGATGATGATGTAAATGAAATCAGTTGTTTTCTCTGATATGAATCATCAACATCCCTGTTTACGGTTTTTATTTGGGATTGGATTTACAAAATAACCTTGCTGGGCAGAGAGAATCTAATGTAGGGTTGGATGTGATACATATTAAATAATACTCATTATCTTCATAATAAACTTGTTATTAGGGTCTTTTAATACAAGATGAGAAGGCCAAAGCACTGTATGTTGAAATGATGCAGGCAATGATTTCTAATTGTTTTGCACTGGAACAAAACTATTGTCTCCATGAATCATAATCCAAAATGTGTAAGCATCTGCCTGAGCAACTAAGTGATTTTTTTTCTCCAAAAATCTCAAAGAAAATGATATTTGATTGAAAATTATTCTCTAGGCTACTATAGTTACTGTACTGGATAATAAAAGGTTTAAATCACAGATTAAAATACATGAGTGGGGAAAACAGCATCATTCATAGGAGGGATGCCTTCAAAGTTCAGTCACAGGGATGTCCTGCCCTCTAGTTAATGAGTTTGTTTCCAAAGAATAAACCTCAGGAAAGAATTTCAGGGTACGATCCTCCCCAAATCTCCTGTCCTTCCCAGAGTTCCCCTTGTGGACTTGCTGCTCTCAGTTTCTTGAAGGTACCTGTGTAGAGGTGATTAGCTAGTAGATGGAGAGCCTGTTGTCAAGGGGTCTGTACTTTTCCTCACATGAGCTCTGAGCTTGTTTTGAGAGACCTAGCTCTTCAAGTGTGTTCTGCAGTCATGCAGCAGAGCAAAATGTGAGTTAAGCATCACTTTGCTGACTGTCTCAGGAATCTTTTCTATTCTGTTCACATATGGAACAGAAGAAACCGGTTAGAAATATGTTAGAAAGCGGCATTCCCTAGAGTGTGTTCTGTAGGTGACCCACCCCCCAAGCTCCCTGGTCAAAATATTTGAGTAGCACTATTTGATCTTTTAAAGACATCACAATGCACAGAAGCATGTTGAATCCTTTATCTAATCTAGTGTCATCCTAATATATTTAACAACAAAGTCCTTTTTACCTTGAGACTCTCATTCACCCTTGATAGGACACATGAATTTCCTAGAAAAATGTTTTCAGAAATGGGGAAATGGGGAGCAACAGCAAAGAGTCTTTGTCAAAAGGACAAACAGGTAGGATCACCTTTTGGATACCCTGTGATTTTCTCCAAATCACTTGTCTATCCCCTCTGATCCCTATTGCCCCTTGCCCTTGTAGCAGCTCCATCCTTTTGAATAAAGAAATAATGTAGGAAAAATTATGGCCTTTTCAGAAATACACTGTGATCCTGTTTTGAGATCCAAATAAGAGGACATCTATGTTTCCTATATCTGAGACCCTATCTGTACATCTTCCTTTGCTTTTCACAAGTGAAAAATCTTAGGTACCAACAAGGATAGAGGAAAAGAAAGAAAAATCAGATTTAGCATATTTTCTTTCCTATGGTACCTAAGCATTTCAACAATATACATGCATATATATATATATATATACACACACACACACACACACACACATATATATATATATATATATATAGCCAAACAGCACTAGCAGAGATGAAGTAGTATATTTAAACATTTGAACATCAAAATCTATTAAATGAAGGCTGCAATGGAGACATACCCAAAACATTCAATAAAGCTTTTCAACCTGAATATAGGGTTACCATGACAACGAAACTCAAAAATCCCTCTTCTTCATATAAAGTTGCTGACAAAATGCCCATGGTGGAAGCAGCATGGAGTCCTCGAATTTATAACTACTGAACGGAGGTACAAAGGATCTCCAAAACATTTGATAAAGCTTCAGGGTGAACATTTTAATATCCTCCTTAAAAAAAAATATTCAAAAGACCCAAGCCATTTCCACACTACCTCATTTTTCTTTCATCTGAACCATTTTGAGGATTTCATGCTCTTTTAAAATCATTTTCTGTGAAAGAAAACAGTGTCGATTACAGTGGCCTAATGAGGAATATTAATAGCATTGATCTTAAGTAGGTTTGGAGAATACCAAGCATGGCATAGAAGGAGTTTCTGCACAAACCAAGCAGCAATTGGCAGATTGATGCTGACTCAGCACAGCCAACGTAACCTTCTATGTCCTGCATGTTCCCGGGGAAGCCTTCAGATATGCAAAAGACACACTCTGCTAGAGGCAATAGAAGCAAGACACTTGGTTATCTTATTTTCAACCCTCAAAGAGTTTCTTACAAGGACAGTATGTATGCAAACATGCAGGCATGTATGTGTGCATTTTCATCTCATGTACTTAACCTACTTGTCTGTATAAATTTCATGTATGCATCTGTGTGCATTCTTTGTGACTATATTCTATTCCGCAGGTCAACACAAAGGAATGGTTGTACACAGGAATGGTGGACTTATTGGTACTTCAAATTTCCTCTCAATGACGGGTGCTGTGAAGGAAATTAAGGTAATGCATTTGCCAATATCTAATAATATATAGTTTCCCCCATTTTTTCCTCTACATGAGAAAAGGTAAAATGTAGAGAGAAAAAATTTCATCTTAATGTTCTCACCAGGAAAGCTTTAGAGTCAGGTAACTGGTGTCTAGGTGGTCTGAATGATACACATCAAGGAGAAATGTGTCAGAACTTAGATATCATTTCTCATTTCCTGGAAGTATTTATGACTAAATAGTGTGAGAAGTGTTTTTAAAGTTAATCTGTAGTGCTGTTGGATTGATTTTGTTTATATGTTAGTCTGATTGCTTATGGTTTCCTCAGCTCAAGCCTGTTCTGCAGTGAGTTCATCAAATTGAGGGAAATGGTGCTTCTTTTCAGCCTGCTTTTATTTGGAGTAAGGGAGCAATCCTATAATCTCTTCTTAGAGTTGGTACCAAATTGCATGCCAGGAATGGCAAGCAACGATCCTTTCCTCCAGGTGCCTTGATCTACAAGGTAGGTCAGGCAGAGTTTTCTAAAAAGGCACATGTAAAAACTCCTTAATAACCCTTAGGCAATGTACTTTGGGAGTTAAGTGCCCATTTTTTTTTGCACGCCATGCTAGTATAGTATTCTGATTTTGCTTCTGTGAATCCTCTGAGCAGTAGTTTGCCAAGTGTGGGCTAGATCACCATCATCATCATCACCACCTGGGAATTTGTTAGAAATGTAAATTCTCAGGCCTGACACCACACCTACTGTACCAGACACGCAGGGGATGGGGCTCAGAATCTGGGATTCAGTAAGCCCTGCTGATTGTTTTGATACATACTGAAGTTCGAGAACCATTGTTCTACAGGAGGGATTTTGAGAGGATGACAATGTTGAGGAAATGGATAAGGATAATGAGAATTAGGAGAAGGGGAGGAAGAAAAGAAGGAGAGAAATTTAAATCTTGAAAATTAAAAGAGATGTGAGGAGCATCTGACGGCAACCTTTTATTTCCTTTGTGATCCATGAAGAGATTAAGTGGCTTGCCCAAGGTCAGAAGCACAGCAAGAAAAAGAAATAACATTTGCTGACTCCTGACTCCAAGATGAGTAAAAGTTGAATATTAAATAAGAAATACAGAAAGGACTTTTCCTATCTGTGATGCACATGTCTTCTTTGACAACTCGGTCCTTTCACGTAGTGTGGGTTCAGCTTCCAATCAACATCCAGTGACTCACTGAGATTTTACTCCAAAGGAGCCATTTTCAACCTGCAGCTGTGAGTGATGATGATGCTTTCCTATTTCTAGAGAACTCAAAAGCGATCACTGTGGGAGAAACATACACATCTTTAGGTCCGTACTACAAAGGCTGATGTCTCACCATCACAAAGAACATCAAAATTATGTGAGTACCACCTACAAAACGGATGCTACATATATAAAAATAGGATTAGACCTTCTGGAACGCAGACCTGCAGCAGTGCTTCTCAACATTGGAGGCACATTAGTATCACCTGAGGAGTTTTAAAAATCCTGAGACCCAGCCCAGGCTAATTAAATTGGAACCTCTAGCAGTGGGACTCATGCATGTGTGTTTTTAAAAACTCTCCAAATGATTTTAAGGTGCAGCCACGTTGGAGAGCAAGAGTCCTATGCCCTTGAGACCCTAAAGTGGGGTCCTTGAATTGGCAATATTGGTAACATTGCCAGTTTGGCAACATCGCCAAAAACCTGGGTTTTTTTTTTAGAAATTCAGAGTCTCAGGTCCCACTCCAGACTAGTAAATCAGATTCTGCCTTTTAACAGGATCACAAGTTGATTGATAAGCACATTAAACTTTGAGAAGTACCATCTTCTCCAAAGAAAATGAACTCTCTACTGATACAGATAATTGTTTAATAAACTGAAATTAAGAGTGGAAAATCAAAATTATCTGGAATCTCACCATTGTTATTTTTTACATCTCTCTCTAAATATACCATTTATATTATACTTTCATACTTTGTATTTTATATGCATTATTCATACACTTTATACAGTTCATATCTTACATTTTAGCTGTTGCTCCATATGGAACATTACTTTGGGAGAATTTTTCCACAACAAATTGAAAAACTATTTGTAGAAAGTCCTATAACGTGTTTATTATTTACACGTAATAAAATTCAATCAGGACTTGAAATTCACTTTTGAAATCACCAATATTAATTAAAAAAAGTCCCCCTCATGTCTGATCGTAGGGGTTCATACTACTGGTCTAAACCTCTTGCCTAAGTGGACAAAAAGTGAGGAAAAATCTTTTATGATGAATCAAGACAAAGTAACCTCAACCTACAAGTAACAGTCATGGAGAAATAATTTCCCTTTCTTATATTTTGTTATTCCCAGGTATCTTCATGTTTCCAAAAATTCTTAAAACAAATCCATGCATTAAATTTGCTTTAAAAATCACTCTTACACTTGTATGGAATGAAAGTGAAGGGGGGTTAATATTGAACGGTTGTGGTAAAAAGAGAGTTTTATAAAACGAAGCTATTTTTATGGGCTGTTGAATTTTATGGGCTTATAATATGCATCCAGCGAATTATGAAATGAAAGAAAATTGTTTGAATAACACTTTAGACTAACTCTCACTGCTTCGCTGTGCTAAGTAGAATGTGGACCCCTGGGCAGTGTGATATAGTGTTAGTGCTGATTAACAGAAAAGGGGTCAGACCATGGTAGGACTGGGGGATTTGTAAGGACCGCTAAATCCTGGTTTCCTAAGGACAGTCCAGGCTGTTGCTTGTTGTCATGGAATAATCTTAACAGTGCTCTCTTTCACCTTTAAAAATGTCCTGATTTACATATATTAACACATATATATAGAATCTAGAAAAATGGTACTGATGAACCTATCTGCCGGGCAGGAAAAGAGATGTAGACGTAAAGAATGGACATGTAGACACAGCGGGGGAAGGGGAGGGTGGGATGAACTGAGAGAGTAGCACTGACATATATACACTACCACGTGTAAAATAGATAGCTAGTGGGAACCTGCTGTATAGCACAGGGAGCTCAGCTCAGTGCTCTGTGATGACCTAGATGGGTGTGGTGGGGGGCATGGGTGGGAGGGAGGTCCAAGAGTGGGGGATATGGAGATATATGTATCCATGTAGCTGATTCACTTTGTTGTACCCCAGAAACGAATACAACATTGTAAAGCAATTATACTCCAATTTTTAAAAAAAGCATCCTGATTTAGAAATAAAATACATGGTTCTACACAGAGAACGCCAAATCCAATTCCATTAATTTATAGGAGAGGAATTTCTGAAGCGGTTGACTGTACTATTTCTTGCTTAAAATCAGCTGCAGCAACCACAAACAAAACTTTTAATGGCTCTCTATTGTCCTCTGGATGGAGCCCAAACTCCTTAGCATGATACAGAAGCCTGCATGATTTGAGCCCTGTTTACCTCTCTTCCTCTCTTTCCATCTCTCTCCGTCTTCCCCGTATTCCTCTCTCACTTTTGCTCTCGTCCACCTGTCATTCTTATTTTATGTCATATATCTGCACATACACACCGAGGTAGTGCTGTTTTCTCTATATTTTCAGCTATGCTCTTTTTATAGATATCTGATAAAGTTGGACCGGCAGGCTTCCAGGTGATACCAGTTGATCACACAGCGTAGCAAGAGGGCAGGTGTTTTCTTTTTGAGTCAGGTGTCAGAAGCTCAGAATAATTACATTTTGGAGGTCTTCCATTTTTTTATACACTATATTTGCTGTAGGTCTAATTTTCTTATTCCCATTTTCCGTTAATTTCAACTGTCTTTATGACTTGCTTTTCAAAACTTAAATTTTCCTTAAATCTTTTTAAAGATGAGGCATAAATAAACATTTGAATGCCAGACATGGTGCTGAACACTGAAGATCCAAGAATCAATAAGACAGGGACCCTGCCCTGAGACACTTCATCATCAGGAGGGAGAGTCATACCAGTCCCGCATACCAGTCCCGACAGTTTTACCACATTGTCGTAGGCATTACAAGGTACTTCCTTCTCCCACTTCTGTAATTTTCATGAGAATGGATTTTCTCTAAACAGGTTCTAAACTTTCTCTTCCCCTTTACTCACTTTGCCTCTAGAGAGATGATTCAACTTATATGATTCATAAATGTGGGAAGAAAACATTGATTATGCTTGGAGGCAGGGGAAACCAGCACTTCTGTACCCAGATGGATAAACCTCTCTAAACTGGGATTCAACAGTAGGAAAACCATCAGGTACTCATGCTAAGCTATATTTTCCATCTTGGCCTTTATCAATAATAAAGGTCATAGCTATTTTGCTCCCCCCCCCTTTCATCATTCCTCGGTTTTATTTCCCAATTTGTTCAGAATCTGAGCAAGGAAGGCGTGTGCTATTTATCGGAGACCCCTTGGAGACACCAGCATTTGGTGCATGGACTAGAATAGTAAAAACTAAAAATAAAAGACTTGAAATTAGGGGAAGCAAAACACACTCTGGAAAGGCTTTTGGTGAGGCAGGCTGTTGTGACCTTGGCAGTTTGCGGAGGCTTATATTTGGCTAGGGGGAGTTTTATAGTTGTGCTGTTTGCTTTTAACTGCTGTGGCCTGGGCAAGAGGCTTTAAACCAGTCAAGTATTTGGCGGTGGTAAAAGTGTATAGGGGCCCACATGAGTGCTGTGAGAACAGACTGGGCCGAGCCAGACAGCCCCATTGGGGGATGGTGGGCCATGGAGGTCTTAGTGAATACACACAGTGAAGGCAAGGATCCAGTCAAAGTATGTATGTCTTTTTCTTTTTTTTTTTTTAATTTGCATTTCTGATCACCACGTGCAGGCAAACAAGCAGAGGCATGGGCCTCTGAGCCTCAGTAAGAAAGGATTTCAGGCTGGAGCTACAGCTGGGGCTGAGGCAAAATGTTATTAGAGGAGAAGAGAGCCTCCCAGCCTTCTAGCCATGAGTGAACAGAACAATATTTGCTGCTTTGAGACCATAAGGCACCTGGCTTCTGGAGGGACCTCTGAACACTAAGGTGTTTTTGGATTTCAGTAGTCAGTGGAAGGGCCTAGGGAGGCAGGGCCTTGATGGGCTGCCCCAAATTCCATTCTGTATTTGGGGCCAAAGGTAAAAACGGAGGGACTGCAGTTAGATTGAAGTGGTTTCACCTGGCAAGAGGCCCCGCCCCTACGTGGTATCAAGTTCGCTCTGGGTTGGCTTTTATTTAGAACGCGAGGACTCTTCCTCACATGGCCTATTTCTGAGGCAGAGAGAGCCACTGCGGAAGAGGCGCTGCAAATGCCCCCTCACACGGGAGCGAGGGTGCTGTATCATGAGGAAGAACCTACGTTCAACTTGAAACTGTGGAGGACGGAAACTGAGAGGTTTTACTAAACTCCATGGGAGAGGAAAACAAGACAAGACCTGGTGAGTAAGACTGCTACAATTGTAGGTTTTTCCATTTTTCTAGCTAAAGCGTCTCTCTTTGAGAAGTGATAGGATGCATACATATAGACCCCCTTCCTCAATATTATAAGTGGAATAGTGCCAAAATGAATCTCTAAAGGAGAGATTTCTGGAGTTAAGTTCACAGGCTAAGAATTCTGAAAAAATTGACATTGGCTGACTGACAACCAGATGAAGCTGAAGCCAGAATGTTCTCCATTTATCCTCTTCCCTCTAGATACCATTGAGTCTCTGCTGTGGTCTTTGCAAATAGTATTGAATTCTGGGAACATAATTTTGAAATGATTCCTTGAGTTTCTACTGTGGTCTTTGAAAATAGTACTGAAAAATTTTGAAGTTGTTTGGATTCGGTCATAAGATGAATTATCAGATTATATAATGTTTAATGTAAATTCTAAATTCTGGTTGTTAACTAAGACTTGTGTGTGGCCTTATTTCGTTTGGAATGACTGAAAGGTACTATAAGTCAGTGGCTAGGAATGCATCACGTCGTCAAAGGCTGTTCTCTAATTTGGAAGTCTGGCTTGCTCTTCTTGAAGTCAAAGCAGTTGAACAAACTGAGAAGACATCCACATTACCGTTACAGATACAATATAATAAAAAGCATGCTGTGAGTTTATTTTAAAATTGAGTCTATGACTGCAGTCAGATTGCTCGCTGAGGATTTTAACACAGCTGAAATCCATTCTCTAGGGATATTCTTTTGTGTTTCCCTTGAAGATTCTACAACCGCTTCTTTGAGTATTGGAATAATATCTGTGTGTATTCTATTTTGTTTATGTCTTGCGTTGTGTACCAGATGCCTTCACTCATTAACCTGTGCATTAATATTGTCTCTTTACTAGTTGGTTAAATGTTTTTCCATTTGTTTCTGTGTATTTGAAAACATGTGTTTCCACTTGCCCCTGGCGTCCATAACAGGCTGGGGCTGAAACTAAAACTTTCTGGGTCTATGTAGTCTTGCTTGAAAGTAGTAATAGGAATTAAGTGCTTACTGTGATTTTAAAATTGTAATATTTAAGGCACTAGAGTGGCAGAACTAGACAACATGGTGGCAAATATACTGTTCTTTGCTTCTTCTCTTTAATCAGAGGTATTTTAGTCTTTAAAAGCCAACAGCTGAGCAGGATATTTTCAGCGCCTTTGCAAGAAGGAAGTGACGCTTTTCAGTCTTACAGGCAGTGAAGTCCGTGAGCTGCTTCAGCTACTTTTGGCAATGACAGTAAGCGTTAAAACTACAAACGAAAACGTTTTAAACGAAAGCTTTTTTGGTTTTAACAAAATGTACTACTTGTTTTTGTTCCCTTAAAAAAAAAAAAGTTCTCCCCAAAGGATTGCATGTGGGATAGACTTTGTGTAAGACTCTTGTTATTTATTTCTTTTCTTTGGTTCTGATGAGGAGGGATGGGTCCCTGTAAATTTTAGACAGGAAACCTACATTTGCACGGCAGTTAATCCTTAGGTCGTTCTTGTTAGCAGAGCAGAAGTGCACCACTTTTCCAACAGAGGGCAGTGTGTATTTGCTAAACAACAGAGCTTTCCTTGAGTCCCAAGGTGTGGAAAACTGTCCTCTGCAAAGAACAGAAAGGACACCAGGAAACAATTTATTTCTTTCAATTCTGCTTCTTCTGTAGTTTTGACTGCAGATGCCTTTTTTTTTTTTTTTTTGGTGAAAATTGTTTAAAAAAAAAACAACAAAAAAACAAACCTTTTTCCTCTCACGTGTTCTGACACCCAAGGAGGAAACGGAGAAAAGAAAGGCAAAATGCATAGTCCTCGGTACCATGCCCAACATATAACACATATTTGCCCATTGCTGTACCAGCCCCTCTTGATTCCTTTACCTGAACTTCCAGCCTTCAGATAAGAAAAGAGTCCATGACAGGCTCTATCAATGCTGGGATTCCTTTTGTACATTTCTGTGCATTTTGAATATTTCCTTGACAGAAAAGCAGCTTTGGAATAACTTGTGAAATAAAATTTGTATGTAAGCTTAAGTGTTAGTCACTTAAAAGATGCTCAGTTTGTCCACATAAGATGAGTTGTGAAACTACCTTCTTGGCCGGGAATCCTCATGAAATTGCAGTTGATGAATGTAAGGAAATGGATATTTATTGAATGTTTTGTGGCCGGAATTACAAACCTTGTACAATTTATCCCATTTATTTTTTATTTTATTTTATTTTTTAAACATCTTTATTGGAGTATAATTGCTTTACAATGGTGTGTTAGTTTCTGCTTTACAACAAAATGAATCAGTTATATATATACATATGTTCCCATATCTCTTCCCTCTTGCGTCTCCCTCCCTCCCACCCTCCCTATCCCACCCCTCCAGGCAATCACAAAGCACCAAGCTGATCTCCCTGTGCTATGCGGCTGCTTCCCACTAGCTATCTACCTTACGTTTGCTAGTGTATATATGTCCATGCCTCTCTCTCGCTTTGTCACAGCTTACCCTTCCCCCTCCCCATATCCTCAAGTCCATTCTCTAGTAGGTCTGTGTCTATTCCTGTCTTACCCCTAGGTTCTTCATGACATTTTTTTCTCTTAAATTCCATATATATGTGTTAGCATATGGTATTTGATTTTCATGACATCTTTAAGAAGTGGACATTATGAATATTATTGGGAAAGAGAGAGGTCAGGTGACCTCCTTAAACCACTTGGCCAGCAAATGGCAGAGCTAGGAATTTAACTTGGGGCTCTTTGATGTCAAAGGCTGGGTTCATTCTGAATTCCCCAGTTTCTCGTCTTTATTAACCCTCTGCTAAAGGGCTGGTTCTGGGAATTCTTGAGTACTTGTGCTATCGCAATTTGGAATCATAGAAAACCTTGACTCAACATGTTAAACCTACCATACACATGTAGGGTAGTCAATCATTCTCTTCTCAGTGTATTTTTTTAGTTTGCCCTTAAGAAATATGTTTTTTTCATGGCCTCTTCTGGTATGCCTGGATGAAAAGGCCATATAGGCAAAAGAAAAATTTAATATGAGGAAATTGATGTTCAGCACATGGACCGAGAGGTGCTCTGTTCATATACAGGTCTTCCTCGAGTTTTGTAAGCTGACAATATCCGAAATGGAAAGTACATTTCATACACCTAACCTGTTGAATATCAGAGCTTAGCCTAGCCCACCTTAAATGTGCTCATGAGAGCACTTACGTTAGCCTACAGTTGGGCAAAATCATCTCGCACAAAGCCTAGTTTGTAATGAAGTGTTGAATATCTCATGTAGTTGACTGAGTACTGTATTGCAAATGAAAAACAGAATGGTCATCTGGGTACAGAATGTTTGTAAAGGTATCGGTTGTTACCCTCATGATCGTGTGGCTGGCTGGGAGCTGCGGCTGCCACTGACCAGCATCACAAGAGAGGACCACGGCATAGTCCCTAGCCTGGGAAAAATCTTAAGCTTTTTCTATCCTTTATGGTTCCTGTGTGGTTAGAGAAGCAATGGTATACTAGAGGAAAGGGAAGATATGTCCTGAAGGACTGCTTCTAAAGGAATAGTATCTCGACCACTTGGCAGAAAGAAGCAGCGAAAGAGGAGGCCAGTGGCAGAACCACTGATAATTCTTGAGCAGGAAGCTGGTGAGCAAGTGAGCACAGACCAGGAGGACTCAAGCTTCAGAAAGAAATCAGTAGGACCTCAGACCTCCTCATCAGACGCCAGCCCATCAGACAGAGTGGGTGCAGATTGCATTAGCCTCTCCATGATTTGAATTTCTTTCCCCTAAGCACAGCAGTCTGCCTCTTGAAGGGTATTCCTGTTGGCATAGAGAGCCTCTTGCCTTTTCCTTTCCATTTTCCTTTCATAATGAGTAAACACAGAGGTCCAGGCAGTCAGAGGTGGAAGCCAAACACAAGTGTTTTCAGAAAGCCTCTGGAATAAACACTGAAGTGCTGCTTTTCATAACCCTACACAAAACTGACAGTAGCCAGCTGTTGTCTGAGCTAAACACCATCCTACAGAGCCAAGAGCCACGAGGCAAAAGGGAGAAAGTGAAAATAACTCCTCTTCTACTGAACCACAGATGACAGATTAGCCAAAAAGGACCCTGGAGGAAGCAAAAGTCAGTGAGGCAAAAGTCCTTGCAAATGACCCCTGCTTGCTCCCCTTTACCTCTCCAGAAATCAACCGCCCAAATGGCCTTTTACTGGCGCAGCATCTGAATGCAGTCTCTTCCATCATGATTCTGCGTATTTATTCGGAATCTTGCAATAATTGGATCTCATATCACTAAACTTCTCCAAATGTTGGGCTTTTACATATGGTTTTTTTGTTTGTTTGTTTGTTTTTATGGTTTTTCCCTTACCCAATTTTCTGTATTTCCATCTCTTCACCCCTTTTACTCCCTCACAATATGATAAGTAAGAAGGACTTAACGACCCTTGTCCTCACTCTTACGTAGTCTGCTGTCAGAAAAAAATTTCTCAGGCTCTGGAAGGCTTTCTAGACTAACCTTGTGAGCAGCTCTTCCCAGAAAATAGAAATTGACCATTTTTTAAAATAGGAGTCCTGGTTGGTAATAGAGGGAACTCTGAATGAGAATGTTGTTTGGCCCAAGGTAAAGAACAATGAATTTCAAGGCTCTTTTTTGATCTTAGTTGTAGTAAGAGTAGACGTGTGTCCTAGGCAAGCATTTTATTAAAACACCATAAAGTTTATTTTCTGGGTGTGTGTGTGAGGTGTACGTAAAGGTACATCTGGGAGCTGATGTAGGAAAAAGTTTGAAAGCTAGATTGTCATGTGTAGTAAAGTAGCATCATTTTGAATCCATTCCTGTGAAGAGGAGACAGAGGCTTGTGAGGCCTTGAAATGTAGAGGAGGGACTTCCCTGGTGGCGCAGTGGTTAAGAATCCGCCTGCCAATTCAGGGGACATGGATTCGGATCCTGGTCCGGGAAGATCCCACATGCCACGGAGCAACTAAGCCCATGTGCCACAACTACTGAGCCTGCACTCTAGAGCCCGCGAGCCACAGCTACTGAGCCTGCGTGCCACAACTACTGAAGCACACACACCTAGAGCCTGTGCTCCACAATAAGAGAAGCCACCGCAATGAGAAGCCTGCGCACCGCAACAGAGTAGACCCTGCTTGCCGCAACTAGAGAAAGCCTGTGCGCAGCAACAAAGACCCAGTGTAGCCAAAGAATAAATAAAAACAAACAAACAAACAGAAATGTAAAGGAGAAGGAGCTGTGTCTTTAAAGATTGGGTCTACAATATGGTAAGAGACTGGGACTTAGTAAAAAGTATGTCTCTTAAGCCATAATCCTGTGTTGACTCCGGCCAAGGAATATTCGGAGAGTGTTATCTGATGTTGACTTTCAAGTTGGTTACTATTCTGTGCTCTGGACCAGTCACCCTATGATGTCTTTGAAACCTTCAATACAAGTTCACTGTGTACATCTGCCTTAGAGGGGTGATGCTTTGATGGATGCAAAGAGGGACAATAGACAAGCGTAAGTTACCATGGGTCAGAAAGAGGAAAACAGGCACAGGAGCAGGGACAATGGGAAAGTGCTGAGAAATCATTGAGTGCAGAAATTCATAAAGAGATGTGATGAGAACAAAGAACCCCACTCTCACCCCAAATCCACAGATACTCCAAGAGAGTATAGACCATACCATAGTACCTGGAATGGGGAGACCAATTCATTTTGTTTAGTTATTAAGGATAAAAAGGACCTCTGAGGGCTGTGGATATCTAATTATATTCGTTTGCCCTTTTATGTTGAATTCAATTGAGTTTTGTGTGATGACATTTTTTTTTTTTTTTTAGCTTGACATGTAGTTGTTTATCAGCTCCATATCTGCTCTGCTGAATGTTGATCTAAATTAAGTTGGAGCTTAAACTTAAGGTGATTTTTAGTTTGATTATCATTTAATTTTCAGGCAGACATTTAGCCCTTGCTTTGCATTTTAATGGAGAAATGTTGAGATTTTTTTAAAGTCAGGAATATCCACTTAAAATTTTTAATATGCTTCAGTTTATCTTTTAACACATGGTATTACAGGAAGTGTGCACATCCTAGAAAAGAAGTGGGTGAGAGGACAAGGATAGAAGTTTATAAATCATCAATATATGACACTTGACAACTCAGTATTTTTATAAATTTATTTATTGATTTATTTTTGGCTGCGTTGGGTCTTTGATTTATGCGGGCTTTCTCTAGTTGTGCCGAGCGGGGGCTACTCTTCGTTGCGGTGCTCGGGCTTCTTATTGCAGTGACTTCTTTTGTTGCGGAGCACAGGTTCTAGGTGAGTGGGCTTCAGTAGTTGTGGCACGTGGGCTCAGTAGCTGTGGCTCATGGGCTCTAGAGCACCGGCTCACTAGCTGAGGTGCACGGGCTTAGTTGCTCCGTGGCATGTGGGATCTTCCTGGACCAGGGCTTGAACCCATGTCCCCTGCATTGGCAGGCAGATTCTTAACCCCTGCACCACCAGGGAGGTCCTGATGACTCGTATTTTTTAATTCAGAAAGTATGTAAAAGTAAATTTAAGAGTTAATTTGAGCAAACATTGGTTCAAATTGGGCAGCATCCAATCTAGCAGATAGAAAGGAGTACCATGGAGCTGTACAAAATGAAAGGCCTTTATAGGCAGAAAGGAGCGAGAACAAGGGAGTTACACTAGGAAAGTCAGGTTGGTTATTACAAGATTGCTTTAGGGGGTAGCAGGGGTCCCTCTGGCAGATTACCTAACTAATGCTGGCCAGGCGATTCCTAACTGACTGGTTTAAGATTCCATTTCTGGGGGCCCCAAAACTAAATAAATCTCAATTTGGCTATGTGGGGCTTAGCATAAGCAACTCCATTTTAGGCCCATGGTGGTGTTTTTATCTATGCATTCATGTGCACACATAACGTCATATCCTTTGTAGACATGGGCACTTCCAGGTAAAGGAAGGCTGCTCGAAGGTTTCTCCCCATTCTCCTCCTCTTCCCTCCTCTCTGCTTGAAGGAAATCAGGTTGTCAAGTCAGAGCATCCTAAAATTCAAATTTCTGTTCTACAACTTATTTGCTATGTGACCTTTGGCATATTTCTTCAGTTTTCTCATCTCACAGTTTACTCACTTGTGGCATCAAAGTAAAAACACTGTGCAAAGTTTTTGTAAAGAGTAAATTAGGGAGGAGTTGTGGGTTGTTGAAAAGAATAAATCAAATGAAATATTATATACCATAACTACTAGAATAATGGCAGAAGCCATATGTTCCCATATCTCCTTTTTGTCTTAATCAGTTTCCTTTTTTTCCTCTGCTTATTACTGTTATATTAAGAATGGATCACTTTCTCCTTGAGAAAGCCTTTGGGTCTATAAGTACTAAAAATTCTCAGGGCAAAGTGGAAAGGGGAGGCTCCAGTCTTTTAACTCATCGAAATTTAAAATTGGACAGATGCGAATAGAAGATCATCTCATCCAATCTCTCTCTCTCTCTCTCTCTCTTTCTCCTTCCTCTTCTGAGCAGTGAGTTGTTTAAATGAGATCTGACTGGAGCAACTGGTGGGATGTGTGGGGTGCGGACAGAGTAGAGTCTCACTGCTCAGCTTCCACTTTATTTGCTGAAGGATCTAAGGTAACCCCACCCCCCAAACCTTAGATTAATCTGAAAAATGACCCATCTCATCCAAACTCTGATTTTTCAGATGAGGCACGTATTGTAGATTTTTCGTTTCCAATTTCGATGACTTCCAATCCTCAAAATTTAGGGCGTCCAGCCTGATTGGAAATTGTCAACTTTGACCTTTCAACCTGAACATACCACACCTTGAAAAACCTCCTCAATAATGGCTGGATCTGCAGGTGTTCGCAATCTCTGGGACTGCAGTCCAGATTCTAGGGCAGCAGAGAGGAGCCAGTGACCTCACCAGTGGTTTATCAAACCACCTCAATTTTATTCTGGCATTTAATCTGCTACAGAAGCCATTTATTATTTCATCTTCCTGAGTAACGTGGACACTGTCACTTAATTAACTCACCATTTGACTGCATGTTTAAAACTGTCAGGTGGGAAGTAAATTTAGTGCTGTCTTATGATTAATAAAACGCTAAAGTCTCATTTTGTGAGAGCCAAGTAGCTGGCACCTGAACAAAAGCTGCCAGGTTTGTTGATTGATATTTGCCTTATATAATTATATGGACTGGCAGGAAAAATGCTGCATTTATTCTTTTTATATATTTTTAAAGCAAGTCATTGTGTGTGTGTCAGGGGCTTCGTGTGGTTGGTTAAGCTTAGGAGTATATCTTACCTTAACAGATGAAATGAATTACTGTGCCCTTTAGCAGGTATACTTTGTTGAAGAGAAATATTTCGGGGTCCTGGAATCGATCACTGCATGTTTATTGGGTGATTATTCATGCTAGGTGCAGACCTAGACTCATTTACTTATGTTGTTCCAACTAAACTTCCAAGAAATCTGAGAAATAAGCATTGTTCTTCCCATATTACAGGTAAGGAAACAAAGCTCTGAGATGTTTAGTTGTTTGCACAAGGTCACATACCTAATACTGACAAAGAGGAGATTGAAATACAGAGATATTTATGTCTAAAATCAGTACTTCTGTTTATTCCAGTGGGAGAGTTGTTTTGATTAAACCCAGTGAAATTGTTATGCTTTTGCAGCAAATATACTTTGCTTTGTTATTGTTTTTTTCTCCTGCTTCATGGCCCCCTCACAAAGGGATTTGTGTTGGGGATCCCCAAGACCACTTCTGTGTTGGGTGATTTGCTAGAAAGACACATAGGACTCAGCATGTAGTTGCACACATGGCTAAGATTTATCACGATGCAAGGATACAAAGCAAGATAAGCGAAGGATTGAAGGATAATGGCGCATGGGCAGAGTCTGGAGAAAACCCGACACAAGCTTCCAAGAGTCCTCTCCCAGTGGAGGCACTGGGATGCATTCAATTCCTCCAGCAATGAGTTGTGACAGTGTGTGAAGTGTTGTCCACCAGGAAAGCTCATTAAAGACTCAGCACCCAGTGTTTTTTGGGGACTAGTTACAAAGGTGCTCTGACATGTATCAAAATTCCAGAAGGAGAGTGAGTGTTCAGCATAAACCACATTGTTTGCACAACTTAGGCACAGTGAGCTGCTCTTAGTGTTTAAAGAAAGTTTTATATCCGAGTAGGGAACTGTTTGCCAATCAAGTTCCCAATGCGGGTTAAGGGCCAAGTTTATAAGCAGGCCATTCTAAGGACAGCAATCTCAGGGTTACTATGTTAACTCTTATTTACACAGGATTCAAATAATCTCATTGAATGACCCCCAGTTAAACTATTATGTCATTTGTAATTCTTGAAATTTAATCAGAAAAGGAGTAAGGCTTATGCCTTGGAGTACTGAAAGGGACATGATGTATGTCAGAAATATGCCAAAACAGCATTCATTTAGGGATTTTTTCCCTTCCTTTATGTATTTACTCTTGAAGTGTTTACTGAGTACTTACTGTGTTAGGAAATGGCAGAGCATAGTGATGAGGGCCATAGGCTCTGAATCCAAATTACTGGGTTTAAATTCTAGTTCTGTCATTCAAGAGTTACATGACCTTAGGCAAGGTTCTTAACTTTTCTGTGGTCAGGTTTTCTTATCTGTATAATGGGTGCCTGCCTTGTAAGATTAGGGAAGATAAGTTAATAGGCTGTCTGGTACGTGGTAGCTGCTATAATAGAACATGGATGATACAGGCAAACAAGCATGAAATTACCTTACAGAGTGATAGCTGCTTCAGTGGGTAAAATTTTAGATGCTATGAGAGCACACGGGAGAAACTGTATACAGTCTGGAGGAAGATAAGTGGAGATCTGCGAGAAGGGAGACAGATGTTGGAAGTGGAGGGAGATGATACCAGGCCAAAGGAACATCACAGGCAAAAGGCATTGAAATGAGAGTGGAACGAGGAGAGGGAGGATTGTGTATCTGAATAAATTAAGGAATAAATGGTATGTCTGGAAGAGAGATGAACTTGTAGAGATAAGCAGGGACCATATAATGAAGAGCCTTGCAAGTCCCATTAGGGAATTTTTACTTGCTTGAGGGAATTTTTACTTGGCCTGTGACCAACGAGGAGTCCTGGGGGGAACTGAACTTGGGGACAGCACCCTTTGGAAACACAAGTCAGCATGATCTTGCTGGAAATTTCTTCTATATACGTGACTCCCTTACTGAAGATTGCATTGGCAGCTTCCCTCATCAAAAGACAGTGATGACTCCTCTCCCTTGGCACTTCCTCTCTGGATAGAGATCAGGAACATTCTGGGCTGGGTTGAGACAGTTTTAGGGCCTGCCAACAATAGATCAGATCTGTTTTAATCTGCCTTACCCTATGAGAGTTCTGGACGTGAGAATTATAAAAGGACAGAATGGGGACATTTGATTTTAGTCACATCTAGCAAAAGTAGCAAAGGAAACCACCTCTAAACACTAATACTTACGTCAGTGCACACCTAACTGCAGCACAGTCCAGCCTTAGACTGGAGTCTAGTGAAAGGTTATAACCATGATTTAGGGGGATGTTTTGATTCTGTGTTTTCTTGGCCTCCTAAATTTTTTGACTGATGGTTTATTCCATTTTCTTTCCATATGCTTCTCCTTTTACTGGTCATCTCTTTATACTTTGCTATTTGCTTTTAAAGTTTTGCTCACACACAGACACATACAGGAAATGATTTATAATGAGAACACCAGCCATAATAATGGATATGCCATTATTTGTGCAGTAAAGGGAAGTGGAAATAATTTCCTGCTGCTTTTGCTGATTTTTACTTAGGTAATATTGCCACTTGTCTGTAAGATACATTCTTCCATTTGGTGCTAAGTAAAAATGTCATCTTAAGCTAACTTTATACAACATATAACCGTTAAACTAAAATTTCTAATTGCTTTTTTTTTTTAACATCTTTATTGGAGTATGATTGCTTTACACTAATTGCTTTTTATGTGAGGCCACTGCAATACTTCTTAGGCAAAAGTGTTCTCACCCAAGGCTCCACACTTTAGAAGGGTCCTTTATGTTTGTCTCTGTCTCTCTCTGTCTGTCTCTCTGTCTGTCTCTCTGTCTGTCTCTCTGTCTGTCTCTCTGTCTGTCTCTCTGTCTGTCTCTCTGTCTGTCTCTCTCTCTGTCTCCCTCTGTCTCTCTCTCTCTCTGTCTCTCTCTCTCTCTCTCACACACACACACACACACACACACACATTTATTGAGGGATACACAAGTAACTCGGTCAGTTGGCATAGAGAAGCCTACAGTGCCAAGCATTTGATCTCATGTTTAGCACTGGCCAGCCAGGGTAAATCTTCTCCCCATCTTTTGTCCTATGTCTTTGACATAAAAGGTAACTGAGTAAATACAGTGAACGTGGGTTGGTGTGCTGCTGATGGTGCAGATAGAACTTGCTGTAAAGATTGAAGCAATGGAAGCACTTTAATAGATAAAAGACGAATCAGTATAAGTGTCAGCTTTTCCTCTGTTAGCATGAACATGAAAGATCTTGCATAATGAAGTAACTTTCCCATATAAATGTCCATATTCTTGTTTCTTACTCCAGTGCATGTTTCTCATGAATTAGCACAGTATTGGCAACCACTGCATATGGTGGCTGAAGAACATTTTTGTAAGTCTAGATCTCGCTGTCTGATGTGGTAGCCAATGGCCACAGGTGGCTATTAAAATTAAATAACATTAAAATTTAGTTCCTCAGTTGTACTAGCCACATTCAAGTGCTCATTCACCACACTTGGCTAGAGGCTAGTGTACTGGATGACACAGATAGGGAGCGTTTCCATCATGGCAGTAAGTTCTATTGGACCACACTTGTCTAGATGTAACGTGATATTTCCATTCTTTATCAGTGCTGTATACTGACTACTAGAATAATGAATAGTTATAATAAATATTTAATTTTAACTTACGTTTTAAATATTTAGACATGTGTTAATATTGGTCTCCGTTTGTGCTTTTTCCCTGAGCCCCACAATAGAAGCTGAGGTTTATGAGGCCCTTGTCCTTTCTTAAGGTGACTGGTGTATTAGGAATACTGATTTTTGTGGGTCTTGCCCTAATTGCGCTATTCTGAAATCCTTGGCTATATGTGAACCAGATCCATGATGATGATGTGTGGAAGCATTTCATAACCACTTGAGAAACTGTAATTTTGTAGTACAGTTCACCTAATATATACTTTTAATGATACAGATAAACTTTCATGAAATGTATCTTAGTAATCGGCATGCAAAGACATTCTGGCATGGCTTAGTAAGGTAGGTGCTATGGTAGCGCCTTTTGGGTGTGCTAGTCACATTCCATACTATGGCCATCGGAGACAGCAAAACACAATCTCTGCTTGACTTTGATTTTAGGGGCAGTGAGTATTCCATGAACTTAGAAGTGGATTCCGTTTCATTTCATGATTTAGTTCTCTCACTTCCTCTCCAACACCAAACACACACTGAATTACACCTTTTTCTGTAACGGAAGAAAAGATACTTGGCTTTAGGAACGGCTGACTGACAATGTCATGCTCACTTCTGTGTGTCTGGCACATAATCTTTGCTTGCTTTAAATGATGCTATATGATTTTTACCCTAAGAGAACATCTCTGCATGTGAAATTTATGGAGGGGTTGGTTTAGGGGAAGTATTAATACCAACAGGTATGAAATCTTTACATCAAGTAACGAAACTTTTTCCCTCCCACTGAGACCGTGAGGACCTATAAAACAGGAAAACTTCTGTTGTTGCTGTTGTTATTGTTAGAGCCCTAAACACCCTCCATGTATCTAAGGAAACCTGTAGTCTGTGATTCTTCTGTAGATTTTTAAATATTCCTCTGCAAGTATACTTTTAAAATTGGTTTTCTTCCAAAGTGAAAGAGAAGAATGAAAACTCTCCCAATTTTTGGTAAAAAGAGGTCCAGCTCTTTCAGTAGAACCATGGAAAGAACTGGAAGCTGGCAAAAGTGGTCACTATTTTAGGGAAATTGCATTATAGTTTTTACATTTACTGCTCAGATAAGTGGTCTTGTTTACGGAACATTTCCACACAAGGCTCACTGATTCTCAGACTGCTGAATCGCAAAGGGGCTGCTTCTCTTAGAAGCAGTTACTTAACTTACTACTTAACTTACTACTGATTGCCTCATAAGTACCTAATTTCTCAGTCTCTGGCATTTCGTTCTTGCTCTTGAGGTCATCTTTAACAGGGCAGAAAAGCTCTTCCCATAACTTGCCCATCCATGTGACAATATTTTGATGTCACTTGTCCCTGTTTATCATCTCTATTAGGAGACTGGTTTTTGAAGAGGGAAGAGATATTTGGTGTGCTAGTTCAAATCATCTCTGGGCCAACATTCTCTTAATATTTAGAACGGGGAACAACAGAATCAGAACTGCCATAGAATTTGTTTTGATGGTGAAGTGGGGATGGGTTAGGAAACTACTAACAAATTGCTTTGTAAGTGCTTAATGATAACCCTAATGAAAATTTTAACAATATCGCAGACACTCATTAACTAGACAGGGCAACGCTTTTGTAAAGCTATGATTCATCTCCCTGTTCTGAAGTGATTCACGATGACAATGATTTTGAGTTAATTGTCCATTATGATACAAATTTTGGATCTATGGCTTCATTAATTGTAAGCGTCTGTCTATGTTAGATTGTCTGGCATCATTGTACTAATTTGCATAGACTGCAGAACACCCTCAAAAGGTTTGCTTGCATTTTCTCTAACGTGGCATGTGGGTCATTCCCTATCCCTAAGGAAAGGATGAATGCAAGTGGCACTGCAGTGGCAGAAAACCCTAGAATGGCTAAGGCACCGTCTGGGGAAGACGGGAGATCTTTGGATAAGAAGGGTAGGCTCCGAACAATGAGGGACTTGAGATGTTAAAACTCATCTACTTTCAGAGGAAATTAAGTGTTACGGAGAACATCAGCTTTGAAACCAGAGTAATCTAGGTTTCAGTCTCAGCTCTGCCATTCAAGAGGCTGTGGATTAGTATACAGCATGTGTAAGAAAGCAGTTGGTAGTGGCGGTGGTTTTTATTGTTAATTACAATACTAGCATTTAAATCCTGGAACCATATTTTCTTCCATAATATGCTGTATTCCTTGTGACTTAATCTTTTAAACCTTTTACTTTCTTATTGAAGGACAGTAACACTCACCCAATAGGGTCAAATTAAATGAGAACTGTAATTTGGAGCCTAGTAAGTAAGTCACTGACTGGACAGCATCGCCTAGATTCAACTGTGTGCTTCTGCGCATTGTCAGTTCTTGACTCCAGCCTGTACTTGTGAGCATTTTATCCCCTAAACTCCTTGATGTATATACATATATAGCCATATGTTGTTCAGCTACAACCTATGGAAACACTGTGAAAAGGTCATTCTTCCTGACATAAGAATTCAAAGAAGATTCAAAGAATCCTTTGATTCCGGAAAAGTCTTATTCTTTTTTTTTTATAATTTGGAGTTATAAATGTAAGCTAGGACTTGGTAAATATAAGCTAGAGTTTGGTAAATATAAGCTAGAGTTCGAAATACAGAAGAGAAGAGCTAAAAACCTTAACCCTTCAAAATCCATAGATGAAATATATTACACAAAGGCAAAGTGTTTAATGGTTATCAATTATTCATTGATTCTTAAAAGTAATCATAATATACATCCTTGAGGCTTCTGTGCAACATGAACTCAGGGCTAGTGCAGGGGCAACATAAAGATGTAAGAAATGGAGTTGATACTCACTGATTGTATGTTACTAACAAAACAACCTACATAACTGAGCAGGAAAATGCCTCTTAAAAGGGACTAAAATTATCTCCTTTGGGTTTGAAAAAATGTATTTCTTCCCATGGAAATTTGCTGTGAACCAAAATAGCTCATACTAATAGTTATCATTTACGGAGGGCCCACTATGTAATGATGCTTTTTATTTCTAATCCCTATGGCAACCTTGCAAAGCAGATTTCATTATCCCTATGTTCCTGATGAGGAAATTGAGCTTGGGAAGGGTCAAATAATTGTCAAAAAAATTTTACAAAGCTACTAGGAAAAGTTGTGTTTGGGGTGCCTCTGATGTCACTCTTACTAGGTCCCTTGTCATTCTGTCCATAACGACACATGAATATCTCCCCTTATTAGTCAAGTCACACAAATTATACTCAAGTACTTATGTATTTTTCTATAAAGGACCAGAAAAGAATGAGTATGGATTCCTGTGTGTGGAGTTACAGATTAGGATGAGTGGTTCTTGAGGTTTGTGTTTTCAATGAATTTTGAGTCAGCCACTGCGCCAGAGACTGAGAATGAAAAAATCACATTTCATTACCTTCCAGGACTCGCAGCCTAGGGCAAGGATGACAAGTAGCTGGTCCAAATACCATTCTTCTCCCTGCTTGTTCCAATAGTAGATAGAGCTTGAAAGGAGGTCAAGTCAGCTCCTCAAAAATTCTTTCTCAACAGCGATTGCAGGCAATCTCTAACCATTGATTAAAATTAGCATACGACAGAAATAAAGCTTGTCTGTCACTCATGTTTTAGAGACTACATATAATCAGTCATTTGCAATGTACCGTGACAGGCTTGAAGAAGACTTGTAAATAGGTGTCTCTCTAGAACTACGGATGACTATGGATTCCTAAAGGACAGGACGATCATCTCTAATTCTGGAGGATGGGAAAGAGAAAGCTTCACACAGATCCTCAATCTTAAAGGATAGGTCAGCGTATGACAAGGGATGAGACTAGTGATTTAGGCAGGGGCCAAAGAATGGAGGAATTTATAGATTACTCTAAGGAGTTTTGAATCTATCCTGTAGGCAAAGGATTGTAAGATGCTAGATTTTACAAAAGGAGTAAATCAATCAGGAAAGCCTTGTAGGAGAGGGCAAGACTTCATGGGAAAGTGGCTGAGTGATGACACTTGAAATACTGCAATCCATCTTGGAAAGAGAAATTGAGGACCTGGATTAGAACAATAAAGTCAGTAATATAGACTGGAGGCATGACTGGAAAGCAGTCTATAGAGTTTGTATATGCATAGATCTGGTGAACATTAGTGATCAGGCATAGTGAAGGATGGTGTGAATGAGAAATTAATACCTAGGATAACTTTCTGATTTCTGGTTTGGGTTAATGAGTTGATTGGAAGAAGAGTGAGTTTTAGGAGAGAGAGTTAGTGATTTCAATGAGGACAAACTACAGAAACATTAATTCATGTTATACAGGAATATTTTGATTTTTTCTTTGTTTGTTTTGAGGACAAGTAATTGTTTCTAAACCAAACTTTAGAATATTCTCATTGAGATACTAGGAATTTAGTTTTGATGGTAATCATAAGTAAATTTTGTATGCCATTCATCTTTACTTTTTATATGCTTTACTTATTGGCAAAAGTTAGAATCAACAGGGACTTGAAGTTTATTGATTCAATCCTGAGTATGGAGCCCCTCAGAGGCAATGATTATTACAGAGTCAACTGTATTCCTGCACGTGAATGTCAGTGATGATTTTTTTTCCATTTCCATTCTGGTTTAGATCTCTTTTAGCTTTCCGGTGATCATGATTCCAACTAGACAACTCCAATAAATTTTTCTTACTGGGGAGCATCCATCCATTCCAGATCCACCAAGCAGAGTTTACAGACATCTTTTATTCTTTGCTTTTATTTGAAAAACATTGAACACTCAAATAGAAATCAACAAACTCTAATCAAAAGCGAAAATATTATGAAATTGGTGATCCTGATTTATTATGTTCTGACCACAGTGGATGCTCCAGGTAGCTCCTAGAAAGCTCTGTTATATGGAATATCCTGTGTGTGTAGAGGGGACCTTGGCCAGAACACAGTTTCTGTTTGAGTCATGTGGTAGTAATACTAGGTAATTTTCTTTTTAGTCAAGAACTACTTGGTTTCCTCAAACTGAATCTGAATCTTTTTATCTCTTATGATGGTAAAACTGTGTGTGTGTGTGTGTGTGTGTGTGTGTGCATGTGTGCGCACGTGTGCATGAGCACACCCAAGGTGGAATTTTATATATTTAGAGAACTTCGTCTATGTGTTTATGGAGAGGAAGGGTCCGTGAAAATTCCTACTCTGTAGAAAACATTTCCACTATCTTCCTGACTTGAGGATAAAAATGACATTTGATAGTTTTAGTAATCCTTTGCTTCTGTGAAGACTTGTGTTAGAATTGCTTGCTTTACTTATTTGTATTAATTATGTTTATTTGGGATATATTATACAATACGTAGACAAGGCACTATTTAACTATTGGAGAAAGCCATTAGTTCTCTTGCTCAAACTTGAAGAGAATTACTGAGTACCTGCTTTTTGAATAATACTCTCCTACTTGCCTAGGTGGTCTGAATAAGCTTTTTATTTTTTTTTACTAGCCTGAACTCAAAGAACTTTGGATACAATTGTTGATACAAGAGACAGTGTTGCATGTTAAAACACTATAAGAAATCTTTTATTTGGTCTCCTTCAACTTACTCTGTAGATGTGGACAAGTGCTTTTTGTTTTTTTTATCCTCTAAGTTTTATCATCTTCAAAATGAAGCTGTTGGGCTATGTAATTTTGGACTACGTGATCTAAAAGATTTCCCCCATCTTAATAACCACAATTCCTTGACCTTATTGATTGTGAAGTGAATAAAAGAGACAAGTGTGATTTTAGAAACTGAGAACACTATGGTTGGACTTACAAAATCATTGATCAGATTTGGTGTTCTTACTAAAGGAAGAAACCATATGAGTTGATAGAATTCTGTACCAGAGGATGGCTTCTGAGTTCAGGCCTTTGAGTTCCTTCCCTACTCTATTACTCTCACATGGAACTCATGAGTGCAGTACCTATTTGATGTCGTGCTCTTTTAGACTGAGTATGCTTCAGGGCAGTCTCACCTCTGATGTGACCCTTACCCAGCTTACTTTGTCATGGGGAGGGGAAGTGTCTGGGCCACATTGTAAGAAGTTGTAGAAGTTTTGGAAGAGAGAGAGGAGTGGAATTTTTTCCCTTTATTTAGAGGACAGAACTGGAATTTCATGCAAATTCTGTTATATCATCAACTGCTGATAAACAGTGAAAAGAGATTAAATAATGGGGAAAACGACAATAAGGATGAATGAATGAATACGAATTTATCAAAATTTTTGCTGCTTGGGCACGATGATGTTTATCAGCTGGGTTTGGTTTTCTTTCATAATTATTATTTTCTAAATATTTAAATGGTTTCCTTAGAAGGATTGTATAATAAATAGCAACAAACTCATGGTCTAGTACTTGGATCTGTGTAAAAGCTTGTCCCAAATTAGTTGAGTTACTTACTTATCTATGACCCATTTCTCTGGAGGATGCTTTTAGCTAGTGTTTTCTTCTCTGCCTTATTATGACAGTGGGTGAGAGTGAATGCAAATTCTTAATGTGTGACTCTTTACAGCAGATTATAAGGACCTGTTCTGAATAGAATATGCTTTATTTCCATTAAGTGCATATTTTCTTGGTTTGTAGAGTCCTGTATTTGTGTTTAAACTGCCCTTATAAATCTGGTGTTCATTTCCAGGGGTAAAAAATAAGCTGTTATATGTAGTAAGTCTGGCTAAGATTTGGGAATGAGTTCTCCTCTTTATTTTTTGCTCTTCTCTATCTCAGAAATAACAAAAGTGTACTGCTTTATTCTCTCCAATTCTATCATATTGTTGCACTTAGTAGACAAGACAGTGTTCCTATGTCTTAAATAGAATTGAAATCCACATGGCTGTGTAATTTTACACAGCCAATCCACTTCATGATGTCGAAACACTTTTATTTCTGCATGGGAGGTTTTCGACCTTGGTGTCATTAATATTGCACCTGTTTCTTCACTGTGGAATAACTGATAGGCTGCTAAGTAGAATTCAGAGAGAGTCTTCATAAGTATAATGAATTTGCTTTGAACTAATTGAGAAATTATGAATTATTTTAAAGATTTGACTTGGAATTAAGGTAACTTTTGCACTATCCACACTAAAATGCTCTATGAAGCAATTTTAAAAAATCAAAAGATTGTAGGCAAGCAAATACTTCTTTTTTTTTGGTTTCCTTCATTTATAACTTTAAACTTTTTCTGACTATAAAATAAATCATATAACTTACAAATTTTTAAATATAGAGAAAGCAAGAATAAATAATCATGTATAATCCTATCAAAGAGGAAAAGCCACTCTTAAATGTTTAAACTCAAGTCCTTCTATTTAAAAATAAGGAAAATGATATACTTCATATTATTTTGAAATGCTATATTATTACATAAAATATTTTATACATTTTAAAAATCTACATAATTGTATAAAATTTATTGAAACAGTTTATTATAAGATATGTGAACTGGTTTCTAATTGTTATAATTCTTTAAAAATTTTTTTACTGAAGTATGGTTGATTGACAATGTTGTGCCCATCTCTGCTGTACAGCAAAGTGACTCAGTTATACACATATATACATTCTTTTTTTTAAATGAACTATAGTTGATTTACAATGTAATAATTTTAGATGAATGATTATATGTAATAAAAATAATGCTGAGCACTTATTAAAGTCCATACACTATCCTTTATTCCAATAATTTTATCCTCCCAATAATTCCATGAAGTAGATAATATATTTGTCCTCATTTTAAAAAGGAAATGACTGAGGCTTAGAGATTTTCTGTCATTTGACCAGGGTAGCACAGCTAGTAAGTGCGGATTTAACCCTTGTGCTCCAGACTCTGAAGTCCGTGTTTCAGTTACTGTACCCTATTGACCACGTGCAGGAATGATTTTCCCTAAAGAATAAATTTCTATAAGTGCAAATGCTGATTCAAAAAATAGGCAGAAAAATTTTTATGGTTTGACAAATTACCTTTCAGAAGGACAGTATCAATTTGTAGTCCCAACAAGCAGTCTTAAAAAATATTTTTAATGTAGCTTGTTTTTTTTGTTTGTTTTTTTGTTTTTCTGTACGCGGGCCTCTCACTGTTGTGGCCTCTCCCGTTGCGGAGCACAGGCTCCGGACGCGCAGGCTCAGCGGCCATAGCTCACGAGCCCAGCCGCTCCGCGGCAAGTGGGATCCTCCCGGACTGGGGCACGAACCCGTGTCCCCTACATCGGCAGGCGGACTCTCAACCACTGCACCACCAGGGAAGCCCAAGTTGTTTTTGTTGAAATTGTTCTTACTCTCGTTATTAAAGTAGGCATAAAATAGTTGAAAGAACTTGGTAACCTGGATAATGTTGCTAATAATAATGTCATTAGAGTAGTATGCAGCAGCTATTGTTTACATATAGCCTTTTTGTGCAAGGTGTTATATATTGACCTTTACCTACATTAGCTTACTCAATCCTTACAACAGTTCTGGAAGGCAGGAATTGGTATCTTTGTTTCATAGCTAAAATTTATGGAAGTTATTAAATTTTTAGGCCATATAGTTAGAAAGCAAAGGAGTAGAAATTGGAATGTTGGTCAACTCCAGATCACCCACCTATAAACATAACCTATCAAAAAAATACAGGACTTGAGCTCATGTGGATTTTGTTCACTGCTGTATTACTGTCGATAACAGCAGTTGTCAGATACCATGTACAATAGTCACACTTCCTGTATTCTAAGTTCCTTGAGAGCAGGGAACAGATGTTTTTATCAACAGTCTTTTCTCCTCAGAGTTCTCATCATGGTGTCCCTGATGAGGACCTCACTCACTCCTCCTCTGTAGATGGACCCATGGTTCTACCCTGTGTCTCAGAATACCTTTGATCGAAGGTAGGATTACATATCTATTATCCAGTCACAGCACTTTTGAGAATGAAAAGGGGATCCTGTTCATAATAATGCTGTGCAAACAAACATAACCTGGGTTTGTCCTGGGCAAATTTGAACATATGTTTACCTCTCTCAAAATTTCCCTGTCCAATATTCCTCTGTATCCCCAAAAACCTGTTTGTCTTCAGCTCTTACTGTGCCCAAAGACATCTCTCTCCAAAGTCCCCAACCCAAGGATAAAATGTCTTATGTCCATAAGAACAAATGACCACAGAAAAATAAAAAGCAGTTCTTGGAAAACTTAAAAAAAAAGCTCTTGGATAAAGAGACTGTTACCTCTAAAAGATAGTTCTTTTTAAGGATTTCCCTAAATTACAGTCATCTCTCAGTACCCACAGGGGCTTGGTTCCAGCATTCCCGTGCAGATACCAAAATCTGTGGATGCTCAAGTCCACTGTATAGAGTGGCGTAGTATTTGTGTCTAACCTATGCACGCTCTCCCATGCACTTTAAATCATCTCTAGATTAAGTATAATACCTAATACAATGTAAATTCTATATACATAGTTATAAATACAATGTAAATGCTATTTGTAAATAGTTGCTGGCATGCAGCAAATTCAAGTTTCAATTTTTGGAACTTTTTGGAATTCTTATCCTCCCAATATTTTCTGTACCTGGTTGGTTGAATCCACAGATGGAGAATCTGTGGATGTGGAAGACTTGAGCCACTGAGCTAGTTTTGCAAAGGATAAACAAAAGGATAGTTATGACCTGAAGTTACTGTCGTGGCACCATTCTGAAGTTGGATGAGCCTTCCTCCCCACTCCAAAATTGGGTCCCAATGGCAAAACTGATGACACTATACATATAACAAGAAGATACAAAAGATTTATTACTCACATACTGAAGCTTTCTGAGGAGGGCAGAGCAAGTTTCCCAAATAAGCCCAAAAATGGCTTGAGAGAGCAAGAAATGGAGACTAGCCAGGGGTTTTTTGGGGGTTGGGCAGTGGGGATTGGTGCGTGTTACTTGAACGTCCTGATGGTGCCAGGAAGGCAAAGGAAGGAGTGGGGCTTGAAAGCTGTCAACAGCCAAACATGAAAAGTGGAGTCAGACCCTTTATGACAGTTACCAAAACACCTGGGAGTTGAGTTACTCCGCTGTGCTCTGGGAGTCCTTAGGTATGGCTTTGCCAGCCTGTTGGCTGCACGCCTCCTTAGAGGACAGTTCCTGTAGACTACAGCACAAGTGGAACCCCCAGAGGTGCAGCGCGGATGCCCTGTGTGTACTTCCCCCGTTTCTTCTTCCCATGTACAGACTACAGTAAATGTCCATATCTTGTTTTAAAAATCTGGGTCTGTGGTCCTTAATGCTGAAAAAACTCAAATGGTTATGAATTCAAACCTTTTACCTAGAAATGATCATTATTCTCAATCCAAACTAGTCGTATTTTATTATACTTGTGTTTATATTTTTTAGACCACTGACACTTATGAGCTGTTTACTTGCAAAACAGCTTTCAGTTCACAAAATAAATTTAAGTGTACACATAACAACAACAACAACAACAATAATAATTGATGTTTTTCAAATGTGTGTGGCATGCCAGGTACTGTTTTGGATACTTAATGAGTATTATCACATTTAATCCTCACAGTATCTTTATGAAGTTCATACTGTCGGACACCCATCTTACAGATGAAGCAAGTGAGATACTTAGAGCTTATGTAGATCCTTTAAGGTTACCAGGTGGTAGTAGGATTTGAACACAGGTCATCTGACTTAAGAATCTGTACCCTTAACCAGTGAGGAAAATGGGGATAGAAGCTGTTGCTTCATATTTCAGGGCAACTTGTTATTTGGACAAGTGTTATGCAAAGGAAAGATATCTCAATTTAGAGTTAGAAGTCCGTTTTTTCACTTACTGTGTGATTGTGGACACTTTTAATCTCTGAAATTCAGTGTCTTCGCTTATCATGATGGACTCATGATTCTTGTTTCCTGGTCATTTTGTGAGAATGTCTGTCTTGTTCACTATTTCAGCTCTCAGAGGCTGAGAACAGTGCTTGGTGCTCATGAAGCAATAATGAATACAGATGTACTTGGTGCCTGGATCTACACATGTGAATTATTAGTTTCATATCAGTCCACTTCAAATTTGTCTTCTAAAATTCTGACATCCTTACATATCATCTTTTACCCCTAAACTACTTCAGGAAAATCTTTTTGTGACTTTGGTGTCAGAATCTAGCAATCTTTCCTGTAGAAAAAATTGTTTTGATTGCCCAGGTTCTGGTCCCTTGTCAACATTAGTCATTGACTTTTGAATTAATTTTCTCTCTATAGTAGCTCAACAAACTCATTGGACTCAATCTGTTCTCTGCTTTAAAAGATTTGAAAATGCCCATCATTGAATCAGTGTGATCTTGCTTATTAATCTCATCATTTCTAAGACAGGAATGTTGACTCAAGGCTAATCTTCTTCATAATTCATAGTCTTAAAACCTCCTGTCCTTTGAGGACATCTGTTCATGTTCTTTTGCAGCTTTAGCAATATCCTTCCCACTTGTATAGTCAGGCTTAGCATGAAGTGATCGGGTCTTAGGAATATTAAGCAGAGAGTGTTAGCTATAGGTGTGCTTTTTTGAACATCTATCTTGAATGTGAAGTCTAGAAAAAATAGAATGTGAATACGAAAGATTGAATAGAGCTTTTTAACAGACAACATATCTGGGCTTGATAACAAAGCATCAAGCAGACTGGAGAAAGATGAATTTGCTTTTAGAGAAAATAACTGTATTATTGAACAAGTTGTCAGTTTTCTATGTGTTTTCCAATCCCAGGAAATAATGATTGTGAAACGTATTCTGCTTAATAACTTTGTGATGTGAACTCATTGGATTTTATCAACTTCAAAAGATGTTGGATCCACAAGAAACATAGGATTTAGATTATATGAGGTATTTTTACAGCTATCTTCCACTGCAATAACACCATCCAAAAGTTTGCGTCAAGTTGTTTTAGATGTTGTATAAGACAACTTTCCAGATGCAGTCTCTGTTCTTGGATACTCTACAGTGTGAGAGAGGTAATGCTGATGCAGAATGAGGAAAGGAGATCCAGGTAGAGAGGCAGAAAGGTGGTCATTGGGTGGATTACAGACCTTTTTAAGAGGTAGGAATTGCTGTCGAACTGTGTGTGTGTGTCTGTGTGTAAATTGGAATTAGTAACTAATATTTAAGAATAGTCATGTGCTAAACACAGGTGTCATCTTATTTATTTCTCACAATAAATCTAGGAAGTAGGTTCTATTTTCCCTACTTTATGAGTAAATAAATAGGTTTGGAGAGTTCAAATACCTTGCCTAAATGCATGCAGACTATTTTTCTAGAGCATGGATTTAAATAGAAGTTTATCTGTCTCCAGAGCCAATGCTATTAGCCAGTCTTCTTTATTACTCTTTAAAGGAAAGTATGTCTCGAAGTAGGGTCCAGGGTTCTCTGGGGGGCCTGCCAGGATTCTCTAATAGTCTATAATAGAATTCTAAAAAGCAAGCACTCTCCTAATTAGTGATGTTGAGCAGCTTTTCAGGTGCCTTTTGGCCATCTGTGTGTCTCCTTTGGAGAAATGTCTATTTACATCTTCTGTCCGTAATTCAGAAAGATACACCTACCCCAGTGTTCACAGCAGCACTATTTACAACAGTCAAGACATGGAAGCAACCTAAATGTCCATCAACAGAGGAATGGATAAAGAAGTTGTGGTACATATATACAATGGAATATTACTCAGCCATATAAAAGAATGAAATAATGCCATTTGCAGCAACATGGATGGACCTAGAGATTATCATACTAAGTGAAGTAAGCCAGACAAAGACAGCTATCATGTGATATTGCTTATATATGGAATCTTAAAAAAAAGATAGAAATGAACTTATATACAAAACAGAAATAGACCCACAGACATAGAAAACAAACTTAAGGTTACCAAAGGGTGGGGGAATGGATAACTTAAGAGCTTGGGATTAACATATACCCACGACTATATATAAAATAGAATACCAACAAGGACCTACTGTATAGCACAGGGAACTATTCTCAATATTTTAGAATAACCTATAAGGGAAAAGAATCTGAATAAAATAGATATTTATGTATGTATAACTGAAGTACTTTGTTGTACACCCAAAACTAATGCAATATTGTAAATCAATTATACTTCAATTTAAAAAAGAGGCAAAAAAAATTTGGTGGATTATGCAAAAGATAAAAATCTTCTCTGACTTATTCTTCAATAAGAATAACTTATTGAAGTTATTGAATAACAATAAGAAGAACTTATTCTTCAATCACTTCAAAATAGTGATACTTCACAGACATAATTTTTGTGGACTGCTAAGGATTATAATGTACAAAGTTGTTATAGTTGGTATTTGTGAAATAAAACAAGTATGTTTTTATAGATTGCTGGAGATTCTATTCTGTTAAGAAGATTGGCTGCTTAGATGTAATCATTTTATACGTGGTGGGGTTAGAATTTGAAACAAGTTGCTTGGCTTCTAAGCTTTTCCCTTTAATCATCTTGCTACCTGTCCTGATGCTCTCTGATAATGCACTGCATCCTTTCAATGTTGCCTTACTTGGCCTCATTTGGTCAAGAACCAAGTGAAACTTTCTAGAGCTGACATGCTGCCTTAACTGGCCTAGGCAGGCTGGGGTAAGTTTGAGGCTTTCGTAAATCAGATTCCAGAAGAGAGAGAGGCAAAGGAAGGTTTTTGAATAGAGATGCTCACCTATTTGGACACTGCTAGAAGTCTCAAATTTCTAAATGTAAATAAAAAAATAATTTACCTCCTTGACAATCTTATCATTCAGAAAATAGAGGAAACGATTTCAGGAATGGAGAGTCTGGAATTCATTTTGACCATGAGAGAGAACTAATTAGTAATGTGAAAGTGATAAGACTCTGGGACAAGGTGACCAAGTCATCTGTTTTGTCATGGTTAAGGAAAAATAGATAAGTTACAAGATTTATTCATATCAATAGTAAACAGGATTGCAAAATCACAATCAAAACAAAGCAAGAAAAATGGAGAAAATGTGTGTGTGCATGCCTATGCAGTAATCCCCAACTTTGGTTTCTTTCAAAAAGAATAGGTAGCTATTAAAAAAATTTTTTTGATCATACTCAAAAATAAGCCCAAAGAGGAAGGGAAGAATAGATCACCCAAATCAATCAGCACCTATATTTTCTTTGTAAATCAGTGCTGAGGTCACAGTTGATAAGAATGTCAAAAGGTTCTTTCACAGTTCAGAAGCTAATAGGCTAAATAGATTCTTATCAGTTAACCTGGGAATCCAACTTCCCCTTTATAAAATTAAACTGAGGTTGCATCTCTTTTTAACCAAAAAGAACACGTTGAAAAATGAACTTTAGTAGTAAAACATACTCTTTAAGCTGGAATTTGCATTTGAGTAAGTATAAACATATAACTCCGAGCCATATAAGAAAAATGATTACGTGGGGCTTCCCTGGTGGCGCAGTGGTTGAGAGTCCGCCTGCCGATGCAGGGGACACGGGTTCGTGGCCCAGTCCGGGAAGATCCCACATGCCGCGGAGCGGCTAGGCCCGTGAGCCATGGCCGCTGAGCCTGCGCGTCCGGAGCCTGTGCTCCGCAACGGGAAAGGCCACAACAGTGAGAGGCCTGCGTACCGGAAAAAAAAGAAAAAAAAAAGAAAAATGATTACGTGTATTTCATTTATGTAGAATTCCATAAATACTGAGCACAACCCATCTGTCTGACACATGCTAGACTGATGGATTTAAAGATGATTAAGCCATGATTTCTCTGTGTGTTGCTTTGAAATTGCCCTTAGAATATAAAAATAGAGATGTTTCAGAATAAAACTAAAATACATTTTTAAAAAGTAATTGGAGTGTGGAGGCAAAACCCAGCGTCATTCAATTACTTACACAATGATCATGTACTGAGTGCCTACTATGCGCCAGGCGGTGTTTTAGGAATTAGGGTTATTGCGGGACATGAAAGAGATGAGGTCTCTTATCTCACAGGATTTACATACTGCGAGAAAACAGACAATAAACACATAACTCAGAATGTATCAGATAATTTTAAGACCTGTTGAGAACATAAAATAGGAGACGTGATAGAGAGTATCTTCGGCGGCTCCTCTGGCTTTCAGGCGGATAGGAGGCTTTCAGAGGCAGTGTCCGTGGAGCTAACACTAGCCACGTGAAGATTCGGAAGCAGAGCGTTTCATGCTGAGACGATGGTCAGTTAAAAGGCCTAATCTGACAATTAGCTGCATGTCCCAGGATCACTGTGGCTGAGGTGCTGTGAGTAAAAGGGAATAGGGAGCAGGTGAGGTTGGAGACATGTGCAGGAACATTCTTCTTGTTAGAAATTATATCACCAAGGCCAGGAAAGGAAGTTGAATTTAATTCTAAGTGCTGGTGCAAGACCATTGGAGTAATTGAATCTGGGAAAGGCCGTGTTCTAATTTATGCTCTAAGAAGATCAGTCTGGCTGTTGTATGGAGGGTGGATTTGAGGTGGGTGGTGCAGAGTGGAAGCAATTATTAGGGGCATTAAGTTGGGGAGCAATAAAAATGCCGTGTCTAAACAGGATAGACTCAGACTTCACTGTTTTCATTCTAAGCAGTCAGGGAGGGCTCAGCAGAAGAGAGAGAAATTCTGATGTTTATTTGTTAATGAAGTTTCATGCACCACTGCTATATTGACAATACTGGGCAACGTATTATAGAAACATGAAAAAGGAAAGTGACATGCATTTGCCCTCAAGGAATTTACAGGACAGCAGGAGACAAATATCATTTGAACAAGTCATTCTATTACAGAGAGAGAAATAGGAAGTGGAAAAGAATTTCCCCTAAGACGGGCAACCGAGCGAATGGCTTTGCTGCTACTTAAATGATGGAAGAAAGAGGATGTAGGCGAGAGAGGAATGAGACAGTACCTGCCCTCAGAGTGGAGTTTAGATCCTTAGAGGGCCTTGATGACTGAACATCTAGCAGCTGAAGGAAATGGGGGAGGGAGGCAGGAGTCCTGACCTCCTGATGAGGGACTTTGACATGGAGATCGGAATCTGACTTGATAGGTTAGCACAGGAGCAACAGGATCCGTAATTGCCATTTTAGAGGATGCATTCTGACCCACGGGCTGAATAGAGGAGGGCTTACCTGTGATGAGGATCTATCGAGGGGAAGTTTACCCAAATCATTCAGTCCACTTCACTACCAGTAACCAATGGTTTATGTGCTAATGTCATGTTTCCCCGTTCTTGAAAATGTTATTAACGTTTATTTTTTAAAATATCTTCGGCAATGGTATCTGTATTTACTTTTTAGAGAAAAAATGGATGAAACAGTAATAATTCTTAGGTATTTGAAGGTGACTGTTTAGGCTGGTTAGAAACGCACGCATAATCCTTTTACACATTTTCAAAGCGCTCATAGGTAACTGTAATCCTCCAAATAGGCCATGAAGAAGGTAGAAAATCATCCCCATTCTAGAGCTGATAAGTGAGCTGTAGAAAGTTTTTCTGCCAACGAATTAGTGGTTGACAGAAGAATAGAGTTCGGACTCTTGCTCTATTTCCAAAATGAATTACAGTTCATTACAAATGCAGTTAAATTGTGGACAGTATATCACATGGTTCCCTGAAATGTGGTGGATTATGTTTATGATTTTCCCTGTTATATGCCATTTTGGTAATATACAAAGCTTTTAAGGCTATTTGATAAAAAAAAAAATTTCTGTCCTTGCTATTTTCTACTAAAGTGTAACCCATAAATTTTTGCCTCTGTCAGTGACTTTTGCCTTTATAACTAAAATCAGTTCTGTTATTTTTCTTTTATCTCTTTTTATATAAAGAAGGATGGAATTAAGCTCTATGGAGAGAGCCCACACAGGACTGTTTTAAGTGTTAAAGCATGGGGTAACATTATCCTCATCTCTGTTCTCACTAAGAAAATAGAAGGAGTTTCGGATCTAAACCTTTATGTACTTTTTAAGGCAGAAACTCTTGTCTGATATTCTGTGCTTCTGAAATGATAAGTTGCTTTCAGTTAAGCCCACAGGATAAGAGAAATTTCTAACCATTTCTAACCCTCAACCCCCAACCGTCTTCTAATTTCTAAGCTTGGTAATCTAAACATCGGTTTGCCTAACATCTTCAAGGCTTCCTGTGTTTTTGCTTGCATCAACAATTCAAAGATATGCTACTTCAGAA